>NC_141873.1:368603042-369811542 GCF_056163025.1 Triticum urartu
CATCTCCGCCTTACACCTCACAACCCGTTTGTACTCATGTGGACATGACGTGCTTCAGACTGTTAAGTGTTATAGACGGTTGCTGCACTAGGAAGAGCACCTTTTAACTTGATATTTACCATGAGAGATCACTCTAATAATTGACTACTATGCAATCAAAAGGGTGCAAACAATAAAGGGATAAACATCTCGGGCAATTCATAATAGCATGACATGGTATCGCCCTGGGCGCCAGGAATCCTCCATGATCGTCTTCAATCTCCAGTTGAAGCAATGTGATGACCAATATTTTGTTACCTAGGAAATTGTTTCAAAAACATTGCCATGATGACAATTTCAGAAAATGTTGTCGTGGCGATCGTTTCAAAAAACCTTGTCGTGACACCAAAATCTAAAATTTCATCATGACACAAAACTATAGCTCCTCGTCCTGTGCCTGGTACACCTTCTCCTCGTCGGGGTCCTCCGTGGATGTTTGTCACCATCACCTGTAATCTATGTCTATGATGTTTACATTAAGGTGGCAATCATGTGGCTTCGGTCATCATGCCGTGACGCGCAGGCCACTTAACATTACAACATATGACCATCTCATACATAAACTCATTATCATGACGAAGGCTATACCACATCATATGCAAACCCTACAAAACCAAGTTAGACATCCTCTAATCGGTTTTAGCAAAAAATTACTTACGAGGTTAACCAGTTTTAGCACTTAAGACTAGCTACCTACGCAAGTACAACAAGGCTTAATAAGCAGTTTTAGCAAAAAATTAAGTTTCGGGGTGTGTGAAAGAGAGACTTAATAAATAGTCTCACCCCCACACTAAACTTCGTCAATACGCGTGACCCCCTAGAAGATCATCCATCTTCGACACCCTCTTGTGTACGCGACAATTCACTATTCCCGACTATGATGTAGCTCAAGGAACTGTTAGCGGATCGTCGACAGCCAGAGCCGATCGATTGTTAGAACCTTGTAGTGAAACTACATCATTTTGCCGATGAACTGAACCGAAGCTACACTCGTGGGAAGCATAGAAAGAACATCAACCCTCGCATATCAGATGTGATCTAGATCGCAACCTGCATCTACTCATAAACCAGCTCTGATGCCACTGTTGGGAAACATAGTAGAAAACAAAAAAAATTGCACCTACTATCACCAAGATCAATATGAAGATGCATAACGGGTTGGGATCAATGATCGTTACCGACCGCGGAGTGCAGCGGAAGAAGAAGAGTCGGTGTAGATCATGCTTGAAGTCCCTTAAACGTTGACGACAATCCCGCGAACCGTCCTTGAATGATCCCTCAAACCGAAGACCGAAAATACAACCTCTCTACTTGGTTGCAAGCGTACAGTCTTCATGATTCGGCAGCGCTTCACCGTCCAGAGCTAATCTTCGCCGGAGAATAGAGTGAGGAGATTAGAACCACACTGGGCTTCTAATTATGAGGATTGGAGGTCGCTAGGACTAGCTCTAATTAGTCTAGGACCAACTAGAACTAGATCAACTAGAAGAGGCACCCAAAAACTTGTATTTAGTAGGGTGGAAAACGTCTAGTATATATAGGTTTAGGGGGGAGGAGAGAGTAGCTACCAAGGGAGGAAAGTCCTTCCTTAGTGCGCCGGCCTAGGGGGGAGTCCAACTCCCACCCCTAGTAGGATCCCCCCACAAGGAAAGGAGGGCCACTACCTCTACTTGGGCCTTTATGGCCCAAATCTCCTTCCACCTCTTGGATTTTTAAGGCCCGTTGATATTTAATATATATATATAATACTTTATTTGCTCAAAAAATACTTTAAACATTTTCAAAAGTATTATATATATATATATGTTAACATCTCCAAAAGCATTTTCCACCTATATATAATTAATCGGTAATGCTCGGTATTACTCGATATTCACCGCAACCCTTCCGTGACCCCGAAACGCTTCCGGAACCTCGTGGAACTATTTCGGATATTAATGAAACTATTTCATGAATATATATTATAATCACTCCCGTTCCACTAACACTCAGCAGATCGTTATTACCTTAAGCTTGTGATCCCATAGGTTCGGTAAATCATAGAAATGAACGAACCCCCTTCATTCAATGACCGGTAGTGGAACCGTGGACATCCATATCAGTCCCTATGATTATACAAATGATATTTGAGTGAACCTTTGGTTATCATGTGACGTTCCCTATGCTTCGTGATACTTTACAAAACCCAGTGTGCATCGGTATCCTCCTGAGTCATTGATGCGGCTTGAACTACGTCGGTATTTCCCCAAAGAGGAAGGGATGATGCAGCACAACTATGGTAGGTATTTCACTTAGTGATGAGACCAAAGTTATCGAACTAGTAGGAGAACCACACAACACCACGTAAACAACTCTTGCACACAAAGAACAAATACTTGCAACCCGACGTAAGAGAGGGGTTGTCAATCCCTCACTAGTAAAAAGATAGGTAAAATTGTAGTAGATTGGATAAATAGATCTCGCGGGAACGCGAGATAATATAAATAAATAAAAATTGCAGCAAGGTATTTTTTGTATTAATAGATCTGAAAAAAGCAAATAAAAATATATCGCGAAGGTGATCGTCCATTTTGCATCATGCTTTTATATTGATATTTATTGCATTATGGGCAGTTATTACACATTATATCACAATAGTTATGCCTATTCTCTCTTATTTTATAAGGTTTACATGAAGAGGGAGAATGCCGACAGCTGGAATTCTGGACTAGAAAAGGAGCAAATATTATAGACCTATTCTGCACAACTCCAAAAGTCTTGAAACTTCACGGAGCATGTTTTTGGAATATATTAAAAGTATTGGGCGAATAAAGTACCAGAGGGGGCCACCAGCCAGCCACATGGGTGGAGGGCACTCCCCGTCCTTGTGGGCCCCCTGGCAGGCCTCTGGTGCCCATCTTTGGCTATATGGTGTGTTTTGACTTGAAAAAAATCGGAAATAAGCTTTCGGGACAAAGCGTCGCCATCTCGAGGTGGAACTTGGGCAGAACCAATCTAAGGCTCCAGCGGAGCTGTTCAGCCCGGGAAATATCCCTCCGGGAGGGGAAAATCATCGCCATCGTCATCACCATCGATCCTCTCATCAAGAGGGAGTCAATCTCCATCAACATCTCCACCAGCACCATCTCCTTTCAAATGCTAGTTCATCTCTTGTATTCGATCTTGGTCCCAAAACCTCAGATTGGTACCTGTGGGTTGCTAGTAGTGTTGATTACTCCTTTAGTTGATGCTAGTTGGTTTATCCGGTGGAAGATTATATTTTCAGATCCTTAATGATAATTAATAATCCTCTGATATTCATCATAAATATGTTTTGTGAGTAGTTATGTTTGTTCCTGAGGACATGGGAGAAGTCTTGTTATAAGTAATCTTGTGAGTTTGGTATTCGTTCGATATTTTGATGAGATGTATGTTGTCTCTCCTCTAGTAGTGTTATGTGAACGTCGACTACATGACACTTCACCATTATTTGGGACTAGGGGAAGGCATTGGGAAGTAATAAGTAGATTATGGGTTGCTAGAGTGGCAGAAGCTTAAACCCTAGTTTATGTGTTGCTTTGTAAGGGGCTGATTTGGATCCATATATTTCATGCTATGGTTAGGTTTACCTTAATTCTTCTTTCATAGTTGCGGATGCTTGCGAGAGGGGTTAATCATAAGTGGGAGGCTTGTCCAAGAAAGGGCAGCACCCAAGCACCAGTCCACCCACATATTAATTATCAAAGTAACGAACATGAAACATATGAGCATGATTGAAAACTAGCTTGACAATAATTCCCATGTGTCCTCGAGAGTGCTCTTCATTATATAAGAGTTTGTCCAGGCTTGACCTTTGCTACAAAAAGGATTGGGCCACCTTGCTGCACCTTGTTTACGTTTATTACTTGTTACCCGTTATGATTTGCCTTATCATAAAACTATCGGTTACTGATAATTTCAGTGTTGGCAGAGAATACCTTGCTGAAAACCACTTGTCATTTCCTTCTGCTCCTCGTTGGGTTCGACACTCTTACTTATCGAAAGGACTACGATAGATCCCCTATACTTGTGGGTCATCAATACTCTTTTCTGGCACCGTTGTCGGGGAGTGAAGCGCCTTTGGTAAGGAAACATTTATATAGTGTGCTGAAATTTACTGTCACTTGTTACTATGGAAAGTAATCCTTTGAGGGGCTTGTTTGGGGTATCTTCACCTCTACCGGAATAGCAAAGAGTTTCTCCTCAACCTACTGCACCTACTGAAAATATTTATTATGAAATTCCTTTGGGTATGATAGAGAAACTGCTAGCTAATCCTTATGCAGGAGATGGAACATTACATCCCGATATGCACCTAATCTATGTGGATGAAGTTTGTGGATTATTTAAGCTTGCAGGTATGCCCGAGGATGTTGTCAAGAAGAAGGTCTTCCCTTTATCTTTGAAGGGAACGGTATTGACATTGTATAGGCTATTGGATGATATAGGATCATATAACTACAACCGATTGAAATTGGAATTTGATCAGAAGTTTTATCCTATGCATCCGGTTCATCGTGATCGAAATTATATATATAATTTTTGGCCTCGTGAAGGAGAAAGTATCGCTCAAGCTTGGGGGAGGCTTAAGTCAATGTTACATCCATGCCCCAATCATGATCTCTCAAGAGAAACTATTATTCAAAAAAGTTATTCTCGGCTTTCTCATAATGATCAATCCATGCTCGATACTTCTTGTACTGGTTCCTATATGAAGAATGATATTGAATTCGAATGGGATTTATTGGAAATAATTAAACGCAACTCTGAAGATTGGGAACTCGATGAAGGTAAAAAGTCAGGTATAAACCTTAAGTTTGATTGTGTTAAATCTTTCATGGATACTGTCGTGGAATTGTCACGGCAGATGTCCTAGTGTGAGGACTTAGTCATGGAGCCATCACGATGAGGTTAGCTTAAAGGGGTTAATCAGGACAAAAGACACGAGGAGTTTATACTGACTCGGCCCCTTATGATGAAGGTAAAAGCATAGTCCAGTTTGTAGATGGTATTGCTAGGGTTTCGATGAGCAGGGAGCGAATACGCTTGACCCGGCTCTCGATCTATTGTTTCTTGTCCTAAGCCGCCACTAGGTTGTCCCCTTATATACACGGGCTGACGCCCTGCTGGCTACAGAATCCTGACCAGCTTATACAACGTATCCGGCTCGGTGACCTTTCTTACGTGCCTTACAATACAAGTTTACATACACGGCGGTTTATATCCATGGGCCTTAAGCCGCCTTCGGGTCTAGGCCCTCTACCAAGCCTATCTATGAACCGCCATACGATCTTGGGCTTCATTGTGATGAATCGTCATAGGGATGACCCGGCCCCTCCTGGGTGAGTCATACCTAATAGTTATATCCCCAACATTAGGCCCCAAGTTGATTTGAACTTGTTCATGTCAATCTTCAAGACTTAGAAAAATCCTTCCACATCTGTTGCGAAAACCTTATAACCCGCCATGACGTCATCTCCAAGAATTTAGGAAACCTTCCACGACATCATCTTTAATGGATCTTTATCTTAATGTCTTTTTGAAATTCGAGGCGTCCAATTAGCTGGATAACCATCATTTGGCCTCCTCGTCTTTCGCGCTGATGTCTACTACACAACCTTCTTCTTGTAGACGTTGTTGGGCCTCCAAGTGCAGAGGTTTGTAGGACAGTAGCAAATTTCCCTCAAGTGGATGACCTAAGGTTTATCAATCCGTGGGAGGCATAGGATGAAGATGGTCTCTCTCAAACAACCCTGCAACCAAATAACAAAGAGTCTCTTGTGTCCCCAACACACCCAATACAATGGTAAATTGTATAGGTGCACTAGTTCGGAAAAGAGATGGTGATACAAGTGCCATATGGATAGTAGATAATGGTTTTTGTAATCTAAAAATATAAAAACAGCAAGGTAACAAGTGGTAAAAAGTGAGCGTAAACGGTATTGCAATGCGTTGAAACAAGGCCTAGGGTTCATACTTTCACTAGTGCAAGTCCTCTCAACAATAATAGCATAATTGGATCATATAACTATCCCTCAACATGCAACAAAGAGTCACTCCAAAGTCACTAATAGCGGAGAACAAACGAAGAGATTATGGTAGGGTACGAAATCACCTCAAAGTTATCCTTTCTGATCGATCTATTCAAGAGTCCGTAGTAAAATAACATGAAGCTATTCTTTCTGTTCGATCTATCATAGAGTTCGTACTAGAATAACACCTTAAGATACAAATCAACCAAAACCCTAATGTCACCTAGATACTCCAATGTCACCTCAAGTATCCGTGGGTATGATTATACGATATGCATCACACAATCTCAGATTCATCTATTCAACCAACACAAAGAACTTAAAAGAGTGCCCCAAAGTTTCTACCGGAGAGTCAAGACGAAAACGTGTGCCAACCCCTATGCATAAGTTCATGAGGGAACTCGCAAGTTGATCACCAAAACATACATCAAGTGGATCATGTGATATCCCATTGTCACCACAGATAAGCACATGCAAGACATACATCAAGTGTTCTCAAATCCTTAAAGACTCAATCTGATAAGATACCTTCAAAGGGAAAACTCAATTCATCACAAGAGAGTAGAGGGGGAGAAACATCATAAGATCCAACTATAATAGCAAAGCTCGCGATACATCAAGATCGCGCCGACTCAAGAACACGAGAGAGAGAGAGAGAGAGAGATCAAACACATAGCTACAGGTACATACCCTCAGCCCCGAGGGATAACTACTCCCTCCTCGTCATGGAGAGCACTGGGATGTTGAAGATGGCCATTGGAGAGGGATTCCCCCCTCCGGCAGGGTGCCAGAACGGGTCTAGATTGCTTTTCGGTGGCTACTGAGGCTTCTGGCGGCGGAACTCCCGATCTATTATCCTCTACAAAGTTTTTAGGGTATATGGGTATATATAGGAGGAAGAAGTACATCGGTGGATCTCCGGGTTATCCACGCGGCAGGGGGGCGCGCCCAGGGGGTGGGCGCGCCCCCACCCTCATGGGCAGCCCGGGACTCTTCTGGTCAATCTCCAATACTCCGTGTGCTTCTTCTGGTCCAAAAATAAGTTCCGTGAAGTTTCAGGTCAATTGGACTCCGTTTGATTTTCCTTTTCTGCGATCTTCTAAAACAAGGAAAAAACAGAAACTGGCACTGGGCTCTAGGTTAATAGGTTAGTCCCAAAAATCATATAAAAAGCATATAAATGCATATAAAACATCCAAGGTTGATAATATAATAACATGGAACAATCAAAAATTATAGATACGTTGGAGACGTATCAAGCATCCCCAAGCTTAATTCCTGCTCGTCCTCGAGGAGGTAAATGATAAAAACAGAATTTTTGATGTGGAATGCTACCTAACATATTTCTCTAAGTAATTCTCTTTATTGTGGCATGAATGTTCAGATCCATAAGGTTCAACACAAAAGTTTAATATTGACATAAAAATAATAATACTTCAAGCATACTAACAAAGCAATCATGTCTTTTCAAAATAACATGACCAAAGAAAGCTATCCCTACAAAATCATATAGTCTGGCTATGCTCTATCTTCACCACACAAAATATTTAAATCATGCACAACCCCGATGACAAGCCAAGCAATTGTTTCATACTTTTGATGTCCTCAAACTTTTTCAATCTTCACACAATATATGAGCGTGCGCCATGGATATAGCACTATATGTGGAATAGAAGGGTGGTTGTGGAGAGGACAAAAAAGGAGAAGATAGTCCCACATCAACTAGGCGTATCAACGGGCTATGGAGATGCCCATCAACAGATATCAATGTGAGTGAGTAGGGATTGCCATGCAACGGATGCACTAGAGCTATAAGTGTATGAAAGCTCAACAAAAGAACTAAGTGGGTGTGCATCCAACTTGCTTGCTCATGAAGACCTAGGGAAATTTTGAGGAAGCCCATCATTGGAATATACAAGCCAAGTTCTATAATGTAAAATTCCCACTAGTGTATGAAAGTGATAACATAGGAGACTCTCTATCATGAAGATCATGGTGCTACTTTGAAGCACAAGTGTGGAAAATGGATAGTAGCATTGCCCCTTCTCTCTTTTTCTCTCATTTTTTTCTTTCTTTTTCTTTTTTTCTTTGGACCTTCTCTTTTTTATGGCCTCTTTTCTTTCTCTTTTTTTCGTCCGGAGTCTCATCCCGACTTGTGGGGGAATCATAGTCTCCATCATCCTTTCCTCACTTGGGACAATGCTCTAATAATGATGATCATCACACTTTTATTTACTTACAAGTCAAGAATTACAACTCGATACTTAGAACAAGATATGACTCTTATGAATGCCTCCGGCGGTGTACCGGGATGTGCAATGACTCATGAGTGACATGTATGAAAGAATTATGAACGGTGGCTTTGCCACAAATACGATGTCAACTACATGATCATGCAAAGCAATATGACAATGATGAAGCATGTCATAATAAATGGAACGGTGGAAAGTTGCATGGCAATATATCTCGGAATGGCTATGGAAATGCCATAATAGGTAGGTATGGTGGCTGTTTTGAGGAAGGTAAATGGTGGGTTTATGGTACCGACGAAAGTTGCGCGGTACTAGAGAGGCTAGCAATGGTGGAAGGGTGAGAGTGCGTATAATCCATGGACTCAACATTAGTCATAAAGAACTCACATACTTATTGCAAAAAGCTATTAGTTATCGAAACGAAGTACTACACACATGCTCCTAGGGGGATAGATTGGTAGGAAAAGACCATCGCTCGTCCCTGACTGCCACTCATAAGGAAGACAATCAATAAATATATCATGCTCCAACTTCATCACATAACGGTTCACCATACATGCATGCTACGGGAATCAAAAACTTTAACACAAGATTTCTCAACTTCACAACTACTCACTAGCATGACTCTAATATTACCATCCTCATATCTCAAAACAATCATCAAGTATCAAACTTCTCATAGTATTCAAACTTTAAGCACATAGAGAGGAAACTTGATATTATTGCAACTCCTACAAGCATGTATTCCTCCCTCATAACAATTTTCAGTAGCATCATGAATGAGTTAAACAATATAACCAGCCCATAAAGCATTCTGTTCATGATCTACAAGCATACAAATTTTACTAGTCTTCACATAAGCAAAATTCTTCTCATTCAGAATAGTGGGAGCAAACTTCTTCTAAATCCACTTTAGATAATAGTATTATTCATACTCCAAAATATATAATTGAAGTTCATGGAGCATTCTACAATTAATATAGACTAACCAATATCCAAGCTCAATATATATAAGTGAAGCACACGAAGCATTCTATAAAACCATACTCAAAAGATTTAAGTGAAGCACAAAGAGCAATTCTATAAGATCATACTTAAAAAATATAAGTGAAGCACATGAAGTATTCTATAAATCAATAAAGGGATATCTCATACTAGCATGGTTCTTAGAGGAAAAACAAAAACACAAAGGACACAAATTATGTGAACAAAACAAAAACCGAGGTATACCGATAATTGTTGAAGAAGAAAGATGGGATGCTAAACAGGGCATCCCCAAGCTTAGATGCTTGAGTATCCTTGAAATATTTACTTGAGGTGCCTTGGGCATCCCCAAGCTTGATCTCTTGCCTCTCTTTATTCTTCTCATATTGATAGCTCCTCGATCTTCGAACACTTCATCCACACAAAACTTGAACAAAAACTTTGTGAGATCCGTTTGTGTAATAAAGCAAATCACTACCTTTAGGTACTATTGCAAACTTATTCCAATTTCATATTAGAAATATATCTACTGTATTCCAACTTCACCATGGTACATACCCCCCGATACTACCCATAGATTCATTAAAATAAGCGAACAACTCATAGAAAACAGAATCCATCAAAAACATGACAGTCTGTAGTAATCTGGAAGTTTAGTAAACTTCTGTAACTCCAAAAAATTCTAAAAAATATGAAAATTTAAACAATTTGTACAGAAGTAATGTGCAAAAAGTTTCAGACCCATTTTACTTTCCAATAAAAAAACTAAAATCACGCGCTACAGCCAAAGTTTCTGTTTTTGTACTGCACAAAGTAAACAAGCAATCTAACCATCCTAATACCGAAGCTTGGAACATTATTTTTATAATACAATGGATATATACAAGGGGATAATTATTTTCAGAGAAGCTTCCATGAAATTTTTTACATTGTTTCCATGAGCATGAACACAAGTGTTCAAGGTCGACCCTCACTTCTCCAATGCAAAACCTTCCAATCACTTTTCTTATTGAAAAACTTTTTAGGTGTGAGAGGCAAGTAATTTTTTTGCATTTTCATTATTTTAATTTTTTTGTATGTTTCACCCACAACTAAATTGAAACAAAGAAGGAAAAACAAAATCTACTTAGTGAAGAAAGCAAACAAGCACACACGAGAATATCAACCCCACGCTGTTGCTCCCCGGCAACAGCGCCAGAAAAGAGCTTGATAAGACCCAAGTGCAGGGAATCATCATAGCAATTCCCAATGGTGGAAGTGATAAGTACGGAGTGTCGAACCCACAAGGAGCTAAAGGTAAGATCAATATTCTCTCAAGTCCTATCTGCCACTGATATGTCGCTACGTACACCGAACGTTTGCTTCCAACTAGAAACGAGAAATAAAACTACGTTGTGGGTATGAAGAGGATAACTTTGCATGATATCAGAAAGCTAAAATATAAAAGTAGGTGTTGTCATCATAAAGTTAGAATATATTACTAAATATTATAAATAGCAAGTGTGGAATAATGATGGGTCGGTGTGCGGAATTATCCTAGGCAATCGTTAACAAGACCGGTGGTCGTCATTGCAATTTCATATAAGGGAGAGGCATAAGCTAACATACCTTCTCTTCTTGGATCATATGCACTTATGATTGGAACTCTAGCAAGCATCCGCAACTACAAAAGATCATTAAGGGAAAACCCAACCATAGCATTAAAGCATCAAGTCCCCTTTATCCCATACGCAACAACCCCCTTACTCGGGTTTATGCTTCTATCACTCAAGCAACCCACTATAAGTGAATGATGAACGTATTGCAACACCCTACATCGGAATCCCTCACGCTTGCGCGACACGGAGGGCACAATAGGACATACCAAAATAAAACATACAACTCATACCAACCTAGATCAACAATCAACCAAAAGGCAAAGGATATCTACTCAAAACATCATGGGATGGTAACACATCATTGGATCATAATATGTGGCATAAAGCACCATGTTCAAGTAGGGATTATAGTGGGGTGCGGGAGAGTGGACCGCGTAAAAGAGATGAGGATGGTGATGTTGATGAAGACGATCACTGCAGCGATGATTCCCCTCCCGATGGCACTCCGGTGCCACCGAGAGAGAGGAGGAGAGGTTCTCACCCTTGTGCTTCCTCCTCCATGGCCTCTGTCGGATTTCGGGTTCCGGTAAAACCCTTGAGGTTCGAACACTGGGGTGCGCACGAAGATCTCCCCCCTCTCTAGCTCGCACACTCAACGATCTCACGGCCTAGCTTGACGGACCCAACGAACATGAGACACAAGATTTATACTGGTTTGGGCCACCGTTGTGGTGTAATACCCTACTCCAGTGTGGTGTGGTGGATTGCCTCTTGGGCTGAGGATGAACAATTATAAGGGAAGAACAGCCTCCTGAGGAGAGGTGTTCTTGTACTTGGTGAACTTGTGTGAGCCTATGGATGGAATGGCTCCGATCCTAGATCCGATCTCTCTCCCTTTCCGACCCCCTCCTACTATGGAGACTAGTCCTATTTATAGAGGCCCTGGTCCTCTTCCCAAATATTGAGCGGGAAGGGATACCACAACGGCCAATTTGAAGGGGGACAACTAGTACAAGCTATCCTGACAAAAGTATTCTTCGCCTGCCAAAGGCTCTGGTGGTGACGCCGTCTTGGGCTCCACGGTGACCTTCATCCTGCCGTCCTGCTGGTCTTGGTCTTGTTGCACCGATATGGAAACCTTTGCCTCATGCCTTGGAACTCCTCGCCTGCGCTTGCCTCCTTAGCACCAAAGAGGAAATGAGGACACTGTGCGCGCTGCCGCCCACCTAGTCTTGATCATCATGGCTTACGTCATTGGAACCTCGCGAGGTTCGCCTTGCCTTGATCTCTCCGCCCCTCGCAAGCTAGCCTGATGAGGCCGCCCTGAGGAGGTCTTGCATCGTCCGCCTCGCGAGGGTCTTGGGTGTTTGCTGGTGAAGACAGGCCGTACGGGGCTACTGGAGGTGCCACGCTGCGGGCCACAGGCTGGCATGTCTGGGGACCCCCATTCCCAGAACGCCGACAGTAGCCCCCAGGCCCAAGGCGCGCTCGGTCTTGGCTAAGAGGCGAAGCCAAAGGGTAAGTGAGGGAGTCCTGGATTAGGGGGTGTTTGGATAGCCGGACTATACCTTCAGCCGGACTCCTGGACTATGAAGATACAAGATTGAAGACTTCGTCCCGTGTCCGGAAGGGACTTTCCTTGGCGTGGAAGGCAAGCTTGGCGATACGGATATGTAGATCTCCTACCATTGTAACCGACTTTGTAACCCTAACCCTCTCCGGTGTCTATATAAACCGGAGGGTTTTAGTCCATAGGACAAGATACACATCAACAATCATACCTTAGGCTAGCTTCTAGGGTTTAGCCTCTCCGATCTCGTGGTAGATCTACTCTTGTACTACCCATATCATCAATATTAATCAAGCAGGACATAGGGTTTTACCTCCATCGAGAGGGCCCGAACCTGGTAAAACTTCGTGTCCCTTGCCTCCTGTTACCATCCGGCCTAGATGCACAGTTCGGGACCCCCTACCCGAGATCCGCCGGTTTTGACACCGACATTGGTGCTTTCATTGAGAGTTCCTCTGTGTCGTCGCCGTCAGGCTCGATGGCTCCTACGATCATCAATAGTGATGTAGTCCAGGGTGAGACCTTCCTCCCCGGACAGATCTTTGTCTTCGGCGGCTTCGCACTGCGGGCCAATTCACTTGGCCGTCTGGAGCAGATCGAAAGCTACGCCCCTGGCCGTCAGGTCAGATTTGGAAGTTTAAACTACACGGCTGACATCCGCGGGGACTTGATCTTCAACGGATTCGAGGCACTTCCGAGCACGCCGCACTATCCCGACGAGCATGATCTAGCTCTGCCGCCGAACAGTGCCCTGGAGGCCGCACCCGCATCAGCTTCGACCCTTAATTCGGAGCCAACTGCGCCGATCGAGGATGGGCGGTTGGACGCCACCTCGGGGGCTGCGATCCCAACGGCGATTGAGCCGAACACCAGCCCCGTACTCTGCGAGACTCGTAACTCCAAGGAGCCGGACTCCTCTCCGGACTCCAAACCCTCCGCGCCCCTGCTGATCAAATCCGATTGGGCGCTGATCATGGAGTTTACTGCCGCGGACATCTTTTAGCACTCGCCTTTCGGCGATATCCTGAAGACACTGAAGTCTTTCTCTTTATCAGGAGAGCCCTGGCCGGACTACGGTCAGCAAGGTTGGGGTACGGACGATGAAGAAATTCAAAGCCCACCCACCACCCACTTTGTAGCCACTGTCGACGACTTAACCGACATGCTCGACTTCGACTCCGAAGACATCGACGGTATGGACGCCGATGAAGGAGATGATGAAGAACCAGCGCCTACTAGGCCCTGGAAAGCCACCTCGTCATATGACATATACATGGTGGACACCCCAAAAGAAGGAGATGGCGATGGAACAGCGGAGGACGACCCCTCCAAGAAACAGCCTAAGCGCCGGCGTCAGCGGCGCCGCTCAAAATCCTGCCAAAACAAATACGGCGATTCCAGCACGGGAGATAATAATACTCCGGAAAATGCCGAAGAACCCTCTCCAGCAAGATTTAGCACAGGAGGATGGAGAAACCAGCCCTCATGAGAGAGCGGCAGATAGAGAGGTCGAGGACGATAATTATATGCCTCCCTCCGAAGACTAGGCAAGCCTCGACGACGATGAATTTGTCACGCCAGAGGATCCCGTCGAGCAAGAGCGTTTTCAATGGAGGCTTATGGCCACGGCAAGAAGCCTCAAGAAAAAACAGCAACAGCTTAGAGCTGATCAAGATCTGCTAGTCGACAGATGGACTGAAGTCCTTGCGGCCGAAGAGCATAAACTCGAACGCCCCTCCAAGAGCTACCCAAAGCGCAGGTTGCTACCCCGATTAGAGGAGGAAGCACCTGAGGCGGCCGACCGGCCACCTCGTGGCCGCGACAGAGAGGCCTCTCGGCCCTCCACTCAAGCCGCACCCCGTACCAAGGCACGGGAATATGCGCCGGACTTACGAGATATGTTGGAGGACAAGGCAAGGCAAACAAGATCGATCTACGGATCGCGGGGGCGCCCCACGGCTCGAGATGGTAACCGTCACGCTGGCCACAAATTCGGCAGGGCCGAACACAGTAGACAAAGCTCATTGGAGCTACGTCATGATATAGCCCAGTACAGAGGCGCCGCACACCCACTATGCTTCACAGACGAAATAATGGATCATCAAATCCCCGAGGGTTTCAAACCCGTAAACATCGAATCATATGATGGCACAATAGATCCGGCGGTATGGATCGAGGATTATCTCCTTCATATCCACATGGCCCGCGGCGATGATTTCCACGCCATCAAATACCTCCCACTCAAGCTTAAAGGACCAGCTCGGCATTGGCTTAACATCTTGCCAACAGGATCAATCAGTTGTTGGGAGGACCTGGAAGCCGCATTCCTCGACAATTTCCAGGGCACTTATGTGCGACCCCCAGACGCCGATGACCTAAGTCACGTAATTCAGCAGCCAGAGGAATCGGCCAGGCAATTCTGGACACGGTTCCTAACAAAGAAAAATCAAATAGTCGACTGTCCGGACGCTAAGGCCCTAGCAGCCTTCAAGCACAATATCCGTGACGAGTGGCTGGCCCGGCACCTTGGACAGGAAAAGCCGAAATCTATGGCAGCACTCACGACACTCATGACCCGCTTTTGCGTGGGAGAAGATAGCTGGCTTGCTCGTAGCAACAATATGACCAAGAACCCTGGTAATTCGGACACCAGGGACAGTAGTGGCAGGTCGCGTCGCAACAAGCAGAAGCGCCGCATTAATGGAGACAATGCTGAGGATACAGCAGTTAATGCCGGATTTAGAGGCTCTAAATCCGTCAGCGGAAAAAGCCATTCAAAAGGAATCCTAGGGGCCCGTCCAGTTTGGACCGAATACTCGACCGCTTGTGCCAGATACATGGCACCCTCGAAAAGCCAGCCAATCACACCAACAGGGATTGTTGGGTGTTCAAGCAGGCAGCCAAGTTAAACGCCGAAAATGAAGACAAGGGGCTGCATAGCGATGACGACGAGGAGCCCCGGCCGCCGAACAACAGTGGACAGAAGGGTTTTCCCCCACAAGTGCGGACGGTGAACATGATATACGCAACCCACGTCCCCAAAAGGGAGCGGAAGCGCGTGTTAAGGGACGTATACGCGGTAGAGCCAGTCGCCCCAAAGTTCAACCCATGGTCCTCCTGCCCGATCACCTTTGATCGAAGGGACCATCCCACTAGCATCCGTCATGGCGGATTCGCCGCATTGGTTCTAGACCCAATTATTGACGGATTTCATCTCACTAGAGTCCTTATGGACGGTGGCGGCAGCCTGAACCTGCTTTACCAGGATACAGTGCGGAAAATGGGCATAGATCCCTCGAGGATTAAGCCCACCAAAATGACCTTTAAAGGCATAATACCAGGTGTAGAGGCCAACTGTACAGGCTCAGTCACACTTGAAGTGGTCTTCGGATCTCCGGATAATTTCCGAAGCGAGGAGTTAATCTTCGACATAGTCTCGTTCCGCAGTGGTTATCACGCACTGCTCGGGTGAACCGCATTCGCCAAGTTCAATGCGGTACCGCACTACGCATACCTTAAGCTCAAGATGCCAGGCCCTCGAGGAGTAATTACGATCAATGGAAACACCGAACGCTCCCTCCGAACGGAGGAGCACACGGCGGCCCTTACAGCGGAAGTACAAAGCAGCCTCTCCAGGCAGTTCTCCAATCCGGCCACTAAACGACCGGACACCGTCAAGCGCGCCCGGAGCAACCTACAACAAGACCGCCTGGCACGATCCGAGCAGGCGTAGCAATGCGGCCCCAACCCCAACCCTCGCAAAAAGGCGACGCCAGTACTTCGCGTACATAACTACGCTCTAGAGATACTATGGGTACAGGGGGAGGGGCACCATCACGACGCGCCCGAAACACGGCTTAAACCGTACCAGGGGCTGCCGATTTTTTAATTTTTTCTTACTTTCAGGACTCCATCCTTCGGAAGGCCTGTTCGGCAGTTCAATTGCCGCACAAACGATGCAAGAACCAGGGAAGTAGACAAGCCACGCCGCATTACGAAACTCCCAGGTGGTCTCTATCACGAGCAGTATACCTATTCCGCATACTATTCTGCAGCTTGCCCCTGGAACGGACATGTTAACTAGTCCAACCTTTCACTTATCGTATTATTTGTATCGTTCTGCTTTGATCGCAGCCCTTTTTAATAAACAATGCATAGCTTTCGTCTATTTTTGCATTACCTTTTTTCTTTATATATGTTCCTTAACGACATGGTGCACCCGTACACGTTGGTACAGCCAAAATACGCCAGGGGCTTTAGTACCCCTCAATATGGTTTGAAAAGTCCGAACACTTTAACAAGTGCGGCACCCCGAACTCATAGCATTATATGCATCGGCTCCGAATCATGTCTTGGGTCAATAGTTGGGTTTGACCGGCTCCTATGTTTTGGTGCCTTACGTTCCGCTATATCGGCTAAGGTAGCACTAGGAGAACCACTGCGATTGTGCCCCAGTTGAGCTGGGTCGAGCACCTCAGTGGAGAAAGCTAAAACTGACTGTCATGATGAAGCGAGAGCTGGTCACTGTTTGAGAGGTTTTTCGAGTCCCTAAAGACTTATGCCGCTTAGGGCGAGGAGCCGGCTCTGTCCGGCCAAGGCGTGGATAGCGCCCCGAACTCGGTCTTCCGAATACCAGGGGCTTCGCCGAAATTTCAAAATTATAGAATTCTATGGCTAAGTGAGAGTGTTCACGCATTATAGTCCGATTGCCTTGTTCGTTGGGCTGAGCACCTCCCTCGAAGGACCCAAACATGGGAAAAAGAGCGCTCAGGTTTATCCCCGAACACCCCAGCACTAGCAGCATAGGGGCAGAAGCCGACGACTCGCCATCTCTCAGAATTGATAAACAGCCGCACAGAAGGTAATATTTTAAATTCCAACAGCATTGCTTAGCGCATATGAACAAGTTTTCAGCGCACAAGACAAAACGAGCAAGTTTCACTCAAAAATTACATCCCTAGAACATTCATCCGCCACAAGGCAGGCACCCTTCAGAACATACTTATAGTAATTCTCGGGCTTGCGATGCTCTTTCCCCGGCGGTGGCCCGTCCTTCACAAGCTTCTCAGCATCCAGCTTGCCCCAATGCACCTTAGCACGGTCAAGGGCCCTACGACACCTTCAATGCAGACGGAGCGCTTGATGACTTTGAGCCCTGGACAGGCCTCCACCAGCCGCCGCACCAGCCCGAAATAGCTCCCAGGAAGAGCCCCTCCAGGCCACAGCCGAACAATGAGGCCCTTCATGGCCTGTTCGGCCGCCTTGTGGATCTCAACCAGTTGCTTCAGCTGGTCGCTCAGGGGCACGGGGTGTCTGGCCTCAGCATACTGAGACCAGAACACCTTCTCTGTCGAGCTGCCCTCCTCGGCTCGATAGAATGCGGCGGCATCGGACACACTCCAGCGAAGATCTGCGAATGCTCCTGGAGAGCTCCGGATTCGGGTAAGTAACAAGTAACTCATGTTATTTGTTTGCTTTGCATAAAGAATGCCTTACCCACCGCTATCTTCTTCACCTCATCCAACTCCTGGAGGGTCTTCTGGGATTCGACCTTGGTAGACTTGGCATTTTCAATAGCCACCGCGAGCTCGGACGCTCGCGTCTTTGAGTCAAGCTCCAAACTCTCATGTTTTTCCATGAGAGCCTGGAGCTCTTACCGTACCTTTCCAACCTCGGCTTCATACTTCTCCCGCTCGGTGCGCTCCGAGGCCGCCCTCTTCTCGGCCTCGACCAGCGCTTGCTTAAGGGTCGCCACCTCAGACATGGCCCCTACAATAGCCACGATAATCCTGTCATTTTTTGCAATTGCACCTTTTTATATATATTTAAAAACAAGGTATTTCTTACCTTCATTGTCCTCGAGCTGCTTCTTGGCACGCCCGAGCTCTTGCTCGGACCGCTCGAGGTTCTGCTTTAGCGTGTCCACTTCCGCAGTCAGTACGGCGGACGCAAGCAGAGAAGCCTGCATATGCATATTGACTCATTTTTGTTAGACTCCTGTGAATTTTATTTGATCCTCTATTCGGCTTTTCTTCCCGAACGCCAAACAGAGCATCAGGGGCTACTGTCTATGAGGTAATATTATTTAGACATTCTTTACTTACCTCAAAGCCTGTTAAAAGGCTAGTACAAGCTTCAGTCAGTCCGCTCTTGGCGGACTGAACCTTCTGGACCACCGCACTCATAATAGTGCGGTGCTCCTCGTCGATGGAGGCGCCTCGGAGCGCCTCCGACATATTGTCCGGCGCCTCCGGTTGGACGGGGGCCACCGGCACGGTGGGCTTGCTCCTCTTGGAAGGAGGTCCCCCGCCGGACTCTGGAACCTTTGAAGGTTCCGGAGCGGTGTCCGGCCTAGAGCCGGACTTGGAGCCCTGGGGGGTTTCATCCCCTTTACTCCTGGAGTCTGGGAGGTCGCCTTGCGGCGCCTGCAGGACCACCTCCTCCCGGCTTGGAACCTGTTGGGACAACACTTCGGTGTTGTCCGTAGGGCGGGGGAAGGAAGCCGTCGGAAGCGAGTTCACATCCGACGAGTCCAGTGAGCCGCTCGACGACGCGTCGAGCCGGTCTTTGGGTGGGCTGCATAAACATATTCGACGTAAGGGAAAGCTGTGCAATAAACGAATACTATGAATTACTCTGGTATCCGGATACTTACGATTTTTCTAGGGGCTTGGCCCTGGGCTGCCACTCCTCTCCGCCATCGTCAGCATCGGTGGAGTAGTTCGGAGGAAGGGTTTTCCCCTTCTTGGACCCTCCGGCCTCCCCAGAGAGGGCGGCCTTCCTTTTCTTCCCTCCTCCCGCTGGAGGGGGGAGGTCTCTTCTTCTTCCTCCTCGTCTTCACGGGAGGAATGCGCCTCGGAACCGTCGGATGATGGATCCGACACCTCCTGGCGCCGGGCACTCTTTCGAGTCCCCGTGGCCTTTTTCGCGGCCTTCTTTTCCGGCACCACATAGGGTGCCGGAACCAGCAGCTTCGCCAAGCGAGCGTCTGCTGGGCCTTCGGGAAAAGGAGCCGGACAGTTGATCTGTCCGGATGTCACCTGCCAATCCTGTCAAAGGTAAGGGAGCTTAGATCCCGCATGGAGTCAAACTATGAAAAAATGATACCTTGTAAAAGAAAAAAAACAGCTTACCGCATGAGCGTGACGCTGCATACTGAATCCGTGATCCTCGGTAGCGGATGCGGGGGCCTCGGCGCCCTTGAAAAGCACCTTCCAGGCATCTTCGTACGTCGTGTCGAAGAGCCTGCTCAGAGTTTGGTGCCGCGCCGGGTCGAACTCCCACAGGTTGAAAGCCCATTGTTGACACGGGAGGATCAGGCGGATGAGCATAACCTGGATTATGTTGACAAGTTTGAGCTTCTTGTCCACCAGGGTTTGGATGCATGTTTGGAGTCCGGTCAGCTCTCCTTTCTTACCCCACGACAGGCCCGTCTCCTTCCAGGAGGTGAGCCGCATAGGGGGTCCGGATCGAAACTCGGGGGGTGCGACCCATTCGGCGTTGCGCGGCTCGGTGATGTAAAACCACCCCGATTGCCACCCCTTTAGGGTCTCCACAAAGGAGCCCTCGAGCCATAGGACGTTGGCCATCTTGCCCACCATGACGCCTCCGCACTCTGCCTGGTTGCCGCGCACCACCTTTGGCTTGACATTGAAAGTCTTGAGCCATAGGCCGGAATGGGGGCGGGTGCGGAGGAAGCCTCGCACACGACGATAAACGCCGAGATGTTGAGGACAAAGTTCGGGGCCAGATCGTGGAAATCCAGGCCGTAGTAGAACATGAGCCCCCGGACAAATGGGTGGAGTGGGAAGCCCAGTCCGCAGAGGAAATGGGGGAGGAACACCACCCTCTCATGGGGCCTAGGGGTGGGGATGAGCCGCCCCTTTTTGGGAAGCCGGTACGCGATGTCGTTAGACAGGTATCCGGCCTTCCTCAGCTTTTTGATGTGTCCCTCCGTGACGGAGGAGACCATCCACTTGCCTCCCGCTCTGGACATGGCTGGAGAAGGTCGAGGTGGGGAGTGCGGACTTGGCTGCTGGAGCTCGAGTGCGCAAGAATGGATAGGTGAAAAGGTGGATCCTTATCCCCTTATATGGGTGGATGCAACTACATGTCCCCACCAGCCTGGTAAAAGTCGCTTATCTCCAAGCGCCGTAATCAATGGCGTGGTTGGGTTACCCACGTCCGTATTGATGAGAATCCTGGAATAAGGGGACACGATCTCTGCTTTAACAAGA
The DNA here is from genome assembly GCF_056163025.1 of Triticum urartu. Classification (NCBI taxonomy): domain Eukaryota; kingdom Viridiplantae; phylum Streptophyta; class Magnoliopsida; order Poales; family Poaceae; genus Triticum; species Triticum urartu. The sequence goes on from NC_141873.1 coordinate 368,623,773, forward strand.
CGTGCCAAGGAAACCGCCTCGCATGACGCGCTGAGGTGGCATAATAAAACGACTTGGATAAAGGCTTGGCCGTGGTGTGTCACACTATGGAATACGTTAGCAGATTAGATTTGTGTAAATATTATTCTCTCTATGGCAATATGTGGAAACTTATTTTGCAGAGCCGGACACTATCTTTGTGTTCAAAATCTTCTATGAAGTACTTGGAGGAGGAACCCGCCTTGCAATGCCGAAGACAATCTGCGCGCCGGACTCGTCGTCATTGAAGCCTAGTTCAGGGGCTACTGAGGGAGTCCTGGATTAGGGGGTGTTCGGATAGCCGGACTATACCTTCAGCCGGACTCCTGGACTATGAAGATACAAGATTGAAGACTTCGTCCCGTGTCTGGAAGGGACTTTCCTTGGCATGGAAGGCAAGCTTGGCGATACGGATATGTAGATCTCCTACCATTGTAACGGACTTTGTAACCCTAACCCTCTCCGGTGTCTATATAAATCGGAGGGTTTTAGTCCGTAGGACAAGATACACATCAACAATCATACCTTAGGCTAGCTTCTAGGGTTTAGCCTCTTCGATCTCGTGGTAGATCTACTCTTGTACTACCCATATCATCAATATTAATCAAGCAGGACGTAGGGTTTTACCTCCATCGAGAGGGCCCGAACCTGGGTAAAACTTCGTGTCCCTTGCCTCCTGTTACCATCCGGCCTAGACGCACAGTTCGGGACCCCCTACCGTAGATCCGCCGGTTTTGACACCGACAGTAAGTGCGGAGCACCGCGGGCCCCAACAGCCTGCGGCCTTGGTTTACACATGGCGAGTGACGGGACGTGGGCGGCCTGCTTCCCCATGCAGCCTTGAAATCTGCCTGGCTAGGCGGCCACGACATCCTACATATATAGTTACCTCCCCATTGCTGGAAACGCACTCCTTGACTTCTTCGCTTCCTCGTACCTCTACTTCCTCTTCCAATCTAACTCGAGCTCTGCCCTTATTGCCATGGCGCCGAACTGGACGGAGAAAGGGAATAAGCCCCTATCCTCAGCCAACTCAGCTCCAGCCGTCGAGCCCGCCGCTGGGCGATCGTGGGTGCTCAATCAAGAGGCCATGGATAAGACCCGCCTTGCTCTTTCTACCAACTTCAATGAATGGGTAGGGACGGTGGCCTGGCCTGCGTCCCGAGTCTACATCGACAGGACGGCCACCGAGGTCCCGTTCTTCATCAACGCTCTGTGGGCTGGCCTGGTTCCTCCCTTCTCTGCCTTCTTCAATGCCATGCTTTCTCATTACCAGATCCATATGCTGCACCTTGATCCCCAATCTGTTGCCCTTCTCACCGTCTTCGCCTTTGTTTGTGAGGCCTTGGTGGGCATTGCCCCTTCCGTGGCCCTCTTGCGCAATTTCTTCTCGCTGCACCTGACCAACCCCCGGCAGTGCTCAGGGTGCCTGAGTTTCCAGGCCGTGGTGGCGACGGCCGGCTCGGGGATTGATTTTGATCTCCCGCCGCCCATGAGCGAGTTCCGGATGCAGTGGGTGTATATCGATGTCGGAGTACTCAGCCCCCTGCTCTCGCCTCCGTCGTCGCCTGCCGTCCCCAGCTCCGGCTAGGGTCACGAGGAGCTCGCGGGCTCCCATCTCGCCTTCGTCTGGCTCCGGCTGAGGAGGCTGAAGGATCTCGATGTGAGCACGCCCAAGGTGATGAAGGAGTTCCTCCGATGCCGCATCACCCCACTCCAATGCCATTCCCAGCCAATGTGGGCCCTGACCGGCGACCAGGATTGCATGAGGCTTCTGGCATCGGGGCTTCCAGCCAAGGCACGAAGGACGGTGCTAGAGGTCTTGGCCGGTGACCCCTCGCCGGGTGATTTGCCGCAAGAGGGTTGTTGCTTGTACAACTGCTCGAACAAGGTGGAGTTCGCGGGGCAGATGCCCCCCTTCGATGAATTTGGGCTGCGTCCAGTTGGCCTTGTGGGGCCCCGCGAGAACCCCGTCGTCGTGGTTCCTCTCCTTGTCACCGGCGCCGAGGTTGCCCAATGAGTGGACGCAGGGAGGCAAGCACCGCTGGAAGACGGAGGCGCTGGTGCCGAGGTGTCGTTGCTGCCTGGGGCTCCCGAGGCGTCGTCCTCGGGAACCCGTGATTCTCGCCCTGGGGCGGCAGCTAAGGGGGCGATGCAGTCTGCCGTTCCCGAGGCCGAAGCTCCTGAGGCGTCGGTAGGTCGTCGCGAGGCGGAGTACGATAGCTCTCCTCAGCATGGCATTCCTGAGGTCGTCTCCTTGGGTGCTTCGCCAGTCGCGCTCCGCGCTGGTCGCCACGTGCAACGCTTGGGCCGGTTCTGCGTGGACTTCGCGGCGCTCCATAAGATGAAGGGGTCTCCGAGCTGCAGCAGTGGCACCGTCTGGCCATTGAAACATAGGAAGTACATCGCCGTAGATGAGTAAGTACCTTACCTCTGTAATTCCTCGAGTGCCGCTTCCCTTCCTGACGGTGGTTCTCCAGGATCCCATCTGCCAAGGCCATGAAGCCCCTGGTGACGCAACCTCCTCCTGCCTAGAGTATTCTGCTGGCCTTGAACATCCCAAGTGGGCATGCTGCCCCGGGCGCGAGGCCGATTGGAGAGGTGGACGCGCCCGCTTGGCGCCTCGAACCCGTGCTCCTGCCGTCTCTTTTTTCGTTGCCTCACCCGGGGTGCGACGAGCGTGCCAAGGGCTCCTTCTCTGGTTATGGATGGCGGCTGGATGGCTCAGATCTTGGATTCTACCTCTGGTGTTGGACCCTCCTCCGTCCAGGCCTCTGCTGTAGCCTAGATGCTGACTGGGAAATATCATCCCCCAGCCCCTTGGTGAGAGGGAGCGAGCCGCTTCATGCCCCTTCAGCGACCTCTGCCGCGGAGGACAGAATCAGCCGCGTGTTCAAGTCCGCGCGCGAACGGAGTGTTGTCCGCCACGAGCTCTTCCAGGAGGCGATGGGCGCGATGAGCCAGCTTGGCAGAGAACTCGCGGATGTGGATGCGTGCATTGAGGCCGAGGGTCTTCGGTTGACGGAGGAGTGGCACAAACTGAAGGTGGCCATCAACCTCAGGCAGCATCAGTGTGAACTTGACTACGGGGAGGCCGAGGCGTCTCTTGTGGCCTCGCGAGAAGCCTATGCCCGAGCCTTGGAAGAAGCCCGGGAAGCCGATCGTTGTCACGAGATCGCAGAAAAACATGCGTGGGAGCTCCAGGCCTGGAGCGCTTCCTTGGAGTAGCAAGTGGAGGTGCGCAGGGCCGCCCTAGCATTGATGAGAGGGACGCCTGCCGAAGAGGCAGAGATCCTGAGGTGGGAGGAAGCGCTTGGGCTAGAGGCCTCGGAGCGCAACCTTGTGCTTGAGCGGTTGGAGACGAGGGAGCGCCAGGTCGCCCAAGCGGAGGATGTTGTTGGCGCACGCGAGGCCAGGGCTCAAGAGGAAATCGACCACCGAGTGGCCGAGGCTCGCGCCGATCTTGAGGGCAGGCATGACCTGGAGCTGGAGATTGTGGAAGACGAAACCATGGGCAGGACCACTGTCCTCGGGTCGGGGTTGGCTGAGGTGGAGCTCCGCGAGAAGGCCGCCGTGGCCGCCTTGACCTCAGTGCAAGCGGAGCTGGCATCCGCCCATGCTGAGATGTATTCTCCTCGGCGGCGGGTTGCCAGCGCCGAGTCCTCTGCGCAGGACAGCAGGGAGGAGACACTCCGGCGGCGGACGCTGGAGCGCGAGCACGCCCCAATGCTCCAAAGTCTCCGGATCAGGTCCAACGCGGCATTGGGCGCCATTTGCAATGAAGAAGCCCCTCATCCCCACTCAAGTGACTACGCCAGTCACCTTCTTTTCTTCACTGATGTGGTGACACGCCTGGAGAACTGATCCGAGAGGGCTCGCGTGCTTGTCGAAGAGAGGAGCTGCGGCCTGCTCCGGCGCACGTTCTCTCGTGTCTTCAACTTTCTCCAGACACCTACCCCAACTTAGATTTCGACGCCGCCATTGCTCCTGTGCCCGAGGCCATCCGGGGTGACCTGGCACACTGGGTGGAAGACAAAGTGGACGCCCTAGTCAGGGCCTTCACCTCCGAGGATGACGCGGTGGTGGTCGTTGCGGATGAAGGCGACATAGTGGATGATGGGGAGGGCGGCGCCGGTGAGGGCGGCGCCGGCGATGGTGGCGACGATGCCGATGATGATGATGGAGACGTCGGCGATCGTGACAGCGACGCCGGCGATGCGTCTGAGGGTGACCCGGAGGACGCGGTGAGCGATATGTCCGATTGAACCCACGCTTCCTTATCGTTGACCCTGCATATGAAAGCTCGGGCACGGGCCTGAAGGTTGTAAGAGAATTTTGAGAGGGGAAGCCCCTCATGTAAACAGATTATTGCTTTCGTACTTTAGACTAGGCTAAAGATGTGTTTTCATAAATCCGCGTGTCCTACCATGAGCCTACTGCTATAGTTTACCTTTGTTCGGGCCAGTTCTGGACCGGGCCACGAGGTCTTGAGTTCCGGAGGAGCCTGCCAATCGGCCCGAGAGGGCCTCGCAAGAAGCGAGCGTTAGCCATGGAAGGATGTGTGCGCAGCACGCGCGTGCCGTGCCTAGCCCCCGCTCGCGAGGAGCTCACGAGGGGGAAGGTAGCAGGGGTGAACCCTGAACCAGGGCAAGGAACCAAATCACAAGAAATCGCACGAACGAGAAAAGGCACCCCCCGCGCTTATCAACGAAAATTCAGCTTCAACTCAAATCCAAAGCCAGAAAATAGGGCTACAAAAAGAGAGATCGAAAGTTAATGGCCGCGTCCGGCACCTACTCTAGTCTTCTTGTCTTCTCACCAATGCGGAGCTAAGTGCTGCGACTAGTCATGGGAGGGAACCCACGAGGCCCGAGGGCGGCACTCCTGAGACTCTGGGGCGTGTACATCCCACTCATTATTACTTGAGAGTGTCACGAGCAGAGATCTTCACAGGTGCGAGCCTTACTTCATATCGCCAGACGAGGGCCCCGCCCTCGATCACCACTGGGGGCGACCGACAACCATGACGACACCAGGGGCAAAGGGGACGCCAGCGGCGCCCACGGCGACCACGGGTCCTCTGCCGGGGGAAGGCTCGCCGGCACCTCCCCGGCAGAGGGCCTACCTCCGGGGGATGTCTTGCTCCGCACGATGCGGGGGGGGGGGGGGGGGGGGTTGCTCTCGACTCCTCCCCGGCAGCCCCCAGTGCGCTCCCCCTGGCGGAAGGAGGGCCGCCGAGCTAGGGCCGTCGTACGCCACCGTGACCTGATAGTCTTGCGACCCGTGGTTAGCATAAGCTTGCTCCTGAGAGATTAGTGGTACTGTCATGGAATTGTCATGGCAGATGTCCTAGTGAAAGGACTTAGTCGTGGAGCCATCGCAACTAGGAAGCTTAAGGGGGTTAATCGGGACAAAGGACACGAGAGGTTTATACTGGTTCGGCCCCTTGCGGTGAAGGTAAATCTTAGTCCAGTTGTTGTGGTATTGCTAGGTTTCGATGACTAAGGAGGGAAATATGCTGGCTTGGCTCTCGATCTGTTGTTTCTTTCCCTAAGCCGCCGTCGGGTCATCCCCTTATATACACGGGTTGACGCCTGGCGGCCTACAGAGTCCCGGCCGGCTCATACAACATGTCCGGCTCGGTAACTTATTTTACATGCCTTACTTTACAAGTCTTACTCATACATGGCAGTTTACAATTATGGGCCTTAAGCCGCCTCTGGGCTTGGGCCTGCTACAAGTCTTATAATGAACCGTCGCCTTGTATACTCGCTGGGCTTCTTTGAGTAACCCGCCATTAAGATACACCCGACCCCTCCTGGGCGGGTCATACCTGGTATTTATATCCCCAACATTAGGCCCCAGGTTGATTTGAACTTTGTTTTTATCAATCTCTAACACTTAGACGAAATCCATATTCCGCTGTTTGTAAAAGCTCTGTAACCCGCCATGACGTCATCTTCAGAAAATTTGGAAATCTGCCTTGACGTCATCTTTAACGGATCCATATCTTTAAATGTTTTCCGAGAATCGAGGCGTCCATTTAGCTGGATAATCATTACTTTGGTCTCCCTCGATTTTCGCACCTGCCCGTTCACCTATTTCCTTATAAATATGCATGGCCATTCCTTCTTTCTTCTTCTTCCTTCTCTCACCACCTCTCTGCCTCTCGAGCCCCGCCGCCGCCGCAACGCTCACCGTCGTCCTCAACATTGGCCGCTGCATCACCCTGAGCTCGTCCAGAAAAACAGCGGCGATCCTCCGCAGTAGCTCCGCATCCGTAAGCTCTTGCTTTTTCACCCCTTAGATCTGCATTAGGGTTCGCGAGTTTTCTTTCTTGTGTTCTTCGCTGTTCGTCATAGATTCCTTGAAACTTCTCCACCGCACCCTCTTTTGATCTAAAAGAAGTGTAGAACCTATGCGGTAGTTGTTTTACATCCATTTTAGATGCTAGCAGATCCCTTTCTCTTGTACAAATGCCTCTTTAGAGCTGACAAACTCCTCTGCGCTGGTTTTTAAGGTCTAAATTTATTTTTCTTTTCTGAACCATCTTGATCCAGAATAATAGCAATAGCTTGGGAAACTTGTTTGTCTCATCACTTAGCCAATTCTGTTTCTGGCAACCTTCGAATATCTTTAGTCATGGCGGCTTATCACGCCGGCTCACTTTTCCTTTATATGTCATTAGCCCTTACTTAAGCCGCCATTACTCATCTGTACTATCATCATTTAACCTGTAATTCCACCAATAAATTGAACCGGCACATTACTTTCTTTTTAGTTTGCCCTTTTCTCATCATGCCGTCAAAAGCGCCAACGGTCTGCAACTGGGTTCCTTCCACAGTCACTGAGGACACCTTGAAAGATTTTGTCACGATCGGATATTTGCCGGCGAAGACTATTATGTCTTATCATGCTCCTGACCCGGCCGAAGAACAGCCTCAGCCCAAAGACGGTGAAGTTATCGTTTTCACTGACAACAGGAATCGGGGCTTCTGACCACCCGGCTCAAAGTTCTTCCGAGACATTCTGCATTTTTCAGGCTTCATCCACAAGACCTTGGACCCAACTCCATATCCAATATCTGCAATTTTCAAGTTCTCTGTAAGGTATATCTCCAAGAAGAACCGACTGTGGAGCTTTTCAGAGAATACTTTTATTTGAACCGCCAGAATGAATGCACCAACGGTCCTAGCTTGGAACTTGCGGAATCTCGATTTAGCGCCGACAGGGTGCTGTCTTTGCTGTAGTAGTCTTACCAAGCCATCCCAAAGATTGGAACCAAACTTGGTTCTATTGTCAAGACACGTCGCCAGCTGATGAAAACCCACTGCCGGGTTATCGCGCGGAGCGTCTTGATTCTAAGTTTGTGCTCCCTGGCAAGCTTACTGCTGCTGAACGCAAGAAGCTTATCCCATCTATAAAAAGGATTCAAGCTTTATTGGGAAACGGCTTAACTGGAGTTGACCTGATCCGTTGTTGGATCGCATGGCGGGTCATCCCTCTAAGCCGCCGATCCAAGTTGATGTATAAATATGGCGGAGGCCCAGATGATTCTCTGCGTCATAGTTCTGTACAACTAACTGAAGAGGACATTGTTGCAATGTCAACCATCCTCATGAATGACAAATATGAGGACTGCAGTAAGGTTGGATTAAACCCCTTCTGCAAACTTAACCCGGCACCAGAGGTGAACCCCCTTGACCTCCTTTTTTCTTCAGTAGTTAAATACTTGCATGGCCTTTTAACCTGTTATTTGCTTTGCAGGCCAAATCTGACTTTTGGAAGGCCAAATATGATCATGAAGCTGCCAAGAAGGCTTGAGCCGCTGCCATAGCCGCCAGGAAGACGACCCGGAAGCCCAAGAAGAAGAAGACTGCATCTGACATGTTCCAGTTGGATGATGTTTCTGAGTCGGAGGTAGCCATTGACTCCCTTGGCCAGTTTTTAACAACCTTATTGACACTGACTATTGCCAGGACGACACGGGGGCCAGCCAGGTCATAGAAGAAGAGGTAACTATTTCCTCCGACTCAGCCCCTGTGCCAAGACAGAAACTTCGACTGGTAACCTGGAAAGTAAGGTTTTCGCACCCTTTGCTTATTTGGACCCTCATTTTCTTTTGAAAAAGTAGCAACATGAGAGCCGCCGTCAGGCCCGGACTAATGACGACAATGAACCGCCCTCCGACTTACAAAAAACTCCTCGAAAACGCCAGAATGAAGTTTCTTTCACCTTTTCTATCTTTTATCAATGAATCTATTTCCTTACTCTCTTAACTTTATGTTACCTTTGCAGGAGGTTTCTCGCTCTTCTGGCGACTCGTCACAAACTCAATTTCCGGCTTTCAAGACTGCCCCTGGGTAAGGAAAATCATCTTTCTTCTGCATTTTTAAAACTGCATCATTATACTAACCGTCTCATAAAAATCTTTCTTAGCGGTCAAGCAAAGTCCAAGAAAGCCAAGGTGACTAAACTGGCAGAAGACCCGAAAGATCCTGCACCTGAACCGGCAATACCAACTCCTCCTGATCAATCTGAAGTGCCAGAAGACCCGGCTGTCAATGTTCAATCGGACCCTCCTGAGCCGTCAGTTGATGAGACCATTCTTAATACATCTACCACTGAGCCAACTAGCTCAGCTAACCTGCAAACAACTTCTGACAATGATGTCTTAATTACTGGTAGTCCATTCGTTGAGCCGGGCAACCCAACTGTACTGGCCCGGCACTCTGCTAAACAAGAGGCTTTAGAGAGGCAGAAGGTGCGGTTTGACGTCTCTCATTACGCTCACCTGGATGTTAGTGACGTGCTGTCTGGATACCTCAGTCATGTGCATTCTAGCCGTGACTCAGAAATTGAGATGGTCAAGCAACTGCAGCTGAACTATGAGGTACATTCGCCGGCTTTCACTAGCTTATATATGCTCTTCCAGCCCCCAAGTCTCCGGATTATGATGAACCTGAATGATTTGTAGACTTATGATATAGGTTGATGCTCTATCTTAGATTTTCCTTAAGTCCAGCATAAATTTCACCTGTAGTCCCCAAGGGCCGGCTCAATTTATCACGAATGAGCCAGTACTTAACTTCATAACTGTCTTGAATCAGCCGAAACAAATAGTGTAATCCGGCTCAACATGAAAAAACTTTCTTAATATCATGCATTAGCCCCCAAGTGCCAAGCATTGTTACTTGTAAAAAAACTTGGGACTTTAATCATAGAAGAGCCATTTAGCGTTTAAAAAATTGCTTTGGCAGACATTAGCCCCCAAATGCCGAGTGGTGTTGCGTTGCAAAGCACTTGGGACTTTAATCATGATAACCTTTATTGAAATACATTTTAACACACCTGTGCATGTTTTGCAGACCGCCTTAACTGAATTGGGGTCTCCATTGACTGATGCAAAGACCCCAGTTCCTGTAGCTGTTGTTGTTGGCATGGTTGGTGAGGCTTCCGAGAGGCTCCTGGAAGGCCCCAGTTCCTAGTGCCTCCTCCTCCCAGCTCATCTCGAGGAACGAGCTGGGGTCATCTTCCAGTGCGTACTCCTGGTCCATCATGCGGGGTACATAGGCCTCCGAGGCCGTCGCCTCGAAGACCTCGCCGTAGTGCCCCACGCTCCATGTCGCTCGGCCCAGCGCACCGCCCAGAGGATGGTAGGGCGGCATCCCGCCGGGGCCGTAGGCGGCGACGCTCGTACCTGCGCTCGTTGGAGGTGGCGGGGGTGCGATTGGGCGTCCGGTGCCGTTGGCTGCACTAGTGTCGATTGAGCCCAGAGGCGCGCTTGGGGGTGTGCGGACGCGACGAGGCCCGCCATGCGATCTGGACGGGGCTTGAGGTGTAAGCAGGGAGCAGAAGGGAGGCGCTCCCGAGGCTGCAGCGTCTAGTAGCTCGGCGACGCGCTCTAGCAGTGCATCCCGGCCGCTCTCCATCAACTGGCATCGCAGTAGATCGCGAGCCACCGTGAGCGCGGCCCTCTTGTTTTGTTCCTATCGGGTGTGCGGCGCCATGGCCACGGCGTGGCTTGAAGCCCTTGCAGCTGCCCGTACTTGGCGTGGAGTAAGGGTGGATGGCGCTTGACCGCTCCGCCCGCGCCATGCAGCGCTTGGCGGTGCGCGTGCTGCCCGGGGCACGGGGTTGAGGTCTTCTTGGGCAGGTGAGGCCGCCCGGGCCGGCCAATCTCCCCACCGGTCGGCGTTGGTCCTCGGGTCGCCGAACATTGGAGCTGCGGAGTGTCAGTGGATTGACTGGCGGAAGGAAGACTCCGGCGCACCCCTACCTAGTGCGCCGAATGTCGGATTTAGGGTTCCGGCAAACCCTTGAGGTTCGAACACTGGGGTGCGCACAAAGATCTCCCCCCTCTCTGGCTCGAACACTCAACGATCTCACGACCTAGCTTGGCGGACCCAATGAACATGAGACACAAGATTTATACTGGTTCGGGCCACCGTTGTGGTGTAATACCCTACTCCAGTGTGGTGTGGTGGATTGCCTCTTGGGCTGAGGGTGAACATTTACAAGGGAAGAACAACCTCCTGAGGAGAGGTGTTCTTGTTCTTGGTGAACTTGTGTGAGGCTATGGATGGAATGGCTCCGATCCTAGATCCGATCTCTCTCCCTTTCTGACCCCTCCCCTCCTACTATGGTGGCTAGTCCTATTTATAGAGGCCCTGGTCCTCTTCCCAAATATTGAGCGGGAAGGGATCCCAAAACGGCCAATTTGAAGGGGGACAACTAGTACAAACTATCCTGACAAAAGTAGTCTTCGCCTGCCAAAGGCTCTGGTGGTGACGCTGTCTTGGGCTCCACGGTGACCTCCGTCCTGCCGTCCTGCTGGTCTTGGTCTTGTTGCACCGATATGGAAACCTTTGCCTAATGCCTTGGAACTCCTCGCCCGCGCTTGACTCCTTAGAACCAAAGAGGAAACAAGGAGACTGTGCGCACGGGCGCCCGCCTGGTCTTGATCGTCATGGCTTACGTCATTGGAACCTCACGAGGTTCGCCTTGCCTTGATCTCTCCGCCCCTTGCGAGCCAGCCTGGAGAGGCCACCCCTGAGGAGGTCTTGCGTCGTCTTCCTTGCGAGGCTTGGCCCCACGCGAGGGTCTTGGGTGTTTGCTGGTGAAGTTGGGTCGTACGGGGCCGCTGGAGGAGCCACGCTGCGGGCCGCAGGCAGGCAAGTTTGGGGACCCCCATTCCCAGAAAGCCGACAGCCTCCCCCCTGGATGGGGAGGGGTTCTCCCTCTGGTCCTTGGCCTTCATGGTGATGATGGCCCCTCCGGGATCCTCCTCCATAGCCTTCGGTGATGATGGCCCCCTCCGGTAGGGTGCCAGAGAGGGCCTATATTGATTTCTCGTGGCTGTAGAGGCTTGCGGCGGCGGAATTTCTGATCTAGGTTATTTTCTGGAGGTTTGGGCATTTATAGGAGAGGTTGGCGTCGAGAACAAGTCAGGGGGCCACGGGAAGTCCACGAGGCATAGGGGCGTGCCCCGACCCTTGTAGGGCCCACGGGACTCCCCTCCGGTAGATTTTTGTTCCAGTATTTTTTACATTTTCCAGAAAAATTCTCCGTTGATTTTCATCGCATTCTGAGAACTTTTATTTCTACACAAAACAACACCACGGTAGTTCTGCTAAAAACAGCGTCAGTCCAGGTTAGTTCTAATCAAATCATACCAAAATCATATAAAACTATTGTAAACATGGCATGAATACTTCATAAATGATAGATACGTTGGAGACGTTTCAGCTGTCAGGGGGAGGAATCGCTTTTATTTTGCGAGTAGTAAGGAGGCACTTCCTTGTGTTCGAAGATGTAGCTGGTGGGTCCATCTGCCAACCTCACCACCTAAAGACCTCTTCCGGTGGATATCCTTCATTGACCACGTTGACCACGCCACGCCGAGAGCACCAAGGCGGTGGACGACGGCGAGGCCTAGGAAGGGAACGACGCGGACCCGGGGAAGACGCGACAATGGATGCACGCGTGGAGGGGAGTGAGGGAGTCCTGGACTAAGGGGTCCTCGGGCGTCCGACCTATTAGACATGGGCCAGACTGATGGGCTATGAAGATACGAAGACCGAAGACTCTACCCGTGTCCGGATGGGACTCTCCTTGGCGTGGATGAAGGCAAGCTTGGCGTCCAAATATGATGATTCCTTTCTCTGTAACCGACCTTATGTAACCCTAGATCCCTCTGGTGTCTATATAAACCGGAGGGCTAGGTCCGTAGACATATATCCTCATAATCATAGTCAGACAGGCTAGACTTTTAGGGTTTAGCCATTACGATCTCGTGGTAGATCAACTCTTGTAATACTCATATTCATCAAGATCAATCAAGCAAGAAGTAGGGTATTACCTCCATAGAGAGAGGGCCCGAACCTGGGTAAACATTGTGTCCCCTGTCTCTTGTTACCATCGACCTTAGACGAACAGTTCGGGACCCCCTACCCGAGATCCGCCGGTTTTGACACCGACAAGGAGTACGTGGGTTTGCTGCTTTGGCTGCGGTGTGAGGCTACTGTCACCGGAAAATAACAGGAGGTGTGGGTGAGTATAGAGGGATGGCATGGCCAGTAGTGGCAGCACAGCCGGACATGGGAGGTAGGAGCAGGCGGCACGACCGACGCTGGTTTGGGCGGCTGGAGCAAGAAGACTAGGGGTTGAAGAAGCACGACGGCCGTTGGATGGACATTGTACGGTCACGGCAGCTAGAATCGTTTATATTGACTAAGGTTAAAAAGCCCTTGGTACGCATTAACTTAGTAGGCCCACTGGTCAGCCTCTAAAATGGTGCGCCCCAGATGTCGGGGGGAGGATTCATTTTTTGGGCAGCTGAAGCAACAATATCTGATATTGAAGAAGAAGCACGACATCCGTTGGATGAACATCCAACGGCAACTGCTGCTAGAACCGTGTGTTGACTATAAGTTGACAAAGCCTTGCGTACGCGTCAACTTATTAGGCCCACAAGTGTGTGGCAGAAAACATATAGCCCATTTGCAATTTGGAAGAATGTACAACCCATTTTTGAATTCTAATGGAATTTACTACAGCCCATTTACAATTTGTTAAAAGTACAACCCATTTTCTAGCTAGGACAATGATTAATAATTTCAACCAACCGCTCAGAATGAAATTCAATAAAATCTCCCACATTTTGATGGGATCCAAAATATTTTATACCGAAATATCTAGTCAGCTTAAATATAATTTAAAAATAAATTTATATTATGTAAAAATCCAACGAAATATTGCGCGCGCAGCAAGTAATGAAATTCAAAATTTCAAAATCCAAAGATAATATACTTTTTAACTAATTATGTATTTGGTGCATTTTTTTGGAGTTACAACCCAGTTTTTATAATTACATCTCATTTATTATTCCTTAATGCCCATTTTCTTGTTAAGCCTAATGCATCCCTCCTAGGAAAGATTTGCAGCCCAGCGGGTCAGGGAATAACAAGTTGACCCGGGCTGGGTATTCCTCAAAAAAAGTAAAGCTAGGCTAGCCATTTTTAGGTTGAAAAAAATTAATATCTGGGCTGGGCTAGCCCATCTATACCTCAAGGCCTGGGCTAAACGGGTCACAGTCGGCCCAGTTGATACCCTGCTCATCTGTACAACAATAAAAACATCGCTCAAGAAAAACTCTGCTCACACCTCAAAAACACAAATACTGTTCGAGCTGCTGGGTCCCAGCTGTCGACCACTCCTTGTGCAATTCTCTCATTTATTGACTATATAGGTTGACAATGGTGTGGGACCGTGATGTTAGGAAACCAGGAGGAAGCAAAAAATAGTTGTATATAATAAGTAGGCACTTGCGTACGTGCGGCTATGGCCCTAGTGGGTCCCCACTGTCATCCTCTCCAATTAAAGTCATCTCCTAGTTCTTCATGTTCGTTGAACATGTTGACAGCGTGAGATGGCGGTTCCACGATGAGTGCAACAACTCGAAGGACGATGGAGAGGGCCTCACGGGTCCTACAGATGGTCTCATACAGCGGCCGCTGGTCATTTAGGAAGCCAAGATCATATGGCCACATGTCCGCGACGACATTGTCGTTTGCTTGTTTGCCGCGATTCGTCTTTCTGTGAGCCGGTGCTCGTTGATGAGATAGAGGTAGCAACATAGGTCCTCCTATGCTGGTAGCTCTTCCACCATTAGGGCGTCGAAGTGCGGCCGCGCCTGCTCTATGGTGAACACGGCATGAACAGGCTTGGGCGGTGGCGCCGGCTCCTGGTCGGAAGCCACGTCCATCGTCTGATTGTCATCGCTCAGCTCGGCGAGCTCGCTGGCGAGTCAGCATGTTCGACTGCTGGACCAGACCGCTGCCAAGCACGAGTCTGACCGCCCTGGCCCACCCAGACCGCCTCCCTCGCACGCGCGTGCTTTCTGCCCGAAACGGTCAGCGCCACCCGTGCTGCTTCCCGATGCAGGCGATTGCTCCGCGCTGAAACAACACAAGTGTCGTCCATCCGTCCATCTGCCGCCCACATTAGTGATACGCAGTTGCCGAGGCGGCTACTCCGGCTCCACCTATTTGTCCCTATGCTGCCCACCATTGCTATATAAACTGCTGCGCCAGCCATAGCCATAGTCATCCGCCTCCGTTCCCTTTCTCCTGTCCACACCACTCCCACCATGGTTTCCTTGCGCTCCAGCACTCTTCGGGACGGACGGACGACGAACCAAAAGGAGATGGCAGCCATTGCTGCCGATTGGCTGGCCAACAGGCAGCTGGAGGATGACGATGTCCCAATGGAGAATGTGGTAGTCAAGATCCAACGCCAACCCCCTCCTTCGCGCCATCCTCTCCGGTGCATTGCACCATGACCATTGGTGAGGCCCGTGCCCAACACATGGACACGATGAGGAGGAAGCATCAGGAGCAGTTCCGGGAGGCGTAGGCCGACACCAACAACCACCATCTCCACCAGGAGCACCTACAGGCGGAGGAGCAGATCACCGCGGAGCGGGTGGAGCAGGTGGCGCTGCTCGAGTCGTACCGCTCTGCCTGCGAGAGCCACCTCACGTGCGGGCGGTACCGCATGCAGATGGTGGAGGTTGTGGCCGCCTACATAGAGGACGATGAAGCGGGCAGGGCGCTGTTTGGCGAGACCGACGACGAGGCGGAGGGCAATGCCGGCTCCGCCGAGGCTCCGCCCAGCCAGCACCGAGGCGGAGGACTTCGTCGGCTTTGGCAAGGCCCTACTCCGCCAAGGCCCCGCCCCGCCAGCACCGAGGTCGAGGACTTCGCCGACTTTGGCGAGGTCCTGCTCCGCCGAGGCCCCGCCAACAACGAGGAAGAGGACATCGCCGGCTCCGCCAAGGCCCCGCCCCACTGGCACCAAGGCCGAGAACTTCGCCGGCTTCGGCGAAGCCCTGCTCCAGCGAGGCCCTGCCCCGCCAACAATGAGGCAGCGGACATCGCCGGCTCTGCCAAGGCCCCGCCCCACCGTCATTGAGGCGGAGGACTTCACCGGCTTCGGCGAGGCCCTGCTCCGCCAAACCCTCACCCCGCCAACAACGACGCAGAGGACATCGCCGGCTTCGTTGAGGCCCCGCCCTGTCAGCAACGAGGGGGAGGATTTCCCCTGCTCCGCCGAGGTGCCACCCTGCCGGCAACGAGACAGAGGACATCGCTGGCTCCGTCGAGGCCCCGCCCCGCTGCCAACAAGGCCGCGCCACATAGAAAACAAGGAAGAGGAGAACACGGTAGGTCGCCGCCGCTCGGGTCCAAGTAAGGCCATCGCTGCTACCCTTCGGTTGAAGCCAAGCTAGGCAGGTTAACCATTGACGGCTGATTAGCTTCTTGGCGGTGACGTGGAGTCGGAGAGCTGTGTTGGAGAAGGACGCTGCTCCAGTTCCTTAACTGCAGGTGCAGTTGGGTCACTGACATGTGGGCCCAAGAGGCATCTGGCCCACATGTCAGTGACGCAACTGCACCTGCAGTTAAGTCACTGAAGCTTCTGTTCGGCTCAGCCGGACACGAGTGGGTAGCTTCGGTTAATTAATTATACCTTAATCGCACCCCTTTTTAGTTGAAGAATGTATGAAATGTAATGAAATCCAACATGTTTATATGAAATCCGACCATGTATGAATGAATTTAGTATGATTAGTTCGAATTCGTGTATCACTGGCATTGGATGAACATGCAAAACAATACGTACTAGCATTATTCCCAGAGTGATTACCTCGTTTGCAGCAGTTTCACATGTACTCCCACTGGTACAACGAGGTACTATACAAACGGTTTTTCACCCCTTTCTGCGATGACATTTGGAACCGTCGCCAAGTGAGTGTGGGAGATAGGGGGTCCTTCCCACACGACCCAGAAACCATCGGGGATATGCCCTCCTAGCACACATGCCCGGCAAAATGAGGTCGTGTGCGACTGGCGAGCGCTCAAATACGGTTATACGTACAATAATGTTAAAAAAAAATTATACTGGCGAAATCATTTCTGGTCGTAAGTACATCCCACACAGTCAGTCCCCGCTAAATATTTCCGTTTGTATGAACATCCCACACAGTCGCTCTAAGGAAAATGTTTCCCTTCGCAGGTACAACACACACAATTTTCCCCATTAAATTGTTTGTGATAGCTTTGCCATTGCACATGATATCAACAATTTTATTGTTTGCATTATTGAATGCATCACACACGGTGCATAGAAGAAACTGTGTGGCAAAGGTTGTCCATCACACACAGTTTTTATGTGGTAAATGTTTACGCAAGGTGGTCTAACGCAAACAGTTTTTAGGAGAATGTTGTGTGTGATTGTTCATTGATCTAACACGGTTTATTACTAGAAATTGTGTGCGTTGCCTGAGGTCATCGCCCACGGTGTTTTCTAAATAACCATTTGCAATAGAAAAATCCAATTAGCAGGCTAATTCAGTGGTACGCGTCGGTGCTACACAAATTGTTTTTAACCCCTTTCGCGACCACATTTGGGACCGTCGCCAAGTGAGTCTGGGCGATAGGGTGTCCTTCCCACATGATCCAGAAACCATCGGAGATATGAAGCAATGATCCAGAGGCCTTCTAAAATGTAATCGTGTGCGATGCAACACACACTAAATTCTTTCGCATGGGTGGGATCAGTGATTAAACGTTTCTAATGACGCAGTGAAACCATACGGTGTGTCGTAATGAACCGTTTGGGAAACAGTATGTAAGGCACACGGGCCAACATATGAACTGTGTGCAATTTGTGCCCCATCGCACATGAGTTTTCTGCGTAACCTGTCTGCCATGCAAGACTCCATCGCACACGTTTCCCAACAATTACCGTCTTCGATAATGTTCTATCACAAACGGTTCAGGAGCCCCTTCACACACATACAAGTGTTTCAGACTGTTTTTGATTTGTTGGGTATCACCGACGGTTGCCGAAAGAGTGACGTATGCTTTTCCTTTGGGATCCCACACGTTTCTTGAAAAAATTATGACTGGGATTGTATTTTACATTGCGCACGGTTTACTCCGAGTTCTCGTGTGCGATAATGCGATATCACAAATGGTTCCGGAGACCCTACGCGCACGTAGTAGAGCTGCAAATCATTTGCGGTCTGCTGTGTATCACCGACGGTTCTACTACAATTGACGTATGCTTTCCGATGTGGATCGCACACACTCATTTAGTTGAACCGTGTGTGGAGCAATTGCCAGGTTAAAACAAAAATATCCCATTTTGAATCGGCATGCAAAAAGCAAATTCGCCACAATATTCAATTGAACAAATAAACAAAAATATCACATTTTGAATTGGCACGCAAAAAGCAAATTCACCACAATATTCAATTAGACAAATGAACAAAAATATCCCATTTTGAATCGGCACACAAAAAGCAAATTTGCCATAATATTCAATTGAACAAATAGTGTCCACAAGAAGAACATTCATCAGATTTCGCAACAATTGCAATTGAACATATGGTAGCTAAATTCCAATGATTTGTCCACACATATATGCATTACATAATTAATCATAGTGTACGAAATACGAATACCTCATCAGATGGAAAACAATGGATCCATGCGTATATGTTTAGCGGTTAACTCTTACTCAATGTTTCAGGAGAAGGCATGCTGAAATCTTCACTATCACCAGTGGGATTGATGTAGTGATCCAGGAAGAAGTCACTGATAAATCTCTAAACCATCAGCAATTCACCAGCCGGGAGCGGTTCAGGGGTCCTCGGTTCTAAGATGAGCTGTAGTATTTTTAAGACCAGAATGTGCCATATGAGTGGAGTAGAAGATATTAATTAAGATAGACTTGCTGGTACTAATTCGCGAGGATCGTCACAACTATCAGCGGATTTGCAGATGGAGATCATGTGTCTGCAAACATAGTATCCACAAAGGTTGGTCCCCGCTTCTTGCTGAGGACACTGAATTTTTTTGTACATAATTAGTCATGTATTTATCCTATTAGGAACAACCTAACCGGTGTTAGATGTATTTTTTCTTTGGACAGAATAGAAAGAGGTTTATTTAGAAGCTTGAACATTTGACTAGCGTAAGAAAAGGTATTTGCAGTCTATTGGATAAATTTTCCGAAAATAACGGATTTCAGTGTGTTACCGGAGAAATGATCTCGTGCTGCAGAGGTAGTTCCCTCTTGAACAGGTTCCCTGGTTTAGTTTTCCACAATGCGAGCACACTGCAAATGATGATGAATTTTGACAACATCAATTATTGAACCAGATATGAAAGCAAATGGATTTCAACATCATAGAATTCAATACCTATCCGTGAATTGCTGAAGATGCATCAGATCCTGAGCGTTTGTTGACTCTTTGAGAGAATCGATGTAGTAAACTGTGTTCTTGTTTGGAACAATGAATACCAATATCCAGTGATTGCTATATATTAAGAAAGCCATGACCTTACGAATTATGTCAAAATCTGAGAGATAATCAGTGTATGCGTGGTTGTTTACTTGACTTACCGTTCATGATATGGCCAGAGAAATGATTCTGCATGGGATGTGTTTTCGAAGAGACGGACGACCGTGTTAACGGCCCAGTCCCGTAGGTCCTTACCATGTACTATTGTGCCATTTGCTAATTCAGGATCTATGAAATACACACTCTCCCTTTTTCTTCTCTGCGCATTCAATCCCCTGAGAGGAATAAAATGAAGTTAGTTGTTTATCATTTACAGTCTTGTATGGAGAAGTTGATCAGAGTTTGTTAAATACTTACAAAATCAGGCATCTAACAAGAGTGTCATCGAGCTCGTTGAAGTTGAAGAAGAGATGTAAATCCTCGAAACTCACATTGATGGAACCAGCATCGTGTCGTAAATGATCTCTGTTGTAGTGGACTAGCAAACCATGATGACCTGCTGACATTTGATCCATGCAATATTCATGTAACTCGCGACAACTGGAGCTGCACTCATCAAAGTATTCGCCAACAAGAAATGGATGTCCATGGACGTAATTGCGTGCTTCAAGCACGTCCGCTTTATTTTTAGCAAGCTGCAAAGCTATTTCTTCATCATCCATGCCATTAGAAATAATATTACTCCACGATTCGAACAACCTGCTGTTAAATTGTTTTTGGGCGATGAGTGCTTTAAGTAAGAGGCAACTGTTCTCTTTCCTCTTCACTCTCCCGCCGTGCTTCGTCATGGGTGTATCCTTTTTGGCCACTTCCTTCTTGGTACTTGAAGCATTTCTGGCAGAACGTCTGGTTGGCTGGAAGGTAGACTGCCGAGCAGACGGTGAAGCTTCGATGGACTGCTTAGCAGACGATTTATCTATGCCGGACCGCTGAGTTGGTGGTGCTGCTGTGAAGGACTGCTGGGCTGTAGGAGCAGAGGCATCGGACTACTGACCATGCGTTGAAGCTATGTCGGGTTTCTACGCAGGTGGTGCCAACTTGTTGGTGTGCCGAGGAGGTCGTGCCAATGTGTTGGTTTGTTGAGCAGGAAGTGCTGACGCATTGTTATGCTGATCATGCAACTATGGACCAACGGACTGATGAGCAGTCGGTTCTGGACCTACAGACTGCTTATCAGGCGGTTCTGAAGCATCAGACTGCTTAGCAGTCCGTTCCACCAGGTTGGTCTGCTGAGCATGTGCTGCAGCTGGGTCTCCCACCGCTGCTTCAGCGACCAGCATCTGAACCGGTGGTGCGTCTTCAGCAGTTGTAGGCCTTGCCACTGGCTTCTTTGGGGCAGAGGATGACATGGCATGTACGCCACAAAGTCGGGCTGGCTGGTCACAGGTTGATGCATCAGCCCGCGAGAGCTATTGTGGCAAGGAGAGCGTTACCGGTTGAGGGGCGACAGTGGTTGCTCTTGGCAGGGCTTCTGGGATCTCATCGATGAACTCTATTTCCTTTCATGGCCACTGGATGTGATGTAACAATGTTTCTCCCAAGGTCCTTTGCTCATCGAAGTCTCCTAGGACATTCTTCAGGGCAAATTCATTGAATCCAGGCTTTACTTCAGTCACGTAGCACTTCACACAGCCTGGCTTCAATGGCACATTGTCCAACAAGGGGCCATCCTCCAAGAAGGGTGGGCAAACCCAAGCTGTTGCACATTTTAATGTACCTTCATAATGTGTAAGCACGCCCTTCAGTCTATCTTTCATGCCAGATAGATCAGATGTAGCATTATCACAAGCAGTTGCAGTCTCAGTGTCGCTGGGGTCAACTGATGCACAACCACTCTTGTGTAGTGTTGTCGCACAATACGCAACATCCTCCATGCCCGCCTCCCCTCCCATCCGCTGGCTATATGTCAGTGTTAGAGTCTTCTGCATCATCATTGGCTCCTCAACATCCTTTCAAACAGCCGGAAAAATCTCGTTCCTCAACCTTTCATTCAATGCATTCTGCTTCATTTCACTCCTCGCTTTTTTTCATGCCGAGCCTCTCTTCTTTGTTGAGTGTGAAAGCCCTCTTGTGCGGGACATTAACACTTATACCCCTTGCATAGCCAGGGGCTCTTTTGTTTCCAGAGCAACGGACAGAATGTCACATGGCCCTTAGTTCATGTAGAACCTTCCAGGGATCTTGGAAGCATCTAACATCACTTGATATAGTTCGGCGTCACGTGAGTTTTCAAAGTAATAGGTTCTGTCATCACACCTCTTTCCACGTGCCCGCAAGTAGTCTCTGGCTCATTGGCCCCTGATTTCACTAAAGGCCAGATTTCCACCCGCCGCTACTACTTCTTTGTCCTCCTGGTCCCATATCAGTTTCATGCCGTAGTATCCTGCCACACCCATATGGTGGGGTGTATGTTCTTCTTCTGAAGTTCCGATTGCTTGAAACTCTTCTCAGCAAACTCTTTAGTTGGCCCGACCCTTTTGAATTCTGCCCAGTATGCCTTTGTAATTTGGGGGTATGCAGGGATTGGGTCCTTTCCTTCACTCAAGTACTTCTCGTACAACACGTGCTTCCAGTTTCTCCAAGCATCCCTAGCCTTCTTTAGTGCAGTGTGTTCCACCTGCATTCTCCACTGCTCTGGAATGTTGTAGTGATCCATGATCTCCCGGACTATCCTTCACCGTGTTTCTGTGTCAGCCTTCCAAAACCCCGGCAGATTAATGCTGAGCCTTGCCCTACCAACAGATCCACACACACTCATGAACCTCGTGCGTTCTTTATTTGGTTTAGTTGGAGCCCAAGACTTTAAATCAATCTTAGTTACTTCATATACACCTTTAGGCTGGTGTCTGGGCTTCCTTGGAGCATTCCTCCGTGTCCTGACCGGAAGGGTAATTGCTGCAGCTCTATCCCGTTCAAGATTACTTGATCCCTCACAATCTGCTGAAGACCTAGGGTTGTCGGAATCAGATGAAGATACATTGCCTGAAGCATGAGTGATGTCGCTGCTACTCGGCATCTACAGAGAACACATGCGAAACTCAGGAAAGTAGGATAAGCATAAAACTAACAACTTGGTATAAAGCTTTCTAAACATGCCATGCAATAATTTAGAAAATGTATGGCTAATTTGTTAAGTTTGTGTGACTTGGGCGCCCGCGATATGTAAATAGGCAGTAACTTATTGGAACAAATACAACTTATATGTAGTAAGGAAGGTAGATAATGAACATATATATGCTCTCCGTTATTTTATAGCCAATTTGGGAACATACAGAATGAAATAGGAAGAGGGATTGCAAGGAAATATGCCTCACCGCAATGGTGACCAATAACTAACAGGCTTCTTAATGCAAACGCTGCCAGACCACAGGAGAGGTGATGGTTACTGCATCGATATGCTCGAGGGTGGCTGGCGAGCAAACGAAGATGGCGAGGCGTGAGCCGTCACGTGTTGGGAACAGTAGTGGAGGTAGGCTTGACGCCAAAGAGCGGGCACACGGCCGAGATGAGCACAGCGGAGCTGGGGATGGAGATTGGGTGGACGAGTTGAGTGAAACGCGGTGGGCGGTGGGGGGGTGTTGGCAGCCTAGGTGAAAAGGGTGAAGAATATCCCCGGTCGCCGCACGGAAAGGCCTATGCAAACGGTTGCCTCTAAGCGCTCGTGTGCACAAAGAGAATAATTTCGTTTGAAATGAAGACATACTAATTTTGAAATGAAGACGTGAGTTCATCATTTTGCCTCTAAACTTTTCCCACGTAAAGCAATCACAATAATACCACGGGTTTGATTTGCTGGCGCATTTCAGGTCTCGTGTGCTATATGTAAGACAATTTTTGGCATTTTCGTGCATTTTGGCATATAAATCAATTCCTAGCCGGACTGCATTTCCTGTCGAAAGGGATGAGGATTGCCATTCGATCTGGGAGCATCCAACGGTGCAGACGTACGATCCGTGGGGTTTGGGTTCTGGCCAATCAGAACGCATGACTCAGATTGCGCGCGCAGCAAAGGGGGGCATTGGCCACGGTTTGGTAGGCACACGGCTTTCGTGAGTGAACTGTGTGTTACTTGAAAACATTTTTTGCGAGGGGCTATTTGAAAACATTTAGATGTGCTGTCGAAAGGGATGAGGATCGCCGTTCGATCAAGGAGAATCCAACAATGCAGACGTACGATCCGTGGGGTTTGGGTTCTGGCCAATCAGAACGCATGACTCAGATCGCGCGCGTGGAAGAGGGGGCATCAGCCACGGTTTAGTGGACACACGGCTTTCGTGAGTGAACCGTGTGCTATTTGAAAACATTTACATTACCTAACATCATATTTTTGTTTGAATGAAAATATGAGTTCATCGTTTTGCCTCCAATTTTTTCCACGGTAAGAAATCATGATTGTACCCAATGGTTTGATTTTCTGGTACATTTGAATATGCAAAAAAAGATCTCGTTTGTATGTATATATATAGTCGCAACTACATGTGCGTGTTAGCAAGATCATTTGTGTGTCACTTTGCGAGTTTTCATTCATTGTGCGAGAAACGGGAAAAAACTTCAAACAGTTCGGCCGCAGGGTGTGGCTAGAGGCATAGGCCTTGTTGGTATTTTAATTTCAGGAAATGCATATAGAGTCCGGAAAATATCGAAAATCATTGTGTCACTGTCGCGTGCTCTCACGATTGCATGGAAATTTTTTGGTAAAGTTTGGCACAAGTTTTGGTGCTCGCACCTTCCATACGGGAGCATCTCACAAGAAGGATCATAGTTTCCAAAAGGAGTTGCGGCACTTCGGACTACAAATCGTCAGTTACTAGCTACATCGTTCTGGCCCATTTCAGGCCGACCGTCTGCTATGTTTAAGTCATTCTTTGCACTTACCTTGCATTGCATTTTAGCGCATATAATTAATTAAAGTCAAAAACCCTACTACAACTACATATGGGTGTTTTAGTTAGGCTATATATACTTAGGCTACTCATAGTGGAGAGTGTCATATAGTAGATAGTATCATGCATATATATATAATATGATACTAGTGTATGATACTTCCTTTAATTAATTATAGCGCATAGTATAATACATAGAGTATAGTATCATATATCATATTATTGCCATGCATGACACAAATTAACATCACATTTAACATGATACGGTATCTACCTATATGTTACTCTAACCCTCTCTATACATATTTAATTCTTTGCCACATCAGCATACTTGCTATTTCTGAGTGCATGATATCGTCGGCTATGATACCACCACTATGGCCAGCCTTATATAGTGGGGAGTATCATATACTATATATAGTATCATGCATATGATACTAGTGTATGATACTACGTACGTACCTTCATAGTGCATATATAGTATCATAGAGTAGTATATATCATAGATGACTATATTTATGGCCATGCATGACACAAAGTAGTATAACATTTATTATATATGTTACGGTATCTACCGATGTTACTGCTTCTTTGCCACATCATCATATTTGCTATTCCCGAGTGCATGATACCGGCTATGATACCCCCACTAGGGCCACCCTAAGGCTGGCCGTAATATGGGAGTATCAGGCGGTATCATGCATGCCGACTAGACTTTTTGGATGATGTGGCACACAGTTAAATGAGGAAAGAGAGAGTGTGGTATCATATTAAATGTTGTACTACTTTGTGTCATGCATGGCAACTAATAAGGCAACCTAAGATACTAACTTATGATACTATGCATGCACACATTACAGAGGTATTACCGATCATATACTAGTATCATGCATATATATATATATACTGCCTCCTTTCCGGTTTATAGGCTTATCTCAAAATTTTAGTTTTTCCATTTTATAAGGCTCAATTTTGTTGTTCCCCATCACATGTTCAGATTCCAAGGTGCATTAAATCATTGCGTGCAAGTATTAAGAGAAAATTGACCAATGCATGTACTTTATGCATGCATGTATTGCAATTAATACATTGGTAAACATAATTTTTTGAGGAAAACAAAAGCATTAATTGGGTGTTTTTGCAAACTACAAAAAGTATTCCACCACTCACCATCTACCTTGGTTGGTGGTATTTTTGAATTGAGCCCTATAAACCGGAAAGGAGGGAGTATGATACTAGCTACTCTATGATATACTAGCTACCTCACTAAGAGTATGGTTAATAATACAGCCAACAGTCGGGTATAAGAACTTGCCATGTCATATACAACCAACCTCTTAGCCGGCATGTACAATAATAAGTTTTAAATACATACTAGTTTATCAATAGTTGTCCCACCTTACATCCTCACAAAGTGTCTTGGGTCTCGTGTTGCAGCTGGCTCTACTAACCAAGAGCCCGCTTCTCTTCTCTCTCCTCTTCTCTTTCCTCCAACTAATAAGCACATATATATTATTCTATTCCTTATAGCCTGCTTATGTCACTCTATTGTACTTGCTCTAAGACTAGCCACAATGGAGAGTAACATACACTAGTAACATAGACATATCCCCAGACTATGTTACTACCTTCATAGTGGGTAGTAACATAAGTATGGTAACATGCAAAGCCTCATTTATTAGGTTATAGACTCATATTGCATTGGGACATGTGATGTTACAGTAACTAGCTAAGTTACTCAAACTACCTCTCTCCTCATTAACTCATTGCCACATAAGCAAATTTGCTGAGTTGGTCTCGATGTTACTGCTGAAGTTACTCCAACTGTGGCTAGTCTAATGCATAGTATCATAGAGTAGTATCATGTAGTACTTTATTTATTGTCATGCATGACACATAGTAGCATAGCATTTCTTATGATACGGTTTCATGATATGATACTTAACCCTCTCTTTCTTCATTTAATTCTATGACAGCTCATCAAAATTGCCTAGTTGGCATGCATGATACTACACTACTGCAGGATGCTGCTAACGCGACACTACGATTAGAGACCCTTTCACGAAACTGTGTGCGATGCATTAATCACAAACGGGGATGTAAAAACCAACAAAAAGATGCAAAACGTTTGCAATGGAGGATGCATCAAACACGGTTCACATTTTAGTTGCATGTGTGATCCAGGGCATACGGTTCAGTCCAATGAACTGTTTGCGATGGGGCAGAACAAAAGAAACGGGCAGCCTGATGAAGGCATGTGCGATATAGAGCATATGGTTCACTCGGATGAACTGTTTGTGATTAGGCAACACAAAAGAAACGGGCAACCAGATGAAGGTGTGTGCGATATACATCATACGGTTCACTCGAATGAACTGTTTGTGATTAGGCAACATAAAAGAAACGATCAGCCAGATCAAGGTGTCTGTGATTGAGGGCATACACTTCAGAAGGATTAACTATTTGTGATTAGGCAACAAAACAGAAACGGGTAAGCCAGATCAAAGTGTCTGCGATTGATGGCATACACTTCACATGGATGAACTGTTTGCGATTAGCCACAACAAACTGAAACAGTTAGATAGATCAACGTGTGCGCACTAGACATGCACACCCATTCTAATTAAAAGAAGCGTGCGCGATGGTAATAACGAGCGCGCACGGTTGTTGGAACAAGACGTGTGCTGACATTGCCTATTGCGGTGCACCCTATGGTGCAAACGCCACGTACGCGGACGAGAAGGCGTACGTGCCCACGTTACGCCTTCCGGGAATAGTGCCGCACTTATGACCGTCAGTAAATTTTGAGCATGCGTCCCATCACAGTCCAAATGGCAAACATGTTCACACCGATCAAAACCTAAATGGTTTCCCACTTAGGAGCGTATTACTGCGCGGTTATAAATAGTACTACTCCAAGACGACTGCACATTCCTCCTCAACTCCTCATCCACAAAAAGTCAAAAACAAACAAGTCATTCATCATCGTTCCCTTGCGTCCGCCATGGCCAGCGTGAGTTCTGGGCCGAGAGATTGCCACCAGGGAGAGGCGAGCCTGGAAGCAGGAGCACGAGAGATGTACCGCCTCGCCGCGAAAGCAACCAACATGTCCCGCCGCACGGCCGTAGCAGCAGAGAGGTCCCGCCACGCCGCCGAAGCAGCACAGAGGACCCGCCACGCCGTTGATGTAGCAGACTGGTCCGGCCATGCTGCGGAAGCAGAAGAGATGTCCCGCCGCGCCGCGAATGCAGCAGAGATGTCCTCCCACTCCGCGGCGGCCTGTGAAAATGCCTCGCGGGCAGGTGAGGACTCTTATAGGCGCATGTGTGCCCTTGTCCTTAGGAAGATGGATTAGATCTTCAGGTGGGCGAGGTTGCAAGATGAACTGAAAGCCTCATTTGAACTGTCTACCGACGTCATCCGGCAACTAACTGAGAGCAATGCGAAGCTCCGGGCCGAGCGCGACGTACTGAGGGCGAAGACCGTCGGAAGTGCAGAGCAGCTGGAGGAGACCACTGCCTTGTTGAAGAGGACCGGTGTCATCATTGAGAAACTTATGGACGAGAATGTCATGCTACGCATCGAGCGCAGAAGGCTGGTGGAGGAATCCGTGGATGCTCTCAACCAGCATCTTGAGGACAAGAAAGAGCTCATCACCGTCCGCCACGGAGACTAGTTCCCGCGGCCTGCAGCAACCCATCAAGAAGGTAGAGATCAGCGAGCCAGATCATTATCTTCCTTCTTCTTTTGCCCTTGAGTATATCGGGTGTTGCCGCATGTGGCTTTTTTAATTATGTTTATAAATATGTAAGACAATTATTATCCAATGTCATCATACTTATATTAATCATGCTTGCAATAAGTCGCAGGCGATGCTATATAGGTCCGTCGGATCTTACATCAAGATCTGTGCAAAACTTTCTTTTCAGATTTTCATATTTCTCTCTTAAATCTCAGTCCAGTGAGACATATAGCCACGCCGTAGAACAGTTGCTCGGGCACCATTAATGGAGACGTTGGGAGGGAGGTGCGCGATGGGTAGCGGTCAAAAGGGCTCTCCTCCCGATGAGCACGCGCAGGGGTTTGATCGCACGCCTCCCGTACTCAAATAGCTACCCGGCACAGCACCTCCTAGCCAATAAAAAGGAGACACGTGGCCACACGTAATTGGTAAGTCGAACGCCCACGGTTTCAATAATACTTGTGTTTCCGATTTGTAACGTGATAGCACTTGTTCCGAAATGACTTTGTTGATTGTTAATGTGTGCGCCTTCGAAAATCGGACAATTTTTTTTACCAAAGCATGTTGGTGCCATGTCATGAGACCATGCCAAGTTTCATGATTTTCAGGCGTGTTTTGGAATTACAGGAATTAAAAAACCAAGTTTCTCAATCTTTCCGGCCGAGCCACGACGCCCAGATGTTTGAATTTCACTCCCATCTCTGGCATGGGACCTAGAAATTCACCCAAGGACACACAGGTGATTTTTCAAACAACTTTGGTGCACTGGAGCATGTGCTTGTAGTTCAAATTTGAATTATGCACACTAAATGCCCAGAAACTCAATTAATGTATAAAAAAGGCCAAACGAACCCGGAATAATTCCAAAATTTAGCACGGTACTTCTATTTGGTCTAATCTGGTCGTGTAAAAAAATTAAGGCGGGAGAAGGCAGTGTACGTATGCCGTTTCGCACACGGAGGTGACACGTTCCCTTTTGGAACCAGGAGCCTTTTTGAGGGAAGCTCCGATTTGCAAGAAGCTTACACCAAAGCTTGTCCCAATTTGGCCAAAAAAATTACTGCAGCATGTTGGTGCCATGTCATGACACCATGCCAAGTTTGATGATTTTCAGCCGTGTTCTGGATTTACAGGAATTAAAAAACCAAGTTTCTCAATCATTCCGGCCGAGCCACGACACCCAGATGTTCGAATTTTATTCCCATTTCTTGCATGGGACCTATAAATTCACTCAAAGACACACATGTGATTTTCAGCAAACTTTGGTGTACTGGAGCATGTGCTTGTAGTTCAAATTTGAATTATGCACATTAAATGCCCAGAAACTTAATTAATGTATAAAAAGGCCAAACAAACCCGGAATAATTCCAAAATTTAGCACGATACTTCTATTTGGTCTAATCTGGCTACGTAAAAAAATTAAGGCAGGAGAAGGCAGTGTACGTATGTCATTTCGCACACGGAGGTGACACGTTCCCTCTCGGAACCACGAGCCTTGTTGAGGGAAGCTCCGGTTTGCAAGAAGCTTACACCAAAGCTTGTCCCAATTCGGCCAAAAAAATTACCGCAGCATGTTGGTGCCATGTCATGACACCATGCCAAGTTTCATTATTTTCAGGCGTGTTTTGGAATTACAGGAATTAAAAAACCAAGTTTCTCAACCTTTCCGGCCGAGCCACGACGCCCAGATGTTCGAACCTCACTCCAATCTCTTGCATGGGACCTAGAAATTCACCCAAGGACACACATGTGATTTTTCAAACAACTTTGGTGCAATGGAACCTGTGCTTGTAGTTTAAATTTGAATTGTGCACATTAAATGCCCATAAACTCAATTAATGTATAAAAAAGGCCAAACGAACACGGAATAATTCCAAATTTAGCATGATACTTCTATTTGGTCTAATCTACCAGTGTACAAAAATTAAGGCGGAAGAAGGCAGTGTGCGTATGTCATTTCGCACACGGAGGTGACACGTCCCTCTCGGAACCAGGAGCCTTCTTGAGGGAAGCTCCGGTTTGCAAGAAGCTTACACCAAAGTTTGTCCCAATTCGGCCAATAAATTTACTGCAGCATGTTGGTGCCATGTCATGACACCATGCCAAGTTTCATGATTTTCACCCATGTTTTGGATTTACAAGAATTAAAAAACCAAGTTTCTCAATCATTCTGGCCGAGTCGCGACACCCAGATGTTTGAATTTTATTCCATTTCTTGCATGGGGCCTATAAATTCACCCAAAGACACACATGTGATTTTCAGCAAAGTTTGGTGCATTGGAGCATGTGTTTTTAGTTCAAATTTGAATTATGTACATTAAATGCCTAGAAACTCAATTAATGCATAAAAGTGCCAAACAAACCCGGAAGAATTCCAAATTCAAACACGACACTCATGTACTAGTTGCATGTTCATTGTACGTAAATGTTCTAGCAATTCAAACACCATCCTTTCCCTCCGTAACACCATTTTGTCTTTCAAAACATAATGAAAAAATCAAGTATACCACAAACAGTTTACTAGAAAGAATCGTGTGGGATGCGATATAAAATATATTGGTGCACCGTCTTGTCTGGCTTATGCAGGAAGCTTTATCGTCTACGGTCTACCGCCCCCGCTTGAGCCACACTTGCGCGCCAGTTTCTCGCGGCACCGAGCGATTTTTTTGTTGCCACAGTGGAAATATCTATCTCCCCGCCCCCTCCCTCCTACCAAAAGCCACACTTCCACTGTTTCTCCTTGCTTTCCAAGTTCAAACCTTCACTGCTGCTTACTGGCCACTCAGCCTCCTCGCTGGTGACCCTTCTTCTTGCAGCGCCGCCTTCTTGCTGGTGACCCTTCTTCTTGCAGCGCTGCCTCCTCGCCGGCGACCCTTCTTCTTCCAGCGCCGCCTCATCGCCGGCGACCCTTCTTCTTGTTGCGCAGCCTCCTCGCCACCGACCCTTCTTCTTGCTGCGCGGCCGCGTCGATATGGTCATATAATCCACACCCACCCACACCATCCTCCTCCTTTCCCGTCCCACATGCCCCGACTGACGGAGCGACACCTTCCACCGAAATCACCGCCCCCTCCTCCAATTAAGCATCGCCCATAGCCATTTTCCACGCAGTATAACATGGAGATGACTAGCATGCGGCCGCATGCGCAAACGAGGTCGCTATGGCTGCCATGCGTGTCGACCGCCAGATCTTGGAGGAGCACATCGTCTTCGAGGCCACCGTCGACACCACCACACGGTTGTCTACTTTAAAATATAGCTCGTGATGTTTTCTCGAGGCCACCACCAGTGCCTTCTAGAGATTTGTCCTCTATAATGTTAATATGCAATCTGATGTTTAGTTAATAGTTTGGTCCTCTGAAATGTAATGTCCAGTTAACACTTTGGTCCAACAATTGCTAGATTTTGTATTACTGTTCTCAATCATTTTTGTTTTGTTAACTGTCTTATCTTCAAGTACATGTTTCTATTCGGCAATGTCGTGCTCAGTTAACTATTTTGGTTCATTTGGTCTGCTGTCCATTAACTGTTTTGTTCAGTTCTGCAATTTGATTTTCATTTGCTGTGGGTTCAATTTTGTATTGTTATGCATGTGACACCAATCGAATTTGGCTTTGTCAATACATATTCTACTGATAGTATGGCAACTCTCAGTTAACCTGATCAAGATCTTCCTTATGTGTGTTGAAGGGAAACAATGGGAGACACTGCGGTTTACCATCGAGGTTTGTTCAAGCAGGGTCCTTTGGCTAATAGCACATTATTGTGTAGTTGCAGGAATCATTCTAATATTTAGGTTTCTTACAATTTGGTCTTGCACGTGTAGGTCCTACTGTCAGAGGCTTAGACCCACTTTTCGACCCATTTTGCATATGGGACGATGAGATGTCCATGAATATCAGTCAAGTCAAGAAACTCAGAAAGATTGTTAGGATGAAGAAACTCGCGACGAATAATAGCAAGATCTTTGTTTGCACAATGAAGAAGACATCAATCAACTATAGGATTGTACCAACTCTTTTACCTTGTTTTTACCCCTTGCGCCATTTCAAAATTTACAACAGCGATTTATGCATAGCTTTGTTTTCAGTACTTTTCAAAGCAGTTCACCGATGATTACCTCTCAAACCACCTGCATGGTCAGGAGGTGAGGAAGGTATTCATTCAACACCCATGGTACAATATTGAAGTCTTGCTAAAGAGGACGAAGGTTGGGCGGGCAATTATCCATAGCCACCGGCCTAAAGTTGCAAGGATATTCAACATCACTGAAGGCTCAATATTTGCCTTCTGCTTCTGCAGTTTCCCAGATGAGATTCATCTGTCTATTTATCGTGTATGATGCTACTTTCCAAAGGTTTTTTATGTTCCATGTGAAACTTGGTGCTGTTGTGTAATGGCGTAACGAAATATCAGTTTGATTAGTACATGGATTATCAATAATAGGCTAATTACCCTGCTTATTGGGGTTTTCTGTTGCAAATGGTTACCCAGACAACACCGCGGGCGATGAACTCAAACAACCCGCATGGTTTCTAGAAAGTAGGCGTGTTCGATCAACTAACAATCACACACGACTTCCGGCAGCGAACTGTTTGCGTTAGGCCACCTTGCACAAACGTTTCCACACAAAGAACTATGTGGGATGTACATACCTATGGAAATGATTTACTAGGATTCACCGTGTGGGATGTACATACCTACGGAAATGATTTCTGGGATTCATCGTCTGGGATGTACATACCTATGAAAATGATTTCTGGGATTCACCGTGTGGGGTGTACATACCTACGGAAATGATTTCTGGGATTCACCGTGTGGGATGTACATACCTACAGAAATGATTTCTGGGATTCACCGTGTGGGATGTACATACCTACGGAAATGATTGGGTTTCCATGCCTCGCCCGATCGCACACGGCCCCAGCTTGGGTCCCAGGAGGGCCTATCCCCGACAATTTTTGGGTTGTGTGGGAAGGACCCCCCCTATCGCCCACACTCACTTGACGACGGTTCCAAATGCCGTCGCGGAAAGGGGTTTTAAACCGTTTGTTTAGGACGTCGCTGTACTAGTGCTAGCTATGATAACCCCTTACCATTAGCCTAGCAAAGAAGGTGTACATATCATTTGTGCGTCACTTTGTGACTTTTCAACCATTTGTTCGAGAAGCGGGGAGAAGTTTCAAACATTTCGGCCGCGAGGTGCGGCCACAGGCGTAGGCGTAGTTGGTATTTTAATTACCGGAAATTCAGATGGAGTTCGGACATCATCAAAATCGATATGTGCCCGTGGCGTGCTCTCATGACCCCTGGAAAAAAATGGGTAAAGTTTGGCACAAGTTTTGATGACCGCTCCTTCCAAATCGGAGCATCTCACATGAAGGATCATGGTTTCCAAAAGGAGACGTGTCAATTCAAACTCCTGTGGCCGGTGACTTCATTGTTTAGCCGCATAAAAATTTCCATGGTACGCAATCACCATTATACCATGGGTTTGATTTTCTGGCGCATTGAAGGTATCGTTAGCTATATTTAAGACATATTTTGAGATTAACGTGCATTTTGTGCATAAAAATAAAATTACAACCGAAACTGCATGTGTCATCGAAAGGGATGATGATCATCATTCGATCTGGGAGAATCCAACGGTGCAGACATACGATCCATGGGGTTTGGGTTAGAAAGCACGACTCAGGTCATGGGCGGGGTTTGGTCGGCACACGGCCTTCATCTACGAACCGTGTCCTATTCGCAAACCAGATTGCATATTTTTGTTCACACATACTGTAGTGAGATCAATTGAGTGTGCTACCTCTATGATATAATAATAATAACAACAAAAAATAGTTCTTATTCATTGCCCGAGCTGACTGCATATC
Source organism: Triticum urartu (assembly GCF_056163025.1). Classification (NCBI taxonomy): domain Eukaryota; kingdom Viridiplantae; phylum Streptophyta; class Magnoliopsida; order Poales; family Poaceae; genus Triticum; species Triticum urartu. The sequence continues at coordinate 368,657,166 of NC_141873.1, forward strand.
AAGGTCAACATATTAACGGTTCTTACATCAACAGAAAACTGGGCATAACTCACAAATTCAGTACACGCGACAGTTCTAAATTGAATGAATTAACTTGCGGGGTAGGCATAAAGACTAGTCTTATGGCTTAATTCCCATGTACATGGGGGAACTAGGATCATTACGTTGACCCCGAATGAACTTGGGTTTTCTGATGATTTTACGCTTCTCTGTTACACGGGTGCGTGATCCCTTGGTTGGCAACTCATCAAGTTCATCGCACTCGTCCTCATCGGCAACATCGTTGACACCCAGTACCCTTCTCTTCCCATGCATCACTACATGGCAGTTCTTATGCAAGGGTCTTCCACAAAGAAAATCTGGGTAGCATCGCTGGCAAGAATGAATGGGCCGTGTGATATGCCATCGTTGTCCTGTTAACACAGGTCTTCCAGTACTCATCAATCCTTACCTGACCAAGAGGGATCCATACGCACCTGTATAATGCCACCTTAACTTTCACATAGTCAAGGTCCCAAATCTCTTTGATGGTTCCGTAGTATACCCTTTTATGAGCTTCATTTACAGTCATGCATTCTATTCGAATAGAGCTGTTCTAATATGAGGTCTTCCAATCACGTTCCTCAGTGTAGAACGTGTATCCATTTATGTGATATGCTTGGTATGTAAACACCGTAGGTGATGGCTTTTGTGCCAACCACATAGCAATGTCATTGATGGATCCTTTTGCCAAACGATTCTTCAGCCATTCGGCATAGTTCTTAGTGTGCTCCTTCGTCTCCACATATGATGAAGGAACCATTGGTAAGAAGCTTTGGCATATCTCCGCCAAGTGTTCTTCGGCATAAGCGTCGAGAACTGGGCTGTTAAGCAGTACCGTCAAATGGGCTTTCTCTGCCAATTCTCCAAGTGCAGCCATTTGCGTGCCAGCAAGGACTGGCTTACCTTTCAGCCTTCCCTCGTGGCGAGAGAGGGGCAAACCTATAGGTCTTTGTCTCATGTATCCGGTGCAAAACTCAACCACCTCCTCTGCGCTATAACCTTGTAGGATGCTTGCCTCTGGATGGTTTCGGTTCCGACAAAAGCGCTTCAGTATTCCCATGAACCGCTCGAAGGGATACATGTTGAGAAACACAAGACCACAATACTTTATCTCGTCGACAAGGTGCACAGTGAGATGGACCATGACATCAAAGAATGACGGTGGGGAAAACACCTCTAGGTTGGACAATATTCTTGCAGTATCATCTTGCATATGATCCAACTCTTCAAGATCTACAAATTTCTGCCATAGTTGGTTGAAGAAATCACAGAGGTCAATGAGTGTGTTTCTTATATCTTTGTCCATCAGATTCCTGATGGCCACCGGGAGGATTTGTGTCAACATTACGTGGCAATCATGTGACTTCATGTGTCCCAACTTCATTTTACCTGAGCTCACATCCACGAGACTTCTGATGTTTGCACAGTAGGAAGAGGGTGTCTTAACTGACAACAAATAGGTGAAGAACTGTGTTGCTTCTTTTGTACTGAAATTGTAACTCTGGCGAGCTTTGATGAATTTCTCATCATCTTCTGCTTCACTCTTGCGTTTTGATTGATCAGCAAGCATATCGAGCCGTGAACCATCACCATCCTTTCTTTTACCTTTAATCTTGAGCAGAGTACCAAGGATGCTTTCACATACGTTCTTCTCTACGTGCATAACATTGATGCAGTGACGTACACGTAGAATCTCCCAGTAAGGTAATTTCCAGAACACCGATTTCTTCTTAAACACTTGACCCTTGGGTGTTTGTTTCACCTTCAAAGGGTGGTTCTTGCCAAGCACAACATTAATTTTTTAGCCATGTTGTGGACCACCTCCCCTTCATAGGGTCTTGGGCCCACACCTGCCTCTAACGTACCATCAAATTCAGCTTTCATCTTTCGGTATGGGTGAGTTTTCCGTAAGAACCTACGATGCCGCAAATACACGGTTTTGTGCGAGTAGGGAAGTCTTCTGCTAGTTGTCCTATCCATGCATGTGACACACCCTACATCTCCCTTTGTTTTCTGCCCCGATGTATTGCCTAATGCCGATATATCTTGAATGGTGTGCACCAGCATCGCATGAAGATTGAAAATCTCCTTTCTGTAAGCATCATAACATTTTACAACAGGCGCATCTATCCACACTGTCAGCAGTTCTTCTACCAGTAGCTGAAAGTAAATGTCGATGTCATTTCCAGGTTGCTTCAGGCCTTGGATAATCATTGACATCATAATGTATTTTTTCTTCATACACAACCCTAGAGCTAGGTTATATATGCACAGAAGCACCGGCCATGTGTTGTGATTGGTGCTCATATCGCCAAAAGGATTCATCCCGTCAGTATACTCCCTGAGCCTTATACTTCTAGGATCCTTGGCAAAGTCTACATACATGTTGTCGATTAATTCCCACTGAGCCCTATCTTCCGGGTGCCTCATAAACTTATCCGCAATTCGCTCATCATGATGCCACCACAACCTCTTTGCCCCTCTAGGGTTTGCAAAAAAATGCCTCAACCTTGGAATTAAAGGCAAGTACCAAACAACCTTGAACGGGATTCCTGTCTTGATCTCGTCATCCAATTTGTACTTGTCCTTTGCACTCCTACACTTGTATCGTGCATGCTTGCATGTGGGACATGCACGCAAATCTTTGTACTCACCACGGTATAATATACAATTGTAACATCCCAAATTTTCAATTTGGAATGTTATACACTAGATCATCATTGCATATCATATTTTATTGCATTCTGGTTGATCCTAGAAATTCTACGCAACTCAAGGACCCTTGGAGAGAGTTGGGGATTTCGTTATATTCATATTTGAGTTTTCTCAAATTTTGAAAATAGGATCATTTGATTTTATTTATTTTATTTTCAATTATTTCTATTACAAAAATATGAGAGAGGGAATAAAATGACTTTCCCAAAATAAAGAAATATTGAGGATTTAATACAAAAAATCAAATCAAATTTTATTTGCTATTTTATTTGTATTAGGGAAAAATTCGTGTTTTTCAAAATTGCATTTAGGACCCAAATAAATGTTCATCCCGTGTGGCTTGATTTTAGAAGCCAGGGAAAATTTATTTCGGGATTTTTGGAGTCCGTTTAGTATTCCTTTTTTTTCTGAGTGTAATTATTTAAAAAAAAAGTCGAACCGCCTTACCGGGCCGTGTCCGACCTGGACTCCCGGCCCGGCCGACTTTATAAGCCGGGGGAGCCCAGCCCGAGCCGCCCCAAACCCTAGCACCGCCGCCGCCGCCTCGCCTCGCCTCGCCTCGCCGCCCCACGCCGCCGCCGGAGCCGCCGCCGCCGCCCGCCGGAGCCGCCGCCTCGCCGGAGGTTGACCCCGCCCCACCGGCGGTTTTCCTCGAGAAAACCGTTCGGTTTTCCGTCCGGTTTTTTTTCGGTTTTTTAGATTCGTTTTTTTTGATAGATCGGTTTTTTTTGGGTTTAGTTATTTAGCGAGCGTTCGCTCGTTCGTTCATTTTAATGAACGTGTTCATCGTTTAGATCCAGATAACGAACGTTCGTTCGTTAATCTGTTCGTCGTTTTTCTTTTTCTCGGATTAAATCCGCGATTTTTCTGATCGCGATTCCTGATCCGATTTTCGTTTTAGTCTAATTTTTCGCTCGTTTATCAGAATCAGGCGATTCAAGCGCCTGGAGTTTTGTCTCGAAACCCTCTTTCCATTTAACCAACTCAAACAAGTTTTTGCCACTGTAAAAATTGCCCTAGATCCAGAATAATAATCGAAGCCTGTTTCTTTTGCCATTTGTCTTTCGTTGTTTCGTTCGATTTGATTTAGTTTGCCAACCGGAGTTCTTAAGTTGAACTTTCTGGTTAGATCTCTTATTTGAGTTTTACCTGTGCATTATTTGAGTACTTATTGTATGCTTGTTTGTTTGCGATAGAGTACCCGGAGTGCGCCGCTTGCTACTTCGAATCGCTAGGTTTTACGGATCATCGGCAAGGCAGGTAACACTTTGATCATATCTCCTACTACCCAGTTTTATTGCATTAGATCAATCCTCACACATTGCATTGTTTAGGATCTAATTAAATTGTGGGTGGGAAGTAGTTGTGGTAGTACCTATTACCTGTTCATTTTCAAACCTTTGGGAGTTACTTCTACGTTTTCTTATTATGCCATGCTATGCTAGTAGACTTGGATTGGGTGAGTGTATCCATGACAGATGTGAGATTGTTAATTAATGGTTTATCTAAGGTGGCAACCTAAACATACATCTGGGTGGATTGAGGCACCTGGGTATTCCAGCGATTGCCTGTTTTTTTGGACCGCCACCCAGGCCCAAAGGGATCATGAGATTATTCATGCTAGAAACTTCCGTGTGTGGCCACAAGCTACTATGGGCTCTAGCATAGTTGATTAAGCTGTGCGAACTCTTACAGTGGTAGACTAACAGATGTAGGGGAAAGTAGGTGTAACGGTCTACCCGATCATAAGGTGCTAGCGCTTCTGAAAGACTATGTCTCGGTCATCCGTTTCTCAAACACCATGTAGTGCGAGAAACCAAACGGAGGCGATCGAGTCTTGTGGGGAAAAGTGCGCAAACCTCTGCAGAGTGTATAAACTAATCATGGTTAGCTGTGTCCCCGGTTATGGACATCTTGAGTATCTAGTACCTGGATTATCATGTGAATCTCATCATGTTACTCTAATTAATTTTGTTGGATTTTGTTTAATGATGATGCTTAATTGGGATTGAGAATGCTGTCAACCATTCTCAATGTTTGACAACTACCATGATAGTTAAATAAAATTTATTCCTTTGTAGTAGAGAAAAATTGGCTTTACGCAAAACTGTAACCATAGAGCTTTCCACCAGCCAAATATGCATATAGAATAGACTATTTCATTCCATTACTCTCTATGTGTTACTTTGCCAGCATATTCCATGTGCTGACCCGTTTTGGGATGCAAAGTTAATGTTGCAGACTTTTCAGACGACGATTAAGGTGCTTTTAGGTCGTGGTTCTATACTCAGTGATGCCGTTGGAGTTGATGGACTCACTTATCTTCCAAGCCTTCCGCTGTTATCGTTATTAGATGGCCTTAAGCCATATTTATTGTAATAAGTTCTCTTTTGAGACACTCGATGTAATAAGTGTGTGATTGCTACTCTGTTATAAATCCTTCAAGTACTGTGTGGTGTCAGCATTACTGATCCAAGGATGACACCTGAGCACAGAGATTGGACCGTTTGAGGTCTGGTCGCTACAAGATGGTATCAGAGCACACGCTGACTGTAGGACACAACCACTAAGCTAAAGACCTAGATCACTACTCACTCTCTTCTCTTTCTGACTTCTCATCTTTTCTACTCTTTTAGGATGGCGGATGCAAGGAACAAGTTCACGCAACCGGATGAAGGTACACCCTTTGGACGCCACTTGAAGGAAGTCACTAGATACCTGAACATAGGAGTACCAAGCTTCACCGAAACCTACAACGCCACTTTACCTGAAGAAGAGCGCTGGATGATTCAAGTTCAAGTTCTAGGAAGGGCGTTCATGCCAGTCACTGAGCCCATAGAGTTTTCATTTGATGCACCAACTTGGAATCTAGGAAAGAGCATGGCAGCTCTCATCTCCATGGGACACATTGGAGAAGTTTACCGCAATGATCTCAAGGATACTATCTACCAGATTTGTGGGCGCCGAGATGAGCACTGGGAGATGGTAAGTACCAGGAAGGATAGATCAATCACAGATTTTATCCAGGAGTTAAACCAACACATTCGACTTCAGGAGAACCAGATGTGCGCCGACATGATAGATCTGAAGAAGGCAAAGACAAGAATCAAGGAACTGGAGGAGGAACTCAAGGCTACACGTGAAGATTATGAAGAGGAAATCGAAGTATTAGTGGAAAGGAATGACGATCTGATCAAGAAGATTGGAATATTCATGGGAGGCCCTACACCAGTGGAAGAAGACGAATAACCCAAGGAGATTCGCCCAAAAGACTACATCATCATCGACGACACCGACTCGGATCCAGATGATAGCGATGATGACTATGTTGATGAAGCTGGAGCAGATATCATGGAGTCTGTAACCGAAGAATATTTCTAGTAGACCACCCCAACAGTAGTAGTAGTCCACCATGTAAATATAGTAGTCCGAGCACTTTTGCGATAGTTAGATCGATTGTATGCCCTTGTTTGATTGATTGAATGAAGTGAATTGTTTGCTTTTGCCTCATGTGCATATGGGTGGTGTTTTCTCCTTAGAACCCTCTCTATTATTAAATCTCATCTTTTCTAAACCCTCAGATTCCTCCGAGACGTGAACCCAGATTTACCTTCCCACCAGAGCTCACCCAGTTGATCCAGCAGCAGAACACATTGATGCAGTTGCTAGTCCAGAATCAGAATCAGGGAAACAACAACAACAACCCACCACCACCACCACCTGTTGATCACTTAGCCCGTTTTCTTAGGCTGAATCCGCCGGTGTTTTCCAGTAGCACCGAGCCGATAGTAGCAGATGATTGGCTCCGCAAGACAGCAAGGGAGTTGACCACGGCGGGATGCACAAATGCGGAAAAGGTGAAGTTTGCCGCACATCAGCTTGAAGGACCTGCAACATCATGGTGGGAGAATTTCACAGCCACTTTCCCTGTCGACACTGTCACATGGGACCAGTTTCAGTAGGCTTTTCGTACTGCCCATGTTTCAGCAAGATCTATGGCCATGAAGAAGCGAGAGTTTCGCAACTTGCGCCAAGGAGGAAGGATAGTTGGCTAGTATGTGGAGGACTTTAGTAAATTAGCACGTTATGCCCCAGATGACGTTGCTACGGATGCAGCTAAGCAGGAGAAATTTCTAGAAGGACTGAATGATGAGTTGAGCATGCAGTTGATGGTAGCAACCTTCAACAATTACCAGGAGTTGGTAGATCGTGCTCTCATGATTGAAGGGAAGCAGCAGCAGATTGAGAATCGCAAGAGGAAGTATGGACAAGGGAAGTACAATTCAGGAGCTCAGCAGAAGCCACATTTTACCCCTAGACCGAGAGGACATTTTCAGCATACCCATGGAGGAGGTAGCTCGCACAATCACAATAGCACCAAGAATGGTAATGGGAATGGAGGAAGCAACGGCCAGAACCGCACCAACCCATCGACCCCAGCCAAGAGAGACCTGAGCCAAGTCACTTGTTTTAAGTGCCAAAAGACCGGACATTATGCCAATGAATGTCCTGAATCAAAGAATGGTAATGGCAAGGGAAGCTCTGGGAAGAAGCCGAACCCTTTGAACAGGGGACAGGTGAACCACGTTAACGTGGAGGAGGTTGAAGAGCAGCCAGATGCAGTAATCAGTAAGTTTTTGCTTAAGTTATTTACTGCACTCGTTCTTTTTGATACTGGTGCATCGCATTCATACATATCAAGGGGATTTGTCGATAAGTATAGCCTACCCACCAAAGTTCTTAGAACACCTATGTTAGTAAGCTCACCAGGAGCGGAGTACATGGCTAGCAAGGGATGTTTTAAAGTGCCATTGAGTATAGGTAGGCATGTGTTTCCCTCGGATTTGATCCTTTTGGAATCACAAGGTTTGGATGTAATTCTGGGTATGGATTGGCTGTCGATGTATGGAGGAAACATCGATTGCGCCAGTAAGTCGATCTTGCTTACCACCCCAGAAGGAAGAAGGATCAAGTATGTATCCCGGCATGTGCCGAAAAGGACTCAAGTAAATTGTTTAACAGGAGTTGTGCATGAGGAAGTACCAGTAGTGAAAGATTTCCCTGATGTATTTCCAGAAGAGTTACCAGGCATGCCACCAGATAGAGATATTGAGTTTTTGATTGAGCTTTTGCCAGGCACAGGGCCAATATCAAAGAGACCATATAGGATGCCCGCAAAATATTTGGTGGAGATTAAGAAGCAGATTAAGGAGTTACTGGATAAAGGATATATTCGCCCAAGTTCTTCACCTTGGGGATCGCCAGTACTTCTAGTGGAGAAGAAGGATGGATCGTTAAGGATGGTTGTTGATTATCGAGGATTGAATGAAGTAACCATCAAGAACAAATACCCATTACCGATGATCAATGATCTGTTTGATCGATTGCAAGGAGCTAAGGTATTTTCCAAGATCGATCTGCGGTCAGGATACCACCAGCTGAAGGTTCGAGAACAGGATATACCTAAGACGACTTTTACCACCAGGTATGGGCTGTACGAATATACCGTTATGTCATTTGGTCTGACTAACGCACCTGCATATTTTATGAACATGATGAACAAAGTGTTTATGGAGTTTTTGGATAAGTTCATCGTAGTGTTCATTGATGATATCCTGGTTTACTCGAAGAATGAAGAGGAGCATAAGGAGCATTTGCGTTTGGTACTTGGAAAGCTCATAGAACATCAATTATATGCCAAATTTAGCAAATGTGAGTTTTGGTTGAAAGAAGTTGGATTTCTCGGACACGTTATATCCGGAGAAGGTATAGCAGTAGATCCCACTAAAGTTGATACTGTGACCAATTGGGAAGCCCCAACAATAGTTGGAGAGATCCGGAGTTTTCTTGGACACGCATGATACTACCGGAGGTTTATTGAGAATTTCTCAAAGATTGCGAAGCCTATGCCGGAGTTGTTGAAAAAGGATACCAAGTTCATATGGACTGAGGAATGTGAGGCTAGTTTCCAGGAGTTAAAGAAACGTTTGGTTACCTCACCAGTACTGATTTTGTCAGATCAGACCAAGGATTATGAGGTGTATTGCAACGCTTCATGTTGAAGACTTGGAGCAGTGCTTATGCAGGAAGGAAGAGTGGTTTCCTATGCCTCACGACAGCTTAAGCCCCATGAGTTGAATTATGCTACACATGATTTGGAGTTAGCAACCGTAGTGCATGCATTGAAGACTTGGAGACATTTTCTCATTGGAAACCATTGTGAAGTATACACGGATCACCAGAGCTTGAAGTATATTTTCACGCAGAAGGAGTTGAATCTCAGGCAAAGGAGATGGTTGGAGCTCATCAAGGATTATGATATAAAATTGCATTATCACCCCGGAAAGGCTAATGTAGTAGCCGATGCGTTGAGTCGCAAAAGCCATGTCAACACACTAATGACGGGAGATTTACCAAGGGAGTTAGCCGAAAATCTTCGAGAGCTATGTTTGGAAATAGTTCCAAGAGGCTATGTAGCAGCATTGGAGATTCAGTCTACTTTGATGGATAAGATCAGAGAAGCCCAAAAGACTGACAAGGAGATTGCCTCTATTAAGGAGAAAATGAGCAAAGGAAAAGCTAAGGGATTTCGTGAGGATGAGCACGATACCTTATGGTTTGAAGACTGTGTCTATGTACCAAATGATTCGGAGATCAGGAAGTTAATTTTACAAGAGGCCCATGACTCACCGTATTTGATTCACCCAGGAAATACCAAGATGTATTTAGATTTGAAGGATATTTTTTGGTGGACCGGAATGAAGAAGGATATTGCAGAGTATGTAGCAGTTTGTGATGTATGTCAGAGAGTAAAGGCAGAGCATCAGAAGCCAGCCGGATTGCTACAGCCATTGCCGATACCCGAATGAAAGTGGGATAAGCTAGGCATGGATTTTATTACAGGATTGCCCAGAACACATTCAGGCTATGACTCGATATGGGTTGTAGTCGATCGTTTGACGAAGGTAGCTCATTTCATTCCAGTGAAGACTACCAATACCAGTGCAAAGTTGGCAAAGATATACACGACCAGAATCGTTTGTCTGCATGGAGTTCCAAGGAGCATAGTATCAGATAGAGGAACCCAATTTACCTCAAAGTTCTAGAATCAGTTGCATGAAACTTTGGGTACCAGACTGGAATTTAGCACAGCTTTCCACCCGCAAACAGATGGACAGACTGAGAGAGTCAATCAGTTTTTGGAGGATATGCTAAGAGCTTGTGCGCTAGATTACAGATCTAGTTGGGACGAGAATTTGCCATATGCAGAGTTCTCTTACAACAACAGTTATCAATCCAGTTTGAAGATGGCCCCTTTCGAAGCCTTGTACGGAAGGAGGTGCATGACCCCATTGTCTTGGGATGAAGTTGGAGACCGCTAGTTGTTTGGACCGGATCTGATAAAGGAGTCTGAACAGAAAGTGAAATTGATTCGCGATAGGCTCAAGGTAGCTCAATCCAGGCAGAAGAGTTATGCAGATTCTAAACGCAAGGAGACAGTTTACGAAGTCGGAGACCGAGTTTATCTTCGAGTATCACCACTTCGAGGAGTTAAGCGCTTTGGAATTAAGGGAAAGTTAGCGCCACGTTTTATGGGCCCATACAAAGTTTTGGAGCGTATGGGAGAAGTAGCCTATAAGTTAGTATTGCCCGAAGGATTATCAGGAGTACACGATGTGTTCCACGTCTCCCAGTTGAAGAAGTGCCACGCAGAGATGGCTGATATACCGCTAAGAGATACAGTACCACTGGAAGCAATTCAGTTGGATAGTGATTTGACCTATGAGGAGAAACCAGTCAAGATTTTAGAGTATGCCAATCGAGTCACCCCCAGCAAGGTTATCAAGTTTTGCAAGGTTCAGTGGAGCCACCACACGGAGGATGAAGCCACCTGGGAACGAGAGGAGGAATTGCTGAAGGACCACCCTCACCTATTTTCTAGCCAACCCGAATCTCGAGGGCGAGATTCATCTTAAGGAGGGTAGGTTTGTAACATCCCAAATTTTCAATTTGCATTGTTGTACACTAGATCATCATTGCATATCATATTTTATTGCATTCTGGTTGATCCTAGAAATTCTACGCAACTCAAGGACCCTTGGAGAGAGTTTGGGATTTCGTTATATTCATATTTGAGTTTTCTCGAATTTTGAAAATAGGATCATTTGATTTTATTTATTTTATCTTCAATTATTTCTATAACAAAATATGAGAGAGGGAATAAAATGACTTTCCCAAAATAAAGAAATATTGAGGATTTAATAAAAAATTAAATCAGATTTTATTTTGGTTTTATTTGCTATTTTATTTGTATTAGGGAAAATGCGCGTTTTTCAAAATTGCATTTAGGCCCCAAATAAATGTTCATCCTGTGGGGCTTGATTTTAGAAGCCGGGGAAAATTTATTTCGGGATTTTTGGAGTCCGTTTAGTATTCCTTTTGTTTTTTTATGAGCGTAATTATTAAAAAAAAAGTTGAACCGCCTTACCGGGCCGTGTCTGACCTAGTCTCCTGGCCCGGCCGGCTTTATAAGCCGGGGGAGCCCAACCCGAGCCGCCCCAAACCCTAGCGCCGCCGCTGACGCCGCCACCGCCTCGCGCGCCGCGCCGCCGCCGCATGCCGCCGCCGGAGCCGCCGCCGCCGACCCCGCCGCCCGCCGGAGGTTGACCCCGCCCCGCCGGCGGTTTTCCTCAAGAAAACCGTTTTCCGTCCGGTTTTTTCGGTTTTTTTAAGATTCGTTTTTTGATAGATCGGTTTTTTTCGGTTTAGTTATTTAGCGAGCGTTCGCTAATTCGTTCGTTTTAACGAACGCGTTCATCGTTTAGATCCAGATAACGAACATTCGTTCGTTAATCTGTTCGTCGTTTTTCTTTTTCTCGGATTAAATCCGCGATTTTTCTGATCGCGATTCCTGATCCGATTTTCGTTTTAGTCTAACTTTTCGCTCGTTTATCGGAATCAGGCGATTCAAGCGCCTGGAGTTTCGTCTCGAAACCCTCTTTCCGTTTAACCAACTCAAACAAGTTTTTGCCACTGTAAAAATTTCCCTAGATCCAGAATAGTAATCGAAGCCTGTTTCTTTTGCCGTTTGTCTTTCGTTGTTTCGTTCGATTTGATTTCTTTTGCCAACCGGAGTTCTTAAGTTGAACTTTCTGGTTAGATCTCTTATTTGAGTTTTGCCTGTGCATTAGTTGAGTACTTATTGTATGCTTGTTTGTTTGTGATAGAGTACCTAGAGTGCGCCGCTTGCTACTTCGAATCGCTAGGTTTTGCGGATCATCAACAAGGCAAGTATGTAACGCCCCGAGACCGATGTGCCAGGTGTCGTCCAGTTATTCGCTGTTGTTGCCTTGTCATTGCTTGCGTGTCATGCATTGCATATCATGTCATCATGTGCATTTCATTTGCATACGTGTTCGTCTCATGCATCCGAGCATTTTCCCTGTTGTCCGTTTTGCATTCCGGCGCTCCGTTCTCCTCCGGTGGTCATTTCTACCTTCTTCTCATGTGTGGGGGTTAAATATTTCCAGATTGGACCGAGACTTGCCAAGTGGCCTTGGTTTACTAACGGTAGACCGCCTGTCAAGTTTCGTACCATTTGGACTTCGTTTGATACTCCAACGGTTAACCGAGGGACGGAAAAGGCCTCATGTGTGTTGCAGCCCAACACCCTTCCAAAGTGGCCCAAAACCCACCTAAGGCATCTCCATCATCTCGGTCGTTCGATCACGATCGCGTGGCCGAAAACCGCACCTCATTTGGACTCTCCTAGCTCCCTCTACCTATAAATAGGTGCTCCCCTCCCGAATTTCGCGGATGAAACCCTAAAATCTTTCCCCTAACGCCACCGGACGCGTCCACCCCGTGTGCCGGACATGTCCGCTGCCGCCCTCCTCCAACCACGGCGCGCCACGTCGCCTCCGCCGCCGCCCACGGCCGGCCCGCCCGAGCCACGCCGGGCCCGAGCGCGCCCCGCCTCCATCGCGCGCCCCGCCGCCTGACAACCACCGCGCCGCCCTTCTCCATCGCCGGCGCCGCCCAGCGCTGCCACCGCCATCGCCGAAGGCCACAATGCCGCTGCCTCGTCGCCGGTCTTCTACGCCCAGACGCCGGATCCGCGCGCCGTCCTCCCCGCCGCCCTTTTCTGAGCTCCGGCTGGAGCAGCTCGCCGCCGTCCCAGCCAGCTCGTCAGCCACCGGATCCGCGCCGCCATGCCGGATCTCGCCGGGGCTGGAGCTCCCGCACCGGATCGGGAGGAGCCCGATGTGGGCGCGCCTCGCGTTGACTCCCGCTCGCTTCCGCTCGTGGGCCCCGTCCGGCGTCCGGCCCACCTCGGCCTCCCAAGCCTGCCTCGGCCTGCCTCTCCGTCCTTCTGGGCTCGGCCCAGTGGTGAGCGCCTCTAAATCCCGCCCGAGCGTCTATTAGCTATCCTCCGCGCGCCTGTTTTTTTTTGCTAAGTGCCTAGATCTACCACATTTTATTGCATCTTCATCGCATCGTAACTTTGCATCTATAGATCCGTTTTGGGCATATAGCATATCAAAATGTTCGTCTCAGAGAGTACATCATTTCATTCCATTGCATCATTTTCATTTGAGCTCATCTTGATGCCTGAAATGCTGTTAGAAGAGTGCTACTTGAGATAATTGTCAGATCTGCTGCTCCATTTAGATATTTGTCATTTTTGCCATAATTGTTGTGTGCATGTTATGCCCATGAGCTCTACATATGTTTTGTTAAGGGTTTTGCCATCTCTCCAGAGGTGCAACCCATGTATTTTTGTGATGTGTGTGGTGACTAGAACAAGCTTGCAAAGTGAGGCACTTGGTAATTCTGATTTCAGGGACTTAACATTTCCACTAAGTCCTTGAGCTGTTTATCTCATATTGCCATATGTTCATGTTGTTTCCTAGTGATCCGTGCCTCTTTTGAGGATGATCAGTAAGGATGTTTTATTAATCTTATAGTGCTCTATCCATCCATGTCTTTGTTTGCAATTATGGAGCACCCTAGCTTGAGTCAATCAAGCTCTACTTTTGCTATTTCGTGAATCTGGGCAGATTGTCTACTTGTTAGCGATTTTGCCAAGGGTGTTGTAGTTGATCCATGCATGCTATGTTATTGTTCTTGCCATGTCTAGCTTGTATTATGTGTATTCTTGATGGGTGTATGCTTAGATTGTCATGCCTTGCTCTGTAGTGAGTGCATCGAGCTCGTAAACATGCCTACTTGATATCTGTTTCAGCATGCTCCAGTTTTCACTAAGCCTGAGAACTGATTGTGTTTTTGCCATGTTCACATGCTTGCAAATGTATTTTCTGATCCCTTTTGGCTCAAGGTCACTAAGGGACTTTTGTTAAGCTCCTTGAGTAGCTCCATGACATGCTTTACTTTGCCATGTTCAGGTCCTGTAGCATATAGTTTTCATGCTCCGAAGTGTGCTACCTGATCTGAAATTCCAGACAAGTGTTAATTTCACTAAGTCTGAGATCTGTTTGCCAAATGCATTTTTTCCATGCTTGTTTGAACCTATTAATGGATGAATTGGCCGTAGCTCAGTGCTAGTCTTTTGTTAAGAATCTTGAATGGATCCCTGCCATGTATTTTATTGTCATGTTGGAGTGCTGTAGCATGTTCATCTTGTTGCATTTAGATGGCTACTTGTTGTATATCGCAGACCGGTGTCATATTTGAATCGCTTGCCATTTCCAAACCGTAACTCTGATTCCGGTGATCTTTATATCGTCTTCAAGCGATTTCACCTCATCTTTCCAGTGGCACACTTGGAATTCCATGTTGAGGCCAGGTTCATGCATTCCTTGTCAAATCTTGCATATGCATCGCATACCGCATCCCACATATCATTCCATGTTCATGTGTTGGTTGTTTACTATGTTGTGTGCCCCTTTCCGGTGTTTGATTCTTCGGGTTGGATCCAGTAACGTCGTATTGTGAGGACCCGTTCGTCTACGTCCGTTTATCTTCTTCATGGACTCGTTCTTCTTCCTTGCGGGATTTCAGGCAAGATGACCATACCCTCGAAATCACTTCTATCTTTGCTTGCTCGTTGCTCGCTCTTTTGCTATGCCTATGCTGCGATACCTACCACTTGCTTATCATGCCTCCCATATTGTTAAACCAAGCCTCTAACCCACCTTGTCCTAGCAAACCGTTGATTGGCTATGTTACCGCTTTGCTCAGCCCCTCTTATAGCGTTGTTAGTTGCAGGTGAAGATTGAAGTTTGTTCCTCGTTGGAACATGGAGATGTTGTTCCTTGTTGGAACATGTTTACTTGTTGGGATATCACACTATATCTTATTTAATTAATGCATCTATATACTTGGTAAAGGGTGGAAGGCTCGGCCTTATGCCTGGTGTTTTGTTCCACTCTTGCCGCCCTAGTTTCCGTCATATCGGTGTTATGTTCCCGGATTTTGCGTTCCTCACGCGGTTGGGTTATAATGGGAACCCCTTGACAGTTCGCTTTGAATAAAACTCCTCCAGCAAGGCCCAACCTTGGTTTTACCATTCGCCACCTAGCCTTTTTCCCTTGGGAGTCGCGCATCCCGAGGGTCATCTTATTTTAACCCCCCCGGGCCAGTGCTTGTCTAAGTGTTGGTCCGAACTGAGTAGACTGCGGGGCCACCTCGGGGAAACTTTAGGGCTGATTTTACTCGTAGGATGTCTCATCCGGTGTTGCTCTGAGAACGAGATATGTGCAGCTCCCATCAGGATGTCGGCACATCGGGCGGCTTTGCTGGACTTGTTTTACCATTGTCGAGGATGTCTTGAAGAACCGGGATACCGAGTCTGATCGGAATGTCTCGGGAGGAGGTCTATTCCTTCGTTGACCGTGAGAGCTTGTCATGGGCTAAGTTGGGACACCCCTGCAGGGATTTGAACTTTCGAAAGCCATGCCCGCGGTTATGGGCAGATGGAAATTTGTTAACGTCCGGTTGTAGATAACCTGAACCTTAACTTAATTAAAATATATCAACAGCGTGTGTAACTGTGATGGTCTCTTTCCGGCGGAGTCCAGGAAGTGAACACGGTTGTTGGAGTTATGCTTGACGTAGGTTGTTTTAGGATCACTTCTTAATCATACTTTTATCGACCGTGCTTAGCCTTCTCTTCTCGCTCTCTTTTGCGTATGTTAGTCACCATATATGCTAGTCGCTTGCTGCAGCTCCACCTCATACCTTTTACCTTACCCATAAGCTTAAATAGTCTTGATCGCGAGGGTGAGAGATTGCTGAGTCCCCGTGGCTCATAGATACTTCCAAAACCAGCTTGCAGGTGCTGATGAGTCCGTGCAGATGACGCAACCAAACTCAAGGAGGAGCTTGTTGAAGATCTTGTCCTTTATGTTGTTTCGTTCTAGTTGATCAGTAGTGGAGCCCAGTTGGGGTCGATCGGGGACCTTTGTCGCATTTGGGGTTCTTCTTTTATTTTGGTTTCGTAGTCGGACCTTGTTTGTATCTGGATGATGTAATGCTTTATTCATGTATTGTGTGAAGTGGCGATTGTAAGCCAACTATGTATCTCTTTTCCTTTATGTATTACATGGGTTGTTTGCGAAGATTACCTCACTTGCGACATTGCTTTCAATGCGGTTATGCCTCTAAGTCATGCTTCGACACGTGGGAGATATAGCCACATCAAGGGCATTTCAAAGTAACACTTTGATCATATCTCCTACTAACCAGTTTTATTGCATTAGATCAATCCTCACACATTGCATTGTTTAGGATCTAATTAAATTGTGGGTGGGAAGTAGTTGAGGTAGTACCTATTACCTGTTTATTTTCAAACCTTTGGGAGTTACTTCTGCGTTTGCTTATTATGCTATGCTATGCTAGTAGACGTGGATTGGGTGAGTGTATCCATGACAGATGTGAGATTGTTAATTAATGGTTTATCTAAGGTGGCAACCTAAACACACATCTGGGTGGATTTTTGGACTGCCACCCAGGCCCAAAGGGATCATGAGATTATTCATGCTAGAAACTTCCGTGTGCAGCCACAAGCTACTATGGGCTCTAGCATAGTTGATTAAGTTGTGCGAACTCTTACAGTGGTAGACTAGCAGATGTAGGGGAAAGTAGGTGTAATGGTCTACCCGATCGTAAGGTGCTAGCGCTTGTGAAAGACTATGTCTCGGTCATCCATTTCTCAAACACCATGTAGTGCGAGAAACCAAACGGAGGCGATCGAGTCTTGTGGGGAAAAGTGCGCAAACCTCTGCAGAGTGTATAAACTAATCATGGTTAGCCGTGTCCCCGGTTATGGACATCTTGAGTATCTAGTACCTGGATTATCATGTGAATCTCATCATGTTACTCTAATTAATTTTGTTGGGTTTTGTTTAATGATGATGCTTAATTGGGATTGAGAATGCTGTCAACCATTCTCAATGTTTAACAACTACCATGATAGTTAAATAATATTTATTCCTTTACAGTAGGGAAAATTGGCTTTACGCAAAACTGTAACCATAGAGCTTTCCACCAGCCAAATATGCATATAGAATAGACTATTTCATTCCATTACTCTCTATGTGTTACTTTGCCAGCATATTCCATGTGCTGACCCGTTTCGGGCTGCAACGTTAATGTTGCAGACTTTTCAGACGACGATTAAGGTGCTTTTAGGTCGTGGTTCTATACTCAGTGATGCCGTTGGAGTTGATGGACTCACTTATCTTCCAAGCCTTCCGCTGTTATCGTTATTAGATGGCCTTAAGCCATATTTATTGTAATAAGTTCTCTTTTGAGACACTCGATGTAATAAGTGTGTGATTGCTACTCTGTTATAAATCCTTCAAGTACTGTGTGGTGTCAGCATTACTGGTCCAGGGATGACACCTGAGCATAGAGATTGGACCGTTTGAGGTCCCGTCGCTACAAAAATCATTCACACAAGCGTGTATCTTTTGTGCTTCAAGTTCCAATGGGCAAACAATTTTATTCGCTTCATTCGTGCTTCTGGGGAGCACATTATCTTCTGGAAGAATTTCTTTGAAAAGAATTATCTTTGTGAAGCCCTTGTTTGATAGACCATTTTCTGCTTTAAATCTGAGAAGCGCCAGGGTGGCACTCAACTTGGAATATTTATTTTTGCAACATGGATACAATTCTTTCTTGGAGTCCGCATCAATGGTTGGTAGATCCTTGTACCCGATCATATCCTTTTTTGGGCCCTCGAAATCTGCAATCATAGCAGCAAAATCTGGCATATCAAGATCGTCGACATCTTGGTTTTCTAGAGGGTGTTTTGGCTCTCTAGTGTTCCACTGTTAGCTTGACGCCCGTGCCCTGAAGTTAGATTCAACATCCATGTGACACTGATCGGGGTTTGGCATCTCGCTGCCCTGGGTATCTTCATCCATGACGTCCTCTTCACTGTGTCTGGTCCAACGTGTATATCCATCCATGAATCCCCTAGAGACTTGCAACTGGACATCTGCAACTTCATGTGACTCTGTATTGGCACAATTAGTACATGGACACATGATGTAATCCACATCACCAATTCTCCTCTTTGTACTTTCAGCCAAATTCATGAACTCTGTCACGCCACTGATAAAATCTGCGGTTTTCCGATTCTTCATCCAACGAGATCGTTCCATCTGCAACACATGAATGGTAATTAAAAACAAAACAACGACATTAATACATGGATTAACTGCTGCCCAAAGATGTGTGCATATATCACAAAGTTTTATTTTCATAATTACTGAGGGCGCTCCACATGTTGTTATCGAGACGTGCAATGACAAAAATTAATGGCCAGTCAATTTACACGCAGAGTACTAGTACAACACTACCCTTAGGAATTGAATACCTTAATTAAGCCACTCACGAAAAGAATACCTTAATTAATTAGCCACGCGACGACCTCCACCCAATAGACAGAGAAGCGCAATGTGGCGGCACGCCAAGATAGCCGGGTCAAGGAGCAAAGCTTAGTGCGGCTGCTGCTTGAAGTTCAACCTCCACTATCCCGCCATCGATCGCGATTGATGTGCTCGAATCACGCCGCCGCCGACCTCGATGGTTGAGCTCCTCCTATCTCCCACCGCACACCGAGGATTGACCTCCTATGACGCCACCACCACCCACCGACCGAGGATTGAACTCTTCTCTGGTAGCCGCTTCCTAGGCCACCGCCGCCATCTCTATATGCAGAGCGGCTATTTTTTACGGATATGCGAAGAGCGGCTGTTTACACGGTATCACTGTAACTCAATTATATGTACAGGGTAGTACATCAGATACGGTTATGTAATGGCAAACGTGTCTAACCTATGTTGTCTTCTCACACGGTTTGGTGCGGAAATCGTGTGTGACGTTGTAACACCTAACACAAACGACATGTAGAAAAAATGTGCCGTATACAACATATAGTGCCATAAATAGTTCCCGACCGTTAGCTTATCCCCACAGTTTCCCCATTTTCCCCAAATTGCCTCGCGTGGTGCTGACATTGGGGGAATGCGGACGAGTGGTGCTGATGCTTTTGGTGCGGCTGCTCCTGCCCGTATCGCCGCCATGATGGCGGTCGCCGCCGAGCACTTGCCTAAGGCCCTCAGAAGGCAGGTGTACTACGGATCTGAATCGTCCTGTTAGGTTTCAATCTATCCTGATCTTTCTTAGCATGTCCAAAGTATAGCTCCTTGCTGGATCCGTCCTGAATGACCCCCCTCCCACAGGAAAGCGATCTGCCGCCCGATCCGGAGCATGACTCCAGACTCCCGCAACATGAGTTCAACTCCGAGTTTTGCACTACCGAGAAGTACCAAAAGTTGAGTCGTGTGCACGGGCACACTCCCGCTCGACATGTATGCACAGAGAGATTCAACATTGTCAGGCGGTTTCTTAGTTGCCCCTTAGAGGTTAGAGCTAAGTTCATCATTCTACTTCAGTTAATGCCACCGCTCATCCTGAATACTATTTAACATTGGCGGGGATATGAGGCTTGTGCCTTTGTTAACTGGCTGGATGAAGGGTGACATGGCAGGGCTCGGAATGTTACCACCAAGCTCACAGAAGATAATGTAAAGCCGAAGAAGAAGAAACTGGCTAATGTGGAATGTACAATCGGTACGATGAAGCAAGAGAGAATCAATCACAGGCAACAGATGAAAGCAAGAGACAAGAAGGAACTAGCATGTGTAGTTCTGGTTGTCGCATTAGCCATGTGCTATGCGCTGTTTGCAATGATGATTAGGGGGTTTGTTTGGCAGTATTGCTAAAGCACATCTAGATGTGCTCTAAGCAACGCACATCTAGGTCCTGTGCCATTGATGTTGCGCGAAGATTCATGCAAATATTTTCCTTTGTCTTTTTTTCTTTTCCTTTGTAGTTTGATTATTACTGGATTTATCAATAAGAAGAGCTCAACGTATTGCTTGCCAACTGTGCTACTCCGTTCGTACCGGCACCGGCGCATAATCCCAAAACTCGTTCCTTCTTTTTGTCCTAAAAAAGTAAACCAGCCAATAGGAGTCCTACGCAACCCCAGGAATTTGGAGCGACTGGGTACAAATAATTGCGGTTGATTATATCAACGGTTAGATAATACGTCAACCCCTGCCTCAATTGGCATTTCCTCTTCTCTGCATACCCCACTTAAGTGTCCACCATCTTCATCGTCCCCGGCAGGCCGCGCTACACACTGGCACACACTCTGCAGCCATGTCGAGTGACAGCAAGGACGACAGTTCGGCCCGCAGTCTGGCGCCCGATGATAGGTCAACATCAGAATCATCCCGCTCGTCTTCAACGAGTCTGGCGTCGAGCCAAAACCTCGATTATATCTGGATCATGGAAGGGACGCCGCCTTCGTAGTTGTCAGACGTCAACCATACGGACAAGGAGCCGTCGAAGGCGGAGAAGAGGACGGCGATGATGATGAGGAGGAATGGTTGAATAAGGAGGAGGAGGACAACGACAGCAACGACGATGAAAAGCCAACCGTCAGCGGCAAGAAGCGTCCTCGCCAAGACGATGTCGCGGGGCCATCCAACAACAACAAGAAGAAGACGGACTAAATTAATCAGACTGTACATATCTCTGTTTCCGTTCGCTCATATTAATTTGTTATCTCTGTTTATCCTATCAATCTCATCACAGACGGTTAGTAATAAGTATTCGACAGAGATCTTCTACATTATCGCCCACAGGTTGGTTTGTTAAAACTTTATGCCTTGGCAAGCACACAATTCACAAAAAAAGACTGTATGAGCTCTCTATAACGATCACATACAATTCTGATTACCGACCTGTTTGCCGGGCATCACACACATCTTGTTTTGCCGAATCGGTTTGTGTTCACCTCGATCATCACATTGATATGGTTGCCCGTTTCTGTTGTTTTGTCTAATCGCAAATAGTTTGTATGGATGAACCATAAGCTCAGCGTCGCACATGCAACTAAAATCTAAACCGAGTTTGATGTGCCTGCCATCGTGAACGGTTTGCACCTTTTTTGACGGTTATTTTACACCACTGTTTGCAATTATTGCATCGCACACAGTTTCGTCGAAGGGTCTTTGATCATAGTGTCGCGTTAGCAGCATCCTGCAGTAGTGATTGGCCAATTAGTAGGCTAATTGCCCTATTATCAATAATCCATTTATTAATCTAATTAACATTCATATTAAGCACATAATATATTTCATTTCCATATTAAGAAAGCAGGATTTCATAATTGAAATACATTAGAGTACAACATGATATAGCTTCATCACTCAGCCACCCCATTACACAACTGCACCAGCACCAAGTTTCACATGCAACATCTAGAACCTTTTGAAATTAGCATCATAGATGGTACATAGAAAGATGCATCTCATCTGGAAAACAACTGAAGCGGAAGGCGAATATTGAGACTTCATTCATGTTGAAGGTCTTTGCAACTTTAGGCTAGTGCCTATGGATGGTTGACCGTCCATCCTTCGTCCTCTTCAGGAACACTTCAATATTGAACCGTGGGTGTTGTATGAAAACCTTCCTCGCCTCCTGAACATAGAGGTGGTTTGAGAGGTAATCATCAGTGAACTGCTTTGGAAAGGCCTGAAAACAAGGATGTGCATAAATATCTTCTCTATATTGGAAATGGCGCAAAGGAATAAAAAAGCAAGGTATAATAGTTAGTATTGCCTTGTAGTTAACTGATGTCTTTTTCATTGTGCAGACAAAGATCTTGTTGTTTTTTTCCGCTAATTTCTTTATCCTAACAATCTTTTTGAATTTCTTGACTTGATTGATATTCATGGACAAGTCATTTCCCCATATGCAAAAAGGGTCGAACAGTGGGTCAAAACCTCTAATAGTAGGACCTACATGTGCAAGACCGAATTGTTAAAAAGCTAAATGTTAGAATGGTTCCTGCAATTGCACAATAATGTGCTATTAGAAAATGGACCATGCACGTGCTAACCTCGATTGTAAACCTCAATGTTTCCCATTGTTTCCCTGCAACACATATAAGGTAGTTAGTCATCAGATTAAGTAAGGGTTCACATGCTATCAATAAAATATGTTGATGAAAAATAAGCACATTACAGATTCATCAGATTAATTCAAGCCACATGGAAAACCCATTTATCCAAACCAAGCATGATTAAGAACTAGGAAACATAGCACTTGTATATGTTTCTCATGTATTAAGTGCAGCCAAATTTGATTTATTCCTCACATGCACAACAATACAAAATTCTCCAAGAAGTTAACAAAACACCGCAACAAATGAACCAAATGTTAACTGAGCACCACATTGCACAATATAACATCTCTACTATTAAAGGAGAATCGAACGTCGTGATGGTTCGACCTCCTATCGATACATCATCCCGCTCCTGATTTTTATTTTCCCACGGTTAAAAAAATCTGGGAAACCAGCCCACCGCTTCCCATGTTCCGCTACAGTATAGAACCACATCCCACCTCCCCATCTCCCCCACCTATCATTCCCGAGCATGTCTCTCCTTCTCCTGTAAAAAAATCGCCGCCGCCTAGCTCAGTACCACGGCCCCACGCGCTCCCTCGCCGGCCTAGATCTCGACCCGCGGCTACTCCCGTCTCCCTAGTCGTCTCCGAGTAGAAGAACCCTACGATCGATGGTATCGTCATCTTTGTTCTTAGAAGGCCATTGCCTCGAGGACGGCCTAGCGCGTGGTTTCGTGGGAGAGCCCGGCAACAACAACGCTGCTCACTGGCAAGGGTAGCGAGGCCGCGCAACCGTTGATCTAGGCGGCAAGGGAGAGAGATGTCGACGCGGATGCCACGACAATGACAACCTCATCATGGGTGACCGTGACATCGATCGATATGTCGTGACAGCTCGGGCGGGCGCGGGTTTGACGAGGAGCGAGGAGGAGGAGAACAGTATGTGGAGGAGCTTGTTCAGCAACACTGCTCGGGCCTCCAGCAACCACATGTTGAAGATGTCTGTGATGGTGTTCATCTGAGATTTCATGCGGGGCACATCTTTTCGCTGGTGGTCATCCGAGATGTCAGGTCAGAAGAAGATGGCCCTTATTCTTTTTTGTTTGAACCAGATTTGCTGGTTCCGAGTTTTGCAGGCATGTGTTGCGTTGTACTGATGTTGGTCTTGTATAGTGACACTTGAAGATGTATCAAAATCTGTCGTACAGAATAAAGGAGCACTCAGGACAATGACTTCCATATTGGCATGTATGATTCTGGTTCGGCCGTGGCCTCCGATATCCCAGGTTAGCTCGAAATGTTCTGTTTCTTCTTGGGTTATAAATATTTGTTGATTCTTCATTAGATGCTTCTGTTCTTGCAGGGTGTGTGTCCTGTTATGTTGGGTTTGCTGTGATTTGGGTGCGGCTAGCTACACAGCATCCGCGGGCCATGCATATGACATGCATGCTAGGTTATCTTGACTCCAGTGCGGCAGTGCCGGAACCGCCTCCGCTGGTTACGACCGCCGTGGCTATGCTTAAAGTCAGAATCACCACAATGACTGTAGTGGCCGCACTCATATCAGAATGGCAGCCATGGTATGTGATCAGGTCTTTACTATCATCCTCTCAATTTGGGATCACCTGCAAGAGAAAGAGCATGAGAGCCTAAGAGGGTAGTACAACATTACAAACAAGTTGATTTTTATCCATGGAATTGATCTGATACGAAGCTGATGCCACATAAAAGGTTAACTGAGTTCTTATCTCCAGTATATCATGATGTTACAGTTCAATTAATTTTCACCTCTCTAGCCACTATGCATGGAAGGTATTTGCTAATCTGCACAATGATCTTTTCTGATAAAATACGCCAATAATATCACCTTCATTTTTTATTGATGTTGTCTTATTAATCCCTGCTATAATCAAATTTGACCACATAAAAAGTTTTCCCAGAATCTTCCCAAGAATGTATTTTTTCCATGTAAGTATCTAACTGCAGGTGGAAGAACAAGATTCACTGTGTGTGTAATGGCAACAATAAATAACATGTCGTTAGGGAGACTTCTGACAATTGTACCCTGCATTTTTTTGGCATTAGTACAAGTGTTCTGCTGCATTATTCAATTATGCACGATGAAGCTGATATAGGGTATGGGCTAGACAATTGATTCAGTTTTTTTCAAGAAGGTAATGCAGATTGGGCATCAAAGTAGACAACAAACGATGACATTCTGCACCTTAGTCCATGGACAACTTAAAAGTTGATTGCTACTTTCTATTTTATATTGATGTGATCGCCAGCGAGAACAATTTTTTGACTGAAGTTGTTTCATTAAACATGTCCTTTTATTTGTGTGAAGTTGTTCAGACTTTTCTTTGAATGTTTATTTTATTTGTGTGTAAAAGAGGATTATGAGTAATGTTTTTTTAGCTGATTATGAGTAATGTTTGGTTCCATGCAGGACCAAGGATGGAATAAGAAGCAAATTATAGCACTTCAGTTCATGGTCTAGGAGAGCAGGAAAGCACACATCCATCTTTGAGATATTCTCGTATGCATAATACTAATACTACGCACATAATATCTCAATAGTCTAGATGGCTAATCAGTAATGGTTTAATTCATATTTCTGCTTCACCTTTCAGTTAAAGTATTTGTTGAACAAGTGAGCATCATATTATAGGAATTTTATAATTCATTACGCTATATGTGTGTTTTAATATCTCAGTACATGGATCAGATTTTTGAGGTCTTACTTGATAATACTCTCAGTTAAGTTTATCACCAACTATGTTGAACCACATTTAAGTTATACTCCCTCCATTTCTAAATATAAGACTTTTTAGAGATTACAATATGAACCACATACGGAGGTAGTATTTGTTTGTCCAGATGATTTCATATACTGCATTTTGTTTGCACAATCCATCACCGAGCATGTATTTGTTTTAACTGAGCACTGCAATGAATTTGATATTTACCTCAGGACGGTAAGAAACAATTAATGGCAAGGTATTAGAATAATCTAGACATTATTTTAGCGTATGTTTTGAAGTAAATGGTGGAAATGTCTGTATATTTTTATCCCAACAGGTCATGGTCATCTTATTTCTATGCATATAAATTTCATGGCGAGATTCTTAGCTTATCAGTTGATGGTTGGCTCTCCTATCTAATTGTCTAACTTGCTTTGACCAGGTGATGTAGATATCCTAGAAATCATGTGACCATCACCCGCTGTTCAATATTGTATTTGGCCATTCTGCTATTTGTGTGTGCCTGCACCCTGCAGTATATGGTTCTTCTCCTGTTATGGCAGTGAAATTCTAGCTACGACAAGGTATTATTCTGAGGCCAGGTTATTTCCTATTTGATGTTTGGTGAATGGTTCTTCTTCATGCTTTCAGTAGCATTTCACTAATAATCCTTATAGAGACTTATTTGGATGGTCTAAGGAAAGGATCTCATTTCTCAAAAGCAAACTGCACTAGGAACATCTTGGACCTATTCTCCACATTTTTAAGCTAGGTGAGTTGGACAGCATGTCACCGGGGGAAACCATTTCTTCCTTCCAATTTGTGGGCTAAATTTGTTATCACCATATGTCTAAAATTTTGTGTCAGCCCTGAACTTTTGAGGAATTGTTAGATATGTTGGTGAATGGGCAAGCGGCGCTAGACATGGCGGGGCAGGAGAGCACAAGAGAGAATGCCGAGGGGGGCAACATAAATGGGAGTTCACCATTATGCTCGTGTGGTGAGCAACTGGAGCACGGATACAAGCGTACAAGACCATCATCGTCGTCTATGGACATCAGAGCAGAGAAGTCATGACGGACATCAGACCAGTGGAGACGGTGAAGGGGGCAAAAAAAGTGCATTTTCATTAATTGTAGAATTTTATGTCACCGTCGTTTATATACACGTTGAACTCATCCAATGTGTTTATATATGGGACGAGAAAATATGTATTAGAATGACCGATATTTATAGCAATACAATCATAAGTCGCATGCATCATCCACGTGATGAATTACCGTTTATTTGAATGGTACTATCTCTAAATATAAAAAAAATGGCCCGTGGCTACGCACGGTCATTATACTAGTACTCCTAATAGAAGATCCGACAGCTAACCAAACCAAGCATGCTTAACAACTTGGAAATATAGCAACTGTATTTGTTTCTCATGTATTTAGTACAGCCAAATTTGATTTATTTCTCACATGGTATACAATAACAGAATGCACCCACTACAATTGAATACTGCATTACAGAATTGAACCAATCAGTTAACTAAACACCACAACAAATGAACCAAATGTTAACTAAGCACCACATTGCACAATATAACATATTCCTAATAGAAGATCAGACAGTTAAGCAAACCAAGCATGCTTAACAACTTGGAAATATAGAAATTGTATTTGTTTCTCATGTATTTAGTACTGTCAAATTCAATTTATTTCTCACATGGTATACAATAACAGAATGCACCCACAACAATTGAACATCGCATTGCATAATTGAACCAGACAGTTAACTAAACACCACAACAAATGAACCAAACATTTACTGAGCACCACATTGCACAATGTATAACATACTAGAAGATCACACAGTTAACCAAACCAAGCATGCTTGACAACTTGGAAATGTAGCAATTGTATTTATTTCTCATGTATTTTGTAAAGAAAAAATCGATTTATTTCTCACATGGAAGACAATACAAAATTGCACCCTGAAGAATTGAACATCACATTTATAGAATTGAACCAAACAGTTAACTGAACATGACAACTAATTAACCAACAGTTATAAGTGAGCACCACATTGCACGATATATAGAACATATACACTAGAGCAACTGATTGCATGGTAAAAGTAGATCGCACAATTCACTAGAATTTGTTAAGGAAAGGCAGTAGCTAGCAAACTGAACATGGGTCCTTATAGTGAGCTAATAAGACAAGCTACTCCTCATTGTCGGAGATATCGATGATGATTGGCTCCTTGGACATGTAAGAGGGCGAGGCCTCCGCATCATGGGTGCCCTCGTCATAGTGGTGAGTTGCCTGAGCTGCTCCGGGCACCAACCCGCTGGCTCTCGAGATGAGGTAAGCAGGTGCACGATGAGAAAACACCTCTAGTCTTCATCGAAGGCACCGAGGGTGGCCTCGAGAAAACGCCACGAACTATCATTTAAAGTAGCCAACCGCATCAATGGTGGCCTTGACGGTGAGGTGCTCCTTCAAGATCTGGGGGTCGGCACGAATGGCAGCCATCGCGACCTGATCCGCGCGTGCGGCCGCGATTGGCTTCTCTGCTGCCAAATGCTCCTTGAGATGCTGGCTATACTTCATGCACCATGGCTTAGGGCGGCGCTTATTTCGTGGAGGGGTCGGTGATTTGGGTGGAAGGTGTCGCGCCGGAGGTCGGGGCATGTGGGATATGAAAGGAGGAGGAGGATGCATGGGGGTCGGGTGTGGATTACGTGCCTGGATAGGCGAGGCCGAGCAGCATGAAGGAGGGTCGCCGGCGAGGAGGCGGCGCTGTAAGCAAGGAGTGAAGGTTTCAACTTGGAAAGGAAGGCGGAAACAGGGGAAATGTGGCTTTTGGTAAGGGGAAGGGGCGGGGAGGTAGATATTTCTGCGGAAGCCGAAAATTTTGAATCGCTTCAGCGAAAAAACTAGCGCGCAAAGTGTCATCAGACGGTGCTCCAGGATATTTTGTACTACATCTCATACGGTTGGTGATAATAAACTGTGTGAGATCTACATGATTTTTCAACTTGATTTGAATTACATAATGGGGTCACAACGGCAATGGACGGTGTTTGAATTGCTAGAATTTTTATATGCAGTGAACATTCAACTATATGTGTGTCGTAAAAAAATTGGAATTATTAAGGGGTTCGTTTGGACATTTTATATATGAAATTGGTTTTCTAGCCATTTCAGGTGCACAATTCAAAATTAAACTACATGCACATGCTCCGGTGCAACAACATGGGTTGTAAAATCATATATGTGTCCATGGGTTTATTCTTATGTCCCATGCAAGAAATGGGGATGAATTTTAGGAATCTTTTGGACATTTTTATACGTTAACTGAGTTTTCTAGGCATTTATGTGCATAATTCAAAATTGAACTACATGCACACGCTCCAGTCCATAAAAGCGGGTTACAAAATCAAATGTTTGTCCTTGGTTGCAAGCATAGGTAACATGCAAGAAATGAGAATGAATGTCAAACACCTTGACACTGTTGCTCGGCCGCTTACATTGAGATACATGCTTTTAAAATTCTAGTAAACCGAAAACTCGTCTGAAATTCATGAAACTTGACATGATATCATGGAACGACATCGACATGTCGTGGTGAAAATATTGTCCTATTTGGGGCAGGTGCCACCTTGGGGCGCGAAAAGATATCTTTTGCCTCTTCTTACTTTCAAATTTTTTCTCGTGTCAACATAGAACAACACAAGTGTTGTGTCAATTTTTGGGATTTTGCGGGGTTCGCTTGGACATTTTTATACATTAACTGAGTTTTCTATGCATTCATGTGCATAATTCAAATTTGAACTACATGCACATGCTCCAGTGCATATAAATTGGTTCAAAATTGGAATGTGTGTCCTTGGTTACATGCTTAAGTCCCATGCAAGAAATGAGAAAGAATGTCAAACATCTTGCCACCGTCGCTCGGCCGCTAACATTGAGATACATGGTTTTAAATTCTAGTAAATAGAAAACGCGTCTAAAATTTATGAAACTTGACATGCTAGCATGGAACGGCTTCAACATGCAGTGGTAAAAATATTGTCCCATTTGGGGCAGGTTGGGGTATATAAACTTGTCACAAACCAGAGCTTCTCACAACAAGCCTCATGGTTATGGTAGGGAACATTTCACCTTTCTGGACGAAACGATATCCGTTGCCTCTTCTTTATTTCAATTTTTTTTCTTGTGTCAACATAGAACAACATGAGTATTGTGTTAATTTTACGAATTTTTTGGGGCTCGTTTGGACATTTTTTATACATTAACTGAGTTTTCTATGCATTTATGTGCATAATTCAAATTTTAACTACATGCACATGTTCTAATGCATATAAATTGCTTGAAAATTCAAATATGTGTCCTTGGTTGCATGCTTAGGTCCCATGCAAGAAAAGTGGAATGAATGTCGAACACCCTGCAACCGTCACCCGGCCGCAAACATTGAGATACCTGGTTTTTAAATTCTAGTAAATCCAAAACTCATCTCAAATTCATGAAACTTGGCATGCTATCATGGAGTGGCATCAACATGCCGTGGTAAATTTTTTTTCCCATTCGGGGCAGGTTTGGGTATAAGCTTCTCACAAACCACAACTTCTCACAACAAGCCTGATGGTTTCGGTAGGGAGCGTTTCACCTTTGGGGACAAAACGATATCCATTGCCTCTTCTTGATTTCATATTTTTCTCTAGTGTCAACATAGAACAACAGGAGTGTTGTGTTAATTTTTGGAACTTTTCGGGGTTCGTTTGGGCATTTTTATACATTAACTGGGTTTTCTAGGCATTTTATGTGCATAATTCAAATTTGAACTACATGCACATGCTCGAGTGCATATAAATTGGTTGAAAAGTCAAATCTGTGTCCTTGGGTGCATGCTTAGGTCCCATGCAAGAAATGGGAATGAATTTCAAACACCAGGGCACTGTTGATTGCCGGCAAAACGTTGAGATACTTTGTTTTTAAATTCTAGTAAATCCAACACTCATCTGAAATTCATGAAACTTGGCATGCTATCATGGAATGGCACTCGACATGATGTGGTATTTTTTGTGTAAAGTTTGAGAGAAGGCGCACTCGAATAACAGCCAACAAAGGCATTTTGAAAAAATAGTTGCCACTTTAATATTTCAAACGTTTGTATAATTCAAATCGTGTGCGTTCTGTTAACCATTCACATGGCCCAGAACGAGCTGGCCGCGGTGTTTGCTGCCCCGCTCCCGTCCCAGCTCCCATCCCCGCGCCCGCGCCAGCGACCATCCTCGTAGCATTGATGGGCTGGTCGCCGAGCACTATCACGGAGCTAGAAGCCGCGGGCATCAGTGAGGTCTCCGCGGACCCGTGCGAGCTCGTGTACATGCCAGCGCCAGCGCCCGTTCCCGTGCGCGCCCCTCCACCCACCACGGCGCCATTCCCCGTGCGTTTGGCTGCACCCACCGCGCCCGTGCCCGTGTACGCGCCCCCCTCAGCGGCATGGGACGCTGCCGTCGACCGCTACCTATCAGCGGCGCTAGTTGCCGCCCTCCCGCGCCCGGCCTGTCGGTCGCGCGATGACATGATGTTTGATTTACAAGTGAAGAACATTCCGTGCTGCATTGAAGACTTCAACAATGGCATCCCAGAGGACGACAACAACGGCGTGGCACGCCGCCTCCGCCGCCGCCGAAAATAGTTTTTTGGGAGTTTAATACTGTATCTTGAATTCTCGATCATACGAATATAAATTCGTAGTATGACTTAATGAAAGATATGGTTTCAAAGAACTTGCATTTTTCTCTCTTAATGTACAGACTTATCAAACGATTTTCTTTTGAAAATAACATCAATGGGTTTTAAATATAAAACACTCATCGCAAACGTTTTAGTTAGAACACCCGTATGCAAACCGACAGCTTCCCCAGGAAGCGAAGCGAAAATGTGCCGAGCGGGATTTGTGCAGCTCTTGATCGCAAACGTTTTAGATAGAACACCCATATGCAAAGTGAGAGCTATGGTCTTCCCCCTTAAGTCAAGGGAAATTTTGCAGCGCGGGATTTGTGCATCCCTTCAACGCAAATGGTTGCTTTGGATGACCCGTGTGCAACCATGTAGAAACAATTGGGTAAGATTTGCATCTATCATATTGGGTATGTTGCCATTTGTCAAACAAGAAAGATTGACATTTGTTGATCTAGTAACATTGCCATTTGTCAACCTTGTAACACTACGATTTGTCAAAATATGCAACTAAAAATCACTAGCACTATCTAATTTTTGCAACTAAAATCACTAGCACTGTTCATATGGACACCAATACAAAGTGGCATTGTACTTTTTTTGTCAAATTTGAAACCAGTTTTGATGTAATATTTATCTAATTACAGACAGGAGATTATTAATAATTGGGAACCAATATCCCAAACGGATTATTTATTCGAACCGTGAGCGTTAGACCAACAATGGATACGTGCCATGCTTCGGTTAAGCAATAAAGCGGCATCATTAATCATCCAAATAGAAAAACAATATACATACCGCCACACGACTCCTGTGCCGTGCGAGCAGGTGTGAGTTGACGGGATGCATGAGCAAATGTATGATTCATTACATACAACAAGTCATAAACACACAACGACAATGAGGATACATGTTGGATTATAGGTTTTTTAAAAAAACATTCTAGTAAATACTAAAGTTTTTCTCACACAACAAATAACAAAGCGATGAAATGAACTTCAGCTCAACCAATCCTCAACGTTGGAAAGGCTTGCTTTGAACCATAACTGATTCTCTGGGAAGGGCCAGCTATTGTCAATCTCGAGACCAACGTAGGACTGATCATCTAGGCTAAAGGGGCCTATATCAGGACACATATTGTGATAGCCAGGGTAGGGAACCATAGCAATGTCCGAGGTATAGATACAGTTGCTCTCATAAATGGTAGTAACGTTGTGTCAATAGCAGCTGGATCGCCTTTCACCATCATTGGATAGTTTTGTCCAAGGAAGAGCGAGTTTTCTCCAAGACTATCTATACAGAACCAAGGAGAAGGTGTTGGCGCTAGCACACTAGTATCCATCCTGAATACCCTGCAACGGATGTTGGAATAGGTCCGGAGAGTACGACCATGGGAGACAACACCTTCTTCGTTAGTAACATCAGCAGTGCCCTGTATACATACAAGAAGAGGTGATCCATCAGAATAAGTTGCTAGGCGCCACTGAGTATATAGGTCCTTCTCGTGATCATCACCACCGTCATCTCCCCCTTGGTTATAAATTTTTTTCAAGTATAGGTGGTGGAATGTTCACAGGACCTTGGAAACACAAAAAGGTTGATTAGTAAAGGGAAACTAGCTAACCCGCATGCATGTGGATGAAACAATTATAATTACGGTGGAAGACAAAAGTACCGAAACCATAAGGATTCCATGCAAAAACAGTGCCATGAGTGGTGGCAGCAAAAACAAGACCCTCATATTGAATTGCACCATAGTACTCATCCGTGTACTAAAATTGATTTTGAGCCATATCCATTGAGGCGTAGAAGTAAGGATGGCAACAAGCTTGTCGAAGATAGCAAAAACTTCATAGTTCTTGTAATCCGAAGAGCGGTTGGGAACTCAACAAATTGCTATCTTCCATAGACGACAGTCACCATGATCGTATTTGAACGTACGTGGATCATTTGTGTGCTCAACCTTAGGGCAGTTTGTGATTTTTGGAAGTGGAACCTGGTGACGAACATACACATTCAAAAGTTCCCACTCACAGTTATACCCAATATAAATAACCCAATCTCCATTTGTGCCTGCCCAAGCCTTACCCTCAAGCGATGACATCTTAACATCACATGTATCATTATCAAGCGACATCAACTTGCACAAGGCGACGCTTCCGTCGTCCCCACGCCGGCCACCAGCGTCATGGCGGAGAAGATAGGGGAGATCATACTGCTCCTGAACCCTTGGATTCTTTGCAATGATTTTATTTGTTGAGTCAATAATGGACTTGAACGAACTTGTCATGCTAACCGAGGTGATGACGTCACACCGATCAATGAATTCCTCCACCACGTCATCTTTCAGATCGGGGCAAGAATAACGGGGTCATTTCTGGCATGTTCCCTCCATGGAGAAGACAATCGAACAATGGCAAAAGGAAGGGTGAAGGCAAATGGAGGGAGGAAGAGCATGCGACAGCAGTTCCAAATCGAGAGGGAAAGGCGAAGAGGCGATGGGCGGTTGCCACGGTACATGAAGAGGCTAGTGCGGAGCGAATGGTTGCCACAGAGGTCACACACTGACGACAAGGCCGAGTGAACTGCATGCCGTATATCGCAAACACCTTGATATGGCTGACCATTTCTTTTGTGTTGCCTAATCACAAACAGTTCATCCAAGTGAACTTTATGCTGTATATCACACACACGTTCATTTGGTTGCCCGTTTCTTTTGTTCCTCCTCGTCGCAAATAGTTAATTGAACTAAACTGTATGACCTGCATCGCACACACAACTAAAAACCAAACTGTGTTTGATGCATCCGTCATCGCAAACGTTTTGCACCTTTTTGACGGGTTTTTTTACACCACCGTTTTGTAGCGATCCGACCTCAGACGGTCAAATCTCTGTGCATTAGTGTCATCCCTGGATCGGTAATGCTGAGACACACAGTACTCAAGGATTTATAACAGAGTTCAATCACACACTTATTACATCGAAAGTCTCAAAAGAGAACTTATTACAAAAATATGGCTGAAGTCCATCTAAATAAGATAACAGCGGAAGGTTCGAAGGTAAATGAGTCCATCAACTCCAATGGCATAGCTGAGTGCACGACAATGACCTAGCGCACCTTACTCTTCGTCTAAAAACTCTGCAACATAATACGTTGCAGCCTGTGTAGGTCAACACGTGGAATATGCTGGCAATATAACACTATAGAGTAATGAACAAGTAATAACTAACACTATATGCATATATGGCTGGTGGAGGCTCTATGGTTATCATTTGCATAAAGCTAGTTTTTCCCAACAACAAAGGAATATATTTTATTTAACTACGAGTTTGTTGAAAACATTGAGAAGGTTCCTCCAACTCAATCCCAAAATAATAATTATCAACCCAACAAATTAATTAAGTACAGTGATGAGATCAAATCAATAATTCAAGTACTAGATACTCAAGATGTCCATAACCGGGGACACGGCTAACCATGATTACTTTATACACTCTGCAGAGGTTTGCGCACTTTTCCCCACAAGACTCGATCTCCTCCATTCGATTTCTCGCACTACATGATGTTTGAGAAACGGATGATCGAGACACAGTCTTTCAGAAGCATTAACTCTTTACTCTGGGTAGACAGTACCACCTACACCCCCTACATCTGCTAGCCTACTACTGAAAGAGGTCACACAACATACTCAACTATGCCAGAGCTCATAATGTCTTGTGGCTGCACACAGAAGTTTCTAGCATGAATAATCTTATGATCCCTTTGAGCTTGGGTGGCAAACCATAGGATGATCACACGGTACTCCGGGATATCCTAGGACAACACTGGATTCCTCCAGGTGTCCGGACAACCACTGGGTGCTCCAGGGTGCCCCAACCAATCCACCCAGATGTGTATTAAAGTAGCCACCTTAAGTTAACAATTAATTAAAAATAACTCTCACATCTGTCAGGGATCACTCAAACCAAACCACGTCTACGAGCATAGCATAGCAATTTAATCATAACATAGAAACACCCAGGGTTTGATATAAAAGGGCAATAGGTTCCTACCTCATCAACTACTTCCCAATTCCCACATGTTAAACAAGTCCTACTCATGCAATGTTTGAGAATTGGAACTGATGCAAAAAACTGGGTAATAAGGGATATGATCAAAGTGTTACTTGCCTTGCTGACGATCTGAAAACCCTAGTGATTCGTAGTAGCAAGCCTCGCACTCCGGAAACTCTATCGTGAACAAACAATAGCATACATAAGCACTTCAAGCATAATATTCAAGGGTAAAACTCAAAATAAAGATCTAAACTGAAAAATCAACAGAAGAGTTTCGATTTGCAAAAAGAATCAATCGAATCGAAGCTACGAAACTCAAACTGCGATCAAAAGAAGTTTGAATTCAAATCTGCTTGAAACCAAATTTTAATTTTTCAAAACCATGTTCAAGTTGATTATCTGGAATGACAGGAAAAAGACAAAGATTTAGGCGTTGGTTTCACTGGATTTGGACGAACGAGCAAAAAATAACGAAGGTTTGAAGATCAGGGACTAATCTATGATAAAAGTATTCGTGGATAGGTCCCTGGCTGAAAAATAAAATAAAAAGAAAAAATCTAGCGAACGAACGTTCGCTATTAGAACTAGACGAACGAAAACTGTTCGCAACCACGGATTAACGAATGAACATCCGCAAATTAGAACTGATCGGAAAAACTAAGAAAAACCCTAACCCTAAAAACCAAAAGTAAACTGAGGAAAACCGAAGGGTTTTTACCGGTTAACCGCGGCGGCGAGTCAACAACGAGATCTGGTGGTTGCACTGGTTGGCGGGGCGAGGCGGGGCTCCCGCGACGTGCGGCGGTGGTGGTGCGAGGGCGGCAGCGCGGCTCGGCTGGAGGCGGGCTGCGGCGGCGGTGGTGATGAGGAGGTGGAGGGGGGACCGGGCCTTATAAAGCGGCGGCGGCAGCGGGCAGCTTGGAGAGGTCGGCCTCGAGAGGCGTGCCCCGGCCGGACTCGGGCAGCGGCGGCGGCTCGGACTCTCCCGCACGGGGATGCGGTGGCGGCCGGCTGGGCTTCGGCCCAGTCGGTCGAAACATTTTTTTAAAAATAAATTTCGCTCGAAAGAAAATCCTAATAAAATATAAAAAATTCTAAAAATACCAAAAATAATTTTCACCGTCCAAACCTAATATGTAGGACAAGATGAACATTCTTCTAGCCTAAGAATGCAGTTTTCAAACATGCATATTTTTCTAATTCATATAAAACGCAAATAAAATATTAATTTGATTTTAAAATTTCTCCTCCAATATTCCTCTCTTTTGAAGAAGTCATTTTTATCTTCTCTCATTTATTTTTATTATTGGAAATAATTGGAGAGATAAAATATTAAAATCAAATTAATCCTCTTTTTAAATTGAAAAAAATTCAAATATGAAAATTTGTGAAATCTCCAACTCTTTCCTTGGGTCCTTGAGTTGCTTAAGATTTTTAGGATCTCAACCAAAATGCAAATAAAATATTATATGCATATGACGACCTATGTATAACATCCAAATTAAAAATTGGGATGTTACACGTTTGCGATTATTGCATCGCACACAGTTTCGTCGAATGGTCTTTGATTGTAGTGTCGCATTAGCAGCATCCTGCAGTAGTGTCTCTCCGGTCCTTTTTAGTCTGCATATAAGTTTTGTCCGAAGTCAAAGTATCTCTACTTTGACCAATCTTATAGAAAAAAGTATCAACATTCACAATGTAAAATCAACTGACTTGAATGAAATCTAATATGCGAAGTAAAAAGGAACAAAGGGAGTACAAAAAGTTTGAGCAACTTTTTAGCTTCCCTGTACATTGCAATCAAACACACAGGCCCGGCAATTCATAAAGAACATTCAAAACTATCGATGATTATACATCTCAGCGATTCACATGTCAGAGCCAATATTTACTTCACAACTAAAGAATAAAGAAAAATCGATCGATGCTGCTGACAGCAAAGGGCGTCCCATTCGAAAATATAAACGCATATCTTATTGCTAACATCAATAAGCAAAACTTTGCAAGGTGTCTCATTCCAAAATGTCAAATGCGTGTTGTTTTGCGTACATCAATGAGCAAACTTTGACAAGGTTTTCCCATTCCAAAATATCAAATGCCTACGATTGTGGAATGGCCAAGGTTTCCATTAGTTCGGACATTGACATGGCACCACGTGCTAAATAAACCAGCTGGTCTTTGTGTGCAGTTCCACCAAAATCAACCAAATTCGTGTGTAGCTTGTATGATTTCGCCTTTAGATGTTGCAACACCTTGAACATATCGGCACCTTCTTTCTTATGGTGAAAATGAATGATTTGAGAATATTCAAAGTATTCATGAACATTTTGTGCAATTCCCATTGAAATCAAGCTGAGCACCCCTGTTTGCATAAATACAAAAAATTGATTAGTATAAAGCAAATTGTACTATGAATTGACAGTTTAAATAGGCAACCTACATGATCCATGCAGAGCACACATTTAAAAAATGGAACTCATCGGAAGGAATCCTAAAACAACATTGTATTGGCCATCACATGAACAAAGATGGAGATCCATGAGTCCTTCTAAGCTAAAGTTAGTTTGTTCTTGTGGGCAATAATGGAACCATCCTTCAATTGCTCCCTTCTTAAGAAGAGAGGCTTGGCTTCTTTATCCCGGCATAATCGGAACTAGGCACTTCATGTGCTCCATATTCTTATTCAGAGGAGGATGATCCTGTTGTGCAAATACAAGAGGACAACTTAATGCTAGCATCTCAGTTTGCTTGAAAAAAGGAAAGGAAATATTCAAAACAGCACAGACGAGGCACTTCTCAAGGACAATACCACTTTCTCATGACAGTATCTAAATAGTAGCACAACACCAATAGAGATGACAAAGCTCAATCATATGTATGAAATTCGTGGGCGAGTAACAACCTTTGTCAGGAGGCCTATTGTGTAGAGCATATAGATGAAGCACTTCTCCGGAACCATCTGTTGTTATCTAGTGTGGTTGCCATGCTTACTATATACTCCTCGATTAGTTTAATGTTTCCAACATCTTCTTGTGCAGTTCCACTAAAATATATGTTATCTTCAAAGAAGGTCTCTGTTTGCACCAGTAGAGATAATTACAAATTACATTAAGTTGCATCAAATCAGTAGCAAAACAATTGCTCGTTCCAGCCATAGCAATAAATTACGATGCAAAACAATATCATTACTTGTGTCATCACAGTTCCAGTGCTTCATTATAGCATCTGGAGTTGATTTTTGTTTTTCTTTCGCTTGTTCTTCCCCTTCATCACTTGGTTCAATAACAGACAAGCTTCGCCTTCAATGTAAGATTTGGCATGTCAATTAGGGAGCACAATAGCACTAAACAACGACATTAATTTTTTGATGATAGTGGCCAAATACATGCCAACAGTTGTGAAATATCATTATCTTAGATCAATGGGATATTATGGTGCACATACAGATTGAAAGTCTTGTCTCCATTTGTGCAGTTCACTAAAGTCAAGCAACATTACCATATAAGTAGCACAACATATGAAAGCACACTGCACAATCATATGAAAGAAGGCTAGTACTGACATCTCATGACGCGTGCCGGTGTCCAAACCGGCCGATCTTGGGTAGGGGGTCCCGAACTGTGCGTCTGAGGATCGAAGGTAACATGAGACAAGGGACACAATGTTTACCCAGGTTCGGGTCCTCTTAATGGAGGTAATACCCTACTTCCTACTTGATTGACTTTGACAAGAGTTGATCTACCTCGAGATCGTAATGGCTAAACCCCTAGATGTCTAGCCTATATGATTATTCTTGCCTCTACAGACTAAACCCTCCGGTTTATATAGACACCGGAGGGGCCTAGGGTTGCACAGAGTCAGTGTACATAGAAAGGAATCTTCATATCTGAACGCCAAGCTTGCCATCCACGTAAAGGAGAGTCCTGTCCGGACATGGGGGAAGGCCTTCTATCTTGTATCTTCACGGCCCATCAGTCCGGCCCATGTCTCATAGCCCGGACGCCTAGGGACCCCCTAATCCAGGATTCCCTCAACGCGGAATTCAAACAACTCACAAGAAGAAGATCTGAAACAAATTTGCCAACACGAATAGGAAGTCATATCTCCTCTTGTGCAGTTCCACTAAGATCAAGCAATCGAGCAACGTTGTCAGTGCGACATTTTGGTTGAACTACATAAAACACTCTTAAAACAAAAGTGTTTTGTGCAGTGCAACAAAAGTCGTAATAGCAACGAGGTGAAGTAGATAACCTTGTTTACACAGAGGTGCAAAGGAAACAACTAGTGGTCAATAATGGTGGATGACACAAAAGCCAACAAAAAAAGCATCTAACTTATGTAAATGGGAAAGAAAGCAATATAGTAGCATTTCTCAAAAAGTGGCACTGATCCATATTAACAGAGAGATTATATTAACAATAAAATTTGTTAAACATGTAATTTGCTTTTAATTGTGGCATTGCTTCAATTTTCCAGCGACATTATTAGAGGGTGTTTGTTTACAGGGAATTTTTGGTGTAGGGACTACAAAAGTCCCTTTTAGTCCCATCTAAACCAAACAGGAGGGACTTTTAGGGACTAAAAATGGGTATTTGGGACTAAAGAAAGAAGACCCTGAGGGAGAGTCTTTTTGGGACTTTTTCCAACAGTTGCCCCTGCCCCGCATCGCACCTTATCTCTATTAGTTCATTACTAGGGGTAACATGGTCTTTTAGCATGTCATTTAATAACCTCTAGTCCATGTTTAGTCCCTGGAACCAAACAGGTAGGGACTAGGGACTTTTTCCTTTGGACTAAAAAAAGTCCTAGGACTTTTTAACCAAACAGGGCCTTGGATTAACAACAACTAAAGACTTGTACGGGACAGTGGACGCACCAGCACCATGTGCATCTACCGATGTATAAAGGGGTGATGCACAGTCTGTTGTAACAAAGAACAAACAACCAAGGAGCATATTTGTGTTGGTCCCAGTTTTGTTATCTTTAGACACCTTTCCCTATGTGAGGGCAGAAAATCTAGTCCTGCTCAAACTCTTGTCCCCCAAAACAGAAAGATCAGTTCATTATAGATGTGTGTACTGTGTTTGTCATTGTTTTCCCTTTTCGACCAACGTAGGTGCTGGATAGCCAGTCTGTACTACTTTCCCCCTTCCTTTCCTCTCTGAACCACGTCCTAGATTCATGCTATAGAACATTCCCCACTACTTTCCTGTTTGATCCAACACCTAGATTCGAGTGCAGAAGCGGAAAAATCCCACATGCAGCTAGAGCAATGCATGTGGAATAAGTAAATTAAACCATAAGGTTCTCGGGGTGTGGCTCAGTGGGCGGCGGGACACCGATCTGCCCACACTATGTATGGCAGCAAGGAAGAAGGGGTCGGAGGCCCTCCCGCGCTGCCGCTGGGAAAGAGAACAGCTGCGTCAGTAGTGGATTCCCTCCCTAGCCGACGGCGACAACATTAAGCCTCCTTCCCTTCTCGACGGACGGATCATGTCGGCTCTTTGACCAGGAGTGAGGGGAGAGAGAGAGGCCAACGAAGTCTTCTTTAGATCTAGAGAGGGTGAGAGAGTGTGAAGAGAGCAACTACAAGCGCTGAGGTTTCAACGTGTGTATATATAGTGGAGAGAGTGTGTGAAGAGAGAAAACCCTAGAAAATAAGCGCCGAGGCTGCAGCGTATATAGATGGAGTGGTTTTTTTTTCTCCATAAAAATCGTTTTAAATTGTGCATGAAACAGAACTCTTTATTTAACATAGTGAAGAAAAATACTAGGGACAATGCTAATACATGAAGAAAATTTTACGCTCGAAGGAGTCAACTCACAATTAACGATGCACGCCTCCCGGTCGCGCTTACTAACATTCACATGTGGTACACGACCCTCCGAAGTGAACAACAACTGAACCACACACGGTCAAAATATCGGAAAGGTGGGCTGCACCATCCTCCAATTTTAAATATTTTGGGCACTTGTATTCGGCTTAAGTCAGTGTGCCATCGTATGTACTAAGGGTTACAACGGGTGCTAAGAAACTAGGGCGTATTGAGAGTAATTGACATGCCGTTTATTTGTAGGGTCACTTGCAAACTGTGAAACTCTATTCTCCTCTTATTTAGTGGATGAGGCAAATCTTTTGCCTCCATTTCAAAAAAAATGAGAAATTCAATTTTAATTATTTAGTTTGTACACTTTGCTCCCTTCCAATAATTTTGGGCACTTGTATTCGACCTAAGTCAGTGTGCCACCGTATCTCGTACTACTCCCTTCGTCTAGGTGCAAGTTAAGTTATAAGGTGCAGCGGGACCAAGGTGCAAGCAGATTGGAGGAGAAGGTGAAACTTGACCGGTCCTTCCTCCAATCAAAGCCCTGATTTATGTCTCTAAACACAACAATTAATCACAACAATTAAGAGATGTCGTGTTAGCTACCATGCTGGGCCACGTATTAACTCGCATGCAAGCCGACTTTGATTCCCTGACTGATCAATGCATACTTGCACTCCATGCATTGGGTTTCCGGGGGAGATAACAAGGCAGAGTAAGTAACAACAATCACTAGCAATGAGGCTAGGAGGGGATTGAGATGTGAAGTTAATGGACGAGGCCTAAACATTTTGGGAATATCTGATTTTCATAAGATGACTTAACACCTAGATGGAGGGTGTACTACTCCTCAGTCCAGGTTTGATGGAATATTTGTCACCTCTTCTCTTCTTGTACGTACTCCATTTATCTCACTTCCTGTGGCTTCCCACTCGCACGATACTCCTATTCTGTGAACCTGTGTGTGTGTGTGTGTGCGTGTGTGTGTGTGTTTTACTAGCGTGTGTGTGTTAGAGAGAGCGACACATTGACCTACTCCTACAGAGAGATGGTGCGTAGTGTACGATTTAGCCGTGAGAGTCGGTGCATCCTCTCATTTCCGGGCGTCCTGTCGGGACAGCTGCCACGCCCGCTCCTGACCAGCCTGGCCCACCCAAAGCCCATCCATCGTCTACGTGTGCTTCCCGCCTGAAATGGCTAGCGCCGCTCCAGAGAATCGGTGCTGCATTCATGCATGGGCAGAGTGGACGCGACCTCTCACTGGCGCATGCGTTGAAGGGAGAAGCGGATTCAAGAGTGATGGTTGCTTCATCCGTCCAACTTACTGTTGGGTCTATGTGATTTGACGGCTCATTGTTCATTATTACTGAGGTGGTATGACTGCTGGATGTCCTACGTTTTGGCAAAAGGAGGTACTAGATTACAATTTTCTCCATTCTTACAGCGAAGGAGTGCGAAAGGAGTGAAAACACGCAGGCTCAGTGATTACATGGCCCACCTCACACTATCACCATATTTTCTGGACTCCATGCGACACCTAATTAACTCTTTACATAGTAGTATAGAACATACTGTAATATCTCAGCGAGATAAATTTGTACAATGCTATGAAGCTTCCAGCTTCTGTTTCATGTATCTTGCGTCCATGGTTGCCCCGTTGCAACATTTCATCAAATACAAAGGAGACTAACATACATGCTATTGCATCTCAATGATTGATAGATTATAGCCAATATGTACTCCCTCCGTTCCAAAATAAGTGTCTCAACTTTATGCAAACTTTAGTACAAAGTTGTACTACTACTAAAGTTGAAACTTATTTTGGAACAGAGACAACTAAATAAAAAAATGATCCATGCAGTCCCTAGCCCTTGAGCCCTAAACCCTAACTAGGCTTTAATTTGCTGGCGACGTTGAAGCTTCCGAAGAAATGAAGTTTGCAACCCTTCGACCATCGGA
The DNA here is from genome assembly GCF_056163025.1 of Triticum urartu. Taxonomy (NCBI): domain Eukaryota; kingdom Viridiplantae; phylum Streptophyta; class Magnoliopsida; order Poales; family Poaceae; genus Triticum; species Triticum urartu. The sequence goes on from NC_141873.1 coordinate 368,699,706, forward strand.
TCATTTTGTGCAGTTTCACTAAAATCGAGATGAGCATCCATGTGGCAAAGAAATTGAAGAAGCGTGATTAGAATAAGATTACTAGGACTAGTTGATGAGACATAAACTCATCACAAATATAGTAGAAGCCAGTAGAGGTACGTGCGGGGAAAAAAGTAGAGAAATATCCACATGGAGCGATGTGGGCAGCTGGGGCAGTGGTGCAAGCCGGCTGTAAGGAAGTTGTACCTAAGGGATGTCCGGACGTATAGCTCAACCAAGAGGAATGCTCTGGGAGGCGGCAACTGCCCACATCGTGGCAGTGAGCAAGGGATGAAGGCAACCTCACCAGCTTTGTGAGAGAGAACGGCGGGGACCCCTGATCGGGACGTGCCGATAGTGGGTTTTCGCCGTCGGCGACGGCGACCGCATCTACACAAAGCATCCACCCCTTCCCCCGGCGGACGTGATCCGCCCGAATGTTAGATATGTGGCCACAGTCATTTTATGGGAGAGTGTGTGAAGAGGGCAACCCCAGCAAGAAACCGTGGAGGCTCGTCTTGGCTATGTATATAGTGGAGCGATTTCTTTTTCTCTCCATATGAACCTATTTATATTGCGTACATGCCACTGAAGAAAAAAAACTTTATTTATAAATGACGCGGCACCGTTCATGCGTGGTTCCCGACCCATCATTATTTATAAGTGAGTAACTACTACTAGACGCGTCAAATTATCACGTGGGCTGGATCATCTTACAGAAGTGAGCTCCAGCATGTCACGTGTGTGGTTGGGGAAGATGCAAAAGATGCAAATAGTGCAACTAGTACTACGTGCGTGGGTGCATGCACCTCTTCTATTCTAGTATAGTTATTAAAAGTATAGACCACTACTCTACCACACAGTTATTATATATGAGCCAAGAGTATAGGCAGTAATAATGACTAATAAGCCGTCAAATCACGAGGCCCACCTTTCTCTATGTTTGACGGAGGAAGCAACCATCATTTCACTCCTTGTTGAATATCCATCCGGTGCTACCTCTGCAAATAAATAAAAATCCGCTTCTACCTCCGCAGCATGGTAAATAATATAGCCATGTCAATCACGATGTAGAAATGTCATTCACTAATGCAATAGGGCTGGATCTAAGGCTGGTGATTTTTTTTTACTTTGTCTCTTTCTCTTTTTGTCTCAGTTACTCATTTTACATAGGAGCACGTGTAGAGGATGGCTGGCTATTCCTTTCGATGGGATGATGTCTACTACACAACCTTCTTCTTGTAGACGTTGTTGGGCCTCCAAGTGCAGAGGTTTGTAGGATAGTAGCAAATTTCCCTCAAGTGGATGACCTAAGGTTTATCAATCCATAGGAGGCGTAGGATGAAGATGGTCTCTCTCAAGCAACCCTGCAACCAAATAACAAAGAGTCTCTTGTGTCCCCAACAGACCCAATACAATGGTAAATTGTATAGGTGCACTAGTTCGGCGAAGAGATGGTGATACAAGTGGTATATGGATAGTAGATAAAGGTATTTGTAATCTGAAATTATAAAAACAGCAAGGCAACTAATGATAAAAGTGAGCGTAAATGTTATTGCAATGCTAGTAAACAAGGCCTAGGGTTCATACTTTCACTAGTGTAAGTCCTCTCCAAAGTCACTAATAGCGGAGAACGAACAAAGGGATTATGGTAGGGTACGAAACCACCTCAAAGTTATTCTTTCCAATCAATCCGTTGGGCTATTCCTATAAGTGTCACAAACAGCCCTAGAGTTCGTACTAGAATAACACCTTAAGACACAAATCAACCAAAACCCTAATGTCACCTAGATACTCCAATGTCACCTCAAGTATCCGTGGGTATGATTATACGATATGCATCACACAATCTCAGATTCATCTATTCAACCAACACGAAGGACCTCAAAGAGTGCCCCAAAGTCCTACTGGAGAATCACGATGAAAACGTGTGCCAACCCCTATGCATAGGTTCATGGGCGGAACCCGCAAGTTGATCACCAAAACATACATCAAGTGAATCACGTGATATCCCATTGTCACCACAGATATCCACGGCAAGACATACATCAAGTGTTCTCAAATCTTTAAAGACTCAATCCGATAGGATAACTTCAAAGAGGAAACTCAATTCATTACAAGAGAGTAGAGGGGGAGGAGAAACATAAGATCCAACTATAGTAGCAAAGCTCGCGATACATCAAGATCGTGCCAAATCAAGAACACGAGAGAGAGAGAGAGATCAAACACATAGCTACTGGTACATACCCTCAGCCCCGAGGGAGAACTACTCCCTCCTCGTCATGGAGAGCACCGGGATGATGAAGATGGCCACCGGAGAAGGATTGCCCCCTCCAGCAGGGTGCCGAAACGGGTCTAGATTGGCTTTCGGTGGCTACGGAGGCTTCTGGCGGCGGAACTCCCGATCTATTCTCTGTTCTGGAAGTTTTAGGATACGTGGGTATATATGGGTGAAAGGAGTATGTCGGTGGACCGAAGGGGGGCCACGAGGCCTCCTTCATCTTCTGACGTAGGGTCCAAGTCTATCCAGTAGGTTTCCTTCCAAAAATAACTTCTCCAGTTGATTTCGTTCCGTTTCGACTCCATTTGATATTCCTTTTCTTTGAAACACTGAAATAGGCATAAAACAGCAAATCTGGGCTGGGCCTCTGGTTAATAGGTTAGTCCCAAAAATAATATAAAATTGGAAAATAAAGCCCAATATTGCCCAAAACAGTAGATAATATAGCATGGAGCAATCAAAAATTATAGATACGTTGGAGACGTATCAAGCATCCCCAAGCTTAATTCCTGCTCGTCCTCGAGTAGGTAAATGATAAAAAGGTAATTTTTGATGTGGAATGCTAGTTGGCATAATTTCAATGTAATTCTTCTTACTTGTGATATGAATATTCAGACCCGAAAGATTCAAGACAAAAGTTCATATTGACATAAAAATAATAATACTTCAAGCATACTAACTAAGCAATTATGTCTTCTCAAAATAACATGGCCAAAGAAAGTTCATCCCTACAAAATCATATAGTTTAGTCATGCTCCATTTTTAGCACACAAGAATGCTCTCATCATGCACAACCCCGATGACAAACCAAGCAATTGTTTCATACTCTAGTAATCTCAAACTTTATAAACCTTCACGCAATACATGAGTGTGAGCCATGGATATAGCACTATGGGTGGAATAGAATATGATGATGGGGGTTATGTGGATGAGACAAAAAAAGGAGAAAGTCTCACACCAACGAGGCTAATCAATGAGCTATGGAGATGTCCATCGATTCATGTTGATGCAAGGAGTAGGGATTGCCATGCAACGGATGCACTAGAGCTATAAATTTATGAAAGCTCAACAAAAGAAACTAAGTGGGTGTGCATCCAACTTGCTTGCTCACGAAAACCTAGGGCACTTGAGGAGGCCCATTGTTGGAATATACAGGCCAAGTTCTATAATGAAAAGTTCCCACTAGTGTATGAAAGTGTAACATCCCAAATTTTCAATTTGGAATGTTATACATTAGATCATCATGCATATCATATTTTATTCTGCATTTTGGTTGATCCTAGAAATTCTACGCAACTCAATGACCCACGGAGAGAGTTGGGGATTTCGTTATTTTCATATTTGAGTTTTCTCAAATTTTGAGAATAGGATCATTTGATTTTATTTATTTTATCATCAATTATTTCTATTACAAAAATATGAGAGAGAGAATAAAATGACTTTCCCAAAATAAAGAAATATTGAGGATTTAATAATAAAATCAAATAAGTTTTTATTTCGGAGTTTTTTAGTGTTTCATTTGAATTTAGGAAAAATGTGTGTTTTTCAAAATTGCATTTAGGTCCCAAATAAATGTTCACCTTGTGCGGCTTGATTTTAGAAGCCCGTGAAAACTTATTTTGGAATTTTTGGAGTCCGTTTAGTATTTCTTTTTATTTTTCTTCCGAGCAGAATAATTAAAAAAAAGGAGAAAAAATTGGGCGTTCGTCGTTTTTCTTTTTCTCGGATTAAATCCGTGATTTTTTTGATCGCGATTCCTGATCCGATTTTCGTTTTAGTTTAACTTTTCGCTCGTTTATCGGAATCAGGCGATTCAAACACTTAGAGTTTCGTCTTAAAACCCTCTATCCGTTTAACCAACTTAAACAAGTTTTTGCTTCTGTAAAATTTGCCCTAGATCCAGATTACTAGAACGAAGTTGTTTTCTTTCGTCGTTTGCCTTTCGTTGCTTCATTCGATTTGATTCTTTTTGCCAACCGGAGTTCTTAAGTTGAACCTTCTGGTTAGATCTCTTATTTGAGTTTTACCTGTGCATTAGATGAGTACTTATTGTATGCTTGTTTGTTTGTTTGCGATAGAGTACCCGGAGTGCGCCGCCTGTTACTTCGAATCGTTAGGTTTCGCGGATCAACAGCAAGGCAAGTAACACTTTGATCATACCTTTTCTACTACCCAGTTTTATTGCATTAGATCAAATCCTCACACATTGCATGATTAGGATCTAATTAAATTGTGGGATGGGAAGTAGATGAGGTAGTGCCTATTACCTGTTTATTATCAAACCTTTGGGAGTTACTTCTACGTTTGCTTATTATGCCATGCTATTCCAGTAGACGTGGATTGGGTGAGTGAAATCCATGACAGATGTGAGATTGTTAATTAATGGTTTATCTAAGGTGGCAACTTAAACACACATCTGGGTGGATTGAGGCACCTGGGTATTCCAGGACTTGCCTATTTTCTTTTGGACCGCCATATGGTTCAAAGGGATCATGAGACTATTCATACTAGAAACTTCCGTGTGCAGCCACAAGCTATTATGGGCTCTAGCATAGTTGACTAAGTCGTGCGAACTCTTACAGTGGTAGACTAGCAGATGTAGGAGATGTAGGTGGTAAGGTCTACCCATCGTAGGGTGCTAGCGCTTCTGAAAGACTATGTCTCGGTCATCTGTCTGCTCAAACACCATGTAGTGCGAGAAACCAAACGGAGGCGATCAAGTCTTGTGGGGAAAATGCGCAAACCTCTGTAGAGTGTAATAAACTAATCATGGTTAGCCGTGCCCCCGGTTATGGACATCTTGAGAGCTTGTGCGCTAGATTATGGATCTAGATGGGACGATAATTTGCCATATGCAGAGTTCTCTTACAACAATAGTTACCAAACCAGTTTAAAGATGGCCCCTTTCGAAGCTTTGTACGAAAGGAGGTGCAGGACACCGCTGTCATGGGACGAAGTTGGAGACCGCCAGTTGTTTGGACCTGACTTGATTAAAGAGTCTGAACAAAAGGTAAAATTGATTCGCGATAGGCTCAGAGTAGCCCAGTCCAGACAGAAGAGCTATGCAGATCCTAAATGCAAGGAGACAGTTTACGAAGTCAGAGATAGAGCTTATCTTCAAGTATCTCCACTTCGGGGAACAAAGCGTTTTGGAGTTAAAGGGAAAGTTAGCGCCACGATTTGTAGGACCATATCGAGTTTTGGAACGTATGGGATAAGTAGCCTACAAGTTGGAATTGCCCGAAGGATTGTCAGGAGTACATGATGTGTTCCACGTTTCTCAGTTAAAGAAGTGTCACGCGGAGATGGCTGACATACCATTGAGAGATATAGTGCCATTGGAAACTATTCAGTTGGATAACGATTTGACCTACGAGGAGAAACCAGTCAAGATTCTCGAGTTTGCCAGCCGAGTTACTCGTAGCAAGGTTATTAAGTTTTGCAAAGTTCAGTGGAGCCACCACATAGAGGACGAAGCCACCTGGGAGCGAGAGGAAGATTTGCTCAAAGACCACCCTCACCTATTTTCTAGCCAACCCGAATCTCGAGGGCGAGATTCATCTTAAGGGGGGTAGGTTTGTAACATCCCAAATTTTCAATTTGGAATGTTATACATTAGATCATCATGCATATCATATTTTATTCTGCATTTTGGTTGATCCTAGAAATTCTACGCAACTCAATGACCCACGGAGAGAGTTGGGGATTTCGTTATTTTCATATTTGAGTTTTCTCAAATTTTGAGAATAGGATCATTTGATTTTATTTATTTTATCATCAATTATTTCTATTACAAAAATATGAGAGAGGGAATAAAATGACTTTCCCAAAATAAATAAATATTGAGGATTTAATAATAAAATCAAATAAGTTTTTATTTCGGAGTTTTTCGGTGTTTCATTTGAATTTAGGAAAAATGTGCGGCTTGATTTTAGAAGCCCGTGAAAAATTATTTCGGAATTTTTAGAGTCCGTTAATATTTCTTTTTATTTTTCTTCCAAGCGGAATAATTAAAAAAAAGAAAAAAAAGAAAAAAAAACGAACCGACTTCGGGCCGTACCCGAGCGGAACACCGCCCGGGGGCAGCCTTTAAATAGCGCCGCCCCGAGCCGCGCCAGCCCATCAGCCCCGCCTCGATCCGTGCGCGCCGCCGGAGCCGCCGCCGCCACCGACGATCCCGCTGCCCGAGGTTCGTCGCGCCTCGTTTTCTATGCCGAAAAAAAGGAGAAATTTTTTTTGGGCGTTCGTCGTTTTTCTTTTTCTCGGATTAAATCCGCGATTTTTCTGATCGCGATTCCTGATCTGATTTTCGTTTTAGTTCAACTTTTCGCTTGTTTATCGGAATCAAGCGATTCAAGCGCCTAGAGTTTCGTCTCGAAACCCTCTATCCATTTAACCAACTTAAACAAGTTTTTGCTACTGTAAAATTTGCCCTAGATCTAGATTACTAGAACGAAGTTGTTTTCTTTCGTCGTTTGTCTTTCGTTGCTTCGTTCGATTTGATTCTTTTTGCCAACCGGAGTTCTTAAGTTGAACCTTCTGGTTAGATCTCTTATTTGAGTTTTACCTGTGCATTAGATGAGTACTTATTGTATGCTTGTTTGTTTGTTTGCGATAGAGTACCCGGAGTGCGCCGCCTGTTACTTCGAATCGTTAGGTTTCGCGGATCAACAGCAAGGCAAGTAACACTTTGATCATACCTTTTCTACTACCCAGTTTTATTGCATTAGATCAAATCCTCACACATTGCATGATTAGGATCTAATTAAATTGTGGGATGGGAAGTAGATGAGGTAGTGCCTATTACCTGTTTATTATCAAACCTTTGGGAGTTACTTCTATGTTTGCTTATTATGCCATGCTATGCCAGTAGACGTGGATTGGGTGAGTGAAATCCATGACAGATGTGAGATTGTTAATTAATGGTTTATCTAAGGTGGCAACTTAAACACACATCTGGGTGGATTGAGGCACCTGGGTATTCCAGGACTTGCCTGTTTTCTTTTGGACCGCCACCCAGGCTCAAAGGGATCATGAGACTATTCATACTAGAAACTTCCGTGTGTAGCCACAAGCTATTATGGGCTCTAGCATAGTTGACTAAGTCGTGTGAACTCTTACAGTGGTAGACTAGCAGATGTAGGGGATGTAGGTGGTACGGTCTACCCATCGTAAGGTGCTAGCGCTTCTGAAAGACTATGTCTTGGTCATCCGTCTTCTCAAACACCATGTAGTGCGAGAAACCAAATGGAGGCGATCGAGTCTTGTGGGGAAAAGTGCGCAAACCTCTGCAGAGTGTAATAAACTAATCATGGTTTGCCGTGTACCCGGTTCTGGACATCTTGAGTATCTAGTACTTGGATTTTCATGTGAATCTCAACATGTTACTCTAAATTTATTTTGTTGGGTTATGTTTAATGATGATGCTTAATTGGGATTGAGAATGCTGTCAACCATTCTCAATGTTTAACAACCACCATGATAGTAATTAAATTTTATTCCTTTGAAGTAGGGAAAAATTGGCTTTACGCAAAACTGTAACCATAGAGCTTTCCACTAGCCAAATATGCATATAGTATAGCTGTTTCATTCCATTACTCTCTATGTGTTACCTTGCCAGCATATTCCATGTGCTGACCCGTTTTCGGGCTGCAACGTTAATGTTGCAGACTTTTCAGACGACGATTAAGGAGTTTTTAGGTCATGGTTCTATACTCAGTGATGCCGTTGGAGTTGATGGACTCACTTATCTTCCAAGCCTTTCGCTGTTATCGTTATTAGATGGCCTTAAGCCATACTTATTGTAATAAGTTCTCTTTTGAGACACTCGATGTAATAAGTGTGTGATTGCTACTCTGTTATAAATCCTCCGAGTACTGTGTGGTGTCAGCATTACTGATCCAGGGATGACACCGGAGCACAGAGATCAGACTGTTTGAGGTCTGGTCGCTACAGAGATGGTATCAGAGCACACGCTGACTGTAGGACACGACCACTAAGCTAAAGACCTAGATCACTATTGACTCTCTTCTCTTCTGACCTCTCATCTTTTCTACTCTTTAGGATGGCGGATGCAAGGAATAAGTTCACACAACCGGATGAAGATACACCCTTTGGACGCCACTTGAAGGAAGTCACTAGATACCTGAATATAGGAGTACCAACCTTCACGGGAACCTACAACGCCACTTTACCTGAAGAAGAGCGCTGGATGATTCAAGTTCAAGTTCCAGGAAGGACGTTCATGCCAGTCACTGAGCCCATAGAATTTTCTTTTGATGCACCAACTTGGAGTCTAGGAAAGAGCATGGCAGCTCACATCGCCATGGGACGCATTTGAGAAGTCTACCGCAAGGATCTCAATGATACTATCTACCAGATTTGTGGGCGCCAAGATGAGCACTGGGAGATGATCAACACCAGGAAGGATAGATCAATTGCAACTTTTATCCAGGAGTTAAACCAGCACATTCGACGACAGGAGAACCAGATGTGCGCCGACATGATAGATCTGAAGAAGGCAAAGATTAGAATCAAGGAACTGGAGGAAGAACTCAAGGCTACATGTGAAGATTATGAAGAGGAAATTGAAGTATTGGTGGAGAAGAATGACGACCTGATCAAGAAGATTGGAATATTTATGGGAGGCCCTACGCCAGTAGATGAAGACGAAGAACCCCAGGAGATTAGCCCGGAAGACTACATCATCATCGACGGCACCGACTCGGAACCAGATAGTAGCGATGATGACTATGTTGATGAAGATGGAGCAGATATCATGGAGTCAACGACCGTAGAATATTTCTAGTAGACCACCTCATCAGTAGTAGTAGTCCACCATGTAAATATAGTAGTCCGAGCACTTTTGCGATAGATAGATCGATCGTATGCCTTTGTTTGATTGATTGAAGTGAATTGTTTGTTTTGCCTCATGTGCATATGGGTAGTGTATTCTCTTTAGACCCCCTCTATTCTTATATCTCATCTTTTCTAAACCCTCAGATGCCTCCGAGACGTGACCCCGGATTTGCCTTTCCACCGGAGCTCACCCAGTTGATCCAGCAGCAAAACACATTGATGCAGTTGCTAGTCCAGAATCAGAATCAAGGGGATTTGTGGATAAGTATAACCTATCAACCCAAGCCCTTAGGTCACCCATGTTAGTAACCTCGCCCGGAGCAGAGTATGTGGCTAGTCTATGGTGTGATCGGTTACCATTAAGGATTGGTAACTATGTTTTTCCCTCAGACCTAATAGTATTGGAATCTCAAGGATTGGATGTGATATTAGGCATGGATTGGTTATCAAAGTATGAAGGGAATATTGAGTGTGCTAGTAAGTCAATTTTGCTTACCACCCCAGAAGGGAGAAGGATTAAGTATGTATCCTGGCATGTGCCAAAGAGGACTCAAGTAAATTGCCTAACAGGAGTTGTGCAGGAGGAAGTACCAGTGGTAAGGGATTTTCCTGATGTATTTCCAGAGGAGTTGCCAGGCATGCCACCGGATAGAGATATTGAGTTTTTGATTGAGCTATTGCCAGGCACAGGTCCAATATCAAAGAGACCATATAGGATGCCAGCAAAGGATTTGGTGGAAATTAAGAAGCAGATTAAGGAGTTACTGGATAAAGGATATATTCGCCCAAGTTCTTCACCTTGGGGATCGCCAGTACTTCTAGTGGAGAAGAAGGATGGATCATTAAGGATGGTTGTTGATTATCGAGGATTGAATGAAGTAACAATCAAAAACAAGTACCCACTACCAATGATCAACGATCTGTTTGATTGATTGCAAGGAGCTAAGGTATTTTCCAAGATCGATCTGCGATCAGGATACCACCAGTTGAAGATTCGAGAACAGGATATTCCGAAGACAGCTTTGACCACCAGGTATGGGCTGTATGAGTATACCGTTATGTCATTTGGTCTGACTAACGCACCTGCCTATTTTATGAACATGATGAACAAAGTGGTTATGAAGTTTTTGGATAAGTTCGTCGTAGTGTTCATCGATGATATCCTGGTTTATTCGAAGAATGAAGATGAACATAAGGAGCATTTGCGTTTGGTACTTGGAAAGCTCAGAGAACATCAGTTATATGCCAAGTTCAGCAAATGTAAGTTTTGGTTGAAGGAAGTAGGATTCCTCAGACACGTTATATCCGGAGAAGGTATAGCAGTAGATCCCGCTAAAGTTGAAACCGTGACCAAGTGGGAAGCCCCAACAACAGTTGGAGAGATCCGGAGTTTTCTTGGACTCATAGGATACTACCGGAGATTTATTGAGAATTTCCCAAAGATTGCGAAGCCTATGACTGAGTTGTTGAAGAAGGATACCAAGTTCATATGGACAGAGGCATGTGAGGCTAGTTTCCAGGAGTTGAAGAAACGCTAGTTACCTCACCAGTGTTGATTTTGCCAGACCAGACCAAGGATTATGAGGTGTATTGCGACGCTTCACATCGAGGACTTGGAGCAGTGCTTATGCAGGAAAGGAGAGTTGTTTCATATGCCTCAAGACAACTGAAGCCTCATGAGTTAAATTATGCTACGCATGATTTGGAGTTAGCAGCCGTAGTGCATGCATTGAGAACATGGAGACATTTTCTCATTGGAAACCATTGTGAGGTGTACACGGATCATAAGAGTTTGAAGTACATTTTTACACAGAAGGAGTTAAATCTCACACAAAGGAGATGGTTGGAGCTTATCAAGGATTATGATATGAGATTGCATTACCACCCCGGAAAGGCTAATGTAGTAGCAGACGCATTAAGTCGTAAGAGCCATGTCAATACATTAATGACGGGAGGAATACCAAGGGAGTTAGCCGAAAATCTTCGTGAACTATGTTTGGAAATAGTTCCGAGAGGTTACGTAGCAGCATTGGAGATTCAGTCAACTTTGATGGATAGAATCAGAGAAGCTCAGAAAGCTGACAAAGAGATTGCCGCTATAAAGGAGAAACTGAGCAAAGGAAAAGCTAAAGGATTTTGTGAGGATGAGCACGACACCTTATGGTTTGAAGACCGCGTTTATGTGCCCAATGACCCGGAGATCAGGAAGTTGATACTGCAAGAGGCACACGACTCACCGTATTCAATTCACCCAGGAAATACCAAGATGTATCTGGATTTGAGGGATATTTTCTGGTGGACCGGAATGAAGAAGGATATAGCGGAGTATGTAGCAGTTTGTGATGTATGTCAGAGAGTAAAGGCAGAGCATCAGAAGCTAGCAGGATTGTTACAACCATTGCCGATACCCGAATGGAAGTGGGATAAGTTAGGCATGGATTTTATCACGGGATTACCCAGGACTCGTTCAGGCTATGACTCAATTTGGGTTGTAGTTGATCGATTGACGAAAGTAGCTCATTTCATCCCAGTAAAGACCACTTACACCAGTGCTAAGTTGGCAAAGATATACATGACCAAGATCGTATTTCTGCATGGAGTTCCAAGGAGTATCGTATCAGATAGAGGAACCCAGTTTACCTCAAAGTTCTGGAAGTAGTTGCACGAAACTTTGGGAACTAGGCTAAAATTCAGTACAGCTTTTCATCCACAGACAGATGGACAGACCGAGAGAGTCAATCAGATTTTGGAGGATATGCTAAGAGCTTGTGCGCTAGATTATGGATCTAGTTGGGACGATAATTTGCCATATGCAGAGTTCTCTTACAACAACAGTTACCAAACCAGTTTAAAGATGGCCCCTTTCGAAGCTTTGTACGGAAGGAGGTGCAGGACACCGCTGTCATGGGACAAAGTTGGAGACTGCCAGTTGTTTGGACCTGACTTGATTAAAGAGTCTGAACAGAAGGTAAAATTGATTCGCGATAGGCTCAAAGTAGCCCAGTCCAGACATAAGAGCTATGCAGATCCTAAACGCAAGGAGACAGTTTACAAAGTCGGAGATAGAGCTTATCTTCAAGTATCTCCACTTCGAGGAACAAAGCGTTTTGGAGTTAAAGGGAAAGTTAGCGCCACGATTTGTAGGACCATATCGAGTTTTGGAACGTATGGGAGAAGTAGCCTACAAGTTGGAATTGCCCGAAGGTTTGTCAGGAGTACATGATGTGTTCCACGTTTCTCAGTTAAAGAAGTGTCACGCGGAGATGTCTGACATACCGTTGAGAGATATAGTGCCATTGGAAACTATTCAGTTGGATAACGATTTGACCTACGAGAAGAAACCAGTCAAGATTCTCGAATTTGCCAGCCGAGTTACTAGCAGCAAGGTTATTAAGTTTTGCAAAGTTCAGTGGAGCCACCACACGGAGGACGAAGCCACCTAGGAGCGAGAGGAAGATTTGCTCAAAGACCACCCTCACCTATTTTCTAGCCAACCCGAATCTCGAGGGCGAGATTCATCTTAAGGGGGGTAGGTTTGTAACATCCCAAGTTTTCAATTTGGAATGTTATACATTAGATCATCATGCATATCATATTTTATTCTGCATTTTGGTTGATCCTAGAAATTCTACGCAACTCAATGACCCACGGAGAGAGTTGGGGATTTCGTTATTTTCATATTTGAGTTTTCTCAAATTTTGAGAATAGGATCATTTGATTTTATTTATTTTATCATCAATTATTTCTATTACAAAAATATGAGAGAGGGAATAAAATGACTTTCCCAAAATAAATAAATATTGAGGATTTAATAATAAAATCAAATAAGTTTTTATTTCGTAGTTTTTCGGTGTTTCATTTGAATTTAGGAAAAATGTGCGTTTTTCAAATTTGCATTTAGGTCCCAAATAAATGTTCACCTTGTGCGGCTTGATTTTAGAAGCCCGTGAAAATTTATTTCGGAATTTTTGGAGTCCGTTTAGTATTTCTTTTTATTTTTCTTCCGAGCGGAATAATTAAAAAAAAAAGAAAAAAGAAAAAAAAACGAACCGACTTTGGGCCGTACCCGAGCGGGACACCGCCCGGGGCAGCCTTTAAATAGCGCCGCCCCGAGCCGCCCCAGCCCATCAGCCCCGCCTCGATCCGTGCGCGCTGCCGGAGCCGCCGCCGCCGACGATCCCGCCGCCCGAGGTTTGTCGCGCCTCGTTTTCCGTGCCGAAAAAAAGGAGAAAAAAAATTTGGGCGTTCGTCGTTCTTCTTTTTCTCGGATTAAATCCGCGATTTTTCTGATCGCGATTCCTGATCCGATTTTCATTTTGGTTTAACTTTTCGCTCGTTTATCGGAATCAGGCGATTCAAGCGCCTAGAGTTTCGTCTCAAAACCCTCTATCTCTTTAACCAACTTAAACAAGTTTTTGCTACTGTAAAATTTGCCCTAGATCTAGATTACTAGAACGAAGTTGTTTTCTTTCGTCGTTTATCTTTCGTTGCTTCGTTCGATTTGATTCTTTTTGCCAACCGGAGTTCTTAAGTTGAACCTTCTGGTTAGATCTCTTATTTGAGTTTTAGCTGTGCATTAAATGAGTACTTATTGTATGCTTGTTTGTTTGTTTGTTTGCGATAGAGTACCCGGAGTGCGCCGCCTGTTACTTCGAATCATTAGGTTTCGCGGATCAACAGCAAGGCAAGTAACACTTTGATCATACCTTTTCTACTACCCAGTTTTATTGCATTAGATCAAATCCTCACACATTGCATGATTAGGATCTAATTAAATTGTGGGATGGGAAGTAGATGAGGTAGTGCCTATTACCTGTTTATTATCAAACCTTTGGGAGTTACTTCTACGTTTGCTTATTATGCCATGCTATGCCAGTAGACGTGGATTGGGTGAGTGAAATCCATGACAGATGTGAGATTGTTAATTAATGGTTTATCTAAGGTGGCAACTTAAACACACATCTGGGTGGATTGAGGGAACTGGGTATTCCAGGACTTGCCTGTTTTCTTTTGGACCGACACCCAGGCTCAAAGGGATCATGAGACTATTCATACTAGAAACTTCCGTGTGCAGCCACAAGCTATTATGGGCTCTAGCATAGTTGACTAAGTCGTGCGAACTCTTACAGTGGTAGAATAGCAGATGTAGGGGATGTAGGTGGTACGGTCTACCCATCGTAAGGTGCTAGCGCTTCTGAAAGACTATGTCTCGGTCATCCGTCTTCTCAAACACCATGTAGTGCGAGAAACCAAACGGAGGCAATCGAGTCTTGTGGGGAAAAGTGCGCAAACCTCTGCAGAGTGTAATAAACTAATCATGGTTAGCCGTGTCCCCGGTTATGGACATCTTGAGTTTCTAGTACTTGGATTTTCATGTGAATCTCAACATGTTACTCTAAATTTATTTTTTTGGGTTATGTTTAATGATGATGCTTAATTGGGATTGAGAATGCTGTCAACCATTCTCAATGTTTAACAACCACCATGATAGTAATTAAATTTTATTCCTTTGAAGTAGGGAAAAATTGGCTTTACGCAAAACTGTAACCATAGAGCTTTCCACCAGCCAAATATGCATATAGTATAGCTGTTTCATTCCATTACTCTCTATGTGTTACCTTGCCAGCATATTCCATGTGCTGAACCGTTTTCAGGCTTCAACATTAATGTGGCAGACTTTTCAGACGATGATTAAGGAGTTTATAGGTCGTGGTTCTATACTCAGTGATGCCGTTGGAGTTGATGGACTCACTTATCTTCCAAGCCTTCCGCTGTTATCGTTATTAGATGGCCTTAAGCCATACTTATTGTAATAAGTTCTCTTTTGAGACACTCGATGTAATAAGTGTGTGATTGCTACTCTGTTATAAATCCTCCGAGTACTGTGTGGTGTCAGCATTACTGATCCAGGGATGACACCGGAGCACAGAGGTCAGACTGTTTGAGGTCTGGTCGCTACAGAAAGTGACAAAACAAGAGACTCTCTATCATGAAGATTACGGTGCTACTTTGAAGCACAAGTGTGGTAAAAGGATAGTAGCATTGCCCCTTTTTATTGTCTTCTTTTTATATATTTTTTGGGCCTTCTTTTTTTCTTTGGCCTTTCTCTTTTTTTTGGGACAATGCTCTATTGGATGATGATCATCACACTTCTATTTATTTACAACTCAATGATTACAACTCGATACTAGAACAAAGTATGACTCTATATGAATGCCTCCGGCGTTGTACTGGGATATGCAATGAATCAAGAGTGACATGTATTAAAGAATTATGAACGGTGGCTTTGCCACAAATACTATGTCAACTACATGATCATGCTAAAGCAATATGACAATGATGAATGTGTCATGATGAATGGTATGGTGGAAAGTTGCATGGCAATATATCTCGGAATGGCTATGGAAATGCCATAATAGGTAGGTATGGTGGCTATTTTGAGGAAGATATAAGGAGGTTTATGTGTGAAAAAGCGTATTATATCACGGGGTTTGGATGCACCGGCAAAGTTTGCACCAACTCTCAATGTGAGAAAGGGCAATGCACGGTACCGAAGAGGCTAGCAATGATGGAAGGGTGAGAGTGCGTATAATCCATGGACTCAACATTAGTCATAAAGAACTCACATACTTATTGCAAAAATCTACAAGTCATCAAAAACCTCGACACTACGCGCATGCTCCTAGGGGGATAGATTGGTAGGAAAAGACCATCGCTCGTCCCCGACCGCCACTCATAAGGAGGACAATCAAAGAACACCTCATGTTTCAAATTTGTTACATAACGTTTACCATACGTGCATGCTACCGGACTTGCAAACTTCAACACAAGCATTTCTCAAATTCACAACTACTCAACTAGCACGACTTTAATATTACTACCTCCATATCTAAAAACAATCATCAATCATCAAACTTCTCTTAGTATTCAACACACTCATGAGAATTTTTACAAATCTTTTATGCTTAGCATATTAAAATTAAGCACATTACCATGCTATTTAAGACTCTCAAAATAATATAAGTGAAGCATGAGAGTTCATCTATTTCTTCAAAATAAAACTACCACCATGCTCTAAAAGATATAAGTGAAGCACTAGAGCAAATGACAAACTACTCCGAAAGATATAAGTTAAGATCAATGAGTAGTCGAATAATTATGCAACTATGTGAAGACTCTCTAACATTTAATAATTGCAGATCTTGGTAATTTATTCAAACAGCAAGCAAAGCAAAATAAAATGACATCTAAGAATAGCAAACATCATGTGAAGAAGCAAAAACTTAAGATCAACCGGTACTAACCGATAGTTGTTGAAGAAGAAAGGTGGGATGCCAACCGGGGCATCCCCAAGCTTAGATGCTTGAGACTTCTTGAAATATTATCTTGGGGTGCCTTGGGCATCCCCAAGCTTGAGCTTTTGTGTCTCCTTAATTCCTCTCATATCATGGTCTCCCTAAATCTCAAAAGCTTCATCCACACAAAACTCAACAAGGACTCGTGAGATAAGTTAGTATAAACCATTGCAAAAACCTTATCATACTCTACTGTAGCAAATCACTAAAATTATTATTCAACATTGCATACTAAATGCCTCTGCATATTTAATAGTCCTATCCTCAAATAGAATCATTAAAGAAGCAACCATATGCAAACAATGCAAACATAACAGGAATCTTCCTAAACAGGATAGTCTGTAAAGAATGCTGCAACATCCATACTTCCCTAGCTCCAAAAATTATGAAAGGAATTCATACTAAGAACATTGCAATAATGCTCATCATTCAAAGATTTAGTGCCAAACATTTTATAGATTTCTTCTTCTAGCACTTGAGCACAATTTTCCTTTCCATCATACTTACGAAAAATATTAAAAAGGTGAAGCGTATGAGACAAACTCAATTCCATTTTTTTATAGTTTTCTTTTATAAATTAAACTAGTGATAAAACAAGAAACTAAAAGACTCGATTGCAGATCTAAAGATATACCTTCAAGCACTCACCTCCCCGGCAACGGTGCCAGAAAAGAGCTTGATGTCTACTACACAACCTTCTTCTTGTAGACGTTGTTGGGCCTCCAAGTGCAGAGGTTTGTAGGACAGTAGAAAATTTCCCTCAAGTGGATGACCTAAGGTTTATCAATCCGTAGGAGGCGTAGGATGAAGATGGTCTCTCTCAAGAAACCCTGCAACCAAATAACAAAGAGTCTCTTGTGTCCCCAACACACCCAATACAATGGTAAATTGTATAGGTGCACTAGTTCGGCAAAGAGATGGTGATCCAAGTGGTATATGGATAGTAGATAAAGGTATTTGTAATCTGAAATTATAAAAACAGCAAGGTAACTAATGATAAAAGTGAGCGTAAACGGTATTGCAATGCTAGTAAACAAGGCCTAGGGTTCATACTTTCACTAGTGTAAGTCCTCTCAACAATAATAACATAATTGGATCACATAACTTTCCCTCAACATGCAACAAAGAGTCACTCCAAAGTCACTAATATCGGAGAACGAACGAAGAGATTATGGTAGGGTACGAAACCACCTCAAAGTTATTCTTTCCAATCAATCCATTGGGCTATTCCTATAAGTGTCACAAACAGCCCTAGAGTTCGTACTAGAATAACACCTTAAGACACAAATCAACCAAAACCCTAATGTCACCTAGATACTCCAATGTCACCTCAAGTATCCGTGGGTATGATTATACGATATGCATCACACAATCTCAGATTCATCTATTCAACCAACACAAAGGACCTCAAAGAGTGCCCCAAAGTTCTAACAGAGAATCACGACGAAAACGTGTGCCAACCCCTATGCATAGGTTCATGGGCGGAACCCGCAAGTTGATCACCAAAACATACATCAAGTGAATCACGTGATATCCCATTGTCACCACAGATATCCATGGCAAGACATACATCAAGTGTTCTCTAATCTTTAAAGACTCAATCCGATAGGATAACTTCAAAGGGGAAACTCAATTCATTACAACAGAGTAGAGGGGGATCAAACACATAGGTACTGGTACATACCCTCGGCCCTGCTCGTCATGGAGAGCACCGGGATGATGAAGATGGCCACCGGAGAAGGATTGCCCCCTCCGGCAGGGTACCGGAACGGTTCTAGTTTGGTTTTCGGTGGCTACGAAGGCTTCTGGCGGCGGAACTCCCGATCTATTTTCTGTTCTGGAAGTTTTAGGATACATGGGTATATATGGGTGAAAGGAGTACGTCGGTGGACCGAAGGGGGGGCCACGAGGCAAGGGGCGCGCCCTAGGGGGGTGGGCGCGCCCCTACCCTCGTGAGCTCCTCCTGCATCTTTTGATGTAGGGTCCAAGTCTATCAAGTAGGTTTCCTTCCAAAAATAACTTCTCCAGTTGATTTCGTTCCGTTTCGACTCCGTTTGATATTCCTTTTCTTCGAAACACTGAAATAGGCATAAAACAGCAAATCTGGGCTGGGCCTACGGTTAATAGGTTAGTCCCAAAAATAATATAAAAGTGGAAAATAAAGCCCAATATTGTCCAAAACAGTAGATAATATAGCATGGAGCAATCAAAAATTATAGATACGTTGGAGACGTATCATGGGACTTCTTCATGGGGTTTAATACTAAGCACCTCCGAATTATTCCCACGGCCCACACTCTGAATCGTGCCATCTATGATAGTACTCCCATTGCAACAATGAGGTCCACTAGGTCTAGCGTCACTACAAAAAAAAGACAAATCCGTGACATTTTGGGCCGAACGAAAAAAATTTCGGTCATACATATGATACTTCTATGACGATAATTGTGACAAAACCCGATATAATCATAGATGTGGTGGGGTCCTACTTCTATGACAAAAAATCAAGACAGAAAATAGGCTTTTCGTCCTGGGCGGGCCGGAGACGCAGCTGCATGACATTCTTTGGGCCGTCCATGACGGAAAAAACCGTGGTAGAAGCGAGGGCGAGGAAAATTTCGGGGAGTTCCCGGTTACGGTGGGAGGTCGGGGCCGAGCGATGCGCGTTTCTCTCGTACACGTATGCGCGTGTGTTCAAGGCGTTGGCTCTAACTGAACCAGAGCGAGGCGTTGGGCTCTAACTGAACCCGAGCGATTGCACTGCAGGCTACGCGTTACTGAACCCGAGCGATCAATCGATGGATGTTAACTGAACCCGATCGAGCAATTCCTTCGCTACCGCCGCTAGCTGAAGCCGATCGATGCTGCCTTTGGATGAACAGTGAGCGTTGCAGGGGGGTTTGGATGAACAGTTCCCGGTGGGGGTGGATGAACAGGACCCCATGGTGTTGCCTCTGGATGAACAGGACCCCGATCAATCGAGCCGGTTGGGACTGGATGAACAGGACCCCGTGGAGGGCTAGATGAACAGGACCACCATGTGGAGGGCAGGATGAACAGTAGTCGGTGGAGGGCAGGATGAACAGTAGCCCGTGGAGGGGTGGTTGAACAGGAGCCCATGGAGAGGGCTGGTTGAACAGTAGCCGGTGGAGTAGCGCGCGGTGGAGGCTGGATGAACAGGAGCCCGTGGATGAACAGTCGCAGGTGGAGGCTGCAGGAGGTTGATGGTGGATGAACAGTAGCTCGTGGAGGCTGGAGGGGGTCGACGGTGGAGATGAACAGTATCCCGTGGAGTCCCGTTTTGCGGTACGCCACACCCCTCCCGATGAACGGGACCCCGTTTCGACCGTAGCGCTTCAACACAAGTCCGTTTCGTCCATTTTGCGGTACGCCACACCCCTCCCGATCAACAGGACCCCCGTTTCGACCGTAGGAGGTGCGTTTCCTCCGTTTTTCGGTACGCTAGACCCCTCCCGATCAACAGAACCCCGTTCCGAACGTAGGAGGTCCGTTTCCTCCGTTGTGCGGTACGCTAGGCCTCGTTTCCATCGCCTGTTCCGTCCAAGCCCTCCCGATGAAGACGACCACGCATTCCGTTCCGACCCAGCCGGTTGGCTCCCACGCGTTCCGTTGCCTCCCCATGAACACGACGCATCCCGTTGCCTCCCCATGAACACGATGCATTCCGTTGCCTCCCCATGAACACGACGATGACGCTGTTTCTCCGTTCCGACCCAGCCATGTCAACGAGCCCTCGCCGTACGTATGCGCGAGTAGGCGTTCGACACCCCGCCTGTATGTACACATACATGGCCGTATTTTCTTTCTTGCACCCTAGCCGCCTTTACTACGTCACGTGCGCGCCTCTACATCCACCAGTATATATGTATGTACACGTTCGCAACCAGAATGAAAATGCTACGTACGCTTCAACTAGGTGGGCCCCGACTGTCAGGCACTTCCTTGCGTGTGAAGATCTAGCTAGTGGGTCCCAGTAGTCAGGGGGCGAAATACGGTGGCCCGTCCGGTGGGTCCCCGCTCTCAGGTGGAGGAATAATTATTTTGCACGTAATAAGGAGGCACTTCCTTGCTGCAGCCGTGGACCCAGCTTGACCTCTCCACGTACAGTCCACGTTCGATGGAAGCCGTTCCTTGACCACATTGACCACGCCACGCCGAGAGCACCAGGGCGGTGGACGACGGCGAGGCCTAGGAAGGGGACGATGCGGAGCCGGGGAAGACATGGCAGTGGATGCCCACGCGTAGAGGAGTACGAGGGTTCACTGGTTTGCTGCGGCGTGAGGCTGTCGTCGCCGCAGAATAATAGGGGGTGTGGGTGAGTAGAGGGATGGCCTGGCTAGTGGTGGGAGTAGTAAGGGGTGGTGAGGCCTCCGCCGCATCGCAGCCGGCCACGGGAGGCAGGAGCACGAGGCACGACCGGCGCTGGTTTGGGCGGCTGGAGTAAGAAGACCAGAGGTTGAAGAAGCACTACGGCCGTTGGATGGACATCGTACGGTCACTGGAGCTAGAATCGTGCATATTGACTAAGTTGACAAAGCCCTCCGTCCCCGTCAACTTAGTAGGCCCACAAGTCAGCCTCTCACCGAGGTGGGTCCCAGCTAGCAGGGGGTATTCATTTTTTTGTGCGTAATAAGGAGGCACTTCCGGTGGGTCCGAGCTGACAGCAGGGGGAACATGTTTTTCGCGAAATACGGTGGCCCGTCGGGTGGGTCCCAGCATTCAGGGGCAAACGTTTTTTTCACGATATACTGGTGGGCGTCCGGTGGGTCCCTGCTGTCAGGTGGAGGAATAATTATTTTCCGCGTAATAAGGAGGCACTTCCTTGCGGCTGTCGTGGACCCAGCTATCAGCCTTTCCACGTACAGTATTCTTCCGATGGAATTCGGTCGTTGAGCACATTGACCACACCGCGCCGATAGCACCACGGCAGTGGACGACGGCGAGGCCTAGGAAGGGGACGACGCGGAACCGGGGAAGACGCGGCAGTGGATGCCCACGCGGAGAGGAGTACAGGGGGTGTGGGTGAGTGGAGTGGAGGGATGGCCTGGCCAACGATGGGAGTAGTATGGGGGCGGTGAGGCCTCCGCGGCAGCACAGCCGGCCACGGGAGGCAGGAGCAGGCGGCACGACCGGCGCTGCTTTGGGCGGCTGGAGCAAGAAGACCAGAGGTTGAAGAAGCACTACGGTCGTTGGATGGACATCGTACGGTCAGTCGAGGTAGAATCATACATATTGACTAAGTTGACAAAGCCCTTCATCCCCGTCAACTTAGTAGGCCCACTATACTGTGTCCCAGCTAGCAGGGGGAGTATTCATTTCTTTGTGCATAATAAGGAGGCACTTCCTTGCTGCGAAGATATAGCTGGTGGGTCCGAGCTGTCAGCGGCGGTAACATTTTTTTCTCGAAATACGTAGGCCGTTTCGGTGGGTCCCAGATGTCAGGTGGAGGAAATCATTATCTTGCGCGTAATAAGGAGGCATTTCCTTGCGTGTGGCCGTGGACTCAGCTGCCAGCCTCTCCACGTACAGTCCACTTCAGATGCATGTCGGTCGTTGACCATGCTGACCACGCCACGCCGAGAGCACCAGGGCGGTGGACGACGGCGAGACCTAGGAAGGGAACGACATGGAGGCAGGGAAGACTCGGCCGTTTTTTTTGTTTCCCACGTGGAGGGGAATACGACTGTACGAGGGTTTACTAGTTCGTCTGCCGTCGCCGGAGAATAACAGCAGGTGTGGGTGAGTAGAGGGATGGCTAGGCCAGCGATGGGAGTACGGTGGGGCGGTGAGGCCTGCGCGGCAGCACAGCCGGCCGCGGGGAGGAGGGAGCAGGCAGTCCTGTCGGCGCTTGTTTGAGCGGCTGGAGCAGGAAGAGCAGAGATTGAAGAAGCACGGCGGCCGTTGGATGGACATCCAACAGTATATAGGCCATCTGTGGAAAGCCTCAAATATGTGGAAAACAACATACAGCCCATCTGCCATTATTTCAAATAATTTACAGCCCATTTGCTAATTCTTACGGGTTTTTTTGGAGCCCATTTTCTTTATGTTAGCATTGCAGCCCATATTGTGGCCACGGTTAAAAAATTATACGAAATTTTGCATATGTCGGTGCGGTCTGAACTGTTTTTAATCCCGAAATTTCGAGTCACATTCAGACCGATTTTAAAAATAAATGTATATCAATATAAAATCCAATAAATTGTCCACGCATAAAAATCAATGCAATTTAAAATCTCGAAATGAAAAAAAGATATTTGAAAATAATTACCGGTTTGATGTGTTTTAAAAATATACAGCCCATTTCTCATTACTGATAGGCCATTTTCTCGGCCAGCCGAATGAAGCTCTCCTTGTCTTGAAAGATTTGCAGCCCAACAGGCCTGATAAAGCGACTTACTTGACAAATCACAAAAGAACTGGACTAGCCATATTTAGAAAGAAAAAAAACTACTGGGCTCGTCTGTGGTAAACATAAAAGAAAAGGCTGTCTAGACAGGCCAGAGTGTCCTGCACAGCCCAATTGACACCCTGCTTCCGTCTCAAAAACAAATTAGATAAATGCCACTCCAATTATGGCGATTCATAAAAATGCCACTGCAATTTCCAAACTTTGAAAAATGCCACTGCAATTTTTGCAAACTTTGAAAAACGCCACTGCAGTTTGCAAACTTTGAAAAACGCCACTCCAGACTTTGAAAAATGCCACTAGAAATGGCATGAAATGGCATTTTTCAAAGTTTGGAAATTGCAGTGGCATTTCTCGGATACACCAGATTTGGAGTGGCATTTGTCAAATTAACCCAAAACAAAAATAACTGGGCGAGCTGCTGGGTCCCTGGTGTTAGCCGCTCGTTGTGCAATTCTCTCGTTTATTGACTACGTTGACAATGGCATGGGACCCAGATGTCAGAAATCCACTAGGAGAGAGCCATTTTTTTATTGGCTTGAAATAAGGAGGCACTTGCTTGCATACTGCCATGACCTTGGCGGGTTCCTGCTGTCATCCTCTCCACGTACAATCATCTCATGATTGTGTACGCGCCAACTTGCTAGGCCCACAAGTCAGCCTCTAAACCGTGGAGGACAAACACAACCCATTTAAAAAAATAACAGCCCATTCCATACATTCAAACGGAAAGTTCAACATTCAGACAGAAGTAACAGGTCTGATCCACATATAGAATATTGAACTTCCACGTTGACAACCATCATAGCCAAGTTAACTATCTACTCCCACTAACACTCTAGTAGTGTACAAGTACTAACTTACTCTTAGCTAACTAGACGATGCCGGCCGCCATCTGCTGTCCATGCTAAACGTCGGCACCGGCATCCTCCGCCTCGCCTCGGACTTGCCAGAGGTGCGAGAGGGCGCATTGCTCACGCGCGTTGGCCCTTTCCATGCTGGCGTGGTCCACCGAAGCTTCGGCTTCCAAGCGGGAAACCCACTTGACGAGCCGGTAGTAAAAATCGGCGTCGCGAACGCGTGCGTGCCCGACAGCCTCTAGGGCTATTTGCCGGGCTCCGGCCTCCACATAGTCAGCCCAGTTGCGGGTGCTCTACTCGCGACTCAGAGCATCGGTGCGCTGCTGCTCCATGTCCCGCTGGCGGCGCAAATCGGCGATACGCTGCTCCTCCGCCAGGCGGTCGCGCTCCAACAACTCCTGCTCCTCCGCCATGCGGTCGCGCTCCAGCAACTCCTCGACCTCCGCATTGCCATCTAAAGACAGGTAGAATGCCTCCTCCCTCCGTCTGCCTTCAGGTGAAAACCTGACACTAGTTCCGGCGGTGACCGCCTCCAGCGTCGCCTACTGCGGACGGGCGGGGGCATGGTGGATGTGGCGAGCGACGTCGAGCCGGTGGGGGCTTATGAGGATATGGCGAGTTGGGTCACGGTGGCACCTGAGAAGGCCGGGAAACAGTACTTATAGGCGGAAGGTAGCGCGATGGTCATCGGAATTCAATGCATAATGGCTTAGCGCGCCAGCTTGCCGTGGAAACTAGAGAAACTGAAACTATAACTGTGTCGTCCCGTCTCGTCTGGGTCGCACGCCGGCATGGTAGTCAAACGAGTGCACTCGAATCATCTCCCTCCTTGTCAACAATGATTCACGGATTTAAAGCGTATCTTTTTCGCATCAGTTAGCTGCCTTAATTACGGCCGGCTGCATGCAGGCACTCAGAATCGCTCGTAGGCAGTACGCGAAGCAGCGTGCAACGACTCACAGCCGAGGGCACGTATGCAACCACTTAAATCGCTGGAATTAATTAGGCTTAAACTTCTGCATGCCGTTAATTATTGCCATGCCTTGGTCTTGCTGCTTTGCTCAGGGACTAATAAATCCCGGACGGAGGGAGTACCTTGGTTGGTGAGAGGTTTGAATTAAGCCCTGCAAACCGGAAAGGAGGTACTCCCTCCGTTTTTATTTAGTTAGCATATTAGCTTTGGTCAAAGTCAAGCTTTACAAACTTTGACCAAGTTTATATACAAAAATATTAAGATATACAATAACAAATCAACAACAAAAATATTAAGATATACAATAACAGATCATATACAAATATGTAGCTCCAAAAGCAGAGATCTAGAAAAAACATCTGTTCTTCCTACTAACATGGATGCTTCTCTTGGCCAACATTCAGTACAGACTGAAAGACAAATTTGTTTGTGAAGTATACAATTCCTCTTGCAAACGTAAGTGGTTTCACCAACAGCTGGAACCATGAGAATGAACCACACATGATGGAGGAACATCCACTGCAATATGATTTGGTCTTCTCTCGATCACACCACGAGACTATTTTCGGAATACAAACTTTAACTTAGGCAAAATGATGCCCATTGTATAATCAGACCAAAGCAATGAAGCACCTAGTGTTGGCCAATAAATAGTACAATACTACTTTTCTGCAGTCCATCAAGTGACTATCCAATCTTTTTGTGTCTATTTTCAAATGGCACTGCATGCAATGACTATACTATTCTCTTGTGCAGTTCAACCAAAATTGCGGACACTTTGTTTGTTTGCCAAATAGCAACGGGCAGACATCTCTGTCTGCACAAATATCAAGCAGCTAGTAAACATATACCACACCTTGTATTTTCGGTTTAAACATGTCTCTTCCGCTTAGCATCCATCATGTTCTGCACTGGACAATCTGATACAATTATGTTTTGCCCTGGACAATTTCATACTGAATTGATTTGCTGGTTTAGAGCAGAAATATAGCGCCTATTCTTCATCAGACCAAGGATATCCATGTTCGAAGTGATGGAAGAGGTGAAATCAATACAACCGAAATTGAGCATCCAATCATTGAATCCTGTCCTGCACCTCCAATGTAGGTCCACCCTGCCAATAAATTCACATGCAAACCACTAGTATTACTATCTAATGACAGTACAAAAAGAGTAGCAAGATAGTAGCAAACCACGTACCTTCGTAATGAACAACTCATAGTGCCACCAATTGGATATAAAGGTTTGGAAAAAAACATGCTCCTAATGTTGAACCAGTTGGACTTTTTGTGCAGTTCCACTAAAATCGAGCATCCCTGTTTGCATAGATATTGAAAGTGTGATTACTCTAAAAGTGGCACTAGTTGAAGCATAGACTCACGAATATAAGCATTCCAATTTCATAATGGGAAAAGGTAGCAAGACTGTTTCTAACCACCTGTTTGAAGGAATAAATAAAGCAACAACGGCTGATGTCAGGAAGGCATACATAATTTTTTCTGAAAAACTGAGCCATTCCTGACCTTTCCTCTTCTTTTAGGCAAATTTTGTGCAGTTCTACTAAAATAAAATGCCATCACCGCCTTGACAATTCGGTGACACTATACAAAAGGAAATGACTTAACATTACATCATGATGTCAGGTATGTAGTCGATAGGCATTAGAGACAAACATACAGACCTCCTCCGATAACATAATGAACATTAATTTTAACAAAGGTGTGACTAGCTTTACCGGGATAATTTGAGTGAACTCTACACCCTTCGTTCCTTAATATAAGACGTTTTCGCTGTTCAATTTAAAGTACCCAAACATCTAGTATTTAGAAAAACAGGTAGTAGTTTCCTTGAGCACATATCTGGGAAAGCTTGCCACACTTTATTTATGTCCATACGCTAATGCAACACCATTCGAATACTACAAATATACACTAATCCAGTGGCTAGTGCAACAGTAGAGTAGTTAGTTTATTACAGGATACAGTACAATGGTTTTACTGAACAGATTTCAATAAACTCTAGCACTAGAAGGTTTCTATAAGAATTAACAATACAAAATGTAAAGGTAACAAGTTTCAGCATTGGTATACTAGCTCTGCATGAGCATTAAACCAAATACAAAAGTCTGAAGGTAACTAGCATTATTAACTAATGACAGTATAAAAAATTTGCAAACCATGTACCTCCAAGGTAAATATCATTTCAAACTCGGGGGGACCTTAAAAATTGCTATCCCAATCTTGATAATCGATCAAACATAAAAACTTGATTGAACGAATCAAGAAAACAGCCGGAGGAGGAGGTGCCCACTCTTGACCTTTCCTCTTGTCTTCATAATTGTCTCTGTAGTTTAACCAAAATAAAATGACATCAGCGCCTTGGCATTTTGGTGACACTGTACAAAAAAATTAACTTATCTCATGAAAGTGAGGTATGTAATCTATAAGCATTAACAATGCAAAAATCTGAAGGTAGTAACAAGTTTCATCGTTGGTATACTGGCTGTGCAACAGCATTAGAATGCCTTAGCTGAAAAATCTTTAATACATCCACAATCAATAGCTAACCCTGAAATAATCCAGTGACATTAAATGGCATTGCTTAAATTTATCGGTGGCATTATACTGAGAGCGGCATTAGTTAAATGTGGCATCACTTTAGCAGTAGCATTGCTTGACTTGACTGCTGGCGTTATACTAACAGCAAAAAAGTGGCAATAAGAGCATGGGAGACCCATTCAGACAGTGGGCGCACCAGTACGATGTACCTCCACGGACGCAGAGTGGTGAGGGAGGTATGGTTGCCCAGAGCAACAAATATCCAGGCAGCATATGTGGATTACGTCCCATTTTTTTCTCTCTGCAGCCACCTTTTTCCTATGCGAGGACAACAAACCGATTGACCTGGTCATTCTCTATTGCGTTGTCATGCCTTTCTACCCTTCTTCAACCAAGAGACACGAGACTCGTTCCTTAGCTACTGATTTTCCCCTTTTCAACCTAGACGCGGGTTCGATGCCTACTCTCTTGGACAGTATAGTCTTCCTTCCTTTCCTTATTCAACCCAGACATGGATTAGTCTGCATGAAGTAGGGTTTCCTTTAATAGTGCAAATTATGGTTTTCGTCTGTGTGGCCAGCAGAGCAGAGGATAGCAAATTGGGAAGATGGTGGAGTGGAAAAAGATCCACATGCAACGACGTGGCAGATGGGGCAATAGAACAAGGTTATGGTTCGAAAAGAGGTAGCATACCTGAGGGTCGGCGGGAAGTGGCTTCGCTCGTGGTCATCGTCCTCCGCACACACTACGGCAACGAGCTTGGGGACGGAGGCCATCCCTTGCGGGTGCTAGGTCTGAGAGGACGACCTTGTCGTCAGTGCATGACCTTGCTCGCCGACGACGAGTGCGTCAACGCTACACGTCCTTTTCTTCCTCGACGGATCCGTGACCACCGGTGAGGAGGGAGAGAGGGGCCGTCTTTTTTAGATCTGGAGAGAGGGTTGTAGTGTGAGAAGCAAGTGGGCAACCCTTAGCAAGAAAGCGCTCAAGCTCCAGCCTATATATCTTTTTTATACTACTAGTACTGGAGGTGGAGTAGTGGTAGAGTAGTTTATATTTTCTCCGCGTACAGTACTAGTTAGTCGTGCTTCAAAACTGATTGGCACACCATTAAAAAAATAAAGGTCGATAACTAATGCGGCACCTTGGGCCAACGCGGCCAGATCGCATTTTGCACGAGAAATTACACACCATGTTTCGTTGACATGTGGTCCCGTTCCAACATATCAGTGAGACGATGGCGAGTAGTAGGAGTATTTCCGAACGGACATGTTGGCCGGGGCGCCTCTTCGTGAACCGTGGCAAACTCGCAACCGTCCACCGACTCTTCGCCTTTCCCTCTCGATTTGGAACTGCTTTCGCATGCTCTTCCTCTCCCTCCTCCATTTTCCTTCAGCCCTTCACCCTTTATTCTGCCATTGTTCGATCGTCTTCTCCATGGAGGGAACAGGCCGGAAACGACCCCGTTATTCTTGCCCCGATATGAAAGATGACGTGGTGGAGGAACTCATTGATCGGTGCAACGTCATCACCTCGGCTAGCATGGCAGGTTCATTCAAGCCCATTCTCGACTCAACTAATAACATCATTACAAAGAACCCAAGAGTCAAGGAGCGGTTTGATATCCCCTATCTTCTTCGCCATGACCCTGATGATGACTGGCACCGGCATGACGGAGGCCTCGCCTTGTGCAAGTTGATGCTTCTTGATAATGATACGTATGATGTTAAGATGCCATCGCTTGAGGGCCAGGCTTGGGCGGGCACAAATGGAGATTGGGTTGTTTACATTGGGTCCAACTGCGAGTGGGAACTTGTGAATGTGTACACTCGTCACCGGGTTCCACTTCCAAAAATCTCAGCACACTGCCCAGAGGTTGAGCACACCGGTAATGTACGCACGTTCAAATACGATCATGGTGACTGTATTCTACGGAAGATAGCAATTTGTCGAGTTCCCAACCGCTCTTGGAATTACAGCAACTATGATGTTGTTGCTATCTTCGACAAGCTTGTTGCCTTCCTTGATGGTTTCACTCGATGGATATTGCTCAAAAATCAGTTTCTGTACACAGATGAGTACTGTGATGCAATTCAATACGAGCGCCTTGTGTTTGCTGCCACCACTCGTGGCACTATTTTTGCATGGCATCCTCATAGTTTCGGTACGTTTGTCTTCCACCGTAATTATAATTGTTTCATCCACATGCATGCGGGTTAGCAAGTTTCCCTTTACTAATTAACCTTCTTCTTGTGTTTCCAAGGTCCTGTGAACATCCCACCACCTATACTTGAAAATTTTTATAACCAAGGGGGAGATGACGATGGTGATGATCACGAGCATGAGGACGAGCAGCGCCCATATACTCTATGGCGCCTGGCAACTAATTCTGATGGATCACCTCTTCTTGTGTGTATACATCCCACTGATGATGTTACTGCTAAGGAAGCAGGTGTCTCCCATGGTCGCACTCTCCGAACCTATTCCAACACCCGTTGCATGGTATTCGGGATGGATACTAGTGTGCTAGCGCCAACTCCTTCTCCCCGGTACAGAATTGATAGTCTTGGAGAAAACTCGCTCTTCCTTGGACAAAACTATCCGATGATGGTGAAAGGCGATCCAACTGTTGTTGACACATTTATGAGAAGCAACTGTGTCTATACCTCAGACATTTGTGTGGTTCCCTACCCTGGTAGGGATATAGTAGGCCGCTTCAGCCTGCATGATCAGTCCTGCGTTGGTTTCCAGATCGACAATCGATGGCCCATCCCCGAGAATCACTTGTGGTTCAAAGCAAGCATTTCCAACGCCGAGGAATGGTTGAGTTGAAGTTCATTTCATTGCTTGTTATTTGTTGTGTGGTGAAAACTTTAGTATTTGTAATGTATCCTCGTTGTCGATGTGGGTTGATGACCTGTTGTATGTAATAAAATGATATGCGTGTGATAAACTTTATTGGATTTGTTTTTCATCACCAGCACGTCGAGGTGAAAGATGTGCAGGTTCAGTGGGTCCTCTTGCATTTTCACTGACATGTGGGGCCGCATGTGAGCAAACATACGATGGGCTCCGCGCGTCAGCTGGCTGGCTGAGAAGAGAGATAGAGCAGGGCTGAGCATGAACTGCAGGAAATTCGTTCTACGTACCTCGATATAGGCTCGATATAGTGGGTGACATGGGCCATAACTCAGTAGCATTCACGTCTAGCAGTACGGCACACGCCACCCACACGAGTCCCATCCGACACCAATTTTCTTGGAGTCCGTGCTACAGCCATATCTTCTCCCTCATGTTTTCTCAGCCATCACGCGGTGGGCGGGGTGGGGTTTGCCAATAGTCGGTTTGCTCAACTGCAGTCCCACTTGTAAGTGAAAATGCAACACCGCACGCATTCCCGCTTGAGCGGCGTGCCGGACCAACCGTGTGGGGGTGCGACGCGAACACGGCAGGCTTTTCCTTTTGAACTCGTAACTTGTAAAATTTGGTTCTGCTCCATGGCGCGACCGATAGATAGAAAATAACGATTTTGCCTAGAGTAATGAGAAGTTTGGTTCTGGCGCCGTTCATGCATGGAGTACGTACGAAAATTATGAAGTTGATGCGAAAGGTAAGATAATTACTGTAGTATCATATACTACTACATGGATTTGACAGAAAGTTAAAAATACATACGGATCCATCAACGTTCAACGACATCCTCACGCCCTAGTGCGCCGGGTCACCAACCGACGTGTGAGGAGCAGCGGCGTTGGCGGCGAGCCTAACGTGCTTCTGAACAGTGCCGTCCAAGGTTGCCCTGCACTCCAAGAAGGCCAGCGTCCTATCGTCCTCCTCTTGCATGTAGTAGTCCTTGTGGACGATTTGCGCGTGGACGTGGGTGATTATGTCGATGGTGTCTTGCTGCGCAGGGTGCTGCGTGGCGAGCGCGACCTCGAGGTGGACATTCTCCGGCGCGACGGCGGGCAGTCGCAGGGCCACCAGTGCGTCGAAGAGGTTGTTACCATAGTGGCTGTTGAGGGTGGCGGGCATCGCAGAGCCTGGGCGTGTCGGCTGGAGGCTTACGTCAAAGTCTTCCGCAAGCTTCTTGACGACGGTGAACTTATCGAGGAAACCGATGAGGACCTCGTCGAACAAGGAGACGAAGCTGTCGTCCAAGCGGCCCCTCGCCCTGGCGGCCTCAAGCAATACTACCTGGAGACGTTCCTTGGTGCCGGTGGACGTGGTAGTACTCCTAAATCTAGACTGTGGTGCTACTAGTACTAGTAGTAGTACTACCAATGTATTAGTAGGAGTACTAGCACTGTACTACCCGTTGGTCAAATTATTACGTGTTGCTCCTCACAGTGAAGTGACAAGACCCTGCGCCGAAGATGACACCTGAGTATAGGCGCCGTGTTCGGCATACCATAGTCAGCCTCACCGTCTGCAGTCACTATCATCATGGCTGTAGAGCTAGCCTGCTTACAACTAGCCCTGTTCGACATAATTTCTCGTGCGTAGATGCCCGTGCATTGCACGGAACACCAAGATTGGGGGTGGACGGCTCCGGCAGCGGCCATCACGCCAGATTTTTCCACGGCCTTCTACTCCTAGATGTGTACACGTGTGCTGGTGTGTGTTGTGTGCTGGGTGTGAGCGAGTGCGTCCTTCTGTGCATGCCGCCGCACAGTGGTGAATTGTGCGCGAGTGCGTCCTTCGCGCGCAAGAAGTTTGTCCTCAATGCGTCCTCAATTTACTAGCGTGCGGGGTGCTACCCGAGTGGTTTCAACTTTGTTTACTTCACCGCGTGTCAGATGGACCTCTAATTTACTTATTTTCACCCATTGCCACATGGGCCAGCACATGAAGATACATAACACGAGCTGACAAGGCAGCATGTGGATTGGTTGATCGGTCAACTAAACAATATACGGAGCTATACGCTGACACAGTGAGCGTATAATCCGTCGGTATAGAGAGTTCGAGTGAGAGGGGAGGCCCATGAGAGATAGAAGAGAGAGAGAGAGAAAGAGCTACTCCCTCCGTTTGATAATGTAGTTCCAACATTTTTTTAAGTCAAACTTTTGAAACTTTGACCAAGTTTATAAAGAAATTACTTGTATCTACAACATCAAAGATAAATGATAGTATGGAGTAAGTACATGTTGTGATGAATCTAATGATCGTTCCAGATGTAAATGTTTTTCTCCACATATACCTGGTCAAACATTTCTGAGGTTTGACTTTTCAAAACATCCATATGCTTATGGACGTACAGAGTCCCTAACAAGAGAGAGAGAGAGAGAGTGAGTGAGTGAGTGAAAAAAGTGTGTGCGTGTGTGAAAGAGACATGGACAACACACGATAAAAGTAGAGAAAAAGCGTGTGTGTCTTATGCAAACATATCACAGATGCATCTTCGACAACGGAGGCAAGGTGAGGAGATAGTGTGTGGTTGTTTGGAACCGAGAGAGCAAGACATCTAGCACATGGCCAAGAGGGGTCTGACAAACAAGGGAGAGAGGTCGAGAGAGACATACGGAGAAAATGCAGACATGGGGAGGAGAGAGTGTATGTTTGTCATAGAGAGATCCCCTGGAGATCGTGATGGGACTACATGGGTGGGAGATCGAGTGACAAGGTGTGTGCGCGATAGAAGATGCCCCGAGAGATATCGAGATAGACGTATGGATGGAAGGAGACAATACGTGTGTTCCTGTTGGCTAGTAAGAGATAATCATACTTAGGAGGGGGGGAGTGCTTGCGCCTATGATGGATTGAGGGATTATGGTACTTAGGGGGTTGCGTGTCACATGGAGAGGGAACAAGGGCGGAGAGTGTTGGATGGGTCTATATGTATAGCGCGAGCGAGACATGTGTATGTGTGAACCAGGGAGATATAAGGCCAGTTTGGCTTGCATCCTGAGCATCTTTTGCCTGGCCTGGGGTTGTGGCTAGATTTCATGCACACTTGTTTGGTTGCTACCCTGTGAAAAAGAAAGCATGCCCGGCCTGGGTTCCCTTGCACTTTAATTAGCCTGGCTAAACTCCAGACACTGCAAGTAGCCTGGCCCAGGCGACCGATTTTGAATGCTTGGTCGTGCCTGGTCGTGTGGCCACGAGGCTAACAGCAACATGGATGGATATTAGCATTAAATAATTGATGCATGGATTGATTGATGGGACGTTGATGCTTTGCCTGGAGCAAGCATGAACCAAACGCTTCAGCACCACACAAGCCTAGCCAGGCAGAAATATTTTACATCTCACGTCCACACCAGGCAGTACCGGCCATCAAGGCATGAGGGTCAGGTCACGAACCAAACTGGCCAATAAAGTTTGAGAGAGATTGAGGAGCCCTGATAAGGCTGAGTGGTGCGTCAGATAGCTGAGAGGGGGAAAGAGATATTCCATCCGCTCGATAATGCAGTGCATGTAAATTTTTTAGAAGTCAAACTTTGGAAACTTTGATCAGGTTTACGCAAATGTTATTTATATCTACAATATGATAGAGGCAAAGGTGATGTCCTCATCACAATACCAAAGATACATCATACAAAACTACATCTCATGGTGAATCTAATGGCATATGTTTGTCATACTAGATGTAATTCTTTTTCTCCATGTACATGGTCAAACTTTGTGATGTTTGACTTTTCAATAAATCTATATGCTATGAACCGAGGAGAGTGCCTCAGTCGAGATAGATCAAGTGCGCATGAAGGAGAATGAGTAAGTGTGCAAAAAGAGTATGTGTGTGAAAGAGAAAGTGACAACAAATGATAAATTAGAGAGAGTGTGTGTTTTTTTGTTTCTTATGCAAACAGATCACGCATGCATCTCCGAGATAGAAAAGCGAGGCAAGAAGATACACGAAGATAGCTAGTGTGTGATTGTTTGCAACGGAGAGAGACACCCCTGTAGCACATGTCCAATAGAGGTGTGGCCAACAAGGAACAAAGGTCGAGAGGGACACATGGATGGCATGGACGCATGAGGAGGGAGAGAGGGTGTGTTTGTGATAGAGAGATCCCGTCGAGATTGTGAGGGGACTATATGGGTGGGAGATCGAGGGAGTGCGTGCGTGATAGAAAGATGCCCCGAGAGAAACCGAGATAGACCATGCACATGTTTGTGATGGAGACTAAGATTAGCTAGTCATACTTGGCTAGCTGGGCATGAGATTGTGTGTGTGTGCATGTGATATGGAGAGAGAATGAGGGGGAGATAGAGTTTTAGATGGGCCTATCGAGTGTGAGTGAGATATGCATCTGTATGTGTGACCCAGGTGGATGGAGAGCTTGAGAGAGGGGGGGAAGAGCTCCGAGACGACATAGTGGTGCGTGAGAGAGTTACAGGCAAAGAGCCAAGGAATCTGTGTGCGTACGATGAGTGCACCCAAGATATCTAGCTTGGACCAGCTAGAGTATCATACATAGTGTGCGAGAGAGACCTATAGATGGTGTATATATGCATGCGAACTAGAAAGACCCCCCCCCACACACACACAAAGAGAGAGAGAGAGAGAGAGAAAGGGAGAGGGACGAACAAGGTTTTTGTGTCGGATGCGTGCGACAGAATTGAAGATTGTCGGAGAGAGAGAGAGAGAGAGAGAACATGAGTCCGGGAGAGGGGGAGATCGCGTTTTATGCGTCAAAGACTGATATAAACCATGTTTCGATATAAACTTGCATTCAAATATTTAAATTGGAGAACATGTTGTCTGCAATCCACACATGAACAGATATATGCGTATATCAAACAAGTTCATTAATTTGACTTTCAACATGTTCATGGAGTACTATAATATTGTACAACATGCTACTCGATTGAGGTGTTCAATTTTGGATTTAGTTCACTATTTTGACCTACTGAACGAGCTATTTCATTGAATCGAGATATTTCATTTTGGGTTTGATTCGCGTTTTTGAGTGGGTCAACTATTTGTCATATAGTAAATCGCTAGCAACGAGCATGTAAAAACACATTACTCCCGAGCATTATCTCTCCATCTAAAAAAGAAGTGGCAAGCTAATATTTCAAAATTTGATCCGAATCGACTTGGTAAGGTAGACATGGATGCTCGTTCTCCCAAAATTTCAACGAACCGTTAAACATCCTCTCTGCTCCCTGGGAAGCATACACCAGAAGGGAGCTATAGTCCCCACTCAATAGTTCCCTACATCGAATGCGCGTGCCCGACATGCACAGCCACAACAACTGCAAGGCCATCCACAAGTCAGCACATGATGCTCACTCCTATGGATGGCAGCCAGATAGGTTGTACCCTCATCTTACTTGTGTGCAACATTTATGGCTTTGTTATTCATCTAAGCATGGAAAATAGATCATCACATTTCACTGTATATTCATGCTGATCTCTTACGGGTCTTGTTCAGGAGTTAACGTTGTTCCATAGTTCAGCTAAGATACTTGTTCTTTAGGTAACACTGTTCCATAGTTATCATCCATCAGCCAATGCTATCCCACAGGCTGGTGATTATAGTATTATACCACTTCTAGTATTTCTTATGTTGTTCTTTAATACTTTTGTGTGCCATCTAGTTAATCTCGAGTACAAATGATACATATTCTGTAGCTTTCATCTGTGTTCTCCCTTTAGTTTATGAGACCTGTTGCTGCTAGTTAACCCCAGTCCTACTATTTATGTCGTCTCCTATAGGCACTCATTACATAAATCTAACTACTAGTTTTCTTCCATGCATGTCAGATATAATTGCACACACTGATATATCCAGAAGAACCTCACGGAGCAATGTAAAGCCCAATAAACTTGATGTCAATGATACCCAATATGATGGAACATGTAAAGGCAGTTCTTCAGAAGACTTGCGGAAAGATGATGAATCCTCTTCACCCCACAAGGTCCTTGCTCTAACTTGGCCTGTGATATGGGTACAACATGCATATAATGTCCTGGAGTGTATCTACTCTGTTACAATGCCATGTGCTTAGCATGTTGATCATGCATGTAAATATGTCATGCCTTCCTGTTTTTCAGTACCTATTCCATTCATGATAACATGTTTTCAAATTTAAGTACTGTCATCTACTCTATCGCAATGCCATCTTCTTAATTTGGACATCATGCTTCTGAATATCTTATGCATTGTTATTCATCAGTATGTACTTCATCTGTCTACCATACCATGTTTTTTTTACATTGAAGTGTTGTTCTAGTGCTCTGTTGCAATGCCATCTTATTTTCCCAATCATACACGTGTATGTTGCCTTAGTTATTTATGTATGTATTCCGCTAGCACACAGTTTTACATTCAACTAGTTTTTTTTGTGTTGTCCTGTCGTATCCCTAGCTCTTACACCATACTCCCTCCGTCCGGATTACATGTTGCTGAAATGGATAAAAAGGATGTATCTAGAACTGAAATACGCCTAGACCCATCCATTTTTTTCCGGATGGAGGGAATACATGTCAATATGTCATGCCTTTCTATTCTTCATTACCTATTCCATCTCTCTGTTGCCGCATGTTTTATAATTAAAGCACCATTCTTCTATACAAGGCATGCAAGGAGAAGACGACTATGTTAGAATCTGAAGGGTTACAAACAAGGCCTTTGCAAAATATCCAAACGCCAGGAGATAATAAACCAACTCCAGTTTTTAAAGATACTGCTCCAGCATAGAGAAACCCAACTCCTACTAATAATAAGCAGATTCCAGTGGCCAAAGAACTAGTCCGCTCCAGTCCAGCAAAAATATGTCAACTCAATTCTAAGAAGCGTGTGCGTATCCTTGCATCATGAAATTTTATAGCATGTTGATCATATTTTCTACATGTTTCTTACCCATCTCTCTTTTAGAAAATAAGCTTAACAGATAGAAGATTTTCTGCAATGGTATCGTTTATGAGGAAAGATTCTTGCAGGAATTCTCTGTGCTCCAATGTAGATGTAAGTACCTGTTGTATATCACTATATTTTCACATCAGCATGTATTTTGTTAATCGGCGTGAATCCAACCTTTATCTGATCTAAATTTAGTTGTAGCAAAATGTATGATTAAAGGCCACAATGTTGATTTTTGCAAGGAAAACTGCCTGGTAGTTTTGCATCCTGAGCTGCATGAGTGTACTATCTCATATCAGTGGGTTTGAATACTTTGGTTCTGCAGTGGGTTTTTCAGTGTTTTTTTACTGTGTTGTCCTGTCGTATCCCTAGCTGTTACATCATACTCCCTCCGTCCGGATTAAATGTTGTGGAAATGGATAAAACTGGATGTATCTAGAACTGAAATACGCCTAGATCCATCCATTTATTTCCGGATGGAGTGTATACATGTCAATATGTCATGCCCTTCTATTCTTCAGTACCTATTCCATCTCTGTTGTAGCATGTTTTATAACTGAATCACCATTCTTCTATAAAAGGCATGCAAGGGGAAGATGGCTATGTTAGAATCTGAAGGGTTACAAACCAAGTCTTTGCAAAAGATCCAAACGCCAGGAGATAATAAACCAACTCCATTTTCATAGATACTGCTCCAGCACAGAGAAACCCAACTCCCACTGATAATAAGCAGATTCCAGTGGCCAAAGAACTAGTCCGCTCCAGTCCAACAAAAGAATGTCAACTCCATTCTAAGAAGCGTGTGCGTTTCCTCGCATCATGAAATTTTATAGCATTCTGATCATATTTTCTACATGTTTCTTACCCGTCTCTCTTTTAGAAAATAAGGTTAAACGATACAAGACTTCCTCCATTGGGATCGTATTTGAGGAAAATATCTTGCGGGAATTCTCTGTGCTCCAGTGTTGATGTAAGTACCTGTTGTATATCACTATATTTTTACATCAGCATGTATTTTGTTAATCGGCCTGAATCTAACCTTTATCTGATCTAAAATTAGTTGTAGCAAAATGTTAAAGGCGCCAATGTTGATTTTTGTAAGGAAAACTGTCTGGTAGTTTTGCGTACTGAGCTGCATGAATGTGTTATCTCATATCACGCACATTACTGAATTGTAGTGCTTCTCTGGTTGCCCATTCATTCATTGTGTCAATGTTGCTTTCGTATTACCTTACCTGGCTGATGATAGCTGTGACATATTGTGTTAATTTGGTGTAGGCTAGTTGCCCAAATGTTCGTTGTCTCAATGTTGCTTTCCTATTATCTGACTTGGCCAATAATAGCAATGCTAGTGTGTTAATTTTGTGCAGGCTGCTGAAGATAAGAAGACAAACTCTTAAAACAGCAAGGCAACCCCATTGTTTCTTTCTAGTAAATCTAGGCCAGGTAATATGGCAATACCTCATGATTAATCTGTTTGGTTCCCGTCCTAATTTATGTTATGATGCAGTGGTCAAGACACTCTCCACTATCAACAATACAAGCCTGCCAAAATCGCCATCTGAATCTGTTCAGTATCCTCTATCTTGAATGCGACGAAATAAATGTATGTTTGTGAACCAATTAATGGCTGAAGCAATGATGGAAATGGTGGATGAATCAGAGGTGCAGAGTTGTGCGACACAACAACTGATCAATGTTTTCAGAGACAGTGTGGCAATGCAGCAAGAACTTGCCCACATGCTTATAGGCATCATCTGTGCTGAGGTTGCAGATTGTGACGTTGTAGATGGTTAGGTTCTGCTCATTTATTTGCACTGGCATCAATATTTGATTGCCCAGTGGATGTAATTTCCTATAATATATTCTGGATGTGCAACATTATTCCCTGTATGTCGTACCTTTACTCGTCGTAATGGGCTCAAATTATCTAATTTGGCCTAAAGACATGAACGAACTTTAGTGGGCCCATTAAGTTAATGGGCCGTTACTAGGCCAAAAGTTAATGGTCGGCCCTCTTACCTCCCGGGTCGTTAACAGGCCAACATCGAAGTGGGCAATAGGTGGCCCCAATTTATTTCACGGGTCATTAACAGGCCGTTACTAAGTTTGGGCTACATATGGCCCAACTATACTGTAGGCCTTTAGTAGGTTGAAAGAGACAGCAGGCTTGTATTGGACCATGAAGAGCATGGGCCGCTAAGAGGCCGAAAGTCAGGTTGTATTGTAAACGGCCCAACTGAGTTGTGGGCCTTTAGCAGGCCGAAAGAGAAACCGGGCTAGTATTGGACCATGAAGGTCATGGGCCGTTAAGAGGCCAAAACTAAGGTCCGACTACAAATGGCCCAACTCATTTATGGTTCGTTAACAGGCCGAAAGGCACACAGGGCCGAGAATTGGCCCAACACTTAAATGGGCCGCTAAAAGGCCAAAACTCAGGTCTGACTACAATTGGGCCAACTGATTTATGGGCCGTCAACAGGCTGAAAGTGACACCGGGCCAGAAATTGGCCCAACACTTAAATGGGCCGCTAAAAGGCCGAAACTCAGGTCCGACTACAAATGGCCCATCAAATTTATGGGCCGTCAACAGGCTGAAAGACACACCGGGCCGGAAATTAGCCCAACATTTAAATGGGTCACTAAAAGGCCGAAAGATGTACATCCTGAAAATTGGCCCATCAATTAAATGGGCCCTTAACAGGCCGAAATCTCATCGAGCCGATATTGAGCCCAAATATATAGCGGGCTGTTAACGGGCTCGAACTGACGATGGGCTGCAATGGTGTCAAATCTTTAACGGGCTGAATTGGCACATCTCGTATGGGCCGTGGGCTTAAATGGACCTAACACAAGTAGGCCTTATATGGGCCGGCCTGCTAATTTTTACTGGGCCGACCTTTTTCACCGGAATGGGCAACTGTTGGGCCGTGCCACGTGTCGACCTATCATAGGCACCTCCTGTCCGATGAGTGGATGACATCTATCCCAACGATGAGGCGACACGTGTTTCCTCTAGCCAATGATGATTTTACACGTGGAAAATCCCCATTGGTCGGGGCTGTTAACTGGTTATCGGATCCAAAACCCAACCCAATAGCTTAACGGCGTTTCGTTACGGTGGATGCCACGTGTCGGTCACCCTTGACGAAAGCACTTCTGTGACGCGCGATTTATCGTCATGGAAGTGGACACTTCCGTGATGATAATTTTGGTAATGTCATGGAACACTTCTACGACAGGACAAGTATGACTATCTTGATTCGTTCATAAATTTGTCATGGATGTACATGCATGACAAAAAAAGCGACCTACTGTGACAAACACGTATTATCACGAAAGTGTATTTTTTTTGTAGTGCATGTCCTGTAAGAAGAGACTGTCACGCAAAACTTACATCTTGTTGTCTTCTTCCTCATACAGTACGTACCACTGGTACGTACTACTAGTACTACTACTACCCATTCTCCTATAAACCTTGCGCTTGGCATCTCAAAAATATTAACATTACGCTTGGCTCTTCGCCTCTTTAGGGAGTCGAGCAATGATGGTACTGGAGTATATATCGTTCTGGCTATCTGAGACCGAATGCGTTGCACATCCACCACGTGGGCGAGGGTCGAGCGAGGGGCGAGGGGCGAGGGAGAGTGCGTACTGTTACGTCTGTTTCAATATGGACTACATACAAAGCAAAATGAGTGAATCTACACTCTAAAATACATCTATATACATCAGTGTTTGGAGTATGTACTAGTAATTCATATTGAAATCTATTAAAAGACATATATTTCAAACAATATGATAATCTCTCTAACCAAGGTAGGGACGAGGAGTAAATGGAGGGAGTAGTAAAATTTTCTTCTCGTCCTACAAGCCACCGTGCGTGTGGGCGAGGGAGCAGGCGTAAGGCGTAGTAAGCAAGCTTCTCATCGTCCTGCGACTCTGCGAGCCACCGCGCCCGTGGGCGGGGGAGACAGCATACTAATTACAAGAAATATGTCAACTTGTGACCCTCACTATTGGCCGTTGAAAGGTCATAGTTTTTCATTTGCAACCTTTTTGTGACCAAAAACAGAAGGTCAAAAGCTGGTGGTCGTAAACTGAATTAGCGACCTTCTCTGTGAGAAGGTCGTAGACGTTTACGACCAAAACAGAAGGTCGTTGAACCCATGACCTTTTGTTTTGGTCACTGGCTGTCTGTCCAGGCCACGTCGGATCCGACGTGTTAATCTGATGTGGCAAAATTGCGACCAATTGAAAAGGTCAAAAATTAGAATCGGCCCGGTCCAATTGGGTGTTTATATGGGCCGATCCCATTAATTCAGCCAATTTAGTGTATTTTTCTGTCAATTTTTGTTAGCTTCATGGGCCAAGTCCAACATCACAGCCTTTTTATTTTTGGGCCATGGCCAGTTTGGCTGAGCAGTTCAAGTATTTCTTTTTTTAAAGATGGGTCCACTATTCAGATGGGTCCCAATTGTCAGGTTCTTCTAGTAAGTGGGTCCCAATTGTCAAGGTCATTTTCTTTAAATTTCAATTTGCTAGTAAATAAATCACCAACATTCAAATGGGAACAGATAGAGAACACACGTAGTACTTCACATAACAGCCAAAATCAGTTTGATACATCATACAACAAAGATACAATAGCAGAATCATTGTGTTACATCATCATATAACACATATACAATGGCAATCACAGCCTAGATACTCTAGGTCTCTTCAACTTTGCATTCCCTAGATTCCCAGCTTCCAAATATGCAGCACAAAATCAACGCCATGTTAATAGACCAAACTTGGTGTTACAACAGATGAATGAATGTGTTGTGTCTTCTTCAAATAAGTTCAGTTTGTTGAGGATACCATTTAGAACTAGAAGCTATCCACCTACTAACAGAACTTCCATGAATATGTTCAGGTATGCTTAATAATTAACCTACATGAGCACTCAAGTCAAATTACCATCATAATAAGTATGAAGATAAAGGAAAGCAAGAAACAGCAGACTAGAAACCTCAGGAGGCAAAATAAGTAGCATGGTACTGAGAATACAAGTACTCAAGGCAAGTAACCCAGTTTCAGCGTGCTTAAGTTCAGATTTTTTATATCGTAACATTTAGATCCAACAAATTAAGGCTAGTAAGTGACTCAATGACTACTGCAACTCAGATATAATCAAGAATCTAAGCAGGATAAAAGTGGTTCCTCAATTTGATCGTCTCACAGGTACACTACAAGCAGTACTAATATAAAGCTAGAGGTGGGGTCAAGGCGATGGGCCTTCTCGAAGGCTTAGAACCGACCTAGCACTGCGTCAAGAGACATACATACTAATACATTGTGTGGGTGAGGCAAGGAAACAGATACTAGCACTCTGTAACGCATCTAGAGAATTATGCACACTTCACTTCACTTCACTTGGAGTTAATAAACTAGATGGACT
Organism: Triticum urartu; assembly: GCF_056163025.1. Lineage (NCBI taxonomy): Eukaryota > Viridiplantae > Streptophyta > Magnoliopsida > Poales > Poaceae > Triticum > Triticum urartu. Next base: position 368,742,297 of record NC_141873.1, read on the forward strand.
GTCACTAGTGTACAACTACCAGTGTTGTAGTACTTGAGGAAGATGAATATAATACAGCTCACACACACACATGTACAAAGTAATAGAATGCAGACAAGTTAGTAAGTGGAGTAGTAGTAGAAGGGACCTAAGGTAGCACCCAAGCCAAGAGACATACTACTAGTAAATTGTTGTTATGGGTGAGACAAGAGCACAGGTGGTGCTGCTAGAGAGGGAATTATGGGCACTCGGAATAAATTAACAGAGTTTGTCCATGGACTGTCACAGGCAGCAAGATAGCACTAGTGCTCTTGTGCTTGAGCAAGAAGAATATATATAATACACAGGCAGCAGAGTTGGTGCTAATAGAAATACATTAGCAGTGAGTAGTAGTAATTAAGAGGCAACAGTAAGCCAATTCACATGAACATGCTAACAAGTTAAGGCAACATAGCAATGGGTAGCAGTATCCACAAAAGCAACAATATAAGCTATGATAAGTTCACTTGAAACCAGGCATATAAACCAAGTTATGGAGTCATAATATCTAATTCAACAGAAGTTGTTAAGTAGCCAACTTAATTAGATTCTATAAGACACTGCACTAGAAATATTTATTTCTCATCCAATTGACAACTATATTACAGAGAACACCTCCGTAAGGATGGGTAGATTTGATGTCATACAAACATATATAAGATTTATTGATTAGTGTTAGGACTAAAAAAGATGGTAAATTCAATGCACAAATTTTGATGGTAACTGATTAGTGTGTGTGTTCGTGTGAAGAGAGTGATAGACAGTCAGAACATTATCACCTTAACACATATAAGAGAAAACATCAGTTAGTAAGTGAGAATTCCAGCTGTCCTTCAGGAGCAATTTTCATATCCATCATATCCTAGTTCGGCCGGTACCCCAACAGGTCGCCCTCACCTTCTTGCTTGGCCCTGGCAGTAGCTCAGTAGCAGGTGGTGCTTGACCTCCAGGTATCCCATGCCCTCGCCCGTCGGCAGTTGGTTCTTCCTCACCTATACCAATACACAAGTAGTCAAGCACACAAGAAAACGAACAGAATACTCGGTCTTGTGGATACTGCTACCCGTTGCTTAAATTCTGCCTTATTCTTACACAAGTGAACTTATCATAGATCATGAAGCAGGTGGAGCTGAGATTTCGCTTTTTCTTTGTAACTAATAGAACATGCTAACAAGTTATCAGAACCATTCCATGATGCTACATAGCATTGAAACTAACAATACATGCTAATAAGTCATTAGAGCTACTGCATTATTCTACATGACCCTATCAAGAACGAAGATGAAGCAGCTGCTGCACGGGCAGCTCCGTCCAGGCAATAGACAGATTACATAGGGTGTCACCTTCTTGTCCTTGATCTCGTTGGACTGGATCCAGGTCTTGATCTGGTCGCGGTAGCGCTGCAGCTTCTTGATCTCCTTCTTGAGGTCCGCCTCGAACTTATCCTTCTGGTTCGCATTCTCGGTGTCATAGACCTGCCCCGAAATCGCGCAAAATCATGAGAATCTGGCCCAGATGCTGTCTCCGGGTTGGGGAGAGTAGGGGGAGGGACGTCGTGCGCGCGCCTTGTTCTAGATGTTGTCGAAGATGTGGACGCCCTCCTGGACCTTCTTGACGCGGGGCTTCCTGCAAGACAGATTCAACCGAGAGACCACTCAAATTCAGGGGTAGCGGATCTGGGCAGAAAGGGTAGGGAAGGGGCGTTCACGTGCGGGTGAAGGTGGCCATGGACCTCGCCCGGAGGCCTGCAGACAGCGGCGGCGGCTGGGGCCCCACAGCCACAGGCACGTCGGGGAGCGCAGCGGTGCAATAGATCACGACGGCGCGGAGGGCAGGGTAGGCGAGGACGTGGCGGGAGCTTCCCCGGAGCACTGCGGCCAGTCGAAGTGGAGCAGTCAGGGGAGCAGAGCACAGAGATGAGCAGCCCCGAAGCACTGCGGCCAGTCGAGGTCAAGGACGTGGATCAGGTCGACGATGGCAGCGTGGATCTGGGCGCTCGACCGAACTCCTTGCCAGCCTTCCCTCCCTTCCTTTTGTTCCCTTGCTTCTGTTCCCTTGGGGAGGAAGGAGAAGGTAGGGGCGGCGGTGCGGGGGGAGGGGGAGGGTGAGATTGCCGGCGGCGGGGCTGGTATCGGGATCGAGGTCGCGAGAGCGTCGGTGGATCAGCGATGTGGGAGAAGAGGGGAGGGATCGGTCTGGCGGCGGCGATGTGGGAGACGAGGGGAGGGATCGGGGTGGGTGGCGGATATGGAGTGCTAGGGTTCCTGGGGTGAGAGGGTGAGGGAGTTTTCTTTTTTCTTTTATTTTTTAGACAAAGAGGGGGGTGAGGGAGAAAGGGCTGCCGTCGGATCTGAGAGCATCCGACGGTGTTTGAGCATGGTCCGACTTCCCATCACGCTTTCATGGCAGGCTGCGTCGTGTTTCTTTTCTCCCTGCCCTGCTTCCTCATCCCTTCCTCAACAGCTCTCCATTCTCTTCCTCATGCCTTCACCCACTTACATTCTCTTTTATTTGCTGATGTTTTAGCCCCTCCACTGGATATGCTCTTCGCTCGCCTCTCCCTTCCATCCAGCTGCCTTGCTTTCAGTTTACCGCCTCCTTGATACTTCCCAAATCCCCTCTAGTAGTGCTGATTTTTGTCCCCTAGCTCCTCAGATGACTGATGACTTTATGCCTTTCCCCTTCTGTTCAAAATTTCTTTCCAACTCGCGTGACATGCCCATGGACCAATCAGAACCTAGTACACGTTATGACCTTCTAAATTGGTCGTAATCGACTAAAAATAAGGTGTTGAACCATATTTTTCAAAAAAGGTGTTGAATCATATAAACAGTTTTATGATATGAGAAATGCAAAAAGAAACATTTTCATTGTGTCACCAAATGTGACATAGTTTTTAGGAAAACTAACAAACTTGGAATTGGAATAAGACAAATATCTTTTAAAAATTTTATGTGAAATGAGTTTTTAGGGGGAATCATTTTCTATTTTCAGTGTGCCAAAAATGTTTACAGCACCACTACATTTTCCAAAACTATAAGACAACGTTTTATCTACAGTTGACCAAATCTTTAGTTGTAAAATGCTTTCGATCCACCTCTCATCAAAAAGACAAATTATGCTTCAAAAAAGAATCTACCTCAGCATTCTTTTTTTCTTCTACTTTTTCACATGAAAAATTCAAATACATGATCTCATATTGTGCACAATGGTGCATCTTGGAATGGCAAACAATGTTGCCTAAGGAAGTTTTCATTTTCTTTTGACGAAAAAAGCATTTTCCATTTTCCGAGTGTCCAAAATGAGTTTTTTTGTGAAGGACCTACCAAATAATTGTTGCAAAATTGGACCAGATCATATTTATAAAATACTAGGACATATTTAATGCACAATTGACCAAATGGTTGGGTGTCAAAAGCCTTGATCCACCTCTCGTGAAAAATACAAATTTCCACCAATTCATTAGGAAGCGGGTCAAATTTGAACTGTAGCTGCCTCATAGTTTGCTATTTATTTTTTCCAAATATCATTTCTAGGTACATAAGTATCTATTTAATAAGAGAAACATAAAAAAATCCAAGATTCAACCACTAGCTAGGAACGGTCAAGCCCGCCGTTTTGACCGCATTTTGAAACGGGCATAAAAATTTCAAAAAAAATCAAAAAATTGGAAAACCTTCGCATTGTGTCATCATATGTGACCAAGTTTCCAAGAAAAATCATAAACTTGTAATACGACAATTATTTTTAAAAAGTGTTCTCAGAAATGAGCTATCATGCATGAAGATTCATGGCTTTCAAGCCAAATGATCAATCTTATGGCCACATTCATAGCATAGTTTGTTCAAATAATCTCATATTATGCACAAGGGTGCATCTTGGAATTCCAAACAATGTTGCATAAGGGAGTTTTCATTTTCTTTGCACGGAAAATTCATTTTCCATTTTCCGAGTGCCTGAAATGAGTTTTTTGTGAAGGACCTACCATATATTTGTTGCAAAATTGGACCAAATCAATTTTCTAAAATACTAGGCCATATTTAATGCACAATTGACAAAATGGTTGGGTATCAAAAACTTTGATCCATCTCTGCTGAAAAAGACAAATTTCCGCCAATTCAGTAGGAAGTGGGTCAAATTTGAACTGTAGCTGCCTTATAGTTTGCTATTTATTTTTTCCAAAAATCATTTCTAGGTACATAAGTATCTATTTAATCCGAGAAACATCAAATTTTGTCCAAGATTCAACCACTAGCTAGGAACGGTCAAGCCCGTCGTTTTGAGCGCATTTTGAAACGGGCATAAAAATTCAAAAAAAAATCAAAAAATTGGAAAACATTCGCATTGTGTCATCATATGTGACCAAGTTTCCAGGAAAAATCATAAACTTGTAATACGATAATTATTTTAAAAAAGTGTTCTCAGAAATGTGCTATCATGCATGAAGATTCATGGCTTTCAAACCAAATGATCAATTTTATGGCCACATTCATGGCATAGTTTTTTCAAATGATCTCATATTGTGCACAAGGGTGCATCTTCGAATTCCAAACAATGTTGCCTAAGAGAGATTTCATTTTCTTTTCACGGAAAATACATTTTCCATGTTCCGATTGCCCGAAATGAGTTTTTTTGTGAATGACCTACCATATATTTGTTGCAAAATTGGACCTAATCAATTTTCTAAAATACTAGGCCATATTTAATGCACAATTGACAAAATGGTTGGGTGTCAAAAGTTTTGATCCACCTCTGGTGAAAAAGACAAATTTCTACCGTTTCGGTTGGAAGTGGGTCAAATTTGAACTGCGGCTGCCTCATAGTTTGCCATTTATTTTTTCCAAAAATCATTTCTAGGTACAAAAGTATCTATTTAATCAGAGAAACATCAAAAAAATTCCAAGATTCATCCACTAGCTAGGAACGGTCATTCCCGTCGTTTTGACCGCATTTCGAAACGCGCATAAAAAATTCAAAAAAAAATCAAAAAATTGGAAAACATTCGCATTGTGTCATTATATGTGACCAAGTTTCCAGGAAAAATAATAAACTTGTAATACGACAATTATTTTAAAAAAGTGTTCTCAGAAATGAGCTATCATGCGTGAAGATTCAGGGTTTTCAAGCCAAATGATCAATCTTATGGCCACATTCATGGCATAGTTTGTTCAAATGATCTCATATTGTGCACAAGGGTGCATCTTGGAATTCCAAAGAATGTAGCCTAAGGGAGTTTTCATTTTTTTGCATGGAAAATTCATTTTCCATTTTCCGAGTGCCCAAATTGAGTTTTTTGTGTGAAGGACCTACCATATATTTGTTACAAAATTGGACCAAATCAATTTTCTAAAATACTAGGACATATTTAATTCACAATTGACCAAATGGTTGGGTGTCAAAAGCCTTGATCCACTTATGGTGAAAAAGACAAATTCCCGCCGATTCAGTAGGAAGCAGGTCAAATTTGAACTGCAGTTGCCTCATAGTTTGCTCTTTATTTTTTCTAAAAATCATTTCTAGGTACATAAGTATCTATTTAATCAGAGAAACATCAAAAGTTTTCCAAGATTCAACCACTAGCTAGGAACGGTCAAGCCCACCGTTTTGACCGCATTTCGAAACGGGCATAAAAAATTCAAAAAAAATTAAAAAATTGGAAAACCTTCGCATTGTGTCATTATATGTGACCAAGTTTCCAGGAAAAATAATAAACTTGTAATACGGTAATTATTTTTTAAAAGTGTTCTCAGAAATGAGCTATCATGCATGAAGATTCAAGGTTTTCAAGCCAAATGATCAATCTTATGGCCACATTCATGGCATAGTTTGTTCAAATGATCTCATATTGTGCACAAGAGTGCATCTTGGAATTCCAAACAATGTAGCCTAAGGGAGTTTTCATTTTCTTTGCACGGAAAATTCATTTTCCATTTCCCGAGTGCCCGAATTGAGTTTTTTTTGTGAAGGAGCTACCATATATTTGTTGCAAAATTGGACCAAATCATTTTTCTAAAATATTAGGCCATATTTAATGCACAATTGACAAAATTGTTGGGTGTCAAAAGTTTTGATCCACCACCTGTGAAAAAGACAAATTTCTGCCGATTCAGCAGGAAGTGGGTCAATTTTGAACTGCATCTACCTTATAGTTTGCTCTTTATTTAAAAAAATCATTTCTAGGTATATAATCATCTATTTAATCATAAATACATGGCTTGGTGGTGATACATCGAGGTTTAGATGGTGGACGAGGGCCCCAACACCAGAGCGCGTAAACTCGCATGCCCGCCGCGTGGTCACCGCGTGACCGTGGCGTTGCCATGTGTTCTGGGCGGCCTAGGCATGTCTAGGGGGTTGGGTACTCCCCAGGCAGGTGCTAGGAAGAAAATTACAACATAAGATTCTCACGAGGAGACCGAACTATGCTCAAACATGAATTAGCAGCCAAGTGTTTGATTAGCGATACGGGAAATGTGCATGGCCAATGGGCGTGAGTTTTGGCTGAGGATGATCGTCTACTAAGAACACTGTCTTCACAATTTTTTAGCTCAAAAGGAGGAGCCTAGGTGGTACTTGCTTTGCAAAGTACCACACTGGACAGAAATATGAATGTTGAAGCTGGGCTCAAAATAATGAATGGATTGAGCTGAAATTTGGTGGGTGGTGGTTATTTCGGCATAGGAAAGCATTGTAGAAAATTGATACCATTTGGACATGCCAAAGTGGTACTTCCTTCAGAATGCTATTCCCTGGACAAAAACTTGGGAAAATTAGCGAGAGAAATTGGATAAATGAAATGAGCTCAAATTTGGTGTAGGTAAGTTACATAGAAACTTTCCTATGGTAAATTTTCAGATCATTTGGGTAAGCCTAGCTAGTACTTACTTCACAAAGTTTCTCTCGAGATAGAAACTTTGGAAATTTCCTGAGAAAGATTACCAGGAAAATGGAGCTGAATATTTTCATGTGGCAATGATTTGGGTATGGAAGAATGCCCAAAAAGTTTGAGGGTAATAGGAGGGATCTGGATAACACTTGCTTTGGAATGTGCCAATCTGGCCATAAAATATAAATTGAACCTGGGCTCACATAGATGATTTGACTGAGCTGCAATTTGGTGGAGGGTGATAATTTGGTCATATGAAGGAACTGTATAAATTTCATGTCATTTGGATATATAAAAATGGTACTTCCTTCACAATGCTTCTAGGTGGAAATTTTTTTTGGAAATTTGCCGAGGAAGATTTACTAGGCAAATGATTTGGATAGGAAAGAGTGCCCAAAATTTTTTCATGAGGCAATGATTTGGATAGGAAAGAGTGCCCAAAATTTTTGAGGGCAACCAAGAATATATAAATAGCACTTCCTTCACAAAGTATTGTTGTGAACAGAATAGGAAAATGAATATTGTTGAATTATTTTTGAACTAGGCAAGGAAGGATTTTTACATATTTGATGAAGATATGACCCAAAGAATTTATGAGATTTTTTGGAGAATTTTGGGAATGACAGAAATATAGGTTGCTTCACAACCTGGGGCAAAATGATCACATGGACATGACACATAGGCAAAACTGATGAGATGGCGCCTAGTCATCACAACCCACCACAATTTACAAGGCTATGACCATCTATATTGGTCGTTAACAACTAGAGATAAGGCAGCGGACCAGCGCTATTTGCTTTATGACCATTTCGTGTAAGGAAATTACGACCTTTCTGACCAAAATGGTCGCAATGGTTTAGGGTTTGGAGCCCCCCGAACAACTTTTGACCAATTGGTCTCAAATGGTCATAGATCTATGACCAATTCTTCCAGGGTCATTGACAGAAGGTCACTAGTTGACATATTTCTTGTAGCTTCTCCTCGCTCTGCGAGTTGACGGGACACATCAAAATTAATACGTACCAGAGCATCTCCAGTGTATAGAGACTTGCCTCTAAGGTAGGCCCCACATGGTTTGCCTCTTTTTTTAACATAATGCGTCAAGTCGCAATTTTTTTGTTCACCCATGGTACACGATCCTCCATCAAGTGGAAAACCAGTACACGTGTCAAATTAACACGTGGGCTGCCTTTTAGTACAGAAATGAGCTCCACCGTGTACCCGCATGGGTGTGGTTGGGAAAGACACAGGGGTACGTGCGCCGTGTGTGCACCTCTTCTCTTCGTGCACTTCCCCCACCTACATGGGTGTGTGTGAGAGAGATACAAACCTAGACAGATGGCGTGTGTGTTCATGAGTGTTTTTTGTTGGGGGTGTAATTTCGTGAATGTATTTATGGGAATATGTGTCGATGATATCTCAAACAAAAATTTAACACATGCAATGTGTGTGAAATAGAGGCCTATCTATATCATATATAGAGGGGGCGATCCACGAGAAGAGAGGCAGGGGTCATAGATATCGATAGAGTCGAAGAGAGGATCAAGTGGGTGGGTGCGAGATCGATGAAGAGAGCCATCGAAATTGTGTGTGTTCAAGTCAAAGATATAGGGCGACTGACCTACCGGAACGTCATAGGGCACAAGGCAAGTTTGTGTGTGGCAGGGAGACATGACTAGAGTGCTCGATGTATCGGTGTGTGGGGGAGGGGGGAGGTAGAGACCTAGCTAGAGAGGTAGATCGACTCGTATATGTGTTGAGAAGGAGAGATCCAGCTATGTATTGAGGGAGATCGGTCGACATCCATACATAAGTGAAGGACGAGAAATAGGTTGGGACAGAGAGAGGAGAGAGAGAGAGAGAGAGAGGGAGAGGGGAGTGCTGGATGGGTTGTGGAGTTGCTTCTCGAATATGGTGGGAGAGGCCTACTAGACAAACAGAGGGTAGATCTGCAATATTATCAATAAGAGTGGGGATGTGTTTCGGTGTGTGCGTGTGCGTAATAGATGTGTCGGGAGGCATGCATCCATGATGAAGGGGGGCCATGTGTTTGGTAAGCAGACCTAACTAGATCGGTAGATCAAATGTGTGTGTCGGAGGAAGGGAGAGACATAACTAATGAGGTAGATCGATCGACGCATGGGGAAAACAAGTTATAGTGACCTAGCTAGCTATATGTATAGCGGGAGATCGGTCGGTGTACATCCATTTGTTAAAGGCAAATAAGGCCCAGCGAGACGGATAGACAGAGAGAATGGAGCTAGGAGGTGGTGCGAGAGGCCTACTAGCTAGATAGGGGGAGGAGTGTGCGATTGTGAGATCGATGAAAAGAGGGGCGAGAGTTTACACATGTGTGGGACCATATGAGAGACACGAGGCATGGACACAGAAAGGAGGAGATGGAAGGTGCGTGTGTATGTTGTAGGTAGACATCACTGGAGAGGTTTATCAATCGGTGTGTGTCAGAAAGGAGTTGTGGAGACCGTGGGAGAACGACCTAAAGAAAAAAATGAATGTGGGCGATGGATAGAATGCTAAGGGAGGGGGAGGGCGAGGAGGGCGTGTGCATGCACGAGAGAAAGTTAGTGCTAGCTACAAAGGTTAAAGCATTGTGTGGGTGTAAGAGACTAACAAAGATCATAATTCGATATGAAAGTGGATTCATATATTTGAATAGGAGATCATAGTGTTATAAACATATGCATGCATGAATATAGCGGTGATACGCGTGGTGTGGTTTTGGACATGTTATACATAATGTGATAATGCATGGTGTTTGCATCTCACAACTAAATATCGAACAATCTAAACCATAATATGCATCGAACAATCTCACATTTTATTTGAATTTGTGATAATGTGTGGCGTTTGCAGCTCACAACTAAATATCAAACAATCTAAACCATACTATATATCGAACAATCTCACATTTTATTTAAATTTTTGATAATGTGTGGCGTTTGCAACTCACATCTAATTACTTGTAGGCATAGGGGGCGGGGCACCATACAATATGTGATAAACACATTATACATATGAGACATGGTTAAGATTATGAAGATCTAGCTAGAGCTTGAAACGTACTGTGATTTGAAATCAACATAAAGTGGATTCAAAAAATCGAGTTCGAGTTCATATAGTACACATAGTTCATATCTAACTTGACAGTAATCATGTGGTGTGCTGTGAAGATAATACACAAATGATGGTTTGACTTAACAATAATGATGATTGTAGATCTTATTAAAATAGAGAAACGAATTCAAATGGTTTAACTTCACAACAATCATGATTGTAGATCTTATTCAAATAGAAAAACGAATTCAAATTTAGTTCATATTGAAGCGGTACTATATACGTTTGGAATGCACTAAAACGTTCATTTGAGTGGCAGGTTGCATGCATTACACACGTACTGAAATATTTTAATTGAACATAACATGAATTCAAAGTTTTGAATGGCATTTGTAGTGTGAATTGATTTGGTACAATACACGGGACTAGACTCTCTTGTGTGGTGCGAATTGATTTCTTTTTGTTTTTTCGTCGAGGGAAGTGCAAATTGATTTGGTACAGTACAGGTTAGGCTTGTCCAGAAATTTCAGCACGCGCCTTGTTACCCCGAAATATTTAAGATATATCTTTGGGTCGTTGTGCTCCAAAACTCCCTCCATCTCAACCCATGCCTTGCTATCCCAAAATTACAATGCGCGTGAAAACTCCCACCTCCTGCGAAATCCCGACACGCGAAATGCCCATGATACCCCTGAACCGAAATAACTGCCTAGCTCAAATCGGTGGGGGTACTTTTTAACTTACCCCACATTTCAGACAAGCACATCCCTAAGCCATGGTTCCCCCTTCCCATCCCATTCTCCCACCCATTCGTACACCGAGGCCGTGAAAACCTACGAAGCCCCACACCTCCTTCGTACGCCACCCAACCGGAACCTCTTCCCCGAAGACGTTGTCCACAGCAACACCTTGACGTCCCTCATCCACCGCACCGGATGAGGATCCGCCGTTGATCTCGTTGTCCCGCCGGTTCGGCCACCCCGTCCTCCACCAACAAGGAGCTACCCCGACGCTCCCCTCATCTTTCGCGTCACCTCCATTCCCACACTGCTGCCTTCACCTGCACCACTGCAAGAGCAGCATCATCATCGATTATTCGGGTGAAGCTGAGGCCTAGTCGGTGCCACCAAAGAGGTTCTACACTAATCGCCGCATTTTCTTCTTGATTCGATCTCACGGTGCTGCCGGCGCTCGGTCCCAAGCTGACATGGCGCGGCTCCATCCACAGCGGCGTCGCTGGCCACTTCCTCCATGGCGTCGCTCCCTCGGCGGCGACGTCTACATCAGTAGGAGCTGCTGTTGCTTTGGCTCTCACTCGCGCTGCTTCTCTGCTCTTGCTCTCGGTCTCCTGCCTGGTCTGCTCTTGCTCTTGCTCTCGCTGCTGCTCTCGCTCTTGCTCTTGCTTGCACTGCTGCTCCGGTTTAGCTACACTTCAGTCGATTGAATCAACTTTTCGGTCAGTCGATTTTCATATGGTGGGGGGCTCCGGAGTTAAGGAAGAACCAGCCGCAGTGGGGACGGGGGCTCGCCGGAGAGGTACCCCACTATCTATCTTAGGGTTCAGGGTGGGGCAGTGGTCGGCAGTGGTGGGGGCACGGTGGTGCAGCGGTGGCGTGGGGGTCACCGAAGAAAAAGCTCGGCGCGGGGGGGGGGGGGGGGGCTAGAGGGATGGCCGGGGCAGCGGCGAACCGGTGGTGGGGAGTGGTTTCGGGACGGGCGGGGTGGCGAGGCGGCGGGGGCCGACGGTTTGGCCGGTGGTGGCTAGCGGCTCATGGGGGTGGAGGTTGAAGATGAACTGCAGGCCCTTGATTACATATCCAATGGCTGGAAAATCGACTGACCAGAGATGAAAAAGTCAGTCGACTGATGTGTAGCCTCACCCCTACTGCTCTACTCTTGCGCACGATGCTACTGCACAAGCAGCAGATACTGCTCTCGCTCGAGCCACTGCAGTTGCTACCCGAGATGCTGCTACACGACCAGCCGCCCTGGCTCTCGCACGTGCTGCTACTCCGGGTGCTGGTGCTGCTCTGTTGGGGAACGCAGTATTTCAAAAAATTTACCTACGATCAAGCAAGATCTATCTAGGAGATGCATAGCAACGAGCGGGGAGAGTGTGTCCACATACCCTCGTAGACCGAAAGCGGAAGCGTTTAGTAACATGGTTGATGTAGTCGAACGTCTTCACAATCCAACCGATTCAAGCACCGAACGTATGGCACCTCCGCGTTCAGCACACGTTCCTCTCGATGATGTCCCTCGATCTCTTAATCCAGCTCAGGACGAGGGAGAGTTCCGTCAGCACGACGGCATGGCGACGGTGATGATGAAGTTACCAGTGTAGGGCTTCACCTAAGCACTACGATGATATTACCGAGGTGTGTAACTGTGGAGGGGGGCATCGCACACGGCTAAGAGAAGACTTGGGTGTCCCTTTGGGGTGCCCCCCTCCCACGTATATAAAGGGAGGAGGACAGGTGGCCGGCCCAAGGGGGGCGCGCCATGGGGGGAGTCCTACTTGGACTCCCGGTCCAAGTTGGATTCGCCCCCACCCTTTCTATTCCCACTAGGAGAAGGAGGGAAAGAGGAGGAGGAGAGAAGGAAAGGGGGGCCGCCCCCAACCCTAGTCCAATTCGTTTTGGGATTGGGGGGCGTGTGCCACCACCTGGCCGCCGTCTCCTCTCTCCACTAGGGACCATGAAGGCCCATTAACTCCCCGGGGGGTTCCGGTAACCCCCAGCACTCCGTAAAATTCCCGAACCTTTCCGAAACCATTCCAGTGTCCAAACATAACCTTCCAATATATAAATCTTTATGTCTCGACCATTTCGAGACTCCTTGTTATGTCTGTGATCTCATCCGAGACTCCGAACAAACTTCGGTTCATCAAATCACATAATACAAAATGTCATCGAATGTTAAGCGTGCGGACCCTACCGGTTAGAGAACTATGTAGACATGACCGAGACACATCTCTAGTCAATAACCAATAGTACAACCTGGATGCTCATATTGGCTCCTACATATTCTACGAAGATCTTTATCGGTCAAACCGCATAACAACATACGTTGTTCCCTTTGTCATCGGTATGTTACTTGCCCGATATTCGATCGTCGGTATCATCATACCTAGTTCAATCTCGTTACCGGCAAGTCTCTTTACTCGTTCCGTAATGCATCATCCCGTGGCTAAGTCATTAGACACATTGCTTGCAAGGCTCATAATGATGTGCATTACCGAGAGGGCCCATCGATACCTCTCCGATACACGGAGTGACAAATCCTAATCTCGATCTATGCCAACTCAACAAACACCATCGAAGACACCTGTAGAGCATCTTTATAATCACCCAGTAACTTGTGACATTTGATAGCACACAAGGTGTTCCTCCGGTATTCGGGAGTTGCATAATCTCATAGTTAGAGGAACATGTATAAGTCATGATGAAAGCAATAGCAATAAAACTAAATGATCATTATGCTAAGCTAATGGATGGGTCTTGTCCATCACATCATTCTCTAATGATGTGATCCTGTTCATCAAATGACAACACATGTCTATGGTCAGGAAACTTAACCATCTTTGATTAACGAGCTAGTCTAGTAGAGGCATACTAGGGACACTCTATTTTTCTATGTATTCACACATGTACTAAGTTTCCAGTTAATACAATTCTAGCATGAATATTAAACATTTATCATGATATAAGGAAATATAAATAACAACTTTATTATTGCCTCTAGGGCATATTTCCTTTAGTCTCCCACTTACACTAGAGTCAATAATCTAGATTACATAGTAATGATTCTAACACCCATGGAGTCTTGGTGCTAATCATGTTTTTCTCATGAGAGAGGCTTAGTCAATGGGTCTGCAACATTCAGATCTGTATGTATCTTGCAAATGTCTATGTCTCCCTCCTTGACTTGATCGTGGATGGAATTGAAGCATCTCTTGATGTGCTTGGTTCTCTTGTGAAATCTGGATTCCTTTGCCAAGGCAATTGCACCAGTATTGTCACAAAAGATTTTCATTGGACCCGATGCACTAGGTATTACACCTAGATCAGATATGAACTCCTTCATCCAGACTCCTTCATTTTCTGCTTCTAAAGCAGCTATGTATTCCGCTTCACACATAGATCCCGCCACGACGCTCTTCTTGGAACTGCACCAACTAACAGCTCCACCATTCAATATAAATACGTATCCAGTTTGTGACTTAGAGTCATCCGGATCAGTGTCATAGCTTGCATCGATGTATCCATTTACGATGAGCTCTTTGTCACCTCCATAAACGAGAAACATATTGTCGGTGTCAAAACCGGCGGATCTCGGGTAGGGGGTCCCGAACTGTGCGTCTAGGTCGGATGGTAACAGGAGGCAGGGGACACGAAGTTTTACCCAGGTTCGGGCCCTCTCGATGGAGGTTAAACCCTACGTCCTGCTTGATTAATATTGATGATATGGGTAGTACAAGAGTAGATCTACCACGAGATCGGAGAGGCTAAACCCTAGAAGCTAGACTATGGTATGATTGTTGTTCTGTATGTTGTCCTACGGACTAAAACCCTCTGGTTTATATAGACATTGGAGAGGGTTAGGGTTACACAAAGCCGGTTACAATGGTAGGAGATCTGCATATCTGTATCGCCAAGCTTGCCTTCCACGCCAAGGAAAGTCCCTTCCGGACACGGGACGAAGTCTTCAATCTTGTATCTTCATAGTCCAGGAGTCCGGCTGAAGGTATAGTCCGGCCATCCGGACACCCCCTAATCCAGGACTCCCTTAGTAGCCCCTGAACCAGGCTTCAATGACGACGAGTCCGACGCGCAGATTGTCTTCGGCATTGCAAGGCGGGTTCCTCCTCCAAGTACTTCATAGAAGATTTTGAACACAAAGATAGTGTCCGGCTCTGCAAAATAAGTTTGCACATATTGCCATAGAGAGAATAACATTTACACAATTCTAATCTGCTGACGTATTCCATAGTGTGACACTCCACGGCCAAGCCTTTATCCGAGTCGTTTTATTATCCCACCTCAGCGCGTCATGCGAGGCGGTTTCCTTGCCACGTCTTGTTAAAGCAGAGATCATGTCCCCTTATTCCGGGATTCTCATCAATACGGGCGTGGGTAACCCAACCGCGCCATTGATTACGGTGCTTTGGAGATAAGCGAGTTTTACCAGGCTGGTGGGGACACGTAGTTGCGTCCACCCATATAAGGGGATAAGGACCCACCTTTTCACCTACGCCTTCTTCCTCCCTTGCTTATCCATTCTCGCACACTCGAGCTCCAGCGCCCAAGTCCGCACTCCCCACCTCAACCTTCTCCAGCCATGTCCGGAGAGGGAGGCAAGTGGATGGTCTCCTCCGTCACGGAGGGACACATCAAAAAACTGAGGAAGGCCGGATACTTGTCTAACGACATCGCGTACCGGCTTCCCGAAAAGGGGCAGCTCATTCCCACCCCTAGGCCCCATGAGAGGGTGGTGTTCCTCCCCCATTTCCTCCGTGGACTGGGCTTCCCTCTTCACCCATTTGTCCGGGGGCTCATGTTCTACTACAGCCTGGATTTCCACGATCTGGCCCCGAACTTTGTCCTCAACATCTCGGCGTTTATCGTCGTGTGCGAAGCTTTCCTCCGCATCCGCCCCCATTTCGGCCTATGGCTCAAGACTTTCAATGTCAAGCCGAAGGTGGTGCGCGGCAACCAGGCGGAGTGCGGAGGCACCATGGTGGGCAAGATGCCCAACGTCTTATGGCTCGAGGGCTCCTTTGTGGAGACCCCGAAGGGGTGGTAATCGGGGTGGTTTTACATCACCGAGCCGCGCGACCCCGAATGGGTCGCAGCCCCCGAGTTTCGATCCGGACCCCCTACGCGGCTCACCTCCTAGAAGGAGATGGGCCTATCGTGGGTTAAAAAAGGAGAGCTGACCGGACTCCAAACATGCGTCCAAACCCTGGTGGACAAGAATCTCAAACTTGTCAACGTAGTCCAGGTTATGCTCATCCGCCTGATCCTCCCGTGTCAACAACGGGCTTTCAACCTGTGGGAGTTCGACCCGGCGCGTCACCAAACTCTGGGCAGGCTCTTCGACACGACGTGCGAAGATGCCTGGAAGGTGCTTTTCAAGGGCGCCGAGGCCCCCGCATCCGCTACCGAGGATCGCGGATTCAGTACGCAGTGTCACGCTCATGCGGTAAGCTGTTTTTTTTCTTTTACAGGGTATCAGTTTTTCATAGTTTGACTCCATGCGGGATCTAAGCTCCCTTACCTTTGACAGGATTGGCAGGAGACGTCCGGACAGATCAACTGTCTGGCTCCTTTGCCCGAAGGCCTAGCGGACGCTCGTTTGGCGAAGCTGCTGGTTCCGGCACCCCATGTGGTGCCGGAGAAGAAGGCCACGGGGACTCGAAAGAGTGCCCAGCACCTGGAGGTGTCAGATCCCTCATCCGACGACTCCAAGACGCACTCCTCCCATGAAGACGAGGAGGAGGAAGAAGAGACCCCTCCCCCTCCAGCGGGGGAAGGGAAGAAAAGGAAGGCCGCCCCAACTGGGGAGGCCGAAGGGTCCAAGAAGGGGAAAACCCTTCCTCCAGACTACTCCACCGACGCCGACGACGGCGGAGAGGAGTGGCCGCTCAGGGCCAAGCCCCTGGCAAAATCGTAAGTATCCGGATACCAGAGTAATTCATAGTATTCGTTTATTGCACAGCTTTCCCTTATGTCGAATATGTTTATGCAGCCCACCCAAAGACCGGCTCGACGCGTCATCGAGCGGCTCACTGGACTCGTCGGATGTGAACTCACTTCTGACGGCTTCCTCCCCCCGTGCTACGGATGACACCGAAGTGTTGTCCCAACAGGTTCCAAGCCGGGAGGAGGTGGTCCTGGAGGCGCCGCAAGGCGACCTCCCGGACTCTAGGAGTAAAGGGGATGAAACCCCCCACGGCTCCAAGTCCGGCTCTAGGCCGGACACCGCTCCGGAACCTTCAAAGGTTCCAGAGTCCGGCGGGCGACCTCCTTCCAAGAGGAGCAAGCCCACCGTGCCGGTGACCCCCGTCCAACCGGAGGTGCCGGACAATCTGTTAGAGGCGCTCCAAGGCGCCTCCATCGACGAGGAGCACCGCACCATTATGAGTGCGGTGGTCCAGAAGGTTCAGTCCGCCAAGAGCGGACTGACTGAAGCTTGTACTAGCCTTGTAATAGGCTTTGAGGTAAGTAAAGAATGTGTAAATAATATTACCGCATAGACAGTAGCCCCTGATGCTCTGTTTGGCGTTCGGGAAGAAAAGCCGAATAGAGGATCAAATAAAATTCGCAGGAGTCTAACAAAAAGGAGTCAATATGCGTATGCAGGCTTCTCTGCTTGCGTCCGCCGCACTGACTGCGGAAGTGGACACGCTAAAGTAGAACCTCGAGCGGTCCGAGCAAGAGCTCGGGCGTGCGAAGAAGCAGCTCGAGGATAATGAAGGTAAAAATACCTTGTTTAAATATATATATATATAAAGGTGCAATTGCAAAAAATGATAGGATTATCGTGGCTATTGTAAGGGCCACGTCTGAGGTGGCGACCCTTAAGCAAGCGCTGCTCAAGGCTGAGAAGAGGGCGGCCACGGAGCGCACCGAGTGGGAGAAGTATGAGGCCCAGGTTGGCAAGGTGCGGCAAGAGATCTAGGTTCTCATGAAAAAACATGAGAGTTTGGAGCTTGACTCAAAGACGCGAGCGTCCGAGCTCGCGGCGGCTATTGAAAATACCAAGTCTGCCAAGGCCGAATCCCAGAAGACCCTCCAGGAGTTGGATGAGGTGAAGAAGATAGCGGCGGGTAAGGCATTCTTTATGCAAAGCAAACACATAAACGTGAGTTATTTGTTACTTACCCAAATCCGGAGCTCTCCAGGAGCGTTCGCAGATCTTCCCCGGAGTGTGTCCGATCCCGCCGCATTCTATCTCTGCCGAGGAGGGCAGCTCGGCAGAGAAGGTGTTCTGGTCTCAGTACGTTGAGGCCGGACACCCCGTGCCCCTGAGCGACCAGCTGAAGCAACTGGTCGAGCTCCACAAGGCGGCCGAACAGGCCATGAAGGGCCTCATAGTTCGGCTGTGGCCTGGAGAGGCTCTGCCTGGGAGCTATTTCGGGCTGGTGCGGCGGCTGGTGGGGGCCTGTCCGAGGCTCGAAGTCATCAAGCGCTCCGTCTGCATTGAAGGTGCCCGTAGGGCCCTTACCCGTGCTAAGGTGCACTGGGGCAAGCTGGATGCTGAGAAGCTTGTGAAGGACAGGCCACTGCCGGGGAAAGAGCATCGCAAGCCCAAGAATTACTATAAGGATGTTCTGAAGGGTGCCTGCCTTGTGGCGGATGAATGTTCCAAGGATGTATTTTTTGAGTAAAACTCGCTCGTTTTGTCCTGTGCGCTGAAAACTTGTTCATATGCGCTAAGCAATGCTGTTGGAATTTAAAATATTACCTTCTATGTGGCTGTTTATCAATTCTGAGAGATGGCGAGTCGTCGGCTTCTGCTGCCGTGCCGCTAGTGCTGGGGTGTTCGGGGATAAACTTGAGCGCTCTTTTTCCCATGTTTGGGTCCTTCGAGGGAGGCGCTCAGCCCAACGAACAAGGCAATCGGACTATAATGCGTGAACACTTTCACTTAGCCATAGAATTCTATAATTTTAAATTTCGACGAAGCCCCTGGTATTCGGAAGACCGAGTTCGTGGCGCTATCCACGCCTTGGCCGGACAGAGCCGACTCCTCGCTCTTAGCGGCATAAGTCTTTAGGGACTCGAAAAACCTCTCGAACAGCGACCAGCTCTCGCTTCATCATGACAGTCAGTGTTAGCTTTCTCCACTGAGGTGCTCGACCCAGCTCAACTGGGGCACAATCGCAGTGGTTCTCCTAGTGCTACCTTAGCCGATATAGCGGAACGTAAGGCACCAAAACATAGGAGCCGGGAAAACCCAACTATTGACCCAAGACATGATTCGGAGCCGATGCATATAATGCTATAAGTTCGGGGTGCCGCACTTGTTAAAGTGTTCGGACTTCTCACACCATATTGAGGGGTACTGAAGCCCCTGGCGTATTTTGGCCGTACCAAAGTGTACGGGTGCAACATGTCGTTAAGGAACATATATTAAAAAAAGAGTAATGCAAAAATAGACGAAAGCTATGCATTGTTTATTAAAGAGGGCTGCGATCAAAGCAGAACGATACAAATAATGCGATAAGCAAAAGGTTGGACTATTTAACATGTCCGTTCCAGGGGCAAGCTGCGGAATAGTATGCGAAACAGGTATACTGCTCGTGATAGAGACCACCTGGGAGTTTCGTAATGTGGCGTGGCTTGTCTGCTTCCCTGGTTCTTGCATCATTTGTGCGGCAATTGAACTGCCGAACAGGCCTTCTGAAGAGTGGAGTCCTGAAAGTAAGAGGAAATTAAAAAATCGGCAGCCCCTGGTGCGGTTTAAGCCGTGTTTCGGGCGTGTCGTGATGGTGCCTGAGGGAGTCCTGGATTAGGGGGTGTTCGGGTAGCCGGACTCCTGGACTATGAAGATACAAGATTGAAGACTTCGTCCCGTGTCCCGATGGGACTTTCCTTGGCATGGAAGGCAAGCTTGGCGATGCGGATATTCAAGATTTCCTACCATTGTAACCGACTCTGTGTAACCCTAACCCTATCCGGTGTCTATATAAACTGGAGGGTTGTAGTCCGTAGGCAATCAACTCCATATACAACAATCATACCATAGGCTAGCTTCTAGGGTTTAGCCTCCTTGATCTCGTGGTAGATCTACTCTTGTACTACCCATATCATCAATATTAATCAAGCAGGACGTAGGGTTTTACCTCCATCAAGAGGGCCCGAACCTGGGTAAAACATCATGTTCCCTGCCTCCTGTTACCATCCGGCCTAGACGCACAGTTCGGGACCCACTACCCGAGATCCGCCGGTTTTGACACCGACATTGGTGCTTTCATTGAGAGTTCCTCTGTGTCGTCGCCTTTAGGCCCGATGGCTCCTTTGATCATCAACAACGATACGGTCCAGGGTGAGACTTTTCTCCCCGGACAGATCTTCGTCTTCGACGGCTTCGCTCTGTGGGCCAATTCGCTCGGCCACCTGGAGCAGATCGAAAGCTATGCCCCTGGCCATCAAGTCAGGTTTGGAAGCTTAAACTACACAGCTGACATCCGCGGAGACTTGATCTTCGACGGGTTCGAGCCACGGCCAAGCGCGCCGCACTATCTCGAGGGGCATGACCTAGCTCTGCCTCCGGACAGTGTCCTGGAGGCCGCACACACATCGGTTCCGACCCCTAACTCGGAGCCTATTGCGCCAATCGAGGATGAGCGGTTGGACGTCACCTTGGGGGCTTCGATCTCAAAGGCGATCGAGCTGAACGCTAGCCCCGCGCCCCTGCCGATCGAATCCGATTGGGCACCGATAATAGAGTTCTCCACCGCAGACATCTTTCAGCACTCGCCTTGTGGCGATATCCTGAACTCTCTCAAGTCTCTCTCCTTATCAGGAGAGCCCTAGCCGAACTACGGTCAGCGAGGATGGGATACGGATGATGAAGAAATTCAAAGCCCACCCACCACCCACTTGGTAGCCACTGTCGACAATTTAAACGACGTGCTCAACTTCGACTCCGGAGACATCGATAGCATGGATGACGATGTAGGAGATACCGACGAACCAACGCCCATAGGGCATTGGACAGCCACCTCATCTCACGATGTGTACATGGTGGATACCCCTAAAGGAAGCGACAACGAGGAAAAAGGGGATGGGACGGGAGATCGACCCCCCGAAAAGCAATCAAAGCGTCGGCGTAAACGCCGACCCAAGCCCCGCCTCGACAAAAACCCAGCCATAGAGCAGGACGAGCCGGTAGACGACGAGCATGCCTTAGAGCAACCGTCCGAACAGGGCAACACGGATAGAGAAACCGAACATCCCTCCTCCGGCGAAAACGGCATTCCGGACGACCTCACGCCGAATAAACCTATGGAGCAGAAGAATCTCCACGAGAGGCTCGTTACAACTGCACGCAGCCTAAAAAAGCAGAAGCGGAAACTAAAAACAACGGAAGATGCACTCCGGATTAGATGGAGCAAAGTAATCAATACCACAGATAAGTACGGCGACAGTCACCGCACTAAAAGCTATCCGAAAAGAAAGCTACTGCCTGAATTCGACGAAGAGGCCCTAGAGCCCTCGCATTCAAAAAATGAAAAAGCCACACGGTCGAATAGACGACCCCATAAAGCGGCAAGCGGCGCCGCACCTAAATCGGCATGCGACCCACTTAAGGACTCGCATCATGGCCCAGTCAGGTCCATTTATGGGCCAAGAAAGCAAGCTCTCGTAAGCAACGCTATGAAGCCATCATCAGAATCCGGCACACCCAAATACAGGGGCGCCGCACACCCCCTATGTTTCACCGATGAGGTCCTGGACTATGAATTCCCAGAAGGATTCAAACTCATAAACATAGAGGCATATGATGGAACAACAGACCCTGGAGTTTGGATCGAGGATTTTATCCTCTACATACACATGGATAGAGGAGATGATCTCCACGCCATAAAATATCTACCCCTTAAGCTTAAAGGGCCAGCCCGGCATTGGCTTAAAAGCCTTCCCGAAAACACAATTGGAAGCTGGGAAGAGCTCGAGGATGCTTTCCGAGCAAACTTTCAAGGGACCTATGTCCGCCCTCCGGATGCAGACGATCTTAGTCACATAACTCAACAACCCGGAGAATCAGCTCGGCAGTTCTAGAATAGATTCCTCACTAAAAAGAATCAGATAGTCGACTGTCCGGACGCCGAAGCCTTAGCAGCTTTCAGGCATAACGTCCAAGACGAATGGCTCGCCAGACACCTCGGCCAAGAAAAGCCAAGAACAATGGCCGCACTAACAAGCCTCATGACCCGCTTTTGTGCAGGGGAGGATAGCTGGTTGGCAAGGTGCAGCCCCAGCAACCCAAGTACATCCGAAACTAGGGATGGAAACAGAAAACCGCGACACAACAAGGACCGTCGCTGGACTAAGGACAAAAGTGCGAAGAGCACGGCAGTCAATGCCGGATTCAAAGGCTCACGACAAAATCAGGAAAAATCGCCCCCCAGGATAACAGGGACGATCCATCCAACCTAAATAAAGTCCTGGACAGGATATGTCAGATACACAGTACTCCCGGGAAGCCTGCTAACCATACCCACAGAGACTGTTGGGTTTTCAAACAATCCGGCAGACTCAATGCCGAACACAAGGGGCTCGACACACCAAGTGAAGACGAGGACGAACCCCAAAAGCAGAGCACCAGGAAACAAAAGAACTTCCCACAAGAAGTAAAAACAGTGAACTCACTTCACATAACAAAACGTGCGGCGCCCGTAAAGGTACGCACCACACGGCCCATCCCCAAAGGGTCCTGCCACTAGTTGTCAAAACCGATCATCTTCGATCAGCTAGATTATTCTAGGAATATCAAGAATGTAGGCTGGACTGCCTTGATACTCGATCCAATAATTGGCGGACTCTAGTTTTCAAATGTCCTTATGGACGGCGGCAGTGGACTAAACCTGATATATCAGGATACAATCCAGCACATGGGGATAAACCCAACAAGAATCCGCCGCAGCAAAACCTCCTTTCAAGGGGTAATACCTGGTCCGGACACCCATTGTATGGGTTTTCTCCGGCTCGAAGTCATATTCGGCTCTGCCGATAACCTCCATCGTGAAAAGCTGACCTTCCATATCGTCCCGTTCTCAAGTCGCTATCAAGCACTACTGGGACGCGAAGCTTTCGCTCGCTTTAACGCAATACCGCATTATGCATCTCTTACGCTTAAGATGCCCGGTCCACGTGGCATCATCTCTTTGAAGGGAAAGCACTAAAGTGCTCCTCCCCAAGCCAGCTATCTTCTCCCATGCAAAAGCGGGTCATGAGTGTCGTGAGTGCTGCCATAGATTTCGGCTTTTCCTGTCCAAGGTGCCGGGCAAGCCACTCGTCACGGATATTGTGCTTGAAGGCTGCTAGGGCCTCGGCGTCCGGACAGTCGACTATTTGATTTTTCTTTGTTAGGAACCGTGTCCAGAATTGCCTGGCCGATTCATCTGGCTGCTGAATTACGTGACTTAGGTCATCGGCGTCTGGGGGTCGCACATAAGTGCCCTGGAAATTGTCGAGGAATGCGGCTTCCAGGTCCTCCCAACAATTGATTGATCCTGTTGGCAAGCTGTTAAGCCAATGCCGAGCTGGTCCTTTAAGCTTGAGTGGGAGGTATTTGATGGCGTGGAAATCATAGCCGCGGGCCATGTGGATATGAAGGAGATAATCCTCGATCCATACCGCAGGATCTGTTGTGCCATCATATGATTCGATGTTTACGGGTTTGAAACCCTCGGGGATTTGATGATCCATTAGTTCGTCTGTGAAGCATAGTGGGTGTGTGGCGCCTCTGTACTGGGCTATGTCACGATGTAGCTCCAATGAGCTTTGTCTACTATGTTCGGCCCTACCAGATTTATGTCCGGCGTGACAGTTATTGTTTCGAGTCGTGGGGCGCCCACGTGATCCGTAGATCGATCTTGTTTGCCTTGCCTTGTCCTCCAACATATCTCGTAGGTCTGGCGCATTTTCCCGTGCCTTGGTATGGGGTGCGGCTTGAGTGGAGGGCCGAGAGGCCTCTCTGCCGTGGCCATGAGGTGGCCGGTCGGCCGTATCAAGTGCTTCCTCCTCTAATCGGGGTAGCAACCTGCGCCTTGGGTAGCTCTTGGAGGGGCATTCGAGTTTATGCTCTTCGGCTGCCAGGACTTCAGTCCATCTGTCGACTAGCAAATCTTGATCAGCTCTAAGTTGTTGTTGTTTTTTCTTGAGGCTTCTTGCCGTGGCCATAAGCCTGCGTTGAAAACGCTCTTGCTCGACGGGATCCTCTGGCACAACGAATTCGTCATCTTCGAGGCTTGCCTCGTCTTCGGAGGGAGGCATATGATTATCGTCCTCGACCTCTCTGTCTGCCGCTCTCTCATGAGGGCTGGTTTCTCCATCCTCCTGTGCTGAATCTTGCTGGGGGGGGGGGGTTTCTTCGGCACTCTCCGGAGTATTATTGTCTCCCATGCTGGAATCACCGCATTTGTTTTGGCAGGATTTTGAGCGGCGCCGCTGACGCCGGCGCTTAGGCTGTTTCTTGGAGGGGTCATCCTCCGCTGTTCCAACGCCATCTCCTTCTTTTGGGGTGTCCACCATGTATATGTCATATGACGAGGTGGCTTTCCAGGGCCTAATAGGCGCTGGTTCTTCATCGTCTCCTTCATCGGCGTCCATACCGTCGATGTCTTCAGAGTCGAAGTCGAGCATGTCGGTTAAATCGTCGACAGTGGCTACAAAGTGGGTCGTGGGTGGGTTTTAAATTTCTTCATCATCCGTACCCCAGCCTTGCTGACCGTAGTCCGGCCAGGGCTCTCCTGATAAAGAGAGAGACTTCAGTGTCTTCATAATATCGCCGAAAGGCAAGTGCTGAAAGATGTTCGCGGCAGTAAACTCCATGATCCGTGCCCAATCGGATTCGATCGGCAGGGGCGCGGAGGGTTCGGAGTCCGGAGAGGAGTCCGGCTCCTTGGAGTCGCGATTCTCGCAGAGTGTGGGGCTGGTGTTCGGCTCAATCGCCATTGGGATCGCAGCCCCCGAGGCGGCGTCCAACCACCCATCCTCGATCAGCGCAGTTGGCTCCGAATTAAGGGTCGAAGCCGATGCGGGTGCGGCCTCCAGGGCACTGTTCGGCGGCAGAGCTAGATCATGCTCGTCGTGACAGTGCGGCGCGCTCGGCAGTGGCTCGAATCCGTCGAAGATCAAGTCCCCGCGGATGTCAGCCGTGTAGTTTAAGCTTCCAAATCTGACCTGATGGCCAGGGGCATAGCTTTCAATCTGCTCTAGATGGCCAAGTGGATTGGCCCGCAGTGCGAAGCCGCCGAAGACGAAGATCTGTCTGAGGAGGAAGGTCTCACCCTGGACTGCATCGCTATTGATCATCGTAGGAGCCATCGAGCCTGACGGCGACGACACAAAGGAACTCTCAATGAAAGCACCAATGTCGGTGTCAAAATCGGCGGATCTCGGGTAGGGGGTCCCAAACTGTGCGTCTAGGCCGGATGGTAACAGGAGGCAGGGGACACGAAGTTTTACCCAGGTTCGGGCCTTCTCGATGGAGGTAAAACCCTACGTCCTGCTTGATTAATATTGATGATATGGGTAGTACAAGAGTAGATCTACCACGAGATCGGAGAGGCTAAACCCTAGAAGCTAGCCTATGGTATGATTGTTGTTCTGTATGTTGTCCTACGGACTAAAACCCTCCGGTTTATATAGACACCGGAGAGGGTTAGGGTTACACAAAGTCGGTTACAATGGTAGGAGATCTGCATATCCGTATCGCCAAGCTTGCCTTCCATGCCAAGGAAAGTCCCTTCCAGACACGGGACGAAGTCTTCAATCTTGTATCTTCATAGTCCAGGAGTCCGGCTGAAGGTATAGTCTGGCCATCCGGACACCCCCTAATCTAGGACTCCCTCACATATCCTTAGTCCTTTTCAGGTATTTCAGGATGTTCTTGACTGCTGTCCAGTGATCCACTCCTGGATTACTTTGGTACCTCCCTGCTAAAATTATAGCAAGGCACACATCAGGTCTGGTACACAGCATTGCATACGTGATAGAACCTATGGCTGAGGCATAGGGAATGACTTTCATTTTCTCTCAATCTTCTGCAGTGGTCGGGAACTGAGTCTGACTCAACTTCACACCTTATAACACAGGCAAGAACCCTTTCTTTGATTGATCCATTTTGAACTTCTTCAAAACTTTATCAAGGTATGTGCTTTGTGAAAGTCCAATTAAGCGTCTTGATCTATCTCTATAGATCTTGATCCCCAATATATAAGCAGCTTCACCGAGGTCTTTCATTGAAAAATTATTATTCAAGTATCCTTTTATGCTATTCAGAAATTTAGTATCATTTCCAATGAACAATATGTCATCCACATATAATATCAGAAATGCTACAGAGCTCCCACTCACTTTCTTGTAAATACAGGCTTCTCCAAAAGTCTGTATAAAACCATATGCTTTGATCACATTATCAAAGCGTATATTCCAACTCCGAGAGGCTTGCACCAGTCCATAAATGGATTGCTGGATCTTGCATACTTTGTTAGCACCTTTGGGATCGACAAAACCTTCTGGTTGCATCATATACAACTCTTCTTTAAGATATCCATTAAGGAATGCAGTTTTGACATCCATTTGCCAAATTTCATAATCATAAAATGTGGCAATTGCTAACATGATTCAGACAGACTTAATCATCACCATGGGTGAGAAGGTCTCATCGTAGTCAACTCCTTGAACTTGTTGAAAACCTTTCGCGACAAGTTGAGCTTTGTAGACAGTAACATTACCGTCGGCGTCACTCTTCTTCTTGAATATCCATTTATTCTCTATTACTTGTCGATCATCGGGCAAGTCAACCAAAGTCCATACTTTGTTCTCCTACATGGATCCCATCTCAGATTTCATGGTCTCAAGCCATTTTGCGGAATCTGGGCTCATCATCACTTGTAGTTAGTAGGTTCGTCATGGTCAAGTAACATGACCTCCAGAACAGGATTACCATACCACTCTGGTGCGGATCTTACTCTGGTTGACCTACGCGGTTCGGTAGTAACTTGATCAGAAGTTTCATGATCATCATCATTAGCTTCCTCACTAATTGGTGTAGGAATCACTGGAACTAATTTCTGTGGTGAACTACTTTCCAATTCGGGAGAAGGTACAATTACCTCATCAAGTTCTACTTTGCTCCCACTCACTTCTTTCGAGAGAAACTCCTTCTCTAGAAAGAATCCATTCTTAGCAACTAATATCTTGCCTACGGATCTGTGATAGAAGGTGTACCCAACAATTTCCTTTGGGTATCCTATGAAGACATATTTCCCTGATTTGGGTTCGAGCTTATCAGGTTGAAGCTTTTTCACATAAGCATCGCAGCCCCAAACTTTAAGAAACGACAACTTGGGTTTCTTGCCAAACCACCGTTCATATGGTGTCGTCTCAACGGATTTAGATGGTGCCCTATTTAACGTGAATGCAGTCGTCTCTAAAGCATAACCCCAAAACGATAGCGGTAAATCAGTAAGAGACATCGTAGATCGCACCATATCTAATGAAGTGCGGTTACGACATTCAGACACACCATACGCTGTGGTGTTCCAGGTGGCGTGAGTTGCAAAACTATTCCGCATTGTTTCAAACGAAGACCAGACTCATAACTCAAATATTCACCTCCACGATCAGATCGTAGAAATTTTATTTTCTTGTTACGATGATTTTCCACTTCACTCTGAAATTCTTTGAACTTTTCAAATGTTTCATACTTATGTTTCATCAAGTAGATATACCCATATCTACTCAAATCATCTATGACGGTCAGAAAATAACAATACCCGCCGCGAGCCTCAACACTTATCGGACCGCATACATCAGTATGTATTATCTCCAACAAGTCTGTTGCTCGCTCCATTATTCCGGAGAACGGAGTCTTAGTCATCTTGCCATGAGGCATGGTACGCAAGCATTAGGTGATTCATAATCAAGTGATTCCAAAAGCCCATCAGTATGGAGTTTCTTCATGTGTTTTACACCAATATGACCTAAACGGCAGTGCCACAAATAAGTTGCACTATCATTATTAAACTTGTATCTTTTGGCTTCAATACTATGAATATGTGTATCACTACTATCAAGATTCAACAAAAATAGACCACTCATCAAGGGTGCATGACCATAAAAGATATTACTCATATAAATAGAACAACCAGTATTCTCTGATTTAAATAAATAACCGTCTCACATCAAACAAGATCCAGATATAATGTTCATGCTTAACGCTCGCTCCAAATAACAATTATTCAGGTCTCAAACTAATCCCAAAGGTAGATGTAGAGGTAGCGTGCCGATGGTGATCACATCGACTTTGGAACCATTTCCTACGCGCATCGTCACCTCGTCCTTAGCCAATCTTTGTTTAATCTGTAGCCCCTGTTTCGAGTTGCAAATATGAGCAACAGAACCAGTATCAAATACCCAGGCGCTACTACAAGCATTAGTAAGGTACACATCAATAACATTTATATCAAATATACCTTTCACTTTGCCATCCTTCTTATCCGCCAAATACTTCGGGCAGTTCCGCTTCCAGTGACCAGTCCCTTTGCAGTAGAAGCACTCAGTCTCAGCTTACGTCTAGACTTGGGCTTCTTCACTTGAGCAGCAACTTGCTTTCCATTCTTCTTGAAGTTCCCCTTCTTCCCTTTGCCCTTTTTCTTGAAACTAGTGGTCTTGTTAACCATCAACACTTGATGCTCCTTCTTGATTTCTACCTCCGTAGCCTTTTGCATTGCGAAGAGCTCGGGAATTGTCTTATCCATCCCTTGCATATTATAGTTCATCATGAAGCTTTTGTATCTTGGTGGAAGTGATTGACAAACTCTGTCAATGACACTATCATCGGGAAGATTAACTCCTAGTTGAGTCAAGTGGTTGTGGTACCCGGACATTCTGAGTATATGTTCACTAACAGAACTATTCTCCTCCATTTTGTAGTTGTAGAACTTAATAGAGACTTCATATCTCTGAATCTGGGCATTTGCTTGAAATATTAACTTCAACTCCTAGAACATCTCATATGCTCCATGACATTCAAAACGTCGTTGAAGTCCCGGTTCTAAGCCGTAAACCATGGCACACTGAACTATCGAGTAGTCATCAGCTTTGCTCTGCCAGACGTTCATAACGTCTGGAGTTGCTCCTGTAGCGGGTCTTGCACCTAGCGGAGCTTCCAGGATGTAATTCTTATGTGCAGCAATGAGGATAATCCTCAAGTTACGGACCCAGTCCGTGTAGTTGCTACCATCATCTTTCAACTTAGCTTTCTCTAGGAACGCATTAAAATTCAAGGGAACGGTAGCACGGGCCATTGATCTACAACAACATAGACATGCAGAATACTATCAGGTACTAAGTTCATGATAAATTAAAGTTCAATTAATCATATTACTAAAGAACTCCCACTTAGATAGACATCCCTCTAGTCATCTAAATGATCACGTGATCCATATCAACTAAACCATGTTCGATCATCACGTTAGATGGAGTAGTTTTCAATTGTGAACATCACTATGTCGATCATATCTACTATATGATTCACGCTCGACATTTCGGTCTCAGTGTTCCTAGGCTCGTCAAGTTTAACCAGAGTATTCTGCGTGTGCAAAACTGGCTTGCACCCCTTGTATGTGAACGTAGAGCTTATCACACCCGATCATCACATGGTGTTTCGGCACGATGAACTGTAACAACGGTGCATACTCAGGGATAACACTTATACATTGAAATTTAGTGAGAGATCATCTTATAATGCTACAGGCGTACTAAGCAAAATAAGATGCATAAAGGATAAACATCACATGCAATCAAAATAAGTGATGTGATATGGCCATCATCATCTTGTGCCTTTGATCTCCATCTCCAAAGCACCGTCATGATCACCATCATCATCGGCTTGACACCTTGATCTCCATCGTAGCATCGTTGTCATGTTGCCAACTATTGCTTCTACGACTATCGCTAACGCTTAGTGATAAAGTAAAGCAATTACATGGCGATTGCATTTCATACAATAAAGCGACAACCATAAGGTTCCTTCCAGTTGCCGATAACTGTTACAAAACATGATCATCTCATACAAAAATTTATATGTCATCACGTCTTTACCATATCACATCACAACATGCCTTGCAAAAACAAGTTAGACGTCCTCTACTTTGTTGTTGCAAATTTTACGTGGCTGCTACGGGCTTCTAGCAAGAACCGTTCTTACCTACGCATCAAAACCACAACGATTTTTCCTCAAGTGTGTTGTTTTAACCCTCAACAAGGACCGGGCGTCTTCAAACTCGACTCAACTAAAGTTGGAGAAACAGACACCCGCTAGCCACCTGTGTGCGAAGCACGTCGGTAGAACCAGTCTCATGAACGCGGTCATGTAATGTCGGTCCGGGCCGCTTCATCCAACAATATCGCCGAATCAAAGAAAGACGTTGCTGGTAAGAAGTATGAATATTATCAGCCACAACTCTTTGTGTTCTACTCATGCATATAACATCTACGCATAGACCTGGCTCGGATGCCACTGCTGGGGAATGCAGTATTTCAAAAAAAATTACCTACGATCACGCAAGATCTATAAAGGAGATGCATAGCAACGAGCAGGGAGAGTGTGTCCATGTACCCTCGTAGACCGAAAGTGGGAGCGTTTAGTAACACGGTTGGTGTAGTCAAACGTCTTCGCGATCCAACCGATCCAAGCACCGAACGTACGGCACCTCCACATTTAGCACACGTTCAGCTCAATGACGTCCCTCGATATCTTGATCTAGTTGAGGACGAGGGAGAGTTTCGTCAGCACAACAGCGTGGCGACGGTGATGATGAACTTACCGGCGCATGGCTTCGCCTAAGCACTACGACGATATGACCGAGGTGTGTAACTGTGGAGGGGGGCACCGCACATGGCTAAGAGAAGACTTGGGTGTCCCTTTCGGGTGCCCCCCTCCCACGTATATAAAGGGGGTAGGAGAGGTGGCCGGCCCAAGGGGGTGCGCCATGGGGGGAGTCCTACTTGGACTCCCGGTCCAAGTAGGATTCGCCCCCCCCCCTTTCCTATTCCCACTAGGAGAAGGAGGGAAGGAGGAGGAGGAGAGAAGGAAAGGGGGCCGGCCCCCCAACCCTAGTCCAATTCGGTTTGGGCTTGGGGGCATGTGCCACCAGCTGGCCGCCGCCTCCTCTCTCCACTAGGGCCCATGAAAGCCCATTAACTCCCCGGGGGGGTTCCGGTAACCCCCGGTACTCCGGAAGATGCCCGAACCTTTCCGAAACCATTCCAGTGTCCAAACATAACCTTCCAATATATCAATCTTTATTTCTTGACCATTTCTTGACTCCTCGTCATGTCTGTGATCTCATCCGGGACTCTGAACAAACTTTGGTTCATCAAATCACCTAATACAAAACATCATCGAACGTTAAGCGTGCGGACCCTATGGGTTCGAGAACTATGTTGACATGACCGAGACACATCTTCGGTCAATAACCAATAGCAGAACCTGGGTGCTCATATTGGCTTCTACATATTCTACGAAGATCTTTATCGGTCAAACTGCATAACAACATACGTTGTTCCCTTTGTCATCGGTATGTTACTTGCCCGAGATTCGATCGTCGGTATCATCATACCTAGTTCAATCTTGTTACCGGCAAGTCTCTTTACTCGTTCCGTAATGCATCATTCCTTGGCTAACTCATTAGACACATTGCTTGAAAGGCTCATAATGATGTGCATTACCGAGAGGGCCCAGAGATACCTCTCCGATACACAGAGTGACAAATCCTAATCCCGATCTATTCCAACTCAACAAACACCATCAGAGACACCTGTAGATCATCTTTATAATCACCCAGTTACGTTGTGACGTTTGATAGCGCACAAGGTGTTCCTACGGTATTCAGGAGTTGCATAATCTCATAGTCAGAGGAACATGTATAAGTCATGAAGAAAGAAATAGCAATAAAACTAAACGATCATTATGCTAAGCTAGCGGATGGGTCTTGTCCATCACATCATTCTCTAATGATGTGATCCCATTCATCAAATGACAACACATATATATGGTCAGGAAACTTAACCATCTTTGATTAACGAGCTAGTCTAGTAGAGGCATACTAGGGACGCTCTGTTTGCCTATGTATTCACACATGTACTAAGTTTCCGGTTAATACAATTCTAGCATGAATAATAAACATTTATCATGATATAAGGTAATATAAATAACAACTTTATTATTGCCTCTAGGGCATATTTCCTTCATGCTCCTACTGCTTTTCTGCTACTAGTGCGTTCAGTTTTGACAGTAAAATTCGGTTTCGACAGTTAAGTTCAGAGATGAGCGGCTGATGTATTTTACATCTAGCACTTTGTGGTCATGTATTTTACGTCATCTATTAGAGATTCTATTAGAATTCCACTCAGGTTAACACTGTCTCTCTTGTCCTGCTTCAGCCTCGCCGTTGTATAACTCACCAGAGCTGCTCCAACGACGAAACCCTCCATCATAGCGGAGCAGCACCCGGGCTCCATCTCTAGACGCCTAAGATCTTATTCCCCTCCTCCGACAGCCAAATCAGCTGGAGCATCCTCACCGACCAACCCAATCACGCTGAGATCGACATGGCTTCGCCAAAGAGGTTGTACACCTGTTGCATCGCTTTTTTACTCTACATGTTATATATATATATATATATATATATGTGTGTGTGTGTGTGTGTGTGTATTGTCCACTGAGCACACGTAGTAACGTGAAATACGATTAGTTTATCCTACTATATGACAAGCAGTGAGGTACCAGGAAACTTAGCTATCCGTGATGGACTCTCTTGAATGCCATCATTATTTATCTCTGCGTGTTTGAGCTGTGCATTTGTAGATGGGCCTGGGAGTTGAGCTAGTAGGGCAGTGGCCTGGGTCCAAAGTAGTAGAAGTAGCACAAAAACATTTTCTTTGAGTGTAGGCTTTTCCCTGCTCATGCCTGCCTACTAGAATCGCCAGTGCTTGAAAGGAAAAGTGAAGGAGAAACATAAGAATTGGAAAGTTTCCTATGGTACTACTATTCATGCATTTGGTTCAAAGGAATGGAGCAAAGGTAAATTGTAGGATTTGTTCCTTTAGTGTCTCCTTGAAAGAAAAACCATAGGAATTTTAATATCCACTTGTCCTCCTTTTCAAATTCCTATTCATGAAGCACAAGACTAAGAGATAGTAGCATAATAGCATTATAACCGTACATTTTCTTGTGGTTTGACTTAATCTCACCATGCTTCTTTGCATCCCGTGATCTTCCAATTCTTGTGAACCAAACACCCAGATTGGCAGAAATCATGTGTTTTTAAATTCTCTGTTTTGCACGTGCATTCCTATCCTATAACTGTGTATTTCCTATCCCTGCGTTGTTAGAATCCTCCAATTCAAACAAGCCCTTACAGAATTACTTCTCTTACAGATAGTTGTCAAAGAAAACCTTGTGTTGTTTGTCCTGCTCCTGTTGCACCGTTGTCCACCCCAGCTCAGTTGCTCCAACGATAGAAGGGTCCACCACAGCAGGGATCCGGCCTCCAGACTGTCTTTCGCCGCCTTAGATCTTCTTCCCCGCTGCTGGCAGCCACGACAACTGCATTACCATCATCAACCGAGCAGATTACCTTGAGGACTACACGGGTCCGCAAGAGAGGTCGCATTATTTCGTGTATGCTTACGTTATGCATCGCTAATATTACATGCTACTTTATCATCATGTTCGTCGATTAGGCTCTAAGTCAGCTACAAACTAATGCTCAAACTTGAGTTTTTAAATGGTTGTGGGGTACATATTGGGGCCACAATCAATAGTATCTATCTACTATCTGGTTAATCTCTGGTGTCTACTATGAGTTTCATGTTGGGTGGGAAACAGATAGTAAAGAAGCCATTATCTGTATTTTTTAACTAAAGCCATTACATGCCTGCTATCATTGGTTTTGGGTCTATCCACAGGTTGCTACCATCACTCTGGATTTCTGCATGCACTCCTTACATAATCTCACTATGTTTTATTCCTATGCATGTCAGTTATTGTACACAATGGAACTGAACATGTAGAGAAAAAGAGACGAGCCTTGCGTGGCAATAAAATTTCATGCAGAGCTCGCTCCATGGTGGGCGCAAAGGCAGCCCCCCTCCACCCATTTTGGATTGTAACCAAGAGGAATATAATTGTTCTGAGGGGTATTCAGAAGGAGAAGACCACTCCTATTTACCCCCTGAGGTCTTCGCTCTAACTTGGCATGCTGATGTTGCTAATATCATGCATATGGTGCCTTGCATTGCTTACTTTATAGATCAAATATGTCATCTACTTAGTTTAGACATGCTTTGTGTGAATGTCATCTGTTTAGTTTCTTTATCGTATATGTGAATTATGCAATGCCATCTTGTTTAGCCAGGCATCATATATGTGAATTTTGCAATGCCATCCTGCTTAGCCGGTCATCTTATATGTGAATTATATCAGGCAATCCTTTTTTCATTACCTATTACATTTGTCAACAATGTTAGTACATTCAACTACTCTTCGTGTGCATCAGCCATTTGACACGGTGATGGAAAATTTTGGAGTGAAAACAAGGTCTTTAGAGTAGACTATGCTATCCGACGAAGCGCACATCTCGCTGGTTACGTATAGCTCCTTAGAGGAGGGTTCAGAGATAGATGACCAGTTCTATCCCCCCCAAGGTGTATGATCTAACTTGGCAGGGTTATGTTGCCCATATCATGTGTATGGTGTCTTGCATTGCTATGTCATTTGATTAGTTTAGACATGCTTTGTGTGTATGCCACCAGTTTAGTGTCTAATTACCATATATGTGAATTATGCAATGCCATCTTGTTGCAAGAGACATTATATATGTGAATTATGCAATGTTATCTTGTTGCAAGGCATTATATATGTGAATTATGCAATGCCATGTTGTTTAGCCAATCATCATATATGTGAATTATATCATGCTATCCTTTTTGTATTATGTGTTCCATTTGTCGACAACGTTTGTATATTCAACTACTCTTCCTATGCATCAGCCATTTGAAGCGGTGATGGAAGCATCTAGAGTGAAAACAAGGTATTCTGAGCAGATAATGCTACCTGCCGAAGCACACATCTTGCTGGTTACAGATAGCTCCTCAGAGGAGGATTCAGAGACTGATGACCAGTCTTATTTCTCCGCTGAGGTCTATGATCAAACTTGGCAGGGTTATATTACTCATGTCATGCATGTTGTCTTGCATTGCTTAGTTTTTACATCATATATGTGATTGCCATATGCTTACTTGCTTAGTATATAAATCATATATTTGAATTATATCATGCCATCATGTTTACATAGACAGCATCTATCTGAATTATGGCATGCCAACCCATTTAATAAAGACATCATATAGTTATATCGTCTCATCCTGTTTAGTGTTTACAGTCATCATATTTTGAATTATGTCATTATATCCGTGAATTATATCATGCTATCATGTTTCCATAGGCGGCATGTATGTGAATTATGGCATGCTAACCTATTTAATAAATACATTATATAGTTATATCATGTCATCTTGTTTACATAGTCATCATATTTTGAACTATGTCTTTCCATCCTTTTTAGTTAGCCATCATATATGTGAAATTGTGTCATGCTATCCTGTTTAGTTAGCCATCATATATGTGAAATTGTGTCATGCTATCATGTTTGGTTAGACTACATAAATGTGAATTATTTCATGCCCTCTTATTCCCCACTATCCATTGCACCTGTCTTCAATTACTTTTCTTGTTTATCAGCCATTTGAATTGGAGAGGGTGATGGCAGTATCTAAGGGAGTAACAACACGGTCTTCGGAAAAGATAGTGCTACCAGTCGATCCAGATAGAACCACGATTGTACTTGCCCAAGAACCAGCCCCACCACACATAACCCAGACTCTTGCAGATTGTACCCCTACCCAGTTGGACAGAGAACCAACTACACCCCTTCTGACCCCAACACTAGCAGATAGTAACCTAGTTCGAGTTAACACAGCACTGTATCCACCCTAGAGCACCCAAACATGAGCAGTTAGTAAGGGAATTGCAGTACCCAAAGCACGAGGACCACCACTCTGAATCCCAACTCAACGCTCAAAGCAGAAGAAGAATTGTTGTCAGGTTAGGTTATGTATCTATGGTTCATACTCCTTTGCTCTTGCATCACTGTATGTACTCATACCAACTATTTTCAAATTTGAAGGATGGAATTGAAACTCCAACGGCCCAACAGGTATGTTTTAAACCTATTTGTTTAACTGGTTTGCTGTTGTAACTTACTCTATATTGATTTCAGTTTCAATTGAATAAATAGTTATGTTCTCATGTCATGCACATTACAAGTGTTGTTATTGCTCTGTAGTTTCCCACACTTATATTCTGTCTATTCTGATTTGTCTTGAACAAATATTATTTAAACTGTGTCTCTATCTTGATTTGGCAACAAAAACTAGAATGATATAGACCATATAGTGACCATGGTACATAGATATATGTTTGTTTCATGTTGTTATCATGTCCACTTCACTACTGAACTGATTTACCAAAAATGAGTTTCATATACAACATGGTAAACCTGTGATGTGTCTGCTTGTTTCTCTTTTAGAATGCGGACAAAATATTGGAGAAGAGTACCCCTGTTATGCAATGGTAAAGGAAGTAATGCAGATAAGGTTCAAGATAGTGAGGCATCCCTGTTGGTCTCCAAGAAAGCTGATAAAAATTATCTTGACGACAGTGAGACAACCCAAAAGTCCTGTCTTGGTGTAGTGTTTGAGTTACTGGCACAAGCTCTTTGAACTCACTGCTGAATCAGTTCGTCTTCTTGACTCTCAACATCAAGTTGAAAGACATCGATCAGATGTGTTGCGACAGGAAGCTGAAGGACTAAGAAGTCCCTGCAGAATTTAGATGGATACTTTCTGGTGCAATAGCAAGCGCTGGAGGATTTAAGCGCCAAACAAGAGAAAGTTAATAAGCTTGCTAACCATCTTGCCAGCATTATGGGTACCCAGGATATTGTTTCTTGAGCTCTTCTGAAGTGGTTTCAGTTCTGGACTTGTTTTGCTGCGGCATTTATTTGCACTGGTCGCCAACTTTGACAACCAGTGTATATAATATGCTGCTTTGTTCCCTATATTTGCACCGGTGGCGAACTTTGATGCCTAGTGGATGTAATATGTGTAATAGCCGTTATAGCCTAGTGTAAGTTGCTTGCTTATTTATTTCCTTGTTGTCTTGTTTACTTTTTTGCTTGTAGTTAGTGCAGTTCTTTTTCCGCAGTTTGCTAGTGGCCGCAATAACCTATTTTTTAAAACTAGGCCACAATAACCATGGGCTACATATTTACTATAGTTACCATGGGCCTCCTACAGGTCGTAGAAACAATGGGCCTTCTACGGGCCATAGAAACAATGGACCTTCTACGGGTCGTAGCATCAATGGGCCTTCTACGGGTCGTATGATCGATTGGCCAAACATGGGCCAATAACAGATTGCATTATGGGTCATAAATGGGCTAGAGTTGGAATCGTCCATTCATGGGCCGATCATAACAGGCCGTAGGGATTAACGGGTCGCAAACGGGCCAACTGTAACCACGGGCTAAATTTGGCCCACAACCAGAAAAGGCTAGTAACAGGCCGTAAGTAATTGAATGCTGGAAATGAGCCCAAGAATAAATGGGCCCTGAGAAGGCCAAAAGATAACATAGGTTGGAAATGACCCAATGGAATAATGGGCCGTTAATGGGTATAAAGCCGTACACTGTTCATTACGGGCCAATTTCACCACGGGCCGTTAATGGGCCAAGAGTTACAAAGGGCCTCATATGGGCCGAAAGACGTCATGGGTCATACATGGGCTGGAAGTTACAACGGGCTGGAGTCATATTGAACGGCCCAGATGAAACTACTGGGCTTAATTCTGATAGGACGTAATGGGTCGTGAGTTAGCGGGCCGTAAATGGGCTATATAAGAACATGCCGTTAACAGGCTTTCCATGGGCCGGCCTGCTACCTTTTGACCAAGTCAAATGGGCTGGCCTTTTCATCGGAATGGGCCTCTATTGGGCTGTGCCACGTGTCGACGTATCATAGGAGCCTCCTGTCCAATGAGTGGATGGCATCTGTCCCAACAGTGAGCCAACATGTGTTTCCTCCGGCCAATGAGAATTTTACACATGGAAAATCCACATTGGTCTGGGCTGTTAACGGGTTATTGGATCCAAAACCGTACCCGATAGATTAACGGCGACCCATTACGGTGGATGCCACGTGTCAGTTACCCTTGACGAAAGCACTTCCATGACGCGCCATTTATCGTTATGGAAGTGGACAATGATAATTTTGGTAATGTCATGGAACACTTCTACGACAGCACAGGTGACGGTGTCCTGGACTAGGGGGTACTCACCACGTCATCTCCCGATCTGTTAGATTGGGCCGAGGACCCCCATGGCTGTATACTCATGGGCCAGTTTGGACAGTTGCCGCATACATGGAAGATTCCACAAGACTTGGTGATCAAGACAAGGACTCCTCCCCCCTGGCGTATTCGGCTAGGACTCTTGTGATCCTAGGCCTCTGGTGCATTATATAAACCGAGGCCAGGCTAGTCGATAGATCATATACAACAATCATACCATAGGCTAGCTTCTAGGGTTTAGCCTCTACGATCTCGTGGTAGATCAACTCTTGTACTACTCATATTATCAAGAACAATCAAGCAGGACGTAGGGTATTACCTCCATCAAGAGAGCCCGAACCTGGGTAAACATCGTGTCCCCTGCCTCCTGTTACCATCCGCCTTAGACGGACAGTTCGGGACCCCCTACCCGAGATCCGCCGGTTTTGACACCGACATTGGTGCTTTCATTGAGAGTTCCGTTGTGTGATCGGCAAAAGGATCAATGGCTCGCCCGCAGGTCAACTGCGACGCCGGCATCTTCATCGCCGGCTCGACTGGTCACCTTGGCTCGACCGAGGACCGTGCTCCATCTCCGATCGTCATGTTCGGATGGGGCCTTCTTCAACATCAACTCCGATCTCTATCTTGATCATAGAGGATTCATCCATGGAGCTCGAGGGCTCAACGTCAACATTGCCCTCGGGCGGCCGTGCTATTTTTATGGACAGTGA
Organism: Triticum urartu; assembly: GCF_056163025.1. NCBI lineage: Eukaryota > Viridiplantae > Streptophyta > Magnoliopsida > Poales > Poaceae > Triticum > Triticum urartu. The sequence continues at coordinate 368,781,207 of NC_141873.1, forward strand.
ACTTTTATTCGCCTTCACCATCTCCTCGAGCGTCGGTTTGACGATTTCTTTGCTGGAATAGTGTGGAATTACATCCACAACAGCCATGCAAAATTTCATCGAGTTCCGTTGGAGGAATCTCCGACAATCTACGATATACCGGAGCCCTGTCATATCTGGACGGGAATCTGGACGAGTTTAGAGCATGGTCTCCAGAGCCCAGCTCGGAGGTCCTTTGGAAAATCCAACCGTTCATCTACTGCAGAATTCCCATATCTACCACGCCTCCAAATTTTAGCTCGATCCGACGGTTCAAACTCCGGGAATCTTCCGATGAGTGGACCAATTTTTGGATCCGTTTTCTGCGCGAATACGAATCCGACCCGAATTCATGTTTTTTTACGAACGTGATATTGGACAACCTTTTTAGAGGAATTCTATTCTACGGTATTGTGCATTGTTTTTAAACACGTGCCCGTAAATTTTTAAGCCTCCCCTGGGATCATTTTCATCATCTGCTGGTGTCAAACCAGTCCGGCAATATTGCTTCAAGGCTGCCGACCTGCGCTAGACACGTCGTCACTTTGTTGGGCCAAGCTCAACTTCTTCGGATCATCATCTCGGTAAGCTGAACAAGAGTCCGGCATCTTGAAGGATAAATCATCACCAACATCGCCGCCCCACGGATTACACGGAGCGGGCATACCGGCATCGCCGCACGGTCACTTCATCAAGCTGCATCGACCACGTCACGACCTGCATCGGCAGGGCCGCACTACTGCTTCTTCAAGCTGGTGTCCATCATGCCGACCTACTTCGACTCATCGGCTGACATCGAGGCTTCGACATCTCGGCTGGACCGGGGGCTTCGCCATATCTTCATAAACCTACTCCAGAGACTTCGCGTCACTAGCCGACCAGCTCCGTCACGCTAGCTGGACCGAGGGCTTTGCTTCAGCGAGACAACCATTACCAGCATCGTCATACCGTCGCCTTATCGCCCATCAGGCAATGGGTGTGCGGATCGAGTCCCAATTTTTGGAATGACCTTTCTTCGAATTGCTACAACAAATAAACCATGTGCTGTTAATCTTAGTATTTTTTGTTTGTTCGGGTTCATTTTTCCCAAGGAATTATTACTCTGGTTTGTTCATCATATGTACACAGGTCTATCAAATGATGGCCGCATTAACGAGGTCGCATGGTGGTTCGGTTAGTTTCCGTACATGGTCCGGCGAACGCCGCATCCGGAACTCGGACCGACCTGTGAATTCAGGCTTTGCCACGCCTTTACCTCATCACGTCGGCGCCCTACATCGACATTGACTTTGGCGCCAGGCCATATTTCTTTTATTACTCACTTTGCATAAATTATTTATTATGCAATGATTTTTTTAATTATTATTATTACTATTATCTCCGGTTTGCACTATTTTTTGTGCACAGGAAAATGATCCGGGTTGGGCAGTATCGTTAACTCGGCGTACTGACATACCACGTCACCTCGACTGGACGGGGGGCTTCGTCAACACTTCATTACCCCATGCCAGGGACTTCAGCATCACTCTATCGGCCCGCATTGACCATGCTATGTCACCACTTCAGAGTGCCAAGCTCTTTGCTCCAAGAGTGACCGGCTTGGGGGATGGAACCTTGTCCCGCATCAAGCTCGGGCCGCGTCATCAATACCGAACACATTAACCAGCTAAGTTGCCTTCATGCTCAAAGTTTTAAATTTTTAACTTGAGTTCGGTTCGACCAAGCATTATACCTTTTTGAAAAAAAAGTTGCTTGTAGAGAATCTCCTTGTCAAAACTTTGTTTGTGACACACAAATTCAAATACCCCGTTTACTTGGGGGCTCCCTTGATGGAGCTTTTCCTGATGCATATAATTATACTTGTACGGCTTTGTCCCTTGTTCGTGTATTACGCCACAATATGCACCATATTGACCTAAGTGATTTGCAAGCTGGGTTGCCTAGCTCCTGTGCTTACCCCTACGTTCCCGATTGTTCGGCTAGGGAGTAAAGGGAGCACCTCTGCGATTGTCACGACCGGGTCATCCGAGCTCTGACCTCAGACTGGGTGAAGCTGAAAGCTAGTGCTCTTATTGTTTTCAATCATGGTCGGCACACAACGGAACTCATGAGTACAAAAAATCTATTGCACAAGTCTCATAGTAATAATGAGCACCGAAGAAAGGTATCGGTGGGGGTACTATTTTCTTCGAAGATGCTTCTTACACTTTGTTAGTAATATAGCATAAGTTCGCTGAGCGCCTTTGTCTGTTACAGCCTTATGGTCTGATTTCCTGGTCAGAAACACCGTCGATACTCTCGACAGGCGGAGTACATGACACTTTTCGGCCCTTGGCCGAAGAGGGAGAAGCCGATGGTTGGTTAAGACGCGTTTAAAGTTTGGGGGAACACAAATATGATATAAGTACTTCGGTACATACAATCATTATACATAAAATTCTTTTACCCAAGTCACTCGGGGGCTCTTAAAATTTATATGAGCTATTTTATAGTAAATTTGTTTTCTTCTTGGTCGTTGCAAAGTCTTTTTCTATCGCTCCTTTTTCGACGTGAGTGTGTGGTCAATAGCCAGATAACCCATTTTCTCTCTAGTGACCGCTCGAGTTTAGTTCGCTAAACTGGTCTAACGAGAAGCACTCCGCCTTCGAGATAGGAGGCTGCAGCCGTAGGCTGACCCGCTTGAAGTCTTGAGATCGGATGTGTCATATTAATGCACGACAGAAGCACAATTTTTTCCCCAATTTTCGGATTGGCACCGAACACTTGATCTTGTTCGGACATCAAGTTTTTACTGACGTTTTTTGGTTTTCCTAGCTCATGGCACTTTTAAACTATTTGTGTGTTTTCAGCACAAGTCTCGCAGTGCAACGCCGGACACCTTTAGAGATTCGGCAAAAACATTCTCGGATATTGCTATATATGCATCAGTATCGAATTGTGTCTTCGGTCAATAGTTGGGTTGCCCGGCTCCTGCGCTTGCCTCCTACGTTCCGCTCTGTTCGGCTAGGTGTGCAAAGGGAGAACCACTACGATTGTGCTTCCAGCTCACTTGGTTAAGCACCTCAGTGGAGAAAACCGAAAACTGACTGTCACAATAAGCGTACACTGGTCAGCGATCCGATGACTGTGTTAAATGACGGGCCATTCATAACATTGGCCAAAGTGTTTACGGCTTGACCTCGACTGTCGCCGAACACTACCGGGGGCTAGTAACAGGCCTCCCAAACTAAAATCCTCAATATTTTGCTCTTACATTAGAGCTGAGGTTTCATGATCATGCTTAGCATGACAACCCAAAGAAAGGAACCGATAGCGGGACTATTTTCTTTGGAAGACATTTCTTATGTTAAACAGTAATATAACATATCTCTCTGCGTACCTTTGTTTATAAAACTGTATGGCCAGATTGCCTTGTTTGTCGTAAATCTTTGCCCTCATAAAGGCTTTATAAAGTAGGACAAACACTCCTCGGCTACTAGCTGAGGAGGTGGAAGCCGATGGTCGGTCAACAAGGTTTTGTACAATGCAGATCCGAGCATTAATGATGTAAAGTACTTGGATACATAGAGTCATTACACATAACTTGTGATTTTACTATGGATATCGATCCTTAATTCGGCCACCCGTGCTCGCATTAAGGCTCGGGGGCTACTGGGCTTCGGGCTTATTATTTAAAAATATTAAAGGGGCACATCGATCCCCTGATCTGGTGTTGCCACCCGACCAGTGTCTCGGGGGCTACTGCATTGCCTGTTCAATGCAGAAAATTTTAAGTGCAATACAGTTGCTGAGGAGATTTTGATCCTCAGGTTGGTCGGCCACACCCAACCTGAGTCTCGAGGACTGAGCATGCCGCGTTTTGTATCCCGAAGTATTCTGCTGAGCTAGGACTTGATCCTCAGGCCAATTTTGCAAATCAACCTGAGTCTCAGCGGCTACTGGGATCAGTGGCCTTACATCATCCTTCAAGTGCATCTCGGGTTTTAAACCGATACACACGTTGAGGGTTACTGGCTATATATCTCGGCAGAGAATAAATTGCACCAATCGAAAATATTGACAAAAAATTGGCCCACAGTCGGGGTGGTGCACCACCTCGGAAGCAGTCCAACATAAAGCTCGGGTGCTAGTGGCTGGCTCCATAGAGGGCATTTCCAGCATTAGGCTCGGCTAAACTCCTTCAACTTTTTTGGACCAAGATGATCTATGACATCTTGGATATAGTCCTGCGTTGGAGCTTGGACACAGTCCGGCGTTGGAGCTCGGAAGCAGTCCGGCATTGGTGCTCGACTGCAAAAGATACCTCGAATGCAGTCCGGCGTTAGAGCTCGGACGCAAGAGGACACTGCCTCCCGGGAACAACTTCAAACCCGAGGTGTGGCATAAAAATAACAAGGCATTGATAAAGGCCGAAAACTTAAAGGGGCTCCTCGGATACCCGACATGTAAACTCGTCGAATGTATTTTGGCGATCCTTAAGATCGAAGATGAGAAGATTTGTTGAACCAGTTTTCAAGACCGACAACCGAAGATGAAGAACAGTTCGGAAGAATCGAGGAGCGTCCCTAACTTGAAGACCAGTTCAGGGGGCTACTGACGGTGTCCTGGACTAGGGGGTACTCACCACATCATCTCCCGATCTGTTAGATTGGGCTGAGGACCCCCATGGCCGTATACTGTAGCGACCTGACCCGAATGGATCACGTCTACTGTGCTACGGTGTCATCCCTGGATCAGTAATGCTGACACCACACAGTACATCGAGGTTTTATAGCAGAGTTGCAATCACACACTTATTACATCGATGGCTCAAAAAGAACTTATTACAATAAATATGGCTGAAGGCCATCTAATATCGATAACAGCGGAAGACTCGGAAGATAAATGGGTCCATCAACTCCAGCGACATCACTGAGTATAGAACCACGACCTAAACACCTCAATCATCGTCTGAAAAGTCTGCAACATTAACGTTGCAGCCCGAAAACGGGTCAGCACATGGAATATGCTGGCAAAGTAACACATAGAGAGTAATGGAATGAAACAGCTATACTACATGCATATATGGCTGGTGGAAAGCTCTATGGTTACAGTTTTGCATAAAGACAATTTTTCCCTACTGCAAAGGAATAAATTTTATTTACTATCATTGTGGTTGTGAAACATTGAGAATGGTTGACAGCATTCTCAATCCCAATTAAAAGTAATTAAAACCCAATAACATTAATTAGAAGTAACATGTTGAGATTCACAATGATATTCAAGTACTAGATACTCAAGTTGTCCATAACCGGGGACACGGCTAATCATGATTAGTTTGTTACTCTGCAGAGGTTGCGCACTTTTCCCCACATGACTCGATCGCCTCCGTTTGTTTTCTCGCACTACATGGTGTTTGAGAAACGGATGACCGAGACATAGTCTTTCAGAAGCACTAGCACCTTACATGTGGGGTAGACCGGTACACCTACATCCCCTACATCTGCTAGTCCACCCCGTAAGAGTTCGCACAACTTAGTCAACTATGCCAGAGCCCATAGTAGCATGTGGCTGCACACGGAAGTTTCTAGCATGAATTATCTTATGATCCCTTTGAGCCTGGGTGGCGGTCCAAAAAAAACAGGCAAGTCCTGATAGACATCAGGTGCCTCAATCCACCCAGATGTGTGTTTAAGTTGCCACCTTAGATAAACCATTAAAATTATCAATCTCAAATCTGTCATGGATATCACTCACCCAATCCACGTCTACTAGCAAAGCATGGCAATATAAGCAAACGTAGAGTAACTCCCAAAGGTTTCATAATAATACAGGTAATAGGTACTACCTCATCTACTTCCCATCCCACAATTTAATTAGATCCTAATCATGCAATGTGTGAGGATTGATCTAATGCAATAAAACTGGGTTGTAGAAAAGGTATGATCAAAGTGTTACTTGCCTTGCTGATGATCCGCGAGTCCTAGGGTTTCGAAGTAACAAGCGGCGCAATCCGGGTAATCTATCGCAGACAAACAACAAGCATACAATAAGTACTCATCTAATGCACAAGTAAAACTCGAACAAGAGATCGAACCAGGTAGTTCAACTTAAGAACTCCGGTTGCAAGAAAGAACGAAAAACAAACGGCGGAAGAAAACAACTCGGTTCTAGCAAGTTGAAACTAGGTCAAAATTTTACTGTAACAAAAGCTTGTTCAAGTTGATTAGACGGAACAGCGGTTTCGAGACGAAACTCCAGGCGCTTGAATCACCTGATTCCGATAAACGAGCGGAAAAATAGACTAGGAAGAAGATCGGATCTAAGATCGCGATCGCGGAATAAATCCGACGAAAAGAAAAAGAAGAACGGTTAAACGAACGGACGTTCGTTAACCTAGAAGAATCCGGTGATCACGTTCGTTAGGACGAACGGTCCGGCGAACGGTCCAAAGCAACTAAATCGGAGAAGAAAACGAATCCGATCTAGGGTTTTGGAGAAGAAAAACCGATCGAAAAACTGATCTAGAAAACAGGAACGGTTTAGAGAAGAAAAGAATCGGAACGATTAGAAGAAAACGATCCGAGAAAAAGAATAGATGTAGCGCGGGGCAACCTTGGCGAGGTCTCCGATGAACGGGGCTCCGGCGGCGTCGGCGTAGGGCGGCGACGTGGGCAAGGTGCGGCGGCGGCGCGGGTGTGGGGCGGCGGCGGCAAGGTGCGGCGGCGGCGCGGGGTGTGGGGTGGCGGCGCAAGGTGCGGCGGCGACGCGGGTGTGGGGTGGCGGCGGCAAGGTGCGGCGGCGGCGCGGGGTGTGGGGCGGCGGCGCGGGTGAGGCGGCGGCGCGGGTGTGGGGTGGCGGCGCGGGTGAGGCGGCGCGGCGGCGGTGACGCAGGGCGCGGTGTGACGCGGCGCGGCGGCGGTGCAAGGCGCGGTGTGGAGGAGAGCTTTGATTTGATGTGTTTAGAGGGGGGGGTGCTTGGGTATTTATATTGGGGAGGGGAGGGGTTTACTTGGGGTAGAGGACAAGGAATTAGAATAGGAGTAGGAAAGATCTAGAAAATAAACGGAGTAGGACTAAAGAAAACGAAATAAGGAAAAGGGACAAGGGGAAGCCCTAGAATCCTAAAAGGATTCGGTCCTAGCAAGAGGCGGCGGCGGCCGACCGGCTCCTGGCTCGGCGCCTGGCGCCTGGGAGCGCGGCGGTAGGTGGCTTGGCTTGGGCCTTTGGCCCAAGGCGCTGCTCAATTTTTTTTTAAATAGTTTCCTCGCGCAGAAAAAAAAACAAAAAGGGATCTAAACGAACTCCGAAAAATCTAAAGTAAATTTTCCCCGACTCCTAAAAATGAGCCGAACAAAATGAACTTTTCTCCGGACCTAAAATGCAATTTTTGAAAACGCGCATTTTTCCCTATCCAAATAAAATGCAAATAAACTCCGGCAACAAAATTGATCTATTTATTAAATCTTCATTTTCCTAAATATGGGAAAGTCATATTATTCCCTCTCTCATATTTTGACACCGGAAAAATTATTGAAGATAAAATAAATAAATCAAATGATCCTATTTTCAAAATTCGAGAGAACTCTCAAATATGAAAATAACGAAATCTCCAACTCTCTCCGAGGGTCCTTGAGTTGCGTGAAATTTCTAGGATCAACCAAAATGCAAGAAAATATGATATGCATATGATCTAGTGTATAACATTCCAAATTGAAAATTTGGGATGTTACAAACCTACCCCCCTTAAGATGAATCTCGCCCTCGAGATTCGGGTTGGCTAGGAAATAGGTGAGGGTGGTCTTTGAGCAAATCTTCTTCTCTCTCCCAGGTGGCTTCATCTTCTGAGTGGTGGTTCCACTGAACTTTGCAAAACTTGATAACCTTGCTGCGAGTAACTCTACTGGCAACATCGAGAATCTTGACTGGCTTCTCCTCATATGTTAGGTCATCCTTTAACTGAATTGCTTCTAATGGCACTGTATCTCTTAGCGGTACCTCCGCCATCTCGGCGTGACATCTCTTCAGCTGAGAAACATCGAATACATCATGAACTCCTGACAGTCCTTCTGGTAATTCCAACTTATACGCGACTTCTCCCATACGTTTCACGATCTTAAACGGTCCAACGAAACGCGGTGCTAACTTTCCCTTAACTCCAAAGCGCTTAACTCCTCGAAGTGGGGATACTCGAAGGTAAACTCTGTCTCCGGTTTCGTAAACTGTCTCCTTGCGTTTAGAATCTGCATAGCTCTTCTGCCTGGACTGGGCTACCTTGAGCCTATCGCGAATCAACTTAACCTTCCGTTCAGACTCCTTAATCAAATCTGGTCCAAAGAATTGACGGTCTCCAACTTCGTTCCATGATAACGGTGTCCTGCACCTCCTTCCGTATAAAGCTTCGAAAGGGGCCATCTTCAAACTGGTTTGGTAACTGTTGTTATAAGAAAACTCCGCATACGGTAAGTTTTCGTCCCAACTTGATCCATAATCTAGTGCACAAGCTCTCAGCATATCTTCCAAAATCTGATTGACTCTCTCGGTCTGTCCATCTGTCTGCGGATGAAAAGCTGTGCTGAACTCTAGTCTGGTTCCTAAAGTTTCATGCAACTGATTCCAAAACTTTGAGGTAAATTGGGTTCCTCTATCTGATACGATACTCCTTGGAATTCCATGCAAACAAACGATTCTAGTCATGTATATCTTTGCCAACTTAGCACTGGTGTAAGTGGTCTTAACTGGAATGAAATGTGCTACCTTCGTCAAACGATCAACTACTACCCATATCGAGTCATATCCGGCTTTTGTCCTGGGTAGCCCTGTGATAAAATCCATGCCTATCTTATCCCACTTCCATTCGGGTATCGGCAGTGGTTGTAACAATCCTGCTGGCTTTTGATGTTCTGCTTTTACTCTCTGACATACGTCACAAACTGCTACATACGCTGCAATATCCTTCTTCATTCCGGTCCACCAGAATGTTTCCTTCAAATCCAAATACATCTTGGTATTCCCTGGGTGAATCGAATATGGTGAATCATGTGCCTCTTGCAAAATCAACTTCCTGATCTCCGGGTCATTGGGCACATAAACACAGTCCTCAAACCATAAGGTGTCGTGCTCATCCTCACGAAATCCCTTTGCTTTTCCTTCGCTCAATTTCTCTTTTATAGCAGCAATCTCTTTGTCAGATTTCTGAGCTTCTCTGATCTTATCCATCAATGTTGATTGAATCTCCAATGCTGCTACATAGCCTTTCGGAACTATCTCTAAGCTTAGTTCACGAAGGTTTTCTGCTAACTCCTTGGGTATACTTCCCGTCATTATCGTATTGACATGGCTCTTACGGCTCAATGCGTCAGCTACTACATTAGCCTTTCCGGGATGGTAATGCAATCTCATGTCATAATCCTTGATGAGCTCCAACCATCTCCTCTGTCGGAGGTTCAACTCCTTCTGAGTGAAAATGTACTTCAAACTCTTATGATCCGTGTACACCTCACAATGATTTCCAATGAGGAAATGTCTCCACGTCTTCAATGCATGCACTACGGCTGCTAACTCCAAATCATGCGTGGCATAATTCAACTCATGAGGCTTCAGTTGTCATGAAGCATACGAAACAACTCTCCCTTCCTGCATAAGCACTGCTCCAAGTCCTCGACGTGAAGCGTCGCAATACACCTCATAATCCTTGGTCTGATCTGGCGAAATCAATACCGGTGAGGTAACCAAACATTTCTTCAACTCCTGGAAACTAGCCTCACACTCCTCAGTCCATTTGAACTTAGTATCCTTCTTCAACAACTCCGTCATAGGCTTCGCAATTTTTGAGAAATTCTCAATAAATCTCCGGTAGTATCCTGCGAGTCCAAGAAAACTCCGGATCTCTCCAACTGTTGTTGGTGCTTCCCATTCGGTTACGGTCTCAACCTTTGTGGGGTCAACTGCTATACCTTCTCCGGATATAACGTGTCCGAGGAATCCAACTTCCTTCAACCAAAACTCACATTTGCTGAATTTGGCATATAACTGATGTTCCCTTAGTTTCTCCAAAACCAAACGCAAATGTTCCTTATGCTCCTCTTCATTCTTTGAATAAACTAGGATGTCATCAATGAACACTACGACGAACTTATCCAAAAACTCCATAAACACTTTGTTCATCAGGTTCATAAAATAGGCAGGTGCGTTAGTCAATCCAAATGACATAACGGTATACTCATACAGTCCATATCTTGTGGTGAATGTTGTCTTAGGTATGTCCTGCTCTCGAATCTTCAACTGATGGTACCCTGATCGCAAATCGATCTTGGAAAACACTTTAGCTCCTTGCAATCGATCAAACAGATCGTTGATCATTGGCAGTGGGTACTTGTTCTTGATGGTTACTTCATTCAATCCCCGATAATCTACAACCATCCTTAATGATCCATCCTTCTTTTCCACTAGAAGTACGGGTGATCCCCAAGGTGAAGAACTTGGGCGAATGTAACCTTTATCCAATAACTCCTTAATCTGATTCTTAATTTCCACCAAATCCTTTGCTGGCATCTGGTACGGTCGCTTCGATATTGGGCCTGTACCTGGCAATAACTCAATCAAAAACTCAATGTCTCTATCCGATGGCATGCCTGGTAATTCCTCAGGAAATACATCAGGAAAATCCTTTACCACTGGTACTTCCTCCTGCACAACTCCTGATAAGCAATTCACTTGTGTCCTGTTTGGCACATGCCGGGATACATACTTGATCCTTCTTCCTTCTGGTGTGGAAAGCAAAATTGTCTTACTGGCGCAATCGATGTTTCCTCCATACATCGACAGCCAATCCATATCAAGAATCACATCCAGACCTTGGGATTCCAGAATAATTAAATCCGTTGGGAATACATGCCTTCCTATACTCAATGGTACTTGAAAACATCCTTGTCTGGCCATGTATTCTGCTCCTGGCGAGCTTACTAGCATAGGTGTTTTAAGAATCCTAGTGGGCAGGCTATACTTTTCCACAAATCCCCTTGATATGTATGAATGCGATGCACCAGTATCAAAAAGAACGAGTGCAGTAAATGACTTAACCAAAAACTTACCGATTACTGCATCGGGCTGATCTTCAATCTCCTCCACATTAACGTGGTTCACCTGTCCCCTATTGAAAGGGTTCGGCTTCTTCCCAGAGCTTCCATTGCCATTTCCATTCTGGCCTTCAGGACATTCATTGGCATAATGTCCGGTCTTCGAACACTTGAAACAGGTGACTTGACTCAGGTCTCTCTTGGTTGGGGTTGATGGGGTTGTTCGGTTCTGGCCGTTGCTTCCTCCATTCCCATTACCATTCTTGTGGCCATTATGGTTGTGCGAGCTACCTCCTCCATGGGTGTGCTGAAACTTAAATCCCGGTTTAGGGGTAAAACGGGGCTTCTGTTGGGCTCCAGAGTTATACTTCCCCTGTCCATACTTCCTCTTACGGTTCTCAATCTGCTGTTGCTTCCCTTCAATCATGATGGCACGATCTACCAACTCCTGGTAGTTGTTGAAATTTGCTACCATCAACTGCATGCTTAGTTCATCATTCAATCCTTCCAGAAACTTCTCCTGCTTGGCTGCATCCGTAGCAACGTCATCTGGGGCATAACGGGCTAGCTTACTAAACTCTTCCACATACTGGCCAACAGTCCTTCTTCCTTGGCGTAAGTTGCGAAACTCACGCTTCTTTATGGCCATAGCTCCTGCTGAAACATGGGCAGTGCGGAAAGCTTGTTGAAACTGATCCCATGTGACAGTGTCAACTGGGTAAGTGGCTGTGAAATTCTCCCACCATGCTGTCGCGGGTCCGTCAAGCTGGTGTGCGGCAAACTTCACTCTCTCACCATCCGTGCATCCTGCAGTGGTCAAATCCCTTCCTATCTTACGGAGCCAGTCGTCTACTACTATTGGCTCGATGCTACTGGAAAACACCGGCGGATTCAGCCTAAGGAAACGGGCTAAGTGGTCAACAGGTGGTGGTGGTGGTGGTGGGTTGTTGTTGTTGTTCTGCTGGTTCTGGACTAACATCTGCATCAATTGATTCTGCTGCTGGATCAACTGAGTAAGCTCCGGTGGAAATCCATTGTCACGTCTCGGAGACATCTGAGGGTTTAGAAAAGACGAGAATTAAGAATAGAGGGGTCTAAAGGGAAAACACTACCCATATGCACATGAGGCAAAAGCACACAATTCACTTCAATCAATCAAACAAGGGCTTACAAACGGTCTAACTATCGCAAAAGTGCTCGACTATAATGTGTTTACATGGGGGAATACTACTACTATCTGGTGGTCATCTAGAAATTTGAACCGGTGGAAGACTCCATGATATCTGCTCCAGCTTCGTCTTCAAAGTCGGGTTCACTTGGATCCAAATTGGTGTCGTCGATGATGATGTAGTTGTCTGGACATGCGACGTACTTGTCTTCCTCCTGGGATGCTAACTTCCTCTTGAGTTCTTCAATCTCCTGCTTGAGATCGCCATTGTGCCTTGCTAGAGCTACGATCTCGTCCATGTAGTCCTTGCGTGTAGACTTTAGTTCTCCTTCTAGCTCGATGATCCTTGCCTTCGCATTCTTCAATTCTACCATATCATTGCACATCTGGTTCTCGTGGCGTCGAATGTGCTGGTTTAACTCCTGGATAAAAGATGCAATGGATCTATCCTTCTTGGTGCTGACTAACTCCCATTGTTCATCACGGCGTCCGCAAATCTGGTAGATAGTATCCTTGAGGTCTTCTTGATAAACTTCTCCAATGCGTCCTATGGTGATATGAGCTGCCATGCTCCTTCCTAGACTCCAGGTTGGTGCATTGAAAACACTATCTATGGGCTTCGTGATTGGCGCGAATGTTCTTCCCGGAACGTGAGCTTGAATCTTCCAGCGCTCCTCTTCAGGCAGAGTGGCGTTGAAGGTTCCCGTGAAGCTTGGTAATCCAATGTTCAGGTACTTGGTGACTTCCTTCAGGTGAAATCCAAATGGTGTGCCTTCATCCGGTTGAGCGTACTTAATCTTCGCGTGCGTCATCCTAATAGAGTAGAAAAGATGAGGAGTTAGAAAATGAGAAGAGAAGGGTGATCTATGGCTTTAACTTAGTGGTCGTGTCCTACAGTCAGCGTGTGCTCTGATACCATCTCTGTAGCGACCTGACCCGAATGGATCACGTCTACTGTGCTACGGTGTCATCCCTGGATCAGTAATGCTGACACCACACAGTACATTGAGGTTTTATAGCAGAGTTGCAATCACACACTTATTACATCGATGGCTCAAAAAGAACTTATTACAATAAATATGGCTGAAGGCCATCTAATATCGATAACAGCGGAAGACTCGGAAGATAAATGGGTCCATCAACTCCAGCGGCATCACTGAGTATAGAACCACGACCTAAACACCTCAATCGTCGTCTGAAAAGTCTGCAACATTAACGTTGCAGCCCGAAAACGGGTCAGCACATGGAATATGCTGGCAAAGTAACACATAGAGAGTAATGGAATGAAACAGCTATACTACATGCATATATGGCTGGTGGAAAGCTCTATGGTTACAGTTTTGCGTAAAGCCAATTTTTCCCTACTGCAAAGGAATAAATTTTATTTACTATCATTGTGGTTGTGAAACATTGAGAATGGTTGACAGCATTCTCAATCCCAATTAAAAGTAATTAAAACCCAATAACATTAATTAGAAGTAACATGTTGAGATTCACAATGATATTCAAGTACTAGATACTCAAGTTGTCCATAACCGGGGACACGGCTAATCATGATTAGTTTGTTACTCTGCAGAGGTTGCGCACTTTTCCCCACATGACTCGATCGCCTCCGTTTGTTTTCTCGCACTACATGGTGTTTGAGAAACGGATGACCGAGACATAGTCTTTCAGAAGCACTAGCACCTTACATGTGGGGTAGACCGGTACACCTACATCCCCTACATCTGCTAGTCCACCCCGTAAGAGTTCGCACAACTTAGTCAACTATGCCAGAGCCCATAGTAGCATGTGGCTGCACACGGAAGTTTCTAGCATGAATTATCTTATGATCCCTTTGAGCCTGGGTGGCGGTCCAAAAAAAATAGGCAAGTCCTGATAGACATCAGGTGCCTCAATCCACCCAGATGTGTGTTTAAGTTGCCACCTTATATAAACCATTAAAATTATCAATCTCACATCTGTCATGGATATCACTCACCCAATCCACGTCTACTAGCAAAGCATGGCAATATAAGCAAACGTAGAGTAACTCACAAAGGTTTCATAATAATACAGGTAATAGGTACTACCTCATCTACTTCCCATCCCACAATTTAATTAGATCCTAATCATGCAATGTGTGAGGATTGATCTAATGCAATAAAACTGGGTTGTAGAAAAGGTATGATCAAAGTGTTACTTGCCTTGCTGATGATCCGCGAGTCCTAGGGTTTCGAAGTAACAAGCGGCGCAATCCGGGTAATCTATCGCAGACAAACAACAAGCATACAATAAGTACTCATCTAATGCACAAGTAAAACTCGAACAAGAGATCGAACCAGGTAGTTCAACTTAAGAACTCCGGTTGCAAGAAAGAACGAAAAACAAACGGCGGAAGAAAACAACTCGGTTCTAGCAAGTTGAAACTAGGTCAAAATTTTACTGTAACAAAAGCTTGTTCAAGTTGATTAGACGAAACGGCGGTTTCGAGATGAAACTCCAGGCGCTTGAATCACCTGATTCCGATAAACGAGCGGAAAAATAGACTAGGAAGAAGATCGGATCTGAGATCGCGATCGCGGAATAAATCCGACGAAAAGAAAAAGAAGAACGGTTAAACGAACGGACGTTCGTTAACCTAGAAGAATCCGGTGATCACGTTCGTTAGGACGAACGGTCCGGCGAACGGTCCAAAGCAACTAAATAGGAGAAGAAAACGAATCCGATCTAGGGTTTTCGAGAAGAAAAACCGATCGAAAAACTGATCTAGAAAACCGGAACGGTTTAGAAGAGAAAAGAATCGGAACGATTAGAAGAAAACGATCCGAGAAAAAGAATAGATGTAGCGCGGGGCAACCTTGGCGAGGTCTCCGGTGAACGGGGCTCCGGCGGCGTCGGCGTAGGGCTGCGGCGTGGGCAAGGTGCGGCGGCGGCGCGGGTGTGGGGCGGCGGCGGCAAGGTGCGGCGGCGGCGCGGGGTGTGGGGTGGCGGCGCAAGGTGCGGCGGCGGCGCGGGTGTGGGGTGGCGGCGGCAAGGTGCGGCGGCGGCGCGGGGTGTGGGGCGGCGGCGCGGGTGAGGCGGCGGCGCGGGTGTGGGGTGGCGGCGCGGGTGAGGCGGCGGCGCGGGTGCGGGGTGGCGGCGCAGGTGAGGCGGCGCGGCGGCGGTGACGCAGGGCGCGGTGTGATGCGGCGCGGCGGCGGTGCAAGGCGCGGTGTGGAGGAGAGCTTTGATTTGATGTGTTTAGAGGGAGGGGTGCTTGGGTATTTATATTGGGGAAGGGAGGGGTTTACTTGGGGTAGAGGACAAGGAATTAGAATAGGAGTAGGAAAGATCTAGAAAATAAACGGAGTAGGACTAAAGAAAACGAAATAAGGAAAAGGGACAAGGGGGCGCCCTAGAATCCTAAAAGGATTCGGTCCTAGCAAGAGGCGGCGGCGGCCGACCGGCTCCTGGCGCCTGGGAGCGCGGCGGTAGGTGGCTTGGCTTGGGCCTTTGGCCCAAGGCGCTGCTCAATTTTTTTTTTACATAGTTTCCTCGCGCAGAAAAAAAACAAAAAGGGATCTAAACGAACTCCGAAAAATCTAAAGTAAATTTTTCCCGACTCCTAAAAATGAGCCGAACAAAATGAACTTTTCTCCGGACCTAAAATGCAATTTTTGAAAACGCGCATTTTTCCCTATCCAAATAAAATGCAAATAAACTCCGGCAACAAAATTGATCTATTTATTAAATCTTCATTTTCCTAAATTTGGGAAAGTCATATTATTCCCTCTCTCATATTTTGACACCGGAAAAATTATTGAAGATAAAATAAATAAATCAAATGATCCTTTTCAAAATTCGAGAGAACTCTCAAATATGAAAATAACGAAATCTCCAACTCTCTCCGAGGGTCCTTGAGTTGCGTGAAATTTCTAGGATCAACCAAAATGCAAGAAAATATGATATGCATATGATCTAGTGTATAACATTCCAAATTGAAAATTTGGGATGTTACACATACTCATGGGCCAGTTCAGACAGTTGCCGCATACATGGAAGATTCCACAAGACTTGGTGATCAAGACAAGGACTCCTCCCCCCGGCATATTCGGCTAGGACTCTTGTTATCCTAGGCCTCTGGTGCATTATATAAACCAAGGCCGGGCTAGTCGATAGATCATATACAACAATCATACCATAGGCTAGCTTCTAGGGTTTAGCCTCTACGATCTCATGGTAGATCAACTCTTGTACTACTCATATTATCAAGAACAATCAAGCAGGACGTAGGGTATTACCTCCATCAAGAGGGCCCGAACCTGGGTAAACATCGTGTCCCCTGCCACCTGTTACGCCTTAGACACATAGTTCGGGACCCTCTACCCGAGATCCGCCGGTTTTGACACCGACAACGGGTATGACTATCTTGATTCTGTCATAAAATCGTCATAGATGTACATGCATGACAGAAAACGTGACCTACTATGATAAACATGTATCATCACGGAAGTGAATTTTTTGTAGTGCACCTGGGTGCGCTTGGGGGCCCAGACGCGCCCTGGTGGGTTGCGCCCCCCTCGGGGCACCCCCCACCCCCCCCCCCCCCCCGAGGTGCTTCTCCGTCCCATTGGGTGTCTTTTGGTCCATAAAAATTTCACAAAAAAGTTTTGCTGCATTTGGACTCCGTTTGATATTGATTTTATGCGATGTAAAAAACAAGCAAAAAACAGCAACTGGCACTGGGCACTATGTTAATAGGTTAGTCCCAAAAAATGATATAAAACGGTTATAAAATGATTGTAAAACATCCAAGAATGATAATATAACAACATGGAACAATCAAAAATTATAGATACGTTGGAGATGTGTTAGTCATCACCATGCTCACTATACCGTCGCTCCCGTTACCGGTTTTATTCTTCTTTCTCGCTGACATGTTCTGGAATCCCCGTGATGAAGTCACCTGTGTCTGGCCAGATGATGATCGATGTTGTCACACTGAGAGGGCCCTATGAATATCTCTCCATCGTCGGAGGAGAAAATCCCACTCTTGAGTTGTTTGTTCACTTGTCAAACTTTCCGGTGAGCCTCGAAGTCGTCGTTATGATCACCTTGTTACAAATGACGTTTGAGAAACCCCAAAGTCCATCATCGTCTAGTAGGAAGTGACCGAGACACTCTCATGGTACGAGGAACTAAAGAACACATGCTAACACTTCGTGTTATAACAGATGATTTCAAACGATATGATCACTAAGTACAACATACAAGATTGGGCCGATTCAATATGATAGTTCTTCTAATGCCATACCCTCAATGTTGTTTTAGGACTATCGTTACACCTGATGATATCCTAAGATCCGGAGAAGTGATCACCAACAACACTTGAACCAGTCCTAGAGGCTGGACCGGGAACCTATTTTTTTGACTGATTATCATTTCACACGTGCATTTGAGTTTTCCACTGAATCGCATATTCTAGGATCATACCAGTTATAACATGAAATATAAAATCTTAATTATGAATAATGGGAATATAATAATACATTATTATTGCCTTAGGGCATATTGCCAACACTCCCCATATCCACCATAGATATGGGCTGGATATTGATACATCTCCAACGTATCTATAATTTTTGATTGCTCCATGCTATATTATCTACTGTTTTGGACTATATTGGGCTTTATTTTCCACTTTTATATTATTTTTGGGACTAACCTATTAACTGGAGGCCCAGCCCATAATTGCTATTTTTTGCCTATTTCAGTGTTTCGAAGAAACGGAATATCAAACGGAGTCCAAACGGAATAAAATCTTCAGGAACGTGATTTTCTCACCGAACGTGATCCAGGAGACTTGGACCCTGCTCCAAGGAACAAAAGAGGCGATCACGAGGGTGGAGGGCGCGCCCCCCTGCCTCGTGGGCCCCTCGTTGCTCCTCCGGCGTACTTCTTCCTCCTATATATACACACGTACCCCCAAACGATCAGAAGAGGAGCAAAAAACCTAATTCCACCGCCGCAACTTTTTGTATCCACGAGATCCCATCTTGGGGCCTGTTCCGGAGCTCCGCCGGAAGAGGGCCGTCATCACGGAGGGCTTCTACATCATCATAGACTCTCCAATGAAGTGTGAGTAGTTTACGTCAGACCTTCAGGTCCATAGTTAGTAGCTAGATGGCTTCTTCTCTCTCTTTGAATCTCAATACAAAGTTCTCCCCCTCTCTTGTGGAGATCTATTCGATGTAATCTTCTTTTTGCGGTGTGTTTGTTGAGACCAATGAATTGTGGGTTTATGATCAAGTCTATCTATGAATAATATTTGAATCTTCTCTGAATTCTTTTATGTATGATTGGTTATCTTTGCAAGTCTCTTCGAATTATCCGTTTGGTTTGGCCAACTAGATTGGTAGTTCTTGCCATGGGAGAAGTGCTTAGCTTTGGGTTCGATCTTGCGGTGTCCTTACCCAGTGACAGAAGGGGCAGCAAGGCACGTATTGCATCGTTGCCATCAAGGATAACAAGATGGGGTTTATTTCATATTGCATGAATTTATCTCTCTACATCATGTCATCTTGCTTAAGGCGTTACTCTGTTTTTAACTTAATACTCTAGATGCATGCTGGATAGCGGTCGATGAGTAGAGTAATAGTAGTAGATGCAGAATCGTTTCGATCTACTTGTCACGGACGTGATGCCTATATACATGATCATGCCTAGATATTCTCATAACTATGCTCAATTCTGTCAATTGCTCAACAGTAATTTGTTCACCCACCGTAGAATACTTATGCTCTTGAGAGAAGCCACTAGTGAAACATATGGCCCCCGGGTCTATTCTCATCATATCAATCTCCATCACTTTAATCTTGCTTTGCTTTTTTACTTTGCTTTTACTTTTTACTTTGCATCTTTATACCAAAAATATTATATCTATCAGATCTCACTCTCGTAAGTGACCATGAAGGGATTGACAACCCCTAATTGCATTGGTTGCGAGTAGCTATCGCTTTGTGCAGGTACGAGGGACTTGAGCGTAGGCTCCTACTGGATTGATACCTTGGTTCTCAAAACTGAGGGAAATACTTACGCTACTCTACTCTACTGCATCATCCCTTCCTCTTCGGGGAAAACCAACGCAAGCTCAAGACATAGCAAGAAGGATTTCTGGTGCCATTGCCGGGGAGTCTACGCAAAAAGTCAACATACCAAGTACCCATCAAATCCCTATCTCTCGCATTACATTATTTGCCATTTTCCTCTTGTTTTCCTCTCCCCCCAATTAACCCTTTCCATTTTATTCGCCCTCTCTCTCTATATATATCCTCCCTCTCCTTTCCGTTTGCCTCTTGTTTGCTTGTGTGCTAGTTTGTTTGCTTGTCGCCATGGCTAGTCCTCTTTCTGCTCCTATGTCTCCCGAGTTTGAAGTCCTTCACTTCAAACAAAAGCAAGGAGAAAACTTAAAGGATGCTTGGTTTAGAATAATGGAATCTTATCGTAAATACACCCTAGAAGTAAATTTCAGAATTTTGCTTCGCAATTTTTATGTTGGGCTTAATATATCTCATAGACAACTTTTGGATTGTGTTGCCAAAGGCAATTTTATTGAAATTGATCCCAGTATCACGCATGAAATTGTGGAAGGTATAGTAGGAACTTTACCTCAACAAAAGGGGCCCCATCATACCCAAGAGGAAACGCAAGTTTTTGAGAAAATTTGCGAAGTAACTAAGATTTTACAAAAATCTCTTGAACCTCTTAAGAGCGTTAGCGGAAATCTTCACCGCATGAATATGTTAATTACTCTTTGCAATAAGCGGTTGGATTCTTTAGATCTCAAGATCTCTGAATATGAAGGGAAACGTAAGGAACCTCCCGGATTCGAGCATAACATCATTAAAAGAATTAAGAATCAAGATGGCAATACCTAGATCTATCCTCGCTTTTATGCCTAGCTAGGGGCGTTAATCAATAGCGCTTGTTGGGAGGCAACCCAATTTTATTTTTATTCCTTGATTTTTGCTCCTGCTTAGTAATAAATAAATTATTTAGCCTCTGTTTTGGTTGTGTTTTTTGTGTTTAATTAGTGTTTGTGCCAAGTAGAACCATTGGGAAGGCGATCACGAGTTTTCTATTTTGAGTTTTGTGTTGTGAAGTTTTCAAGTTTTGGGTGAATTCTTTTGATGGATCATGGAACAAGGAGTGGCAAGAGCCTAAGCTTGGGGATGCCCATGGCACACCCAAGATAATCCAAGGACACCAAAAAGTCAAAGCTTGGGGATGCCCCGGAAGGCATCCCCTCTTTCGTCAACTTCCATCGGTAATTTACTTGGAGCTATATTTTTATTCACCAACATGATATGTGTTTTGCTTGGAGCGTCTTGTATTATTTGTGTCTTTGTGTCTTAGTATGCCACAATCATCCTTGCTTTACACACCTTTTGAGAGAGCCATACATGAATTAAAATTTGATAGAATACTCTATATGCTTCACTTATATCTTTTGAGCTATGTAGTTTTGCTCTATGTGCTTCACTTATATCTTTTGAGCTAGATAATTTTGCTCTATGTGCTTCACTTATATCTTTTGAGCTAGATAATTTTGCTCTGTGTGCTTCACTTAGATCTTTTAGAGCATGGTGGTGGATTCATATTAAAGAAACTATTGATCTCTCATGCTTCACTTAAATTATTTTGAGAGTCTCTTAATAGCATGGTAATTTGCTTAATAATATGCTTGGTATTCATGATTTGTGAAACTTTCTTTTGAGTGTGTTGAATACTAAGAAAAGATTGAAGCATGATAATTGTTTTGAGATATGGAGGTGATAATATTAAAGTCATGCTAGTTGAGTAGTTGCGAATTTAAAGAATACTTGTGTTAAAGTTTGTGATTCCCGTAGCATGCACGTATGGTGAACCGTTATGTGACGAAGTTGGAGCATGATTTATTTATTGATTGTCTTCCTTATGAGTGGCGGTCGGGGACGAGCGATGGTATTTTCCTACCAATCCATCCCCCTAGGAGCATGCGCGTGATACTTTGCTTTGATAACTTCTAGATTTTTGCAATAAGTATATGAGTTCTTTATGACTAATGTTGAGTCCATGGATTATACGCACTCTCACCCTTCCACCTTTGCTAGCCTCTCTAATACCGCACACCTTTCGCCGGTATCATACACCTACCATATACCTTCCTCAAAACAGCCACCATACCTACCTATTATGGCATTTCCATAGCCATTCCGAGATATATTGCCATGCAACTTTCCACCACCTAGTTCATCATGACACATTCATCATTGTCATATTGCTTAGCATGATCATGTAGTTGACATAGTATTTGTGGCAAAGCCACCGTTCATAATTTCTTCATACTTGTCACTCTTGATTCATTGCATATCCCGGTACACCGCCGGAGGCATCCATATAGAGTCATACTTTGTTTTAGAATCGAGTTGTAATCATTGAGTTGTAAATAAATAAAAGTGTGATGATCATCATTCAATAGAGCATTGTCCCAAATAAAAAAAGAAGAAGAGAACGGCCAAAGAAAAAAATAAGGCCCAAAAAAAAGAAAATAAATAAAAAGGGGTAATGCTACTATCCTTTTTTCCACACTTGTGCTTCAAAGTAGCACCATGATATAGCGAGTCTCATATATTGTGCTTCAAAGTAGCACCATGTTCTTCATATAGAGAGTCTCATATGTTGTCACTTTCTTATACTAGTGGGAATTTTACATTATAAAACTTGGCTTGTATATTGCAATGATGGGCTTCCTCAAATTTCCCTAGGTCTTCGTGAGCAAGCAAGTTGGATGCACACTGAGGGAGTCCTGGATTAGGGGGTGTCCGGATAGCCGGACTATACCTTCGGCCGGACTCCTGGACTATGAAGATACAAGATTGAAGACTTCGTCCCGTGTCCGGAAGGGACTTTCCTTGGCGTGGAAGGCAAGCTTGGCGATACGAATATGTAGATCACCTACCATTGTAACCGACTCTGTGTAACCCTATCCCTCTCCGGTGTCTATATAAACCGGAGGGTTTTAGTCCGTAGGACGAACAACAATCATACCACAGGCTAGCTTCTAGGGTTTAGCCTCTCTGATCTCGTGGTAGATCTACTCTTGTACTACCCATATCATCAATATTAATCAAGTAGGACGTAGGGTTTTACCTCCATCAAGAGGGCCCAAATCTGGGTAAAACATCGTGTCCCCTGCCTCCGGTTACCATCCGCCTAGACGCACAGTTCGGGACCCCCTACCCGAGATCCGCCGGTTTTGACACTGACATTGGTGCTTTCATTGAGAGTTCCTCTGTGCCGTCGCCATCAGGAAGGATGCCTCATCCCGTCTTTAAAGACGGCACCGTTGCTAAGGGAGCTTTGGTTGTCGGCCAGACTCTCAGGCTAGGTGTTTTCCTTATGACCGCCCGTTCGGCTGCTGCGCCGACGATGACCTCTCGGGTCATCGAAAGCAATCTTCACGTCAGCTCAGAATTTGCCGAGCAGCTAGATCCAATGGAGCTCTCTTCCCTAAACGAGCTCTTGGATCGCTTCGCCGCCCTGGGAGTCGCTACGGATTACGACCAGATTGGGCCTAAACCCGATCTGAGAGAGATTAACTCTCCCCAGGTCACCCATCACATTGTCGTGGTAGAGGGACAGTGAGGCGACCCTTCATCTATCTTAAGGACTAGCTATGTCTGGATTCCTGATCCCTCCAAGCCGGATACCCGCGGAGGGGAGGACATCACTCAAGACCTGAACTTAAAGTCGGGCGACGGGCTAGATTCATTGGACAGCATCCAAGAATCCAAACTTCCGAGTTCGGAAACTCCTTGGCCCCTGGGTCTCAGCTTGGGTGAGGTTTCGGATTTGATTCCACCCACCCACCCGTACATAAGCGATCTATCTCAAATTAGGCAAGAGCCCGAAGAAACAGTACATCATTACTGGGCCAGATTCCTCCTGGTTATGAACAGGATAAAGGACTACCACGAGGAAGACGCAATTTCATTCTTCTGCAATAATTGCACGGACAAGGGAATCCTCAACGCCATAAGTCGCCGTGATATTACACGCTTCGCTGACTTGGCGTCCATAGTACGAAAGTATTGTGCGATGGAAAGCGCCTGGAAAACCGAAATAAAATTTTGGGACAATCCGGCCTTGAATACAAACCCAGTCCGAAATAAAAGGGTGCATCATCGTCAGACACCCGGGTTCAATACCAAAAAGCAAAAGCCCTCTACAGGGCACGGAACCGTGTTGGAAGGATGGCTTAATGGACCCTGTAAAATTCACAGTGCAGAGGGCGCCACACCAACTCATAGCCTTAGAGCATGTTGGATACTCCGGCAGGTGGCAAAAATTGGCGAAGATCTTCTAACTCCAGAAGCCACAGAAAGCCACCCCAGAGACACCAGTACAGTATCAACAGTCTTCGAGACTTTCGCATCAAATAATATGCAAAAAAGAACATTCCGCAGCCTTGCCGAAGTCTACCAAGTAGCAACAATAAACCCATGGAGTGACACGGCTATCACTTTTAACGCCAGTGATGAACCTAAATTCCGAACAACCCGAGCACCAGCGCATTGGTCCTCAGTCCAATAGTGGACGGCTTTTGTCTTACCAAGGTACTCATGGATGGCGGCAGCAGATTGAACCTCATTTATGAGGAAACCCTTCAAAAAATGGAAATAGACTGGAACTGCATTGAGCGAAGCAGCACAACCTTTAGAGGAATAATCCCCAGTCGGGAAGCGCGCTGTATAGGAAAAATCACACTAGATGTGGTGTTCGGCACGCCGGATAATTATAGGTCCGAAGAGGTCACGTTCCAAGTGGCCCCGTTCAGTAGCGGATATCACGCTCTGCTAGGACGGGAAGCGTTTACAATCTTCCAAGCAATACCCCATTACAGGTACATGAAACTCAAGATGCCCGGGCCTAACGGAATCATCACTCTCGCTAGTGATCTGGACATAGCACTCCGCGCCGAAAACAAGACAGCCGCACTGGCCCTCGAAGCGCTATCTAAAGCCCTAGCAGCTGAGGAACTGACTGCGCTGCGCTCCATGGTGAATAGGGACGATGTGATACTCGACAAAAGATCCAAGTCCACCTCCTTTAAACCGGCGGACGAAATAGTCAAATTCCAGGTCCATCCAACGGACCCCAATAAAACAGCTTCCATCGGAGCACAGTTAAACCCTGATGTAGACGCCGCACTACGAGAGTTCCTACGAGAGAACTGGGACATTTTCTCCTGGCACCCTTCAGACATGCCAGGAATCCCACGCAGGCTGGCCGAACACAGCTTAAATATCCTAAAAGGATTCAAGCCAGTCAAATAGGCTCTTCGGCATTTTTCCGAACCTAAGAGACAGGCCATGGGAGAGGAGCTAGCTAAGCTACTGGAGGCCGGATTCATCAAAGATATAAAACACCCGGACTGGCTAGCAAACCTGGTGATGGTACCAAAGAAGGACAAATCCTGGCGCCTGTGCGCTGATTTTAAAGACCTTAACAAGGCTTGCCCAAAGGATCCCTTCCCTCTCCCACGCATCGATCAAATTATCGACGCCACCGCAAGACACGATTCGTTGTGTTTCCTCGACGCATACTCCGGCTACCATCAAATAAATATGGCAGAGTCAGACCAAGCCGCAACAGCATTCATCACACCATACGGCCCATTCTGCTTCAACACAATGCCCTTCGGGCTCAAAAACGCCTATGCAACATATCAGCGCATGATTCAGACATGTCTGGCAAACTAGATCGGCAAAACAGTGGAGGCATACGTAGATGATGTGGTCGCTAAAATAAGACATGTCAAATCTCTAGTAGACGACTTGAGGCTAACATTCGGTAACCTCCGAACATACGACATCAAGCTCAACCCGGAAAAATGCGTTTTCGGCGTTCCAGCCGGAAAGCTCTTGGGCTTCATTGTATCCGGTAGAGGAATTGAAGCAAATCCAGCCAAGATCCGAGCTCTGTCACAATTGGATATCCCGAAGGACCTCAAACAAATACAAAAATTAACCGGATGTGTGGCGGCTCTAAGCCGCTTTATCTCCCGCTTGGGAGAAAAGGCCCTACCCCTTTATCGCCTCCTTCGGCACACCGAACACTTCGAGTGAACGGATGCAGCCACGGCCGGACTCGATGAAATAAAAGCCATCTTGGCAACTAACCCAGTCTTGGCCACGCCAAACATTGGTGAACCAATGCTATTATACATTGCAGCAACCCATCAGGTCGTAAGCGTAGTGCTCGTCGTCGAACGAGAAACGGACGGACACAAATTCCCCTTTCAAAAGCCGGTCTACTATGTGTCCACTGTCCTTAGTCCGTGCAAGTCACGATACCCGCATTATCAAAAGATTGCGTACGCGGTATTTATGGCATCCCGGAAGCTGTGACACTACTTTCAAGAGTGTTCAATAACAGTAGCCTCGGAGGTGCCACTTAACGATATTATAAACAACCGCGACGCGACGGGCCGGATTGCAAAATGGGCCATTGAGCTCCTCCCGTTCGACATAACTTACAAGCCACGGCGAGCTATCAAGTCGCAAGTTTTGGCCGACTTCGTCGCAGAATGGACGGAGGCCGAACTCCCTAAAGAGTACAGCACATATTCAAACTGGGTCATGCACTTCGACGGCTCCAAAATGTTGGCCGGTCTAGGGGCTGGCGTCATTTTGACGTCCCCCATAGGAGACATAGTTCAGTATGTACTCTAGATAATGTACACAGACTTCAACAATGCAGCCGAATATGAGGCCCTTTTACATGGTCTCCGGATGGCAATATCCATGGGCATTCAACGCCTAGAGGTGCGCGGAGACTCGAACCTCGCAATATCCCAAATAAATGGAGACTTTGATGGCAAGGATCCAAAAATGGTAGCTTATCGCAACGCCGTCCTAAAAATGTCAGCTCGGTTCGAAGGGCTTGAATTTCACCATATAGCCCGGGAAAATAATCAGGCGGCAGATGTCCTGGCACGCATCGGTGCAAAACGCGATGTAGTCCCCCCCCCCAACATCTTCTTGGAAAGGTTGTTCAAGTCATCCGTAGTATGGGAAGGGGAACCCGGCAATAACAGCCCGGACCCAACCGCACTGCTCGACACCGAACACTCTGACATAATTGGAGGCTCTGCCAATGAAATAACACCTTCAGCCCACGTAATAATGGCTGTCATCTCCCCGTGGAAAGAACCATTCCTCGCCTACCTTACTAGGCAGGAACTCCCCGAGGACCAAAATGAGGCACGCTGCATAGTGCGGCGATCTAAAGCCTATAAAGTCCATGAGGGAGAGCTTTATAAGAAAAGCGCTACCAGAGTCCTTCAAAGGTGCATCTCCGAAGAGGAAGGGCGGAACCTCCTAGCTGAAATTCATGCCGGACTCGGTGGTCATCACGCTGCAGCTCGGTCCCTTGTAAGCAAGGCCTTCCATATAGGCTTTTATTGGCCGACAGCCCGGGCAGACGCCCAGGACTTAGTCCAACGATGCGTTGGTTGCCAGCTTTTTGCAAACCAAAGCCATATGCCACCCACCGCCCTCCAAATTATCCCCATCACTTGGCCCTTCGCGGTCTGGGGGCTTGACATGGTTGGACCCCTTAAAGGCGGAACCCACAAGAAAAAATACTTACTGGTCATGGTGGATAAGTTCACCAAATGGATAGAAGCCAAGCCTGTTAAGACGGCCGAATCCGGACCGGTGATAGACTTTATATCCGGGGTTGTACACCGTTACGGCGTCCCCCACAGCATCATCACTGATAATGGCACGAACTTTACGGCCGACGAGATAAAACTCTGGTGCAAAAACATGGGCATCAAGCTCGATTATTCTTCCGTCTATCACCCACAAACTAACGGTCAGGTCGAACGTGCAAATGGTCTTATCATGAGCGGCATCAAACCCAGATTAGTGTGGTCCCTTAAGGAATCTAATACGCACTGGGTAGAGGAGCTTGACTCCGTACTCTGGGGGCTGCGGACCACGCCGAATCACACCACCGGATACACACCATTCTTCATGGTGTACGGCGCAGAGGCAGTTTTGCCCTGCGACATAATTCATGACTCACCTCGAGTGCGCATGTACGAAGAAAGAGAAGCCGAGCTCGATCGGCAGGACAGTTTGGACACCTTGGAGGAAGAGCGTGACGTGGCAAAAGCCCGTTCCGCATTTTATCAACAGCAGGCTCGAAGATACCAAAGCAGAGAAGTACGGGCCAAAAATTACAACGTTGGTGAATTAGTTCTACGCCTGCCGGATAAGAAAAAGGACAAACTCAAGCCCAAGTGGGAAGGTCCCTTCATAATTGACCAAGTTCTGACTGGTGGAGCGTACCGCCTGCGAGATGCATCGGATAACCGACTCGAGCCGAACCCATGGAACGCAGCCCGTCTTCGAAGATTCTACGCCTAGCGCCGGACTCTGTGTCCGTCTCCTTCCTCTGTCCATTTTTTATATACTTTCTGTCTTACATTTCTCTCCTTCTCCTCTCTCTCTCTCTTATAGCCTTTAAAGGCTCATACAGTGATGCGCTATCGGCGCTCATTAAACCTGGGGGCTTCCTTAAACAGAAGCTTATTTATATGGGCTTCATGCCCAACACATGTGTCACACTTCCGCATGTACCTTTTATTCACCATTATATGCATCGATATGACTAAAGTTTTGGCCAAGCTGGGTTGCCTGGCTCCTGTGCTTACCCCTACGTTCCCAATTGTTTGGCTAGGTGGTAAAGGGAGCACCTCTGTGATTGTTACTGCCGGGTCAGCCGGATGTGTACCTCAGACTGGGTGAAGCCGAAAGCTAGTGTTCTTAAGGGAATATTCGGTCGGTGAACTAAAGATGATCTTTTTTCACTTATTTATCTATACGCCCCCAGATGTTTTTCCTGTGTCTCTTTCCGCAGAATGGACATGCACTTTAGGGCATGCCTCCCAGGGAAAGGAACCCCTAACGGAACTATTCTCCCTGGAAGATGTTTCTTACTAACCATGTAATATAACATAACTAGTTGGGCACTTGTCTGTTCAAGCACTAATGACCCCTACGCCTGGTCTCCATGCATACCCCGGTTCTTATATAACCGCGAGGGTATTCGGACACACTCCGTACCGTTAGGTCCCGAGGTAGAAGCGAAAAGGTCAGCCATGACAAATGATCTACAATCCGCCTAGAAGGCATTACACATGTCAATTATAATTACATAGTCAATCTGACTGATTGTATTCCTCTTCAATACCATCTAACAGGCTGTCTAGTTTACAGTCCTATTGGGAATACTTTGCGGCCAATTCTACTTGGCCGTATACTAAGCTCACAGGGATCTCCTTCCCATCGGGCCCCACGGGTCCGACCTCGGCCATGTGGTTTGGGTCGGCCTTCGTGTACCGCGTCTTCACCATGGCCCAGGCCTCCCTGGCGCCTTGACGGCAGACAGACATCTTCCACAATCGGAAGCGCCGCCGCGCTCCCTTCAGCTTCTCTACAAGCTCTCCAAGGCCTTCGGGCATGGAGACGGACGGCCACAAGGCTTGGGCGACGCTTTGCATCACCTGGCGAACTCGCTCGTGCAGTTGTGAGAGATCGGGAAGGTCACCTGTAGAACCGGGCATTTCCTCTGCAGGATGACCTGTTAGCATACCTACAGACATTACTCTGTTAGTCGACTTCCTCGCCGAACTCTTTTTTCAAAGTTCGTTTAAGCACTTACTATATATGCCGCGTCGAAGCCGCTGATTCTCCTTCACGGAGTCCAACAGTTGGGCACGAACATCCTTCAGTTCAACGCCCAGCTTGGTGTTGGCATCTTGGAGATCGTTCTTCTCCCGCCTCACCTTTGTCATCATGCTCTCACCAGCCTTTAGCTGGCGTCGGAGTTGTTGCTCTTCCGGATTTAATCCGGCGCCATCTGCAGTTTCATTTGTCAGATTTGCACCCATGTCGCACTTCGCAAAACACTTATCTTTCGAAGCGTATATTACCAGAGGGGGTCTCCTTGGGCTCCCCGGCCGCCGCTAGTGCGGCCTCAAGTTGGGCTTTGCACTCTTCCAGCTCCTAGGATAGTAGGGTATTCTTTTCTGTAAGAACCTGCATAACAAATGATCCTTAAATCAGTTATTCTAACTATTTCATGTCTCGGGGGCTACTGGTATATATATATAACTACCAAAATTTTCTTACCCGTATGTATTTTACATATTGCTCCATGGCTCTGGCTAGACCATTTTGAGCGGCATGGAGGTACGCATCTCCCAAATCGAAGGCATCCAATGCCTCTTGGGAGAAACAAGCGTCGCGAAGAACTGTCCGGCGACGCCTGTGGTTCATGGCACTCTCCACCTCGGAATTGGTGGCAGACAGCCTGTCCGCATCCTCTGTCGGAGGAGCATCTGGTGCGTGCCTCGTGTTTTCCTCCGCGTCCGGACCAGGCTTTGGAGCCTGGCTGGTGGAGGCGCGATTGGCAACCTCCCTGGATATAGTCCGGCGAGGTCTCTTCGTCCTGAAGAGACAACGAGCGTTAGTATGCCTTGAAGGAATAACACCTGGGAATAAGATGGCACGCTATACCTTTGCGCCGGCATCTCAGTCCGGACCGCACTTCTTTTTAGCCCGCGGGGCCTTGCCTCCCCTCGTTGGCTAGTCGCCGCAGGCTCGGCCTCCCATCTCAAGGACCTCCCCTGCAAAACACGGTTGTCATACGGCAATCGAAAACACGCGAGGATAGATCTCTTTTCAAAGTGCTGGGACTTCGGTCTCAGTTACCTGTGAGGCTGGGAGTAGCCCTGGGTAATCGGCCGTAATGGCCACCAAGGCGTTGTCCTTGCTCAATTGATGAAACACCCCATCAATCAGCTCCACAGATAAGTCCGGATCCTCTCGAGAGGCCGGGTCGAGGAACCATCCCGGATCCTCGGGTTGTGGAGGAGGGTTGTTTATTTCTTTAACAGCCTGGCGCAGTTCCTGCGTTGAATACTGAATATTTAACAATGGGAATATAAAACGGATGGGCAAGTAAAAGTGTCCACTTACCCAACTTGGGGGATTGTACATAGAAAATCCACCCTGAGGGTTGACGCGGAGAAATTCCTCCTCTTCTCCCTTGTACAAAGTGGACAAGATCTTTATTAGAGCGGCAGCCGAATCTGGCCCCTTACGGCCGTGGCGGGTGGCGTCGTCCTCCCCGTTGAAGTCCCACATGGGGCGGCCTCTATACTGAAGCGGCTGCACCCCTCGCATGATGCATGCGGCCATGACCCCGATCATGGTAAGTCCGCAATGAGCTAACAATCTTATCCGGCCCATCAGGTAAAGAACGTCCTTGTCGCTTTCCCTCTGAGGGCTCCATGGACGCCAGCTAAGGCGCTTCTTTAGGGGAGCACTGTCGAACTCAGGGAGGCCGATCCGGATAGGATCCGGCAGCGGGACGTCCTCTATATAAAACCATTCCGAAGGCCAGTCTTCGGACGCCTTCTTTGGGGTTCCGGATAGATATCCGGTCCCAGCGATGCGCCACACTTCGGCTCC
This sequence comes from Triticum urartu, assembly GCF_056163025.1. NCBI lineage: Eukaryota > Viridiplantae > Streptophyta > Magnoliopsida > Poales > Poaceae > Triticum > Triticum urartu. The sequence goes on from NC_141873.1 coordinate 368,812,001, forward strand.
GCCCACTTGATATATTGACCCCTTCTTAGAACGGGGCACAAGGCAGAATAGCCTTTTCCACAGTGTGAAATGAGCCTCGCAACCCAAAAATAGCTCGCAAAGGGCTACGAAGCCCGCGATATGCAATATGGAGGCAGGCGTGAAGTTGTGTAGCTGGAGGCCATAGAACTCTAGGAGCCCCCAGAGAAACGGATGAATCGGAAATCCGAGCCCTCTTATTAAGGAAGGGACAAGGCATACCCGCTCTCCTTTGGAGGGATTGGGGGCGCTCTCTGCTTGCTCTCCGCCATTATAGGTGGCAAGTCCGGCTCGAACCGGGACCATATAGGCCGGGGGAGAAACCCCTTGGTCTGGAGCGTCGCTAGCTCGCTGTGCGGGATGGAGCACCTCTTCCAATCTCCAGGCTGAGGGCTGGAAGGGCGAGAGGAGGAGCTGCGGCGGCCAGCCATGATAGAATGGACCTCTGTCGGATATGCCCTGATGAATACTCGCGGAGGGGAGAAGGTGTGGTTTGGATCTAAATCCTCGTCCCCTTAAATAGGCGGCTCATTCACGCGACTAGGGGTGTAAATATAAGAAAACACCCTGACTTTTCGTATTCGTTTGACACGTGGAAGACGGCCATTATTGGGCGTAGAAGCCAAGGAGCGCTACAAGAAACCGGACATTTTGAACAGGTGCACGGAATTTGGAGAACCCGCCTTGCAATGCCGAAGACAATCTGTGCGCCGGACTCGTCGTCATTGAAGCCTGGTTGGGGGGCTACTGAGGGAGTCCTGGATTAGGGGGTGTCCGGATAGCCGGACTATACCTTCGGCCGGACTCCTGGACTATGAAGATACAAGATTGAAGACTTTGTCCCGTGTCCGGAAGGGACTTTCCTTGGCGTGGAAGGCAAGCTTGGCGATACGGATATGTAGATCTCCTACCATTCTAACCGACTCTGTGTAACCCTAGCCCTCTCCGATGTCTATATAAACCGGAGGGTTTTAGTCCGTAGGACGAACAACAATCATACCATAGGCTAGCTTCTAGGGTTTAGCCTATCTGATCTCATGGTAGATCTACTCTTGTACTACCCATATCATCAATATTAATCAAGCAGGACATAGGGTTTTACCTCCATCAAGAGGGCCCGAACCTGGCTAAAACATCGTGTCCCCTGCCTCCTGTTACCATCCACCTAGACGCACAGTTCGGGACCCCCTACACAAGATCCGTCGGTTTTGACACCGACACACACCCACTAGTTTCTTTTGTTGAGCTTTCATACATTTATAGCTCTAGTGCATCCGTTGCATGGCAATCCCTACTCACTCACATTGATATCTATTAATGGGCATCTCCATAGCCCATTTATATGCCTAGTTGATGTGAGACTATCTTCCCCTCCTTTTTTTCTTCTCCACAACCACCATTCTATTCCACCTATAGTGCTATATCCATGGCTCACGCTCATGTATTGCGTGAAGATTGAAAAAGTTTTGAAAAAGTTAGAGTATGAAACAATTTCTTGGCTTGTCATTGGGGTTGTGCATGATTTGAATACCTTGTGTGGTGAAGATGGAACATAGCCAGACTATATGATTTTGTAGGGATAACTTGATTTGGCCATGTTATTGTGAGAAGACATAATTGCTTTGTTAGTATGCTTGAAGTATTATTATTTTTATGTCAATATAAACTTTTGTCTTGAATCTTTCGAATCTGAAGATTCATATCACAATTAAGAAGATTTGCATTGAAATTATGCCAAGTAGCACTCCGCATCAAAAATTCTCTTTTTATCATTTACCTACTCGAGGACGAGCAAGAATTAAGCTTGGGGATGCCTGATACGTCTCCAACGTATCTATAATTTTTGATTGCTCCATGCTATATTATCTACTGTTTTGGACTATATTGGGCTTTATTTTCCACTTTTATACTATTTTTGGGACTAACCTATTAACCGGAGGCCCAGCCCAGAATTGCTGTTTTTTACCTATTTTAGTGTTTGGAAGAAACGGAATATCAAACGGAGTCCAAATGGAATGAAACCTTCAGGAACGTGATTTTCTCACCGAACGTGATCCAGGAGACTTGGACCCTACGCCAAGGCATCAGAGAGGCAGTCACGAGGGTGGGGGCGCCCCCCCTAGGGCGCGCCCCCTGCCTCGTGGGCCCCTCGGAGCTCCACCGACGTACTCCTTCCTCCTATATATACATGCGTACCCCCAAACGATCAGAAGAGGAGCAAAAAAACCTAATTCCACCGCCGCAACTTTCTGTATCCACGAGATCCCATCTTGGGGCCTGTTCCAGAGCTCCGCCGGAAGAGGGTCGTCATCACGGAGGGCTTCTACATCATCATAGCCTCTCCGATGAAGTGTGAGTAGTTTACCTCGGACCTTCGGGTCCATAGTTAGTAGCTATATTGCTTCTTCTCTCTCTTTGAATCTCAATACAAAGTTCTCCCCCTCTCTTGTGGAGATCTATTCGATGTAATCTTCTTTTTGCGGTGTGTTTGTTGAGACCGATGAATTGTCGGTTTATGATCAAGTCTATCTATGAATAATATTTGAATCTTCTCTGAATTCTTTTATGTATGATTGGTTATCTTTGCAAGTCTCTTCGAATTATCCGTTTGGTTTGGCCAACTAGATTGGTAGTTCTTGCCATGGGAGAAGTGCTTAGCTTTGGGTTCGATCTTGCGGTGTCCTTACCCAGTGACAGAAGGGGCAGCAAGGCACGTATTGTATCGTTGCCATCGAGGATAACAAGATGGGGTTTATTTCATAGTGCATGAATTTATCTCTCTACATCATGTCATCTTGCTTAAGGCGTTACTCTGTTTTTAACTTAATACTCTAGATGCATGCTGGATAGCAGTCGATGAGTGGAGTAATAGTAGTAGATGCAGAATCGTTTCGATCTACTTATCACGGACGTGATGCCTATATACATGATCATGCCTAGATGTTCTCATAACTATGCTCAATTCTGTCAATTGCTCAACAGTAATTTGTTCACCCATCGTAGAATACTTATGCTCTTGAGAGAAGCCACTAGTGAAACCTATGGCCCCCGGGTCTATTCTCATCATATCAATCTCCATCACTTTAATCTTGCTTTGCTTTTTTACTTTGCTTTTACTTTTTACTTTGCATCTTTATACCAAAAATACCAAAAATATTATATCTATCAGATCTCACTCTCGTAAGTGACCATGAAGGGATTGGCAACCCCTAATTGCGTTGGTTGCGAGTAGCTATCGCTTTGTGCAGGTACGAGGGACTTGAGCGTGGGCTCCTACTGGATTGATACCTTGGTTCTCAAAAACTGAGGGAAATACTTACGCTACTCTGCTGCATCATCCCTTCCTCTTCGGGGAAAACCAACGCAAGCTCAAGACGTAGCAGATATGAGGCGTGTCGGTTGGCCCGGGCATTGGAGGTTGGTTTGAGGCATCCAGATGGTCAGGCTCTTTTGACCAGTCACTGACTAGGCGGCCTGCCCAGATGTTTAATACCGCTTTGAGGTGTCCGGTTGTAGATGCTCTTAACTGTACATTTGGTCCTTGGTTTTCCACTCACTGAGTTTTCAAGGGCGCATTTGGTTGCTCGCATAGATTTTTGCCCATTTGCATACTTGTCCTAGTTGGGCCTGGTTGAGCATATGTAGGCAAAAAAACCAACATCTTCATGTTGATTGGTTTCCTGCATATCCTCTACCTGCATCGTAGCGACGCCTCTACGCACAACGTTTGGTGATACGTCTCCAGCGTATCTATAATTTTTGATTGCTCCATGCTATATCATTTTTGGGACTAACCTATTGACCCAGAGCACGGTGCCAGTTTCTGTTTTTACCTTGTTTTAGGGTTTCGAAGAAAAGGAAAATCAAACGGAGTCCAATTGACCTGAAACTTCATGGAACCCATTTTTGGAAGGAAAGAAGCCCAGAAGACTTGAAGGGCACGTAAGGGAAGCTTTGAGGAGGCCACGAGGCAGGGGGGAGCGCCCACCCCCCTAGGCGCGCCCTCCACCCTTGTGGGCCCCTCGTGCCCCCCTGGCGTACTTCTTCCGCCTATATATCTCCATATACCCTAAAAACATCGGCGAGCACAATACATTGGGAGTTCCGCCGCCAGAAGCCTCTGTAGCCACCGAAAGCCAATCTAGACCCGTTCTGGCACCCTGCCGGAGGGGGGATCCCTCTCCGGTGGCTATCTTCATCATCCCGGTGCTCTCCATGACGAGGAGGGAGTAGTTCTCCCTCAGGGCTGAGGGTATGTACCAGTAGCTATGTGTTTGATCTTTCTCTCTCGTGTTCTTGAGGTGATACGATCTTGATGTATCGCGAGCTTTGCTATTATATTTGGATCCTATGATGTTTTCTCCCCCCTCCACTCTCTTGTAATGAATTGAGTCTTTAAAGATTTGAGAACACTTGATGTATGTCTTGCCGTGTGTATCTGTGGTGACAATGGGATACCACGTGATTCACTTGATGTATGTTTTGGTGATCAACTTGCAGGTTCCGCCCATGAACCTATGCATAGGGGTTGGCACACGTTTTCGTCGTGATTCTCCGGTAGGAACTTTGGGGCACTCTTTGAGGTTCTATGTGTTGGTTGAATAGATGAATCTGAGATTGTGTGATGCATATCGTATAATCATACCCACGGATACTTGAGGTGACATTGGAGTATCTAGGTGACATTAGGGTTTTGGTTGATTTGTGTCTTAAGGTGTTATTCTAGTACGAACTCTAGGGCTGTTTGTGACACTTACAGGAATAGCCCAACGAATTGATTGGAAAGAATAACTTTGAGGTGGTTTCGTACCCTACCATAATCTCTTCGTTTGTTCTCCTCTATTAGTGACTTTGGAGTGACTCTTTGTTGCATGTTGAGGGATAGTTATGTGATCCAATTATGTTAGTATTGTTAAGGGAACTTGCACTAGCGAAAGTATGAACCCTAGACCTTGTTTCAACGCATTGCAATACCGTTTACGCTCACTTTTATCATTAGTTACCTTGCTAATTTTATAATTTCAGATTACAAAAACCTTTATCTACCATCCATATACCACTTGTATCACCATCTCTTCGCTGAACTAGTCCACCTATACAATTTACCATTGTATTGGGTGTGTTGGGGACACAAGAGACTCTTTGTTATTTGGTTGCAGGGTTGATTGAGAGAGACCATCTTCATCCTACGCCTCCTACGGATTGATAAACCTTAGGTCATCCACTTGAGGAAATTTGCTAATGTCCTACAAACCTCTGCACTTGGGGGCCCAACAACGTCTACAAGAAGAAGGTTGTGTAGTAGACATCAAGCTCTTTTCTGGCGCCGTTGCCGGGGAGGTGAGTGCTTGAAGGTATATCTTTAGATCTTGCAATCGAGTCTTTTAGTTTCTTGGTTTATCACTAGTTTAGTTTATAAAAGAAAATTACAAAAAAATGGAATTAAGTTTGCCTCATACGCTTCATCTTTTTAATATCTTTCATGAGTATGATGGAAAGGATAATTGTGCTCAAGTGCTAGAAGAAGAAATCTATAAAATGTTTGGCACTAACTATTTCAATGATGAGCATGATTGCAATGTTGTTATTACGAATTCTTTGAATATCCATGATGCTAATGATATGCAAAGCCACAAGCTTGGGGAAGCTATGTTTGATGAAGATGATATTTTTGGTCCCCCAAGTTTTGATGAGCAAATTTATTATGATGAAAGCATGCCTCCTATCTATGATGATTATTGTGATGACACGTATGCTTTAAAGAATAATAATAACAATGAACCTTGTCAGCTTGATCTTAATTTTCAATCACATGATAGTTATTTTGTTGAGTTTGTTCCCACTATTATTCATGAGAAGAATTTTGCTTGTGTGGAGAGTAGTAAAATTTCTATGCTTATAGATCATGAAAAGAATGCTTTAGGTGCTGGTTATATTGTTGAACTCATTCATGATGCTACTGAAAATTATTATGAGGGAGGAATATATGCTTGTAGGAATTTCAATAATATCAAGTTTCCTCTCTATGTGCTTAAAGTTTTGAAGTTATGCTTGTTTTGTCCTCCTATGCTAGCTGATTATTGTTCCCATAAGTTGTTTGCTCACAAAATCCCTATGCATAGGAAATGGGTTAGACTTAAATTTGCTAGTAATATTCTTAATGATGCTCTCTTTATGTTTCAATTCTTATCTCTTATGTGAGCAGCATTGAAATCATCATGCCTAGTTAGGGGCATTAAACGATAGCGCTTGTTGGGAGGCAACCCAATTTTATTTTAGTTACTTGGATTTTGTTCCTGTTTAGTAATAAATAATTCATCTAGCCTCTGTTAAGATGTGGTTTTATGCTTTTAATTAGTGTTTGTGCCAAGTAGAACCTTTGGGAAGACTTGGGGAAAGTCTTGTTGATCATGCTGTAAAAAACAGAAACTTTAGCGCTCACGAGAATTACTGCCATTTTTATTTGGAAAGTGCTATTTAGTTAATTCTTTTTGCATATGATTAATATATACATTCCTCAGGTCCAGCAATGTATTTGAGAATTTTATGAGTTCCAGAAGTATACGTTTGATCGAGATTACTACAGACTGTTCTGTTTTTGACAGATTCTGTCTTTTATGTGTTGTTTACTTATTTTGATGAATCTATGGCTAGTAAAAGAGTTTATAAACCATAGATAAGTTGGAATACAGTAGGTTTAACACGAATATAAATAAAGAATGAGTTAATTACAGTACCTTGAAGTGGTGATTTATTTTCTTATACTAACGGAGCTTACGAGTTTTCTGTTAAGTTTTGTGTTGTGAAGTTTTCAAGTTTTGGGTAAGGATTCGATGGAATATGGAACAAGGAGTGGCAAGAGTCTAAGCTTGGGGATGACCAACTCACCCCAAGGTAATATTCAAGGATAGACAAGAGCCTAAGCTTGGGGATGCCCCGGAAGGCATCCCCTCTTTCGTCTTCGTTCATCGGTAACTTTACTTGGACCTATATTTTTATTCACCACATGATATGTGTTTTGCTTGGAGCGTCAATTTATTTTGTTAATATTTGCTTGCTATTATTTATAACAATGTTTTGCATCTTTTATTTCAATAAAAGTGGCATTGATAGTCTTTACTATGCCTATTTTAGAAGTCGACATGTTGCTGTTTGAAAACAGAAAGTTTACCGATGTTGCAATAATTCCCTAGAAAAGTAAGAATGTGATAAAATGTTGAAACATTTTGCATCTTAAGATATGATAAATTTACTACAGTGGGAATTTTCTTTCATAATTTTTGGAGCTAGGTAAGTATGGATGTTGCTGCATTCTTTATAGACTGTCCTGTTTAGGCAGATTGCTGTTATGTTTGCATTGTTTGCCTATGTTTGCTTCTTTAAAGATTCTATTTGAGGATAGGACTATTAAATATGCAGAGGAATTTAGTATGAAATGTTGAATAATAATTTTAGTGATTTGCTACAGTAGAGTATGATAAGGTTTTGGCAATGGTTTATACTAACTTATCTCATGAGTCCTTGTTGAGTTTTGTGTGGATGAAGCTTTTGAGATTTAGGGAGACCGTGATATGAGAGGAATTAAGGAGACACAAAAGCTCAAGCTTGGGGATTCCCAAGGCACCCCAAGATAATATTTCAAGAAGTCTCAAGCGTCTAAGCTCGGGGATGCCCCGGTTGGCATCCCACCTTTCTTCTTCAACAACTATCGGTTAGTTTCGGTTGATCCTAAGTTTTTGCTTCTTCACATGATGTTTGCTATTCTTAGATGTCATTTTATTTTGTTTTGCTTGCTGTTTGAATAAAGTATCAAGATCTGAAATTCTTAAATATTAGAGAGTCTTCATATAGTTGCATAAGTATTCGACTACTCATTGATCTTCACTTATATCTTCCGGAGTAGTTTGTCATTTTTTCTAGTACTTCACTTATATCTTTTTAGAGCACTGTGGTGGTTTTATTTTATAGAAATAATTGATCTCTCATGCTTCACTTATATTATTTTGAGAGCCTTTTAGAACAGCATGGTAATTTGCTTTGGTTATGAAACTAGTTCTAATATGATGGGCATCCAAGAGGGATATAATAAAAACTTTCATATGAAGTGCATTGAATACTATGAGAAGTTTGATACTTGATGATTGTTTTGAGATATGAAGATGGTAATATTAGAGTCATGCTAGTTGAGTAGTTGTGAATTTGAGAAATACTTGTGTTGAAGTTTGTAATTCCCGTAGCATGCACGTATGGTGAACCGTTATGTGATGAAGTCGGAGCATGATTTATTTATTGATTGTCCTCCTTATGAGTGGCGGTCGGGGACGAGCGATGGTCTTTTCCTACCAATCTATCCCCCTAGGAGCATGCGCCTAGTACTTTGTTTCGATAACTAATAGATTTTTGCAATAAGTATGTGACTTCTTTATGACTAATGTTGAGTCCATGGATTATACGCACTCTCACCCTTCCACCATTGCTAGCCTCTCTAATACCGCGCAACTTTCGCCGGTACCATAAACCCACCATATATATTCCTCAAAACATCCACCATACCTACCTATTATGGCATTTCCATAGCCATTCCGAGATATATTGCCATGCAACTTTCCACCGTTCCGTTTATTATGACACGCTCCATCATTGTCATATTGCTATGCATGATCATGTAGTTGACATCGTATTTGTGGCAAAGCCACCGTTCATAATTCTTTCATACATGTCACTCATGAGTCATTGCTGTAACACCGTCGATGCGACTATAGCTCCCACGTGTCGAGGCATGACTTAGAGACATAATCGCATTGAAGGCATAAGTCGCAAGTTAGGCAATCTTCACAACATCCCATGTAATATAGATAAAAAAGGGGAGATAACATAGTTGGCTTACACTCGCCACGTCAATCAAGTACATAAATAACATTACATCATCCAAACACTCATGGCCCGACTACGGCGCCAAAATAAAAGATAACCCAACAAGCGACACGGTCCCGATCACCCCCAACAGGGCACCACTACTGATCATCAGGAAAGGAAACATAGTATCGTTGAGAGTCCTCGTCGAACTCCCACTTGAGCTCAAGCGCGTCACCTGGAGCGGAATCGTCAGGCCCTGCATCTGGTTTGGAAGTAATCTATGAGCCACAGGGACTCAGCAATCTCGCACCCTCGCGATCAAGACTATTTAAGCTTAATAGGTATGGCAAGGTAAATATATGTGGAGCTGCAGCAAGCGACTAGCATATGTGGTGGCTATCCTGTTCGCATAAGAGAGCGAGAAGAGGAGGCAAAGCACGAGCGAGAAACTAGAGAGCAACCTGCGCAAGCATTACTCCAACACCGTGTCCACTTCCCAGACTCCGCCGAGAAGAGGCCATCACGGTAACACACTCAGTTGATTTATTTTAATTAAGTTAAGGTTCAAGTTATCTACAACCGGACATTAACAAATTCCCATCTGCCCATAACCGCGGGCACGTCTTTTGAAAGTTGAAATCCCTGCAGGGGAGTCCCAACTTAGCCCATGACAAGCTCTCACGGTCAACGAAGGAATAGACCTCCTCCCGAGACATTCCGATCAGACTCGGCATCCCGGTTCTTCAAGACAACTCCGACAATGGTAAAACAAGTCCAGCAACACCACCCGCTGTGCCGACAAATCCCGATAGGAGCTGCACATATCTCGTTCTCAGGGCACACCGGATAAGCTAAGCGTACGGGAGCCAACGTAACCCAAGTTGCCAAGGGACGGCCCCGCAAGGTGCTCTAGGTTGGACCAACGCTCAGAGGAGCACTGGCCCGGGGGTTTAAAATAAGATGACCCTTGAGTCCGCGAAACCCAAGGGAAAAGGCTAGGTGGCAAATGGTAAAACCAAGGTTGGGCATTTCTGGAGGAGTTTTATTCAAGGAGGACTATCAAGGGGTTCCCATTATAACCCAACCGCGTAAGGAACGCAAAATCCGGGACCATAACACCGATATGACGGAAACTAGGGCGGCAAGAGTGGAACAAAACACTAGGCGAGAGGCCGAGCCTTCCACCCTTTACCAAGTATATAGATGCATTAAGATAACATGGCAATATAATGATATCCCAACAAGTAAATAATGTTCCAACAAGGAACGGCCTCCAATCTTCACCTGCAACTAGCAACGCTATAAGAGGGGCTGAGCAAAGCGGTAACATAGCCAATCAACGGTTTGATAGGACATGGTGGGTTAGAGGTTTGACATGGCAATTTGGGAGGCTTGAAAGCAAGTGGTAGGCATCGTAGCATTGGCATAGCAAAAGAGCGAGCAATCTAGCATAGCAAAGATAGTAGTGATTTCGAGGGTATGATCATCTTGCCTGCAAAGTTGTCAGAGTTGACTGGATCCTCGAAAGCAAACTCAACGGGCTCCTCGTTAGCGAACTCGTCTCCCGGATCTACCCAAACAAGACAAACAAGCAACAAGGACACAATCAACCACGTGTAAGGATCAAACAATATGATGCAAGGATGGTATGCTATGCGGGGTGCGATGCGGGATGCATATGCAAGATTTGACAAGGGATGCATGAACCTGGCCTCAACTTGGGAATCCAAGTGTGCCACTGGAAAGATGAGATGAAATCGCTTGAAAACGATATAAAGAACGCTGGAATCAGAGTTACGGTTTGGAAATGGCAAGCGATTCAAATATGACACCGGTCTGCGATTTACAGCAAGTAGCCATCTAAATGCAAAGAGATGAACAAGCTACAGCACCCAAACATGGCAACAAAATACATGGAAGGGATGCATTCATGATGCTTAACAAAAGTCTAGCATTGAGCTACGGCCAATTCATCCATTAACAGGTTCAAACAAGCATGGCAAAAATGCATATGACAAACAGATTTCAGACTTAGTGAAATTAACACTTGTCTGGAATTTCAGATCAGATAGCACTCTTCGGAGCAACAAAACTACATGCTACAGGACCTGAACATGGCAAAGTAAAGCATGGCATGGAGCTACTCAAAGAGCTTAACAAAAGTCCCTTAGTGACCTTGAGCCAAAAGGGATCAGAAAATACAATTGCAAGCATGTGAACATGGCAAAAACATAATCAGATCACAGACTTAGTGAAAACTGGAGCATGCTGAAACAGATATCAAGTAGGCATGTTTACGAGCTCGATGCACTCATTACGGAGCAAGTAATGATAATCTAAGCATACACCATCAAGAATACACAAAATGCAAGCTAGACATGGTAAGAACAATAGCATAGCATGCACGGATCAACTACAACATCCACGGCAAAATCGCTAACAAGTAGACAATCTGCCCAGATTCACGAAGTAGCAAAAGTAGAGCTCGATTGACTCAAGCTAGGGTGCTCCATTATTGCAAACAAAGACATGGATGGATAGAGCACTACAAGATTAACAAAACATCCTTACTGATCATCCTCAAAAGAGGCACGGATCACTAGGAAACAACATGAACATATGGCAACATGAGATAAACAGATTAAGGACTTAGTGGAAATGCTAAGTCCCTGAAATCAGCATTACCAAGTGCCTCACTTTGCAAGCTTGTGCTAGTCACCACACACATCACAAGAATACATGGGTTGCACCTCTGGAAAGATGGAAAAACCCTTAACAAAACATATGTAGAGCTCATGGGCATATCATGCACACAAAAATCATGGCAAAAATGACAAAATCTAAATGGAGTAGCAGATCTGACAAATATCTCAAGTAGCCCTCTTCTAACAGCATTTCGGGCATCAAGATGAACTCAAATTAAAATGATGCCATATGCCCAAAACAGAGCTACGGATGCAAAGTTACGGCACGATGAACATGGGCATATGGATCTGGGAATTTGAGGACTTAGAAGAAAATCATCACCCGCGGATCTAGGGTTGACCCGGGCACGCAAAACGAAGCGGTGGCGGATCTCGCCGGAGAAGACTCAGACGGCGGCCGGCGAGGACGGGGTCGCCGGATCCGGCTCTCCCGCGGCCGGATCTGGCCGGCGACGAGGTCGGGAAGGCGGCGGCTGGTCGGAGGGCGCACGCAGCGTCGGGGGCGGCGGTGGCCGCGGCGGCCCGGTGCGGCGCTGACCGGAAGGTGCACTCGAGCCCGCCGGCGATGGCGTCTGCGGCGGGGCTGGCCGCCGGAGCGAGAGGTGGCGGTGGCGGGGCGAAGGCTCGGGCGGCGGCACGCGTGTGGGCCGGGAGGGCCCCTCGCGGGCCGAGCGGGCCGACAGCAGGAGGAGGCGGCGATGTGGGCGTGGCTGCCCATGTGGCGGCTCGCGGTTGGCGGGGCGATTTCGTCCGATTGCGGCCGGACGTGTCTGGCGCGCCGGACGGACGGGGACTAGGGTTAGGGTTGGAGTGGATCCGAGATTTTCGGGAAGGGGCTATATATAGGCATAGGAGGAGCTAGGAGAGTCCAAATGAGGTGCGGTTTTCGGCCACACGATCATGATCGAACGCTCTAGGTGATGGAGAAGGTTTTGGTGGGTTTTGGGCCAAATTGGAGGGGTGTTGGGCTGCAACACACACGAGGCCTTTTCGGTCCCTCAGTTAACCGTTGGAGTATCAAACGAAGTCCAAATGGTACGAAACTTGACAGGCGGTCTACCGGTAGTAAACCAAGGCTGCTTGGCAAGTCTCGGTCCAATCCGGAAATGTTTAATCCCCACACACGAAAGAAAGGTAGAAATGACCACCGGAGGAGAACGAAGCGCCGGAATGCAAAACGGACAACAGGGAAAAAGCTCGAATGCATGAGATGAACACGTATGCAAATGCAATGCACATGATGACATGATATGAGATGCATGACAACGGCAACAACACACGGAGACAAAAACCCGAACCTGAGAAAATAAAATAACTTAACGCCGGAAACGGCAAGAGTTGGAATACAAATTGGGAAAGTTACATCCGGGGTGTTACAACACTCCACCACTACGAAAGGATCTCGTCCCGAGATCTAGGACTGAAAGAACGCCGGGTACTCAGAACGGAGGTGATCCTCGCGTTCCCAGGTAGCTTCACGGTCGGAATGGTGTGACCACTTGACTTTGAGAAATTTGATCGACTTGTTGCGCGTCTTGCGTTCAGTCTCTTCAAGAATAGCAACTGGGTGCTCACGGTAAGAGAGATCTTCTTGGAGCTCAATGTCCTCGAAGTTGATGGTGCGGTCAGGAGTCTTGAAGCACTTTCGGAGCTGAGAGACATGGAACACGTCATGAACATTTGCAAAGTTTGAAGGAAGCTCGAGTTGATAGGCGAGGTCGCCTCTCTTGCTGACAATCTTGAAAGGTCCCACGTATCTAGGGGCAAGCTTCCCTTTGATACTGAAATGACGAGTACCTTTCATAGGAGAGACGTGGAGGTAAACATGAACTCCGATCTCGAAAGCCAAATAACGGTGCTTACTGTCATAGTAGCTCTTCTGGCGGGATTGGGCTGCTTTGAGGTTATCTCGAATGACTTTGCACATTTCCTCTGCCTCTGTGATTAAGTCATTACCCAAAAGCTGACGTTCCCCGGTTTCAGACCAGTTGAGAGGGGTACGGCACTTCCTGCCATACAGAATTTCAAATGGGGCCTTGCCCGAGCTTGCTTGAAAACTGTTGTTGTAGGAGAATTCAGCATAAGGAAGACAATCCTCCCACTTCATGCCGAAGGAGATCACACAAGCCCTGAGCATATCTTCAAGAATCTGATTGACACGCTCGACTTGACCGCTAGTTTGAGGATGGAAAGCTGTGCTGAAGCAGATGTTGGTGCCCATGGCCTTCTGAAAAGAATCCCAAAACTTGGAGGTAAAGATGCTGCCACGGTCTGAAGAGATCACTTGAGGAATACCGTGCAGAGAGACAATTCGAGAGGTATAGAGTTCCGCCAATTGAGCTGCAGTGATTGACTCTTTGATAGGCAGAAAATGAGCTACTTTGGTGAGTTTGTCGATGACAACGAATATAGCATCATTGCCACGCTTGGACTTTGGAAACCCAGTCACGAAGTCCGTCTCAATGTGGTCAAACTTCCATTATGGAATGGCAAGAGGTTGGCAGAGACCCGCTGGCCTTTGATGTTCTGCCTTCACCCTTCTGCAGACATCACACTCATTCACGAATTGAGCAATCTCGCGCTTCATTCGAGTCCACCAATAAGCCTGCTTGAGGTCCTGATACATCTTCGTGCTCCCAGGGTGGATGGAGAGGAGAGAATTGTGAGCCTCATTCATGATCACTTTACGGAAGTCACCTTTGGGTACAACAATACGATCCTCGAAGAAGAGAGTGTCCTTGTCATCAAGGCGGTAGCACTTGTACTTGGGTTGACTCTTGGCAATCCCAATCTTCACCTTTTTCACCATAGCATCAAGAAGCTGGGCTTGGCGAATCTGGTCTTCCAAGGTAGGAGAGACTTGAAGGTTGGCGAGGAAACCTTGAGGAACAACTTGCAGGTTAAGTTTGCGGAAAGCTTCACAAAGCTCGGGTTGATAAGGCTTGAGAATCAGACTGTTGCAATAAGCCTTTCTGCTCAATGTGTCAGCAATCACATTGGCCTTGCCTGAAGTATACTCGATACTCGGATTATACTCTTGGATCATTTCGACCCATCGAGTTTGCCTGAGGTTGAGATTAGGCTGAGTGAAGATGTACTTGAGACTCTTGTGGTCAGTGAAAATGTCCACTTTTCTTCCCAATAGGAGATGTCTCCAAGTCAAAAGAGCATGCACAACTGCCGCCAACTCGAGATCATGAGTGGGGTAGTTCTTCTCATTGGGCTTCCACTGGCGAGAGGTATAAGCAACAACTTTCTTCTCTTGCATCAACACTACGCCAAGACCTTGGAGAGAGGCATCACAAAAGACCTCGTACGGCTTGGATTCATCAGGCGGAGTCAGAACTAGAGCAGTGATCAATTTCTCTTTCAAAGTGTTGAAAGCAATGTCACACTCCGGAGACCAAACGTACTTGACATGTTTCTGGAGAAGATTTGAGAGAGGCTTCGCGATCTTAGAAAAGTTTGCAATGAATCTTCGGCAATAGCTTGCGAGACCGAGGAAGCTACGGAGTTGCTTCACGTTCTGAGGAGGTTCCCAATTCACAATTGCAGACACCTTCTCAGGATTCACCGCAATGCCCTTGGCAGAGATGATATGACCAAGATAAAGAACCTCATCGAGCCAAAATTCGCACTTGGAGAACTTGGCGTAGAACTTGTGTTCCCTCAGCTTATCGAGTACCAAACGCAAGTGCTTGGCATGATCTTCCTTGTTCTTCGAGAAAACCAGAATGTCGTCGAGATAGACCAAAACGAAGTCATTGGTGTAGGCGTTGAAGATGAAGTTCATCATGCGAGAGAAAGTCGGAGGAGCGTTGACGAGGCCAAAAGACATGACAGTGTATTCGTATGAACCATAGCTTGTCCTGAAAGCCGTCTTGGGAATATCTTGCTCACGGATTCGAATCTGATGATAACCCATACGGAGATCAAGCTTGGAGAATACTTGTGCACCTTTGAGTTGTTCGAACAGCTCGTTGATGTTGGGAAGTGGGTATTTGTTCTTGATTGTCTTCTTGTTCAATGGATGGTAATCAACACAAAGTCGATCCGTTCCATCCGTCTTCTTCACAAAAAGAACACCACAACCCCACGGAGAAGAACTAGGCCGGATGAGACCCATTCTCTCTTGAATATCGAGTTGATTCTTCAGCTCCTTCAACTCTTCAGGTCCGAGCTTGTAAGGACGCTTGCACACTGGTTCCGTGCCAGGCTCAAGATCAATAACGAATTCAACTGGCCGGTGCGGAGGCATTCCTGGAAGCTCTTCTAGAAAGACGTCTTGATATTCGCAAATGACTGGAATTTGTGAGATAGCATCCAGTTCACCCTTCTCATTGAGAGAAAACAGACGGACAGTATCATCACGAGCGGCAAATACAATTACATCCTCAGACGAATGAGTCAATTGAATCTGCCTGGCTGCACAATCAAGCTGAGCCTTGTGCTTAGAAAGCCAATCCATCCCAAGAATAAGATCAATATCCGAGTTACCCAGAACCATTGGAGAAGCCAAAAACTTGAAGTCACCCAACATGATAGAAACATCCGGGACTATTGAATTAGCCCTCATAGACTTAGCCAGAGAAACCACTCCCATAGGTTTACCCAACATTTGTGAAACGAAGTCATGCTTGGAAACAAATGATCTTGACATGAAACAATGCGATGCACCAGTGTCAAAAAGAACTTTTGCGGGAAAAGAGTTATCTGGAAAGTTACCCATGATGACATCTGATGAGTCCTCTGCCTGAGCTGCATTCAGCAAGTTGACCTTAGCATGCTTTTGGTTATGCTTGACCACAGCTGCACTTGCCGATCTGACAGGAGGAGGAGGAGGAGGAGGAAGACGTCTCTGGTTGAGACACTTGTTGGCATAGTGACCCTTCTGTTGGCACTTGTTGCACGTGACCTCTGAAAGCGGACGGTGGTACGGAGCACTCGATCTTGGAGCTTGAGACGAAGTCTTGTTCTGAAAGCCAGGGTTGGGTGGGTGGGAAGAACCACTGCCACCTTTGCTCTTCTGCTGATACGGCTGACGAAACGAAGGAGGAGGAAGCCAATACTTCTGCTGCTTGGCCACTTGAGTAGAGGAAGAAGGAGTAACATCTCTGACTCGCTTCTTGGAAGCATCACACCTCAACTGAGCGGCCTCTTGCTTCAGTGCCATGTTGTAGAACTCACCGTACCTCAAGGGCTCAAATAGAACAAGAGCTAGCTGAATTTCTTCTCTGAGACCACCCCTGAACTGGTATGTCATGCTCTTCTCATCAGGTACGTCCTGCTTGGCAAAGCGGGCGAGCTTCTGGAACAACTTGTTGTAGTCATAGACAGACAAAGAGCCTTGCTTCAGGTTGCGGAATTCCTCATGCTTGCTTTCAACCACGCTTTGAGGGATATGGTGAGCTCTGAAATCTTGACGGAATTCATCCCAAGTGATTACACGTCCACCTCTGGAATCCTTGTACTGCTGGAACCATTCTGCAGCTTGATCTTTGAGTTGGAAGGAAGCGAATTTGACAAAGTCCTCAGGCCTGATGTTACTGCACTCGAAATGCTTGCATAGATCCACAAACCAATCGTCAGCATCGGTTGCCTCAACACAATTGCTGAAAGTCTTTGGCCCATTAGCAAGGAACTAGTTGAGTGTAGCAAAGTGATTCTGATTGTTGCCTTGGTTCCCTTGGTTGCCTTGATTGCGCTCTTGGAGAATTTGCATGATCAACTGTGTGTTTGCATTGGTTGCGGCCATCACAGCTTGCCATGCCTCCGGAGGAGGTGGAGGTGGTGGCGGATCAGGATTCGGAGTCGTGCGGGTTGGAGGAGCCATCCTGAAGAGGTTGACCACCATTAGCACATTGATAGACAAATATTGAAGCTGAATCCAACGGAATGAAAATTGCAACATATAGTCTTCACATCCGAACAAAATGAACGAATGCATTCCTCTTGAAATGGTCACATATCCATAAATTGAGAAGCCACGAGAATTAAGGTAGAGAAATAAATCAACAAGGTACGGATCAAGAACGAATAATCGGTAAGAAATCCCAATCTCAAACCAATATCCGTGGAAGAAGAACTAGAGCTACAAGAATTCCCACCTATGAAACTCCCGAACCTTTCCGGTTATGCAATCAGGTGTTGGGGATACAGGGGAAGCATAATATCTCACCCAAATCTAGCAAATCCTACATCCAGCTGTATCCATCCTTCAACACATAACCGAGAAAAAAACTTCGAAAACCATCTACCTTAACCTTCGAAAAGCATCCGTTATACAAGTTATGGCGATACTCCCGAACTCCCGCCCCAGTACTGGGTGGCGTCGAGGTTATCTCACCAACGAACTGCATAAAAGAGATTTCGATGTCGGCGTACTAAACTCGGGTATTCCAGAACTGCAACGATAAAATTATGACGACAACACCTCAGAGCTCAACTCCCCGGGACACTTCCACAAAACCCCTGACAGGAGGCACCAAGACAATGTTCTCATCATAAAACCATCGGAACGATTCCAAGATACCCGCGTGATCCTAAAAAAATTAGTGAAATTTGAGAAGAGAAGAGTCAAAACTCTATGTCAGGATGCCTTACCAGAGCGATGAGGAGACTGGGAAGTAAAAAGAATTCCTAAACTCTCCGATATATAATTCCTAAATGACTCAAAACATTTTTCTAGACACAACTCGGCCGCTAATAACGATCAAGCAATGGGGCTCCTAAGGTCGGGGAAGGCTCTGATTACCAACTTGTAACACCCTCGATGCGACTATAGCTCCCACGTGTCGAGGCACAACTTAGAGACATAATCGCATTGAAGGCATAAGTCGCAAGTTAGGCAATCTTCACAACATCCCATGTAATATAGATAAAAAAAGGGGAGATAACATAGTTGGCTTACATTCGCCACATCAATCAAGTACATAAATAACATTACATCATCCAAACACTCATGGCCCGACTACGGTGCCAAAATAAAAGATAACCCAACAAGCGACACGGTCCCGATCACCCCCAACAGGGCACCACTACTGATCATCAGGAAAGGAAACATAGTATCGTTGAGAGTCCTCGTCGAACTCCCACTTGAGCTCGAGCGCGTCACCTGGAGCGGAATCGTCAGGCCCTGCATCTGGTTTGGAAGTAATATGTGAGCCACAGGGACTCAGCAATCTCGCACCCTCGCGATCAAGACTATTTAAGCTTAATAGGTATGGCAAGGTAAATATATGTGGAGCTGCAGCAAGCGACTAGCATATGTGGTGGCTATCCTGTTCGCAAAAGAGAGCGAGAAGAGGAGGCAAAGCGCGAGCGAGAAACTAGAGAGCAACCTGCGCAAGCATTACTCCAACACCGTGTTCACTTCCCGGACTCCGCCGAGAAGAGGCCATCACGGTAACACACTCAGTTGATTCATTTTAATTAAGTTAAGGTTCAAGTTATCTACAACCGGACATTAACAAATTCCCATCTGCCCATAACCGCGGGCACGGCTTTCGAAAGTTCAAATCCCTGCAGGGGAGTCCCAACTTAGCCCATGACAAGCTCTCACAGTCAACGAAGGAATAGACCTCCTCCCGAGACATTCCGATCAGACTCGGCATCCCGGTTCTTCAAGACAACTCCGACAATGGTAAAACAAGTCCAGCAACACCACCCGCTGTGCCGACAAATCCCGATAGGAGCTGCACATATCTCGTTCTCAGGGCACACCGGATAAGCTAAGCGTACGGGAGCCAACGTAACCCAAGTTGCCAAGGGACGGCCCCGCAGGGTGCTCTAGGTTGGACCAACGCTCAGAGGAGCACTGGCCCGGGGGTTTAAAATAAGATGACCCTTGAGTCCGCGAAACCCAAGGGAAAAGGCTAGGTGGCAAATGGTAAAACCAAGGTTGGGCATTGCTGGAGGAGTTTTATTCAAGGCGGACTGTCAAGGGGTTCCCATTATAACCCAACCGCGTAAGGAACGCAAAATCCGGGAACATAACACTGATATGACGGAAACTAGGGCGGCAAGAGTGGAACAAAACACTAGGCGAGAGGCCGAGCCTTCCACCCTTTACCAAGTATATAGATGCATTAAGATAACATGGCAATATAATGATATCCCAACAAGTAAATAATGTTCCAACAAGGAACGGCCTCCAATCTTCACCTGCAACTAGCAACGCTATAAGAGGGGCTGAGCAAAGCGGTAACATAGCCAATCAACGGTTTGCTAGGACATGGTGGGTTAGAGGTTTGACATGGCAATTTGGGAGGCTTGAAAGCAAGTGGTAGGCATCGTAGCATTGGCATAGCAAAAGAGCGAGCAATCTAGCATAGCAAAGATAGTAGTGATTTCGAGGGTATGATCATCTTGCCTGCAAAGTTGTCAGAGTTGACTGGATCCTCGAAAGCAAACTCAACGGGCTCCTCGTTAGTGAACTCGTCTCCCGGATCTACCCAAACAAGACAAACAAGCAACAAGGACACAATCAACCACGTGTAAGGATCAAACAATATGATGCAAGGATGGTATGCTATGCGGGGTGCGATGCGGGATGCATATGCAAGATTTGACAAGGGATGCATGAACCTGGCCTCAACTTGGGCATCCAAGTGTGCCACTGGAAATATGAGATGAAATCGCTTGAAAACGGTATAAAGAACGCCGGAATCGGAGTTACGGTTTGGAAATGGCAAGCGATTCAAATATGACACCGGTCTGCGATTTACAGCAAGTAGCCATCTAAATGCAAAGAGATGAACAAGCTACAGCACCCAAACATGGCAACAAAATACATGGAAGGGATGCATTCATGATGCTTAACAAAAGTCTAGCACTGAGCTACGGCCAATTCATCCATTAACAGGTTCAAACAAGCATGGCAAAAATGCATATGACAAACAGATTTCAGACTTAGTGAAATTAACACTTGTCTGGAATTTCAGATCAGATAGCACTCTTCGGAGCAACAAAACTACATGCTACAGGACCTGAACATGGCAAAGTAAAGCATGGCATGGAGCTACTCAAAGAGCTTAACAAAAGTCCCTTAGTGACCTTGAGCCAAAAGGGATCAGAAAATACAATTGCAAGCATGTGAACATGGCAAAAACATAATCAGATCACAGACTTAGTGAAAACTGGAGCATGCTGAAACAGATATCAAGTAGGCATGTTTACGAGCTCGATGCACTCACTACGGAGCAATTAATGATAATCTAAGCATACACCATCAAGAATACACAAAATGAAAGCTAGACATGGTAAGAACAATAGCATAGCATGCACAGATCAACTACAACATCCACGGCAAAATCGCTAACAAGTAGACAATCTGCCCAGATTCACGAAGTAGCAAAAGTAGAGCTCGATTGACTCAAGCTAGGGTGCTCCATTATTGCAAACAAAGACATGGATGGATAGAGCACTACAAGATTAACAAAACATCCTTACTGATCATCCTCAAAAGAGGCACGGATCACTAGGAAACAACATGAACATATGGCAACATGAGATAAACAGATTAAGGACTTAGTGGAAATGCTAAGTCCCTGAAATCAGCATTACCAAGTGCCTCACTTTGCAAGCTTGTGCTAGTCACCACACACATCACAAAAATACATGGGTTGCACCTCTGGAAAGATGGCAAAACCCTTAACAAAACATATGTAGAGCTCATGGGCATATCATGCACACAAAAATCATGGCAAAAATGACAAAATCTAAATGGAGTAGCAGATCTGACAAATATCTCAAGTAGCCCTCTTCTAACAGCATTTCGGGCATCAAGATGAACTCAAATGAAAATGATGCAATGGAATGAAATGATGTACTCTCTGAGACAAACATTTTGATATGCTATATGCCCAAAACAGATCTACGGATGCAAAGTTACGGCACGATGAACATGGGCATATGGATCTGGGAATTTGAGGACTTAGAAGAAAATCATCACCCGCGGATCTAGGGTTGACCCGGGCACGCAAAACGAAGCGGTGGCGGATCTCGCCGGAGAAGACTCAGACGGCGGCCGGCGAGGATGGGGTCGGCGGATCCGGCTCTCCCGCGGCCGGATCTGGCCGGCGACGAGGTCGGGAAGGCGGCGGCTGGTCGGAGGGCGCACGCGGCGTCGGGGGCGGCGGTGGCCGCGGCGGCCCGGCGCGGCGCTGACCGGAAGGTGCACTCGAGCCCGCTGGCGATGGCGTCTGCGGCAAGGCTGGCCGCCGGAGCGAGAGGTGGCGGCGGCGGGGCGAAGGCTCGGGCGGCGGCACGCGCGTGGGCCGGGAGGGCCCCTCGCGGGCCGAGCAGGCCGGCGGCAGGAGGAGGCGGCGATGTGGGCGCGGCTGCCCATGTGGCGGCTCGCGGCTGGCGGGGCGATTTCGTCCGGTTGCGGCCGGAAGTGTCCGGCGCGCCGGACGGACGGGGACTAGGGTTAGGGTTGGAGTGGATCCGAGATTTTCGGGAAGGGGCTATATATAGGCATAGGAGGAGCTAGGGGAGTCCAAATGAGGTGCAGTTTTCGGCCACGCGATCATGATTAAACGCTCTAGGTGATGGAGAAGGTCTAGGTGGGTTTTGGGCGAAATTAGAGGGGTGTTGGGCTGCAACACACACGAGGCCTTTTCGGTCCCTCGGTTAGCCGTTGGAGTATCAAACGAAGTCCAAATGGTACGAAATTTGACAGGCGGTCTACCGGTAGTAAACCAAGGCCGCTTGGCAAGTCTCGGTCCAATCCGGAAATGTTTAATCCCCACACACGAAAGAAAGGTAGAAATGACCACTGGAGGAGAACGAAGCGCCAGAATGCAAAACGGACAACGGGGAAAAAGTTCGAATGCATGAGATGAACACGTATGCAAATGCAATGCACATGATGACATGATATGAGATGCATGACAACGGCAACAACACACGGAGACAAAAACCCAAACCCGAGAAAATAAAATAACTTAACGCCGGAAACGGCAAGAGTTGGAATACAAATTGGGAAAGTTACATCCGGGGTGTTACAATTGCACATCCCGGTACACCGCCGGAGGCATTCATATAGAGTCATATCTTGTTCTAAGTATCGATTTGTAATTCTTGAGTTGTAAGTAAATAAAAGTGTGATGATCATCATTATTAGAGCATTGTCCCAGTGAGGAAAGGATGATGGAGACTATGATTCCCCCACAAGTCAGGATGAGACTCCGGACGAAAAAAAGAGGCCAAAGAAGCCCAAATAAAAAAAGAGAGAAAAGAGGCCGTAAAAAAGAGAAAAGGCCCAAATAAAAAAATGAGAAAAAAAGAGAGAATGGGCAACGCTACTATCCTTTTACCACACTTCTGCTTCAAAGTAGCACCATAATCTTCATGATAGAGAGTCTCTTATGTTGTCACTTTCATATACTAGTGGGAATTTTTCATTATAGAACTTGGCTTGTATATTCCAACAATGGGCCTCCTCAAGTGGCCTAGGTCTTCGTGAGCAAGCAAGTTGGATGCACACCGACTTAGTTTCTTTTGTTGAGCTTTCATACATTTATAGCTCTAGTGCATCCGTTGCATGGCAATCCCTACTCCTTGCATTAACATCAATCGATGGGCATCTCCATAGCCCATTGATTAGCCTCATTGATGTGAGACTTTCTCCTTTTTGTCTTCTCCACATAACCCCCTCATTATTCTATTCCACCCATAGTGCTATATCCATGGCTCGCGCTCATGTATTGCGTGAAAGTTTATAGGTTTGAGATTACTAAAGTATGAAACAATTGCTTGGCTTGTCATCTGGGTTGTGCATGATGAGAGCATTCTTGTGTGAAGAAAATGGAGCATGACTAAACTATATGATTTTGTAGGGATGAACTTTCTTTGGCCATGTTATTTTGAGAAGACATAATTGCTTAGTTAGTATGCTTGAAGTATTATTATTTTTATGTCAATATGAACTTTTGTCTTGAATCTTTCGGATCTGAATATTCATGCCACAATTAAGAAGAATTACATTGAAATTATGCCAAGTAGCATTCCACATCAAAAATTCTGTTTTTATCATTTACCTACTCGAGGACGAGCAGGAATTAAGCTTGGGGATGCTGATACGTCTCCAACGTATCTATAATTTTTGATTGCTCCATGCTATATTATCTACTGTTTTGGATGTTTATGGGCTTTATTATACACTTTTATATCATTTTTGGGACTAACCTATTAACCCAGAGCCCAGTGCCAGTTTCTGTTTTTACCTTGTTTTAGGGTTTCGAAGAAAAGGAAAATCAAATGGAGTCCAATTGACCAGAAACTTCACGGAACCCATTTTTGGAAGGAAAGAAGCCCAAAAGACTTGAAGTGCACGTAAGGGAAGCTTCAAGGAGGCCACGAGGTAGGGGGCGCACCCACCCCCCCCACCCCGGGTGAGCCCTCCATCCTCGTGGGCCCCTCGTGGCCCCCTGACGTACTTCTTCCGCCTATAAATCTCCATATACCCTAAAAACATCGGGGAGCACAATAGATCGGGAGTTCCGCCACCAGAATCCTCCGTAGCCACCGAAAGCCAATCTAGACCCGTTCTGGCACCCTGCCGGAGGGGGGAATCCCTCTCCGGTGGCTATCTTCATCATCCCGGTGCTCTCCATGACGAGGAGGGAGTAGTTCTCCCTCGGGGCTGAGGGTATGTACCAGTAGCTATGTGTTTGATCTCTCTCTCGTGTTCTTGAGGTGATACGATCTTGATGTATCGCGAGCTTTGCTATTATATTTGGATCCTAAGATGTTTTCTCCCCCCTCTACTCTCTTGTAATGAATTGAGTTTCCCCTTTGAAGTTATCTTATCAGATTGAGTCTTTAAAGATTTGAGAACACTTGATGTATGTCTTGACGTGCGTATCTGTGGTAACAATGGGATACCACGTGATTCACTTGATGTATGTTTTGGTGATCAACTTGCGGGTTCCGCCCATGAACCTATGCATAGGGGTTGGCACACGTTTTCGTCGTGATTCTCCGGTAGGAACTTTGGGGCACTCTTTGAGGTTCTATGTGTTGGTTGAATAGATGAATCTGAGATTGTGTGATGCATATCGTATAATCATACCCACGGATACTTGAGGTGACATTGGAGTATCTAGGTGACATTAGGGTTTTGGTTGATTTGTGTCTTAAGGTATTATTCTAGTACGAACTCTAGGGTTGTTTGTGACACTTATAGGAATAGCCCAACGGATTGATTGGAAAGAATAACTTTGAGGTGGTTTTGTACCCTACCATAATCTCTTCGTTTGTTCTCCGCTATTAGTGACTTTGGAGTGACTCTTTGTTGCATGTTGAGGGATAGTTATGTGATCCAATTATGTTAGTATTGTTGAGGGAACTTGCACTAGCGAAAGTATGAACCCTAGGCCTTGTTTCAACGCATTGCAATACCGTTTACGCTCACTTTTATCATTAGTTACCTTGCTGTTTTTATAATTTCAGATTACAAAAACCTTTATCTACCATCCATATACCACTTGTATCACCATCTCTTCACTGAACTAGTGCACCTATACAATTTACCATTGTATTGGGTGTGTTGGGGACACAAGAGACTCTTTGTTATTTGGTTGTAGGGTTGCTTGAGAGAGACCATCTTCATCCTACGCCTCCTACGGACTGATAAACCTTAGGTCATCCACTTGAGGGAAATTTGCTACAGTCCTACAAACCTCTGCACTTGGAGGCCAACAACTTCTACAAGAAGAAGGTTGTGTAGTAGACATCATTTGGTTGCTCGCATTGTATGTGGTCACACGAGTGCACGTGGTTTGGTTACATATGAGCATAGAGTTCTGCTCACCTCGTACCCTACTTGGTGAGCTTACCAATACTACTACACCTTACACATGAGCACACCAACGCCACCCTGCTATGACGATGAGCTGGACGATGAAGTTCTTCAGCCCTAACGGACGATCCACCTTGCCAACCTCAACCTTGCTGCATGAATGCTCTCGCGCATACTTGGAGTAAGAATCTTCTACCGCCTGCCTAGTCTTAAACCCTCCTTTGTGGTTGATGTCTATCATCGTCATTGTCGTCCTTGTCGCCATCCCCGGTGAGGATCATGCACATCGTCGCCACCAATAGAAGCAACACGGGCAGTAGTGCTTGCCCAGCCATGTCCTCAACCAGAGCACCATGTGGGCTACTCCCATGGCAACAAACCAAACACCCTGGGCTTTGTTGTTCAGCAGGTGGCTGAGAGCCTCTGGGCTGAAGCCAATCTGCTCCATGACGGTGTTGTAGAGCTCAGGGTGGACGTCCACACTCTTTCTCTCCCTGATGGCGGTGGCCACCTCCTTCACTGCCTCAGTCATGCTGCTGAAGACGCTCAGCTCCTCCACCATGAAGTCTGCCCGCTTCCTCTTCCTATCAAACACAGGAACATGCTCACCATCCTTCTCAGGATCATCAATGTTGATGGTGTCTGACTCCTGGGTGTCTGGATACTCGGGCATCGGCGAGCCCAGCGGCTGACCAACTCCCATGGCATGCTTACCGGTTGCCAGCCCTAAGGAGAAGATCTGCTGCATCCGATGGTAATTATGGATAGGGGTGTTGAGGAACTCTGCATCCTTGGGGTGAGCCTAAGAAGAAACAGGGGAGAGAGGTTAGTTAGTATGGCAATGGTTCATAGTCTTAAAATGCTGGTTTGTTAGAATGGCATGGTTTGTGAGCTAACCTGATGTGGCCTTGGTAGTGCTCTGCCTCCAGAAGGATCGAGCAAGTCCCCGCATCCCATGAAGCGTCCCTGAGGTCTCTTAGCTTGGATGCGGTGATCCACCTCGCTCTCCACTTCCTCGGGTGGTTGTACACCTTGGTCGAGGTGACCTCCTATCCACAGAAGCCAAACACCATGCTACCTCTTGAGCACTGGGTTGGTTTTTCCTTGAAGAGGAAAGGGTGATGCAGCAAAGTAGCGTAAGTATTTCCCTCAGTTTTTGAGAACCTAGGTATCAATCCAGTAGGAGACTACACGCAAGTCCCTCGTACCTACACAAACAAATAAGAACCTCGCAACCAACATGATAAAGGGGTTGTCAATCCCTTCATGGTCACTTCCGAGAATGAGATCTGATAGAGATAATAATAATAATAAGATAAATATTTTTGGTATTTTTATGATATAGATTGAAAGTAAAGATTGCAAAGTAAAATAGATTAGAAACTTATATGATAAAAGATAGACCCGGGGGCCATAGGTTTCACTAGTGGCTTCTCTCAAGATAGCATAAGTATTATGGTGGGTGAACAAATTACTGTCAAGCAATTTATAGGGAAGTGCATAATTATGAGAATATCTAGGCATGATCATGTATATAGGCATCACGTCCGCAACAAGTAGACCGAAACGATTCTGCATCTACTACTATTACTCCAAACATCGACCGCTATCCAGCATGCATCTAGAGTATTAAGTTCATAAGAACAGAGTAACACATTAGGCAAGATGACATGATGTGGAGGGATAAACTCAAGCAATATGATATAACCCCATCTTTTTATCCTCGATGGCCACAATACAATACGTGCCTTGTTGCCCCTGCTGTCACTGGGAAAGGACACCGCAAGATTGAACCCAAAGCTAAGCACTTCTCCCATTGCAAGAAAGATCAATCTAGTAGGCCAAACCAAACTAATAATTCGAAGAGACTTGCAAAGATAACAAATCATACATAAAAGATTTCAGAGAAGAATCAAATATTCTTCATAGATAAACTTGATCATAAACCCACAATTCATCAGATCTCGACAAACACACCACAAAAAGAGTTACATCGAATAGATCTCCAAGAAGATTAAGGAGAACTTTGTATTGAGATCCAAAGAGAGAGAAGAATCCATCTAGCTAATAACTATGGACCCGAAGGTCTATGGTAAACTACTCACACATCATTGGAGAGGCTATGGTGTTGATGTAGAAGACCTCCGTGATCAATTCCCCCTCTGGCGGAGCTCCGGAAAAGTCCCCAAGATGGGATCTCTTGGGTACAGAAGGTTGCGGCGGTGGAAATAGGGTTTCGTGGTGCTCCCGGATGTTTTCGGGGTATATGGATATATATAGGAGGAAGAAGTAGGTCGGTGGAGCTGTGAGGGGCCCACAAGGGTGGGGGCGTGCCCAGGGGGTGATGTCTACTACACAACCTTCTTCTTGTAGACGTTGTTGGGCCTCCAAGTGCAGAGGTTTGTAGGACAGTAGCAAATTTCCCTCAAGTGGATGACCTAAGGTTTATCAATCCGTGGGAGGCGTAGGTTGAAGATGGTCTCTCTCAAACAACCCTGCAATCAAAAAACAAAGAGTTCTTGTGTCCCCAACACACCCGATACAATGGTAAATTGTATAGGTGCACTAGTTCGGCGAAGAGATGGTGATACAAGTGCAATATGGATAGTAGATATAGGTTTTTGTAATCTGGAAATATAAAAACAGCAAGGTAACTAATGATAAAAGTGAGCACAAACGGTATTGCAATGTGTTGAAACAAGGCCTAGGGTTCATACTTTCACTAG
The DNA here is from genome assembly GCF_056163025.1 of Triticum urartu. NCBI lineage: Eukaryota > Viridiplantae > Streptophyta > Magnoliopsida > Poales > Poaceae > Triticum > Triticum urartu. The sequence continues at coordinate 368,840,110 of NC_141873.1, forward strand.
TGCAAGTTCTCTCAACAATAATAACATAATTGGATCATATAACTATCCCTAAACATGCAACAAAGAGTCACTCCAAAGTCACTAATAGCAGAGAACAAACGAAGAGATTATGGTAGGGTACGAAACCACCTCAAAGTTATCCTTTCTGATCGATCTATTCAAGAGTTCGTAGTAAAATAACACGAAGCTATTCTTTCCGTTCAATCTATCTTAGAGTTCATACTAGAATAACACCTTAAGACACAAATCAACCAAAACCCTAATCTCACCTAGATACTCCAATGTCACCTCAAGTATCTGTGGGTATGATTATATGATATGCATCACACAATCTCAGATTCATCTATTCAACCAACACAAAGAACTTCAAAGAGTGCCCCAAAGTTTCTACCGGACAGTCAAGACGAAAATGTGTGCCAACCCCTATGCATAAGTTCATGTGGTCACGGAACTCGCAAGTTGATCACCAAAACATACACCAAGTGGATCACATGATATCCCATTGTCACCACAGATAAGCACGTGCAAGACATACATCAAGTGTTCTCAAATCCTTAAAGACTCAATCCGATAAGACAACTTCAAAGGGAAAACTCAATCCATTACAAGAGAGTAGAGGGGGAGAAACATCATAACATCCAACTATAATAGCAAAGCTCGCGATACATCAAGACCGTATCACCTCAAGAACACGAGAGAGAGAGAGAGAGAGAGAGAGATCAAACACATAGCTACTGGTACATACCCTCATACCCGAGGGAGAACTACTCCCTCCTTGTTATGGAGAGCGCCGAGATGATGAAGATGGCCACCGAAGAGTGATTCCGCCCTCTGGCAGGGTGCCGAAACGGGTCTAGATTGGTTTTCGGTGGCTACGGAGGCTTGTGGCGGCGGAACTCCTGATCTATTGTGCTCTCCGATGTTTCTAGGGTATGTTGATATATATAGGCGAAAGAAGTCGGTCAAGGGGGCCACGAGGCAGGGGGCGCGCCCAGGGGGTAGGGCGCGCCCCCACCCTCGTGGTGGCCTCGGGACTCTTCTGGCCCACCTCCGGTACTCCATGGGCTTCTTCTGGTCCAAAAATGATCTCCGTGAAGTTTCAAGTCAATTGGACTCCGTTTGATTTTCCTTTTCTGTAATACTTAAAAACAAGGAAAAAACAGAAACTGGCACTGGCACTGGGCTCTAGGTTAATAGGTTAGTCCCAAAAATAATATAAAAGTGTTTAATAAAGCCCATAAACATCCAAAACAGATAATATAATAGCATGGAACAATCAAAACTTATAGATACGTATCAGGGGGCAGGCGCGCCTCCCTGCCTCGTGGCCGCCTCGCTTCTTTCTTAACGTCTACTCCAACTCCCCTGGATCACGTTTGTTCCAAAAATAACTCTCTCGAAGGTTTCATTCCGTTTGATATTCCTTTTCTGTGAAACATTGAAATAGGCAAAAAAAGACAGCAATTTGCATTGGGCCTTGGGTTAGTAGGTTAGTCCCAAAACTAATATAAAAGTGTATAATAAATCCCATTATAAACATCCAAAATAGATAATATAATAGCATGGAACAATCAAAAATTATAGATACGTTGGAGACGTATCAAGCATCCCCAAGCTTAATTCCTGCTCGTCCTCGAGTAGGTAAATGATAAAAACAGAATTTTTGATGTGGAATGCTACCTAGCATGATTCTCAATGTAATTTTCTTTATTGTGGAATGAATATTCAGATCCAAAAGATTCAAGACAAAATTTTAATATTGACATAAAAATAATAATACTTCAAGCATACTAACTAAGCAATCATGTCTTCTCAAAATAACATGGCAAAAGAAAGTTCATCCCTACAAAATCATATAGTTTGGTCATGCTCCATTTTCGTCACACAAGAATGCTCTCATCTTGCACAACCCCGATGACAAGCCAAGCAATTGTTTCATACTTTAGTTATCTCAAACTTTTTGCAACTTTCATGCAATACATGAGCGTGAGCCCTGGATATAGCACTATGGGTGGAATACAATATAATGATAGGGGTTATGTGGAGAAGACAAAAAAGGATAAAGTCTCACATTGACATGGCTAATCAACGGGCTAGGGAGATGCCCATAAATTGATGTCAATGCAAGGAGTAGGGATTGCCATGCAATGGATACACTAGAGCTATAAATGTATGAAAGCTCAACAAAAGAAACTAAGTGGGTGTGCATCCAACTTGCTTGCTCACGAAGACCTAGGGCATTTGAGGAAGCCCATTGTTGGAATATACAAGCCAAGTTTTATACTGAAAATTTCCCACTAGTATATGAAAGTGACAAAACAAGAGACTCTCTATCATGAAGGTCATGGTGCTACTTTGAAGCACAAGTGTGGAAAAAGAGGATAGTAGCATTGTCCCTTTTTGTTTCTTCTTTTTTGGGCCTTTCTTTTTTTATTTGGCCTTTCTCCCCTTTTTTTATTTGGGACAATGCTCTATTGATGATGATCATCACACTTCTATTTATTTACAACTCAATGATTACAACTCGAATCTAGAACAAAGTATGACTCTATATGAATGCCTTCGGTGGTGTACCGGGAAGGGCAATGAACCAAGAGTGACATGTATGATAAATTATGCATGGTGGCTTTGCCACGAATAAGATGTCAACTACATGATCATGCAAAACAATATGACAATGATGAAGCGTGTCATAAATGAGACAGTGGAAAGTTGCATGGCAATATATCTCGGAATGGCTATGGAAATGCCATAAGAGGTAGGTATGGTGGCTGTTTTGAGGAAGATATAAGGAGGTTTATGTGTGATAGAGCGTATCATATCACGGGGTTTGGGTGCACCGGCGAAGTTTGCACCATCTCTCAAGTTGAGAAAGGGCAATGCACGGTACCGAAGAGGCTAGAAATGATGGAAAGGTGAGAGTGCGTATAATCCATGGACTCAACATTAGTCATAAAGAACTCACATACTTATTGCAAAAATCTACAAGTCATCAAAAACCAAGCATTACGCACATGCTCCTAGGGGGATAGATTGGTATGAAAAGACCATCGCTCGTTCCCGACCGCCACTCATAAGGAAGACAATCAAAGAACACCTCATGTTTCAAATTTGTTACACAACGGTTACCATACGTGCATGCTACGGGACTTGCAATCTTCAACACGAGTATTTATGAAATTCACAACTACTCAACTAGAAAAACTCTAATATCACCATCTTTATATCTCAAAACAATTATCAAGTATCAAACTTCTCATAGTATTCAATGCACTTTCTATGATAGTTTTTATTATACCAATCTTGGATGCCTATCATATTAGGACCAATTTTATAACCAAAGCAAATTACCATGCTGTTCTAAAGGACTCTCAAATTAATATAAGTGAAGCATGAGAGATAAATAATTTCTATAAAATAAAACCACCACCATGCTCTAAAAGATATAAGTGAAGCACTAGGGCAAAATTATCTAGCTCAAAAGATATAAGTGAAGCACATAGAGTATTCTAATAAATTTCAATTCATGTGTGTCTCTCCCAAAAGGTGTGTACAGCAAGTATGATTGTGTTAAACTAAAAATCAAAGACTCAAATCATACAAGACGCTCCAAGCAAAACACATATCATGTGGTGAATAAAAACGTAACCTCAAGTAAAGTTACCGATGAACGAAGACGAAAGAGGGGATGCCTTCCGGGGCATCCCCAAGCTTAGGCTTTTGGTTGTCCTTGAATTTTACCTTGGGGTGCCTTGGGAATCCCCAAGCTTAGGCTCTTGCCACTCCTTATTCCATAATCTATCAAATCTTTACCCAAAACTTGAAAACTTCACAACACAAAACTCAACAGAAAATCTTATGAGCTCCGTTAGTATAAGAAAACAAACCACCACTTACGGTACTGTAATGAACTCATTCTTTATTTATATTGGTGTTAAACCTACTGTATTCCAACTTCTCTATGGTTCATATCCTCCGATACTAGGCATAGATTCATCAAAATAAGCAAACAACACGCGAAAAACAGAATCTGTCAAAAACAGAACAGTCTGTAGTAATCTGTAGGTTTCGAATACTTCTTTAACCCCAAAAATTCTGAAATAAATTTGTGGACGTGAGGAATTTTTATATTAATCATCTGAAAAAAGAACCAACCTAATAGCACTCTCCAGTAAAAAATGGCAGCAAATCTCGTGAGCACTAAAGTTTCTGTTTTTTACAGCAAGATCGCTAAAACTTCCCCCAAGTCTTCCCAAAGGTTCTACTTGGCACAAACACTAATTAAAAGCATAAAACCATATATAAACAGAGTCTAGATGAATTATTTATTACTAAACATAACCAAAAAGAAAGAAACAAAAATAAAATTGGGTTGCCTCCCAACAAGCGCTATCGTTTAACGCCCCTAGCTAGGCATCTATAATTTTAATGATGCTCACATGAAAGATAGCAATTGAAACACGAAGGGAGCATCATGAAGCATATGAAAATCACATCTAAGTATAACATACTTCATATGCATAGGCATTATATAAGCAAATAAATTATCAAGACAAGCAAAAACTAGCATATGCAAGGAAGGAGGAAGAAACAATAGCAATCACAACATAACGAGAGGTAATTTAGTGACACAAAAATTTCTCCAACCATATTTTCCTCTCTCATAATAATTGAATGTGGGATCATAAAAAATTCAACAAAATATCTATCACGTAAAATATTTTCAACACGATCCACATGCATGCAAAGTTGACACTCTTCCAAAATAGTGGGATTAACATTAACTAAAGTCACGACCTCTCCAAACCCACTTTTATCAATAATTTCATAAGATTGAACATTCTCAAAATATGTGGGATCTAAAGTTGACACTCTTCCAAACCCACTTTCAATAATATTGCAAACACTATTATCAATCTCATATTCATCATGGGTCTTAAATAAATTTTCAAGATCAAAAGAAGAATCACCCCAATCATGATCATTGCAACAAATAGTAGTCATAGCAAAACTAGCATCCCCAAACTTGAGGTTTTGCATATCATTAACACAATTGACATTAAGAGAATAATAACATCATTGCAATCATGCTTTTCATCGAAGGAACTATCAAGTATGGGTGCAATAGCAATGATCTCATGTTTAACATAAGGAACTATAGCATATTCATCTTCATAAATATTGGTATCATGGCCACAAGAATAGCAAGCACCATGTTCATTAAGGGATATTTTAATCAAATCATCGGAATTGTAATTATCTATAGATTCATGCATATCATTATTTTCAATGGTCATTCTTTCAACAAATTCTTTGACATAGACATTATGAGCATAGTTTTCATAGCAATATTAAGTATGTCAAAATTTTCAGATTCGTAGAGAGTAATATCATAATTTTCAATCAAAGAAGAAACTTCATAAGCACCCTTAAAAGTAACAAATTCTTCAATTTGTTCGATATCGTAGTAACTATAAACACCCTTTGCATAAGAAGATAAGATTTCATTGTCATTAAACTCACATAGGTAGGGGAGGTGTTTTTTAGGGTTCTTAGAGCAACAAGTAAAATCGTAAATTTCACAAAGATTCCAAGCATAACACATCAATCTATTTATTTGATCCCATAAGAGTCTCCCTTTTTCATACAAACGGTGACGCCCAAAATGAGCATGCTCATCTAAAGATTTCCCATCTACTAGGCTAGTCGGGGTTTCAGCACGAGCGCATAAGGATCGAAGATGATCCAAGTAGAACACTTTCAGTGGATCCATATCAATAGATTTTTAGCAAGCAAAGATGCAAGCAAATATAAGGTACATGGTAACACAAGATCGAACGGAAGAAGGGCGAATGGAAAAGAGGCGAATAAAACGGCAAGGGTGAAGTGGGGGAGAGGAAAACGAGAGGCAAATGGAAATAATGTAATGCAAGGGATAAGAGTTTGTGATGGGTACTTGGTATGTCTTGACTTGTGCGTAGATCTCCCCGGCAACGGCACCAGAAATCCTTCTTGCTACCTCTTGAGCACTGGGTTGGTTTTCCCTTGAAGAAGAAAGGGTGATGCAGCAAAGTAGCATAAGTATTTCCCTCAGTTTTTGAGAACCAAGGTATCAATCCAGTAGGAGACTACATGCAAGTCTCTCGTACCTACACAAACAAATAAGAACCTCGCAACCAACGCGATAAAGGGGTTGTCAATCCCTTCACAGTCACTTACAAGAGTGAGATCTGATAGAGATAATAATAATAAGATAAATATTTTTGGTATTTTTATGACATAGATTGAAATTAAAGATTCCAAAGTAAAATAGATTGAAACTTATCTGATAAAAGATAGACCCGAGGGCCATAGGTTTCACTAGTGGCTTCTCTCAAGATAGCATAAGTATTACAGTGGGTGAACAAATTATTGTCAAGCAATTGATACAAAAGTGCATAATTATGAGAATATCTAGGCATGATCATGTATATAGGCATCACGTCCGCGACAAGTAGACCGAAATGATTCTGCATCTACTACTATTACTCCACACATCGACCGTTATCCAGCATGCATCTAGAGTATTAAGTTCATAAGAACAGAGTAACGCATTAGGCAAGATGACATGATGTAGAGGGATAAACTCAAGCAATATGATATAAACCCCATCTTTTTATCCTCGATGGCCACAATACAATACGCGCCTTGCTGCCCCTGCTGTCACTGGGAAAGGGCACCGCAAAATTGAACCCAAAGCTAAGCACTTCTCCCATTGCAAGAAAGATCAATCTAGTAGGCCAAACCAAACTGATAATTCGAAGAGACTTGCAAAGATAACAAATCATACATAAAAGATTTCAGAGAAGAATCAAATATTGTTCATAGATAAACTTGATCATAAACCCACAATTCATCGGATCTCGACAAACACACCACAAAAAGAGTTACATCGAATAGATCTCCAAGAAGATCGAGGAGAACTTTGTATTGAGATCCAAAGAGAGAGAAGAAGCCATCTAGCTAATAACTATGGACCCGAAGGTCTATGGTAAACTACTCACACATCATCGGAGAGGCTATGGTGTTGATGTAGAAGCCATCCGTTATCGATTCCCCCTCCGGCGGAGCTCCGGAAAAGGCCCCAAGATGGGATCTCTTGGGTACAGAAGGTTGCGGCGGTGGAAATAGGGTTTTGTGGTGCTCCTGGATGTTTTCGGGGTATATGGATATATATATAGGAGGAAGGAGTAGGTCGGTGGAGCTGCGAGGGGCCCATGTGGTTGGGGGTGCGCCAGGGGGGCAGGCGCGCCTCCCTGACTTGTGGCTGCCTCGCTTCTTTCTTGACGTCTATTCCAAGTCCCCTGGATCACGTTTGTCCAAAAATAACTCTCCCGAAGGTTTCATTCCATTTGGATTCCGTTTGATATTCCTTTTCTGCGAAACACTAAAATAGGCAAAAAAACAGCAATTTGCAATGGGCCTTGGGTTAGTAGGTTAGTCCAAAAAATAATATAAAAGTGTATAATAAAGCTCATTAAACATCCAAAACAGATAATATAATAGCATGGAACAATCAAAAATTATAGATACGTTGGAGACATATCACACCTGCTTTGCAACAGGTTCCAGTGTACCTCCTTGAAGCCCATGTTAGTCCTCACCCCACTACCTATGATCTCACACAGCTTGTTAAGCATAAAAGTGGAGAGGAGCGGCTGCCATTTCATGATGTCCCCCTGCCATCCTTCTTCTTCTTCTTTGCGGCTGATATGTCTCCAACGTATCTATAATTTTTTATTGTTCCGAGCTGTTATATTATCATTCTTGGATGTTTTATAATCATTTTATATCATTTTTGGGACTAACCTATTGACATAGTGCCAAGTGCCAGTTGCTGTTTTTTGCTTGTTTTTTACATCATAGAAAATCAATATCAAATGGAGTCCAAACGCAGAGAAACTTGTTGTGAATTTTTTTGGACCAGAAGACACCACATGGGCCAGAGAAGCACCTGGGGGTGCCCCGAGGGGGGAACAACCCACCAGGGCACGCCTGGCCTCCAGGCGCGCCCAGGTGGGTTGTGCCCACCTCGGTGGCCTCCCGCACCGCCTCTTTGCTCTAAAAATACCCTAATATTCCAGAAACCCTAGGGGAGTCGACAAAAATCAATTCTAGCCCCCGCAAGTTCTAGAAACCACATATCCAATCTAGACACCATCATGGAGGGGTTCATCATCCTCATTGGTGCCTCTCCGATCATGCGTGAGTAGTTCATTGTACACCTACGGGTCCGTAGTTAGTAGCTAGATGGCTTCCTCTCTCTCTCTCTTTTGATTCTCAATACAATGGTCTCTTGGAGATCTATTTGATGTAACTCTTTTTGCTGTGTGTTTGTTGGGATCCGATGAACTTTGAGTTTATGATCAAATCTATGTTTTTATCCATGAAAGTTATTTGAGTTCTTTGATCTCTTATATGCATGATTACTTATAGCCTCGTATTTCTTCTTCGAATCTTTGGTTTAGTTAGGCCAACTAGATCAATTTTTCTTGCCATGAGAAGATGTGCTTTGTGATGGGTTCGATCTTACGGTGCTTGATCCCAGTGACAGAAGGGGAAATGACAAGTATGTATCGTTGCCATTAAGGATAACAAGATGGGGTCTATTTATACATAAATAGATCTTGTCTACATCATGTCATCGTTCTTATTACATTACTCCGTTTCTCCATGAACTTATTAATACACTAGATGCATGCTGGATTGCGGTCGATGTGGAGTAATAGTAGTAGATGCAGGCAGGAGTTGGTCTACTAATCTTGGACATGATGCCTATATAATGATCATTGCCTGGATATCGTCATGATTATTTGAAGTTCTATCAATTTCCCAACAGTAATTTGTTTACCCACTATATGCTATTTTTCTCGAGAGAAGCCACTAGTGAAATCTACGGCCCCTAGGTCTCTTCTTTATTATATTTGCCTTCCCGATCTATTTTTATTTGCTTTTATTTTCAGACCTATTAATCCAAAAATACAAAAATACCTTGCTGCAAATTTTTATTTATTTATTTTATCTCACGCTCCCGCGAGATCTATTTATCCAATCTACTATAATTTTACCTATCTTTTTACCCGTGAGGGATTGACAACCCCTCTCCTACGTCGGTTTGCTAGTATTTGTTCTTTGTGTACAGGAGTTGTTTACGTGGTGTTGCGTGGTTCTCCTACTGGTTCGATAACCTTGGTCTCATCACTGAGGGAAATACCTACCGTAGCTGTGCTACATCATCCCTTCCTCTTTGGGGAAATACCGACGTAGTTCAAGCCGCATCAAAAGGAATTTCTGGCGCCGTTGCCGAGGAGGATTCATCTCCCATCAACTAGCCAATTTCTGGCGCCGTTGCCGGGGAGACATCACCAACATCTACTAGGTTCCTAATCACAAATCTCATCTCCTTGCAATTTACATTATTTTCCATTTACCTCTCGTTTTCCTCTCCCCTACTTCACAAAAATTTGTCGCTTTATTTGCCGTATTTCTCGTTCGCGTTTCTCATTGGATTTTTGTTTGCTAGATTTGTCACCATGAGTGACTTTGGTATGGCAGAAACAGATGATGGCGTAACTCCTAAAATTGGACGATCTGGCAATCTAGATGCTAAAACTTTTATTTTGGGGCAAGGGAATGTTATAGGAAAAGAACGTATCCAAGAATTTTCCAATTGTGTTAGAAATTTAAGTCTTGATGATGCTCCTATTCTTAAGAGGACTACATCTTATGCGGAAGCTATTTCTACACTAGTTCTGAAACTTGAAAATAAATTTATCCGTACGCATCCTACCTTGCAAAGATTGTTTTTCGAGTTACCTGTTATAAAGAACCCCAAAGCTAAAAAGTTGGCCACTCTTGTTCTTATGAATGAATTTGAATACATAGTACAGGAAGCAAGGGAAAATTTTGATTTCTATGGTATGAATCATGAAAAACCGATGATAGATGAAATTCTTTATAATAGTGATTATGCGTTAAGACATTTGCTTGGGGATAATCAAATCTTTGATGACAATCTTAAAAAGGAAGTACCTGCTTTAGATATAATCCAACAAGTTTTCAATGATGTTAATCAACATTATTCTTGGATTGTTGCCAGAAATCAAAGGGGTTATGATGATAAGCAACTTGATAATGCTAAGGTTTCCATGGATAATGTGTTTTACGTTGTTTTTGCAAAACCTCCTGACAAAAACACCTCTAAGGAAATTAAGGACAAAGATGACAATACTTAGATTCTTTGCATTATGCCTAGCTAGGGGCATAAAACGATAGCGCTTGTTGGGAGGCAACCCAATGAATAAAATTTATTTTTTGTCTTTTTCTTTCTGTTCTTGAGTGTTTTCGCAATTATGCTACTGTTATGATTGTGTTTTTTGTGTTTAAATTAGGGTTTGTTCCAAGCAAAGCCTTTGAGATCATGTTGGGTGATAATTGATTTGATCTTGCTGGAAAACAGAAACTTTTGCGCTTAGGAAAATAATTTTCATTTTTAACAGAAGCATGATAAAATACTGATTCTTTTTGCAGAAGATTAATATATAAACAAATTTCTCATGTTGTCCTAATTTTGCAGAATTTTTGGAGTTACAGAAGTATTCAAAATATCCAGATTGCTACAGACTATTCTGTTTTTGACAGATTCTATTTTCTTTGCGTTGTGTGCTTGTTTTGATGATTCTATGGCTTTCTTTGAAGAGTTTTTGCCATAGAAAAGTTGGAATACAATAGATATAATGCAAAAATAAAATATGAATGGGTTTGCAACAATACTTATAGTAGTGATTTGCTTTCTTATACTAACGGATCTCACGAAGGTTTTGTTGAGTTTTGTGTGATTGAAGTTTTCAAGTTTTGGCTGATATTACGATGGATGAAGGAATAAGGAGTAAGAAGAGCCTAACCTTGGGGATTCCCATGGCACCCCAAGATAATATTCAAGACGTATCAAGCAACTAAGCTTGGGGATTCCCCCGAGTGGCATCCCCTCTTTCTTCTAACGACCATCTGTATTTTACTTGAAACTATATTTTTATTCGTCACATATTATGAGTTTTTCTTGGAGCGTCTTTTATGATATGAGTCTTTGCTTGTTTTGCTTTTTATTTTTAATCATGAATCCTTGCTGGACACACCTATTTGAGAGAGCCAAAATTATGCTATGACTTGTTAGAATTGCTCTCTATGCTTCACTTAAATCCTTTTGAGCTATGGAATTGCTCTAGTGCTTCACTTTATATCTTTTTGAGCACGGTGTGCTTTAGTATTTTTGGTGAAATGCTCTCATGCTTAACTTAGATTTATTTGAGAGTTAGTAATTTTTTTAAGAAAATCTCTCATGCTTCACTTAAATTATTTTGAGAGAAGAAACTTTTTTGCTCATGTTCTTCACTTATATTTGTTTAAACTATTAAAAGCAACATATGAATTTAGTCCCAAAGTGATAGATATCCAAGGAGGATATAATAAAAACTTTCATGAAGATCATTGGACAAAATAAACTTGATCCTTTGTAATAGTTTTGAGATATGTGGATATAATATGTGAATCATGTTGATGAATAATTATACTTTAGTAAGACTATTGGTCTTAAGGTTTGTGATTCCCAATGCAAGCACGAAAGTCAATAGTTATGCAATGAAATTACATCCTACTTGTGGTGCATTATTCGGTGTTAGTTATGCTTAATGCTCGCTTATGAGATTTTTCGTTTCTTGGTTGGATGCTTCTCAATCTTTTGCTAGCCTTCATTTGCACTAAGTATGATCACTACTTGTGCATCCAAAATCCTTTAAACTAGTTTTTGCCACATGAGTCCACTATACCTATCTATATGTGGTATTCTTTTGCCGTTCTAAGCAAATTTGTATGTGCCATATCTAATTTTCAAAATAAATTTCTCTTTTGTGTGCTCGTACCGCTCATGAAACGGTAGGGGGTGGCTGATATATTTCCATCCTAGATGTGTTATTCTCAAGATGAGTGTTTATTCACTTGCCATTGCGCGAGAGTACGGCAAAGGTATTAGGGATGCCCAGTCCCGAAATGAAAAATGAATTTACTTTATGTTGTCAAATAATAAATTCCTTGGAAAGTGTTGGTATGGAAGGCACCCGTGAATACGGTTAGCCATGGAAAGTGAAAGTATGGTGGAAAAGGAATAAACTTTATTTTCTGTTTGGGAACCGCCTATGATATATCTAGCATGGAAAGTATTGGGAACTACTCGATCGTTTTTGTTGACAGGAAAAGCATGCCACCCAAAATGTTTTATCTCTATCTTTTTCGCTTTGAGCTATGGCACCTCTACAAATCCCTACTTCCCTCCGCGAAGGGCCTTTCTTTTTACTTTATGCATTTTTTACTTGAGTCTCCATCTTCTCTTATAAAGCACCAACAAAGGGGCACTATGGTCGTACTTGAGCATTGGGTGTAGCTAATATGCGAGTGTGTTTCATGAATGGATCAATGATTGAGCATAATGGGCTAGGGATAACTTGCTTTAGCATTGATATGTTGAAAGACATGGTTGTTTGTTGATATGCTTTAGTATTAAAGTCCTCATGTCAACACTAGACTATTGCTTTGAACCATATAAAAGTCCAATTGTCCATGCTATAAAGGAAAGAATATGTGATGAACATGTTAGGTAGCATTTCACATCAAAAATTCTGTTTTTATCATTTACCTACTCGAGGACGAGCAGGAATTAAGCTTGGGGATGCTGATATGTCTCCAATGTATCTATAATTTTTGATTGTTCCATGCTGTTATATTATCATTCTTGGATGTTTGCAATCATTTTATATCATTTTTTGGGACTAACCTATTGACATAGTGCCAAGTGCTAGTTGCTGTTTTTTGCTTGCTTTTTACATCGCAGAAAATCAATATCAAACGGAGTCCAAATGCAGCGAAACTTTTTGTGGATTTTTTTGGACTAGAAGACACCAGGTGGGCCAAAGAAGCACCCGGGGGTGCCCCGAGGGGGGAACAACCCACCAGGGCACGCCTGGGCCCCCAGGCGTGCCCAGGTGGGTTGTGCCAACCTCGGTGGCCTCCCGCACCGCCTCTTTGCTCTATAAATACCCCAATATTCCAGAAACCCTAGGGGAGTCAACGAAAATCAATTCCAGCCACCGCAAGTTCCAGAAACCACAGATCCAATCTAGACACCATCACGGAGGGGTTCATCATCCTCATTGGTGCCTCTTCGATGATGCGTGAGTAGTTCAATGTAGACCTATGGGTCCATAGTTAGTAGCTAGATGGCTTCGTCTCTCTCTTTTGATTCTCAATACAATGGTCTCTTGGAGTTCTATTTGATGTAACTCTTTTTGTGGTGTGTTTGTTAGGATCCGATGAACTTTGAGTTTATGATCAGATCTATGTTTTTATCCATGAAAGTTATTTTAATTATTTGATCTCTTATATGCATGATTACTTATAGCCTCGTATTTCTTCTTCGAATCTTTGGTTTAGTTAGGCCGACTAGATCAATTTTTCTTGCCATGGGAAGAGGTGCTTTTTGATGGGTTCGATCTTACAGTGTTTGATCCCGGTGACAGAAGGTGAAACAACACGTATGTATCATTTCCATTAAGGATAACAAGATGGGGTCTATTTCTACATAAATAGATCTTGTCTACATCATGTCATCGTTCTTATTGCATTACTCCGTTTCTCCATGAACTTAATACACTAGATGCAATGGTGAATAGCGGTTGATGTGTGGAGTAATAGTAGTAGATGCAAGCAGGAGTCGGTCTACTAATCTTGGACGTGATGCCTATATAATCATCATTGCATGGATATCATCATGATTATTTGAAGTTCTATCAATTGGCCAACAGTAATTTGTTTACCCACTGTATGCTATTTTTCTCGAGAGAAGCCACTAGCGAAATCTACGACCCTCGGGGTCTCTTCTTTATTATATTTGCCTTCGCGATCTATTACTATTTGCTTTTATTTTTAGATCTATTAATCCAAAAATACAAAAATACCTTACTGCAAATTTTTATTTATTCATTTTATCTCGTGTTCCCGCGAGATCTATTTATCCAATCTACTACAATTTTACTTATATTTTTACCCGTGAGGGATTGACAACCCCTCTCTTACGCCGGGTTGCAAGTATTTGTTCTTTGTGTGCAGGAGCTGTTTATGTGGTGTTGCGTGGTTCTCCTATTGGTTTGATAACCTTGGTCTCATCACTGAGGAAAATACCTACCATAGCTGTGTTGCATCATCCCTTCCTCTTTGGGGAAATACCGACGTAGTTCAGGCCGCATCAGCGACTGCCTTTTGAGCAGCAGCATGAGCAACAACATTGGGTTGAGCCAGCACAAATGGAGGAACCATAGGCGGCATCTCGAAAACCTCTAAATTAGGAGGCATTTGATCCATAGGAGGCTGGGAGTCCTCGACGTACGATGGCGGGAACTGGCTCTCGGACATCACGAGGGCCTGACGAAACTCTTGCGTGGTCATGTCCTACATAAGTAAGCGTCATCAACACCACAAGACACTACACATGGATAGTAGGAACTAGCAGTACAACATGGATAGATCGAACTAGCAACAACACATGCACACAAGGATGATCTAGTTGAAGACAACAATACCAAATCCATCAAAGCATATCATAGCTCAACACAGCATAACAAAGCACTAATCATGGACACATGGATGATCTTGTTCAATACTTGCACACTAGCATACCACACATCTAAGCATACTACCAATCCATCCATGACCACTAGCTACCAACACTTGCCTACATGGAAACAACCCCTAGCATGCTCCAAATCCATCAGCTACTACAACATCACAATCAAACAGATCGAAAGATCTAACCCTACCACATGGACAGACCTAGCTAGAACTAGTAGAGAGGAGGTGGTGAACTTACATATGCCATAGGAAGAGCCGCAGAGGAGGTGCCTGGCACGTCGGAGAGGAGGAGGAGTCGATCCACCACCGCAGTCAACCGGTCGCCGGAGTAGTTGCGCCTCTTACCTCGTCGTCGAAGTGGATCCTCGTCGGAGGGCAAGCTCAGGAGGGGGAAATGGTGGCGGAAGCTTTACCGCGACGGTCACCCTGGATATATAGGGCGACCGGATCGGCGGGCGGTGACTCGGATTCGTCCCGCCGCTTTTCTGGAGATGCGTCATCGCTCCCGCCATCTCCCTGCCCGCAGCTGCGCAGCGCGGCGTTCCCCTCCCCTGCATCGCTCGAGTCTAGCTCGCTGGAAACGGCCAATTCAGTCGTTCCTAGCGGGCCTGTCTGAGGGGTGCTTTAAGATTCGTACTGTGCAGGCCAAACAATAAACATATGCATTCAAACAGTCCATTTTCTGCCTGCGCGATCCTCACCCGATTAAATGCAGGCAACCAAACGCATCCCAACTGCTTGCTTGCCAGCAGGCGCATCTACTCTAATACCAGTACTCCCTCCTTCCATCTATATAGGGCCTAATGCGTTTTTCGAGGCTAACTTTGACCAAATATTAGAGCAACAATATATGACATGCAACTTACACAAAGCATGTCGTCAAATTCGTATGTGAAAGGAGATTTCAATGATATAATTTTCACATTATACATGTCATGTACTATTAATCTTGTCAATAGTCAAAGGTCGTCTTGAAAAACTCATTAGGCCCTATATAGATGGAAGGAAGGAGTACCATATTTTCACTGCTTGGTCCCTCAGAGGAGCCAACCACTCTTTCCCCAAGAAGCAATTTCATACGTGGTGCGCCTTAAAAAAATTCCATACGTGGTGGGCATGTTCCAAGCGGAGATACGTATCGAACATTGATGGCACACGGGCCACGGCGCTCCATCCATTCACCCATGCATCAATGCATGTGATCCATCAATCGATGGCGTGCGGGTCCCAGCTGGATGCATGTGTACGTGGACTGCAGCGTAGACGTAGCACAGCACATGGCGTACACATCGACGTGTCGACGTCGACACCGTGCCCATCACTGTCAGAATTAAGTCGATCTGGTGTATGCTCATGCTCATGCGTGTGCTGCGGTTGAGTGTTGGCAAGAGTTTTTCCTGTCTTTGGAAAAGGAGGACAGGTCAGTTCATCAGCGCTGGAAGTTTAATGCATGTTGAGAAGAGACAAACAGCTCCTGGGGATTAGGGTCACGTCGCCCCACCGCCAAGTTTTGTCGGCATTGCTATCCGAGGATGACTAATCAGCCGTAGAACATGGACATGAATCATGGGAATTCATGATGATGATGACAGTAGACGGCGACGGTGGATGGATAGTTTGAAGCGGAATGGACCAGCCTAAAACAATTGCCCTAGGCCTACGCGTACCATGCTTTTGTTTTAATCCCAAGTTAGTTAGAACACGTCTGATTAGTCAATAATTATCTGCCAAAGCAACACGTCTGATTAGTCAATAATTATCTGCCAGAGCATGAGCTCGAAACATGGCTACTACGAGCACCCATCGACCGGATGCTGATTAACTGCAAAGCAAGCGGGAGTGGGAGCGTAGTGCTCCTTAATCAATTGGATTTCGTAGAGCTGCACTGACCTTGCGTCCTGAGAAATGAAGGGCGGAGCGACGATGGAAACACAATGTCACACCTCACCTTAGGCAAGTTTGATCAAGTTAGATGGATGTTTGGTTCTAGCCACACCTAAGACAAGAATTTTTTTTTATGAACAATGAATCCCACATGTCATAAACACAAAAAATATGACAAAATTTTCTGAGGCAAGCCAAAGTATGGCTAACAATTTAAGCAACTCAAGTTTGCCAAATGTGACAAATGTGACAAAAATAATGTGGCAACATAAAGTAAACGTAGTAACAATCCAGACAGCACCAAGTGGAAACGTAGCGGCCGTACCCAGGACAGTAAAAGCCAAGGCCAGCGCGGCGCGGAAAGCTTGACTCGATCGGAGTCAGATTGGCCGTCAGTCGTCAGGTATCCACTGCATGCTACAGCGTCCAAATTAATCGTTGGGTTGGGTGCAACGGGACGCACGTACCCACTCCACTGACATTTCACGCTGCATCTTCCACGTCCGGCGAGTCGGCAGCCACGAGTGTGGCCTCGGCAACCCAGCGCTTGATTTGATTTCTCGGCGAACCGCGAAGCGTCGCTGAGTCCGTCTCGTGCTCTCTGCTCTTCGATCCTTGCGGCCTGACGGAGCAGGTAACGCGTGTAGAGTAGAGGTAGTCGTGGACACGATCGGCGGAGTGCACGCCACGAGGCAGCTGCGTGTGCCGCCGAGCCGACGACTGCAGGAGAGAGCGGAATCACCAGACCAGAGACCGATAGGGTAATGCCGTGTACAATGCTACTAAATGCTTAGAAAAATAAACTAAATTTTTTTAAAGTGTCGGTGTCTATTTCTACAAAAGAGAAGCGTCTAGTCTATACAAATAAACACTCAGTGCTTATGAAAAGCCTGATTTATTTCTTCAAGTATCTCTACTCCTAATGGATGAGTTGGTTGAATAGTCCCGCCACTTACGTCTGGTTTTTTTCGTCTGGCTTTTTTTCGTCCGGTTTTACTTCGTCCACCTTCTCTCATTGGTTTTTCTTCCTCCCATTAAAAAACCAAACCCCATTAAGGAGAGATCTTGTTTCATGGTTCCTTTGGTAGGTGTTGATTCAATTCAATTATGTAAACAATAAGTAATTCAGAATTCAGAAATTACACCATATATGTGGGATCACCTTTCTAAAATACAGACACGAGATTTTCTCGATAATCTTCCATAATAAAATAATATATATTTATTCATAACAAATCACTAATCACGCGTGCCATGCTTGACAATCACAAGTTTCATATGGGATCACCTTCCTAAAAACCCCACGCTTTGGATCCCCGCCTCCCATCGATCGAATGAAACCTCACCCCTTCGTCCGCCTATCCCGTAAATCTTGCTTCCTTCCTCCGCAGCCTCCTCAAATCCTCCTCGTCTCTCCCCCAAGCTGTTTTGGACGAGGCAGACGCGGCGGCGGCGGAGAATGTGCGCATGGTCGGGTGAGTTTTGAACGTGCACATGGTAGGGCGAGCAGAGCAGAACTCGTTGGTGCACCTACTGCCGGCCACGGGCGCGTAGCGCTGCCTCGTGCGACCATCGTGAACGCGCCGGATTGCCTTGCCAGCGCGTTCCTTCCATTCGACGGCCGGGTCCGATCGTGACGGCACCGTGCCGTTCTCGTCGATGCCGGCCACCTCCGACCAGCTACTCGCCAGCCGACAAAACCGCATCCTGGGCGCACGTCTCGTCCCCGCCATGCCCTACCCGGCCGCGCACTACCATGGTCGTCCTCTTCGACGCGACACGAGATCGTAATCTGCCAAGGCGCCATGTGGGACTCGGAGATCAGCTCTGCCGGGGGCAAGCTCCACTGCGCCGCGCGCTGGCACCAACGTTGCCAGTTCACTGGAGCTCGGAGGAGGCTGTCGCGAAGCTGCTGCCAGCCTGCCACCTCGGCAGACTATACCTAGGCAGAACGAAAACGGGGCCGGCCGGTGCTCTGGACTTAGAGGAGGAGGAGGAGCATGGTGGAGGACGCGCAAGGCTTGTGCTTCACCCAGATTGTGTACCATTGGTATTATTTCAGTCATCTACTTATTTGAGGAGCATGCGAGCTCTAAAACAACTTTTCTCTTAGGTATTGATTCTCGTTTTTGTACTTAATTAACAAGCTACAGGACTGCAACGTATGGTGGGCATCCTCATGGGAGGGCTGGGAGTGTTGGACTGGAGCCTCGCTCCATGACGTACGCTCTCGCCAGAGTACTCTCCTTGGCCTCTTCTACATACACAGATATACTTGATGAAGCTTTTCGTCAATTGCAAACTATGTGTAGTTCAGTACTCAATAGTGATCACTCTGTATTGTTGATTCTGATTCAGAAAGGTAGGTTTCAGAAAAATAGTGAACACTCTGTATTGTAAGAGCCATGCTAATTCAAGTCAAAGGTGTGTTGACAAGTTAATTTTAACTTGTATAAGATGGAAGTATCTCGAAGATAAATTTCATAGCTGATGTTCCTCTCATACATAGCAGGATGTGGATCCACCTCCTTTGTCAACGACTCCCATTATGTCTAGGCAAGTAGTTATTAGTAAAATTATGGCGCATGTATGTTTGTTACTTTCAGTTGTTATGCATCTACGCTAGATTTAGAGGATACCCTTTTTTAATTAATTTTTTTGGAAGCTTCTATGTTCAATAGAGTCCTTGCAACTTATGTCGCTATGGGTACAAACTTATTTTTTTTCTCTGAAACTCAAATATATGCTTCTTTTGTGGGCTTACAACACTAGAGAGAGTTCATGGATTCCAATTCGGTGACAGCACATATGAATTTAATAAGAAGATATAGGATGGTTTCACAGAAAGATTATCCAAGGTGGGTATTTCCATTTGTATGTGGAACAGTGTCGCTCCAGCAAGGTTCTGTTTCACGTAATCTTCAGAATATTATAAATCACACATTCGTTCTTGAGCAATGTTTTACTTGTTGAACTCTAGCAGCGGTTTTTCTTGATACATAGAGCAAACAGGTTTTCAATCTATTGTCCAGAATTGAATGTATCATTTTTCCTCATTGTGAACTTGTGTAGAGGGTGGTCAGAGAATATGTAATTATATTGGGGTGTTTCTTTTTCATTTTAGGTATTGAAGGATACAATGAGTTGACCAGTTATGATTCCCTTCAATCCGTCAAATACATATTTCAATACATCACTATTTTTTTCTAGAAGAGCCATGGCTTTAATTCTTGATGATGCGTTGGCGGCTTCATTTATAGTTCCATTTGATAGAGGATCACAACCAGCCAATAAGTTTTTTATTTTGTTTTTGGCCTCTAACAAGTTAGCCTAACCAATCAATCATAAACAACATCCTGCATCCATAGTACATTGTCGCTGTCAAGTTTGTATCTTGCATAGTAACATCACTCTTATTCTTAAGAATTCGTACAGTAGACAATGGCGTTTACAATTTGCACTTCTCAGATATTAGAATAGCTACAATAAGCTTATATTAAGTTGTCATGTGAGCTTGATTCGTCCATTGCGTGTGCGCTTTAGATTTTTCTCTTTGTATAGATTTTTGTTTATTACGTTTTAGCTGGTTTTCCCTGATAACTCCGAACATTTTGAATGTTGTATTTAGCTGACGGGTCCAACTTGTGTTGAAGGGAAACTCAAGGTTCCAACATGATATGCCCTCTCTTTCATTGGGTTTATTGGAGCGTAGAATTGGTAAATTTTGTGACATCAAGGCAGTTTTTGGTGTAGGAGATAGAAAGTGGGGGGATGTTTTCTGCTCTTCTCACGGGTACATAAATTTGTATCACAAATCAGGCATGTGCGCGCGAGGGAGGGAAGAGGAGAGAAACATTGACATTTTTCATGCTTTGGAAGAACATTTCTATTCATAGTTTTCTTTTTCCCTGGCCACACATGAGTGTCGTGCCATCATGGTAGAGCCCGGATGAAGGGTAAGTCCAATATAGAACCAGGAGGTAGTAGCACTAAGACAAGAGGATGATTGTCGCCCTTGTCCCATGTTGCAAGCATGCCACAATGTTGTCGGTCACTGGCTCACTTAGAACATGAGTTAATGTACTTTGTGATAAGAGTGAGGGTTGAGAGTGAGCCGAATGTGGATTGGGATTGGTCGAATCAATTACGACGGTCTAAGTGGAATAATATCCCTACTTTAGAAAATGTGGCAAATTGCATTTCATTAGAGATGCCATCTGTAGCAAACTGCATGAGCGGGCGGTTCATATTTTTTTCATCAACACGTACAATTGATTGGTTAGGATAGAAGGGTAAATGCATTGGTTTGGTTGCTTCAAGAGTTAATAAGGGGCAGGGTATGTATCAATTGCATGCCCAACAACAGACACCATTTTTTTCGTCGCAATGCATGACATTGTACGTTATGGTACAATGTGACAATGATTCAAGAGACATCAGATCCTTCTTCTTAGCTTGGGAGCGTCATGAGCAGCACCCCCCCCCCCCCCCCTTGATGGCGGTGGTGAATAGACACAAACACATGGAAAGGTGATCATGGTGGAAAGCAAGGCGGTTGGCGGGGGACTCATCCTTGACGTTCCGCGGGTAAGTACGGTTTGAAGGAGAGAAGGCGCCATGGTGAAGATGAGCTGGGTCACATCAGGTTTTAGAGGAGAGGGCTCCAACGAGAAATGCCTCGTTGCATCAGGAAATGAGTGAGAAGGGGAGGGTCCGGCAGGAAAAAGGAAAAGTACGTCATGGGATGGGGTTTTTGTGTTGGGACTACGTGTTCAAGATAACATGACATATAGTCCGGGCAATCACATTTATCCCCATATGGGCTGGATTTGGGGGAGCCCGGACTATCCAGTTGGTTATTGAGAGCCTGCATGGCGCCCGTTTAATGCCCGAACACGCCCGGACATTTGAGAGAGAAATGAGCTTTGACCTTGGAGACGATCTTAACTTGGACATTTGAGAGAGAAATGAGCTTCGACCTTGGAGACGACCTTAATTTATTTTATTTATTTATATGTATTATAGCCCGTAGCAACGCACGGGCATTTTACTAGTCTTTTTTAAGCACTTTGCATTGTACAATGTCTAAGTGGGTTAAGATTACGCTAGTGGATAGAAGCGTAAAAAGGAACCGAAATTCAAGCGCGAACAAGAGCTCGAACCCACGACATGCATTCATTTAGCTAGCGTTGCTAACCAACGGAAGCTGTGACCCGTTCTAATAATTCGTGGCTCAAAAGTTTAAGTACCTTGCTCAGTTGAATTCTTTTTTTAAAGTACACATAAATTATTTTGTATATCCGTTGAACATTTTATTAAAATAAGTTGAATATTTTAAACAATACATGATGAACTTTTTTGAATATACGATGAACATTTTTTAAAATATGGATATACACGTTGAACAATTTTTGGATGCGCACTGAACATTTGTAAAAGAACGTTGAACAATTTACGAATACACATTAAACATTGTGTAATATACAATAAACAAAATTAAGAAACACAGTGAACATTTGTATATTCGTTGAAAAAACAAAACCAAAAGAGAAAAACCAAAACCAAAACAGAAAAACAGGACAAAAGCCAAAAACCAAAAGAGAAGCAGGAGAAAACCAAACCAGAAGATACATAAACAAAATTAGAAGAAGAAAACCGAAAACAAAACTAGAAGAAAGAAACAAGAGAGAAAACCAAAATGTGGAAGAAAAAAAAACTAACGAAAGAAAAGCAGCGAACGAAAAAGAAACACGTGAACCCCGTAGTGGGCCGGCCAACATGCACGCGAACGAAAACAGCTGCGAGCGTTTTCTTGATAGCTTGCCACCCGCACGCGTTAAATAGGAATTGAGCTCCTATTTGCCACGCGCGGGCGGCAATGGGTCGAGCCTTCGCTGAAGGAAGAGCGCATGGGCCAGCCCATTAGGAGGAAACGAGCTCCAGACTAGTAGTAAAAAAAGGAACCAAAATTCAAGGGAGAACAAGAGCTCGCACCCACGACCTCCATTCATTTTAGCTTGCGCTGCTAACCAACGCTAGCTATGACCTGTTCTTTTAATTCGAGACTCAAAAGTTTAAGTACTTTACTCAGTTGAATTCTTCTTTTAAAGTACGCATAAAATATTTTGCATATCCATTGAACATTTTGCAATATCTGTTGAACATTTTCTTAAAATAAGTTGAATATTTTAAATAATACACGATTAACTTTTTTGAATATACGATGAACATTTTTGAAAATATGAATATACACACTGAACATTTTTTGGATACACACTGGACATTTGCAAAAGAATGTTGAACAATTTACGAATACACATTGAACATTGTGTCATATACAATGAACAAAATTAAGAAACATAGTGAATATTTGTATATTCGTTGAAAAACCAAAACCAAAAGAGGGAAACAGGACAAAAACCAAAAACCAGAAGAGAAACAGGAGAAAACCAAACCAGAAGAAACAAAAACAAAACTAGAAGAAGAAAACCGAAACAAAACCAGAAGAAGAAAAAAACCAGAGAGAAAACCAAAAAGAAGAAAGAAAATTAATGAAAGAAACAGCAGTGAACGAAAAAGAAGCACGTGAACCCCCAGAAGAAACATGCACGCGAACGAAAACAGCTGCAAGCGTTTCCTGTCTCAAAAAAAAAAAAAACTGCAAGCGTTTCCTTGACAGCTTGCCATCCGCGCGCGTCAAATAGGAATTGCCGACATATGCGCGCGAACAAGCATCCGAAATATACCTGCCCACTTGACGTATCACATGTCCGAGCCACCCTGTTTAGGCAAGGTTTCTGATCGGTTTTGGTTCCTGAATTGCTCCACAAAAAAAGTTTCTGACCCCCCCCCCCTCCCCCTAGCTTTATTTATACCTTTAGTGACCTTTCCGGTTTTCTGTTTCTTTTTATTTCTTTATTGTTTTTTCATAAATTCATAACTTTTAAAAAGATGTTCAAATCTTGAAAGAAATCACTTTTAAAAAAAATTAGAATTTTCAATTTTTTTCACGTTTTAACAAAAAGTTCAAAAAATGCATTTTCAGTATCGCCTCCCTGAGGAGCACCTCTTCAGGAAATATCCTAACGGACGCTCATTGCGGCAGAATGTCGGGCTAACGCACAGAGGCGAGCGACCTAGCGATCATGATGGACCGGCCCAACTACGAGATAGTACACGTGCTACAGTATCCGGTTTTGGGTACTTTCTGGAAGGTTCCTGACCGGATTTGGGAACCTTCCAGAAGGTTCTTGAACCTGTTTTTTTTTCCTTTTTCTGTTTCTTTATTTCATTTTTCATTTCCTTTTTCTTCTCTTTCTATTTCCTTTTTGTTCTTCAGATTTGCAAATTCCTTTCTGTTTCTTTTTTCTTTTCTTCTTTTTTCGTTTTTTTCTGTTTGTTTTCTTTCTTTTGTTTCTTATTTCATTTCCTTTTTCTTTTCTCTTTTTTTCAAAATATTCAAATTTTGTTTGCCTTTCCATAAAATGTTCAGTTTTTTTAAAAATGTTCTCAAAATTCAAAAATTGTTCACATTACACGAAAAAGTTCAAAACTTTCAAAATTAATATAATGTACCAGACTTCAATTATTTTGTTCACGTTTTCAAAAAATGTTCGCGCTTCCAAATTTGTTCGGGATTTTTCAAATTTGTTCTCCGTTTCAAAATTTGTTCTCAATATTAAAAAAATGTTCGTGCTTTAAGAAATTGTTCGTGCTTCCGAATTTGTTCTAAGTTTCAAAATTTTGTTCTCAAGATTAAAAAAATGTGTGCTTTAAAAAATGTTCATGTTCAAATTTTATTCTTGATTTCAAAATTTTGTTCTCTAAATTCAAAAAATGTTCGGGACTTTAAAAAGAGTTCATTTTATCTAAACTTTGTTCAAGCTTTTTACTTTTTCTTCTAAATTTTGGAAAGTGTTCGCTTTTTAAAAAACACTTTATCAAAATAATTTTTGTGTTAGGAATTCGAGAAATTGTTCGGATCTACATTACATTTAGCTTCGCCATGGAAAATCAAGAAAGCTTGTCTTTCGTGTTGGCTAGGCTCGTGCGTACAAAGATGGAGGTCCCTGGTTCGATCGCTCCCTCGAGCGGATTTCTTTTGGACTTTGCACTGCGTTGCGCTAATGGGCCGGCCCAGTTGGAGACGCGCCTGTGCGTCAGCTCGACAATTCGCCGCAACGAGCGGCGCATAGGAGCTCTCCCTCTTCAGTGTCCCTGCGCTCGTGCGTGCACTTGGCAGCCCACGGCCAATTAAGTCACTCATGCGGATCGCTTTCGCTCACCTCGGTCGCCAACAAATACTGGTTCACGCAAAAAAAAACATATCAAATTTTTATATAAAAAATGTATATTCAGAAAAAGAATGTTCTCACAATTGTAAAAAGTTTATGGAATTGAAGTCCATGAGTTAAGTTTTTTCCTGCAAATTTAAAAATTATTTGTGATTTAAAAAATGTCCACAAATACAAAAATTGTTGAAAAATATTTTCTAGTTAAAAAATATTCCTGAATTTTACTAATTACAAAATAGTTCACGAATTTAAAATCACAACTTTTAAAAAATTATCTTAGTTTTCTTAAAAGTTCATGATTTTGAGAACTAGAAAATTTAAAACTAAAGAAAAGCAAAAACAAAATAAAAACTCTCATAGAAAAGTGCAAAGAAAACATAAGTGAAGCCAATGAAAATATAAAACTGCCAAAGAAAACAGAAGTAAAAACATAGAGAAAAACCGACCCTAAAAACCAAGGAAACTTTGAAGCTGGTGGAGGAAAGTCTATATGGGCCCCAGCCCACTTATAACAAACTAAGGCAAAGGGTATGGTATGGTCCCTGTACGAAAAAACTCTACTATGCTCATAAGGGCATCTCGAACGTTGATCCCTGAATCGAACACCACATCTATTCACGGATTGGTTTTCATCGATCCGTGGATAGTGATACGGGAGATGACCATCCAACTCTATGCCTTAAATGTCCGTCTCTATTTAAAGTTGTTTGTTCATCGACTTCCGTCAAAACACACCGCGCCTAAACACACATATGCTAGCCTTTCGCCAAATGCATATAGTAAGTAGTACAAGCTAATCACCTAGCTAATTATACCTTTCGTCAAATGAGTGGTAGACTTACACTACACCTTCCATCAAATGCATACAAATCAGTACATGTTAATAGCATGCCAACTATATCTTCCACCAAATGACTGCTAGACTTGCATTACACCTTCCGGCAAATGCATACAAATCAGTACATGATTAGCACTTTCCAATCACACCTTCCGACTTCCGTCAAATGCATACGAGTGAGTGGAGTGATCATTTTCAAACATGATTCCGCCAAATGCTAATCATTTTTTGGCCTTTAAACATGCT
The DNA here is from genome assembly GCF_056163025.1 of Triticum urartu. NCBI lineage: Eukaryota > Viridiplantae > Streptophyta > Magnoliopsida > Poales > Poaceae > Triticum > Triticum urartu. The sequence goes on from NC_141873.1 coordinate 368,866,087, forward strand.
GGCCTTCTGCGAAACAAATCACCTTCCGCGCAGCGGCCTTCCACTATCCGGACAAAGTGAGAGGAGCTACACGGTGGCTTTTGTTCGTCATGTAGATGTTCGGACACCTTACAAAACCCTTAGTTTACTTCTGATTTGCGAGAAAACAACTCCGCGAACCGATGAGGTACCGCGTTAGATGGCGAAATGTGTCTAGATCACTCAGTCCAAACGGTTGCAGGTGATTTGAGGGTTCGTGTTGAAAATGTCATGATCCCAAATAGGATTTCCTCTTGTTCTAGGTGGCATGAAGGTTGCGTAGGTTTGTGGATGTTTATGACCAAGAGTTTGCTTCTCGGTCTAGACTGGCAAGGCTAAGGATGAAGCGTTAACCGGCCTAGGACAAGGCCTAATTACTCGTTGATTCTTTTTTGAAAACTCTAGAAATCGTTCGATTGTCTTTTGGTTTCTTCGGCCGCCTCTATTGAGTGACGCGTGTCTATGTGGAGCCACTCATCTCCTTCTAGTCTTACCCCTTCTAGTCTTATCCCCATCCACGTGTTTTCTGTCATGACTCCCTTTTCTTCCTCAAAAAAACTCCCTTCAATTTCTCTCACACATTGCATCGTCGGGCAAGCGTTGCCGCCACATGTCACCCGTAGTTGCACCCCCCTGGTTGGCCACTATGTTACAAGGCCCCGCCACTGCTGCAAAATTTCTGACCATCGCTCGCATGCCCTACCTCCCCCTGCAACTCACCATGTTGCACTGCTCCAACTCACCCCCATACCTACAGTGGTCATTGCTGCTCCGTGCTTCTGCAACGTCGTCATGTCCAATAGGTGTTACGGCATATCTCTCTCAAGGTAGTTTTGGTGATTAATGACAACATGTTTGCGGACTAATCTTGTGCTTTGAATTATTCACAGATTCTCCCCTGGCACGAGACGCCTTCTTCCCCTCGGAGTGTACTTCAGGACGGTGTAGCTCTTTCGTTTCTTTCTCGGTGGACTAGTTGCGTAGAGGGCACCGTACTATCAAGAGGGGGTCCGCTGGGGTTTTGCATGGGTGGAATCATCACGTACACATCAGCTTCTCACCCTCCGAGCATTTCCTTTCCATTGAAGAGATCTCTCCTCTCTCTTCTTTGTCCTGTCTGGGTCAAAGCGGTAGTACCGCGCACCCAGCGGTAGTACCGCCGAGAAGCCACAAGCGGCAGTACCGCTCCGCAGCGGTAGTACCGCCCGTGGCTCCACAACAGTAGTACCGCTGGGGGCCTGGCACCTCCGCCTTGTCCTCAGCTTCTTTGAGAGATTTCTTCTCTCTCGCGCGCGCCCCAGCGGTAGTACCGCACTGCCTGCGGTACTACGGCCGAAGGGTCACAAGCGGCAGTACCGCTCCGCAGCGGTACTATCGCCCTTGACCCCACTGCCGTAGTACCGTTGGGCAGTCTGGTTCCTACCGCCTCGATTCAAGAGGTCTTTTTCTCGTGTCGGGTTTTGCGGCACTAGTCACGGTTGTAGTGGCGGTAGTACCGTTCCAGGAGCGGTAGTACCGCCCTACCACCGCGATAGTACCGCATTTGGGTTCGTTCCCTACTTGTCTCCCCAGCGCGGCAGTACCGCTGGTTGGCGCGGCAGTACCGTTGTCCTGGCGGTAGTACCACCCCCTCTCAGCGGTAGTACCGCCCTGTGCGGGGCTGGTTGGTGGGGGGCAACGGGATTGTTGCCCCCACTATAAAAGGGAGTCCCCTTCTTCATTCTCACCTACCTCTTCTCTTCCTCAAGCTCCATTTATTGCTCAAGCTCCATTAAATACTCCAAGCTTCATTTTCGCCCGATCTATCTCTCTAGCCAATCAAACTTGTTGATTTGCTCGGGAGTGGTTGAGAAGGCTCCGATCTACACTTCCACCAAGGGATTTTCGATTCCCCCACTCATCCCTAGCGGATCTTGTTACTCTTGGGTGTTTGAGCACCCTAGACGGTTGAGGTCACCTCAGAGCCATATTCCATTATGGTGAAGTTTCGTGGTCTTGTTGGGAGCCTCCGATTAAGTTGTGGAGATTGCCCCAACCTTGTTTGTAAAGGTTCGGTCACCGCCTTCAAGGGCACCAATAGTGGAATCACGGCATCCCGCATTGTGTGAGGGTGTGAGGAGAATACGGTGGCCCTAGTGGCTTCTTGGGGAGCATTGTGCCTCCACACCGCTCTAACGGAGACGTACTTCCCCTCAAAAGGAAGGAACTTCGGTAACACATCCTCGTCTTCACCGGATCCACTCTTGGTTATCTCTTACCTTTACTTGTGCAAACTCTTTAGTGTTTCTACCCTTGCTTGCTTGTATGCTTGTTGTTATTGCATCATATAGGTTGCTCACCTAGTTGCACATCTAGACAACCTACTTTGATGCAAAGTTTAATTTGGTAAAGAAAAGCTAAAAATTGGTAGTTGCCTATTCACCCCCCCTCTAGTCAACCATATCGATCCTTTCAATTGGTATCAGAGCCTCGTCTCTTTATTAAGGACTTTACCGTCCAAAGAGTATGGTTGATACCGTAGACGGTGTGGAGGAACACTCCGGTGTGAATCCGATCTCGTCTATGGGAGATGGGGGAACTTCAGTCTCTCGTGAGGAGTTCAATGTGGCCTTGGAGACATTGAAAACCTCCATGACGACCGAAGTTGAAAGCATGTTTACTAAATTTCTTGAGGGGCTTAAACTATCCACCGCAACGTTGAAAGTGGGTGATCCCGCCAACAAGGTGTCGGATGCTATCCCCGACAAGGGGGAAGCTAGTAGTGAAAAGGCTCCTTCTTCTAGTGGCAAGAATGGCACCGGCATCTTTGCCCATGTGGAACCACCACTTGTTTATGGTGGACCGGTTCCTTCCACTCATTTGAATCATGCCGGTCCTCCCCCTAAGATTGTGAAAAATGAGGATTTTGATTCTTGGGTTTACCGCTTTAAACGTCATTTAAATCATGTGAACACTAACCTTTGGAGAATCATTGAAGAAGGTTTCTATCCACATGATCCAAGCAACTTCACTCCTCGAGAAGCCGCGGACAATCAATTTAATGAGAATGCTCTCTTCATCATTCAAGATGCAATTCCACCTGAAGACCTACCTCATCTTCGTCCCTTCGCCTTGGCCAAAGATGCATGGCGTTGTGTCGTGTCTCTCTACCGGGGAAGCACAAGCATTCAACGCTCCAACTATGAAGTGGTACAAGATGAGGCCGATGAGTTTGCAATGAAGGAAGATGAAGAACCTCGTGAGCTTTATTGGAGAGTAACCAAACTCACGGTCTCACTACGAGATCACGGGAGCAAGGACACGGATGACAATTGGATCAAGCGCAAATTCCTCAAGGCAATGATGCCCTACCACAAGGCCATGTCCTCCGTCATTCGTCAAAGACCGGACTTCCACACTTTGACCTCAAGCGAAGTGTTGGATGAGTTTGTGGCCATGAACATTTTGGACAAGACCGCCGACAATGCGGTGCTCCGTTCTCAACGGGCAAAGAAGCCTAACCTTGCATTGAAGACCAAGCTCACCGTGGAAGAAGAAGAAGAGGAAGAAGAGGAGAGCAACCCCGAAGATACGAAGTATGCATATCATGAACACATGGCACTTGCTTCAAGGCAATTTTGGAGCAAGAAAAACTCGAGGCCCAACTTTAGCAAAAACAACTCGAGTGGCACAAGGGGCAAGCAATGTGTAAGGACTTGCTACAATTGTGGCAACGTGAGTCATTTCGTTGCGGAATGCCCGTATGAGAAGAGGGAAGACAATGGTGGCAAACTCATCCGAAAGGACAAGGCCAGGTCGTTCCCCAACAAGAACAACTTCACCAAGAAGACTCCTCCCAAGGCTTTGGTTGTGCAAGAAGAGTACAATGAGGATGATGACGATGATGAAGATGATGAGTCGGTTGCCATGGCCTCCGTTGCCATTGCAACAACGTCACGGGTGTCTCTCTTCGACTCACCCAACGAGAGCATCACCGCCAAGTGCCTCATGGCTAAAGCCACCAACAAGGTAACCTCCAACATCAAAACTACCATCATTAATCATCCTTCCCCAACGGATAGCATTAATGAACTTGAGGGAGCTAATGTGGAGGCTAACGAGTTTGAGGCCTTTATGGGCAAACTCAAGGGAAAATCCAAGAAGCACTTTGTTGCTCTCTTGGAACAACTTGGTGAGGCCAATGACATGATCGAGGCTCACGAAGACACCATCTCTAAGATGGAAGGGCATAGTCGTGACTATGCCGATGAGATTTCGGATCTTTCCAATGCTCTTGAGGAAGAGCGTGGTCTTCGTTTGGCTCTTGAGGAGTCACACAACGTTGATCATGCTAAGTTAAAGAAAGATTATGATCATGCCCTCATTGTTTCTCGTGTGCTAAATTCCGAGAAGTCCAAACTCGGGGTTGATCTTGCTAGACTCAAAGAGGAGTTTGATATACTTGACAAGGCCCACAAGGCCTTGAAGGGTATTCACGCTAGTCTCAAGGAGTCTCATGATCAACTCCAAGTGAAGCTAACTAAGGAGAAAGCAACTTTTCCTCATATGGTTTTAATTGATAATGCAAATGCCACTAACCCGTGTTGTGAGCATATACATCTTGTTGAGGAAAATGCTAAGTTGAAGGAGCAACTTGAGAGAGGTCTTGCGACTTGCATACAAGGCAAGAAGAACCTCAATGATCTCTTGATCAACCAAAAGGGAGGTGTGGCCAAGGAAGGGGTTGGGTACGTGCCCGACTCCAAGAACAAGAAGAAGAATGACAAGACCAAACGACCTCCTCCCCTCATGCAAACCTTTGTGAGGGCGGGAGAGAGTGCCCCCGAGGAGAAGAAGAAGAACAATGTCAAGAAGGGCAATGTCATCCCTCCCAACAAAGCCGGCGATTTTAATCCTTCTTATGTGTTATGCCGTGCTAGTGATGGGCATGTTTATGCCAAATTTGTTGGTTCTCTTTATGAGTACATTGAATGGTCTATTTGGGTTCCTAAGACCCTTGTTACTAACATCAAAGGACCCATTACAAAATGGGTACCTAAAACCAAGCATTGATCTCTTGTAGGTGTTTGCTTCCGGTGGTGGATCATGGTTGCTCGATAGCGGAGCTACAAATCATATGACCGGAAGCAAGGACTTGGTGGTGGACGTGCACAAAGTTCCATCTATGCCCACCAATGTTGAGTGGGGTGACGCCTCATCCTCTAAGGTATTGGGACTTGGCAAGGTGGTCATCTCTCATGATCTCACGATCGAGACGGTCATGCTTGTTGAGTCCCTTGCATACAATTTACTTTCCATTTGTCAACTTGCAATCATGGGCTTTGCCACTTTCTTTGATATCGATACCGTGGCCCTCTTGTGGAGCAAGACTCTTAAAGTAGCTTTTGTTGGGCATGTCGAGAACGGTCTATATGTGATTAACTTTTCGGAGCGACCCACTAAGACCGCGACATGCCTAATGGCTAAAGTTGATGTTGGATGGCTTTGGCATCGCCGTTTAGCCCATGTCAATATGAGATCTTTGCAAAGTCTCCTCAAGGGGGACCATGTCCGTGGACTAACGAATGTTAGTTTTGTTAAAGATCGTGCTTGCAGTGCCTGTATCGAAGGAAAGCTACATGAGAAGGCTCACCCTCCCATGACTATCATTTATTCAAAGAGGCCCTTGGAGCTCCTTCACATGGATCTTTTGGGCCCCCATCCTTCGATAGTCTTGGAGGTAGGAAGTATTGCTTGGTGATTGTAGATGACTACTCAAGGTACACGTGGATGTATTTCTTCAAGAGGAAGAGCGAGACCCAACAACCTGTCATTGACTTTGCAAATGAAGCACAACATCAACACAATGCAAAGATCTTGACAATAAGAAGTGACAACGGCACCGAGTTCAAGAACTACACCTTGGATGAATTTCTTAGTGATGAGGGAATCAAGCATCAATATTCTGCACCATACACCCCTCAACAAAACGGTGTTGCGGAGAGGAAGAACCGGACGTTGATGGATGCGGCAAGGACCATGGTGGCGGAGTTCAAGTCTCCATACAACTTTTGGGCCGAAGCCATCAACACCGCGTGTCATGCATCCAATCGGCTCTACCTCCGCAAGGGCTTGAACAAGACTCCATATGAGATACTCACCGGTAACAAGCCCAACCTCAAGTACTTCCGGGTATTCGGGTGTAAGTGTTTCATTCTCAAGAAAGGTGTTCGGTTGTCTAAATTTGAGGCTAGAGCTTATGAGGGCATATTCGTTGGTTATGCTACAAACTCTCATGCTTACCGTGTCCTCAATAAATCCACGGGACTTATTGAGGAGACGTGTAACGTGAAGTTTGATGAGAATAACGGCTCCCAAGTGGAGCAAAGTGGCACTTGTGATGTAGGTGATGAAATTCCTCCTCAAGCCATAAGAAGAATGGGTGTTGGTTTCATCCTACCCATTGAGGAACCCCTTGTGGCCGAAGGAGAAGGACAATGCTCCACTCAAGTGGAGCCATCACCAACCCAAGGCCCACACGCTTCCGAAGAACAAAGTGAAGGCCCTCAACCTCATGAACAAGACCAAGGGCAAGATCATACTCAAGACGGTGTTGACACACCAAGTGATGCCCAAGGTCAAGTTCTCTCTCCCGAGCAAGTTCAAGATCAAGAACAAGCTCATGACGGCGCTCAAGATGATCAAGTAACCGCTCCTCAACTCACCACCGAGGAGGAATTAGAGCGTCGTGCCGCCAAGGTTGCTTCCAAGCTCTCCACCAAGGATCATCTCATGACGAATGTGCTTGAAAGCTTAAAAGGGGGTAAGCACTCGTAGACAATTAGAAAATTATTGTGAGCATCACGCGTTTGTCTCTTGTGTGGAACCCCACAAGGTCTATGAGGCGCTAGAAGATCCGGATTGGCTCAATGCCATGCACGAAGAACTCAACAACTTCGAGCGCAACAAAGTGTGGAGATTGGTGCCAAGGCCAACGGGGAACCACAATGTCATTGGAACCAAGTGGATATTCAAGAACAAGCAAGATGCCCATGGGATTATCATTCGCAACAAGGCTCGTTTGGTAGCACAAGGCTACTCCCAAGTCGAGGGTATCGACTACGGTGAAACCTTTGCTCCCGTTGCTCGTCTTGAATCCATTCGCATGTTGATTGCATATGCTTCTCATCATAACTTTAAGTTACAACAAATGGATGTGAAGAGTGCTTTTCTTAATGGTCCCATTAATGAATTGGTTTACGTCAAGCAACCCCCCGGGTTCGAGGATCCCTACTTTCCCGATCATGTGTATCAACTCGATAAGGCACTCTATGGCCTTAAACAAGCCCCACGTGCGTGGTATGACCACCTTACCGAGTTGTTACAAGACCATGGTTTTGAAGTTGGGCTAATCGACCCCACTCTTTTTACTAAGAAGGTCAAAGGGGAGTTGTTTGTGTGCCAATTATATGTTGATGATATTATCTTTGGTTCTCCTAACAAAACTTTCAATGAGGAATTTGCCGCTCTCATGACCTCAAAGTTTGAGATGTCCTTCATGGGAGAGTTGAAGTTCTTTCTAGGGTTCGAAGTGAAGCAAAGAAGAGAAGGAACCTTCATCAATCAATCCAAATACACTCAAGACATGCTCAAGAGATTCAAGCTAAGTGACGTCAAGCCGGCCTCTACTCCAATGCCCACCAAGTGCCAACTTGACTTAGATCCCAATGGTAAAGTGGTGGATCAAAAGGTATATCATTCCATGATTGGATCCTTGCTTTACCTTTGTGCATCTAGACCGGACATCATGTTGAGTGTGGGAATTTGTGCACGGTTTCAAGCCGCACCTAAGGAAAGTCATTTTGTGGCGGTCAAACGAATCTTTAGATATTGGCTCATACCCCAAACTTTGGCTTATGGTACCCAAGAGGATCAAACTTCAAGCTTGTAGGGTACTCGGATTCTGATTGGGCGGGAGACAAAGTGGATAGGAAGTCCACTTCCGAAGGGTGCCAATTCCTTGGTTGCTCTTTGGTAAGTTGGTCTTCCAAAAAGCAAAGTTGTGTTGGAAATATGCCCTAGAGGCAATAATAAATTGGTTATTATTATATTTCCTTGTTCATGATAATTGTTTATTATCCATGCTAGAATTGTATTGATAGGAAACTCAGATACATGTGTGGATACATAGACAACACCATGTCCCTAGTAAGCCTCTAGTTGACTAGCTCGTTGATCAATAGATGGTTACGGTTTCCTAACCATGGACATAGGATGTCGTTGATAACGGGATCACATCATTAGGAGAATGATGTGATGGACAAGACCCAATCCTAAGCCTAGCACAAAGATCATGTAGTTCATATGCTGAAGCTTTTCTAATGTCAAGTATCATTTCCTTAGACCATGAGATTGTGCAACTCCCGGATACCGTAGGAGTGCTTTGGGTGTGCCAAACATCACAACGTAGCTGGGTGGCTATAAAGGTACACTACAGGTATCTCCGAAAGTGTCTGTTGGGTTGGCACGAATTGAGACTGGGATTTGTCACTCCGTGTAAATGGAGAGGTATCTCTGGGCCCACTCGGTATTACATCATCATAATGTGCACAATGTGGTCAAGGAGTTGATCACGGGATGATGTGTTATGGAACGAGTAAAGAGACTTGCCGGTAACGAGATTGAACAAGGTATCGGGATACCGACGATCGAATCTCGGGCAAGTATCGTACCGCTAGACAAAGGGAATTGTATACGGGATTGATTAAGTCCTTGACATCGTGGTTCATCCGATGAGATCATCGTGGAGCATGTGGGAGCCAACATGGGTATCCAGATCCCGCTGTTGGTTATTGACTGGAGAGTTGTCTCGGCCATGTCTGCATGACTTCCGAACCCGTAGGGTCTACACACTTAAGGTTCGATGACGCTAGGGTTATAGGGAAAGTATGTACGCGGTTACCGAATGTTGTTCGGAGTCCCGGATGAGATCTCGGACGTCACGAGGAGTTCCGGAATGGTCCAGATGTAAAGATTGATATATAAGAAGTATGGTTTTGGCCACCGGAAGTGTTCCGGGCATCACCGGTAGTGTACCGGGACCACCGGAGGGGTCCGGGGGTCCACCAGGTGGGGCCACCAGCCCCGGAGGCCTACATGGGCCAATAGTGGGAACGGACCAGCCCCTAGGTGGGCTGGGGCGCCTCCCACCAAGGCCCAAGGCGCCTCCAAGAGGGGAAGGGGGCAAACCCTAGGCTCAGATGGGCCTAAGGCCCACCTAGTGGTGCCCCCCCCTCTCCCCCCTTGGCCGCCCCCTAGATGGGATCTAGGGCTGGCCACCACCCCTAGGGAGGGAACCCTAGGTGGGGGCGCAGCCCCTCCCCTCCCCCTATATATACTTGAGGTTTGGGGCTGCCCAACACATGTGATTTGCTCTCCCTGTTGGCGCAGCCCTACCCCTCTCCCTCCTCGTCTCTCGTAGTGCATGGCGAAGCCCTGCTGGAGTCCCGCGCTCCTCCACCACCATGCCGTCGTGCTGCTGCTGGATGGAGTCTTCCCAACCTCTCCTTCTCCCCTTGCTGGATCAAGGCGTAGGAGACGTCACCGGGCTGTACGTGTGTTGAACACGGAGGTGCCGCCCGTTCGGCACTAGGATCATCGGTGATTTGGATCACGACGAGTACGACTCCATCAACCCGTTCACTTGAACGCTTCCGCTTAGCGATCTACAAGGGTATGTAGATGCACTCTCCTTCCCCTCGTTACTAGATTACTCCATAGATTGATCTTGGTGATGCGTAGAAAATTTTGAATTTCTGCTACGTTCCCCAACAGTGGCATCATGAGCTAGGTCTATGCGTAGTTACTATGCACGAGTAGAACACAAAGTAGTTGTGGGCGTCGATATTGTCAATTATCTTGCCGTTACTAGTCTTATCTTGATTCGGCGGCATCGTGGGATGAAGCGCCCCGGACCAACCTTACACATACGCTTACGTGAGACCGGTTCCACCGACTGACATGCACTAGTTGCATAAGGTGGCTGGCGGGTGTCTGTCTCTCCCACTTTAGTCGGATCGGATTCGATGAACAGGGTCCTTATGAAGGGTAAATAGAAATTGGCAATTCATGTTGTGGTTTTGGCGTAGGTAAGAAACGTTCTTGCTAGCAACCTATAGCAGCCACGTAAAAACTTGCAATAACAATTAGAGGACGTCTAACTTGTTTTTGCAGCATATGCCTTGTGATGTGATATGGCCAAAAGGATGTGATGAATGATATATGTGATGTATGAGATTGATCATGTTCTTGTAATAGGAATCACGACTTGCATGTAAATGAGTATGACAACCGGCAGGAGCCATAGGAGTTGTCTTAATTTATTTATGACCTGCGTGTCAACATAAATGTCATGTAATTACTTTACTGTATTGCTAAAGCGTTAGCCATAGTAGTAGAAGTAATAGATGACGAGACAACTTCAAGAAGACACGATGATGGAGATCATGGTGTCATGCCGGTGACAACGATGATCATGGAGCCCTGAAGATGGAGATCAAGAGGAGCAAAATGATATTGGCCATATCATGTCACTATTGGATTGCATGTGATGTTTATCATGTTTTACATCTTATTTGCTTAGAACGATGGTAGCTTAAATAAGATGACCCCTCACTAAAATTTCAAGAAAGGTGTTCCCCCTAACTGTGCACCGTTGCGAAGGTTCGTTGTTTTGAAGCACCACGTGATGATCGGGTGTGATAGATTCTAACGTTCGAATACAAGGGTGTTGACGAGCCTAGCATGTACAGACATGGCCTCGGGACACATGCGAAACACTTAGGTTGACTTGATGAGCCTAGCATGTACAGACATGGCCTCGGAACACGGAAGACCGAAAGGTCGAACATGAGTCGTATAGAAGATACAATCAACATGAAGATGTTCACTGATGATGACTAGTCCGTCTCACGTGATGATCGGACACGGCCTAGTTGACTCGGATCATGTAATCACTTAGATGACTAGAGGGATGTCTATCTGAGTGGGAGTTCATAAGATGAACTTAATTATCCTGAACATAGTCAAAAGGTCTTCGCAAATTATGTCATAGCTCGCGCTTCAGTTCTACTGTTTAGATATGTTCCTAGAGAAAATTTAGTTGAAAGATGATAGTAGCAATTATGCGGACTAGGTCCGTAAACTAAGGATTGTCCTCATTGCTTCATAGAAGGCTTATGTCCTTAATGCACCGCTCAGTGTGCTGAGCCTCGAATGTTGTCTGTGGATGTTGCGAACATCTGACATACACATTTTGATAACTACGTGATAGTTCAGTTAAATGATTTAGAGTTGAGGTACCGAAGACGTTTTGAAACGTCGCGAAACATATAAGATGTTTCGAGGGCTGAAATTGGGATTTCAGGCTCGTGCCCACGTCAAGAGGTATAAGACCTCCGACGATTTTCTTAGCCTGCAAACTAAGGGAGAAAAGCTCAATTGTTGAGCTTGTGCTCAGATTGTCTGAGTACAACAATCATTTGAATCGAGTGGGAGTTGATCTTCCAGACGAGATAGTGATGTTTCTCCGAAGTCATTACCACCAAGCTTCTAGAGCTTCGTGATGAACTATAATATATCAGGGACATATATGATGATCCTTGAGATATTCGCGATGTTTGACACCACAAAAGTAGAAATCAAGAAGGAGCATCAATTGTTGATGGTTGGTGAAACCACTAGTTTCAAGAAGGGCAAGGGCAAAAGGGGATACTTCATGAAACGGCAAATCAGCTGCTGCTCTAGTGAATAAACCCAAGGTTGAACCCAAACCCGAGACTAAGTGCTTCTGTAATAAGGGGAACAGCCACTGGAGCAGAATTACCCTAGATACTTGGTAGATGAGAAGGCTGGCAAGGTCGATAGAAGTATATTGGATATACATTGTGTTAATGTGTACTTTACTAGTACTCCTAGTAGCACCATGGTATTAGATACCGGTTCAGTTGCTAAATGTTAGTAAACTCGAAATAAAAGGCTGCGGAGTAAACGGAGACTAGCTAAAGGTGAGCTGGCAATATGTGTTGGAAGTTTTTCCAAGCTTGATGTGATCAAGCATCGCACGCTCCCTCTACCATCGAGATTGGCGTTTGCGTTGAGCATAGACATGCTTGGATTATGTCTATCGCAATATGGTTATTCATTTAAGGAGAATAATGGTTACTCTGTTTATTTGAATAATACCTTCAATGGTCTTGCACCTAAAATGAATGGTTTATTGAATCTCGATCGTAGTGATACACATGTTCATGCCAAAAGATATAAGATAGTAATGATAGTACCACCTACTTGTGGCACTACCACGTAAGTCATATCGGTATAAAACGCATGAAGAAGCTCCATGTTGATGGATCTTTGGGCTCACTCGGTTTGAAAAGTTTGAGACATGCGAACCATGTATATTGGTGTGTATGCATGAAGAAACTCCATGCAAATGGACCGTTTGGACTCACTTGATTTTGGATCACTTGAGACATGCAAATCATACCACATGGGCAAGATGACTGAAAGCCTCGTTTTCAGTAAAATGGAACTAGAAAGCAACTTGTTGGAAGTAATACATTTTGATGTGTGCAGTCCAATGAGTGCTGAGGCGTGTAGTGGATATCGTTATGTTCTTACTTCACAGATGATTTGAGTAGATGTTGAGTATATTTACTTGATGAATCACGAGTCTGAATTATTGAAAGGTTCAAGTAATTTCAGGGTGAAGTTGAAAGATCGTCGTGACAAGAGGATAAAATATCTATGATATGATCATAGAGATGAATATCTGAATTACGAGTTTGGCACAAAATTAAGACATTGTGGAAATTGTTTCACAACTAATACAGCCTGAAACACCATAGTATGATGGTGTGTCCGAACATCATAACCGCACCCTATTGGATATGATGCATACCATGATGTCTCTTATCGAATTACCACGATAGTTTATGGGTTAGGCATTAGAGACAACCACATTCACTTTAAATAGGGCACCACGTAATTCCGATGAGATGACACCGTATGAACTATGGTTTAGAGAAACCTAAGCTGTCATTTCTTAAAAGTTTGGGGCTGCGACGCTTATGTGAAAAAGTTTCAGGCTGATAAGCTCGAACCCAAAGCGGATAAATGCATCTTCATAGGACACCCAAAACAGTTGGGTATACCTCCTGTCTCAGATCCGAAAGCAATAAGGGATTGTTTCTAGAATCGGGTCCTTTCTCGAGGAAAAAGTTTCTCTCGAAAGAATTGAGTGGGAGGATGGTGGAGACTTGATGAGGTTATTGAACCGTCTCTTCAACTAGTGTGTGGCAGGGCACAGGGAGTTGTTCCTGTGGCACCTACACCAATTGAAGTGGAAGCTTATGATAGTGATCATGAAACTTCAGATCAAGTCACTACCAAACCTCGTGGGATGACAAGGATGCGTACTACTTCAGAGTGGTACGTAATCCTATCTTGGAAGTCATGTTGCTAGACAACAATGAACCTACGAGCTATGGAGAAGCGATGGTGGGCCTGGATTCCAAAATGGCTCGAGGCCATATAATCCGAGAGAGGATCCATATATGAAAACAAAGTGTAGACTTTGGAAGAACTACTTGATGGTCGTAAGGCTGTTAGGTACATATGGATTTTTAAAAGGAAGACGGACAATGATGGTAAGTATCACCATTAAGAAAGCTCGACTTGTCGTTAAGATGTTTTTTCCGACAAGTTCAAGGAGTTGACTACGATGAGAATTTCTCACCCGTAGTGATGCTTAAGTCCGTCGGAATCATGTTAGCATTAGCTATATTTTTCGATTATGAAATCTAACAGATGGATGTCAAAGCAAGTTTTCTTACCAGCTTTCGTAAGAAAAAGTTGTATGTGATACAATAAAAGGTTTTGACGATCCTAAGGATGCTAAAAGGTATGCTGGCTCCAGCAATCCTTCTATGGACTAGAGCAAGCATCTCGGAATCGGAATATATGTTTTGATGGAGTGATCAAAGCTTTCAGGTTTATACAATGTTTGCTAGAAACTTGTATTTACAATAAAGTGAGTGGGAGCACTACAACATTTCTGATAAGTATATGTGGATGACATATTGTTGATCCGAAATGATGTAGAATTTCTGGAAAGCATATAGGGTTATTTGAAAGGTGTTTTTCAATGGAAAACCTGGATGAAGCTGCTTACATACTGGGCATCAAGATCTATAGAGATAGATCAAGACGCCTGATGATACTTTCAAAGAACGCACACCTTGACATGTTTTTGAAGGAGTTCAAAATAGATCAGTCAAAGAAGGGGTTCTTACCTGAGTTGTAAGGTGTGAAGTTGAGTAAGACTCAAAGCTTGACCACGGCAGAAGAAATAGGAAGGACGAAGGTCGTCCCCTATGCTCTTGTCATAGGCTCTATACGGTATGCCATGCTGAGTACCGCACCTGATGTGTGCCTTGCCACATGTCTGGCAAGAGGGTACAAAGGTGATCTAGGAGTAGATCACCAGATAGCAGTCAAAATTATCCTTAGAGGAATAAGGATATGTTTCTCGGTTATGGAGGTGATAAAGAGTTCGACGTAAAGAGTTACGTCGATGCAAGCTTAACACCTATCCGGATAGCTCTGAGTAGAGATACCGGATACGTATAATGGAGCAACAATTTAGAATAGCTCCAAGTAGAACAGTTATTTGAAATGGCTCCAAATATAGCATAGTAGCTGCATCTACAAGATGACATAGAGATTGGCGAAGTACATACGGATCTGAATGTTGCAGACCCGTTGACTAAAACCTCTCTCACAAGCATAACATGATCAAACCTAGAATTCTTTGGGTGTTAGTCACATGGGATGTGACCTTGAGTGTTAATCACATAGCGATGTGAACTGGATTATTGACTCTAGTGCAAGTGGGAGACTGTTGGAAATATGCCCTAGAGGCAATAATAAATTGGTTATTATTATATTTCCTTGTTCATGATAATTGTTTATTATCCATGCTAGAATTGTATTGATAGGAAACTCAGATGCATGTGTGGATACATAGACAACACCATGTCCCTAGTAAGCCTCTAGTTGATTAGCTCGTTGATCAATAGATGGTTACGGTTTCCTAACCATGGACATAGGATGTCGTTGATAACGGTATCACATCATTAGGAGAATGATGTGATGGACAAGACCCAATCCTAAGCCTAGCACAAAGATCATGTAGTTTGTATGCTGAAGCTTTTCTAATGTCAAGTATCATTTCCTTAGACCATGAGATTGTGCAAATCCCGGATACCGTAGGAGTGCTTTGGGTGTGCCAAATGTCACAACGTAACTGGGTGGCTATAAAGGTACACTACAGGTATCTACGAAAGTGTCTGTTGTGTTGGCACGAATCAAGACTGGGATTTGTCACTCCGTGTAAACGGAGAGGTATCTCTGGGCCCACTCGGTAGGACATCATCATAATGTGCACAATGTGGTTAAGGAGTTGATCACGGGATGATGTGTTATGGAACGAGTAAAGAGACTTGCCGGTAACGAGATTGAACAAGGTATCGGGATACCGACGATCGAATCTCGGGCAAGTATCGTACCGCTAGACAAAGGGAATTGTATACGGGATTGATTAAGTCCTTGACATCATGGTTCATCCGATGAGATCATCGTGGAGCATGTGGGAGCCAACATGGGTATCCAGATCCCGCTGTTGGTTATTGACCGGAGAGTTGTCTCGGCCATGTCTGCATGACTTCCGAACCCGTAGTGTCTACACACTTAAGGTTCGATGATGCTAGGGTTATAGAGAAAGTATGTACGCGGTTACCGAATGTTGTTCGGAGTCCCGGATGAGATCCCGGACATCACGAGGAGTTCCGGAATGGTCCGGATGTAAAGATTGATATATATGAAGTATGGTTTTGGCCACCGGAAGTGTTCCGGGCATCACCGGTAGTGTACCGGGACCACCGGAGGGGTCCGGGGGTCCACCAGGTGGGGCCACCAGCCCCGGAGGCCTACATGGGCCAATAGTGGGAAGGTACCAGCCCCTAGGTGGGCTGGGGCGCCTCCCACCAAGGCCCAAGGCGCCTCCAAGAGGGGAAGGGGGCAAACCCTAGGCTCAGATGGGCCTAAGGCCCACCTAGTGGTGCGCCCCCCTCTCTCCCCCCTTGGCCGCCCCCTAGATGGGATCTAGGGCTGGCCGCCACCCCTAGGGAGGGAACCCTAGGTGGGGGCGCAGCCCCTCCCCTCCCCCTATATATACTTGAGGTTTGGGGCTGCCCAACACATGTGATTTGCTCTCCCTGTTGGCGCAGCCCTACCCCTCTCCCTCCTCGTCTCTCGTAGTGCTTGGCGAAGCCCTGCTGGAGTCCCGCGCTCCTCCACCACCATGCCGTCGTGCTGCTGCTGGATGGAGTCTTCCCAACCTCTCCTTCTCCCCTTGCTGGATCAAGGCGTAGGAGACGTCACCGGGCTGTACGTGTGTTGAACACGGAGGTGCCGCCCATTCGGCACTAGGATCATCGGTGATTTGGATCACGACGAGTACGACTCCATCAACCCGTTCACTTGAACGCTTCCGCTTAGCGATCTACAAGGGTATGTAGATGCACTCTCCTTCCCCTCGTTGCTAGATTACTCCATAGATTGATCTTGGTGATGCGTAGAAAATTTTGAATTTCTGCTACGTTCCCCAACAAGTTGTGTGTCTCTCTCGTCTACTGAGGCGGAGTATGTTGCCACCGGTAGTTGTTGTGCACAACTTCTATGGATGAGGCAAACTTTAAAGGATTACGGTGTCACTTGTGACAAAGTGCCTCTTTGGTGTGACAATGAAAGTGCCATCAAGATTTCTCTCAACCCAGTGCAACACTTTAAGACGAAGCATATTGAGATTCGGTATCACTTCATCCGGGATCACATTAGGCGAGGAGAGATCGAGCTCAACTATGTCAACACTCATGACAACCTTGCAGATATTTTCACGAAGCCCTTGGATGAAGCAAGATTTCGCGAGTTAAGGCATGAGCTAAATATCATTGATTCGAGCAATGTGGCTTGAACCCGTGCACACCCTACCACGCTCAATTTGGTGTCTAGTTTAGGTGTAGGCATGGACATAGGGGGAGTGTTGTTCTCTCAATGAACTCTCCTTCCCCCCATTATGCATAAATTGATCAAGTCTTTCACTTTAGCCGTTGTTGATGGCACTTGTGCTTCAAAGACGAGTTTTGGTCATGGGCCCAAGGTTAAAATCTTCGCGGTGCCGTACCTTTTGACTCAAACATAGGTGGCCTCGGCCACCGCCCTCTTGTGAAGAGGTGTGTCTTGGTCGTTTGCTGGTGTTTTTTTTTCTTTTGGCGTTTTTGTCGTTTCGTCAAGCTAAAGTCGTGTCTGTTTAGTTGCTGTGGCGTGCTGGGCGGTACTACCGCTGGTGATGCGCGGTACTACCGCTCGTAAGCGGTACTACCGCCCCCCAGCACGGTACTACCGCTGGGGGACGAGAACAGGGGGTTAAGTCGGGGCAGGGGGAGGTTTCTTCTCCCCCATACCCATTCACTTCGCCCCTCTTTTCTCTTCCTCTCTCCAGCCTCCTCTCGCCGCGGGAGGGCTCTGGCGGATCTCTGTCTCCGGGGCGTCCCTCTCCATTTCCTTTGGTGGAGTCGATCCCCACCTCGTCCTCTTGCCATGGATGCCGGTATTGCCCCCGTTCTTTCTTTCGTTTTATCTCTTTTTCAGTTCTTGTTTCTTAGGGGCAATGGTGGTTGCATCTCTAGATTTTTGGCTAAATCTAGGCTTGAGTTGGTTGGAGAAGGAAACTAGACTATCTCGATTAGAGTTTGGTAGGATTATTTTTGAATTTGGTAGGCCGGTAGTGCCGGATCTGACTGCGGTAGTAAGAACCCGCTGTTTCACCGCCTCGTGCTATATGAAACTGATGTTTCTCCGCCTCAAGCAGTACTACCGCTCCTCTTGGAGCGGTACTACCGCTTGACCTAGAGCGGTACTACCGCTCCCTTTGGGGTGGTACTACCGCTTGGGGCGGTACTACCGCGGGCAGGTCACGGTACTACCGCTGAATGCCAATTTCCATCATTTTCCTGCCTTACCTTGATCTGTTGTTGAGTTTGTTGGCTTATGCTCATTCTTTCTGGTTGTTTTGCATGTTCTTGTGTTTGGCTCCAGGTGATGACCTTTCCGAGCAGCAAGGTCGTCGTATCAACCCCGGGCGTGCCACATCAAAACGCTACCGCACCTCAGAGCCAGCCGGTGGTTCCTCGAGCACCCAACCGCCTCCAGCAAGTGCATCTGCAAGTGTTCCTCCACCTCCTCAGCAATCGAAGCGAGCCGCCAACAAGCCAAAAGGGAAGACTGTGACTGAGATGACCAACAAGGAGTTTTGGGAGAAGCGTCGCCGCAACCCATATGCGGTGGACCAAGAACCCACTTTGGTCAACCGCCCGTTCTAGAACCGTTTTCAGTTTGCCATCTACTTTGATGTGATCAAGGCCAAGAAGAATCTTTTTGTTGATGTTCGCTCCATTGACACTGATGCTATGGAGAAGGACCCGGAGTACTTTGGCGAAGCTCTTCAGATGTGCACTCAGCTGAACATTCTCAGGATCATGCAATTCAACAAGGATTTCGATGTGGATTTGGTGGCTCAATTCTATGCCACCGTCCATCTTGGGACGGATGTCGACGGGACTCTAACATGGATGACCAATGGCAAGCTGCTGTCTGTCAAGTGGAAGGCTTCCATGGAGTTACTTGATGTGGTGGATAACTGGCTTGAGACTCCTGTCGGTTTCCGTCCTCACCGCAATGCTACATCCACCCACAAGCAAGCCCTTTGGCCCTACTGCACTGTGAAGGTTCACCCAGTAACTGAGAAGAAGACCTATGAGCTGTCTCCGTATCTAGACATTCTTCATCGCATATTCCGTGAGACTCTCTTCCCTCGGATTGGGAATCTGGATATGGTCCACTCTTACCTCGTGGACATGCTCCTTTTCTGTCAGCATGAGAAGGAAGCAAGCACTGGAGAGGGCCTGGATATCTCTCATGTCATGTGGTCTGAACTTCTATCTGTCGTGTCTGAGCGCAAGTGTCCTATCTATGGTCCATTCATCATGAGGCTCATTGAGAGGGTCTGGGCACAGACTTATCCCAGAGTGCTGCTAAAGACTGGAGACTTCGTTTCTCATGAGATCAAGCGTCTGAGGAAGAAGGACAACTGGATAGCGCCTCACACAAGGGGTCCATTTGCTACTGCTGCCACAGGGGGGCCGTCTGCTGCTACTGATGCTCATGAGGAGGACTTTGGCCCCTCTAGTGCAGAACCGTCATGGGCACAGAAGCTTAAGCGCAAGATGAAGAAGCTCTTCTGCATGGAGTCCCATGGTCAGTACATGACTCATGTGGAGGAGAAGCATGCCAGGACGCGCCACAAGGAGCTCATGCGTCAGATGGGAGCAACAGTTGCCAGTGGGTCTGAGGGTCAGATCACTGAAGAGGAGGACTAGATTCATCAGAATTGCCACTGGACCGACTCTGATGCCGAGCAGTTTTCGACCCACGACGAAGATGCAGAGATGTGATGTTTGAGATCTTCTTCCTCCCATCACCTGGAGTCGTAGTGTCACTCTATGCCCTTTTTGGTGTTTCGCTGCCAATGGGGGAGAGAGTGTAGGGATTTGCTTCTTGTGTCGTGCTTTGAGTCGTCTTGTGTTTTCTTGTGTGTTCCTTCTTTGGTTTGGTTTGGTGTGAGACCTTAGTTCTAGTCATATGGTGTAAGACATATGCTCCCTATCGCTACCTTATTACTTATGTCATTTCAGAGTACTGTAGTTTATTGTGAGATGCATGCTTGTCCTGTTTATTCTCTTTTCTCATATATCTTGTGCTTAGTATTGTTGGACTATAAAATATAGGGGGAGTGTTGATCCGAATGTGTGTGTCGTGCCATCTCTAGGTGCACACATTCTAGGGGAGCCCGTCTATATTTTGTAGTTCTTAGTTTTCTTCGTTTCATTTCTTTTCTTTGCGCAAATCCCTAGTTGTCATCAATCCACCAAAAAGGGGGAGATTGTTACGACATATCTCTCTCAAGGTAGTTTTGGTGATTAATGACAACATGTTTGCGGGCTAATCTTGTGCTTTGAATTATTCACAGATTCTCCCCTGGCACGAGACGCCTTCTTCCCCTCGGAGTGTACTTCAAGACGGTGTAGCTCTTCCGTTTCTTTCCCGGTGGACTAGTTGCATAGAGGGCACCGTACTATCAAGAGGGGGTCCGCTGGGGTTTTGCATGGGTGGAATCATCACGTACACATCAGCTTCTCACCCTCCGAGCATTTCCTTTCCATTGAAGAGATCTCTCCTCTCTCTTCTTTGTCCTGTCTGGGTCAAAGCGGTAGTACCGCGCACCTAGCGGTAGTACCGCTGAGAAGCCACAAGTGGCAGTACCGCTCCGCAGCGGTAGTACCGCCAGTGGCTCCACAGCAGTAGTACCGCTGGGGGCCTGGCACCTCCGCCTTGTCCTCAACTTCTTTGAGAGATTTCTTCTCTCTCGCGCGCGCGCCCCAGCGGTAGTACCGCACTGCCTGCGGTACTACGGCCAAAGGGTCACAAGCGGCAGTACCGCTTCGCAGCGGTACTACCGCCCTTGACCCCACTACCGTAGTACCGCTGGGCAGTCTGGTTCCTACCGCCTCGATTCAAGAGGTCTTTTTCTCGTGCGGGTTTTGCGGCACTAGTCACGGTTATAGTGGCGGTAGTACCGTTCCAGGAGCGGTAGTACCGCCCTACCACCGCGGTAGTACTGCATTTGGGTCCGTTCCCTACTTGTCTCCCCAGTGCGGCAGTACCGCTGGCTGGTGCGGCAGTACCGTTGTCCTGGCGGTAGTACCGCCCCCTCTCAGCGGTAGTACCGCCCTGTGCGGGGCTGGTTGGTGGGGGGCAACGGGATTGTTGTCCCCACTATAAAAGGGAGTCCCCTTGTTCATTCTCACCTACCTCTTCTCTCCCTCAAGCTCCATTTATTGCTCAAGCTCCATTAAATACTCCAAGCTTCATTTTCGCCCGATCTATCTCTCTAGCCAATCAAACTTGTTGATTTGCTCGGGAGTGGTTGAGAAGGCTCCGATCTACACTTCCACCAAGGGATTTTCGATTCCCCCACTCATCCCTAGCGGATCTTGTTACTCTTGGGTGTTTGAGCACCCTAGACGGTTGAGGTCACCTCGAAGCCATATTCCATTGTGGTGAAGCTTCGTGGTCTTGTTGGGAGCCTCCGATTAAGTTGTGGAGATTGCCCCAACCTTGTTTGTAAAGGTTCGGTCGCCGCCTTCAAGGGCACCAATAGTGGAATCACGGCATCTCGCATTGTGTGAGGGCGTGAGAAGAATACGGTGGCCCTAGTGGCTTTTTGGGGAGCATTGTGCCTCCACACCGCTCCAACGGAGACGTACTTCCCCTCAAAAGGAAGGAACTTCGGTAACACATCCTCGTCTTCACCGGATCCACTCTTGGTTATCTCTTACCTTTACTTGTGCAAGCTCTTTAGTGTTTCTACCCTTGCTTGCTTGTATGCTTGTTGTTATTGCATCATATAGGTTGCTCACCTAGTTGCACATCTAGACAACCTACTTTGATGCAAAGTTTAATTTGGTAAAGAAAAGCTAAAAATTGGTAGTTGCCTATTCACCCTCCCTCTAGTCAACCATATCGATCCTTTCAATAGGCAACTGCAATATTGTATGTGTTGCGATGAGCGACCACAACGTTGCCCATGTTGGAAGGAATCACTGCAATCGTCATCTGTGTTGCGATGGCGTCGGCCTGATCCATTGCTTGTTGAACTCCATGTATTGTTTGGCCACCATTGCTTGTTGATTTTTGTAATTCCTGATTGGTTTGTGGCATTATTAATTCAAAGCCAGGCTCGTCATGTGCCTCTTCTCTAAAAATGATGAGTTATTTATGAGACGGACCTTAATATGAACCTATTATATGCATAGCAACATGCTTTGTGCGGTGTGATGCATTTGTCACTATTATTTTCAACCCCATGATTTAATATGCATCATTTCCATAGGGGCATTGCGTATAAGTATTTAAGCAAGTTTGGATATAATATCCGAAGTCCGTATTAATCGAGTTGTAAAAAAACTCAGTACAAACTTATTAGCATAATTATGTCTTTGTCACTTTGAGATCAGCATTTCTGGTCTGTTGAATGATTCCATTGTGCCGTCTCAATGATATCATATCAGTTATATACATGATCATGTCACCTGCTCCTTCTTTCTAAAAATGTAAGGCGCGTCTTTGACTTTGTGTGGTCTTTAATGAATGATTTTGATCATTAATATATTATAAATTAGGCATGTACAGAGTACAGTTTGTATTGCCATATTTATCTTGTAAAATAATTTGATTTTGTATGTCTTCATATTAATGAGGTAAACATATTATTAGTGAAAATCATAGTTAAAGTTGGGTGTCTCGTGTATTTGTGTATGTACTTCGTTTGCACTCTGTAGCAAAAAACACTAAAAAAAAGTCAAGTGCGCCTTGCTTTTCTGGAAGGATGGTGTATTATGTTCCTTTTTGTGTACTACAGTTGTACAGTATTATATAGTGTCATTTTCAATGTGGACTGAAAAGCCTTTTCTTGTGAATGATACTTTGGGACAAAGGACAATGCTCCCTTTGATGCTTATGGTGATAAAACTGATACTTGTTTGTCTGCGTACCAATAGCCGGCACAGCAATTCAAACCATGTATTTTTATAAGAGTGCCTTTTTTATTCTTTTATAATGTAGCATTAAGGCAATTCAAAATAATGAGCTCATGAACTTGGTTTCTTCCGAATTAGGATGTACAAAGCCAACACTAACACACACAGAGGATCAAGTCGTATAAGATCGAAACGATGCCTAGACGGATGAAAAAACAATTAAAAAAAAGAGAAAATAGCAACGATAATCCACACCAAACACTTGATGAGCCAACAAAGATGACGTAAGCACACGCGATTCCGGCATAGACATAACCATGCAAACTGGAAACCTTGTGCACAATACACAAGCACTCTAGACGGTAAGAGCCGTTGGCATGGACATAACCACGCAAACTAGAAACCGTGTGCACAATACACAAGCACTCCAGATGGTAAGAGCCGTTGGCATGGACACAACCACGCAAACTGGAAACCGTGTGCACAATACACAAGCACTAAGAGCCGTTCGTGGAGCCAAAAACATTCATCGATGCATGACTAACGGACGAGAAGCGACACTTACCCACAATGTTTTGTATTTTTCCAAAAAGTATAGGCAAGGACCGAAGCTGTGTTGTGGGGTTGCCTTCGCTGCTTTCCAAACTGAAATTATCACTAAAAGTAAGTATATATGGCTAATATTTCTTACTGCTGGTCTTTCATGAATAACAACATTGCTAAATCATATTCTTAAAGAGTAATGATGTAATTCTGAGCAAGAGGGAGAATCAGGCCAACGAGAAAAGGTTGATGCCGGCCAAGGACTCGATCTACTTGTCAGCTGTCTCTGGACTCCACACACTATCTCTGTACGTACTATAAATACTTCATTCCAATGCCTAACTTCCCCACAACACCGAGCAAAAGGAGCTAAGAAACCTTAAACCATGGAGGTTTCCACCTTACCCTGGTTGCTACTTGTGTCTGTTGCACTGGCACTCTGTTGCACTGTTGAGCACGGCCTGACAGTGCAACAGCAAGCCTTGACGCAGCCACAATGGCCGCGCAAGAGCTTGACCGCGTCGCATCACTGCCGGGGGCGCCGAGCTACTCATATGCGTTCAAGCACTACTCCGGGTACGTCACCACCGATGAGCGCCTCGGCAAGGCACTGTTCTATTGGTTCTTCGAGGCTATGGAGAAGCCTGACGAGAAGCCACTGGTCCTATGGTTAAATGGAGGTTGCTAACTAACTAACTAACTAACTGTTTTTACCTTGAAACTTCAGAAAACTTCATGGGAGATAGATGTGTGTAATTTAGCTATACATCGTATGGTTTTGCAAAATTTGCAGGACCTGGGTGTTCTTCCGTCGGGTTTGGTCAGGCGCAGGAGCTCGGGCCATTTCTTGTGAAGAAAGATGTGCCTGAGCTTGAGCTCAATCCGTATGCCTGGAACCAAGGCAAGTGCCAACCAAGACTAACACACTAGACTTACAAACAATTTTCATAGCAATGGGAGCATGCATAGCTTACTGTCGGGTGAACTTTCAGCTGCCAACCTGCTGTTCCTGGACTCTCCAGCGGGTGTTGGATTTTCGTACACGAACACGTCCTTCGAAATAGATCCACCGGGAGAGAATTCCACAGGTATGCAAGACAGATATGTCTTTCCTCTTCTATCCTAACAATGAAGGGATTTCTTCCCAAGATAACATGACATTTCATTCGTCCTTTGTAGCACACGGTTCATATGCTTTCCTCGTCAGGTGGTTTCAGAGGTTCCCCCAGCAGAAAATGAAAGAGTTCTACATAGCTGGAGAGAGCTATGCAGGTCTGCCAGCCCATTCATAGCTGGCTAGATACTACTAGTAGAACTACTAGATTGTACTGTACTCATGATCTGACTTTTGCTCATTCTAATTCTCTTGCCACTGGATCGCTAGGACATTACGTTCCGCAGTTAGCGAATGTCATCGTGGAGGAGAACAAGAAGGCCTCCAAAGAAAACTACATAAACTTCAAAGGCATCCTGGTACATACATGCAGCTATAATAAGCTACCCATTTCACCATCCTGCGATTGCTTGAATGTTAGCAGTAACTAACTAAACAAAATGGAGTACAGATCGGGAACGCGTACATGGACGGGGACACGGACTTGCAGGGGATCGTGGACTCGGCGTGGCACCACGCCATCATCTCTGACACGCTCTACAGCGCCTTCCTCAAGTCGTGCGACTTCAGCATGGAGATCCTGTCTCCGGAGTGCGACGCGGCACTGAGCGAATTCTTTCTTCTCTACAAACTCATAGACGTCTACAGCCTCTACACCCCCTACTGCGACCTCGGGTACCCGGCTTTGAACGCGTCGTCCTCGGCGAACATCGGGCAGACCAACGGCCGTGTAAGCAAAGCATCCTCCTTGGCTTCAGCTTCAAAAGTTTCAGCCACTTATTTTCCCCCTCGGTCTGCATGTGTGCGTGTGAGTTCTGATCGAGCAGTGTAATTGATTCTTCTTTCATGCACAAAAATGAACAGTTTGATCTGCTCAAGATGCCAATGGGCTTCGATCCATGCACGCAGACGTACGCCACCGAGTATCTGAACCGTGAGGACGTGCAGAGGGCTCTGCATGCCAACACCACGGGACTGCCGTACCCCTACGTTCTTTGCCGGTGAGTTCGCCTAGCTGAGTTTGCTTGCTGGGCTCAGAATTATGTTTCTTTTCATAGCTGAATATATATTGTTTTGTTTGTGTGGTGTTTCTTTTCAGCAATACCATCAACGATGTGTGGAAGGATTCCGACATGACGGTCGTCCCCATCATCAAGAAGCTCGCGGAGGAAGGGCTTCGCATATGGATTTTCAGCGGCGACACGGATGGGAGGATCCCTACGACGTCGACGAGGTACACGCTGAAGAAGCTCGGCCTGCCCATCAAGGAGGACTGGTCGCCGTGGTTCACTCACAAGCAGGTACTGCTGCTGTTTTAACTAATTGGACAATCCCATCGACCAGTTGCTTCCAATTGGTTGCTAAACAACCTTATCAGATCTTGTATAGTAGTATGTCGTTATCTCACACGTTACATTTGTGTGTTTTTTGGTTGCAGGTTGGTGGATGGAGTGTGGTGTACGATGGCCTGACATTTGTCACGGTGAGAGGCGCCGGGCACATGGTGCCAACCTCGCGGCCCGAGCAGGCGCTGGAGCTCTTCAAGCACTTCCTCGCCAACCACAACCTCCCCTCCAAGCCCTTCTAGAGAGAAAAAACTCCTTTGCTCTTCTAACCTGTAGCTCCTGATCAAGCTGGTCTGGGATGGATTTCATTGCAAAACACTACTTGTAAAACTTGTGGATTTTGTTGCGGAGATCAGTTGTCTAAATATGATTTCTACGTCACATACCTAAATAGACTACAAAATATTGCTTCTGCCATTTTTCAGTCACCTGAAAATTTATTTGAAAAACGTTTGAAATCACCCGGATGATTTCTGGAACGTCGCCTAGACGCCACGTGTTTTGGTGCGGACCACGCACCGCTTCCTTCGGAGCCACTCGTTCCCCTGCCTTATCTCTTGAGGGCGGTCGTCTCCTACCTCTCTCATTTTTTTTTCATCTCTCTGCCCAGAACGCAACATAACAATATTCCCGAAATACTTCTCAAGACGAATCCATGCATGTGATTTATATAAATCTCAAGTGCAAACATTTAAAATAATATTTCGGGTTAATGGTCCCAAATTTTGACACAAGACATGTCTAAAAACGTCACTTTCTTTGGAATATTTCCGCAAGACAAGAGTAACGATGATCCATGAATGGTTTTTTTTTGCGGGGTAGAGGATCCATGAATGGTTGCATAGCAGCATATGCTTCGTCAAAGTTGTACATACCGATGATTATGTCATTGCGGGCATGAAGTAACACCATTTATTATACACAAGCAACGTATGAATACCAAAAGTAATTAGGAAATTGGTGTGCTTGACAGGAGCTTAGCGCCACCCAGTCAATGCATGACACATTATTAACTCGTCACGTCCCAATCACCGCCGCTGCGCGATCATAACCCGCTCACACAGATCACTGTGCAGCCCAGTCACGCTGCAAGGCAGATGAGAGAATGTTCGTGCCTTATGAATTCCGAAGTAATTATAGCTAGTGTAACGTATTTATACACGCCCTCCAATTCCAAACAAAAGTGGCACCACATAGACGTTAAAATTTGGAGAATAACAGAAGAAGACCAACGCCCCCATCAGACATTCTTTATGGCCATCTAGGACATCTTCCCTCTCAATCAGAGTCATCCTGAAAACGTGAAATACAATCAAATGCATATATGTATTATACATGTCCTACATGTACAACACAATATATGGAGTATGTAGAAAAACTGTAGCAAGAAAACAGCAGGAAAAAAAAAAGAGATGTCACTTGATTTACAAGTACCTCACTGATACTATCCCACATAAATGGGAACTCGCAATCCACATGACCTCCAACATACAAACTTTCGCCAGCTGGATGCCTCAAGTCCACGGAACCTTGATTCTTACAACCAAAGCAATGTCCTTCCAAAACAAAAATATTGACTTCATTTTTCAATATCATGAAAAAAGAGAGAATGATTTGAAGCATATAAATCATAATAATATGTTAAGTTTATGACTTGGTAATAAGCTACAAAACTTTGATCTACAACATCATAACTGCCGTGTGAAGATACTCCCTCCGTTCCATATTACTCGTCGCTGATCTAGTACAACTTTTTACTAAATCATCGACGAGTAATATGGAACGGAGGGAGTAGATGGCATGACTACACAATTGGGCAGCGAGTTGAAATGAGGATAGCCAGAGAAAATAGATTGATTGCTCTTGCTTATCTCGCTAAATACATAGCACTTTCATATAATGTATGCTGGATGCTTAGGTTTTCGAATTGTAAAATCCTAGACTTCCCAATGCATATTATTAGTATTTCCTAAAAGTAAGAGAAAACGCACATATGCATGGTATTCATTCATGGTATTACCAGAATGTTAACAAGAATAACAGGATATAACTCTGTGTTCTCCACTATTACCAGAATGTTAACTAGAACTGGAATCCTGATTTAGCTCGTTTCACCAGCTGGTAAAGGAAACTGGAAAACGAAATACATGCTTCCAACGAATAAAGAAAATAATCTATGATAAATGATCATTTTAGGAGGGGCCGTCTCTCTGCTCCTCTTGACATCCCCGGCCATGATTTTCCTATAGTTCAATATGCAGACGATACCTTGGTTATCATGAATGGTTCATCTGGTCGGATGCATATTCTCATGAATACTTTGGATGATTTCGCTAAGGCTACAGGACTCAGGGTTAGTTTTGCTAAGTCCTGCAGCTAACTTCTATAAATTTCTGTTTGATGGTCTCCAAGCAGACCCCATTTTCCCCAAGATTTGGAAGAGCAAGTGCTTGCCCAAGCATAAGGTTTTTGCCTGGCTTTGATTATGGACAGATTGCACACCAGATATTTATAATCATCAGAGGGCATATTGGCACCTAGACTCCAATTCTAATCGTGTTCTTTGCAGCTCGGGGATACTTGAGACACGTGACCATTTGTATTTTGAATGCCCTTTTGCCTCGAGATGTTGGAACAGTGCAAAGGTCAACTGGATTCAGGGGAATAGCCTTATTCAAGCCCGGTGCACGGTGACCTGGAACATTTGGCAATGGACTCCGAAGTGTGCCATCCAGGTGACCGGATAGCCGATGCGCTCCTGCACCTACTGTTGATGCTGAGGGGCGGTACCCTACTGTTACTTCTGCCAGAGCTCCATGCGACGTCCACGGATCATTGTAACACAAAGCCAAGACATAATGCTCTCCAATACCATGGTGTTATGGCTCCTTCATTTGAGAGCCTATCCCACACCAGTAGGAGCTTGAGGACCGACTAGACGCTAGCGGAAGTGTCATCACCGGCAAACAGAACCGAAGATAACAGATTCAAAACATGGTGATTGACTCCTTATGTGAAGGGTGGCTTAAGGCAAGACTCTACTCGAATACAAATAAAACTGTATCTATTTTTTGACACGCACGGGGATTCAATGTTATGTAAGGCTCTTGCCTAAGAACAAATCAAGTAGAGTACCAATCAGACACATATCCTGACTAGATATGAAAACAACAACTGGTAAGGTGGCAGATCTAGGAGACCTAACCATCTACGCCACACCTGCTGTATGTTGATCCCCACATGACAAAACATCAGACAACAGTAGTAAATTTACACACAAAAACTTGCTCAGCTATTCGTATTAATCGAATTACAGTAATACTACTACTTAAGGAGTCACTTTGTATGGCTTTATATATCCAAGATTAACAAATCCAATCCAAGCACGGCAAGTACATATAAATAGATTGACTATGCAAACTAGAGGCAAAGCAGTTCATCAAATAACAGTTCCTAACATATTAGTAAATGCAAAGCAGCACATTTCATGCAACCCGTTATATGGCACTACTATATGACTAGTAGTCACGTATAATTAAGAAAGCATACCATTGTCATCAGAATCCAAAGGCTTGCAGCAAAGAACATCACACAGTTCTCCTTCGTCTGGGATCACTTCAGCAAAGAATAGAACAGTGGAACCAGCCTGCTTAGCTGTAAAGTTGAAGTGTTCATAGAAGTTCATGTTTCCTTCAATAATGAAAACTTCATCTTTACTTTCATCAAACACAAAACGCATCTCCTGAAAATATTTCTCAGATTAAAACATGGAAATGTGCTCGAAATAAAGAGTTACGAATTTATAAGGAAAGAGCACAAACCCCAGCAAGATCCTCATCATTGTTATATTTCTGTAAAGCATATTCCATGTACTGTTTCTTACGGTCCGCATCACGCTTTAGCATTTCCTTTTTGGAATATTTCTTTTCTTCTACCTCTGTTTCACTTTCTTCATCTTCAAGATAATTATCTGCTGCTGCCTCCAAATCACTCAACCTCCAACTTGTCAAATTTCCAAATCTATCGGTAAGAAAAGGATCTCCGATATCCACATCATTGTCACTACCATCATTAGAACTGAAACAGATTGTAGATGGTTTCAAACAATTTTAGGAGAATAATCAATCATATAAGCACCCTATTTATAAATGATTAAAAAATTACAAGAGAATTATCAACAAATAGAATATAAAGTGATTACAGAGAGACTACTTTGATAGTACTTCATCCATTATATATAGCAGTCCCACATACAAATTTCATGTTATACTTATACAGACAATCTAACTGAAACATTCAGAATTCCGCGAACTCGAAGTGAGTGACTTCAACCAAACGTGACCGTATAGTACTTCTCAGTTCTCACACTAAACTAGAACATCGAAGGCAAGGGGAAGCATATTGGTGAAAGAATTACCTGTGTTGACGAGCATCAACAGCACCTTCACCCCTATCTCGTCCATCATTGCTATCAGCACCATGCCTGAAGTGAACCAACAAGGTTAAGGGCTAAAATAGGTGAAGAAAGAATTGCGGGAACAATGATAAATAACGTTTTCACACTGTCATTCGAGTAAGCTAAATCTCGACCATGTTGAGGAAAATGGTAATAATAGGTGAAGATGGCCGAGGCGCGCCAGAATACACCTGGCCGCAACAATGTGGTGGGAAGGGAGCCAGACGAGGAGGAGGAGGTGGCGGCGGTGGTGGAGATGAAGAATCCTGAGGACGTCTCTTCGTACGGCTGTTGCGGCTCGACCGGCCCATTGGATGGGAACAGGTGCTCGGCGGCGCCGAAGGAGGTATGCAGGAATTGGGAGGAAATCCCGGGGGTGGCGGGAGGGACGTGGGTAGCTCAGGTCACGGAGGCGGCGGCGGCGGCGGCAGCTTCGCGTCGTGGCTGCTTGGAGAATTTGGCGACCCTCGAGGGGAATTTGGTCGGGGTGGGCGGTTGGTTACGGCCGTTTGCGTGTTTTTTTTTTAATTATATAAGGCGACTTTTATATTCAATAACAATCGAGCTAAATATACTGCACAAGTTCAAAATTTACAGTGCGAATCAACCTGTGGTTGAGTTGGTTAGGTGGACAGTGTTATCCCCAACCCATCAGGGTTCAAATCCTGATACTCGCATTATTTCTGGTGCTCATAAGGGTAGGATATGCGTGTGTGCGTTCATAGGGATGAGTGTATATGCGTGTATATAAGCGTTTGTGTTTGTACTGATGCTCAAAAAAAAGTTCAAAATTTACAGCACAAGTTCAGCGGACAGCTTACCCCGGGTTTTGCTTGTCGTCGGCCATAATCCGTCGATCAGGTTGTTCTCTGTTTCGAAGGAGAGACGCACGATACGTCAATTGTTCGTCGTGTGCGAGAGAGAGTACGGTACTAGAAAAGGCCAATATGTGCCAGCCATGGATATTTGAAATCACATCTACTATCTACGACCACCAATACACAGGCGTTCTCGGACACTTGATTCGAGTTTTAGTCTGACTGGAGTTTATTTATTTATTGGGCAGAGCTGAGTCCAAATCCAAATACAAATAGCACAAAGCCGTGAAGGCGTGGAGTCCAGTTATTAGTACGAAACGACGTCGTGCTGTTTCTTCTTCAGTTTCCTGTCGCCAACACGCGTGTTTACTCTTTGTCAGCGAGACGCAGGGAATCCTCGCCTGAAGGCGAGCGCGACATGGACTGGCCCAGACTTGCGGGAGGCCCCAGCCTCGGGTTTTTTTTCACGTTTATTGTTTATTGTTTTCCTTTTTTGCTTTGTCTTTTTTTTTACTTCTGTTTAGTTTATACTTCCAAATGTTCTAAATAAATATATTACATAAAGCATTGGAAAAAATGTTAATAAGCATTTGAAATTTTTTAAATGAGAACAGAGAAAATATTTTTCATGTATAGGAAAATTAATACAAAAAATATACAAAGTGTGTGAAATTTTTTGACCATGTATTTAAATTTTTTTGATCAAGCATTTGAAAAATGTTAAATGTGTATAGAAAATGTCAGCCATGTATTAAAAAAATATTAATCTTGTATCTAAAAAAATGATTATCAAGCATATGAAAAATAGAAATGTGTATATAGAAAAAAAGTGCTGACCATGTATTCAAAAAAAATTTAATCTTGTATTTGCACAATGTTAAATGTGTATTAGATAAATATATTAGATATATAAAAATTGTACATTGTGTATAAAAAAGAAGACATAAAAAATATAAGTTTTCATAAAATGTTAATCTTGTATTTTAAAAATGTTAAACGTGTATATAAAAAATATTTGCCTCAATTTGGGAACCTTTACTTGACCACTATCACTTGGTGAAGATTCTTGAATTGCTTCCTCATTTTACAGTGAGGTAAGCACTTACTTAAGCACATCTTCACATGCACATGATCATGATGTTGAAGTAAGCTTCAAAGCATATAACCTCTGGATGCTCATCTTGCACTCGTAGTTCTCAAACTCGAAAACTCGATGACCATCACTAATACATCTCAAATGTATTTTTTTATTGTTCCATGTTATTATATAATCACTTTTGTAGCAATTTATATTATTTTTCTGGACTACCCTATTAATTTAATGCACGGTATCAGTTCCTGTTTTATACTTGTTTTGGGTTTCGCAGGAAATCAATATCTACGGAGGTCAAAATCACTTGCCGATTAAAATACATTTTTTGGGCAACAAGGGACTGTGGAAGCTTCAGAATAGGTCGAGAGGATCTGCAAGGGGGCCACAGTGCCCTGGGGGGGGGGGAGGACACACCCCCTAGGCCGTGTTGGGCCCACCCGCATCGCCTTATGTTGATTCCACCGCAATAAATCCCTATAAATACCGAAACCCTCTGCCATATTTAAAAAAAATTGTTGTTGCAAGCTCCTGTTTCGCGAAGATCCAATCTTAAGGCCTGTTCCGGAGCTCTGTCGGTGGAGGAATCCATTGCCGGAGGCTTCTTCATCAACCTTGTTGCGTCCATGATGATGTGTGAGTAGTTCCATTAGGACCCTAGATGATTCTCTCTCTTTTTTGATCTTCAATATCATGTTCCCGTGAACCTTCTCAAATGATCGAGGTCAATTCGATGTAATATGTGGTGTGTTTGTTGGGACATGATGAATTGTCACTTTATGATCAGATTTGTGCACTAAAAAAATCGAGTATTTCAATCTCTCCATCTGGTAATTGATTATGATCTCAACAAGAGGGTTTATATAATGAATGTTAAAACAAGTATACAATTTATCCAAGAATATCATAAAGATAGTTGATGTTCTCAAAACTGGTTGTACTAGCGCTACCACACAAATATTTGATTTTTTTGTTATTCAAATTCTTGCACCTATTCTTTCAATCAAACAAACAACATTTGCAAATTACTTTTGCTCCTCATTGTGTTCGACACTTTACTTATAAAAATATACAATTGATCTATTATATTTGTGGGTTATTGAAGCACCGTACGAGAAAAGGAAGCCATGGAGGTGGACGATGGAGGTGGAGGTGACACATCGTAGATGAGGAGGGGGCTGCAGGGTAGCATGGATGCAAAGGGCGATCGCGGTTGTATGACGTGGATGCAGCGGGTGGCGAGCAGCAATGTGGAGGGTGTTGGCGCATCATCATTGAGAGACGTGCGAGGTATGCCTGGTTAAGAAAGGGGAAGGAGAGGAAGGGAAGAGGTTGACTCTTTAGCTTCCAGCGATATTTGATCAAATGGAAAAAAATACAATGGCATCGTCTATTCATGGGCTGCCTACTATTATTCAAAAGTAAATAAATCTTAGTCACGCTAATAGGCTTTTGGATCAACTTGTAATCGTCCGGCATCTTCACACGACCCCAAACTTTTTTTCTTTAGATGAAGGAGATCTAAGGGCATCTCAAGCCAACCCCTAAAATTTAGAGGAATACTTAGAGGAGTACTTTTACTCCTCTAAATTTTGGTCATTTCTAGTCGATCCCCACAACTTAGTGGAGTAAAATTTTATTTTTGCCAACTTATTCCAATTCTAGTTTAGATAGTACGTTTGAACTATATATTTGCACACATATGAAAACCCAACATAGTAATTAAGGTTCACACAATTCATAAATATTAACAAATTCATAGTTTACAAACCAAATTATTCAAATTCAAACACACTGAAGGGTTGAAATAAAGTAAATAGCATGATAGAAGCACATCTACGAAGTGCTATATAGATGCTACTGATGCTCAACAAGAACATCTCCGAGCTGGGTATGAGCTTCTCGGTTCTCGATCCTGGGATGCGCTTCGAGGAATGTCATCATGCTCTTACGCAACAGGATTGTCATTGATGATGTACCATAGTTCTCAGGCATGCCTCTCTCATCTTCAATGATCACGTTATGCAAGATGATACAATAAGTCATGATTCGCCATAGAACCTTGGAGTTTCAATACTCGGCAGGGTCACGAACGATGGCAAGACCCTTCTGAAGCACACCGAAAGCTCTCTCCATATCCTTCCTAGTCGAGTCTTGACGTGTTGCAAAGTGAGATCTGTCGTTATCTTTTCGACGCGGAATTGTTTCAACAAATATGGCCCATGGAGGATAGATGTTATCCGCAAGGTAGTAACCCATCATGTATTCATGACCTGTGACGCCCCCGATTTGACCGTACACTAATCATACACGCAAACGTGTACGATCAAGATCAGGGACTCACGGGAAGATATCACAACACAACTCTACAAATAAAAATAAGTCATACAAGCATCATATTACAAGCCAGGGGCCTCGAGGGCTAGAATACAAGAGCTCGATTATAGACGAGTCGGCAGAAGCAACAATATCTGAGTACAGACATAAGTTAAACAAGTTTGCCTTAAGAAGGCCAGCACAAACTGGGATACAGATCGAAAGAGGCGCAGGCCTCCTGCCTGGGATCCTCCTAAACTACTCCTGGTCGTCGTCAACGGGCTGCACGTAGTAGTAGACACCTCCATTGTAGTAGGAGTCGTCGTCGACGGTGGCGTCTGGCTCCTGGGCTCCATCGTCTAGTCGCAGCAATCGAGTATAGAAAGGGGGAAAGAGGGAGCAAAGCAACCGTGAGTACTCATCCAAAGTACTCGCAAGCAAGGAACTACACTACATATGTATGCATTCGTATCAAATGGAAAAGACTATCATATGTGGACTGAACTGCAGAATGCCGGAATAAGAGGGGGATAGCTAGTCCTATCGAAGACTACGCTTTTGGTAACCTCCATCTTGCAGCAGGAGAAGAGAGTAGATGGTAAGTTCACCAAAAAGCATCATGTAGCATAATCCTAACCGATGATCCTCCCCTCGTCGCTCTGTGAGAGAGCGATCACCGGTTGTATCTAGCACTTGGAAGGGTGTGTTTTATTAAGTATCCGGTTCTAGTTGTCATAAGGTCAAGGTACAACTCCAAGTCGTCCTGTTACCGAAGATCACGGCTATTCGAATAGTTTAACTTTCCTCCAGGGGTGCACCACATTTCCCAACACGCTCGATCCCATTTGGCCGGACACACTTTTCTGGGTCATGCCCGGCCTCGGAAGATCAACACGTCGCAGCCCTACCTAGGCAGAACAGAGAGGTCAGCACGCCGGTCTAAATCCTATGACGCAGGGGTCTGGGCCCATCGCCCATTGCACACCTGCACGTTGCGTACGCGGCCGGTGAGCAGACCTAGCAACCTCCATTACAAAGGAAGTTGCGTTACGCGGTCCAACCCGGCGCGCGCCGCTCAGTCGCTGACGTCAAGAAGGCTTCGGCTGATACCACGACGTCGAGTGCCCATAACTGTCCCCGTGTAGATGGTTAGTGCGTATAGGCCAGTAGCCAGGCTCAGATCAAATACCCAGATCTCGTTAACCGTGTTAAGTATCCACAAAAGCCGATCAGGGCCAGGCCCACCTCTCTCCTAGGTGGTTTCAACCTGCCCTGTCGCTCCGCCTCAAAGTAACAGTCGGGGGCCGTCGGGAACTCAGGCCCACCACTACCTGGATGGAGCCACCTGCCCCTTCAGCCCCCATCTCCGAACAGTATCATAAGTAATGTAACAGTGTAAAGCATATAGTATATGCCCGTGATCACCTCCCGAAGTGATCACGGCCCAGTAGTATAGCATGGCAGACAGACAAGAGTGTAGGGCCACTGATGGAACACTAGCATCCTATACTAAGCAGTAGGATAGCAGGTAAGGGTAACAACAGTAGTAGCAAGGACAGGCTATGCAGTAGTATAGGATTAACTGAAAGCACTAACATGCTACACTACTCTAATGCAAGCAGTATAGAGAAGAATATGCGATATCTGGTGATCAAGGGGGGGGCTTGCCTGGTTGCTCTGGCAAGAGAGAGGGGTCGTCAACACCGTAGCCGTACTGGGTAGCAGCGGCGTCGGTCTCGGTGTCTAGCGAGAAAAGAGGGGGAAGAAACAATAAATATAATGCAAACAAATGCATGACGATGCATGACATGACAAAGCGTGATGCTAGGTGTGCCCTAACGCGGTACGAGGTGGTACCGGTGAAGGGGGAAAACATCCGGGAAAGTATTCCCGGTGTTTCGCGTTTTCGGACAGATGAACCGGAGAGGGAAAGTTGCATGTTCGCTATGCTAGGGATGCGTGGCGGACGAACGGGCTGCGTATCCGGATTCGTCTCCTCGTTCTGAGCAACTTTCCTGTACAAAGTTTTTTCATCTGAGCTACGGTTTATTTTTTATTAATTTTAAAAGAATTAAATCATTTTTAGGATTTATTTAATTATTTTAATTCAATATTATCCAGAATAGTGTTTGCTGACGTCAGCATGACATCAACAGTTGACCTGGTCAACCTAACAGGTGGGTCCCGTTCGTCATTGACACATTTAATTAGCAGGTTAATTAAATAGAGTGAGTTAGTTTAATTAATCGTTAGGTTAATCTAATCAGGATCAATTAGTTTAATTAATCCTTTAATTAATTATTTATTTAATTAATTAATTATTAATTTTATTTATAACTATTTTTTTTAATCTTCTTTTTTTATAAACGTTCTGGCGGGCGTGGGACCCCCATGTCATTGGCCCTAGTGGCCAATCGGGTGTGGGCAAACGGTTTGCGGGCGTAGCCCAAAAGGACGCGGCGGGCAGCAAGGCGCCTGGGCGCTAACGAGCGGCGTCGCCGGCGCGACGGGCAACGCCAACGAGGACGAACGAGCGGCGGCAGCGGGTGGCCAGGAGGGGCGCCGATCGAGGCGCGAGCGGAGAAGAGGGCGACAGGTCAGTGACGGCGCGCTGCCGTGGTGTAGTAGCAGCCGCAGAAGCGGTGGTGCGTGAGTGCGGGGCGCGCGCGGACGACACTGGCGTGGAGACGAAGCGGGACTGGCGCGGGGCGGATGCAGGGCACCGCAGCGGGTCATGCACAGGCGGGGCGGCTCCAGCGGCCACGGCGTCGGCGAGGTCGTCGGCAGCAACAGCGGCAAGAGGCAACAGCAGTAGCACGGCAAGATAGCAGTCGAGCAGCGACGCGATTAGCAGGCAGGGCCGCGAGCGCGAGGGGTAGGCGCGGTGACCACGAGCGGCGAGCTTACGAGTGGTGGTGCTGCCGGTGCTAAACACGAACGTAGGGAGAAGGGAAGGATGCATCTCGCATGGCGGCTCACATCGAGGTGCGTAGGGGGCTCAGGGGAGCCGGAGGGACCCTGCCGGTGAGGTCCCGCGACCGGACGGGCCG
Organism: Triticum urartu; assembly: GCF_056163025.1. Lineage (NCBI taxonomy): Eukaryota > Viridiplantae > Streptophyta > Magnoliopsida > Poales > Poaceae > Triticum > Triticum urartu. Next base: position 368,903,595 of record NC_141873.1, read on the forward strand.
GCAGGTGCCAGGGCGAAGCAGAGGTGCGGGTTGGAGGAGCTCGTCGGGCAGAGGAAGAAGAGCCGCATGGGCGTAGTTGACGAGGAGGCCGGGGATGGTCGTGGCGATGCGGCGGTGAGGCATTGGTGGGGCGGCGCCGGCGACCGGGGATGGCGATGACGTCGTGGCGTCGATGGGGTCGTGCCCGATCCAGAACGAGCAGAGAAGAAGACCAGCGACGCGGTGGTTGCCTTGCCGACGAACGGCGACTGCGTCCCGCCCGAGGAGCACCGGAGAGCGGCGGGGTAGCACTGGAGAGGAGAGGTTGCGAGAGGGGGTTCGGGCACGAGGGCCCTCACCGCTGAGTGTGTGGCGGCGCGAGGAAGATGGGGAGGGAATCGAGCGAGAGAGAGAGGGGGTCGGCGCAGGCTGGGGTTAAGAGGGAGTTAGGTGGGCCTTGGGCCAACTGGTCCGGCAGCTGGGCCGGTTGGTTCGGCAGCCGGAGGCCTAGTTGGGCCGAATGGCCCAGGGGGAGGGGGGCCTTTTGTCTTTTGTTTTAGTTTTGATTTTTCTTTTGTTTATTGTCTTTTACTGATTTCTGTTTATACTCTAATAAATTTAGTTTTATAAAATACCACAGTAGCACCTAAATTAGTGTTCAAAAACATACCACTACCACAAATAATTTGGCACATTAATTAATTAGCTTGTATTCATTTACTATCCTAAAAGCATTTAAATAATTGATTTAGCCCCTGTTTTATTCATTTTATAGTATTTGAATATTTTAGAAAGGTGTGGTTTCTTCATCACAACTACTCGCGATTTATTCGTCACAAATTGAACATTTTACTTTTAAAGTTTTAATTTTTTTGATGTTTACCTTTAATTCAATTTTGAATTTGGATCGGTTTCGAACTAATGCAAGATTAGCAACAGTAATCAAGGTGACGTGCATCGCTAGCAGAGGTTTACTGTAGCTTAACTATCCGGGCGTCACAATTCTCCTCCACTACAACAAATCTTGTCCCAAGATTTAAGAGGTAGAGTAAGGGGGAAGGGATTTGGTTACGAAATTCTAACGGGTCTTCTCGGTGTTGGTTGCTCTTCTCGAAGAGGTCGATCCATTACATTGACGTCTTCATTCCTCTGCTTCAGGCCATCATGACAAAGCCCTCATCCTTTCTTCGGGAACTCCGTCGTACTTACGGAAAAGATAAGTGGGAATACTCGGGAAGGACGGAGCTCATCACGTGTTAGGTACCTGGGGGCTATCTCAATGAACGAGGCATAGAGGCATCTCTCGAGTTGAAATTCTAGAAAGTCATCGAGAGCAAGGTAAGAAGGTGCAAAATAGAAGTTTCAAGCAGATAGACAATCGTTGTTGCCTGAAACAGTGCGTGAAAGGGGTTTTCAAAGCAACGGATTAATTATTGTGTCCGATGCCAGAATTGATGATCTCATCGGGAGGTGGCTCATGAATTACATATGAGTCCACGCGGGAGGAATAACTTTGGGAACAGTGGGTGTACAGGAGAGTCCGGTTTCGATCCTGTGGAACTGTGGGTTATGGGCCCACCATGTGGGCTAAAAGTAGGAAGGTGATGACGTCTTGCACGATCATGTAAGTAAGGCCTGTGAGAGGGTAGCCTGTCAGTTATGTTGGCAACAACGTTGGTACCAAGGGCGAGGGACGAAGAGAACCATCTTCCTGCTCGTTGAACGAGGCGGACCAGTAGGCAAGATTCTCGTCCATCGGTGGTTACCGAAATGCCATCAACAAAAGTAACAGGGTCTTTCTAACAGAGTGGTACAGCTGCTTATACAATATAGATCACAAGAAGGTTTAAACAAACCAATGGAAAGGAAAAGTGATTATCAGGTTTAAACAGAACAATGGAAAGGAAAATGTGTTTAAACACATATTTCAAGGGTATATTCTTCCCAAGGACAAGCAGAACATATTATCCATGACAGGATATAATGTAGAAAACTCTTTAGGTAAGGGGAGAAATTTTTTATGACATTAACCATACAGTGGTGTTTGGGTAATTGAGCAGGAAACATTTAGCATTGGGCTTCAAATGTTCTCTTTGAAAATCAGAGTACCTCAGACATGCTTCGAGATAGCATTGGCATGGTCTTCAATCAAAGGTCAGACTCTGGATACACGAAGGGATTCATCATTAAGCCAAGGAGAGGATGAGGAGGTGGCTGATGGACTCAGCAATAATTCAACGAGGTATCCAAAAAGATGGATTTCCACAGTTATGTGAACAAGGAGATAACATTTGTCGGATCAAATGATATGATGATGTATGCTCAAGGAAAAACATACACAATTAAACATTAGTTGAAAAGGGTGCCCAAAGTATGGCTTTAGGTAGCATGATCAATGTTAGAAAGGTGATTCAACAACCAATAGTCTAAGAATGAAATATCAACCATTAACTTGGAAGCAATAGGGTGCTAGAGACACGAACAAGTTTGTGTTGAACGGAAGGCAATAAAGTGGTCGATGATAACACAAATCATCGAGGGCAAGGAGGGTACTTATCATCATGAATTCAATCGATATCTTGGAAGGGGTCAAAATGTTGATGATGATCATGACACATTTGTCGAGAGGTTACAAGAAGATGTAACCGATCGGCGATGACTTCAAGTCAACGGAATGATGAAGCGAGAAGTTATCGAAACCATAGGTACGACACAAACTTGAAATCAGGCTTGTCATTCAAGGACAATTGTTATGACGAGGAAGATCGACGTAATATTAGCTCATCGTCGATAGCTGTGCTCTGGGAATAAGGACCGGGTGGCACAGTTTAAACTTTAGCACAAGGTGATAGCCGACCAGGCTAGGATTGACATGCTCGAGTACAAACTCGTGAGTAAAGGAGATTACTAAGAGTTGTTTAATCGTGGTGCGGACCCGATTTAGTTATCGGTGTCCTTGGGTGACTAACAACTCGGAACCAGGAAACATTGGAATCAGTGAGGATTACTACTCGATGAAGGCTCATAATAAGCAACATGGTTCATGATATTATCAAGATACCAGAGGGTAACACTCGGAGGTAGAGCAAAATAGAGGGTTGACAAGTGTATTGATCTACAAAAGACAAGTACTTTAACTTTTCTGAGAAAAGGAATCAAGGAATATCAACATGGCCGAACCCATAGTTGCAAGGGATCCAATTCAAAGACACCGGAAGAATTATCCAACTAATTAAAAGTTTTTCAAGAAGCTTCCATGATAAGTTCCACATCAGGTCCATGGGCATGAACACAAAGTTCAAGGTCGACTCCCGCTTCCTCAATGCATAACCTTTCATTTTACTTCTCGCTTTTGATGAGGCTGTAGTGTAGAAATTTTATCTGGCGGAGCAACAGAAGAGTATGACTCGCGAAAACTTTCGGGTTCATACCGTTTGGGGAAGGCATAGGTTCAACCCATCAGGGCATCTTAGGAGTATATACCACAAATTTCAAGAATAAATAACACAAGCTCGATAGTAGAGCATGCTTGAGAAAGCAGAGGATAAAATTTACCAAAGGCATTATGTATCCGAGGAAAGGCTCACAGACTTATTGAATATGAAGGACGCTGTCGGATAAAATCCAACAAAGGATCTGGTGGTCCTCAAGGGATCTGGTGTGAGCATCGATACTCAACCAGAGGGAGAAACAATGCAAGGAGATCAGACTTTAGAAACAACTGACTAATTCAAGGCTCAAATGCAAAGGAATTATGAATTCCAAGACAAGGGATCAGAAGCAAAGCTCTGATTAGGGATGGATAAGTTGAATAGCCTTAGGGGTACAATCGACGACAATTTGATTGGTCGAGATCCAGCTCATGTTTAAAATGACGTCTGAGCCAAAAGGATGAATTCTAGGATTCGACTGAGGAATGGGAGCATCCTCAACATATTGAATCAACGGACTAAAGATCATAAAGACAAGGGATGTCAATAAGATTACGAGACTTATGGGATTAACCATAATGCAAGCAAGCAAGAATTTCAAGATCAATAGGCTGCTCAGGATTTTCGGAAGATCAAATGGTATTTCGAAGACTTTTATTAAATACATGAATCAACTGGGGACGAGTGGATACTCGGTAAGTGCGAGGAATTATCCATAGGGGCATTCAGGCGGCAAGGAACTGCAGGGCAGTAGACACAAGGGATTCTCGGAATATCCGAAGTATTTCAGGGTATCTTGTAATAACAAGACCAAATTGGAGATGAAGTTATGACCGACAAGTGTATGTAGCTTCCCATAGGGATTTACCGGTGGTATGGGATTGCAACGGCGAAGGGCACAAGGGTCTCGAGGAAACATCGGAGAGTATCTTCAAAATTTTCAGGTGCAGCAGGCGATCATCTGGAGTGAAGGGGCTCTTTGGGAGAAGTATTTTCGAGAACCTAAAGTTAGATTTTAGAGAAATCATTTAACCCGAGTAGAAGAGAGTTCAAAGTCCCAGAGTAAGGATCGAGGAGTAAAAGATCCTAATACCACCCAAATGGCGACGTGAGCCCGTAAGGCACACATCCATGTTAGTAAAAGTTTTGTAATGTCTAGACTCGACTTCGGCCAAGGAGTTGGAAAGGGGATTCCTACAGGCAGTCGGCTCTGATACCAACTTGTGACGCCTCCGATTTGATCGTACACTAATCATACACGCAAACGTGTACAATCAAGATCAGGGACTCACGGGAAGATATCACAACACAACTCTACAAATAAAAATAAGTCATACAAGCATCATATTACAAGCTAGGGGCCTCGAGGGCTCGAATACAAGAGCTCGATTATAGACGAGTCGGCGGAAGCAACAATATCTGAGTACAAACATAAGTTAAACAAGTTTGCCTTAAGAAGGCCAGCACAAACTGGGATGCAGATCGAAAGAGGCGTAGGCCTCCTGCCTGGGATCCTCCTAAACTACTCCTGGTCGTCGTCAATGGGCTGCACGTAGTAGTAGACACCTCCAGTGTAGTAGGAGTCGTCGTCGACGGTGGCGTCTGGCTCCTGGGCTCCATCATCTGGTCGCAGCAATCGAGTATAGAAAGGGGGAAAGAGGGAGCAAAGCAACTGTGAGTACTCATCCAAAGTACTCGCAAGCAAGGAGCTACACTACATATGTATGCATTGGTATCAAATGGAAAAGACTATAATATGTGGACTGAACTGCAGAATACCGGAATAAGAGGGGGATAGCTAGTCCTATCAAAGACTACGCTTTTGGTAACCTCCATCTTGCAGCAGGAGAAGAGAGTAGATGGTAAGTTCACCAAAAAGCATCATGTAGCATAATCCTAACCGATGATCCTCCCCTCGTCGCCCTGTGAGAGAGCGATCACCGGTTGTATCTGGCCTTGGAAGGGTGTGTTTTATGAAGTATCCGGTTCTAGTTGTCATAAGGTCAAGGTACAACTCCAAGTCGTCCTGTTACCGAAGATCACGGCTATTCGAATAGTTTAACTTCCCTGCAGGGGTGCACCACATTTCCCAACACGCTCGATCCCATTTGGTCGGACACACTTTTCTGGGTCATGCCCGGCCTCGGAAGATCAACACGTCGCAGCCCTACCTAGGCACAACAGAGAGGTCAGCACGCCGGTCTAAATCCTATGGCGCAGGGGTCTGGGCCCATCGCCCATTGCACACATGCACGTTGCGTACGCGGCCGGTGAGCAGACCTAGCAACCTCCATTACAAAGGAAGTTGCGTTACGCGGTCCAACCCGGCGCGCGTCGCTCAGTCGCTGACGTCAAGAAGGCTTCGGCTGATACCACGACGTCGAGTGCCCATAACTGTCCCCGCGTAGATGGTTAGTGCGTATAGGCCAGTAGTCAGGCTCAGATCAAATACCAAGATCTCGTTAACCGTGTTAAGTATCCGCAAACGCCGACCAGGGCCAGGCCCACCTCTCTCCTAGGTGGTCTCAACCTGCCCTGCCGCTCCGCCTCAAAGTAACAGTCGGGGGCCGTCGGGAACTCAGGCCCACCACTACCTGGATGGAGCCACCTGCCCCTTCACCCCCCATCTTCGAACAGTATCATAAGTAATGTAACAGTGTAAAGCATATCGTATATGCCCGTGATCACCTCCCGAAGTGATCACGACCCAGTAGTATAGCATGGCAGACGGACAAGAGTGTAGGGCCACTGATGGAACACTAGCATCCTATACTAAGCAGTAGGATAGCAGGTAAGGGTAACAACAGTAGTAGCAAGGACAGGCTATGCAGTAGTATAGGATTAACTGAAAGCACTAACATGCTACACTACTCTAATGCAAGCAGTATAGAGAAGAATAGGTGATATCTGGTGATCAAGGGGGGGGGGCTTGCCTGGTTGCTCTGGCAAGAGAGAGGGGTCGTAACACCGTAGCCGTACTGGGTAGCAGCGGCGTCGGTCTCGGTGTCTAGCGAGAGAAGAGGGGGAAGAAACAATAAATATAATGCAAACAAATGCATGACGATGCATGACATGACAAAGCGTGATGCTAGGTGTGCCCTAACGCGGTACGAGGTGGTACCGGTGAAGGGGGAAAACATCCGGGAAAGTATTCCCGGTGTTTCGCGTTTTCGGACAGATGAACCGGAGAGGGAAAGTTGCGTGTTCGCTATGCTAGGGATGCGTGGCGGACGAACGGGCTGCGTACCCGGATTCGTCTCGTCGTTCTGAGCAACTTTCATGTACAAAGTTTTTTCATCTGAGCTACGGTTTATTTTTTATTAATTTTAAAAGAATTAAATCATTTTTAGGATTTATTTAATTATTTTAATTCAACATTATCCAGAATAGTGTTTGCTGACGTCAGCATGACATCAACAGTTGACCTGGTCAACCTGACAGGTGGGTCTCGTTCGTCATTGACACATTTAATTAGCAGGTTAATTAAATAGAGTGAGTTAGTTTAATTAGTCGTTAGGTTAATCTAATCAGGATTAATTAGTTTATTTAATCCTTTATTTATTTATTTATTTATAATTATTTTTTTAATCTTCTTTTTTATAAACGTTCTGGGGGCGTGGGGCCCCCATGTCATTGGTCCTAGGGGCCAATCGGGTGTGGGCAAACGGTTTGCGGGCATAGCCCAAAAGGACGCGGCGGGCAGCGAGGCGCCTGGGCACTAACGAGCGGCGTCGCCGGCGCGACGGGCAACGCCGACGAGGACGAACGAGCGGCGGCAGCGGGTGGCCAGGAGGGGCGCCGATCGAGGCGCGAGCGGAGAAGAGAAGAGGACGACAGGTCAGCGACGGCGCGCTGCGTGGTGCAGTAGCAGCCGCGGAAGCGGTGGTGCGTGAGTGCGGGGTGCGTGCGGACGACGCCGGCGTGGAGATGAAGCGGGGCTAGCGCGGGGCGGATGCAGGGCACCACAGCGGGTCATGCACAGGCGGGGCGGCTCCAGCGGCCACGGCGTCGGCGAGGTCGTCGGCAGCAGCAGCGGCAAGAGGCAACAGCAGTAGCACGGCAGGAGAGCAGTCGAGCAGCGACACAATTAGCAGGCAGGGCCGTGAGCGCGAGGGGTGGGCACGGTGACCACGAGCGGCGAGCTTATGGGTGGTGGTGCTGCCGGTGCTAAACACGAACGTAGGGAGAAGGGAAGGGTGCATCTCGCATGGCGGCTCACATCGAGGTGCCAGGGCGAAGCAGAGGTGCGGGTTGGAGGAGCTCGTCGGGCGGAGGAAGAAGAGCCGCATGGGCGTAGTTGACGAGGAGGCCGGGGACGGTCGTGGCGATGCGGCGGTGAGGCATTGGTGGGGCGGCGCCGGCGACCGGGGATGGCGATGACGTCGTGGCGTCGGCGGGGTCGTGCCCGATCCAGAACGAGCAGAGAAGAAGACCAGCGACGCGGTGGTTGCCTTGCCGACGAACGGCGACCGCGTCCCGCCCGAGGAGCACCGGAGAGCAGCGGGGTAGCACTGGAGAGGAGAGGTTGTGAGAGGGGGTTCGGGTACGAGGGCCCTCGCCGCTGAGTGTGTGGCGGCGCGAGGAAGATGGGGAGGGAATCGAGCGAGAGAGAGTGGGGGTCGGCGCAGGCTAAGGTTAAGAGGGAGTTAGGTGGGCCTTGGGCCAACTGGTCCGGCAGCTGGGCCGGTTGGTTTGGCAGCCGGAGGCCTAGTTGGGCCGAACGGCCCAGGGGGAGGGAGGGCCTTTTGTTTTTTGTTTTAGTTTTGATTTTTCTTTTGTTTATTGTCTTTTACTGATTTCTGTTTATACTCTAACAAACTTAGTTTTGTAAAATACCACAGTAGCACCTAAATTACTGTTTCAAAACATACCACTGCCACAAATAATTTGGCACATTAATTAATTAGCTTGTATTCATTTACTATCCTAAAAGCATTTAAATAATTGATTTAGCCCCTGTTTTATTCATTTTATAGTATTTGAATATTTTAGAAAGGTGTGGTTTCTTCACCACAACTACTCGCGATTTATTCGTCACAAATTGAACATTTTACTTTTAAAGTTTGAAAACTTTTGATGTTTACCTTTAATTCAATTTTGAATTTGGATCGGTTTTGAACTAATGCGAGATTAGCAACAGTAATCGAGGTGACGTGCATCGCTAGCAGAGGTTTACTGTAGCTTAACTATCCGGGCGTCACATGACCATTGACCGTATAGTTGCAACGAGGAGCCTCTCCGGTAAACCGTCGAACACTTGCAAAGCGATGGAGGTGTAATGGTCGTCGATGTCGTCGAGCCGATACTAGCGATCAACAAGGCATGGAGATGACCGGCAAATGTGCATAAGCATGGTGAGGGTCCGGTTAGCCGACGAGGAAGAAGATTTGAGGCGTTTCCGCCGACTCGGTCGATGCAGCGGCTGCGGCGTTTCAGCTTGACTCCGGCGACGATCGACGACCGGCTCAGACTTGGGCAGAAGGGCGGCGGGGTAGCGGCGGAGGCGGTGAGTAGTCGTTGGCAGCTGCGCCGGTGACGACGCAATCGTCAGTTGGGACGTGGATAAGAGGTCGTAACTTTTACTCGGCCTGGTGAAGGTCGAGTAATTTTAGGTCCGTGGTGTGTAGGAGCATTATTTTTTTACTCATCTAATCATTTTTCGGTTAGGTGCCGTTTGGAGGAGCAAATCAGGATTTTTACTATTCTAACTGTTTTTAAAGGATCGGCTAGACAGGCTCTGATGATTTTTATCAGCTATGAATGAGCAAAATACGAATACAAAGTTCCTCGGGGGAAATGGTATGGAGGAAAAGAATGGCCAAGGCTTGATCTCCTCCCACTTGGTTAGGTCGGTGACAGAGGCTTAAAATCTAGGTAAAGATGGAAGCAGCTCAACCCGGACACTCTACTTGCAGCATGGGTCGGCCAACCATCGACCATCATTATAGTCCCGTAAACAAGACATGAACCATTTCAATCCAATCAAAAACCAGCAATAAGAACCAAAACACCCATCTTCGCTCTCCGTCGTCCGATCCGCCGCTTTCACCTGCAGCAAAGCAAAGCATATAGGAGTATCATTATATCCGCACATACACGGAGGGAGGATCCGGCCAGGCAATGGGAAGCCGACAGGCGCGGAGGCAAGGAAAGAAGGCAGAAAGCGAGATCGACAAACACGGCGTTCAATTGGATGGTGGAGTGGATGACGCTGCTGTTTCGGGCCAGGCACATGGATCACGCGTCCAGGATCCACTGCGTCCGGGAGCGGCCTCCGGTCCCAATCCCGTGGCCGTCGCCGTCGACGCCGTGCGTACCGGCTGACATGGGGTTCCGGTCCCTTTCCACGCCAGGGAGGGGCCAACGAGACCCACCCGCAACCAAAACGCACGCGGCCCTTGTCCTGTCCTGACGTGGATGGTTGCGGAACAGATCGGCTTCCAATTGCGTCCATTGTTTGGTAATTGCAGATTAAACACAGCTTTTGGCTGTTGCTGGGTAGGTTTTGAGTTTTGACACATCGGCACCGGCACGGCACGGCGCATCATCGGACGCCAGGCCATCGTGTGGACGGGATATTATTGTAGTGGTAGGTTCGAGGTGGAACAACGCCGTGGGTGTAGAATGGATCGACCTCACGCTCAAAGGCATGCGTAGCGTGGCTTCCACTCTCGGATTTCTTTTGCCGCATTTTTTACACCGGCGATGCAAAACAACGCCTTGTAATTTTGCCGCTACTACTACCTTCCTTCTTAAATATAAGAGGGTGCTTGGATCAAGGGACTATTTTTAGTCTGATTAAAAATAATCTTTTTTAGAGGCTAAAATTTCAAGCATCCCTGACTAAAGAGAGGTTAGGACTAGTCTTGAGGCTAAAAATTTTTAGTCATAGAAAACCTACTAAAATATGTATTACCTTCTCTCTCCTCATTTAATTCCTCTCCTTTAACACATGCGAGCTCTGGATTGGAGAGTTTGGAGGATAAATGTTCAGTAACTTGATTTTAGTCTCTTTAGTATTTGGATCCAAACATGGGTGAGGCTACCAAGTTTTAGTCCCACTACTTTTAGTCATGGAACTAAAACGTATCCAAGCACCCTCTAAGACGTTTGAGCAGTTTAATTAACTCCCCGGTCTTATATTTAAAAATGAAGGTAGCAGTTTCGTTTTACATGCTCTTGCACGTACCTTCAATTCAGTACATCTACCGACACGTGACTCCTCAGCCCTTCATCACGACTTCATGAGCGTTTCCAAACCGACTAGCCTCTCCTCCTACCGCCGCCCCCGCCAATCTCCCTCGTCTTCATGGCCCTAAGGTGCGGTCAATCTCGGCCCTTAGCGGCGGAAGGCCTTCTGTTTCGTTCTTAGTTTTTTTTTCAAAGTTTGTTTAGGGTGTATGTCATGTTTAGAAAGACGAGGCGACGGCGGCTCCGTGAAGATGAGATAAAGTTCTCCTTGCCTAGCCCACGCCGTGGCGGTGCGTCCAGCATTGTTGAAAAATGTGTAGAGGTGTGTCTCTGGCGGATCTTGCTTGATTCTTCCGCCGTTTGTCTACATGTTAGATCCTTCTGATCTATGTGTTTCTCTTAATCGATGATGGCTGATATTCTACGACGTTGGTCCTTTGGGCCTTAACACGACGACTATCTGACTATCTACAATAATAATATTTGTTCGACTCGAATGAGAGGGGAACGATAACGATGGCACGCCTTCGGCTCGTTCCAGTGCTTGTAGGGCATGGATGTAATTTCTTCCACTTTGTGTGTTTTTACTCTCATGATGTTTGAATGGATAGACTAGAAGTTTCATAATGTTTTTTTTATAGTTTTCTAGCGAAGCAGGATCATAGGTTTCAGATTCCCATTTATTCGTTTATGCATGTAATTCTTCAGCTCATAGACACTCTCATTGTCCTTTTATTTCTACTCTCTCTCTCAAGTTCATTTACAGGACTTTGTAATCCATGCCGTACTCTGCATTTGAGCTGAATGAGCCGAATGGAAGTGCACATATATTCAGGATCACTTTGTTCCTGGTGTTTAAGGACCTTGCAGGCCATTACTGCATGTTCTTCATTCAAGGCTTGTCTTGATTGATGCTTCTTCAAAGGAACACTGGTTTTCTACCTGAAGATTCCTGCAGCTTCTCTATCCAGATGCCTCATGTTGTTCTGTTGTTCATTAGAAACAAGGCCTCTTTTGATTCATAGGATAGGATTATCATAGAAATAGAAATTTTGTAGGAAATGAGATGACATGTATCTCAAATCCTATGAGTAGGAATAGGAAACAAGATGTCATTTGGTTGACACCAAAGGAATTTTTTCATTGAGTCTAGGCTCATTTTTATTTTCCTATGAAATGTGGAGAATAGGAACCAATCCTATATAGGAATAGGAATCTATTCCTATGAACCAAAAGGTTTTAAAGAAAAAAATCCTATAAAAATCCTATCCTCTAATTTTTTTATGAAATTTCTCCAAACCAAAGGAGATCTTAAATTTGTAGGTTCCTATTTCTTTCAGCTTTGTTCATCGCCACATATGTAGGTCCAGAAGTTGCTCTTTTTATTTCTTTAACAGGGCCTTCTGTATATCCCTCTGTAATACTCTTGGAGATGAATAAAATCTGACGCCTTCGGCACTATATTTGGCATGAAATTAACTACACGCTAAACGGTGTGTAGTTAATTTCATGTCAAATATAATGCTGATCACATAATAACACGTATATAATATCTTATTTAATATCCGCATGCATTTAATATATTTTAAAATTAACGTGCATTGCATGTATAGATTAACTGGTTGGTATAGATAAGAAGCAGTGGTGGCAGTAGAGACAAAGAAAAATCTAAGACAGCAGCAGGAAAGGGGCGAAAAGGTCCAAGCAGAAAGCAGTAGACGGGCATTATTTTATGCACGCAGAAAGAAAGCGAGGGAAGGGAGGGACGGACGGGCGGACCCGACAGAGACACGGAATGCACACCGGAGCCGCACCCCACCCACATCCAGCCGTGCACAGCTGCGCCGCAGATGGGATCACACGAACCATCCCGCCCGCCCGCCCGCCCCCAAGACCAGCCCCCTCTCCCTCCTCACCTCGCCCCGCCCCTGTCCCCAAATCCGCCACGAGCTCCTCCCCATCCACGACCTCCTGCACGCTCCTCCCCCATCGTCGCCACCAGCTCCTCCTCCTACCCGGCGCATCGCACGGCGCGGCTGCGGCGACGGCCCTTCTCCCTTCTCCGGTGGTGAGCGCTCCTCCCTCCCTGCCTGCCCGGCACCTCCCTGATCTGACATGTCCTGTCCGCAACTCTGCATCTTCGGTTCGTTCGTTCGCCCGGATGGACGGATTCGTCGTGGTCGTCGTGGAGAAATCGGATCGTTCTTGGTCGGCTGTTGGGGCACTGCGGGAGGAGGGATTTCTTTTGCTCGCCTGCGCCCACGGAGGTCCCGGGGCGGCGGAAATGGCGCCGTCCCGGGCGCGGCTATTGGTTCCAATCGTTGCACGGGCGGGAGGGAAGCGGATTTCAATTCTTTCCTGTTATTGATGCTACGGGTGTTCCTTTTTTTTCGCTCGATTAGATATTATTATCATGGCGGCGTAATTGGTACGGCTCCAATCATGGCCGATCGGGAGGACTGCTTTCAATCTCCCAGCAATCCGGAAATGTTCTTCGTCTCTAATCGTTCCTAGCTTTCAGGAGCGGAAAGTTGCATCTTTTTTTCCTGAAATGATTTTGTTTCTTGTACTGTCTCTGATCACCAACAGAACAGAGTAGCCAAGAGCCCCAGACATCATGAGCGGAGGCGTTGAGCCGGAGACCCCACCCAGTAGCGGCGGCAGCGCCACCGGTAGCCCCATGGCCCGGAAGCCGCCGCGTCACCAGCTCACGGCCATACGCCACTGCGCCAGCAGTGCGCGCATCGCCGCGGCCTCCACAGACTTGGTAACCACACTGACTATCCCCTCCAGCTCATTGCCTGGCCATTTCCTCAAACTACTATGTGTTTCTCTTTTGTTTTCTTGCAGGGCTTGGATTCGGGAACACTGAGCTTGATCTCACCAGCAGACATCCGTCCCACCTTCCTGCCGGTCTTCCGGTCTGGGAGCTGCGCCAATATCGGGCCAAAGTCCTACATGGAGGACGAGCATGTTTGCATCGACAGCCTCATCGAGCACCTCGGAATGCGTACCCCTGCTATCCCTGCACCGGGTGCTTTCTATGGGGTGAGTTGGATTACAGTTACCATAAATTTCGCTCCGGTGGTTCCTCACTGTTCTTGTCCCATTAACTGTTTGACAATGCATGTGCTCATTATGAATCAATGATTTAGTCTGGTGTGACTTTTCTGTGATAATAATGCCACCCATTCTGACTTATGTGCAGCACTAATGCTGCGATAATAGCTTCTAGATGTGTTCATTTGCTCAACTTGGAAATGCATGATTACGTCGGTTGTGGACGTATGATGGTGGAAATGATTGTAATACTGTGGTTGAATGATTGCGTTGAGGCGAATCAGTTCATTATAAGCATTGATAGATGCTTTTAGTTTCATTTCTTATTTGCTAGTACAATGGAAACCTCTGCAAACAAAAAGTGTCTTTCTTGAATCATGCTTTTAACAGAAGGAGAAATAGTTCTTTGTAAACAGTAAGAGCTGTATTTTGGATTGAAATTCTACAGTTTTTTATGCTAAACTGGGCCCTGTATTCAATTAAAGAAAAACCACGCCTTGCATATGAATGGCGTCTCCTGGTTCTTGAGTGCAGTAATTATTCGTTTTGTGGGGGAATTTTTTTGTGGCATTTGACTTTACGTAGCACAACTAATGTTTAATGATACATTTTCTTGACATAATTTGCAGGTGTTTGATGGTCATGGTGGTACAGATGCAGTCTGTTTTGTTCGGAAGAACTTACTGAAGTTCATAATCGAAGATGGTCACTTCCCCAACAGCATGGAGAAAGCAATCAGAAGTGCATTTGTAAAGGCTGATCACGCGATTGCAGATTCCCATTCTCTTGACCGCAATTCAGGGACCACAGCATTGACGGCCCTTATTTTTGGCAGGTAAGTTACTAAGTTTTGGTGCTAGTACCAAAACTTTTAATTTTACTGACACAAGGCATCCTAAGAAGACACCTGTCGAATGTTATTGCACCCCCTCCGGTTGGGTTTACCTGTCAATGTTATTGTACTCCCTCCGGTACGGGTATTGGTCTTCAATTTGCCTAAAGAAACATGTGTTAAATGCCACAAAAATTATATCTTCAGATTTGTCGTCGAATGAAGTTTCTAAATATATTATTTTGTGACATATAACACATATTTTATTAGTAAATTGAAGACCTAAAAATCCATGCCTGACTTATAAAACCAACCGGAGGGAGTTTGTAATAATGTTTTCCATTCATTGTATAATATTGCAAGGAGTTAAATCAAAACCAGTTTGTTGACATAGAAAAGAAACTGATTTGAAGCTGGGTATTGTGTTATTCTTGGTTAGAAGAACTCACTGGGTTGTTGGTTAGGCATTTTTGCGACTTTAGTGGTAAATAATTGGACACTATTCCTTCCTACTCCCTCCGTCCCATAATAGTGTCAAAAAACGTCTTACATTATGGGACGGAGGGAGTATTTTTGAAATTATAGAGGCTACTTCATATCCTTTATATCTGACAGCTACTTCACATTTATTGCTTCAACCCCTAATGTCTCAACCGAACACAAGGTTCTTTGCTGTACCAAGCTGTCCTCTGGGCCTCCTTGCCTTTAATAGTTGACACATTACCAGAGTAGAACCTGTATTGTGTTTGCAATCTTTAGATTGGTTATTTGCATCTTATGATATACTCTCATCCACCTCATTCAATGGTACAGGACATTGCTTGTTGCAAATGCAGGAGATTGTCGAGCTGTGTTAGGAAAGCGAGGACGAGCTGTTGAGCTGTCAAAAGATCACAAACCCAACTGCAAGAGTGAAAAGCTCAGGATTGAGAACCTTGGTGGCATAGTCTTCGATGGCTATCTCAATGGTCAGCTATCTGTAGCAAGGGCAATCGGTGATTGGCACGTCAAAGGTTCTAAAGGGTCTATAAGCCCTCTCACTCCAGAACCTGAATTTCAGGAGGTTAGACTCACCGAGGAAGACGAGTTCTTGATAATAGGATGTGATGGCCTTTGGGATGTGATGACCAGCCAATGTGCCGTGTCAATGGTACGGAAAGAGCTGATGGCCCACAACGATCCGGAAAGGTGCTCAAGAGAACTTGTTCAGGAAGCGCTCAGACGAGACACTTGCGACAACCTAACTGCGGTAGTTGTATGCTTCTCAGCAGACCCACCCCCTCAAATTGAGATCCCAAGATTCCGAGTACGGAGAAGTATTTCGATGGAAGGGTTGCATATGCTAAAGGGTGCTCTCGACAGTAATGCCTGACCTCCCTCTCTAAACATGTCTTCCTCCCTCGCGTAACCCTTTTGTTGTATGATCTTATATTATTTGTTGTTGTTCCTTGAAAGTTTTGCCCAGGTCTCGCCACTATAGGTCCCTGGAATAAGTTGTGTAGAATCATGTTCCAAATTTTGTTGAGGTGTAGGCTAATCATTTTGCGAAGGCAATGCTCTGTTTGTACCGGCTAGCGTTTGATTGTCCAGAGTGTAATTGGGCAATGCCCGGCATTCTTATTCTGGTACAAATGACAGTTATTATAGCTGATCAATTTTGCTCTGCTCAGGAGTTATACTAGTCTAAATTATGAACTCCCCCTTATCCCTCAGATGATAAATGATATCATATCTACGTTGGTAAACCTGACAGAGAAATGAACTTTTAATCCTTGCTCTTTATTGTATTGTCTGATGGTAGCATTGTAAGTACAAGTCCAACGATGCCGTGCACATAGCTTGCATAAATTCTTGGGAAGATAGTACTGTAGTACTCCCTCCGTTCCGAATTACTTGTCACATGTATGGATGTATCTAGATGTATTTTAGTTGTAGATACATCCATTTCTAAGACGAGTAATTTGGAACGGAGGGAGTAGTACGAAGCTCACTGATGGACCCATCTACTCAAACTTGCAAATATTTTCTTGTATTGCAACACTTCCACTGACTCCTCTGCTTGCAGCTTGCCTGCGATGCCGCTTGTGTGGCTGCACAGCGATGATCACGTGCGACGAATTTGATCATTTCTGGGATAACTTTTTCCCGAACTGCATTGATTTTGGAACTTTAAAACCATATAATCCCTCGTTCCATCTTGAGGTCTCACTGGACGCAGTGTTGCAGAAGTCCACTTTTTTTTTGTTTGCTTAGTGGCAAAGGTCAACAACTCTGGTGACTGGTGACTCGTTGGGGTTGAAGGGTCTTGTTTGGGTGCTCGTTTACATTTCAGAATGAATCAGACTTCTCTTTTTATAGGGGAGAAAGAATCGGAATAAGGGATCGAATTTATCCTTGTACTCCTTTGTACCCAAGAGGTGGGCTCGATTGGAACATGGGCTTCCCTGACCAGATTCTTCACACCTTAAGTGCAGACTCTCCCCTCCTATTAGGGTTTCGTTTCCTCTCGGCGACTCTCCGAGCCGCCGTTGAGACTATCCTATCCCCTCGCCGATCTTCCTCCGGTCCCTAGCCAAGCTTGGACTGATCAAGGGGCGATCTTGCATTGTTCCCCGGTCTCGGCCTTGTTAGGGTTTACGGGAGGAGGAGAAGGCAGATAGGGTTCCGTCAAACCTGGTGATCGCTGTTTCGTCGGGTTAGGGTTTGCGGTATGGCTAGCCGCGCGTCTGGATCAGGCGCGGAGGCAAGCGATGTTGAGGAGATGATGAAGAATCTGGGCATTACTGAGGATGACCTAGATGATGTGGTTTTCGAGGAGCAAGATGTTCCATCTGAATCAGCGGTGCGGTGGATGGCTATCACAAGAGTTCACACCCCTAAGAACTACATCCAATATTGGTTCTTCCGTAACATGAGGGTTGCCTGGGACCTAGCGCAGGAGGTAAAGATCCGTCCGCTCGAAGAAAATTTGTACACTATGCAGTTCTCGTGCCTCGACGATTGGGAACGCGTCATGGCGGAGGGACCGTGGACCTTCAAAGGAAAAACGGTGGTGCTTGCTGAGTATGACGGGTTCACTAAGCCTTCAGAGGTGAATCTGGATATGCTTGATATATGGGCTCAGATACATGACTTTCCTGACGGGTACTTCCCAATGATTAAAGCACTAGCAGGGAAAATTGGGCAGTACATATACGCTGAACCAAAATCACAAGACTTTGAAGGCAACTTTGTACGAGTTAGGGTTAAGATCAATGTTCATCTTCCTCTAAAGAATGCAGTCTCTATGGTGAAAGAGGGGAAAAGGAAAATCTTTCTGGTAAAATATGAGCGATTACCAGACTGGTGCGCTGTGTGTGGCCACCTTGGACACCACTTTAAGGAGCACGGTGATGGTGTTCATCCACCTGAAGCTCTGGTTTACAAGAATTTGCGGGCATCGTGGTTCAGAGGACCGGGCCGGGGACCGGGAGAAGGAAGAGAGCGTGGCAGATCGGGTCGTGGCCGTGGACGAGGCCGCGTTTCTTCTCAGAGGAGTCAGGAGAGGTGGAATGAGCAGGAGCTTTCAGAGAACATGAAGGAAGATATTGCAATGGATGATGCGGAAAATAACAGGAAAAGGGGCGCCCTAGTGATGCTGGACCCGAGGGGTTCAGCTAGCTCTATGCCTGTTGCCCAACCAAGCAACCCTTTGCCTATGCAGCAGAGTCAAGATGTACCGGTGACCTCTCCATCCAAGTAGGAACCAAAGAGGAACAAGCTTTCTCTACCAGCCCAAGACAACTCAATGGTGAAGAGTCTAGTGTTGACAATAAACAATGATGCGCGTTTGGCGGGCTCCCATGGGGAGTCGCGCCATGCGCAGTGAGTCTACTATGTTGGAACTATCGCGGGGCTGGCAAACCCGCGACAGTTCGAGAGCTTCGTGATCTAACGAGGCAACTTGCCCCCTCTGTATTATGCATTGTCGAAACTCAGATAGAGGGCTCTCGAGTAGAGAATTTAGCAGGCTCATTAGGATTTACCAATAGTTTTGCAGTTAGTAGTTTTGGGAGAAGTGGTGGACTTGATATCTTTTGGAATGATGAAATAAAGCTAGTGGTTGATGGTTACTCCAAGTATCATATTAATGTTGTGATAGATGATCTGGCTCAGATAAAAACTAGGGTCACTTTCGTCTATGGGGAGGCCCAGGTAGTGGAGAGATATAAAACATGGGACATGCTACGCAGCATTGTTGGTGCTAACGATCTGCCATGGGCGGTTATAGGAGACTTTAATGAGGTGTTATACTCACATGAGCACGACGGAGTGGCAAACAGAAGTCAGGCACAAATGGATGCATTTAGAGATGCGCTTGATACATGCGGTTTGTCAGATATAGGCTTCACTGGAATCAACTGGACGTTTGAAAAAAGGTGGCAGGAGGAACTTATGCTAGAGTTCGGCTGGATAGATGCGTCGCTAATCCAGCGTGGTCTTTGGCTTTTCCAACAGCTATTCTGGAACATAAGCACGCGGTTTCTTCTGATCATATTCCCATCTTCCTCCAGCTTGACATGCAGCATGCAGTTTCACGGGGACCGAGGCAGTTCAGGTACGAGATGTGTTGGGAGCGGTGTTGGGGAACGTAGTAATTTCAAAAAAATTCTACGCACACGCAAGATCATGGTGATGCATAGCAACGAGAGGGGAGAGTGTTGTCTACGTACCCTCGTAGACCGGCAACGGAAGTGTTGACACAACGTAGAGGAAGTAGTCGTACGTCTTCCCGATCCGACCGATCCAAGTACCGAACGTACGGCACCTCTGAGTTCTGCACACGTTCAACTCGGTGACGTCCCTCGAGTTCCGATCCAGCAAAACGTTGAGGGAGAGTTTCGTCAGCATGACGGCGTGATGACGGTGATGATGTTCTACCGACGTAGGGCTTCGCCTAAGCACCGCTACGATATGACCGAGGTGGAATATGGTGGAAGGGGGCACCGCACACGGCTAAGGAACGTTCACGAGGATCAACTTGTGTGTCATTGGGTGCCCCCTTGCCTCAGTATATAAAGGAGGGAGAGGGGGAGGTGCGGCCAGCCCTATGGGTGCGCCTGAAGGAGTCCTACTCCAACCGGGAGTAGGACTCCCCCCTCTTGCCTTGTTGGAAAAGGAAGGAGGAAGGGAGAAAGAGGAAAGGGGGGGGGGGCGCCGCCCCCCCTTCCTTGTCCTATTCGGACTAGGGGGGAGGGGGCGCGCGGCCTGCCCTGGCCGGCCCTCCTCTTCTCCCTTATGGCCCATGTAGGCCCAATAACCCCCCGGGGGGTTCCGGTAACCCCCCGGTACTCCGGTAAAATCCCGATTTCACCCGGAACGTTTCCGATATCCAAATATAGGCTTCCAATATATCAATCTTTATGTCTTGACCATTTTGAGACTCCTCGTCATGTCCCTGATCACATCCGGGACTCCGAACAACCTTCGGTACATCAAAACACAAAAACCCTAATTACGGTCGTCACCGAACTTTAAGCGTGCGGACCCTACGGGTTCGAGAACTATGTAGACATGACCGAGACACGTCTCCGGTCAATAACCAATAGCGGAACCTGGATGCTCATATTGGCTCCTACATATTCTACGAAGATCTTTATCGGTCAGACCGCATAACAACATACGTTGTTCCCTTTGTCATCGGTATGTTACTTGCCCGAGATTCGATCGTCGGTATCTCAATACCTAGTTCAATCTCGTTACCGGCAAGTCTCTTTACTCGTTCCGTAATACATCATCCTGCAACTAACTTATTAGTTGCAATGCTTGCAAGGCTTGAGTGATGTGCATTACCGAGAGGGCCCAGAGATACCTCTCCGGCAATCGGAGTGAAAAATCCTAATCTCGAAATACGCCAACCCAACAAGTACCTTCAGAGACACCTGTAGAGCACCTTTATAATCACCCAGTTACTCTGTGACGTTTGGTAGCACACAAAGTGTTCCTCCGGTAAACGGGAGTTGCATAATCTCATAGTCATAGGAACATGTATAAGTTATGAAGAAAGCAATAGCAACAAACTAAACGATCAAGTGCTAAGCTAACAGAATGGGTCGAGTCAATCACATCATTCTCCTAATGATGTGATCCCATTAATCAAATGACAACTCATGTCTATGGTTAGGAAACATAACCATCTTTGATTAACGAGCTAGTCAAGTAGAGGCATACTAGTGACTCTCTGTTTTTGTCTATGTATTCACACATGTATTATGTTTCCGGTTAATACAATTCTAGCATGAATAATAAACATTTATCATGATATAAGGAAATAAATAATAACTTTATTATTGCCTCTAGGGCATATTTCCTTCAGTCTCCCACTTGCACTAGAGTCAATAATCTAGATTACACAGTAATGATTCTAACACCCATGGAGCCTTGGTGCTGATCATGTTTTTCTCGTGGAAGAGGCTTAGTTAGCGGGTCTGCAACATTCAGATCCGTATGTATCTTGCAAATTTCTATGTCTCCCACTTGGACTAAATCCCGAATGGAATTGAAGCGTCTCTTGATGTGTTTGGTTCTCTTGTGAAATCTGGATTCCTGCGCCAAGGCAATTGCACCAGTATTGTCACAAAAGATTTTCATTGGACCCGATGCACTAGGTATGACACCTAGATCAGATATGAACTCCTTCATCCAGACTCCTTCATTTGCTGCTTTCGAAGCAGCTATGTACTCCGCTTCACATGTAGATCCCGCCACGACGCTTTGTTTAGAACTGCACCAACTGACAGCTCCACCGTTCAGTAAAAACACGTATCCGGTTTGCGATTTAGAATCGTCCGGATCAGTGTCAAAGCTTGCATCAACGCAACCATTTACGATGAGCTCTTTGTCACCTCCATATACGAGAAACATATCCTTAGTCCTTTTCAGGTATTTTAGGATGTTCTTGACTGCTGTCCAGTGATCCACTCTTGGATTACTTTGGTACCTCCCTGGTAGACTTATAGCAAGGCACACATCAGGTCTGGTACACAGCATTGCATACATGATAGAGCCTATGGCTGAAGCATAGGGAACACCTTTCATTTTCTCTCTATCTTCTGTGGTGGTCGGACATTGAGTCTTACTCAACTTCACACCTTGTAACATAGGCAAGAACCCTTTCTTTGCTTGATCCATTTTGAACTTCTTCAAAACCTTGTCAAGGTATGTGCTTTGTGAAAGTCCAATTAAGCGTCTTGATCTATCTCTATAGATCTTAATGCCCAATATGTAAGCAGCTTCACCGAGGTCTTTCATTGAAAAACTCTTATTCAAGTATCCCTTTATGCTATCCAGAAATTCTATATCATTTCCAATCAATAATATGTCATCCACATATAATATCAGAAATGCTACAGAGCTCCTACTCACTTTCTTGTAAATACAGGCTTCTCCAAAAGTCTGTACAAAACCAAATGCTTTGATCACACTATCAAAGCATTTATTCCAACTCCGAGAGGCTTGCACCAGTCCATAAATGGATCGCTGGAGCTTGCACACTTTGTTAGCTCCCTTTGGATCGACAAAACCTTCTGGTTGCATCATATACAACTCTTCTTCTAGAAATCCATTCAGGAATGCAGTTTTGAGATCCATTTGCGAAATTTCATAATCATAAAATGCGGCAATTGCTAACATGATTCGGACAGACTTAAGCATCGCTACGGGTGAGAAGGTCTCATCGTACTCAATCCCTTGAACTTGTCGAAAACCTTTTGCAACAAGTCGAGCTTTGTAGACAGTAACATTACCGTCAACGTCAGTCTTCTTCTTGAAGATCCATTTATTCTCAATTGCTTGCCAATCAACGAGCAAGTCAACCAAAGTCCACACTTTGTTCTCATACATGGATCCCATCTCAGATTTCATGGCTTCTAGCCATTTTGCGGAATCTGGGCTCACCATCGCTTCTTCATAGTTCGTAGGTTCATCATGATCTAGTAGCATGACTTCCAGAACAGGATTACCGTACCACTCTGGTGCGGATCTTACTCTGGTTGATCTACGAGGTTCGGTAGTAACTTGATCTGAAGTTTCATGATCATTATCATTAGCTTCATCACTAATTGGTGTAAGTGTCACAGAAACTGGTTTCTGTGATGTACTACTTTCCAATAAGGGAGCAGGTACAGTTACCTCATCAAGTTCTACTTTTCTCCCACTCACTTCTTTCGAGAGAAACTCCTTCTCTAGAAAAACTCCGAATTTAGCAACAAAAGTTTTGCCTTCGGATCTGTGATAGAAGGTGTACCCAACAGTCTCCTTTGGGTATCCTATGAAGACACATTTCTCCGTTTTGGGTTCGAGCTTATCACGTTGAAGCTTTTTCACATAAGCATCGCAGCCCCAAACTTTCAGAAATGACAACTTTGGTTTCTTGCCAAACCACAGTTCATAAGGCGTCGTCTCAACGGATTTCGATGGTGTCCTATTTAACGTGAATGCAGTCGTCTCTAAAGCATAACCCCAAAACGATAACGGTAAATCAGTAAGAGACATCATAGATCGCACCATATCTAATAAAGTACGATTACGACGTTTGGACACACCATTACGCTGTGGTGTTCCGGGTGGCGTGAGTTGCGAAACTATTCCGCATTGTTTCAAATGTAGACCAAACTTGTAACTCAAATATTCTCCTCCACGATCAGATCGTAGAAACTTTATTTTCTTGTTACGATGATTTTCAACTTCACTCTGAAATTCTTTGAACTTTTCAAATGTTTCAGACTTATGTTTCATTAAGTAGATATACCCATATCTGCTTAAATCATCTGTGAAGGTGAGAAAATAATGATATCCGCCACGAGCCTCAACATTCATTGGACCACATACATCTGTATGTATGATTTCCAACAAATCCGTTGCTCTCTCCATAGTACCGGAGAACGGCGTTTTAGTCATCTTACCCATGAGGCACGGTTCGCAAGTACCAAGTGATTTATAATCAAGTAGTTCCAAAAGTCCATCAGTATGGAGTTTCTTCATGCGCTTTACATCGATATGACCTAAACGGCAGTGCCACAAATAAGTTGCACTATCATTATCAACTCTGCATCTTTCGATTTCAACATTATGAATATGTGTATCACTACTATCGAGATTCATAAAAAATAGACCACTCTTTAAGGGTGCATGACCATAAAAGATATTACTCATATAAATAGAACAACCATTATTCACTGATTTAAATGAATAACTGTCTCGCATCAAACAAGATCCAGATATAATGTTCATGCTCAACACTGGCACCAACTAACAATTATTTAGGTCTAATACTAATCCCGAAGGTAGATGTAGAGGTAGCGTGCCGACCGCGATCACATCGACTTTGGAACCATTTCCCACGCGCATCATCACCTCGTCCTTAGCCAATCTCCACTTAATCCGTAGCCCCTGTTTCGAGTTGCAAATGTTAGCAACAGAACCAGTATCAAATACCCAGGTGCTACTGCGAGCATTAGTAAGGTACACATCAATAACATGTATATCACATATACCTTTGTTCACTTTGCCATCCTTCTTATCCGCCAAATACTTGGGGCAGTTTCGCTTCCAGTGACCAGTCTGCTTGCAGTAGAAGCACTCAGTCTCAGGCTTAGGTCCAGACTTGGGTTTCTTCTCCTGAGCAGCAACTTGTTTGCTGTTCTTCTTGAAGTTCCCTTTCTTCTTCCCTTTGCCCTTTTTCTTGAAACTGGTGGTCTTATTGACCATCAACACTTGATGCTCCTTCTTGATTTCTACCTCCGCGGCTTTTAGCATTGCGAAGAGCTCAGGAATAGTTTTATTCATCCCTTGCATATTATAGTTCATCACAAAGCTTTTGTAGCTTGGTGGCAGTGATTGAAGAACTCTGTCAATGACACTATCAACAGGAAGATTAACCCCCAGTTGAGTCAAGTGATTATGATACCCAGATATTTTGAGTATATGTTCACTGACAGAACTATTCTCCTCCATTTTGCAGCTATAGAACTTATTGGAGACTTCATATCTCTCAATCCGGGCATTTGCTTGAAATATTAACTTCAACTCATGGAACATCTCATATGCTCCATGATGTTCAAAACATCGTTGAAGACCCGGTTCTAAGCCGTAAAGCATGGCACACTGAACTATCGAGTAGTCATCAGCTTTGCTCTGCCAGACGTTCATAACATCTGGTGTCGCTCCTGCAGCAGGCTTGGCACTTAGCGGTGCTTCCAGGACGTAATTCTTCTGTGCAGCAATGAGGATAATCCTCAAGTTACGGACCCAGTCCGTGTAATTGCTACCATCATCTTTCAACTTTGCTTTCTCAAGGAACGCATTAAAATTCAACGGAACAACAACACGAGCCATCTATCTACAATCAAACATAGACAAGCAAGATACTATCAGGTACTAAGTTCATGATAAATTTAAGTTCAATTAATCATATTACTTAAGAACTCCCACTTAGAAAGATATCCCTCTAATCCTCTAAGTGATCACGTGATCCAAATCAACTAAACCATGTCCGATCATCACGTGAGATGGAGTAGTATCAATGGTGAACATCAATATGTTGATCATATCTACTATATGATTCATGCTCGGCCTTTTGCTCTCCGTGTTCCGAGGCCATATCTGTTATATGCTAGGCTCGTCAAGTTAAACCTGAGTATTCCGCGTGTGCAACTATTTTGCACCCGTTGTATTTGAATGTAGAGCCTATCACACCCGATCATCACGTGGTGTCTCAGCACGAAGAACTTTCGCAACGGTGCATACTCAGGGAGAACACTTATACTTTGATAATTTAGTGGGGAATCATCTTATAATGCTACCGTCAATCAAAGCAAGATAAGATGCATAAAAGATAAACATCACATGCAATCAATATAAGTGATATGATATGGCCATCATCATCTTGTGCTTGTGATCTCCATCTCCGAAGCACCTTCATGATCACCATCGTCACCGGTGCAACACCTTGATCACCATTGTAGCATCGTTGTCGTCTCGCCAATCTTATGCTTCCACGACTATCGCTACCGCTTAGTGATAAAGTAAAGCATTACAACGCAATTGCATAGCATACAATAAAGCGACAACCATATGGCTCCTGCCAGTTGCCGATAACTCGGTTACAAAACATGATCAACTCATACAATAAAATTTAGCATCATGTCTTGACGATATCACATCACAACATGCCCTGCAAAAACAAGTTAGACGTCCTCTACTTTGTTGTTGCAAGTTTTACGTGGCTGCTACGGGCTTAGCAAGAACCGTTCTTACCTACGCATCAAAACCACAACGATAGTTTGTCAAGTTGGTGCTGTTTTAACCTTCGCAAGGACCGGGCGTAGCCACACTTGGTTCAACTAAAGTTGGAGAAACTGACACCCGCCAGCCACCTGTGTGCAAAGCACGCCGGTAGAACCAGTCTCGCGTAAGCGTACACGTAATGTCGGTCCGGGCCGCTTCATCCAACAATACCGCCGAACCAAAGTATGACATGCTGGTAAGCAGTATGACTTATATCACCCACAAATCACTTGTGTTCTACTCGTGCACAACATCAACGCATAAAACCTAGGCTCGGATGCCACTGTTGGGGAACGTAGTAATTTCAAAAAAATTCCTACGCACACGCAAGATCATGGTGATGCATAGCAACGAGAGGGGAGAGTGTTGTCTACGTACCCTCGTAGACCGACAACGGAAGTGTTGACACAACGTAGAGGAAGTAGTCGTACGTCTTCCCGATCCGACCGATCCAAGTACCGAACGTACGGCACCTCCGAGTTCTGCACACGTTCAACTCGGTGACGTCCCTCGAGTTCCGATCCAGCAAAACGTTGAGGGAGAGTTTCGTCAGCACGACAGCGTGATGACGGTGATGATGTTCTACTGACGTAGGGCTTCGCCTAAGCACCGCTACGATATGACCGAGGTGGAATATGGTGGAAGGGGGCACCGCACACGGCTAAGGAACGATCACGAGGATCAAATTGTGTGTCATGGGGTGTCCCCTTGCCTCAGTATATAAAGGAGGGAGAGGGGGAGGTGCGGCCGGCCCTATGGGTGTGCCTGGAGGAGGACTCCCCCCTCTTGCCTTGTTGGAAAAGGAAGGAGGAAGGGAGAAAGAGGAAAGGGGGGCGCCGCCCCCCCTTCCTTGTCCTATTCGGACTAGGGGGGGAGGGGGCGCGCGGCCTGCCCTGGCCGGCCCTCCTCTTCTCCCTTATGGCCCATGTAGGCCCAATAACCCCCGGGGGGGTTCCGGTAACCCCCCGGTACTCCGGTAAAATCCCGATTTAACCCGGAACGTTTCCGATATCCAAATACAGGCTTCCAATATATCAATATTTATGTCTCGACCATTTCGAGACTCCTCGTCATGTCCGTTATCACATCCGGGACTCCGAACAACCTTCGGCACATCAAATCACAAAAACCCTAATTACGGTCGTCACCGAACTTTAAGCGTGCGGACCCTACGGGTTCGAGAACTATGTAGACATGACCGAGACACGTCTCCGGTCAATAACCAATAGCGGAACCTGGATGCTCATATTGGCTCCTACATATTCTACGAAGATCTTTATCGGTCAGACCGCATAACAACATACGTTGTTCCCTTTGTCATCGGTATGTTACTTGCCCGAGATTCGATCGTCGGTATCTCAATACCTAGTTCAATCTCGTTACCGGCAAGTCTCTTTACTCGTTCCGTAATACATCATCCTGCAACTAACTTATTAGTTGCAATGCTTGCAAGGCTTGAGTGATGTGCATTACCGAGAGGGCCCAGAGATACCTCTCCGACAATCGGAGTGACAAATCCTAATCTCGAAATACGCCAACCCAACAAGTACCTTCGGAGACACCTGTAGAGCACCTTTATAATCACCCAGTTACGTTGTGACGTTTGGTAGCACACAAAGTGTTCCTCCAGTAAACGGGAGTTGCATAATCTCATAGTCATAGGAACATGTATAAGTTATGAAGAAAGCAATAGCAACAAACTAAACGATCAAGTGCTAAGCTAACAGAATGGGTCAAGTCAATCACATCATTCTCCTAATGATGTGATCCCGTTAATCAAATGACAACTCATGTCTATGGTTAGGAAACATAACCATCTTTGATTAACGAGCTAGTCAAGTAGAGGCATACTAGTGACTCTCTGTTTTTGTCTATGTATTCACACATGTATTATGTTTCCGGTTAATACAATTCTAGCATGAATAATAAACATTTATCATGATATAAGGAAATAAATAATAACTTTATTATTGCCTCTAGGGCATATTTCCTTCAAGCGGGACCCCAAGCGTGCGGAAGTGATTGGCGACGGGTGGGCCGCACAGAATCTGGACAACATCAGACCAGTGGAGCAGGTGCGACAAAAGCTGCAGCGTGTGTCGGGTGATGTCTCTGCATAGGATCGTGAGCACTTTGGCTATGTAAGACAGCAGATTGCACGATTGCAGAAACAGCTACAGGAGCTGCGCGGCCTCCCAGGTAGATTCGGGCCTAACCACATGGAGTTAAAAATTACAGAAAATCTAGTTGAGTTATATCATCGCGAGGAGATATTATGGCGCCAGAGGGCAAGGCTCGAGTGGCTGATGCATGGAGATAAAAACACATATTTGTTTCATTTACGTGCAAGTAGAAGGAGACGGAAAAAATCAGATTAGGGCTCTTCAGAAAGAGTCCGGTCAGCTCACAGAGAATAGAGACGAGATGGAAGCAATGACAACCGCCTTTTATAAAAACCTGTATAGCTCAGAGGGAGTACAGGATATGGAGAGTGTCCTATCTACCGTACCATGCAAAGTAACACAGGGAATGAATGATATGTTGAACGCCCCCTACACCCAAGCAGAAGTTAAAAAAGCACTTTTCCAAATGTTTCCCACGAAAGCACCGGGCCCGGATGGTTTTCCGGCCCACTTCTTCCAACGCCATTGGGAG
The DNA here is from genome assembly GCF_056163025.1 of Triticum urartu. Classification (NCBI taxonomy): domain Eukaryota; kingdom Viridiplantae; phylum Streptophyta; class Magnoliopsida; order Poales; family Poaceae; genus Triticum; species Triticum urartu. The sequence continues at coordinate 368,932,068 of NC_141873.1, forward strand.
GTCTGCAGAGAGGATGTCACAAAAGCAGTGCTTGATATCGTAGAGGGCAAGGAATCAGCAAGAAGCATTAATGAGACAGTTCTGGTTTTGATCCCAAAGGTTAAAAACCCCACACCGTTGTCACAATTTCGGGCGATCAGTCTATGTAACGTCCTCTAAAAAATTGCATCCAAGGTAATCTCTAATCGTTTGAAAGTCATTCTTCGGAGATTGTTTCAGAGGAGCAGTCATCCTTTGTCCCAGGGAGATTAATAACTAATAATATTGTGACTGCCTACGAGTACTTGCATTTCATGAAGAGGAACAAAGCAAAGAAACATCAATCATGCGCTTTGAAACTCGATATGATGAAAGCTTATGACAGGGTAGAATGGGAGTATCTACAAGCAATCATGTTGAAACTTGATTTTTCTCAGAGGTGGGTGAATATTGTCATGGGACTGGTATCTTCAGTTACTTTCTCAGTTCAGTTTAATGGAAAGAGGTTGGAGGAGTTTACACCAACACGTTGGATCAGACAAGGGGACCCGATATCTCCGTACTTGTTCTTGCTAGCAGTAGAGGGCCTTTCGTGCTTGTTAAAATCAAGAAGTGAGTCATCCAACATGAGTGGTTTACAAGTGGTGCCCTCGGCACCTAGGGTGAATCACTTATTATTCGCTGATGACAGCCTGCTGTTTTTCAAGGCAAATAGTGCGGGGGCTACCGAGGTGAACCTAGTCCTGGACAGATACTGCCAGGCCTCCAGGCAGCGTATCAACTACAACAAGTCATCGGTTTATTTCAGCAAAGGGGTTCCCGACAGTATCCGGACAGAGGTGAAAACGGTGTTGCAAGTCCCAAATGAGACCCTAAATGAGAAATATTTAGGTATGCCCTCAGATATAGGTTCATCTAAAAACGGTGCTTTCAAATACTTGAAGGATTGTCTATGGAGCAAAGTGCAAGGGTGGATTGAGAGCACAATGTCTTCAGCAGGAAAAGAGGTTTTGGTGAAAGCGGTAGCCCAAGCAGTTTCGGTCTTCTCCATGTCCTGTTTCAAATTGCCATGAGGTTTGTGCGAACACCTCAATATGTTAATCCGGAAATTTTGGTGGGGAAGCAAGGAGGGAAAGCGAAAACCCCATTGGGTTTCGTGGAAGACTATGACCCAACCAAAAGGAATGGGTGGTTTAGGCTTTAAGGATTTTGAACTTTTTAACTTGGCTATGTTAGCAAAGCAGGCATGGAGGCTGTTGCAGGAGCCCGACTCTCTCAGCGCGCGTATTCTGAAGAGTGTATATTACCCGAGCTGCTCAATTTTGGATGCTTCATTGGGGAACCACCCAAGTCAGATTTGGAGGGCAATTATAGAGGGGCGTGATACTCTGAAGATGGGCCTGATCAAGCGCATTGGCACTGGAGAATCGACAAAGATTTGGGAAGAGAATTGGCTTCCCAGAGAGGAGATGATGAAACCTTATGGGTGCGTTATTCAAAATCCCCCTATGCTAGTGTCGGAGCTTATAAATAACACGTCGGCAAGCTGGGATAGAGAGAAGGTGGAGTCAGTGTTCATGCCAATGGATATTCAAATCATACTAAGCATTCCCCTATGCACTCGCAATATCTCTGATTTCTGGAGTTGGCACTATGAAAAGAATGGCTCTTTCTCGGTCCGCTCGGCATATCGCATGCTTGTAGCTACCGGGTTTAGGAGAGAGGCTGTAACGCCCCGAGACCGATGTGCCAGGTGTCCTCCAGTTATTCGCTGTTGTTGCCTTGTCATTTGCTTGCGTGTTGCATTTCATCATGTCATCATTTGCATAGCACCATCATGTTTTTCAAAACTTGCATTCGTCTGGGTTCTCCGAGTTCTCTCCGTTGTCCGTTCTGAGCCCAACCACACTTGCACACACCCGCGACATGTCCGAAATAGTATTTTATAAGTGGCCGGAAAATGTTCTCGGAATGGGATGAAAGTTGGCATGTGGTGTTGTTATGTTGTAGGTAGGCCGCCTGCCAAGTTTCATCGCATTCAGAGTTCGTTTGATAGCCCAACGGATAACTATAGCGACATTATAGTCGGTCTAACGTCGGATGTTTTCGGTCTCCGGAAACAGATGCCGGGCCCTCTCTCTCTTCTCCCCCTCGCAGTCTCGCCACAGCCCACCTAGTCCATCCTCCTTCCCCTCTTCGCTTCCGGAGTTATCCGATGCGACCGCACGGTCCGAAACCCCCTCTGCACAGTGCATCGAACCCCTCACGTGCGCGTCCGAAATTGTCCCGAACCCGACCCGGGCAATCGTCACCGTTGGATCCGGATCATCCCCAAACATCTACAAAACGTCTCCGTTTTGTTAATTGGACTTCCTAACATATTTTTTCTTGACCATCCGATTAAGATCGGAGGGATCAAATGCCACTAAACTTAGCCCTTTTTGCTATATATAGATCTACCAATAGCCTATTTTGGGCAAACCCTAGAAATTAGGAGGCTTGTCCCATCAGTCCAATTCAGCCGGCGCCACATTCCAAATCCCCCTCGAAACCTCCCCCTGTCGGATCCAATCAAGCAGTGCTCCTCCTTGGATCCCGCAGCGCACCCACCAACCAAAGCTTCTCCCGATCCTCTCTGTCCCATCCACCCCATCGATCGACTTTGTCCTTCTCCTCGCCTCTCCCTCAACCGGACGTCGCCGCCGGCGACCAGCACCCCCAGGCCGGCCTTGTCTCCCTTCTCCTCGGTCGTCTCTTTCCGTTTCTCCTTCCCCGTGCTCACCCGCTCTTCCGTCATCGTCTGCCTGCAGGGAACGAGGAGGACGTCGTCCGACGCCATGGACGGCCTCGAGCTCGTCCCCATCGCCGGCCTCCTCTCCTGGAATCTCCAGCCTCATCCCGCCTCCGTCTCCCCTGGTTATGCGAGAGCTCGAGGACGAGGATGAGCCCCTTGCCTCGTCTCGATCCTGTGGATCCGAATGCCCAGCGCCGCTCGTCGTCGTCCGCCAGGATTCTGCGCCTCGCCGAGTTCCCTGCCGCGCCGCTGGAGCTCCATTCCCGTGCCCAGATTAGCCGGATCCCGCCATCCCAGTCCCTTCCGGCCGGTCCTCGCCGGAGCCCTCGCCGGTCTTCGCGCCATCGCCGGCCTCCCCTGCATCCTGCATCGAGCAGGAGAGGAACGCACGCAGCCAGCGCCTCCGCTCGCCTGCGTTGACTGGAGCGCTGCGATGGCCTGCCTCTTTGCCTCGATCCAGCCCAACTGCCCCCCAAGACCGCCATCGCCAGATCGAACCAAGGCCCAGCTGCGCCCCAGCGTGCCTCCTCTTCACCGATTTGAGCCAGGCCCACTGGGTGAGGCCACACCCCAGCGCCCCACCTTTTATTTTTTTTTCTGTTGGGCTTGTCTCAGTTTCGGCCCATATAGTGTTTTTCCCTGTGTGCGAAATTTACCTATTATCCAGAGTTTGCCCGTTTTATAGATTGGACCCTATACTTCATGCATATAATAACTCTCAAACCATGTATTATACGTAACAACTTTATATATGAAACTTGCTTAGAATTTTGTCTAGTTTAATAATATGCAACTTTCACCCATGTTTAAGATGTTTAAAATGATGTTTGATTAAATTTGCTCCTATGCCATGTTAAAATGCTTTAATTCATAACTAAATAACCGTAACTCCAAATTTAATAAACTTTATATGTAAATGGGGTAGAATTTTGCCTAGTTTAACATGGTGCACTCATCTTGCATGTTAAACAACTCTAAAATATGGTTTAGGGCAGAACAGGACCTAACCTAATATATGCACATGAGGAGTTTCCGGATTTGTTGTTTGTTGTTCCCGGACTCATTTAAACTTGACTAGATAGGTAGTTTTGCTTTGCTTCACTTCTTGCCATGTTTAACAACATTTAATATTGTTGGGTACATAAACAAGATCGAACTAAATAAGTCACGTGGTGTTTCGTCAATATGCAACGGAGTTGCATATTGAGCTCCACTTAATTTGTAGGGTTGTTTGTGCACTTTGCCATGCCATGTATCTTTAAACCGGACATGCATCATACTTGGTTGTGCATCATGCCATGTCTATGTGGTGGTTGTTTACTAGGTTGTTTGCTCTTTTCCGGTGTTGCTTCTTCGGGTTGGTTCCGATAACGTCGCGTTTGTGAGGTTTCGTTCGACTACGTCCATTTGTCTTCTTCAGGGACTCGTTCTTATTCCTTGCGGGATTTCAGGCAAGATGACCATACCCTCGAAATCACTTCTATCTTTGCTTGCTTAGTTGCTCGCTCTTTTGCTATGCCTATGCTGCGATACCTACCACTTGCTTATCATGCCTCCCATATTGTTGAACCAAGCCTCTAACCCACCTTGTCCTAGCAAACCGTTGTTTGGCTATGTTACCGCTTTGCTCAGCCCCTCTTATAGCGTTGTTAGTTGCAGGTGAAGATTGGAGCTTGTTCCATGTTTGGAACATGGATATTTTGTTGGGATATCACAATATCTCTTATTTAATTAATGCATCTATATACTTGGTAAAGGGTGGAAGGCTCGGCCTTATGCCTGGTGTTTTGTTCCACTCTTGCCGCCCTAGTTTCCGTCATATCGGTGTTATGTTCCCGGATTTTACGTTCCTTACGCGGTTGGGTTATAATGGGAACCCCTTGACAGTTCGCCTTGAAGAAAACTCCTCCAGCAAGGCCCAACATTGGTTTTACCATTTGCCACCTAGCCTTTTCTTTCCCTTGGGTTCTGCAGACTCAAGGGTCATCTTTATTTAAAACCCCCGGGCCAGTGCTCCTCTGAGCGTTGGTCCAACCCAGAGCACCGTGCAGGGCCATCCCTTGGCAACTTGGGTCACATCGGCTCCTGTACGCTTAGCTTATCCGGTGTGCCCTGAGAACGAGATATGTGCAGCTCCTATCGGGATTTGTCGGCACAGCGGGTGGTCTTGCTGGACTTGTTTTACCATTGTCGAGGATGTCTTATAGAACCGGGATACCGAGTCTGATCGGAATGTCTCGGGAGGAGGTCTATTCCTTCGTCGACCGTGAGAGCTTGTCATGGGCTAAGTTGGGACACCCTTGCAGGGTTTTGAACTTTCGAAAGCCGTGCCCGCGGTTATGGGCAGATGGGAATTTGTTAATATCCGGTTGTAGAAAACCTGAAGTTGACCTTAATTAAAATACATCAACCGCGTGTGTTACCGTGATGGTCTCTTTCCGGCGGAGTCCGGGAAGTGAACACGGTGTTGGAGTTATGCTTGACGTAGGTTGTTTTAGGATCACTTCTTGATCATAGTTTCACGATCGTGCTTTGCCTCCTCTTCTCGCTCTCTTTTGCGAACAGGTTAGCCACCAGATATGCTAGTCGCTTGCTGCAGCTCCACCTCATACCTTTTACCTTACCCATAAGCTTAAATAGTCTTGATCACGAGGGTGCGAGATTGCTGAGTCCCCGTGGCTTACAGATACTTCCAAAACCAGCTTGCAGGTGCCGATGAGTCCGTGCAGATGACGCAACCAAGCTCAGGAGGAGCTCGATGAAGATCTTGTCCTTTGTGTTGTTTCGTTCTAGTTGATCAGTAGTGGAGCCCAGTTGGGGTCGATCGGGGACCTTTGTCGCATTTGGGGTTCTTCTTTTATTTTTGCTCCGTAGTCGGGCCCTGATTGTATTTGGATGTTGTAATGCTTTATTCATGTATTGTGTGAAGTGGCGATTGTAAGCCAACTATGTATCTCTTTCCCTTATGTATTGCATGGGTTGTGTGAAGATTACCTCACTTGCGACATTGCTTTCAATGCGGTTATGCCTCTAACTCGTGCTTCGACACGTGGGAGATATAGCCGCATCGAGGGCGTCACAGAGGCATGGCTTGAGAATACTTCGGGTCCTTCAAGCATGGCGACGGAGGAGAGATCTTGGAAGAGTTTGTGGAGTATGAGAGTGCCTGGCAAGGTGAGGATGTTCCTCTGGAGACTCTCAAAGCATTCGATCCCAACAAACGATGTCCGTGCGAGAAGACATATGACACACTCAAGTTCATGTGGCATGTGTGGGGCACCCGACTCGTGGAGACACTCGCTCATCGATTGCACGTCCTCACGGTGCACCTGGGCGCTTTTGGATGGCGAACTTCTTCAAAAAATGATGTCAAATACCGAACCAAAGGCCAAGCAGTGGTTATTTTCTCTAATGGAACCGTTATCACATGCTGAATTTGTGAAGATCTCGGTGATTCTTTGGGCTATGTGGGTAGCGAGGCGAAAAGCTATACACGAAGGGATTTTTCAGAGCCCACATGCGATCATGTCCTTTGCAGAGAGGTACATTGATGAACTTGAGGTAATCAATGGAAAACAGGACCAGGTAAGGACTCAACCAAGAGTGGTACAAAATAGCAACAGGAAACCCAAAGCACCTCCTAATGGCTACGCCAAAATTAATGTTGATGAGGGGTGCAGGAAAGGAAGTCGGGGAACAGCGGCAGCAGTATGCAGAGATAACTCGGGTACTTTTCTTGGTAGCTCGACTCTAGTTATCAGAGGTGTGGATGATCCGGTAACACTAGAGGCAATAGCGTGCCGGGAAGGTTTGGCGCTCGCAGCTGATCTTCACTTAAACCAATTTGTGGTAGCGTCAGACGCAAAGGAGGTGGTGAATGCCATACATAACGACAGCAACTGCACTTATGGAGCAATCATCAAGGAGATTAGAGTCCAACAATCTTCTTTTCATTGTAATTTTTGTTTTGAAGGCCGTTTGAACAATTTAGAAGCTCATAGATTAGCCAAGCATGCTCTTTCTCTGGGTCCGGGGCGCCACGTTTGGTTTGGCCAACCCCATAACCCGATTTGTATCCCACAACATGTGGTCTTTGATGAATAAAGCTTGGCTATTACCCTAAAAAAAGTGCAGACTCTGACCGGAGCAAAGTATGTTAATTTGCGTGCTTCCGACGCATGTTTTAGTCCCCGAACCATAGAACAATTAACGTAGATCAATTCTTCTACATTGATTTTTATTACTTACTGGGTGCTGCTATGCATCGGTCGGCGCATCAAGATCCGTCACCTTCCGAGCCGTTGAATCTGATGCAATCTAATAGGTGAACGTATTTCTCTACTTCGCAACAGAGATCTTGTCGCAGAAACATTTGTATCATCGGTTGTGTTATGGATTTTTTTGCAACACATGTCTAATTGCAGTTTTTTTTGCAACAGACGTCTTGTTGCAGATTTTTTTTTGCAATAGAGTTTTTGTTGTAGATTTTTTTGCAACATAAGTGATGTTGCAGAATTTCTATTTGCAGTATTCACTTTTTTGCAACACAGGTATTGTTATGGAAAAAACTTTTGAAACACATGTGATGTTTCAGAAAAACTTATCGAGGACGCTGTATTCCTACCTGCATTGCCCAACATAAAAGATGTGATTAGCGGCCGGCTGTTCAGAAGCTTTTCCCTTGCTATAAACCCATTGAACAACCAGAGAGTATTGGGTCCTGATCCTGGGAAGTTCATGTACTATCGTGTAACAACATCGCCAACAGGCGCGCTAGATTAGCCGCGCGTTAAAAAAACGCTTTATTGCGCGTGCGGGACCAAAACGGGCGCTCCAGCAGCCACGTTAAAATCGCATGCGCGGTAAAGTTGGTTCAGCGTGCGGAGGAAAACGACATCGCACGTATGTATTTGGTGCGCTAGCTCCCGCGCGCTGGACAACGACGATTCACACGCGAGTGACCAACTGTCGCCCACCTCTCTGGCCGCCCCGCCCCACGCAGCCGTCGGTGAAATTCCACCGATGGAAGGCTGTGCCGACATCCCCCCAACTGATCCCTACACCCGCAACCCCTCCGCCGCCGCCGCCGCATACCCTAGCACGGGGTTGAGCTTCGGCTTCGCCGCTGGCGCCCCTCCTCCTCCAAGCATCGGTCTTGCGCGCGACCTTTTGATGGCACCATGGACGACCTCGCAGGGTGGCATCATGCCGCCGCTCGCCATGAAGCCACAACCCTCCGTCTCCAAGCGGCGACGGCAATGAAGTTGGTTGACACGATAAACCCAAGTGGCACTAATGATAGAGATAGGGTAAGTGCCATTTCTTTATGTTCCATGTTCATGCTTCATCTTTTGTGTTTCAAGTGGTAACTTGTTCTTTTGTTTGTAGCTCACTATTGCACAAAACTTGTTCGAAGAGAAGAGAAGAAGACCAAGAAAGGCAAGGTCAAGAAAGGGAGAGCATTTGTGTTGCCCCATTGCTTCAAAGTGCTGAAGGATGAAGAGAAATGGAAGACCCGTGATGTCCTAGAGGAGAGCAAGAAACGCAATGGAACTATTGATTTGGACGATGATGATGATGAGGAGGAGGCATCAAGTGATGACTGCAAGAGGAGACCTACACCAAACTCGGTTGCCTATTCCAAGCGAAAAAGACGAAGTGAAGATAAGAAACAAGCAAAAGAAAATAAGAAGGGAGGAGATGATGAGATAAAGAATGCCATGGAAGCTATGGTGAAGGCAAGAAAGGAAGCAAATGAGGAGAGGAGGATGGCAAGGAGCCAAGAGTTGGTGGCCAAGGAGAGGAGGTTGGTGGCCGAGGAGAGGAAGGTAGCATTGGAGGAGAAGAAATTGGCCATGGAGGAGCGAGCTAGATTATTGGAATGGGAGAAGTACTTGTTCTTCATGGACATATCTACCTTCAATGATAGGCAAAAAGAGTTCATCAATCTTTTTCGTGATGAAGTCTTGGTCCAGAAAAGATTGATGGCCATGGGAGACATGAGAGCTACCATGGGAGGCTTCGGAGGCATGGGAGCTACCATGAGAGGCTTGGGAACAAGCATGGGAGGCGTGGGCACCATGTGCGGCATGGGAGGCATGGGAGCACCTACGGGAGGCATGGGTGGTTTCGGAGCTACCATGGGAGGCATGGGAGAACCTACGGGAGGCATGGGTGGCTTCGAAGCTACCATGGGAGGCATGAGAGACATGAGTTTTGGGTCTCTCATGGGAGGCATGGGAGCACCTCCGGGCGATATGGGTAGACGCATGGCTTTCGATGTGCCTCACACGCCTTCGCATGATGCTGTTGGAGATAGTGCGAACATCGTCCGAGTTCCCAATGATGATGAGGCGCTTGAAAATGGAGAAGAGGAGGAAGAATCATCTTCGGAAGAGGAGGAAGATGATGTGGCATGATTGTTGACGGTTTATTTGTTTGTATGAACTTTTATTTATCATGAATTCGGTTGGGTGATTTTGAACTATGACATACAATTGAACTATGCTATGTTGCTCCAACTCACTATTTTGCACATTTGTTTATGTTTGAGTTCATCATATTGTCAAATAGGTAAGTGTTGTTTCATATTTGCCAAGAGCCGGTTGGTCACACGCGCTGTATTTTACCGCGCTTGGTGAAGCGCTACAACGGCGTGCTAAATTTAGAGCGCTTGAAAAAACAACTAACCCTCCCGCGCGCGAAAACGCTATTTCGGCACTGTAAAACTTTTTAAGCATGCCGCCCTACCGCGCGTCTGTTGGAGATGCTCTAATGCTTCAGTTAAGGACCTAGCGCTAAGAGGGGAGGCCACGATTGGGCCGACCAATTTGGTGCACATTGTAGCAACGACACATAGTAGCAATCGTTTTTATTCAATTTTTAACTCTATAAAAAATTAAAATAGGAGTTTTTGAATCCTTAGACATTTTTTAAAACATGAACATTTTTTCAAATTTATGATTTTTTTGAAAACATAAAAGTCTTAAGAAATTCCAAAAAATTGAAAATTTGATTTTTTTTTGAAAGCACTAAAACATTTTTTAATCCATTTTAATGAAAATATTTTTTAGTTCCAAAAAATATATTTGGAACATGATTTAATAAAGTCCCAAACATTTTATAAATTCCAAATAGATTTGAGAAAAATCATACATTTTTAAAATGAACATTTTTGAAAGGAAAAAGAAAAATTAATCCCAAGACAATCAGTAAAACAAAAAAACAAGGAAAAATGAAATAAGCAAAAAAAATCGAACCTGAGCTAGTCTTTTGGATGGACTGGATAAAAATAGAGGAATAGGAAAGGAATGTAGATATGGAAGTATGGAACAGAAAACCAAAGGAAGCTCTCACGAGAAGGCGTTCGAATGAACTGCGAAATGTACATATTTGTTTTTCTTACAGTATAATGCTTGGCAGTATGAGATGATATTTGTTTATTCAGCCGCACAGTGAGTACTCTTGTCCTCACCTCACGTACCACACATAGGTCGACTTTTTTATTCCGGCAAGCACAACAGCAACCTTGTCTAACGCATGGCAGCCAGCGCCTGCCTCGGGCTTCCGCTCAAAAAATGAGGAGCTGGTGGATATTTCTAATCCTATGAAATCAGTACTGCCAGGCCAGTTTTCCTCTGAAATACTATTCACCTTTCCTGTGTTACGAACGGTTGCAAGAAAGAATACCATAGGAACTGTGTTCCTACGAAAATCCTGCACCAAACCTGTGAACCCAACGCAGCCTAAATGGGTCATCCCAAATCTCTGTCGCTCAGTCGTTCGCTTGTGCTAAGTCTCGACTACTCGATGAAGTGGGTGTCCAATATTTTTTGTTTTGAGGATGAAGAAGTGGGTGTCCAATAAGGATTACCCTATTCCCGTCCTGCTCACAAAATCCATCGGATCAAAAATAGAGCGAAATCACTAATTGAGGAGCGCTCCTCGCAACGATTAGTTGGGGAGCGCTCCGCGCGCGCCAAGTGTCACGCGCAGAGCGGTCGGAAGACTTTTCCGAGGCGCTCCGCGCGCGACACTTGTCGCGCGTACGACGTCTCCCGTGTTTTCCGGTTTCTGGTTTTTCCTTTTTTCACTTTAGTCCTTATACTTTTTATGTTTTGTAAAACCTTTTGATCTATTTTCAGATCTGTTTTCTCTCTGGTGTGGGCGAACCGTCATGGAGCACTGTTCTTTCTTTGTTGTCGTCTTCATCCGTCGCGGCCGCCGCTCTTGTCGCGTGGTTACGGCGGCCCCTGTCCCGGCCGCCGCGCTTGTTTCCTGGTTTTACGACGGTCCTTCTTTAGCGTCGACCGCGCTTCCCCGTTCGCGTGATCGCCGTTCCCTACCGATTGCCTCCGTGGGTTCCCTGTTTCCCTTTAACATTTCTCTTTTTGTTCCCATTATATTTCTGGGATATGGAGATTTATGGGGTAGTTACGGGTGGGGACTACCAACACTATCAGATGTCAAGTTTCAACTGGGTTTTGTGTGATTAGTTCTTGATAATCATTGTGTTCCTTGCAGTTATGGCTTGTCCTTTTTGTCGTATGCCTGGTGGCCCGTGTTCTTATGTTGATTCTTCTGTAGATGGGTTCAGTGTGGTCCTGGATCGGCGTTGTTGGAGGCGTGTTGTAAGAATACCATTTTATAATTGTTCAATTTTTGGCACACACGTTTATTTCTTTTGGTGTTGCTCATGCTGTCTAGGTTTTGATTATGATCCTTGTTTTGATTTGTTCTGCAGTATGTTCCGTGCAGTGTTAGAGCTCATCTTGCTCGTTACATCGAGGAGTGGAGGGCTTTAGCCATAAGGAGGGGTGACGAAGATACTGATCTTACTTTTCAGTGCAATGAGGGTTATTTGTATGGTGTTTTGTTTAGTCATGGTCGGTTGAGGAGTAAATTCCATGGTCCTTCCTGGGAACGATTGGTCAGTGATTATGGTGTTCGTCCTCGTGATATAATGACCATTAGGCTTGAACACTATGGAACATGGATTGGTATTGATATTTATCGTGTTGGTCGTGGAGATGCGTTGTCTCCTTTACCTTGTGTTGGTAAGGTTTATTTTTAAGGAAGTTTTTAGCTTGTTTTATTGCACATGATTATTTTTCTGTTCCCTTGAGCCTGTGTAATTATATTTTGTAGCTCTTGATGGTTTGAGCGACTCTAAGATGGAACTTGTTGGGAGTTGTTATTACACCCATGGTGTTTTTCTTAATTATCAGCAGATGTATTTCATGAGGTGTCAACTCTTTGATGATGTCTACATACCTTGTTGTCCTTTTGTTCACAGGATTGATTCCATGAATGTTAATGGTTATCATATGGTCAGATTTTTGTTCCACTGTTTTTTCTTTGTTTCTGTTTATTTATTTATTTTTATTATCTCTTCTATTTATAGTTTCAAATTTTTGTTCTATTTTCTGATAGCTTGATGTTTTTGTCAGGTTATTCCTGGTATTGTTGTGAGGAGTTTGAAGGAGTTTGTGACTTTTCCTAGGACTGGCGTTTTAACCCTTGAAGTTACTTTGGAATCTGGTGATGATGATGTATATGTGAGCACTCCTTGCTCCTACTTCATTGGCTTGGGTAGTAGAATGGTGTTCAAACAGGAAGGTTTTAGTGATTTTCTCCAGGCATCGTCTATTGAAGTAAACAACTTGGTGCTGATAACTTTCAAAGAGTGTGATGGGAGGCTTGTTGTTATCTTCAATCTTCTGCCGCAGTGATGTTAGTTATAGCCTTTGAACATAAATGGATTTTGTTTAAAAATCTATGCTACGGGTTAATGTTGTCTTGATATATGAAACGATATGAACCTAAGAACCTAAGTGTTCATTGTTGTTGTATGTTTGTAGAAGAGGTATGGTTGTGCATCTCTTTTACAGATGTTCTTTTGGACGGATGTTATTTAATTGGGGTTATAGTTTTGAATACAGTAGAGGCACGTGTGTTGTTTACTCTGAGGCACGGCTGTGTATCTCTTTTATGTGAGGCACGTGGATTAAGTAAATGAAAGCACGGAATTGAAGTCAATGCAGGCATGGTCGTGAGGAGGCACGGGTATACTGAGAACTACGTGTGTGCAGCGCCAAAGTTGTATGGGCGAGATACTATGGGTTTCATGCGAGAGGCATGTGTGTGTAGGACGTAGAGTTACTGTTGGTTTTAAGTGAGGCACGTGGATTGAGCAAAACGGAGGCATGGAATTATAGTCAGTACAAGCACAGTTGTGGAGGTACGGGTATAGTGGGAGACGCATCTGTGCAGCACCAAAGTTGCATTGGCGATCACGCGTGCGGAGCACGTAGAGTTACTTTGGGTTTCAAGTGAGGCACGTTGATCAAGCAAACAGAGGCACTGCAGTCAGTACAAGCACGGTTGTCTGAAGGGGCACGGTTTTGAACCCACTTGCTGGTGTCAAGATTCTAGAGGCACGGATGTACGGCAGTAGGGTCACGGGTGCGTGGCACCACATGCATGGATTGAGTAGACACTTTGTGAGTCACGCTTGTAAATAGGTCAGTTGCACACAGTAGTGTAGTTTTGTGGCATCGTGCAGAACTGGTGTACGGAGAGGAACCTGTGTACAATAGCTAGGATGTTCTGAATGGACGGAGCGGTGTTTGATGTGAAATGGAGGCAAGGATTTTTTTTCAATGTGGTTAAGGTAACAAAGTTCTCGTCGCTTGTGACTGTGTACCGAATGATCTTCTGCAATATTTATGAATTGCTCACGCCAGTGTTTAATAAGCATTGTACTGAGAGTTTACAACGATATCATCACATATTCTTGTAAATGCACGATGCATCTTGTAAAGGTTGAGTATGAAAATTATAATACAATATCGTGCGGGATATCTCTCATTCTATAATCATGGATACAATATATGCTTGCCCAGTACTGGGACATAAGTTACTAATTGCATTTAGACATGCAAAACGTAGTATCCATTTGTACACGAGCACACCACTGTGTTCAAAGTTCAAACGTAAAATAGTAATACAATACACACATCATCTTTGAGCAACAACAAACATATTTACAACATAGGTTCATACAATCCAAATTAGTACATGAGCACACCACCATGTTCAAAGTTCAAACGTAAAATAGTAATAGAATACACACAACATCTTTGAGTAACAACAAACATATTTACAACATAGGTTCATGCAATCTAAATTATGATATTAGTAGTTCCTACTAGTTTAATGTAGACATCCATTTTCTCGCAATTTACAAACCACTGTTTCCCTTCCGGTGCTTCCAGCCGCTGGAAGATCCCTCGTCATTGCTCTTACGTGGGAGGAGTCTTTCTTTCATTGGTTGTTGGTGGAGATGACGTAGCCCGTTCTTGATGATTAGGATTCTACGGTACAACTCATAGCTAACATACCCATCCTTTGCCGCGTACTCAAGGTGTATCGGGGAAAGTGGCTTCCACTCCCAGAACTGGTGCTTCTCCTTTGGGAATGATTTCTTCATGTTCTTGTATGAGGGGTCGACGATGGCCGCTGCAAGGTCAGCCATGGAGTCCCTTTCTCCACCACCCTTGATGCAGAATAGCCTCTGGATGTCGACGTGGTGCTCTTCTAGAATTCTGATGCATGCACGGGCAAGCATGGTCATGTCGTTCCTGGTGTCGACGCTAGTGAAAGTTACCGCTTTCTGTTGCAGGAAGTCAACTAACGACTGGGAGCGCTCGGATCTGCAGTAGTGGTATACAAGGACATGCTCGCGCATGGAAAGTTGGACGATGGCGATCCCTTGTCGTATGTAACTACTCTTACATGTGTACTCGAGGTCGAGGCCGACGAACTTGTTCTTCTCCTCCTTTAGCCATTCTTCGTACTTGTTGATGATCCGCTCCACGGTCCTTGGGTCGTTGGTGTACACCACCTCGAGCACGGTTGTACCGTGGGTAGTGATGTGTTCGGTGAATGTTGTTAGTTTCCCGTCGTCCATGGATGGAGGTGTGCGATGGTGAACTGCGGCCGACGAGAAACTTTCAAGGAAGAGGATGAAATGGAGTCGGAAAAGTAAAAGGGTTGTTTTGTCGTGCAAAAAAGGAAACCGCCAAAGAGCAGTTGCTAGTCACGCGACGGTTCCAGGCGTAGAATTTCGGAAACAGGGGTTTTTTATCTGTTTTTTTAGATTTTCACTTGTCTTTGTTCATTGAATTTTTTTATTCGTTGCGTGCTGCTTGCGTGATGCATCTTTGGCTGTGATAGTAGTCGTGTAAACGTTAGAACATTCAGCAGATGCATGGTCGTGCCTTTGTTGTGAAACGTTTTTTCCAGTTAATAATCTTCGTTGGTTAGGGAGGCATGGTTTTTATGTTATTCGGTGTATAAGTGTGTTTAGGAAAAGTTGAACTAAATATAGCTTGGACTTGAAAACGTAGTCCTGTTTGGTTTTTAATTGAGATATGTTTCACTAGATGGTTTGAATAAGTTTGATAACATCGTATTGCTAGAGGTTTTGAATCACAAACTGATTCTTGTTTCGTTTCATTTTTGAAAATGAAACTTTTTGTTTTTTGGTTTTTTGAATTGTGAACTTTTCAAAGGATAAGAACTACATTTTTTCGATTGAATCATTTCGATGGTTCAAACAACATTTGTTTTAAAGGATCATTCCGATGGTTGAAACAACAAGTTGAGTGTCTGTAAGAGCTACATAAGTTGCAAAAGAATATTCCTATAGTTCAAGAAAGCACATGGTCCATAATAGTTAAATTACTCTACCATCCCATCTAGCAAACTTATAGTAATCAGTGTTTTGCTCCTGGAGGCATCATGATGAAACGAGCGTTGAACATTCTAGGAGATGCACTGTTTGCTTCCATTTTAGGTGCTAGTTCTGACGGAATCTACATGATGCACTGAATGATGATGGACACAGAATGGTCATTTCGCTCTTTGAAAGTGATTAGAACAACGTTCTTTTCAACGAAGGATGCAGCTGATATGAAGTCTCTGAAAGAAGACTTTTGTATTACCATCCTGCCGTTGTTTTTGGAGATGTAGTACGATGAAGGAGTGATGACATGTGTATGTTCATCAGGAGCTTCAAGGGTTACCCTGCCATTGGTTGGCATGTCCACCCATCTCTTCAGTGTTGAGACAACGCTCCTCGGAATTTTCTAGAAGAAAATCGAAATTAAAACTGTTGATTTGTCACTTGTGCAATAAATAAAAGGATGTCTGAATATGGTGAGTGCACAAACATTAAGAAATTCCATATTCGAAGTAATATAGTTCCTGACATGTTCAGGTTTGTGTGTAAATAGATAAAACAACATATTAAGAGAACAACGGAAGTTTTGTTGTTTTATGTTTGAATAAATAGGTTTTTTATAATTTTACTTAGAAGCAATATTACGTCGGTGTTGTTTATATTACATATGAGCAAAATACTTTTGGTATTTTAACAAGGACAGTTGTAACCAACTATGACGTAGTCTTTGGTGTTAGTGTGAGTCAGGACATGGAGAAATGGACGACAACAGATGAAAGTATCTCCGAAAAGCCATTGTAGAAAGAATCGTGTCTGGTCATAGGTGAGCTCAATATCCTTAGAGTAGACACAGCACTGAACATGGTCGAAATCGTCAAAAGAAAGATCGTCGAGAGCTAGAAAAAGAAAAAGCTTTTAAAGTTAGATAAAGTTACATCCAACACAGGGTTAATATTATTCAGTTCGATTCATGCATATAAAATTATAGCGAAAGAAGATAAGTATGTAATGTTTGTAATATTAAATACCTACCAACATGGGGTAATGGAAGCAGCCTTTTGTTATCTCGATATGTTTGTATTTTGAGATTGAGACCCTCGTCTGGTAGTTCAAATTCTATGCGGTCTCCAGCACGAAGTTCATAATCAGCCGCAAAGATGTTCCACTCACCACCGCAGAACTTTGTGTAGTTTGCCCTATGCTTAAACAAAGCATTGTAAGACCTTCCTTCATGTGTAAGAAGGGCTGGCTCTACCTGTTGTTTACGCATTTTTCTTGCTTCTTTCTTCTCTTCTTCAATGTATTCAGCGAGAAAAGCTCTGACATTACAGGGTACATACTGGAAAAAATAGTGCAATTAACAAGCTGTAAGTATAAATTTGAACTTGCGTACTGTTAATGTTAAAAGTTTTCTCAAATTTTATATGAATTTTTGATAAGAATTACAGATAACAACATAATTGTATTATAAATTATTGGACTACATTAATCAGGGCATAGGCAAGCAAACTAATGGAAATTGAAAACACAAGGCAGGTGCAAAGTAGTGGCAGCAGGGGGACCTAGTGTAGGTGCAAGGGGGTATGAGTGACAGTGACGATTTTTACTATGTTGTAAGCAACTAATTTGTTAGTGATGCTTACTAACCATGTGGCTCCAGCAATTTTCATCAAGAATAACCTCAAACTCCTGGATAACTTCAGGGTGTGGTTCACAAGGGCCGCCTGGTTGGCGGCAGGCAAGGCAATTCATACCTTAATATTTCAGAAAAGCTATGTTAAGAAAACAAGAATATCATAAAAATTTAAAAACAAGCTTCAACGTGGAAGGTAGACAGCGGCTAGCTTCAAATATGGTAGCTATATTGAAGGCAGGCAACAACTACAAATTTACCATAAATCTTCTCATCTACTCCTTCAAGAAAAGCAGTATGACAGAGTTTATAACACTTGTTTAGATTTTCAAATGGTTTTTATATTCCGTTGGAGAATGAAGTCGTTGTACCAGACCTGATGCTTCAATAACTATCAAATGAAAAACCTAAACATAAAACGTAAATACGGATCGGAGCATGCTGCTTACGCATATGCTTTTTACTTGTGACAGAAGAGCGAGAGTTGACGAACGGAGATTTGGGTAGGGGAAGCTTAGGGCAAGCGCACACGGCTAGCAAAATCTACGAGAGAAGCACGGCTTGGAAGTTAATAAAGAGACCCAATAAAAACTCTTCAATAACTTGTTTGAAATGAGACTGTGTGCGGGGAAGAAGCACGAACCTTAAAAGTAGGCGGACGGATAAGGCAGATGGCTTGTGATGGGAAGCTTAGGGCAAGCACCCACGTCCAGAAATCTATGAGAGAAGTATGGCTTAGAAATTAATCGATTGTGTGCGGGTTGGAAGCACGAATCCTGGAAGTAGGAGACGGAGAAGAAGCACGAACCCTAGAAGCAAGCGACGGAGAAGGCAAATGAGTTGTGTTGTGGCTGAGGGAGTCGGAGCTTATTGAAATATAAAGGAGATGGGAGAGAGCAAGAGTAGTAATCAATGCTTTTTGTTTTATTTTTTATTCTGCAAAATGGAATGAATGCTGGTTGTAGATGGTGTGCGTGTATCCCGAGGTGTTATGGGGACACGAGATGTTTGACTCGTCCAGCTGCCTCCCATTATAGTTGTCCAGCTGTGCTGTGTTCGAGTGGAGTTTTTTACGTGCCTATGCTGCCTCACATACTTTTTGCGAGGCACAATTATACATGCTAAAAAGCATATTCCTGCTTCTGTGTTTTAATTTTTTTAATCACATGTTTAATCAGATATGGTTGGGTGTGTCTTTAGGAGAGGAACGGTGATGATGTTATTAGATGCACGGTCGTTGTAGCAGGAGAGACATGGTCGATACATCGGGGGAGGCAAATTGAGGTGAGGCATGATTGTTCCTAATGAGAGTCACTTTTGTATCTGGAATGGAGTGACGGTTCATGACTCTGTTATTGCAATTTTTTTTCATGCAGTTGTTGACCAAGGGAGCCACTGTTTTTATGTACGTTGGGTTCAGGCGGGAATATCTATCATAGCCCACAGTTATTTGTATGTGAGAAGCATGGACAAACATAGAGATGCAGGTCCGTTGATATCACTGAGGTTTGTCTTTAAAGCAAAGTGGAGGCACGCGTGTGGCTTTTGTGCTGGCCGAACCGTGTTTCTATTTTTCTTCAGTCCCCGTGTAGTATTTGTACGACAGGGTCATCTTGTTTGCTTCCTCTCATTTTTCTCTCGGTCAAAAGATGTGCTGGTGACCGGTGGGATGGCTATTTATTGTTAGTATTCATTGTGCCAGATGCTATGCTAGAGTCAATCTAGGTGCTCCTCGATTACAGCGTGGCAGTCGTGACTTTTGAAGTGCATGGTTTCACGAGCTGCAGAAGCACAATCGTCCATTCACCATTTCCTTAGCAATTAAATGGGCGCATGGTAGCTCAGCCGTCTCTCCCCAAAGGTTAAGTAGTGGTCTATTCCTGGAGGTTATCGCGTCTTATTCCCTCCAGAGAAGTGCAGGTAGCTCCCGTCATCCTCGACTCATACGAGAAGCATAGTCAAACTCCATTGTTGTCTCAGCCTCGGTTCCATGCACGATTTCAGGAACACTACTGAGCGTCTCTCTATAGATGCTGATGGTAATACCAAGCTCGATGTGGTGTACACCAATGAGCCCCACAAGGTGGAGGAGATTCTTACTCTCTATGAGGAATGGCTGCGTGAGGACAGGTACAAGTTTGTTGGTCTTGATCTGGAGTACACACGAGAGGATTATTTTGATCGTAGTAGAAAAGTTGCCGTTATGCAACTGGCGATGCGCAAGCATGTTCTTGTTTATCACTTGTGCAAGGCCAGGACGGAATGCGTTGCTTTGAAGGATTTCCTTCGGAACAAAGGTATAATTTTCGCTAGTGTCGACGTCAGGAACGATAGGGATGTTCTCGCAAACAGTTACCTCAAAATCCCAAGAGAGTGTCACATCGACCTTCAAGAGGAGCTCATGATCAAAGGAGGCAACCTAAGGGATTCAATGGCAGATTTGGCAGGAGCCGTCATAAACAAATCTTACTTGAGTATGAAGTCATCTTTTCCACAAGGTCTGCATGACTACTGGGAATGGAAGCCGCTTTCCCTTGAACACCTGAAATATGCGGCAATTGTAAGTGAAAATTTCGTCTTTATATTTTTGTTTTATTGCAACAACAGTACTTTTTCCCCTTACCGTATATCTTCATTCTCATCCGCTTTTTATTTTAGGATGGGTATGTCAGCTACGAGCTCTACCGCCGAGTTCCTTCTATGAAGGACATGATGCATCCTCGTTGTCTTCCCGACCCCGAACGCCGTTGATGCTTTTGAGAAGAACTCCAATTAAGTATAATCGTCCAGGTGGTGTGAGTAGAATGGATTCCTGGAAGACTTTCATTTCTTTTTTTTATAATTAATGAGTACTTTTAGTTTAATCCTATGGAGTACCGTCTCATGTTATGTGAATATAATTTCTTATGTTTTTTCATGTTACAAGTGCATTGTTGACGTTTGCGCGAGTTCATGTATATTTAGAGAACCTGTTGAAGTGGCGCATATGTATTGTTTGGGAGAAGCGCGTTTTGTGTTTGGCTTTTATTCAGTGTCGTTTGATTATGTTTGTATTGTTGTCTTTTACACGTTTGCACAAGAGAGGCACGTCTGCTAACGTACGAGGCAACATTTTTTTTGCAATCATACGAGGCAACATTTTAGTTTCGTTTCTTTGTGTGCTTTAGAACCGTGCCTTGAGTATCCATTCATCCATGTATGTTCAGGCTTCACTTCCGTGGCTTCTTTTCGTCTATGCATGTACATCCGTGAGACATGCCATGTGTGTAACGTGCTGGTTTCATACGGCAGTTCCTCTTGACACTACGCATCCGTGCCTTTGCCACCACTCTTTTGTGCGTCCAGGTTGTTTGTACCCGTGCTTCGATAACTATGAGAAGCCGCAATTCCGTGTCTGTACACGCTGTAATTTAGTGTCTCCTGTACGTGCATTTGTGTGTCTCAGGCGTCATGCTGGCTGTGACTCTACGTGCCTCTGGTGCCAGTCCGTGAGGGGATGCATATGTATTGTTTGGAGAAGCATGTTTTTGTTTGGCTTATATTCACCGCTGTTTGTTTGTCTTTGTATTGTTGTGTTTTACACATTCGCACAAGAGACGCACGTCTGGTAATGTACGAGGCAACATTTTTCAGTTTCCTGTCTTTGTGTTCTTCGGGACCGTACCTCACGTGACACACGCAATGTCTCTATGTGGTGGTGTCACACGGCAGTTTCTCTTCAGACTACACAACCGTGACTCTGCCATCACTCTTTTGTGCGTTCAGGTGGTTTGTACCCGTGCCTCAAGAACGCCAATTCCATAGCCGTACCTGTGCGACAAAAGTCGTAATTCCGTGCCTGTATACGCTGCAGTTCTGTGCGTCCTGTACCTGCATTTGCTTGTCTCAGGAGACACGCTGGCTGTGACTCTACGTGCCTGTGGTGCCAGATGCTTGTCCGTGAGGGGATGCGGTGGCTGTGACTCGTCGTGCCCGTGCTTCTACATGTCCTTGCCTCTAGTCACTTTGAAACTGTGGCTCTTTCACTTCTACCGTCGATTCGCTGCTTGTATTTGATGTATCCTCATGTGATACACTTCACGTGTCTATGTGTCTGCGGTGTCACATGGTTGTCCCTCTTGAGAGTTTGCAACCGTGCCTCTCGAACAGAGTGTTCTTACCGATGCCTTTGCCACCTCTCTTTTTTGCATCCAGATGATTTGCATGCAGAGGATTTGTATCTGTGCCTCGATAATGCCAATTCGAAAACTGTGCTTGTGTGTCGGAGAAGCTGCAATTCCATGTCTGTACACAGAGGGTGACTAGTCGTGGCTCGAGAATGTTAATTGCAAGGCTGTATTCGTGCCTTGCCAAGCCGAAGCACGTGCATGTAGAGGTTTCATTTCCGTGCCTTTGTTGCCTGCATTCACGTGTTTACGGCGAGTTGCTTCCTGTATCTCTACGTGCTTGTGGTGATACCCGTGCCTATGGAATAGACACGTATGTGCGTCATGCGCCTGCATACCTGTGCCTGATAGACACATATGTGCGTGTTGTGCCTGCATACCCGGGCCTCACCTGAAACCAGCCTTGACTATCAAGGGACAGATGTTGTGAATCTATCTAGATGAGGCACGAATGAGTTTTGGCCTTCGGATCTAAGGCGTACGGCTGTTTGTTTGTTTGCTTCACTGGATTCTTCCGTTTGTGGGTTATTTCTAAGGAGGAATTGATGACCGATGTGCCGGCTGTTCGATGTGACTATTCGGTGTGTCAGTTACCGTAAAATAAAGTTAGAGGCTCCTCAATTTCTCCACGGCATCAAATTTTTGTGCACAGCCGTAACTTTACGAAGTGCATGGTTTTATGAGCTTCGGAAGCACAACCGTCTATTCGCTGTTCCTAGTTCACACGTTAATGCACATTGTAACTCAAAGGTCCCTCGCCAAGGTTAAATACTGGTCGTGTTTGTGAGGTTTTCACGTCGTATTGTAGCCACAGAACATTAGTCAGTTCCCAGCCTCCTCGCCACTCCCCAACCTTGTCGTAGGGTCTTAGGAATCTCCATTGGCACCTTGCTGCTCGTTGCCATGGACGACTTTTTGAACACCACCGAGTACCATTGTATAGTTGCCGATGGTAACACGAAGCTCGATGTGTGGTACACCAACGAGCCTGGTAAGGTGGAGGAGATCATTCGCTTGTACGAGGACTGGTTGCGCGAGGAGAAGCACAAGTTTGTTGGTCTCGGCATGGAGTTCACGCGAAAGGATTTTTACGGGCGTAGAAAAGTCGCTGTCATGCAGCTGGCTATGCGGAATCATGTTTTGCTCTATCATTTCTGTAGGGCCAGGACGAAGTGCCCTGCCTTGAAGGATTTCCTTGAGAATAGAGGTATAACTTTCTCTAGTGTGGGCATCAGGAATATTAGAGATGCTATTTTTCAAGATTTCATCTGAATTCTAGAAGGGTACCATATCGACATCCAAGAGAAGTTTATGATCAAAGGCGGCAAAGAAAGGGACTCCATGGAGGACTTAGCAGGAGCCATCATTGACGAATCTTATTCGAAGCTGGAGTCATGTTTTCCAGAACTTCTTCATCACTACTGGGATTGGAAGCCACTTAGATTTGATCACCTGAAATATGGAGCTACTGTAAGTGAAGATTTCATTTTCGTTAGTTTCCGCCTTTGTTGCTAGAACAGTACTTGTTTTTTTTGTATATTCATGTTTTAATTTGATTTTCCTTTAGGAAGGGTATGTGAGCTATGAGTTATACCGCCGGTTTCTGTCGATGAGGGACATCCTGCATCGTCGCTGTCTTCCTGATCTTAGATGGCGAGGTCGTTTCTGAGGAGTAGTCCAGGTGGAAGTGCTTGCATGATGGATTGTGTGATGAATTGGTTATTTGGTAGTTATTGTATGGGGTAGTATTACATAGACTGATGAATTTGTAATTGTGGTTGTTTTATTTTGAACCGGATGGAATTGACTAGTTTGGAAATTTAAGTTTATTTTCGTTCCTTTTTGTTTTCCTTGATTGGGTGCCTTCAAGAATATTTTCCTCTATGATTTGTTGCTATGAGTTGGTATAAGATGAGATGTATTAAGAGGAGCACTCAGATGTGCACTCTCGTGATTCTAGGTAGCGCACAGTCGTTTGTTCAGGGAGGCATTGTTTTTGTTTTAGGCAAGGCACGCTTTGGTCTTATTAGTTTGCTAGCTTCTTCACTGTCAGGTAGGGGCTTTACTTTTCCTTTGTGTTTGTACCGTGTTTGGCACGGTTGTTTTTATATTGAATATATGGTTGTGGTTGTGTGTTTGAAATGGTTTTATGCAGAGCTTGAGTGTGTTTAAGATTCTTCTGATTTTCTCACTTTGCTGTCTGTTTCAATATATGTTGTCTGTTTCAGTATATGTTCTCTGTTTTAGGCACGGTAATCCAGTGTGATACTTGCTGTGGGAGTATTGTGTTATCGACGGTTGCGTTTCTGTCTTTCTATTACTGTAGTGGTACTTTGATTTTGAAAGGCATGGCCGTGAAGGCATTGGATGCATTGTCGTATGTTTGGTAGAGGCGTTATCTTTCCTTTCGGTATTAAATTCAGAGAGTCACTGCGTTATGTTTGTATGAGTCACTGTCATGGTTGTATGTTCTGTAATATTTTCTAGTTATTCCGTTAGTGAAGTCACGGCTGTTTAGTTAGTGGAGGCATGTGCTATGTTATGTTGAGTCAGAGTTCTGTCTGTTGTTCGCAAATGCTTTCTCTTACACGTTCGCTCGGAGAGGCACATCTATGATGTTACTCAAAGGCATGGTCGTGCCTTTCTTTTGAAATGTTTGCTTTCACTTATTTGCTGAGAGAGACTCGTCGTTGAAACTTGTGAGGTCACGGACCTTTTACAGTTGTAGTCACGGTCGTTCTTCTGTTTTGGTATTTTTCCAGTTTAGTCGTCTATCACAGAGGATGGTTCTTATTTCATTAACTTGAGTCACGGTCGTGTTTCCATGACTCATTTGGCTTGGGGAGGGACCGGTGTTAAGCTGTAGAGAGGGGACGGTCTTGTGTTAACTGGTGGCGCACTTGTGTGTGTCAGCTTAGTTATCCGTGGTTAGAGAGGCACGTTCTACGTGGATAAGAGGCACGACAGTGCCTCTGTGATCCGGATTACTGGAGGTGAGTCATTTAGCTCCTTAGTCAGATGCTTACGTATTGATAGTGTTTTTCCTCTGTGTTTCAATTGTTTCTTTTATTATGTCTTATTGAAGTGAGTGGTGTTCTAGTGCAAGGATGTGATGTGTTGAATATCATGTTTAGAACTTTTGGAAAAAATACGATTCTTATTTGTAAATGTTTGTTGTTCAGGAATTTAAGACTTGACCATTTGAACGAACAGCTGTGTTTAATGGTATCCATAGCAGATATCTTGGACGGACACAAAAATAGGTGAAACATTGTTGTGATTACATATGAGTCGATATGGCTGGCTGAAACAATGTTCGGATGGCTCCAGCTAAATTAAGGCTAATTTAAGCAGTAGTCATCTTCTTCCAACTCTCCTTCTTTCGCGTCGGATATTGTACTTGTCGAGGACGATGCTCAGTGCCTCAATTACATGGCCCGTGTTGTGGTTGGATGTTATCATTTTGTAAGTTAGTTGTTCTCTCATCGGTTTCACATGGATCTGCAAACAAATAACCGTGCAAATTAATAAAATTTATTGCAAAAATTAATGTTCAGCTGGCTTGGATGAACGTATGTTGATGTGTTCTCAATGAGAGTGAACTTACATTATTGATAAAAAATGAATTATTATTCATATTAATGAGCGGCATCAAATGCATGGTGTAAATAGCACTGTCATCCATGAAAATTGAGAGCATTAATGTCTGTGATTAGAAGGTGAACAGTAGTTATGGGATGTGTAGTGGAACAAAAAGATGCATGGTTTAAATGAGGTAGAGCTACAGATAAAAGAAACTTACTCTCTGTCTGAGTTACATACACTCTGCACAGGTTTTACATGAAAGGAGGCCATGGTGTGAGGATAGTTGTTGTAAGCAGAATGGTAAGCTCTCTTGAAGTTTTCGATGACAATGTCCGAGTGTTCCTTTATACCATCGCAATTGATATAAGGACATAGAATTTCGAAGCAACGCATTGCAAGATTCACGATGGTGAGGTAGATAAAATGTGGTTCCTTTCTCACAGGTATTAAGACCTAAAACAATTGACAGGGAATAATATCATTGTAACAAGAAAAACTTGTAGACTCAAAGACGAACACTGGGCAGATAGAGTGAGTAGGGTGAACTCACGATGTTACATTTGTTGGGCAGTCTGTACCCAATAGTTTTTTCCACGATCTGTTCCTTGAGTAGTTCTATGCTTGCTCCTAGAAATTTAAATTTATCCTGCAGAAAATTGTAGCTGTGTCACTCAGTGTGGTAGTAGTAGTAATTGTGGTTTGTTATTATTATTTATGAGAAGGAAGAACTTACAGAAGTGTCCATGTACATTATATGCTTGTGCACAAATGCTGGCGTTGCATAGAATTGTTCTTTCATCAGCAACACTGAGTAAGCATCGACCACAAATGAGTGGATATATCCGTATACCTTCATTGACAAACCTAAAGTTCGATGATCGGCCCAACGTCGATCGACGGAGAATATCCTCTTGCTGTAAAAAAACAAATGAATTTTAAATTGTAAGATTTTCTTTTTAAAGATAAGATGAAATGATTAGCATTATTAAACGAAGGGACCAAAACTTTACTGTAACAGGAACAATGAATTCATTACCTTTCATTTTGCTTGACACCTAGCGTATTGTCGACGATTGTTTCATACACTTCTTTCTCCTCGTTTGTGGAATCTCTTATTTCCAAAAGTTGGCAGTGATCTTGATGGTCATTCCCTTGGTCAGTGAATCGGGTCTGTTCTAGCTCAGAATGATGTTGGTGAGGCTGGAAGACATGACCACCGGAGTTCAATTGGCCATTACTAATTTGCAGATGACCCTCATTATAATTATTGTTTCTTTGGAACATTAGGCGTTGTGGTTGGTGCTACATGCGCTGTTCTAATGTTCTGACTGTTGGACTACTGGTTGATCTTGAAGGAATATATGTTGGAAAATGCTGGAGAGTATGGCCAGAATACTGCATGCTGTTGAACTGTTGTTGCAAGGCACTGTAAGTTTGCCCATTAGACCTGCCTCTGTGTGGTTGCTGATTGTTCTGCTCTTGAGGTTGGCGTTGTTGGCACTGTGTAGTGCTGTTATTCTGAGCATCATTGTGTTGGGGGTAGTGGGCATCACGGACAGTGGGTTGTTGCTGGTACTGCTTGTGACTTTGGTTGTTCCACGCATATGGTGAGCGCTGGCTTTTGTTTGAACCGTCGTTATTCTGAGCACCAGGATGTCGGTAGAAGTGGTTTTTGATACTAGGAGCTGGTTGGTTGTAGTGTTGGGACAAGGGAGTTGCTAGTAAACTTTGGGACAAGACAGTTTGAGTTAAACCTGTAGAGTATGACGTATCAAAGGCCTGTGTGGGGTGGCTACCGCCTGACATTGATCCTGATCTGCTGGGTATAGGTGGCTCTGGATAGTTAGAAAGGGAAGATCTAGCTGACGAGCTTGAATTATTGGCCAAGTGTGAGACAATATCAGGTTGGCATTGTTGTGATGCTACTTGGTTATGAAAGGGTTGTTTCTTTTTTTGTTCAGTGACTCTGTCAAGTTGTTCATAGATAGATGGGTCAGACCATATTTGATCATCATCAATGAATCCACAATTAAGGAGGCTTCTGTGGTTGTCAGCTTGTAGAGACTGGTTGTTTGCAGTTTCTGTTGAATTATGTGGAGGCTCCAGTATCCTAACTCTTTTCATAGGAGGCGCTGTACTCTTGTTACCTGGATCTTCTGACTGCTTTAAGGACCTCTTGTGAGGTGCCATTTGTGGTTCTAGTTCTGGCGGATGTGCGCTTGTGGTAATAGGGACGCTGTCTGTGGGATCAATAGGTGGTTGCTTCGTACACTGTTCATGTCCTTCTGCAATGTTATTGTCTTCTGCATTGATAGATGGTGCAGCAACCAGTGGAGCATCACTAGTGGATGGAATGGCTTTTCCCGTGTCCAGTACTGAGCCAGAACCGCTGGCAGAATCACTGGGGACTTCTACTGTAGGAGGAAGGGAGGAAGTAGCTCTTGTGCGTTCTATTTTAGCAATGTTCTTCTCGTCACTCAAAGTTGAAACAGGATGGACCTTATCTTCCTGTAGCGAAGAAGAACGTTGTTCAGTGACATTGTTTGATTTTTGTGCAGGCTGGGATACAGTGAGGCTTTTTGTGTTGGTTGAAGAGTTGTTGTGAGCGCTGTCAGAACCGCTGGACCGTGCAGTAGTTGGTGACGTTTTCCCAACGTGATAAACAGGTGCTCCAAGTGTATCTGCTGGGATTGGATCAGTTAGTAATTGTTTGTCAACCACAGAGTGCGAGTCTGATGTTTCTATTACAGTAGGTTTTGCTGTTTCCTCCAAGAGCTTTTCCAGTGGGTTTGTCAGAGAGTTGTGGTCTGCGGATCCTCCAGCAGATTTTTGGGTTTCAATCGGTACAGAACACTCAGATGAATTTTCACCTGTCATTATAATTGCCCCACTCTCGAGCATCTCGGTTGTTGACATGAAGGGCTCATGGACCGGCAAGCCATCAAGGCAGTTGTGCAGATGGCTATGAACTTTCCCACATGAATCTTGGCTTGTTCATCAATGTCCTCTTTGTTGTGGTCGATCCTGTTCACTTCCAGTAGCAACTTAATCTGGGTTGATGATTTTAGGTGTGAAGATAGACGAATTTGGGACTGCTCTTTTTCGTACGGATTCTTGGATTCTGGGTCAGGGGTATCGCAGCAACCCTTTAAATTTTCCAGGGAGTATGATGTGGCGTGAAGGACACTGGTTGAGGCACTGCTGGAAGAACTTTGACTGCTTGTCGTGCTAGAACTTGGAAGCGTAGAATATATTGAAGGGAGCAATGAAAAAGTTTCTTTTTCATTTGAGTTGTCCTGTTGCAAGTTACAATAAACGCCCTGGTCTCTAGTCTTGGTTTCTTTTGCACTAAGATCCCTACCAAGTGAAAGGAGCTTCTCCAATTTCTGCTCGAGAACTGGTTGAAACCGCGAGAAAAGTTCTGTGTACATTTCATTGATAACTTTGGCAATTTTCATCTTGGCCTAGAATTGAAAGAAAAACCATCAGATATTATTAACACCGAGAATGAAAAGAAGTTATTAATACCGAAAATGAAAAATATCTTGTGAACTATTGTACGTTGTGTGTCAATAATTGCAGAAAGGGTATGGAATAATGTGCGCAGAAGGACACATGGTGTGCTGCAGAAAGCGTGGGTAACAAAGTCCATGAATAATGGTGAACACATTCTTTGAAAGAGCGCAATCGACCTACCTTACTAAGCATGGTTGATCTCCCGTCGTAGGGAAGCCGTGTTACAATTAACACAAAGGCACAGCTGACGTACTATAGGAAGTACTTATTTGTTTAACAGAAAGGCACAGTTAACGTACTATAGGAAGCACTTGTAGTTTTAACACAAAAAGCACGGATGACGTACTATAGGGAGCACTTCTATATTTAATACAATGGCACAGTTAACGTTCTATAGGAAGTACCTGTATTTTTAACAGAAAAGCACATGTAACGTACTATAGGGAGCACTTCTATATTTAACGCAAAGGCACAGCTAACGTTTATAGGAAGCACTTCTAGTTTTAACACAAAATTACAGCTAACGTACTATAGGAACCACTGTTAGTTTTAACGCAAGAGCACGGGTAACGTATTATATGAAAGCACTTCTTGTTTTAACACAAAAGCACAGCGAACGTACTATACGAAGCACTGTTAGTTTTAACGCAAAGGCATGACTAACGTATTATAGGAAGCACTTCTAGTTTTAACACCAAAACACAGCTAACGTACTATAGGAGGCACTTGTATATCTAACACAAATGCGCAGTTAACGTAGTATAGGAAGAACTTTTATATTTAACACAAAAGCATGGCTAACGTATTATAGGAAGCAGTTTTGGTTTTAACACAAAAGCACAGATAACGTCCTACGAGAAGCACTTGTGGTTTTAACACAAAGGCACACATAACGTCCTATAGGAAGCACTTCTATATTTAACACAAAATCACAACTAACGTAGTATAGCACTTCTATATTTAATACAAAAGTGCAGCTAACGTCGTATAGGAAGCACTTCTGGTTTTAACACAAATGCGCAGTTAACGTAGTATAGGAAGCACTTTTATATTTAACACAAAAAGCACAGCTAACGTACTATAGGAAGCACTTCTGTTTTTAACACAAAAGCACAGCTAACGTATTAAAGGAAGCACTTCTATATTTAGCACAAAAGTACGGCTAACGTCCTATAGGAAGCACTTCTGGTTTTAACATAAAGGCACAGCTAAGGTACTATAGGAAGCACTTTTATATTTAACACAAAAGCATAGCTAACGTACTATAGGAAGCACTTCTGTTTTTAACACAGAAGCACAGCTAACGTCCTATAGGAAGCACTTCTGGTTTTAACACAAAAGCACAGCTAACGTAGTATATGAAACTGTCTGGATGAACACCATAGGACTTGTGCAGAAGCATAAAATCATGTGCAGAAGCTGGAAATCACTTACGGAACAAAGTTTTTCTTGCGGCACAAATTCTTCTATGTATGCTTCTAGTTTGGGACTCATTTGGAAAAATGGCGCCTGAAAGCCAGGCGGTGGTTGGAAAGGTGTGCGCCTAATGTCTTTCAGCTGTCATGTGGAAGGAAAAAATTACAGTCAAGTCAAGTTAATATATGGCAGCTAAGTCATTATGTTGAGTCGAAAAGTTCTCCAAAGGAAAATGATGAAAAGTTGACTCACCGTGTGTTTCCCAAAAATTCCGTCCTCCGTTGACAAGATGTCTATGTTAGCATAATTCTTAATGGCCTCTGTGTCCCACATGACAAGTCTTGCAAGAGTGTCAGGTTGCAGCTCCATAATCTTCGTATCCAGTTACTCAAAATACGTTATCTACAAGTGAGGAAGAGGTAAAATTTAATCATGTTCTTGTAGCTGCTTGTGGGTATAAAGAAGTGTACAAGTTAGTGAACGAACCACTGGTATCAGGAGGCAGCCACACAGGGCGCCTGCGAATCCTTTGTCCTTGAAGGTCTGGAGTGATGTCACCAGTTTCTCTATGACAGCATTGGACTAATCATATGATGATATGTTACTTGCTGGTCCTTCTAGAGCGGCTAAATAGTTGGGGTTAACGCAATCATATGTCGTTGGGCATAGAAATACCGCTGTTGCAAACATCACGAAAACTCGTTGAAACACTTCTCCTGTCAGCTCTGGGGTTATGAGATCAGTTAACTCTCCGATGTTTGGAGCATGCCCAGCACACCGAGTTTCAGACTTAACCTGACATCTGAAAGCTTCTGAGCATTTTCTAGGGATAATGTGCCCGCCCAGTGGAATTCCTAAGATCCGGTGCACGGTGTACGAGTTGATAAGGAATCTGTATCCACTAGGCAGTATGAAACACCTGGAAGGGCAATCAAAATAGCGGACAAGCCAGCGAACGAAACACCTTGGAAGCTCGCGACAACATAGATCTAGTAGGTACCCAAAACCAATATCTCTGACTAGCTGTTTTTGTGGTTCTATTAGCTTTTCACTGACAGAAATGAATTTCTGGAAGCTAAGTTTTGTGCTGAATTCTTCTTCGTATTCACCCATTGCAGTAGCTCTGCGGACAGAGATAAGAAATGACCTATAGAAAATTTATTGTTGAACCACATGCTTTTTCTGGCAGAAGCTTACATATAAACGCCGAGTCGGCAAAACAGAGATAAATATTTCAGCCATGATTAAAAATGCAGCTAGAAATGAGAGGCATTGATTTCCAAAGAAATTTCAACGACACACGCGAGATGCATGATAAAAAACACCCACTTCGAGGCAGCAAGCTGCTTCTTTGTCCTGTACTCCTCAACAAGCTTTTTGTGCGCTGCATGTTTTAACTCGATCCTTAGTCTCTCTGTCTCTAGTTGGTCATGAACCATGAAATCTTGGGTGACAATCTCCGTGCCATCGACAGACTAAGACTGAGTCTCCGACAGCTATGGGGTGGAATCCATCTCATCGAACTCTACATAAGAGGTCATGAGACGTCATCGTTATCAGGTCAGCTATGTACGACAGTTGTTAGCAGTCCATGTGAGACTATCATCAACAGGCTGGTTAGCTAAGACGGGTTCTAACTATGAGTTAGTAACTGCTTTGCAAAAACAGACGTAAATCCTTTGGATCTCTGCTATAGATTGCGGATCTATACAAATAATTTGACCTGTCTCTAGTTGGTTAGCTAAGACGAGTGCTTAAGTTTTGCATGGCTGGAGATATAACTCAAGTTAGCAAAACCATGGCGCAAGCATGCAGTTTGCATGGTTAAAGTGAGGTTAGTTGAGTCCTAATTTTAAATCCATAACCTCTCTGCTGTTAAGATGGCGCAACAGTTTGAGCACAGACCAGCTGAAGATAATTGGATGCGGAACCGATATTCAAATCGCGCCCCACCTGCTGTGTTGTGCACATGCGGTGTGTATGAAGCCCGCGGAATTGCTAGCACCGGTAATTTTTTTGTTCAAATGTTGAATCGGTGTCATAATCATGGTGAGAATGCAATGGATTACCTGAACAGGAGATCCACGGTGAGTGAGATGAAGGAGACCGATAATTTTTCAGTGACAGCGAACTCTGCGGAGGGATCAGGATTGGCTTTCCTTTGGAGAGCTCGCCTGTCGCCACCAATGCTAGATGGAGAGAGATCTGGAACTCATCTGCGGACGACCCCACAAGTTAGTCAAATACTTGGAGGAACTATTTGAGAGCCCACATGTCAGTATGAGCTTGAAGTCCACCTACCACATTTTCACACCTCAGATGGAGGTACTCCTCGTAGGACTCATATAAGGCCGAACCCACAAGTTAGTGAGAGACTTAGAGGAATTAGTAACTGAGAGCCCACTTCTCAGTGTCTTGGACGGTCAAGTGAAGTCGACCTACCACATCTCGTCACGCCCAAAAAACATGTCCATCTCTCATGCGTCGCAAAACTCACCCCACCTATCAGGTTATTCTTCTCCTGCACGCAAAAAAACGAAGTAGCCTCTCTCTTTCTTTCTCTCTCTCCCTCTCTCTTTCTCTTTTCTCTCTCTTCGAGATTCAAAATCATTGAAGGGGATCGCTGACAAACTGCAGGGAAGCAGATCCCTCCACAATTTAGAAAGGTGTGACTTCCGAACAATCAGCGCATAAGATTCGGCAATCAAAGGTTAGTAAAAAATTTATCAACGCACCTTTTGCGTGGCGATTCCTGATACATGAGATTCAACTCATTGATGAATTTGTTGTGGTCGGGATTCATAGAATAAAACTATTTAGTTTTACACTGTAGCTTTGATTTGAATTTGTTTTTTGTTTTGTATCCTCTCGTCCTTGTAATATGACGTTGTTACTTTTGTTAGGTTTCATGGTTATCTTTGTGTTAAGTGTTGCACATGCAAATTAGCATGAGAGGATCTCACTTTGGTTGAGGTTGTAGTTTAATGAAAAATTAATATATGTATATATTTATATTTGTTAATTACATAGAACTAAAAATATATCTCTGTTGATAACGACTTCGAAAAGTTTTAACACTGATACTGTAGGTTTATAACCTTTATATTTTTTACGTCTCTCTTTCGGGGCAGATGTTTAGGAGTGCCTCATCTGGTCAGGACAACAGGGATGGTCAGTCTTTGAACAACATCGGCAAGGATTATGGGATGCAGGTAATAGTAAGGTAGTTGAACATTAGTGTTTGGTCTTTTATTCCTGGGACGTTTGCTGTCAAGGTGTCACCACTAAGAACACCAAATAGTAGATCATTAACAACAACAAAAATGATTTATATATCCTGGATAAATGCTGTAATATCTGTTTATCATGTGCATCTACTTTGCAGTTGAGTATCGAAAGGTGGAAGAAAAAAAATTACTACAAAATGAGAAGAAGATCAAGGATGCAGATGCTGTCAAACACGCACATGCCATGCGGGCTGGAATAATTGGAGTCAAGAGTGAGATACAAGTTCTTGGCAAACACCCCAACCAGGAGCATGGTGTGCAACAGAAACCTGCCAAGAGGAGCATTCTAAGCAGCATAGACTCCTCTAAGCAGATTGTCCAGGTAACGACAAAAATTTCAAACGCTGGTTTTAACGTATGTGGAAGTTTTAGTCACACGTACCTCTAATTATTTTTTGGATTGAAGACACAGATGCCCACAAAGGCGCAGAGTGGGCGTTGTGACGGCCCAGCGTTTGTAGGCGGTGATAATGAAGAGGTGCAGGGTAACAGAATTTCCTTTGATGCAAGCAGAAGGATCATTGGCAACAAAAGCATTGGTGTTCAAGGATTCGGTACGGCTTGCACAAGCAAGAAGAGCCTAACGACAAAATCAAACATAGGAGCAATAAGCTCTACCAAACAGCAGAATCAGAAAGCAATACAGGTGACATCATATACGAACATGCAACAACATTTAAAGCAAATGCATATTTTTTTGTGAGCAATTTTTTCTTTGTTTTCATCTGGTATATTTAAATTGCAGTATCTTCCACACGCAGGTGTACGAGGAAGGAAGCAAGTATCACGGTAGTCCATGAATTGATGAAAACATAAGGCAAGGTCCTTTGAAAGGATCACCTGTGGCGTTCAACATGAGGGGTCCTTCCAAAGGATCTCCGATGGCATTCAAAATCGTCAGCGAAATCACTAATGCACGGAGGTTGTCGCCAAGATTGGCTGGACAAGAGATGCATGGGAAAACAAAGGTGACGTTGGAACTATGCTTTTTAAATTCAACACACAAACAGTTTTATGGGAGAACAGGGTAATGTGGAAAATAGGAGGACGGCTGTCTGTCTTGTACGGCTGTATGTGCAGTTGTTATTTTATATAGGTTGTTGTTGTGCGTCTTCGGTTGTATGGTGTAAACAGAAGCACATCTGTGCCTCTTTGTGTAGATGTGTGTGTAGCATGGTCACATTCGTGATGTGAACAGTGCCTCTGGTGTACAGCTTATACTCGGTGAAGAGGCACGGGTCTGGTTTTGGTATACCAGATGAGCCCTGATGAGTCATTTAAATCTTTTGTTTAGAAATTAAAAAAATGCATATGCTGCTCTGGATATCTAATTCTGTTTCTTGCCATATCTTCAGGATTTGGCGGAGGGGATAACAGATGAGGGGAATAAATGTCATAGTTCTCCATCCATTTAGAAGGAAACACAACGTTCACAACAGCAAGTAGCGTACAGCGCCAGCACGGATTGCATGGTAGAAGCAGCACAGTCCCTTGGTTGCTCGAGTGCCAGAGAAACAGGGAGCGGCATTGCACAATCCAACATTGCAGAGGCAGACTCATTTATGGATTTGGCCGTGGCATGCAGAAACGATTCTGCTGGGCGTGACAAACAACAGAGCAGCAGCAACTCCATTGTAAGTGGACCTGTGGCTGGTGATGAGACTGATGTCGTCAGAAGTGAATGCGATCAGACGAACGAAGACACGGTAGACAGAATCATCACGGCGCCGCCGACCATTTCAGAGAAAGAAATGGATGACATGTTTAACGATTTCATATACCCAACGGTTCAGGAGGTCACCAAAGCGGTCGAACCAGAAGGTGGTATGGTATTCGGATAATTGGATGAGTGCTTTTTCTTTTTCTGCAGATATGCTAGAAAGGTTGGGTTTGCTGCCAAGCGATCAACAAGCAGAAGATCGACATATGATCAGCAACTTGACAAGCAGGTTTTTTAGTGCACCAAGGAAGGGAAGAATAAAACAACCGAGAGACATGTTAAGGAGAGAAGGAGCAGCTGCTTGATCCGGACAAGCTGCCCAGTCCAAATAACAGCCAAGAGGGATACAGATAGGAGGAAATGGTATCTGAAGAATGTGCGTCTAGAGCACAACCACGAGCTTCACCCATCTGATTGGATGCTGAAGTTCATGAGATGCTATAAGAAGATGACACCTCAGGAGAAATTCTTTATACAAGTGCTGTAGAAGGCGAGGTTAGAACCAAGGAAGGTTATGCAGATTTTTGCTGCCATGGGGAAATCGAGGCAAGAAATTATGTTCGACACGATTGACGTTATTAACATTGCATGCCGGGACAGGGCTGGAGTGCGCGGCACTGATATTGCAGACACCATGAAACTGTTTGCTGATATGCAGAGGCGGAGGCCGGGATTCCACCATGTGGAAGAGACAGAGAACAATGTAGTGCGCAGCTTGTTCTGGACAGACTCCTTGTGTAAGATGAATTATGATCTATATGGAGAGTTCGTGTCTTTTGACACCACATTCTCTACGAATATATATGGCTTGCCATTTGCACCAATTATAGGTGTCGACAACCACAGGTCGACCGTCCTATTTGGAGTAGGCCTTTTGAAGGATGAGAAAATAGGGTCATTCAAGTGGCTCCTAAGCATGTTTGTCGAGGCAATGGGAGGTAAAGAGCCGAAATACATAATTACAGACCAGGACCAGGCGATGAAGACCGCAATAAAGGAAGCTCTTCCGAGGACGAGGCACAGGTTCTGCTGGCGGCATATTAGGAAGAACCTGAAGGAAAATAATGCAGCAGTGTTTGCGCAGCACCCAAGGATGTGTGATGATATATTTCGAATCGTCAAAAACTCACTAGATCAAGACGAGTTTGAGCGTGCCTGGAAAGCAGCAATTTCTCTGCACAAGGCGGAAGGCAACAAACATCTGAACACGCTATGGGAACTCCGAAATTTTTGGGTGCCGGCCTACTTCAAGGACTGTTTCTATCCTTTCTCGTCAACAACCACTCGCAGTGAGAGTACGAATTCGATGTGGAAGAATTACGTCGACCACAAGGACACTATAAAAAGGTTTGTTGTTGCGTATCACACGATTCAGCAAAATTGCCTCGCCACGCTTGACAAGAAAAGATACCGAACAGAAGAGAAGGCACCATCACTAGAGACGGGTTTTCTGATTAAAAGACAAGCAAGTCAAGTATACACGAATGAAATTTTCAGGAAATTCTAGCTGGAGCTACGGAACCGGACCTACTTCAAGTGCTCTGATCTGGCAAAGGGGAGGCAGTATTTTTTAAAAAAGATTATTGATCCTAGAGATAAAGTGTGGAGACCTTATCCCGGCGAGGAATTTGACAGGTCTGAGTTCAGGGTAGACGTGGATGAGCAAAAAGAAATATACAGTTGCAGCTGCAAGAAAATGAGTAGGGATGGCATTCAGTGCTGCCATGTGCTTAAGGTGATGGACCAAACAGGCATGATCGATCAACTTCCAAAATCCTTTGTCATCCCCAGATGGACCAGGAATCTATCAGAGAGTGTGAAAGTTCTGTCTACTAGTCAAGCTGATAGCATGACCATACAAGACGATGAAACTATGAGATTCGGCCTCGCTTACGCTGAGTTGTCGGATATCTGTTCAAATGCATGCAGAAAAGAGAAGGCATACCGTGTGCTGCGTGAGTGTACGGTAGATATGAAAATAAAAGTCATGGCGGCACTTGCCGAGGAACCAGACACAGGCATTCTTGTCGAAACTCTCAAGAACCCTCCCACGAGTGGCTCAAAGGGTACGAAAAAAGGAGATCGAATCAAAGCTGGTTCTGAGAAGAAAGGAAAAGGCTACAAAGCCGCAACCAAGTGCGGCCGTTGTCGAGAAAAGGGTCACAGGAAAACAAACTGTTCGGATAACCCAGAAGTGCAGGAGAGGATGAGGATTGAAGAAGAAAATAGGAAATCGCAGCAGGAGAAGAGGGCAAGGTCAATGAAATGGCCGACAACACCGACAACACCATCGACGACATCAAACGGCTCAGGACAATGCACTCCAAGCCCAGGAGGAAGACATCAGACGCTAGCAATTCCAACGACCCCACTGACAGCAGGGATCATTTACCAAAGTCTTGCTTCTACGCCAGAATCAAACATCACACAAGCCAGGCACACAGAATGCGTGTAGGGAAGCCCGGGACAAGGCACGGAATCTGCGCAGTGAATTTTCAAAAAGGAAAGGTCTGAGTGGAGACTTTTTGGTACCGGAGAACAGTACGAATAGAAAAATTAAAAGGTAATAATTCAGCTTAAACAGGACGTGAGCAAAAAATAGTGATGTCCGCAATCTTTCGCTTTGTTTTTATGTATGAATATTAATTTTACAGGTAAATAGGTTGAATAGCTACGCAGAAGGGTGGGTTTGCACAAGGGTCGAGAAGGAAGAATGGATTGTTGAACATTCAAAAACAAGGCCGCACATGGATCGATTAAATAGCAAGAAATTGGTGGGGATTGTTTATTTTTTGGTGCTGTGGTTATAAGAACGGGTTGTAAGTTAATTTTATGCAGTTATAGAAACAAAACCAATTTAAATAAGAACGTCTTTTGCTTCTTTATGTATTTTCTACTCGGCGAACGAAAATATCAGAGGCACAGGTTTCCTTGTTATTTTCCGCAGCCGCGTCGGTTTCTGAACGTGGATGTTGTAAGCATACAAGCATGCTTCTCTGCTGCATGACAGAGAGATAAAATTAATCTAAGGGCACAGGCAGCCACGACCATGCCACCGGTGAGTATTCAACCGTGACTCTCACGGTTGCATGGTCACGCCCGCCGTTATGGAACGAAAATGTTTTTAAGCACAGAATCTCGGTCGTGCTTCTAGGGCTACATAACCGTGGCTTTCGTGGTAACTGTGCCTCGCCTGTTCTAACGCATGTTCTTTCTGTTATGAATGCATGACTGTAAGTAGTTCAAATAACCGTGCTTGCGATGCATGTCCAACCGTGCCTCATGTGCCTTCACGCGGTGCTTCTGTGATGCAAAGATTTCAAACACAATGGGTCACAGTTGTGGTTGCATTTCTGTTTTACAAATGGATATAGTGCCTGGCAGTAGGTTCACGGTGTTTGCTGTTGCTACTAAGGCACGTAGAATCTTGGCCGTGCCTGTGTGTGGCATGTAGAACAGTGCTTTACGATGCCGAAGGCAGGACCGTGTGTCTCGTTCTTGAAAAGCCGTGGTTCTGCCATCACTTCATTCACTTGGTTTTGTCCGCGTTTTAGCAGAATCATCTGCAAATCAGAGGCACGCCCTTGAATCTTCTAGTGACTTAATTGTAACACGTACGTTGGGTTTCCGCAATTAACGCACGAATGTGACTCCACGTAAAACACAAGCATGCCTCCCTGAGGAGCTTTACCTTGCCACTCCTGGTTATAGATCAACGGATGCATTTGGAGCACAAAGAGACACAAAGGTGACCTCTGACTTGAAACACTAACACACTTGACGGTTCGTGCATTTGAGTTAAAATCTTACAAAGAAAACAATTGTAACACGGACAGTCGTCCGATTCTATTAGATTTCCGTAATAATCGCACAATCGTGACTCCGGGTAATAATAAACCATGCCTCTCCACCGACTCATTGTGAATACAATTAGAAAACCTGTGTGCATGACTATGTAATTAGACGACCTTTGAGGGCTGTATGCCCATGCTTGTGACCCTTGACACTAAAACACAGAGTAGACGCCCATGCCTCTATGCTGTATGCACGTGCTTATGCCCGTACAAGGAAATACACTTTTAAAAACAGGGTCTCTCGTATAGCCCATCCCATGCCTCACAGAGTAAACGCCCGTGGCTATGCGTAAGACTAAGGTTAGCGTGACTCTATGTAATACCACAGACCATGCCTCTACGCGCTTCATGCATGTGCCTGTGATAATTGCGATCCCGCGTAAAACGCAAGCATGCCTCTCTGGGCCTCCATACCGTGCCTCTCCTGGTGTTAGAGTCAATGGAGTCATCTGGAACACAAAGAGACACGAACGTAGACACGAACTGTTGTACATGCATGTGTGGCACATAGAACAGTGTGTCACAATGCCAAAGGCAGGACCGTGTGTCTGGTACGTGACAATGCCAAGCCATACTGTGTGTCTGGTACGTGACAAGCCGCGAGAGGAGTGTTTCAGCAGAATCATTTGCAAAGCAGAGGCACGGCCTTGAATCTTCTATTGACTTAAATGTGAACGTGTCCGTGGAAAATTTTGCTGCTCGTAGAGGCAAGATGACTGTAGAACCGTGCTTCCGGCGTCAAAAAGATTCTTCTATTGAATGTGTGCCGTAATAAATAATTAATACACGGACGGGCACGCCGGGCCAGGGGCTGGAAGAGAAGAACTTGAATACTAAACGCTGGAAGAGAAGAACCTTAATACTAAACCAAGTTTCGGGAACTTCTTGGTGACTTGAGCTCCCCGTTCCTGGTTCTGCTGTAACTGGATTCCCCGGAACCACAAGAATCCTTAGAATGGGATTCCAACTCAGCACCTTTTGTTTTGAGATTTTGAGAAGAGTTGCTCTTTGGAGAGCACAGTACGATGAAAGTTGTAAGCTGTGTTCGAGGGGGAGTTATTGTCTATCGTTGGCCTCTGTGGTAGAACCCGTCGGGGAGGCCTGAGAGGCGGTGGTTTACCCTGTGGCGGATGTCAGCGGTTCGA
The DNA here is from genome assembly GCF_056163025.1 of Triticum urartu. NCBI lineage: Eukaryota > Viridiplantae > Streptophyta > Magnoliopsida > Poales > Poaceae > Triticum > Triticum urartu. The sequence continues at coordinate 368,971,908 of NC_141873.1, forward strand.
GTCCGCTTATCTCCGCAGTCACCTACCATTGAGTTGGTACGAGTAGTACTTAACCCGGGCCCCCCCTGTCAGAAAGGAAAGTAGAAGAAGTAATTAATCTGGACCCCTCCGCTCCCCGTCATGGGTATTTAAGGCGTCTCACGTGGATTGACAGGCTGTAATCCATCTCTGCAGATCCTCCTCGGTGAGAACTGGTCGTGGGCGGCGCCACCCCAGCAACGGAGGTGGAGATGGAAAGCGCTGCTCGTAGCATCAAGAGGTCGAGAGTGGCGCCACTAGCGACGCCGCTTCCTGGTGGTGTGCTGGTCATCGGAGGGGATGGAAGCGGCGAACGTGCTCCCTCCTGATCCGATGAGGAAGAAGAGGGATGTCGTGCGGACCACATCAGCGATCTCGCCGACGGCGTCCTAGGTGAGATCATCTCCCGTCTTCCCATTAAGGATGGCATCCGTACTCGAATCCTCGCACGTCGCTGGTGTCCTTTGTGGCCCATCGCTCCTCTGAACCTCGACTGCCGCGAGATCTCTGACTCTCGTCTTTTTAACAATGGTGAAAAAGTTCATATCGAGACCATCTCTCATCTGTGCGCCTTCACCAAGGAGCCCGTTGGCAAATGCTATTCCGGAACGCGGCTCTGTCGAAATCCTGTTGTCAGTCTTCCGGAATCCATTCTGTCCGGCCATGCTGGCTTGGTTAGCCGCCTCTCTATTCTGGCGTGCTACCTACAGTGCAGGCCCTCCATCGTTGATGCCTGGCTCCGATCCTAGAATTTGAACAATATCCAGGTTCTTGAGTTCTATTACCTCTTCCCAGAATTTCTGACGCAAGAGGTAACTCTATTGGATCTATGCACTTCAACTACGCCCTTGGCACCGGAGTCCGTGTTTCGGTTTTCCTCCTCTCTCCACACCCTCGGCTTTGCTCTTTGCCAAATAGCAGACAATTACGTAGGGACGCTTAAGCTACCACTAGTGAAAAGACTCTCGCTTGTGGCTGTTGATATATCAAATGCATCGCTGCAAAGCATAACCCACACTAGTTGCCCTGCACTTGAGTCTCTCCTGCTTGTTTGCAATAGAGGAGGTCATCATGTCACAATAAATTCGTCTAACCTTGTAAGCATTGGAATTTGTTGTCCACACGGGGAACTCGTTGTTGAGGATGCCCCTTCGCTTCGACGGTTGATTGTTGATTGTCTGGTTGAAGACTGTTCGATAACCATTGTCTCTGCACCTAAACTGGAGACGTTGGCTGAATTCGTGTTTGTGTCTCCCTCGAAGTGTCTTGAGGCACTGACTTTCGTTAATACTGGAACATAGCTGTACTTGTTCCGCTGCTTGTTTTATTAATTTGATGGTCTTTGTTGTATTCTTCATGCAGAGTCAGGACTTGGAGGTAACCGCTGTCTCTCCGTCTGAACCGTATCCATGTCGTCTGACGTGTCTTGAGGTATTGAGTTTTTGTGATACTTCCAGCTTAACTTTATTTGTGAGGAAACAAGTTTTATTTCATCAAACCTTTATGCTATTAGTTTTGTGATTCATCTTCTGTTAATTTTCATCAAGGGTTTGAAGGCAGTCAGTCTAACAGCAATGCGTCAATCTGTCAAGACCTTGCTTATATATATTGATTATAAGGTGGACATTGTCGTTGATTTGCTGCAATGCTTTCCAAAACTGGAGAACTTGTTTATTGAGGTGATGATCTTCAGAAATTTGCATTTTGTAGTACTCGTTCCTTTTTGAAATGCTTGTCTTAATTTTGACTGAAATTGATGCTCCCGTACCTACACATGATTTATTGTTGTATACATCCATATATAAACAAGTCTATGTCTAACTTCTTGTTACGGAGGTGGTAGAATTAATTATTGCATTTGGTTTTTTGATGGTCTGTATCTCTTTTTATAGACGTTAAGTATTTTCAACCTATCATTTATATTTTAGGGATCGTTGATTTCTCTTGGTGAAAAAAACAAATGGCGTCGTAAGTACCGGCAGTTTCTCAAACATCACGACCTTTGTCGGAAGACAGTATCGCTGGAAGATTATGTTCGCTCTGGGAGTTACGCTGACTTTGCGATGTTCTTTGTTCTTAGTGCAAAGGATCTGGAGACCATGACCATTAAGTTTACCTCCCCTCCCACAGAGTTCACGGGAGTATTTCACGAAAAGCAACAAAGGGTTCTGGAGTGGCATAGAAGGGCTTCTAAACGTGCACGTCTTAGATTATCATCAAGTTGCAGCCACGCGCGTCCGCATTTAAGAATGAGGAGTCTTGAATACCTGGATTTGACGGTTCCGTTCAGGTGTGGATGCTGAAATCAGGCCTTGTGTTAGTTGTCCAGATGTATGGAGTTATTTGTTGTTGCATTCTTTTGAGCTTGGGTTTTATGTAAACTTTATCAAACTACCATTGTAGTCTTTGCATCGTGTGTAGGCTTGTTTGTTTTTGTGTTGCGTGCAGTCATGAAGGAAATGTGTGGTTTTGCGGCTTTGTATGGCCGAAGGACCGTAAAATGCTGTGGCACCAAGGTTAAGAGACATAAAGTAGATTTAAAATGCTGCATGTGTAACCGTGCTGTGTTGTATGTACGACGGTGCCTATCTTATATATGTACCTGTCATGCACACAATGGATGTACAACCGTGCCTGTGTTGCAGATAGAGCTGCATGATGGTTGACTTGCATGTTGCCTGTCTTATATATGGTGATGGGTGCCTTGCACTGTTTCTGGTCCTCGTACCGTGGTTATAAAAAACGGCTTGTAAGTTTATTTGGTGCAGTTGTAGAAACAAAGCAAATGTAAGCATAACAAATTTTGCTTGTTTAGGTATTTTTATTACTCAACAGGCGAGATGAAAAGAGCTGAAAGCATATAGAGCCACCACAACGGTGAACCAAACCTTTTTTGCGAGGCGTTATGTAGTGCTTCTGGTTACCGCACAACCAAGTTTATACTCAACAGGCCACACCGAAATGCGCCTCGAGGATTCTAGTCGTGACACTGTAGACTCACAACCTTGCTTTTGACCCTTGTCCTGGCATTGTGATTTTCGTTCTCTGCTTGTATAACGTGCCTTTCACAGCCACCCTACTGTGCGCATAGAAAAGGAGCAACGCCAGCTGATAAAGTGCTTTTTCTAGTACTAGATGTGTGGCCCTCGTTGCATGACTTTCATGCGTTTGACAGTGGCTCTTTGGTACAGAACCGTGGTTGCAGAGAGTTCTTGCCCGTGTTTTTAAGGACAGTGTCTCTTGGATCGGTCATTGATTGCCTCACAAAGTAAACAGTGAGGGTTCACATCTGAATCCAATTCTGTTATGTTTCTGTAGTAAGCGCATGAATGTGACTCTGCCAAATACTCAAGTATGCCTCCATGGGCTTCTCGTTCGTGCCTCTCTGTCTAAACGAGTCGATGGAATCATTTGGAAAACAGACACAAGCGAACATGACTCTATATAATACCACGTGATGCCTTTGTGGATTTGATGCCCGTGTCTATGACCCTTATCACTAAAATACAGAAAGTCACAAACGCACATAACCATGGCTGCAGAGACTTTATCAAGAAAGAACCGTGTCTATGGACTTCACGTCTGTGTTTTTAAATACAAAGAAATAAGCTTTTAAAACCAGTGTCTCTCGTATAGGCAATTATGTGCTTCATAGAGTAAACGCGCGTGGCTGTGCGTAAGACAAAGGTTCAGTTCCGTGGGCAAGACCGTGGTTTTAAAAAACGTGCAACAACGGTGACATCTGCAATTATGTCCCTGCAATGTGCCTAACCATACCTCGTGTGCATAACCGTGCTTGTGATGCTTCTGTGATGCAACGATTTCAAACACAACGGGTCACGGTTGTGTTTGCTTTCTGTTTTACAAATGCATATAGTGCTTGGTAGTAGGTTTCCACCGTTTCCTAGGAAAGAATTACGTCTTTACGTGCTACTGAAGCACGTGGAATCACGGGCGTGCCTGTGTCCCATCGTACCACTTCACGGCCGTTGTGTGGTTCGTGGCAAACCGTGCGTTTGCCATGGTCGTGCCTGTGTGACAGGTAGAACAGTGCGTCTCAAATCACTTTTCTACGAAGTCATTATCGTCTGTGTGTTTGCTCACAAACTGTAGTTCACTGAATCATTCAGAACACAAACGCTAGCACAAGCGAGCATGACTATATATATAATACCACACAATGCCTTTTGCGGATTTGACGCCCTTTCCCGTGACCCTTATCACTGAAACACAGAAAGTCACAAATGTACATAGCCGTGGATGCAGAGACTTGAAGCCCTTTTAGTTAATGAAATGTACGGCATGAGCAAAAGACCGTTTAGCCATCTACCGAAATACCGAGTTCTCTGTTGGTAAGGTTACAGATTGAGCAAAAAAGGTACGAGCATTGTTTCAGCACACCTACGTAAATTCCAAAACCGGAAAGTGGCGGGAACATCTAACTCCAGCACTGTTTTCAGCACTTACAAATGAATGGATCCTTTAAATCCAGGAGGTCAACACATGCGTGCCTTAGATCCAAGTTCTTGTGGTTGCAACTTGGCGACAACCTAAGGCAAGCATGTTTAGAAGCCTTTTTATCCCACTGAAGCACGTCTTGTTGCTGTTTGTAGAATTCTTTCGTGAAGTGTTCCTGAAGAAGAAACTTGATCCTCATAGTCTGCAGTTGTGCTGCGTTGAGAATAAAGAATGTTGCAAATCGAATGCTTTTGTCACATTGAACATAGCTTTCCAGCGTCAGTGACTTCAAACGAACGTCATGATGGTGCTTTCAAGAACAGTCGTTCGCAAGACTTTCTTCATTAGGGGCTATTTCCTGAATAAACACGAATATTTGAAATGGTTAAGCTCGATAAAGAGTGATTCTGCTGGAAGGAATAAGTCTATAACCTTTGTAGTAATAAAAGCTTTCTTTTTAGTTTTGTCCTAATACTCGTCCATGACTATATACACCTTTGTCCATTACATACAAGTTTTCCTTTTGTTGACTGGAGTTCTGCACCATGCATGGTATGTGTTTTACAATCTGTGTGAGAAGCATCACCTCGATATACAAGTTTTCCAAGCTTCGGAAGGTTCCACCAAGGAAAAGACTGCGCGCAGGTCATAATCCATGCTGACAGACAACGTCTTGATAGAATGAACTGCTGTGGATGTGCTGACTGTCGGCAAACACTTCATGTAGAGTAAAACACAATATTAGTAGAGTAAAGGTTGAATAGCATGGAACTTGTTCGTACCAATGAATGGAGGTGAAAGTATTGTTGAAAGGTAGTACCTGAATAATTATACGGTCATTTGTGATGCCGGATTCACAGAAAATATTAGATAATTTGCCCATGACCTGCAGTTTAGGCGCAGAGGTGATAACTACCCGCAACTTTTTGCAATCACCATCACAAAGCAACCATTGAAGTGACGAGGCATCTTCTATAACAATTTTACCATAGTAACCAGAAATGCCGATGCTTATAAGGTTAGGTGAGTTTATTCTGATGGAATGGTGCCTGACTGTCCAAACAAGCAGCAGGGACTCAAGTGTAGGAGAAGTAGAGCTGATGATGCTTTGTAATGAGACGTCTGATACATCAACATCTATTAGCGAGAGTCTCCTGAGCAGTGGTAGTTTAAGCACCCGTACATAATTGTCTGGTAACTTACAAAGAGCAAAGGCGATGGTTTGGAGAGAGGAGGAAATCTGAGGGTTTAATGCTGGTGGTGATGGCATGAGCGAAGGGCATGAGAATGGCCGTATGTGATGTTGTCTCAAGCATGGTGGGAACATGTAGTAAAACTCGAGCACCTAGAGATTGTTCAGTCTTGGGGATCGAAGCCAGTCATCGACCATGGAGTGCCTGTAGTCGAGGTAGGACGCTGAAATGCAGAGGCGGCGAACTGCACTCTGACGCCCGGAGAGGATGGCCTCTGGAAGGTACGAATCATCATAGGAATTATCTTCACCGACATGTTCTCCTCTAAAAAAAGTTCCAGTGTATGTTACGCGGACGAGTTCCTCCGGTGTGGCGGAGCTCGCGGTGACCAACTCGAAATGTACTTCATCTAGAGGGTTAAAAAGATGTGGGACATGGATCTCACGGAAGTCCAGATTCAGAGGAGCGGCGCGCCAAACAGGGCGCCACCGACGTGCGAGGATTTGAGTGCGAGCGCCTTCCTTAGTGGACAGACGGGATATGACCTCACCGAGGACACCGTCCGGTAGGTCGCTGATGCGGTCGGGACCAGACTGATCTTCTTGATCCTCGGATCCGGTAGGCGCACCCTCGCCGCTTCCAGCCGCTACTGTCAAACCACCAGAGGAAGGCGTTGCCGGTCGCGCGAGCCTCGCCCTCTTGGTGTTCGGGGCACAGGAGTAGACCTCCATCTCCGTCTCCATTTCTGGGATCGCGCCGCCTGCGAGCGCCGCTATCTGTGGCGTGGATCTGGACAGTCCAAGAAAGAGGAGGGTGTGGCTAGGGTTTTGAGACGCCGTCCGTCCGCCTTAAATAGCCGGATCCTGGCCTCTGGCGACGAGCCAGACTGGTGTCACCGTAGGAGACGTCCGTCGGACCCTTGGGTTTCCGTGGCGGCGCCACATGGCATTCACATCCGAATACGTGGAGACGCGCGCTGAAACGTTGTGTATCCACAATCAACGGACAAACGTGGCCCCGCACAGAACACAAGCATGCCTCCATCGCCATCCCGACCGTGCCTGTCCTGGTAACATAGTCAATGGATGCATTCGGAACACAAAGACACACCAAGGCGACTCTGGATAATTACAGGTCATGCCTTTGTTAGTTTGACAACAATGCCTATGACCTGAAACACTGACACACAAAAAGTCGTCTTCATGCGTAAAGGATCGTGATGCTACTAAACATACAAAGTCGCCTTTCGTGCATTTGAGTTAAAAATCTTACAACGAAAACAATTGTAACAAGGACAGTTGCCCGATTCTACTAGGTTTCCGTAATAAACGCACCAACGTCACTCCGGGTAGGAACGAACCATGCCTCAGTTGGCTGGACGTCTGTGCCTCTCCTTTTGACCGAGTCCACCGACTCATTTGGAACACGATTAGAAAACCTTTGTGCGTGACTATATATAATAGCACGCCATGCCTTTGAGGGATGTATGCCCGTGCTTGTGACCCTTGTCACTGAAACACAGATAGCCACGAACGTCGACGTATTTATCAAGAAAGAAGCATGACACAACTCGATACTGAACCGTGTCTGTATGGACTTAACGTCTATGCTTTTAAATTCAAGGAACTGAGCTTTTAAAATTAGCGTCTCTCATATAGGAAATTCCGTGCCTCACAGTGTAAACGCCCCTGGCTGTGCGTAAGACAAAGGTTCAGTTCTGTGGGCTAGACGCCCGTGCATCTTCGTCTGATAGAGTCTCGCAGGCGAGCATGACTCTATGTAATATCATCGATTATGCGCAATAAACGCATGATTGTGACCTTGCCTAATACTAAAGTATGCTACCATGGGCTTCTCGTCCGTGCCTCTCCGTCTGAACGAGTCCTCTGAATCATTCGGAACACAAACACAAGAGAACATGACTTTATATAATAGCACATGATGCCTTTGTGGATTCGACGCCTGTGCCTGTGACCCTAGTGACTGAAACACAGAGAGTCACAAACGTACATATCCGTGGCTGCAGAGAGTTCTAGCCCATGCCTTCGTACCTTGAAAGTCATGGTTTTATTTAATGTTTCAAGCACCCATCTACCATTGACTTGCTACATGTAGTACTTAACCCGGGCCCTCCTGCCAGAAAGAAAAATACTAGAAGAAGTAATTAATCTGGACCCGTATTTAAGTCGTTTCGTGGATGGACAGGCTAATCCATTTCTCTAGATCCACCGTCTGTACAGATCCACGCCACAGATAGCAGTGCTCGCAGGCGGCGCGATCCCAGCAATGGAGACGGAGATGGAGGTCTACTTCGGTGCCCCGAGCACCAAGATGGCCAGGCTCGCGCCACCGACGACGCCTTCCTCTAGTGGTTTTGCGGTAGCGGCTGGAAGCGGCGAGGATGCGCCTACCGGATCCGAGCATCAAGAAGAGCAGTCTGGTCCCGACCGCATCAGCGACCTCCCGGACGCCATCCTCGGTGAGGTGATCTCCCGTCTGTCCACTAAGGAAGGCGTTCGCACTCAAATCCTCGCAGGTCGATGGCGTCCTTTATGGCGCACTGCTCCTCTGAATCTCGATTGCAGTGAGATCCCTGTCCCACGTCTCTTTAAGCCCCTAGAAACAGTTCATATAGACGTATTGTCCATGCTCCCCAGTAAGGATGTCATTCGCATTAGATATTTTGGAACTCGGTGTAGTTTTCAACCTGACGTTGATGGTTCGTGCCTTCCGGAAGCCATCCTCTCCGATCATTGTGGCACAGTTCATCGTCTCTGCATTCCGGTGTGCTACCTCCACTCCAGACCCTCTATAGTTGGCGCATGGCTTCGATCCCCAAGACTGAAGAATCTCCAGGTTCTCGAGTTCTATTACATGTTCCCAGGTTTTGTTGGAAAAACCATCACACTGCCACACTAAATATCTTCGTCTGCGCCCTCACCGCCGACTTCCACACTGCTGTTTTCCTCCTCACTGCACACCGTCACATTTGCTCTTTGCCAGATACCTGACAAGTATGCACGATCATTTAAACTTCCACTCCTCAAGAGGCTTTCGTTTTTGGAAGTTGATATATCAGACGTCTCACTGCAAAGCATAATCAGCCATGGTTGCCCTGCCCTCGAGTGGCTCCTGCTTGTTTGCAATAACTTGGACCACTGCATCGTAATAAACTCGGGCAAAGTTGAAGTCATTTGTATCCTTTGTGAGAATGGTGAACTTGTTGTTGAGGATGCGCCCTCACTTAAACGATTGATTCACGATATTCAGAGCCGGCACTTGCAGATAACTGTTTTTCATGCACCTAAGCTTGAGTGTTTGGGTAATTTTTATGAAGGATTTCCTGAATCCAAGATTGTTTTTGGCTCTATAGTTATCGAGGTGCTCACCTTTTGCACTATACTCTTTACTTGCATTCCTTGCATTGCCGAAGTTTCATGTCATGCGACCTTTTATTGAGCTAATTCTATGATATGTGCTTGTCGCAGGCTTTGTCTGTAGTCAGCCTATCAATGGCGGTTCAATCCGTGAAGACCCTGCTTATCCACATGTCATTAAATCTGAACAAGGTTGTTGCCTTGATGCGATGCTTTCCTAGCCTAGAGAACCTGTTTATCGAGGTAACGATTTCCAGACACATTGAAAGCACATACAATGCACAGCGTACTATATTCGAGGCCTCTACCTCCTTTTGTACTCCTCGAGTATTCTCACTCTTCATGCATTTTCAGGGAGGAGTATGCCGCGAGGAAGGTGTAACAAATAAGTGGTGCCACAAGCACCGGGTGTTTCTGAAATAGCATGACATTCGCCTGAAGACAGTAACGCTGGAAAAATATGTACACTGCAACAAAAACATTGAATTTGCAAAGTTCTTTGTTCAGAACGCAAAGGAGTTAGAGACTATGAGGCTCAAGTTTCTCTCCCCCCCAAACAACATCACTGAAGGATTTTATGAACATCAAGAAGAGGTGCTTCAATGGGGCAACAAGGCTTCTAGACGTGCTCGTCTTATATTGTCAGGGTATTGTAGGCATATGAACTTGGATTTAAAAGTACACATCTGGACAAACCAGTGTCCAATCATGGATTTGCCGGATCCATTGACCTGTGGATGTTGAAAACGGTTATCCGGACGTCAGAGATAGGTGTTGTTGCGTGCTTTCCAGTTTGGACTTCGGGCTTGTACTTTATCCATTGTCTGTAAGGTTCTCAGTAACTTGTTTTTGTGATCTTCAGCCGTGAAGCAACTCACAAGCCCAAAAAACTATCAAGTTTTCATGTTTTTGTGCACTGTCTGTATGTTTGGATTTCCTTTTGTGAATAGAGCGAGCGACTAAAGTCATCTGGAATACGCAGTCACGTGTGATGTTACGGCCGTGCCTCTCCAAATAACTCGTTAGCTGAGGTATTTTACAATACAGAGGCGGGCGTGCCACTTGTACCTGTAAGACTGTGCGTCTGTTATCACAGCACGACACTTCCTCTGTGTATGTTCATGACCCTGTGGTGAACGTTTGGGTGGAAACATGGTGCACAACCTAGAACATAGCGTCCCGTAGAATCACGACACTGCCGTTTCTGCAAATCGAGACGTGCTTGTCGTGGAACCGCTGTGCTTGTGCTTTGTTTAAAAGCGTGCCGTCGCCATCTTTTAAATACAAGGAAATATAGATAGCCACGAACGTCTACGCCTTTTATACCGAATAATATATGTAACATCAAGAAAGAAGGATGACGCAACTTAATACGGAACCGTGTCCGTAGGGAGTTCACGTCTGTGCTTTTAAATACAAGGAAATAAGATTTTAAAAACAGTGCCCCTTGCATAGGCGATTCCGTGCCTCACAGAGAAAACGCCTGTGGCTGTGCGTAAGAAAAAGGTTCAAAAACAGCGTCTCCCTAATCTGCCACTCATTGCCTCACAAAGTAAACAGCGAGTGTTCATATCAGAACCCAGTTCTGTTCGGTTTGCGCAACAAACGCACGAACGTGACTCTCTCTAATACTAAAGTATGCCTCGATGGGCTTCTCACCCGTGCCTCTCTGTCTAAACGAGTCGACAGAATCATTTGGAAAACAGACACAAGCGAACATGACTCTATATAATACCACACGATGCCTTTGCGTAAGACAGAGGTTCGGCTCCGTGGGCCAAACGCCTGTGCATCTCCATCTGATAGAGTCACGGGCTAGCGTGAGTCCATGTAATAATACTACCGACCATGCCTTTGAGTGCTTCATGCCCGTGCCTGCGTCCAGCTTGAGCTTGTCATAACGTATGTGTCGTACTGAAGGGCGAGCTTTGCCTTCGCCTTCTCATCAATAGGATTGATGGAAGTCTCAAATAAAGCAACAACACCAAGCATCCAACAACAAGTCAAGACAGTTTCAAGTTGAAGGAAGTCTCAAATAACCGCTGGGGCAACAACTAAACAAGCCCGAAACATAACAAGTTCATTTCACAGCGATACACGGCCTATTTACTGAACCTAGATATATATAGATAGATAGGTATGGTAATACATGGCAAGTACTTGGAAACAAGAGCTAACATACCAAGTTCATTTCACATCGAAACATGGCCCAGCCAGTTCTAAATGAGGTTGATGGTGATCATCATCCTCAAGTCACGGTAACGGGTGTTCGCAACAGTGAGTACGATGCCCTGATCTACCCGAAGATTCTTGCCATGAAGGAACTTCTTCCACCCCGCCCGGTTGAAGACAGTGCGACCGTCCGTGTCCACTGCGTAGGCACAGGTGGTGATGGAGCCCGTTCTAGTAAGGCGTAGTCCAGCAGCCATGCCTTATTCATGCGTCTCGATGCCACAACTAACAGATAACCTCTTAGGTAATTTCTGAAAACAGTTGGTATGATATATGAGCATGTAACGTGCAATTATCAGCAAATCATACACTTGAAGACACATATATCATTGGATTCAACACTGAGCATATATATCATCACATCACTACACTAGACGCTAATCATCAAATTACTACAGTAATTAAGAATATCATTAGTTTACTACGTACACTAACCACATCATCGCATATTACTACACTACATAAGGATATATCACAGTACTACAACATGCATATCATGTCAACTAGTACACTTATTAATCATGCATATCGTGTAATTACCACAGTAAGTAACATACCATGAGATGCTGTTTAACATTCGTCCTTGTGAGGCATGTCACGAATGGCATCCCGACGTAGTCTTCACGTAGCGGAAGCATGTCCCAGAGGTTGCACGTTTCATCGCCGCTCAGCCTCAGTCTTTGGGCATAGAGTGCTTCATCAAGTGGGTTCTCATCATCATCTGAATCCTCATCATCGTCCTCCTCATGAACTTCATCCTCACTATCGAAAATCAAATTCAGATAGATAACAGAAATCCTGGGCCTTTCTGCTCTGAAGGAGAAGCTGATCAATTCACCCCCACTAAGACGCAAGCGGGCGATGAAGCGATCCCATTCATCTCCTCCAATCTGGGTGATCGTTCGCCCCTTATCAACCTGCATAGTGTACGGCCCCCCAAGAGCGTCGAAGGTCACGGTGTGTCCGACGAGCTCATTGAATGCCAATCTCACATTGCATGGGACGATCTGTGCAAGATAAAAACAAATAACAAACACAATGCATTTGTGGAAATAGCAATAAAAACATAATTACTGAACTGTCAGAAGGTTCATATAAATTATTACCGCTGCAAAAACAAAAGAAGGATGGAAGTAGATGCCGAACAGCGTGGCAGTACAAAGCCTGGTCCGGCACCGTGACTTGCACAGTCGACACGGTGCTTCCTCCATTCTACAAAGAATATATTGAACTCTAAGTTGAATTGTACGCTACCATAGTACAATACAATGTGCTTCCTCTCTTTTCCCTGTTACGGCTCAGATCCTACACTACAACATCCATCAATCTAACAAAGAACCATCATATCTATCAACAAATCATCTACCACATGGATCAAATAAAATTTCTGTATTAGATCTGTGCCCGGAGGGAGATGCATGCGGTTTGGGAAGGGAAGAAGATTCGCGAGGGGGATGAGGGGAGATCTCACCTACTTACCGGAGTTGGTGGCGGCCGCGCAGATCAGGCGGCGAAGAGATGCGTCGTCAGGAGCTGGCGGCGGCGGCGCTAGTCGAGAAGGGGAGGAAGAAGTTGAAAATGATGTGGAGTACTAGGTGCACTTAGACAAATGTGGTACATGTGGTGGCATGTTTGTGTGGATGGCGAGGGGACCATACGTGTCGGTACCCATAGAAAAAAAATTGGCATTTCCAACTGCCTCACGGGTATTCGAACCAATTCGGTTGATGCAGTGTGTTTGACCGAACCAATTTGCATTTCCTTAAGACATTTATCCAGACACAGACACACGAAAAAAAGCATGCACTAAGGCTGTGCTCCATGTGTGACTCCGAGTAAGAACAAATTATGCCTCCAAGGGCTTGACGTGCTTTCCTCTTCTTTTGACCGAGCCCACCGACTCATTCGGAATACAATCAGAAAACCTTTGTACTCTATATAATAGCACGCCATGCCTTTGAGGGCTGTACACACGTGTATCTTCCTCTGATAGAGTCACAGTCTAGCGTGACTCTATGTAATACCATCGGCCATGCCTTTGAGCGCTTAATGCCCGTGCCTATGACCTGGAACACTGAATCAAGGATGAGGCGGCTGCTGCGGGTTTCCGCTATAAACGCATGAACGTGATCCCATGTAAAGCATAACCCATGCCTGTCTGGGCTTCATGGCAGTGCCTGTGCTCGCGGACAGTTCAACGGATTCATTTGGAACACGTAGACAAACTAACGTGATTCTACACAATGGCAAGCCGTGACTTTCTGGGACTCACGACCGTGCGAGCAATATACCAGACCAGCGTCACTCGAATAAGCCATTCCGTGACTCAAAAAGTAAACGTGGCTGTGCGTAAGACAAAGCTTTGCCTTAGTGGGCTTAACGACCGTGCTTCTTCATCTGATTGAGTGGACAGAATCATTCGGAACACAAAGACAGGCGAGCGTCACTCTATATAATACAATATCATGACTTTGAGGACTGGACGCCCGTGCCTATGAACCTTAACACTGTAACCATTAGTATCCAAACCTCCGCGCTTCTATCGAATAATATACGTAACATCAAGAAAAAAGTGTGACCCAACTGAGTACGCAACTGTGTTCGTAGAGAGTTCATATCTTGTGAACTTTTATTAACAAGAGTTCATGTCCGTAATACCACCGACCATGCCTTTGAGCTTTTCTGCACGTGCCTGTGACCCTTAACACTAAACGCCCGTGCGTCTCTATCTGATAGAGTCACAGGCTAGCGTGACTCTATGTAATACCATCGACTATGCCTTCTTGTAACCCGAAACACTGAACAAAGAAAGGGCACCTTCATGTGTGCACAAGACATGACTCTAGTTGGTTCAAAAACTTTGGCTACCGAGACTTCACGTCCGTGCTTTTAAAAACAACGTCTCTAGAACTAGCCATTACGTTAATGTTCATCCGTACCCATAAACTTGGAATGAACGTGCCCAGGAACACATTTGTTATCAAAGTTACTGACGGCACAAGGTAACGGATGACAACATAAGAAACTTTTAGTGTCAGCTTCAGATACGAGGATCAGGGTCGATGCTGTCTACTTAGTCCGGCGATACTTCTTTTTTGGTTGCTCGGCGTGAAGTTCCTCGATCTGTTTCTTCATAACGTATGATTGCAGCTTCAGCTCATCGCGCTGAAGTTCGAGCTGCGCCTTGTCATGCATCATAAGTGCAATGACGGCTTTGTTCTCTTCGTTCAACTTCGTGGATATCTTTAGGACGTCTTCCACAGCATTGAACAGGTTCTTCAGCTGGTCAAAGGAGAAGATGTCAGATTGATGGCAGGACGCACCCTCATCAACATTAGGATGAAGCTCACCACAATGATCCATGTTTCACAACTAAATCAAGTAGCCGAAAGAAAGAAAAAATGAATGAAGGCGAAGCAGAGCGAACTCACAGATGAGGAACCCTCGCTAGTCGAGCTCTTCTCCTGCGACTGGACATGGCGCTCTGGAGGAGTCTCCTTCTGCACAGCCGTGGCTGAGAGTGTTAGGATAGAGAACAGCAAGAGGAGTGGATGGCCTGGAGGCGGACAAAAGGACGAAGGGGATGTGGCTAGGGTTTCAAGACTCCGTCTGGCTTATTCACGTTACACAACTAAACCAAGTAGCCGAAGGAAAGAAAAAACGAATGAAGCAGAAGCAGAATGAACTTACAGATGAGGAGCCCTTGTCAGCCTGGATCTCCTGCAGTATCTGGACAATGGGTTCCGTAGTAGTCTCCACCTGACCAGCCATGGTGGAGAGGGTGAGGATAGAGAGCACCAAGAGGAATGAATGGCCTGGTGGCGGGCAGAGGATGGAAGAGTATGTGGCTAGGGTTTTGAAACTCCGTCCGTCCACCATAAATAGCCAGAGACTGGCCTCGGGCGGTGAGCCAGAGCGACGTCACCGGAGAAGACGTCCGTCGGACCCTTGGGTTTCCGTGGCGGCGCCACGTGGAGTTCACACCCGAGTAGGTGGAGACGCGCCCGTCGAAACGTTGTGTTTCCGCAATCAAAGCACGAACGTGGCTCCGCGTAAAACACACGCATGCCTCGCTCGACATCCCGACCGTGCCTGTCCTGGTAATAAAGTCAACGGATGCATTTGGAACACAAAGAGACACAAAGGTGACTCTGGATAATTACATGACATGCGATTTGTGGGCTTGACAACCGTGCCTTTGACCTGAAACACTGACACGCGTAAAGGACAGTCATGCTACTAAACATATAAAGTCGCCTTCGTGCATTTGTTGGCTTGACACTCGTGCCTGTGACCTGAAACACTGACACACAGAAAGTCGTCTTCTTGCATTTTAATTAAAATAATACAACGAAAAACAATTCTAACAAGGAGAGTCACCCGAATCTATTAGGTGTCCATAATAAACGCACAAACGTGACTCCGAGTAAGAACAAACTATGCCTCCGAGGGCTTGACGTGCTTGCCTCTCCTTTTGACCGAGCCCACCGACTCATTCGAAATACAATCAGAAAACCTTTGTACTCTATATAATAGCACGCCATGCCTTTGAGGGCTGTACGCACGTGCATCTTCCTCTGATAGAGTCGCAGTCTAGCGTGACTCTATGTAATACCACCGACCATGACTTTGAGTGCTTCATGCTCGTGCCTGTGACCCGGAACACTGAATCAAGGATGAGGCGGCTGCTGCGGGCTTCCGCTATAAACGCACGAACGTGATCCCATGTAAAGCATAACCCATGCCTGTCTAGGCTTCATGGCGGTGCCTGTGCTCGCGGACAGTTCAACGGATTCATTTGGACCACGTAGACAAACTAAGGTGATTCTTAACAATGGCAAGCCGTGACTTTCTGGGACTCACGGCCATGCGAGCAATATACCAGACCAGCGTCTCTCGAATAAGCCATTCTGTGCCTCACAAAGTAAAAGTGGTTGTGCGTAAGACAAAGCTTTGCCTTAGTGGGCTTAACGACTGTGCTTCTTCATCTGATTGAGTGGATGGAATCATTCGGAACACAAAGACAGGCGAGCGTCACTCTATATAATACAATATCATGCCTTTGAGGACTGTACGCCCGTGCCTGTGAACCTTAACACTGTAACCATTAGTATCCAAACCTCCGCGCTTCTATCAAATAATATACGTAACATCAAGAAAAAAGCGTGACCCAACTGAGTACGCAACTGTGTTCGTAGAGAGTTCATATCTTGTGAACTTTTATTAATAAGAGTTCGTGTCCGTAATACCACCGACCATGCCTTTGAGCGTTTTATGCTCGTGCCTGTGACCCTTAACACTAAACGCCCGTGCGTCTTTGTCTGATAGAGTCACAAGCTAGCGTGACTCTATGTAATACCATCGACTATGCCTTCTTGTAACACGAAACACTGAACAGAGAAAGGGCGCCTTCATGTGTGCACAAGACATGACTCTAGTTGGTTCAAAAACTTTGGTTGCGGAGAATTCACGTCCGTGCTTTTAAAAACAACGTCTCTAGAACTGGCCATTACGTTAATGTTCATCCGTACCCATAAACTTGGAATGTACGTGCCCAGGAACACATTTGTTATCAAAGTTACTGATGGCACAAGGTAATGGATGACAACACAAGAAACTTCTAGTGACAGCTTCAGATACGAGGATCAGGGTCGATGCTGTCTACTTAGTCCGGCGATACTTCTTTTTTGGTTGCTCGGCACGAAGTTCCTCGATCTGTTTCTTCATAACGTATGATTGCAGCTTCAGCTCATCGCGCTGAAGTTCGAGCTGCGCCTTCTCATGCATCAGAAGTGCAATGACGGCTTTGTTCTCTTCGTACAACTTCGTGGATATCTTCAGGAAGTCTTCCACAGCATTGAACATGTTCTTCAGCTGGTCAAAGGAGAAGATGCCAGATTGATGGCAGGACGCACCCTCATCAACATTAGGATGAAGCTCACCACAATGATCCATGTTTCACAACTAAATCAAGTAGCCGAAAGAAAGAAAAAACAAATGAAGGCGAAGCAGAGGGAACTCACAGATGAGGAACCCTCGCTAGCTGAGCTCTTATCCTACGACTGGACATGGCGCTCTGGAGGAGTCTCCTTCTGCACAGCCATGGCTGAGAGTGTCAGGATAGAGATCATCAAGAGGAGTGGATGGCCTGGAGGCGGACAAAAGGATGAAGGGGATGTGGCTAGGGTTTCGAGACTCCGTCTGGCTTATTCACATTTCACAACTAAACCAAGTAGCTGAAGGAAAGAAAAAATGAATGAAGTGGAAGCAGAGTGAACTTACAGATGAGGAGCCCTTGTCAGCCTGGATCTCCTGCAGTGTCTGGACACTGGGTTCCGCAGTAGTCTCATCCTGACCAGCCATGGCGGAGAGGGCGAGGATAGAGAGCACCAGGAGGAATGAATGGCCTGGCGGCGGGCAGAGGATGGAAGAGTATGTGGCCAGGGTTTTGAAACTCCATCCGTCCGCCATAAATAACCGGAGACTGGCCTCGGGCGACGAGCCAGAGTGACGTCACCGAAGGAGACGTCCGTTAGACCCTTGGGTTTCCGTGGCGGCGCCACGTGGAGTTCACAACCGAGTAGGTGGAGACGCGCCGGTCGAAACGTTGTGTTTCCGCAATCAAAGCACGAACGTGGCTCCGCATAAAACACACGCATGCCTCGCTCGACATCCTGACCGTGCCTGTCCTGTTAATAAAGTCAACGGATACATTTGGAACACAAAGAGACTCAAAGGTGACTCTGGATAATTACATGACATGCGATTTGTGGGCTTGACAACCGTGCCTTTGTGCATTTGTTGGCTTGACAGTCGTGCCTGTGACCTGAAACACTGACACACAGAAAGTCGTCTTCTTGCATTTGAATTAAAACAATACAACGAAAAACAATTCTAACAAGGAGAGTCGCCCGAATCTATTAGGTGTCCGGAATAAAAGCACAAACTTGACTCCGAGTAAGAACAAACTATGCCTCCGGGGGTGTAGGGGGTTTGGTGCGACATATGCCAACGGATGGCTTATCATGGTGGGGGCGAGTAGAACGTCGCCGGTGCCTAGAAACGGGATGAGGCGAAGATATGCACGCCGGTGAATCTTACCCAGCTTCGGGGCTCTCCAGGGAGATAAAACCCCTACTGCTGCTCTGCGGGGTCTCCGCATGATCACTATGGCAAAGTGTTTACACGGTTGCTCCTTGAGCTGTTTTCTGGTGGTAGGAGAGGGCAAGGCTAGCTCTCTCCCTTCTATATGACCTGGTCTAGAGCTAATGGGTTCCAACCCTTTGCATGGGTGCCCTGGGGGGTTTATATAGGCCTACCCCCTAGGGGTACAATGGTAATCCGGATGGGCGCGGGCCCAGCCGTCAGTGTCTCTGGCCTCCGTCTTCTCTGCCGACCGCTGGGGCCCGCCGACTGACCTAGTACGGAGCCGACAGCCCGCGTCCGCCGCGGGCGGGTCTTGCCGGCTGCTGCTTACTATGGCCGTGCTTCTGATGACGCGGGCTTGATCATGAGGTCGTGGCAACAGCCCCGCCGCCTGGCGGGCAATCACTATTGCCTCTCCCCATCACATCTTGATTAATGGCACATGGGCCTCGGGGGAGGGCTCGGCCGACTCCCCCGGGCCGACTCCCGACGGGTCCGACTGGTGGTTCTCCTGCCGTCTCCCGAGGTCTCACTGACTGATGGGTCCTGCTGCCTCCAGGCCGTACAGACAAGCTGCCGTGGGTGCAGGATTCGGCCCTGCGGTGCTGATGTCAGGGCCGGCATGGCAACAGTGCCACGCCGCACGGAGATCTTCCGGGGTACGGCATGCTGTGGCCATGCCTGCCCTTGGTGAGGGGCGGGGGTGGGCTTCACTGTAGCCACGCCCCTGCCTCGTCCCCTTTGATGAGGTCACGGGGTTTGTTGGAGTCGCTGGCCGACTCCCCAAAGCCGGCTTCTCTAGAAGTTGTCCCTGGGACTCGGCCGTGAGCGGGCAGTCGGTCGTCTTGCCGTCGACTCCTCAGGAGGTGGCTCTTCGTCCTGGGGTCTTGAGGGGCGCAACCTGCCCCGATGTCTTGAAAGGTTCTGGGACCCGGGTTGGCCTACCCGTGGCCCATTACTCCGACAGTAGTCCCCAAAGCTGGTGAGGCGCCACGGACGATCGGCCGAGAAGCCTCAGCAGTTTCTCTTTCCGGGTGCTCAACACATGGTCTTTGATTGACTTCTGCCGGGCCGACTAGAAGGAGTCGGACTTTCTCAACTCGGACTCACTCAATTCCGACTCGCTCAGTATTTCGAACGTCGCGGCGGGATTTAAGTGGCGTGCTAGCTAAGCCTCCAGGCCGCCGCCCGTTCTAGGCCTGTCATGCGAGGGCACGTGGCTAGGCCGTCCTGCCAGCCTACGCGCGTGACGGGACAGGCCCATAGGCGAGGCCTTCCACTACCGCGCCTCGGCGCCCGAGCGGATCCGCTGCGGCCCCGGTGGACGGTTGGGATTCCCGTGAAGTTACTGCGCAGTAACTTCATCGTGGATTGTGGGGGTCGTGGGGTCGTGGGCGCAGTAAATCCCCACGTCCGCCCCCTCGGCTTCGCAGCCCACAAGGCTATAAGTAGGGGGAAGAGGGGGGCACGCGCACCCCTCCTTCCCACTACTCCTCGTTCTCCTCCTTCCTCTACTCTTCTCCGCTCCGCCGCGCGCCCAAGCTCCGGCGAACGCTTCGGCGACAGCTCGTGATGAGTTCTTCCTCCGCCGCCGCGCCTCCCCCAGTGCGCGCCGGCACCTGGGACGGCTCCGAAGTTCATGAAGACCACATTGAGTTCCTTCGCCGGACTCGTCGGCTCCCCGGCGAGGATCGCGTGTAGGTGCGTCTTGCGCCGAAGGGGGAGATTTCCCCGGCGCCGTAGGAGGGCGAGCGGGTTATCTTCCGCTCGCACTGCCTGCGTGGGTTGGGGCTGCCGGCAAGCAGTTTCTTCCGGTCCTTTCTTGAATTCTATGGCCTCCAGCCGCACCACCTTACCCCCAATGCAGTGGTGCTGCTGTCCACCTTCGTGGCCATGTGCGAAGGCTTCCTCGGAGTCCTCCCCACCCTCGAGCTTTGGGGGGAGTTCTTCTTCTCCAAGCTCAGCACCCAGGCTGCGGGTGTGCCGGCTCAGTGCGGCGCTTTCATCGTTGTGCGAAGGTCGGGGCCCGATAATCCCTACCCCTCCATCTCGCTGATCAAGTCGGTGAAGATGTGACAGAGATCCTACTTCTACGTCAAGAACGCCTCCGCGAGGGGATACTGGGTCAACTTGCCGGCTTTCGAAGCCGGCCCGCCGGCTGGGCGACTGCCCAACTGCTCGTACCGGGCCAAGTCGCTGACGCCTGCAGGAGCCGGCGCCATCACGCGACTCTGAGTGCTGACGCAGTCGGAGGGTCTGACTGGTCCGGACCGGCTGGCCGTCTTTGTTTCGCGCCGAGTTCTCCCACTCCAAGGCCGCCCTCATATGATATGCCAGATGAGCGGGCACCGCGACCCGAGTCGGATGTGCACCAAGGACATGCCTCACGAAGAGGTGGCCTTCATGGTGAACTACCTCTCGGACAGCAGGCTCCTGGAGGACTGGCGATTCGGCAAGGAGCCGTGCTCCCGCGCCAACCCCCCGCCCGTGGTGAGTCGCGTTTCTTTTCTTTCTTTGGATTGTCTTCTTCTTGCCGAGTTTTGTTTTGACCAGCCGGCTTTGGTTAGAATCCCCTCCTCCACCCACCAGCCGGCACCTCGGGGCCGGCCCACGAGTTCCTTGCCGACCGGGCGGAGAGCGACGTCGACGACCCCAATCTAGGGGCGGCGGCTTTCGAGGACGACGCCAAGGGAGGAGGAGGGACAGCAGGCGACTTCAGGCCTTCAGCCACTTTCGCCGACTGGCCTGACGACGACACCGAGGGAGAAGTCGCCCCTTGCCATCGGCCAGGAGCCAGCCAACCTGGCGCGGGCTCTTCTGGCGCGCCGGGCGCTCCAGGCGGCGGAAAGAAGCGCAGGGCCATGCCGACCTTGTTCGGCAGTCGGCCGAAGAAGCCCAAGGGTTCGGCTGCAGTGACCCGGCGGGACGAGGCGGTCGCGAAGGCCATCCGCTTCCGTAAGGAAGTGAAGAAGCCGCCATTGGTCTCCGCGTAAGTATTCTGTCTTCAAAGTTTTGTTCTTTCTTTGTGACTTGTCTGAGTCTCTGCTTGCCCCTCTTGCTTCAGGGCTCCCCTCTCTCTTGAGAGGGTCACCGCCGCCTCCATCATGGGGTCAGCGGAGATGTCCGCCACCACTCGGCGGATTGACCCCGCTGCTGACCTCCAGGAGGCGACAGAGCGGAATGCGCAGGAGAAGCACAACAAAGAAGAGGCCCTCCGCCTGGAGAAGGCGGAGGCCGACAAGGCTTCGGCCTCCGCTAAGAAAAAACTAGCGGAGGCCGAAGCCGCCGCCGCAGCGAAGCAGTAGGCTGAGGAAGCCGCACGCCGCCAGTCGGCGGTGCTCGTCACTCCGTTTAACTCTGCGCCGCCGCCTCCAGAGTTCATGGGCCAGACTGGGGAAGCTGGTGGGGAAAACCCCGTCGTGGAGGGGGAGGGTGGCGACCCCTGTACGCTGGATGCGAACGTTCCGCCGCCGCCTCCACCGTCGTCTGAAGGTGCGGAGGGCGGGCAGCTGGCGGGCCCTCCGGTGCCGCCGGCCGAAGACGAGGCCGTGGCGAGGCTACTTCTTCAAGTCGGCTCGCCAACGCGCCGCCGTCTGGAGAAGGCAACTTCGGCACCCCGCCCCCTGGAAGCCGGCACCGCCAGCTCGGCGATCCCAGACGCCGAGGCAACAAGCGCCGCGCCTACTGGGTGGGTGCGAGGAGGCGGCACAGGGCCGCTAAACCAGGCGCTCCTGGACGTCCAGGCGAAGCTTCGTGCCGAGGGCGACGCTCTCCAGAGTTGCACCAAGGCATTCCTGGCGTCGCGGGCAGCCGTTCGAGTATGTTTTTTCCCTTTGGTTTTTGTTTTTCTTGTTCCTCTTTGTGGGGGCGCGCCAGCGCACCCACTGGGTGTAGTCCCCGAGTTTCGGGCTGGCTGCTGAGCAGGCAGCTCGGAACTCCAATTGATGAACTTTGGGTGTTAACTTTTTGTCTGAAACGTTCGTCGCAGGATTACCACAACCTCCGCGTCACTTCCTTCAACCGTAACGTTGAAGAGCTGGGAAAGCGGGCCGCCGATCTGTCGGAGAGCCGGAGTAAGTCCTTTTCCTTCTTCGCGGGGGCGTGCTGGCGCACCCGCGGGCTGAAGTCCCCGAGATTCGGGCCGACTGCTGAGCAGTCGGGCCGGATCTCCCCGGCGACCTTCTTTACTGGTGGCCTGACGATTTCTTTCTTTCTTCTTCTCAGGGGCCAACGCTGCTCTTCAACAACAGCTGAGCGATGCCAACTCCGCTTTGCGCGCCAAAGAGGAGGAGTGCAGCAAGATCGCCACGGAGCACGATCTGCTGGCCACTCAATTGGCACAGCAGAAGGAGCTGCTTGTGACGTCGCAGAGGGAGGCGGAGGAGACGGAAACCGCCCTCTTGGCCGAGTTCGCAAGCGAGCGCTCCTCCTGGTCTGACAAGGAGGCGCTGCTGTCCTCCGGCTTCCACGAGATTGAAGACATCGTTGATGGAGAGCCTCTTTATTTTCTTTCTTCGAGCTGCCGATTTAAGTCGTGCCGACTCCTGGTTTTTGACTAGCTTCTTCGTTTCTTCACGTCTTTGCAGACTTCTTCCCTAGGCAGTTGCAGGCCGCCATCCAAGCCATCGAGGCTGACCGTGAAGGTCGGAGGGCGGAGGGCACAGAGATTGTCGCCGATGCCCCCCGAACTCTTGACGAGCACATCCTGAGCATCGAGGCTCGCCTCCGGCCGGCTCACTGGATGCTGCACCGGCTTCAGCGTGTCGGTGCCCAGGCGATTGCCGCCCTGTGGCTGGATATGCAGGCTCCACGCACCCCCAGCCTGACGGCCGGCTGGCTGGAGGTCACGGCTGGTCGTCTTGAGGCCTGGAAGGGCTCTTCGGCCCGAGCTGGAGCGCGCCGGGCCTTGGAGTTCGTCAAGGCATGGTATCCGGGGCTGGACCTAGACCGGCTGGCCACGCTTCGGTCGGAGGCCCAGCCGGAGCTAGCGGCCGTGGAAGACGCCCTCGTCAAGTGTGCTGCGGTGGTCGCCGAGTACACCGACACCAGCATCTTCGTGCCCGAGCGGTCTGAAGGCGGCGAGGAGGTACCGCCGGAGTGGTTTGGGATGAACCGAGACTACGGCGAGGACTCGGCGGAGGTGATTGGCTCCAGCATCGAGGAAGAGGGCGAGGCGGAGGACGGAGGCGAGGCGGAAGCACCATAAGATGGAGCAGACGGCCAGCCTCAGCTCGACCGTGCCTCCAGCAACGAGCCGCGTGCGACCGACCCGACTGTCGCCGGAGGCGACCAAGCCGAGACTAGCCAGCCGGCCGCCCCGACGCCTGGCGCTGGCGCCTGCTCCGACCCTCCGAGTCCGTCTGCTGCTTCCTAAGCTGCCGCTGTATCTTTGTTTTGTCTACTTCAGTAGTCTTTGAAGAACTTGTTAATTCGCACAATTCCACCCGCGGGGTGTATTTTGAACCTCTACTCGAAAATTCGACCAAGGGCCTATGTTATGTAAATATATTTATCTGAGTTCTATCTTTTCTTGCTAATTGCTCTTTTGGCTTTTTTCCTTTGCCGCTTTCTCTTAGTTGCCTGCCTTTTAATCGGACAGCTGCTCTGCGGACTGTCGCTGGATCAAGTGCTAGGCTACTTTGGGAAAGCAAGTACTTGGCCGTTTTCAAGATTTTTTTGAGCAAGTTAGATAAAAGACGGCAATCCGACTATCCGAGAGTCGGTTTGCAAAAAGGCTGGAAGCCGTCTTGAGCTATGTTCTATGCTTTGAGTCCTTAACCATTTTTCATGCGAACACCCATTCCACCTTACCTCTGCCCATAGTACAGTCGCTCTGTGAGCTGCGGCTTCTGACAGAAGACGGTTTAGGTGTTACACACTACTTGTCCGGCTGCAGGAAGCATTTCATAGTGCAAGGCGGCAAGTCCCCAGGCCGACTTGTCGAGCCCGGTGCCAAGCGGCATGACAAAGAGTATCATACTTGTAGGCATAATTTTTATCATACAGACAAAAGAGGGTAGTCCCCGAGCTCGTCTCGGGGGGCCCGAAGTCTTGGTACTTTAATACAAAAGGTAGCGTGGTACATACTGCATCAACTGTAAAATCTCCGGAGGAGATTTGCATTCCATGGCCGCTCTGTCTCCTTGCCGGAGTCGTCCCTCTTGCGTGCTCGAGGCTTGTGAGCGTCGATCAGGTAGTAGGAATCGTTGCCCAGTACTTTGCTGATGATGAAAGGGCCTTCCCAAGGCGCCGACAACTTGTGCTGGCCGGCTGTTCGCTGGATCAGCCGGAGCACAAGGTCACCTTCTTGGAAAGATCTTGGCCTGACCTTCTTGTTGTGGTATCGGCGCAGGCTCTGCTGGTAGATGCTGGACCGGCCGAGTGCCAACAGCCGGCCCTCTTCCAGTAGATCGACGCCGTCTTGTCGTGCTTCTTCTGCTTCCTCCTTGGTGTACATGGTGACTCGTGGGGAGTCGAACTCTATGTCCGCTGGGATGACGGCTTCGGCACCGTAGACGAGGAAGAAGGGCGTGAAGCCGGTTGACTTGTTTGGAGTCGTGCGCAGACTCCAGAGGACGGCTGGCAGCTCGTCGAGCCAGCAGCCAGCCATGCACTCCAGAGGCTCGATCAACCGAGGCTTGATGCCGGACATGATGAGGCCGTTTGCTCGCTCCACTTGGCCGTTTGACTGCGGGTGGGCGACGGATGCTAGGTCCAGTCGGATGCCCTGTATTGCGTAGAAACGGGCCAAGGCGCCTTTGGCAAAATTTGTGCCGTTGTCGGTGATGATGTTGTGTGGTATGCCGTACCGAATTGTGATATCGGAGATGAAAGTTACGGCAGTCGGACCGTTCAGCTTCTTGATTGGCTTTGCTTCTATCCACTTGGTGAACTTTTCCACTGCGACAAGTAAGTGAGTTAAACCACCTCGTGCTGTTTTGAATGGTCCCACCATGTCTAGACCCCAAACTGCGAAAGGCCAGGCAATGGGGATGGTCTTGAGTGCGGAAGCTGGATGGTGCGGCTTGGAGCTGAACTTCTGACACCCTTTGCATCTTTGGACCAGCTCCTTGGCCTCTTCCAAGGCAGTTGGCCAGAAGAAACTGTGTCGAAAGGCTTTGGAGATGAGTGCTCTTGAAGCCGCATGGTGGCCGCACTCGCCTTGATGGATGTCTTTGAGAATCGCTTGGCCTTGCTCTGGCTCTACGCAACGCTGGTAGACACCAGTGACGCTGCGCCTGACCAGCTCTCTGTTGACTATGGTGTAGGCTGCTGCCCGGTGTTGTATTTGCCGAGCTGAAGTTTCATCAGTCGGCAGCTCTTTGTTCACCAGGAATTTGAGGATGGGCTGGGCCCATGAGGGTGCTGCTACTTCTTCGACTGCCAGAACTGCGACTTGGACGAGGGCGGTTGGGTTGGGAGGCGGCGGGTTGGGGTCAACAGCCGCTTGCTGGGTTGATGAAGTCCCCAGGCCGACTAGCGCAGTCCTGGGGCCGAGTTCTGGAGTCTTCGAGTCCGCCACCGTAGTCCCCGGGCCGGGTTTGGCTGTGGCAGCTTTTGGGTCTTCCGCCAAAATCCTCATTCCGACTGCGGGAGCTCTGGAGTCGGATCCGCCGTCTTCAAGAGGAGCCGGCACAAAAATGGAGTCTGATTCTGGTGAAGGCTTGATAGACGGCTTGAGGAGGCGTTGAAGGGCGACGCCAGATGGTATTGCTTGGCGGGTAGAGCCTATTCGTGCCAAGGCATCTGCTTGGTCGTTGTCATTTCTTGGCACATGGAGGAACTCACACCCTTCGAAATACCCGCTGAGTTGCTGCACGAGGAAACGGTAGCATGCCATGTTTGCATCTTTCGCGTCCCAGTCGCCAGATGATTGCTGGACCACTAAGTCCGAGTCGCCATAACACAAGATCTGGCGGATGCCAAGCTCTTTGGCAAGCCGGAGCCCGTGAATGAGCACCTCGTACTTGGCGACATTATTGGAAGCGGCAAAGTGGATTTGCAGCGCATATTTGAGCTTGTCGCTTTTGGGAGAGGTGAGGACGACGCCGGCTCCCAAGCCAGTGCGCATCTTGGAGCCGTCGAAATGCATTCGCCAATGGATGGAATCAGGTGCTTGAGGTAGGTACTGGGTCTCGGCCCAGTCGACGAGGAAGTCTGCCAGTGCTTGTGACTTGATAGCGGTGCGGGGCTGGTAGTGGATGGTGTAGGGAGCCAGCTCTATGGCCCACTTGGCCACTCGGCCAGAAGCATCTCGGCTACCAATGATCTCGGCAAGTGGGGCCGTGCAGACCACCGTGATTGGATGCTCTTGAAAGTAAGGCTTCAATTTCTTGGCAGCAAAGTGTACGCCATAGCACATCTTCTGGTAGTGGGGGTAGTTCTGCTTGGAGGTCGACAGTACCTCGCTCAGGTAATATACCGGTCTCTGGACAGGCAGCGCCTTGCCTTCTTCCTTGCGCTCCACTACAATGACCGTGCTGACTACTCGGCTGGTGGCGGCGATGTACAGGAGCATAGGTTCCTTGGGAGTCGGAGCCGCCAGGACGGGTGGAGTAGTCAACATCTTCTTCAACTGGGGAAAAGCTTCGTCCGCCTTATGGTTCCACTCAAAAAAAGTGGTCTTCTTCATGAGTTGGTATAAGGGGAGAGATTTCTCGCCCAGCCGACTAATGAATCGGCTGATGGATGCCAAGCAGCCGGTGAACTTCTGCACGTCCAACAGTCGGCTGGGTACCTCCATTCTCTCAATGGCCTTGATCTTTACTGGGTTGCATTCTATGCCGCGTTCAGAGACCAGGAAGCCAAGGAGCTGGCCGGCTGGTACTCCGAAGACACACTTCTCGGGGTTGAGCTTGATCTGGAAATGGCGCAGGTTCTCAAAAGTCTCCTTGAGGTCTTCCAGCAGTGTCGCACGCTTTTCCGTCTTCACCACCACGTCGTCCACGTAAACGTGGGTGTTCCTGCCGAGCTGCTTGAGGAGGCACTTCTTCATGCAATGCTGAAAGGTGGCGCCGGCGTTCCTTAAGCCGAACGTCATGGTGAGGTAGCAGAAGGCTCCAAACGGCGTGATGAAAGCAGTTTTCAGTCTGTCATCCGGGTCTAGCTTGATCTGGTGATATCCTGAGTATGCATCCAAAAAACTCAACAGCTCGCATCCGGCTGTGGAGTCTATCACCTGATCGATTCTTGGTAAAGCAAATGGGTCCTTGGGGCAGGCCCTGTTGAGGCTCGTGTAGTCGATACACATTCGCCACTTCTTGTTCTTCTTTAGTACCAGGACCGGATTTGCTAGCCATTCTGGAAAGAACACTTCCATAATGAAGCCGACTGCTAGGAGTCGGGCTATCTCTTCTCCGACAACTCTTCTCTTCTCTTCTGATAAGCGGCGCAGGGGCTGTCTGACCGGCTTTGCATCAGATCGGACATGTAACTTGTGGTCGGCGAATTCCGTCGGTACACCTGGCATGTCTTTGGGGGACCATGCGAAGATGTCCCGATTCTCATGGAGGAAATCGACGAGCTCGCCTTCCTATTTGCTGTCGGGGTTTGCACCTACCACGGCGTACTTCTCTGGGTGCTCCGGGTCCAAGGGTATCTTCTTTGTCTCTTTGGCCGGCTTGAACGAACCCTCAGCCTCCGACTCTTTTGGGCTGGGCGATACCTCAGGCTGCTTGTCGGCCATCGCCACAACTCGCTCAAGGAGCCGCTTCTCAGCCGCGATTACCAGGGACTCGGCCAGCCGACTGCTCTCAGCTGCGCAAGCAGATGACTTCCGATAGTCGCCAGCCACAGTCAGAATTCCCCTGGAACTGGGCATCTTCATCTTGAGGTAGGCATAGTGGGGGACCGCCATGAACTTGGCCAAGGCAGGTCGGCCAAGCCGCGCATGGTATGGGCTCTCAAGATCCACCACCTCAAACCAAACAAGCTCTCTACGGAAGTGAACTTTGTCCCCAAAGAGGACGTCCATCAGGATCTTGCCGATTGGCGAGCAGGAAAGCCCAGGAACGATGCCGTGGAACACAGATCGGCTGTTCTGAAGCTGTCTTTGCTTGATTCCTAACTTCTCCATGGTGTCCTTGTATAGGATATTGATGCTGCTGCCCCCGTCTATCAGAACTCGCGAGAAACGCGCGGCTCGCCTGTCCGTAGCAAAGGTGGCGTCCAGGACCAAGGCATAGGAGCCCGGACTCGGCATCACTTCTGGGTGGTCAACCCTGCTCCAGCTGATGGGCTTCTCAGACCAATGCATGAACTCTGGCGTCTCCGACGCTACTGCATTCACCTCTTGTCGCTGCAGCCGCCTGCTGCGTCGATCATCAGCTACACTGGTGAACACCACATAGGCTCCATGCTCTTCGGGGTATTCGTCTTGTACCGTGCCGACTGGCCTGACAGCCGGCTGCTGGGGCGGAGGCGGCTGCCCAGCCGGCGGGGAAGGCAGGAGGCCGTCTTCCTTGGCGATCCTGGTGAGCTAGTGGCACTTCCGGGTGGTGTGATTCGACGGCTTTGCGCCGCTGTGGAACTTGCAAGGTCCATCCAAGGTCTGCTCATAGGAGAAGGCAGGCAACCAGTTTGGCTTGCCACCTTTCTGTCGCTTAGGCGGGGGCTGCTCAGCTGGCTGCTGGGCTTCAACGGTCGCGACCTGCCGGCTGCTGGAAGCCGGCTGCGGGGCCTTGCACTTGTTGTCGCCCTGCTGTGGTCGCCAGCCGGCATCTGCCGCCGGAGTTCTTGGAGCTTGAGGAGCCACTTTGCAGGTCGTGCTAATTTGAATCTCCGCCTTCATGGAGGAGTCGGCTGTGGCGTACTTGTCCGCTATGATCAGCAGCTCGTCGAGGGTTTCTGGCTCATCGCAAAGGAGCTTGTGCTTGAGGAGGGTGCCTTCTCTGCACCCGGCCGTGAAGTACTCGATGGCCTGCACCTCGTGCACGCCCTCGCAGGAGTTCCGCAGCTCGGCCCAACGCGTGAGGTAATCGCGAGTCGACTCGTTGGGGCCTTGCACACACAAGGAGAGCTGACGAGGCTTGGGAGGACGCTTGTACGTGCTGGTGAAGTTGCGGACGAACGCTTCGGTGAAGTCGACCCAGCTATTGATGCTGTGGGGCTTTAGGCTGTTCAGCCATGTCCGGGCTGTGCCCTGGAGCATGAGCGAAACGTACTTTACGGCGACACGCTTGTTGCCGTTTGCTATGCTGACAGCCGTGGAGTAGTCGACTAGCCAGTCTTCTGGCTTCACGGAGCCAGTATACTTGGGCGTGTCTCTTGGGAGCGTGAACTCTCTGGGAAAGGGCTCGTCCCAAATGCGGGGCCCGAAACAAGGCGGACCCAACTCGTCTTCTTCTTCCAGCGCTAAGGATCGGTGGAGTCGGTCGATCCGATGGCGGGCGTCGTTCTCTCCAACTCCCTCTCGGTGGCCAAGGCGGTCACCGAGAGTCGGATGGTCAACAGGCGGCGGGGAGACTCGCCTCTCCTTGCGGGGAGGGGGAGGCGGACAGTCGTCCCGTCGTTCCACTGCCCTTGGGCGGCCGTCTCGGTCGCGCTCTATGGTAATGCGAGTCCGACTGTGGCTGACAGTCGGCTCCTTGTCTCTTCTTCCTCGGCCGCCGCCAGTCGGCGTCCGAGACGTCGCGCCTTGGTCTCGGTGAAGGTCGTCGTTGGGCCGTTGAGGCGCCTCCGCGCGGCAGCCGGCCTCGTTCTGCGCGGCGGCCGCGTCGAGAAGCCGTTGGACTCGCTCCATCATGAGGCGGCGTTCTTCACCCTCGAAATTGTCCAGCTCGTCCGCCGCTGCCTGGGCGGCTCGGATGTTCTCCGCTGGTGTAGCGTACATAGGGCGGCTTGCCCCAAATAGGTTGGCGATGGCTACGCCGCGCTGCCGGACCGCGCCAAGGCGGCTGGGCCCTGCCGGGGCCGGCGAGCCGCCGACGGCGCGATCCATCTCCCGCTGGTAGGCTTCCGACAAGCGCCTCATGCTGGCCAGCTTCTTCGCGTCTTCAACGAGCTGAAGGCGGCACGTCTCCAATGTCTCTGCGTCAGCGTCTTCCGGAATGGGCGCAGTTAGGTCTTGCAGCGCCGCGCCGAGTGAGTCGGGCGCTCCTCCGCCGGGGAGCTCATCATGACTGATAACTAGCACCTCAGTGATGGTGCTTCCGTTGCTCTCTGCATGGGGGAGAGGTTCGTCATAGACCACCACATTGGTGGGGAACGCGTCGAGCGATGCGGTGTCAGAGTCGACCAGCATCGGGTCGGTGGAGCCTACGGACTCCAAGTCTACGGCAGGCTCGCCGGAAACATGGACTTGATTGAGGAGGCCCGCGAGGAGGTTCTCGGGGCCGCCCGTGCCTGCGTTGGATGCAGGTTCGTCGGAGAGGCGGACCTCGCCGACGAGTTCGGCCAAGGAGCTGACCGCGCAGGCGATCTCGACGCCGCTTAGCGCGTTGGCGCAAACTCCATCTGGCGTGCTTGGCTGGCTGCGCTCGCCAGGGAGGAAAAGGGTTCCCGTCCAGAACAGATCTCCAGACGGCGGTGCACTAGGCCCCACGGTGGGCGCCAAATGTCGGGGGTTTGGTGCGACATATGCCAACGGATGGCTTATCATGGTGGGGGCGAGTAGAACGTCGCCGGTGCTTGGAAACGGGATGAGGCGAAGACATGCACGCCGGCGAATCTTACCCAGCTTCGGGGCTCTCCGGGGAGATAATACCCCTACTGCTGCTCTGCGGGGTCTCCGCATGATCACTATGGCAAAGTGTTTACACGGTTGCTCCTTGAGCTGTTTTCTGGTGGTAGGAGAGGGCAAGGCTAGCTCTCTCCCTTCTATATGACCTGGTCTAGAGCTAATGGGTTCCAACCGTTTGCATGGGTGCCCTGGGGGGGGGGTTTATATAGGCCTACCCCCCAGGGGTACAATGGTAATCCGGCTGGGCGCGGGCCCAGCCGTCAGTGTCTCTGGCCTCCGTCTTCTCTGCCGACCGCTGGGGCCCGCCGACTGGCGGGCCCTGCCGACTGGCCTGGTACGGAGCCGACAGCCCGCGTCCGCCGTGGGCGGGTCTTGCCAGCTGCTTCTTACTGTGGCCGTGCTTCTGATGACGCGGGCTTGATCATGAGGTCGTGGCAACAGCCCCGCCGCCTGGCGGGCGATCACTGTTGCCTCTCCCCATCACATCTTGATTAATGGCGCGTGGGCCCCGGGGGAGGGCTCAGCCGACTCCCCCAGGCCGACTCCCGACGGGTCCGACTGGTGGTTCTCCTGCCGTCTCCCGGGGTCTCACTGACTGGTGGGGCCTGCTGCCTCCAGGCCGTACAGACAAGCCGCCGTGGGTGCAGGATTCGGCCCTGCGGTGCTGATGTCAGGGCCGACATGGCAACAGTGCCACACTGCACGGAGATCTTCCGGGGTACGGCGTGCTGTGGCCATGCCTGCCCTTGGTGAGGGGCGGGGGTGGGCTTCACTGTAGCCACGCCCCTGCCTCGTCCCCTTTGATGATGTCATGGGGTTTGTTGGAGTCGCTGGCCGACTCCCCAAAGCCGGCTTCTCTGGAAGTCGTCCCTGGGACTCGGTCGTGAGCGGGCAGTTGGCCGTCTTGCCGTCGACTCCTCAGGAGGCGGCTCTTCGTCCTGGGGTCTTGAAGGGCACAGCCTGCCTCGATGTCTTGAAAGGTTCTGGGACCCGGGTTGGCCTACCCGTGGCCCATTACTCCGACAGAGGGCTTGACGTGCTTGCCTCTTCTTTTGACCGAGCCCACTGACTCATTCGGAATACAATTAGAAAACCTTTGTACTCTATATAGTAGCACGCCATGCCTTTGAGGGCTGTATGCACGTGCATCTTCGTCTGATAGAGTCACAGGCTAGCGTGACTCTATGTAATACCACCGACCATGCCTTTGAACGCTTCATGCCCGTGGCTGTGACCCGAAACACTGAATCAAGGATGAGGTGGCTGTCGCGGGTTTCCGCTATAAACGCACGAACGTGACCCACGTAAAACACAAGCATGCCTGTCTGAGCCACCATACCGTGCTTCTCCTGGTGATAGAGGCAACGGAATCATTTTGAACGGATCCCTGCACTCTTCTCCCCTTCCCTCCCGCCCCCAGTTATGTTTGGACGGGCGCCTCCTCGTATTCGGGTGTGAATGCCACGTGGCGCCGCTCCGGAAACCTAAGGGTCCGACGGGCGTCCCCTCCAGTGACGCCGCTCTGGCTCATCGCCTGAGGCCAGGCTCCGGCTATTTAAGGTGAACGGGCGGCGTCTCGAAACCCTAGCCACACCCTTTTACTTGGGCTTTTCTGATCCACGCCACATATAACGGCGCTCGCAGACAGCGCGATCACAGCAACGGAGACGGAGATGGAGATCCACTCTGGTGCGCCATGCTCCAAGAGGGCGAAACTCGCGCCACCGGCGACACCGTCCTCTGGTGGTTTGGCGGTAGCCGCTGGAAGCCGCGAGGGTGCGCCTACTGGATCCGAGGATCAGAAAGAGCAGTCTGGTCCGGACCGCATCAGCGATCTCCCGGACGCCATCCTCGGTGAGGTCATCTCCCGTCTCTCCACTAGGGAGGGCATCCGCACTCGGATGCTCCCTCGTCGTCGGCGTCCTGTTTGGCAGACCGCTCCTCTGAATCTTGACTGCCGTGAGATCCCTGTCACTCATCTTTTTAACGCCCTAGAAACAGTTCATGTCGAGATCATCAGTAGGGTCTCTGCCTACAGCAAGGAGCTTTCTCTTATACGATACATTGGAACTTGGCATCAGGGAAAAACAGTTCCTGGTGATGGTTCTTGCCTTCCAGAGTCCATCTTCTCCAGCCATGTGGGCGCAGTTCTCCGCCTTTGTATACCGGTGTCCTACCTCCAATGCAGACCCTCTACTGTCCATGCCTGGCTTGAGTCCCCCAGATTGAACAATCTCCAGGTGCTTGAGTTTTACTACCTGTTTCCACGATTTGTGAAAGAAACTGTCAAACTATCGCACACATGCTCTTCATCTACGCCCTCACTACCGAAGTCCGTCTTTCGGTTTTCCTGTTCTCTGCGCACTATGAGCTTCGCGTGTTGCCAGATACCAGCCCATTATGTAGAGGTACTTGAACTACCGCTGGTCAAGATACTTTCGCTTGTTGAGGTTGATATATCAGACCTCTCGTTGCAAAGCATGATCAACTCTAGTTGCCCTGCACTCGAGTGCCTGCTGCTTGTTTGCAACAGAGAAAGGCATCGGATCACAATAAATTCCCCTAACCTTGTAAGCATCGGCATCCATGGTGTGGTAGGAAAATTCATCATCGAGGATGTCCCCTCACTTCAAAGGTTGATCCACGATGTCCAGAGCAAGAACATGGAGGTATTCATCGTCTCTGCACCCAAACTGGAGACATTGGGCAAATTCAGGATCTCGCTTGGCTCCACAGGTCTTATGGTACTGACATTTCACAATAATTCCAGCTGCATTTCCTTGAGAAACTAGTTTCATGTCATCCAACCTTTTGTTCTAATAATTTTATGTTTTATTTTCCATGTTATGTGAAGCATTTGGCGATGGCCAGCCTATCTACAATGCGGCAATCTGTCAAAACCTTGTTTTTGGGCATGACTTATCAAGTGGACGTGCTCATTCACTTGCTTAAGTGCGTTCCAAATCTGGAGAACTTGTTTGTTCAGGTGATGATTCTCATGCCCAATGAAAAGGTCATACCGTGCATAGTGCAGCACTCCTTGCATCTCAAAAAGCTTATCTTACTTTTTGTTTGCAATGG
Source organism: Triticum urartu (assembly GCF_056163025.1). Classification (NCBI taxonomy): domain Eukaryota; kingdom Viridiplantae; phylum Streptophyta; class Magnoliopsida; order Poales; family Poaceae; genus Triticum; species Triticum urartu. Next base: position 369,006,092 of record NC_141873.1, read on the forward strand.
ACACATCCTATGTCCAGGCATGTTTTTTTATTGCTATACATACATCCGTATCTAGGGAAATGTTCGACAAACTAATTGGGACGGGGGTCATGGAATTTATCGTTCATTTTGTCCTTCCATAGATCTTGAGTATCTTTCAACCTTTATGTGTTTTCAGGGAGGAAACGTTCCTGATGGTGCAAGAAATTTTTGGCGTCGCAAGCACCGTGCGTTTCTCAAAGAACACATCATTCATTTAAAGACAGTAACGCTAGAAGATTATGAAAAAAGCAGGAAGAATATTGAGTTTGTGAGGTTCTTCATTCTGTATGCAACAGAGCTAGAGACCATGAGGATTAAGTTTCGTTTTCCCTCAGACTTCACGCAAGAATTTTACGAACAACAATAGAAGTTGTTCCTGTGGGAGAATAAAGTTTCCAAACGCGCCCATCTCAAGTTATCAGCATGCTGCAATCATCTGTGCTTGGATTTGAAACACAGGCGTGTTGAATGCCTTGATTTGTCATATCCGTTCACCTGTGCCTGCTGGACACTGGGCTGTAGTTAGTTCTTCAAGCTAGTACAATTAGATGTTGGTGCACCAATCTGATTCTGTGTTATGTCCAAACATGGCTGAAGCCTTTTACACCGTTTTTGTAAGCTTGTTATAACAATGCTTTTGTGCTATGCACCCACTGTACTGAAAATTTGATAGTTTTATGTCACTATTGTGATGCTACAAAAACATTCGTGTCTGGTCGTTGACCATGAAACAAAAACATTTGGAAGAGAAGATTTTGCATGTGTCAGTGCTAGTGCGACGCTCCTATCTGACATAGGACCGTGCCTTTAACAAGTCAGTGCTACGTCACCAGAGGCATGGTTCCCCATGTCTGCCAAAGCGACATCTATGCTTTGCTAGATTACAGTAACACATGTCCCGTGGAACGATCCAAGACGAAAGATTGCCTCTTTGAAATATAAAAATATTCAGGAGATCAATATTTGATGTGTGTAGACCGTCACACACCCTCTGAAAGATTGCAAAAAATGAGATACATGCCTTTAGTCAAGTAACCATGTCCAAGAATAAACTTATACTAGACGAGTATCCCTTGCAACGTTTCAAAAGAAGGCAACTGTTAATAATCATTCTTCAAGGATAGCTTTGATCATCAGGAGGTCACCAGTGTTCGCAAACCCTTGCCCCAAAAGATCACAAATGACGATTTCCATCTTCTTTCTATTCTCCTTCAGTTTATGCACCTCCTCCTTCAGAAAATCCCTGTCCAGCTTAATCTCACCATTGTCGTCCTTAAGATTGTGAATGGCACTTGTGAGAGACCTCTGAATGGGCTTGACGTCTTTATCAATGATACCCATCCGCTTCTTCTGCCTGTAAATCTTCATGGTAGTTACATTAGTTCTTTCCACAGCTGCAACAAGATTCTCGAGCTTAAGGTTCACTTGTTCATTATCCATTTTAAGCCTGCTTATCTCTTCATCCTTTGCTTGCCTATCATCATTGCTCTCATCTAACATCCCCCAGAGCTTGAGTAGGCACCTCTGCATAATGATAGGCCATGGGCGGTCAACCCATTCGACGACTCCACAGTTCACGCCTCTCTGCGAACAAAAAAGGAACAAAATAAACAGAGACTATTAATACACTGCTGCAGAAGCTCCTGGAAAATAATAAAGTTCACATATACTTGGTTTATAACCTCATTCAACTAACTATGGACCGTGCTTGTGCAATGTGGCACTTCAATGGTTAGGTACCCACAACACTAATTATGGTGCTTCTCCCACCTTGTACGCGGACTTATTTCATAATTGTACTTAGTTTCTTTTAAGCCAGCTTGAATTAATCTGGAGCTACCTCTGGAGACAACTTATTTAGAGAGTTTTTTTTTGAATAATATACTGACTATTAAACAGAAGTCCCATTTGTAAACAAACATGAGAGTGTCTAGATAACTTCTTTTGTGTTCAATTATGTAAAATAAGTAGCGACCTTTACCCTTTTTTGTAAAGTAAAAGGACTACACAATGTTTCCTACAATCAACCGGAAAACACAAGAAGAAATCAGTCTTCTTTGGTATACTACAAGTCCTATATCCAAACAGTTTGATTCAACAAGAAAGTAACTCGGATTTTCGAAAGTGACTAACTTTCACAGCACAGCCGAAGAACCTCCTCCCCGTGTCACTTCCTTCAAAAGCCACACACCTGAGAGGCTTGGTATCGTGAAGAACATAGTAGAGAGGACGATCGAGCTCTTTGCCATAGAAATCATTGTCTTTGATGGTGTCAGGGTTCTCCTACAAGGACACATGAATGTTCAGAGCTCAGATCTTTTGTTTGGAAAACAAACCCCAGTCCAACGCTCCGCATGTAGCAGGGAATCACCTACATAGAAATCAAAATCCAGTTCAAGGAAGTTCAAGCCTTCTTTCCTCCCCTCTTGTCCGAAGTTTTGTGTCGACATGGCCCAAAGGGTGTGAGCAGTTCCGACGCCGTAGGCGGTGTCGAATTTGAGAGGAGAGAGAGAGGAAGAGATATAGTGAGAGAGCGAGAGGGAAAATGAAGGCGAGGGATTTCGACATGGTCCGGCTCGACCAAATACTCCACCTACTCGCCAGACCCACCAACCCCCACCCCCCTCCCATGCTCCTTTTTTGCGCTGGGATGGCAAGGAGCCATTTACTGTTGTCAGTAGTTTCAGCTTTGGCGAGCGAGTACACAAAATTTCTTCCCTCTCCATAATTACTCCATAAATACATCGTTATGTGCGTCTTCCCTTCCGAGTCACTTGCTCTTCCGCTCCCCTCCTCTGGTTCCTTTCGTCTTTCTTGCTTCGTCTTCTTCACTCTATAGTCCACATAGATGGATCTATGATTCGCCCACTTGCTCTAAAATACAGTAATTTTTTCCCCTCTGCTTAATACTAACGCGTTGTGCACTGTCTTTTTTTAGATCGATTCTTGTTGTCTGTTACCCTCTTAATTTTAGTTTTTGTGTTAACATCCTACCCCTTTGAAGAGGTTCTATAGGGGAATAATCTTGGAGGACAATAGTTGATTTTAGTTTTTGTGTTAACATCCTACCCCTTCGAAGAGGTTCTATAGGGGAACAATCTTGGAGGACAACAGTTGATTTTTTTTTCAGCTAGTTCGCTCCAAGAGCTTGTAGATTTGAAGAGGTCTGTGCGTCCTCTTTCATTTTTTACAGAGACACTAACATCAATGGATATCACCATATCAGCATTCGCTTCGCTCTGTCTTACTCGTTGAAACAAGCGTGTATCAGTGATATACAGTCCTTTAATTCTTTGTACCATTAGCGGAGTGTTGAAATAAATTTTTCTTTAATAATTAATGAACCCGAGTCTTATATATTGTTACATCTCGTAGACAAAGATGGCGTGTGATGTTTGCAGGAACCTCGACTGTCCCGGTGTTGAATCTGATGTTGCCCAATCTTTCTTGATTGTGTCTTTGCCTCGTTGTTATGAATCATGCCTGGTAAGTTTTGCTACGAAATCACGCGTGGCCAGTAAAAAACCTTCGTCACTGTATTTGTTACAGTTATCTTTATTCAGCAGTCAGCAATCACACGTATTCCTTCGGAGCGAACTATACTGCGCATGCTTGTTTTTATTTTATAGGTCTTGATGTAATTAGAAGTTCAATTGTTTTGTATAGGTTTAATTAAATGTCATAGATGTTGCCTGTGCCGGGGCCTGAAAACCAAGAAATTTCAAGGAAAAAAACTCTTTCATGCATTTTTTTTCTAAAAATCAGTAAAACATTTATATACCTTTGTCTTAATTTTGCTTTTATGCAGTATGTCCCATGCTACTACCGGAACCAGGTCCTTTCTTTGATCTCTTTATGGAAAGATGAAGCTTTCGAGGATGGTTTTGAAGACGAAGATTTTGACCTTGTGTTCGGCACTACTGAGGAATTGTCTTACAGGATTAAGTTTACAGATGGCAACCACATGTCTAAGTTTCATGGACCTGGATGGGAAAAGTTGATACGTGATTATGATCTATTTTATTGTGACATTATACAATTGGATTTGCAAGCAGAAGATTTCTTATTTCCCATTGACTTGATGTTGAGTGAATCTCGAGGAGGTCACAAAGCGTTACCCAAACCTTCCGTTGGTATGTTCTGATCGCTTATCAATATTTGTTCTGGTTTTACATTTATCTATTATAATTTTACTGTGGTATGCCGTTGATATTTATGTGCTTAATATCTGTGATATAATGTATTAAATCTTTCTTTGTACTCACAATGTAGTTTAAAACTTTCATTTCTGTTTTAAAAGCAAATATTCGTTTATTTTAGTTTTTAACTGCTCTATTCATTGCTTCACACATAGTGGCTAATACGTGGTTGTATTTATTTAGCCCTTGAAGGCCTCAGTTTATCAGAAAGGAGCTACATAGACGAGACAGTCTACACCCAGGGCATAAAACTTTCCTATATCGACATGGCTTGCATGATTAAACTAGTCCTAAATGCTAAACACATCCCCGCCATTACCTTTGTGCACCATCTATGTTTCACCAACGTTCACACAGACCGTTTGGTACGTCGTTGTTTCTTTCTCTAAACCACAGTCAACATGCGTGTCTTCGTAATTTGATGCCAGAATATTTTGTTATTGTACAGAAAATCCCAGCTATCGTTACCAATGATCTTAGGATGAAGCTTGGATATTTGTCTCTCAAGGGCAGCATCAGGCTTGTACAAATTTTCAGCAGCGTTGATTTGCCTGGAACCTACTGTATACACAAAGATGGAAGGATGGCGATCACCGGGATTTCGGCTTTTGCAGATGCAGCTAGGCTCACAGTTGATTGCGTTGTACTCGTCAGTATCCAGTGGCACACTGTGCGCGTGCAGGACTCGCTCTCACTTGTGATCACCGGTCTTTACAAAAAAATGGAATGACGCGATATGTGTACGCTGATGGAGGGATGATATTACACCACATAAATTTTAGCTACTGTGGTATTAAGTTAAGTATCATACGTGTGTTATTTCAAACTATGAGTGCAGTTCAAATCATCATAGTACATAACTAATAGAACTTATCAGTTCAAATTCTTATTCAAACTATGGTACTGAAAGCAGATGCGATCCTAAACGTGGTTGTCGTCGCTGTTGTTTTTGTTGTTGTGGTGGTGGTGGTGTGTCTCTCGGTTCGGCATGTTTGCTCGGAGAGGCACTTGAACCTAGTGCAGATTCAGTCTTGTGTTAAGAAGACTCACGATCATGCCTCTATGCTATGATTAGCTTAGCTGACTTTGTGCAATAAGAGAGGCACAACCGTGAAGTTAGTCAAGGCACGGTCATATATTATAAGAGGGGACGGTCGTGCCTCCCAGTTGTCATTATTTCAGCTGAGTCGTGTACTCAGATAGGCACATTGGTCGAGCAAGCGGAGGCACGGTCCCATATTAGGAAGAATACTTGCGGTCGTGCCTCCCATGTCAAAAAGAAGAGTTGCGATCGTGTGTCCGTGCTCAGTATGTTTGTAGTGACACGCTGCTCGAAGAGGCATGTGCGTGAATCAAGTGGAGGCATGGATTACGGGTTGTTGCCACTGTCCGATGTCACTGTTCTCGCAACGACATCACTTAAAAAATACTACTTTTTTTGATAATTGGTGTTTTGCAACACCTCCGTCCTCCAAACCGTCTTTCCAGATCCACCGGGTCCGTCGCTCCTACATGGAGTCCGACGCCTCTAGTACCAAGAGGACAAGGCTCGTGCCACCGATGACGCATTCCTCTGGGTGTTTGGCGGTACCGGCGGGGACCGGTGAGGGTCCGCCCACCGGATCTGAGGAGCACGGGAAAAAAAACTCGTCCAGACCGCATCAACGATCTCCCGGACGTCATCCTAGGTGAGATCATCTCTCGTCTCCCCATTAGGGATAGCATCCGCACTCGCATCCTTGCTCGTCGATGGCGTCCTTTATGGCCCACCGCTCCTCTGAATCTCGACTGCCGTGAGATCCCTGCCGCTCGTCTTTTTAAGCCTCTAGAACCAGTTCATATCGAGAAAATCTCTGCGGCGCCTCCTACCTGGGAGCTCGCCCGTGAAAGGCACTTCGGAACTCGGTGCCCTCGCTAATCTGGCACTGACGATACCACCCTTCCGGATGCCATCCTCTTCGCCCATGTGGGCGTAGTTCACCGTCTCTGCATACCGGCGTGCTACCTCCAATCCAGACCCTCCGCCGTCGACGCCTGGTTGAAATCATCCAAACTAAACAATCTCCAGGTGCTCGAGTTCTATTATATGTTCCCAGATTTCGTGAGAGAGTGTGTCGTACGATCGCTCACACACCCATCATCTGCGCCCTTTGCACCGGCGTCCTTCTCTCTGTTTGCGTCCTCCCTACACACCGCCACCTTTGCTCTTTGCCAAATACCAGACAGTTACATTCAGGCTCTTAAACTACCATTGCTCAAGAGACTTTCACTTGTGGACGTTGGTATATCAGACATCTTGCTTGAAAGCATCATCCACTCTAGTTGCCCCGCACTCCTGTGCCTACTGCTTACTTGGAATATGGAAAGCCGCTGCATAAGAATAAACTCACGTAACCTTGTAAGCATTGCAATTCGCTGTGGACATGGCGAACTTGTTATAGAGGATGCCCCGTCACTTCAGCAGTTACTTAACGATATTCTCAGCAGCAACTTGCAGATAACTGTCATGTCTGCACCTAAACTAGAGAATGTGGGAAAATTCCATGATTTTTTCTCTGAATCCAAGGTCACGCGTAACCCTACAACTATCCAGGTACCTAGTTTTCAGCTGCATTTGTCCGAGTAAACAAATTTCATGTAATAGAACCTTTTGTTCAATTTTTGAAATCGTTGTGCGTGCACCATGCAGGGTTTGCCGGCAGTCAGCCTGACAACAGTGCTTCAAACGGTCAAGACTTTGCTCATGAAGATGTGTTTTGAAGTGGACGTGGTCGTTTCCCTGATGCAATGCTTTCAAAGCCTTGAGAACTTGTTTATCGAGGTGATGATTCTCACACACATTGAAAGCCCATAACATGCAAACTGTACTACTTCTATTGTTTGTCTTAAAAGGCTTGTCTTACATTTGCCTGTAAATTGATACACCCGTGGCTGGACATGTTTTAGTATTTCATACACCCGTATCTACAGAGAATCCAATAAATACCTTACACTGGATGCTCTTTCGACATAATCTTTGTTTTTAGAGCTTAAGTATTTTCATTCTTCATGTACATCTAGGGAGGACTCTGTTGCAGACAAACAAATACATGGCGTCGTAGGCACCGACCGTCTGTCAAAAGAGATGACTTTCGTCTGAAGACAGTAACGTTGGATGACTATGAACCCTGCTGGGTAAACATTGAATTTGTGAGATTCTTTGTTCTGAGTGCAAGCAAGCTTGAGACCATGAGGCTTAACTATCGCTACCTGACGTGAGACCCTGCTAGAACTAAACGTGACGTCACCAAAAACGCAGAGGCAGAAGCGTGCCTTACGGCCAGCTTCCGACGTACCGGGTCTATGAAGATTTACTTCCTTCTTAACATTGGAGGTGACTATCGCAAATGCATAGGCTCCATCATTCACCTCTGTGCCTCGGCAAGAACGACGACCATGCTTGTAACTATAAAGCGTATAGGACACCTTAGGGACGACCTTGCGCATGTACTTCAGTGCATGGCTATTTGTTTGTGCCCGTGCCTCACATAGCACCACAGCACGAATAGACGTCCGTGCAATCACATAGCTTCAACTCTGTGCATCATGTAGCATCGTATCTGTGCCTCTTGTTTCGCCTCTTGCTGCATGAGTGCTTCTTGCAGCTGCATGACAATGCCTCTCGTTGCTTCTCGTTCTTTCCGACAATCTCGTAGCGTCAACTGCAACACGGACACAGAACAGTTCCTCTGAAGAAACACATCACTGCTCCTACCAGCGATTGTATCACTGAAAACAATTGCCACTCCCAATAAATGTACCACGCCCCTGTGTCTGAGAGTTAAAGCTGCCATTTGAAGCATGCTTCTCTTGGTCAGAGACTTGTGCCTCTACAATACATACTGCCCATGCATGCCTCACGAGATTGTAAAAGTTAAGATTTGACAGCAAACTACGAAAGACAACGATCATCTCCACGACTTGCTGGAGATACGACATTTTTAAAAATACAACTGCTGATTTTATTTTTATTTTTTATAAAGAAAACCCACGATCCAGAACCCACGATGTGCACAACCGCCCTTAAATTTAGACTTCCGCCGCGACCTTCTCACACGCAAAGAACAGAAATCGCCATTGCTCTCCCACTCAGTGTTCCCCATGAAAAATCAGATTACAGGAGGACCAACTGCTCCAAGCGATGGGATTCACCAGGGAATCCATGGAGGTGCAGGCCCACGGTAACACAAAGTTGCACGTGATCCACACCAACGACTTGCACAAGGCGGCGACCACCATTGAGCAGTTCGAGCGACACCTCCAGTTCGAGCGCCACAAGATCGTCGGAGTTGATGTGAAGTACACCAACGACCATGGCGAAGATCAGAAACCCGCCCTAGTCCAGCTCTCCATCGGCAAGGATCATCCGGTGTTGCTCTTCCAACTGAGCGCGGCCGACAAGAACTGCACCAAGTTCGACAACTTCCTCGCGGACCCCAGGTACACGTTTGTTGGCTTCTCCATCGACGGCGACATAGAGATGCTCGGCCGCTTCGGACTGGAGATCGCCCACTACGTCGACATCCAGAAGGAATGGAGGGTGCCTACAGCTACCAAGCCTCTAGACTCCCTTGGGGACGTCTCAGGCATCCTTGTCCATGACGTAGAGCTCACTGACGCAGAGCACCAGTGCTGGGCGTGCATGCCCCTGTCCAAGAGGCACATCGAGTACGCGGTAAAGGACGCTTACGCTGCGTACGCGATATGGAGCCGCCTCAGCATCATCCAGGAAGGGCTTCATCGGGCAAAACTCGACAAGGAGCAGACCAGAAAGCGTGCTAGGTCCTGTGGCGACTACGACTACTGAAGTAGATGGTCCCGGCAAACAAAATTATCTAGAACATTCTAGATTTTTTATTAGATTTGCTTTCGCTCAAGACTGCCTTTTGCTTGTTATAAATTTAGGTTTGCTTGTGTCGCAGTTAACCTTGTAGTTTGCTTGCAGTTTACATGTCTTTTGCACAATTTTATTTCCAGTGCACCACAATAGGCACTTCTGTGCCTATGTGCCTCTGATAACAAGGGGACCATGCGTAACTTGGCTTCACGTCACTTTACGCAACATTCTAGACGTCAACCAAAAGATTCACCTTATTTCTGGTATGTTCATTAATGAGGCCTAATGCCTTCGAAAACACATGGAGCTCATAGTCCATGCCCCCCACAATGAAAATGTGTCACTGAAAGCTTCTTTAAAACAGAGGCACACCTTCACGTCCTTGCATAACGATCATTTTCGCGTCCATACCTCCCTTGAAATCACGTCTCCGTGCCTCCAGTTAGTTACGTGCATGCCTCTACGTCAGGTAACACCGTACCTCTCTCGGGAGTAACATGTTAAGAAAGTTGCTGAGAACAAAAACATCAGCAAACTGAGCATTACGTCCACCCCACTGGCACTAAACGTGACGTCAACGAAAACGCAGAGGCAGGAGCGTGCCTTACAGCCAGCTTCCGACGTATCGCAGACGTGAAGATTTGCTTCCTCCTTAATATAGGACGTGACTATCGCAGATGCAAATGCTCCATCCTTCACCTCCGTGCCTCAACAAGAACGATGATTGTGCTTGTAACAGTAAAGTGTATATATGATACCTTAAGGAGACATTAGGGACCACCTTGCACCTATTTCATACGTCACTGTGCCCGTTCCGTCGGCACATTCATGCCTCTCACAAAAGTAATTGCCATGCCTCTGCCACACAACATATAAGTGAAAAACAATTCTTTCTACACTTATAAAACTCCGAATGTCCTGGATAAATGTCGAATCCCATCTTGCGGTAAAACCATGCAAGACGGTGTTTCTCAGAAGCACATCTGTGGCTTTTTTGTGCATGTTGTTGAGTACCTCTCTAGAATCTAACAATGTTGAAACCATAATCAAATCTAACCACACTGAAATCTCTAGAATCAAATATGTGCCCTAGTTGAGACGTTTATTTTGTACTTGAAACTGCAATCTATAATAAAACAATACAGTTTAATAAAACATACGCCTTCCGACCCAAATATGTTACTTAAAACTGCTATTTGTAATAAAACATACACCTTCCATCACAAATTAATTCGCTCAACGCTGTACTAACCAGCAAAACGTGAATTGTACTGCAAAATTGACACATTTATTTTGGACGGCGTAGTACTACTACTTAGGAACAAAACACGATTGTTTGACATGGAAACGAAACTGTCTCCATTCTGACAACGACGATTGCTTCACATTGTTCAACCTTTACAGACACAGAAAACATGAAAAGCATAAAAAGCATGGAAAAGCAAAACATCTACCAACAAAACAACACTACTCCCCGTCGTCGGAGATGTCCACTATCTCCATTCTGACATCGACGTCATTGGCCTCCGCCTCCTGCTCCGCATCCAGCTCGTCGAAGAGCACATCGATCTTCGCCTGCTCTTCCCGGAGGAATCGCCGGTTGGACTCCACATACGCCTCATCTTGGATGGACTCCAGGATAGCGGTCTGCTCCGCCATCAAGGCCGATTCACCGAGATAGAACTCTGCCTCGTCTTCCTCGTCACCGTACTCCTCGTCGTCCTCGTCCTCCTCGTCACCAGCCTCCTCGCCGTCCTTATCCACGCCTTCCTCGACGTCCTCATCATCCTCGTCCACGCCTTCCTCGTCGTCCTTGTCATTCTCATCCACGCCTTCCTCGTCGTCATCGTCCACACCTTCCCGTCGTCCTCCTCATCCTCGTCCATGCCTTCCTCGCCGTCCTCGTCATCCTCGTCCACGCCTTCCGCGTCGTCTTCCTCATCCTTGTCACCCCCCTCCTCTTCCTCTATCACATCTCCCCCAACTGGATCAACTCCCTGCATGAGCTCCGACGGATCCCCCTCCACTTCCTCCACTTCCCCAATCTCCTCCGGCCCCGGCGAGTCCGGAGACATGCCAGCTGCGACCCGAGCAGCGTGCCTCGAACGGATGTCCTCCTACAACTAAAAGCGACGCTCAGGAGTAAGCATCGCATGAGTAGTTATCTTGTGTCGAACCATGGCGGGGAACGTCACAAATGAAAAGAGGAAGATGGGTGATTTCCTAAGATTGCCGGCGAAAGAGGGAGAAGCAGGATGATGTCTAGTGGTGGCGGACGCCGCTCGGCTTTAATAACTGCTTCTTGACCTCGGGCAACGGAACGGTGACACGCGGCGTTCACTTCACCGACGGATGAGACGGCCGTCGGTCCGTTTGGATTCCGCAGCGCCGACACGTGGCGTTCACTCTATTAAATACCTCCACCTCCTTCAGAACGGCGTCACCGGATGAAACGCACATCGGACCCTTGGGTTTCCGGAGCGGCGTTCACACCGAATACGAGGGGACGCCACGAATGTGACTCCGTGTAACACATATAGTTGTGTCTTTCAGTGCGAACGATTCAACAGAATCATTTGGAACACCAAGACAAACTAACATCACTCTACACAATGCGACGCCGTGCCTTCCTGGGACCCATAGCCATGCGAAGAATATACCACACTAGCGTCTCTCGAATAAGCCATTCCCTGCTTCACAGAGTAAACAGTGGGTATTCACAACTGAACCAATTCCGCTGGCTCTCCCCAATTAAAGAACCTTTGTGCGCTGAACGGTGGTGCCTCTCCATCTAATCGAGTCGACGGAATCATAAGAAACACAAACACACGGGAGCGTGCCTCTATATTATATGACAACATGCCTTTAATGCTGCACGCCCGTGCCTGTGACCCTTAACACTGCCACGAACGTCCACGCCATCATCAGTGCACAAGTCATGTCGATACCTGATACATAACCGTAGCTGTAGTCACTTAACGCCCGTCCTCCTAATAAAAGAAGCGCCACAAAACTCAGCACAGAGCCGTGGCTTTTAAAAACAAGGAAATTACGCTTTTAAACACCTCGACTCTCGAACCGGTCACTCGCAAAGTAAACATTTAGCATTAACACCTAAACCCATTTCGCCTTGTTTCAACAATAAACTTACGGAACGTGACTCTCCGACAGACCCAACAATGCCCTGATGGCATTCATGTCCGTGCCTCTTGTACTGAACTAGTCAACGGAATCATTTCGAACACAAATACAGGCGAACGAGACTACATAAAACCACGCCATTTGGAACACCAAGACAAACTAATGTCACTGTACACAATAAAACGATGTGCCTTCCTGGGACCCATGACCGTGCGAAGAATATACCACACCAGCATCTCTCAAATAGGCTATTCGGTGCCTCACAGAGAAAACGGTGGGTGTTCACATCTGAACCAATTCCGGTGGGTCTCCCTAATTAAAGAAAGAACCTGACGGTGCCTTTGTGCGTTGAACGCCCGTGCCTCTCCGTCTGATCGAGTCGTCAGAATGATTCAGAAGTCAAACACACGGGAAAGTGACTCTATATTATACGGTAGCATGCCTTTTAGTGCTTCACGCCCGTACCTGTGACCCTTAACATTGCCACGAACGTCCACGCCATCAACAGTGCACAAGTCATCATCTGCGGCTATATTCACTTCATGTCCATGCTTCTAATAAACGAAGCGCGACGTAAGTCAGTACAGAACCATGGCTTTTAAAAACAAGGAACTTATGCTTTTAAACAACTCGACTCTCAAATCTCACAAAGCAAACAGCTAGCGTTAACATCTAAACCCATTCTGCTTTTTCCATGATAAACGTACGAACGTGACTATGCAAAAGACAAAACCATTCCCCTGTGGGATTCACCTGCGTACATGCCTATTTTCCTCAACGAGTTGACGAAAACATTTCGAACACAAATATAGGCGAACGTGACTCTATATAAAACCACACCATGAATCTGTGGGATGCAAGCCCGTGTCTGTGACCCGAAACACTGCAACACAAAAAAGCCACGAACGTACACGCCTTCAGCAGTACACAAGTCATTACAAATACTAGGTTCACAACCGTGGATGCAGAGACTTCACGTCCCGTGCATAATAAGTTATGGCGCCTAATTACAACGATACTCGAAACCAAAATACATTTTATTTGCAAGGTAGCTGACAGCGAAATTTCACAAGACAAGGTAAGAAACTCCACTCCACTGCTTAACAACAGAAGACACACACAACAGCCAGGGACGATGATGTATACCTAGTCCCCACCAACCTTCTTGTTGCTTTGCTCCCGGCGCAGTTCATCAATCTCCTCCTTCAGCGCCTTCATATTCTCGTCATGTTGCTTCACACCTGCGGCCGATTCCTGCAACGACCGGATGTGCTCTCTAAGGAGATTTTTCGTCTCATCCGTAATTTCTACGATCCTGGCATTCGCCTTCTCCAAATCTTCTTTTGTTTCCTCGCAAAGCTTCTTCCACGCGTAGGTGATCTCCAGCAGCTGCTCGTATGTTTTGTCAGCCTTTGGAAGTGAAACCAAGGTATTCATCTCATCGACCAGGTTATTGAGAGTAACTAACAAGGACCTCACGGCACTTGCCGTCGCCGCCCCGCTCACCATTCCCTTCTCTTTCGAGCCACAGCTGCTCCCCAATTCTACAGAAGGGGACTTCTGTTCAAGACCATGATGAAGACTAACCCTACCTCCAACTGACTGTAAATCAGTGTCAGCAAGACACACCCACATCAAATTAGGAGTCAGCTGACCACAATAATTCATGTTTCACAAACTAAATCAAAGCAGCCGAAAAGAAACAAAAAACGAATGAAGGAGAAGCAGAAACAGGGTGAACTTACAGACGAGGAACCCTCGCGAGCCAGGATCTCCTCCCGCGACAGCGCACAACTGTCCGGAGTAGTCTCCTTCTGCCCAGCCATGGCGGAGATGGTCAGTGAATAGTGATGAGCAACAGGAGTGGAAGGCCTGGCGGCGGACGAAGGGAGGAGTTGAATGTGGCTAGGGTTTTGAGACCCCGTCCTGCTTAAATAGCCGGAACCTGGCCTCGGGCGACGAGCCAGAGCGGCGTCACCGGAGGAGACGCCCGTCGGACCATTAGGTTTCTGCAGCGGCGCCACGCGGCATTCACTCCCTAATACGAAGAGACACCCGTCGAACCGTTGGGTTTCCGTGATAAAAACACGAATGTGACTCTTGGTAAAGCATAACCATGCCTCTTCGCGCTGCACGGACATGCCTATAGTTGCGAACGGTTCAACGGAATCATTTGGAACACGAAAACAACATAACGTGACTCTTCAGAATACCACGCCGTCACTTCCTGGGACCCACCACCGTGCAAATAATACACCACAGCAGCTTCTCTCGAACAAGCCATTCCGTGACTCACCGAGTAAACAGTGAGTGATCACACCCGAACCCTTTCTGCTCGGTTTCCGCAATTAAAGAAACGAACGTGACTGTGAGTAAGACCAAACGGTGCCTTTCTGCTGGGTTTTCATCTGATCGAGTCAACGGAATTATTTGGAACACAAACATAGACAAGCGTGACTCTATATATTACCACACCATGCACGTACCTCTCCCATCTAATCGACTCCACGCCGCTATCGAGTAATATACGAAACATCAAGAAAGAAGCGTGACTGTGCTTTTGAAAACAAGGAAACAAACTTTTAAAAACAGCGTGCCTCACATAGGCCATTTGGTGCCTCACAGATTCAATAGTAAGTGTTGGCGTCTCAACCCGTTCCGCTGGGTTAAAGAAACGAACGTGACTATGCGTAATGCAAAGCTATGCCTCTGTGGGGTTACCGGCCGTGCATCTCCTAATGATCGAGTCAAAGGAAGCACTCAGAACAGAAACACAGGGGAACATGACTTCACGCCCGTGCCTGTGAGCCTTAACATTACCACGAACGTCCACGCCATTGTCAGTACAGAACTCATGTCGCTGACTGGTACAGAACCGCGGCTGTATTCACTTCACCCCCGTGCTTCTAATAAAAGAAGCACGACGCAACTCAGTATAGAACCATGGCTTTTAAAAACAAGGAACTTACGCTTTTAAACAACTGGACTCTCAAATCGGCCACTCACAAAGTAAACAGCTAGTGTTAACATCTAAACCGATTATGCTTTCTTTCCATGATAAACGTACGAACGTGACTATGCGAAAGACGAAACCATGCCCCCATGGAATTCACCTGCGTACGTGCCTATTTTTCTGAACGAGTCAACGGAATCATTTCGAACACAAATACAGGCGAACGTGACTCTATATGAAACCACACCATGAATTTGTGGGGTGCAAGCCCGTGTCCGTGACCCGAAACACTGCAACACACAAAAGCCACGAACGTACACGCCTACATTAGTACGTAAGTCATTACAATACTAGGTTCACAACCGTGGCTGCAGACACTTCACGTCCCGTGCATCATAAGTAACGCGCCTAATTACAATGATACTCGAAACCAAAATACATTTTGTTAGCAAGGTAGCTGACACCGAAATTTCACAAGACAAGGTAAGAAACTCCACTCCACTGCTTACCAACAACAGACGCACACAACAGCCAGGGACGTTGCTGTATATCTAGTCCCCACCGACCTTCTTGCTGGTTTGCTCCCGACGCAGCTCATCAATCTCCTCCTTCAGCGCCTTCATATTCTTGTCATGTCGCTTCACAGCTGCTGCCGATTCCTGCAACGACCGGGTGTGCTCTTCAAGGAGATTGCTCCTCATAGACGTAATTTCTACGATCCTGGCATTCGCCTTCTCCAAACCTTCTCTTGTTTCCTGGTAGAACTGCTGCCAATCATAGGTGACCTCCAACAACTCCTTGTATGTTCTATCAACCTTTGCAAGTGAAACCAAGGCATTCATCCCATTGACCAGGTTAATGAGAGTAGGTCCAACTGACTGTAAATCAGTATCAGCAAGACACACCCACATCAAATTAGGAGTCAGCTGACCACAATAATTCATGTTTCACAAACTAAATCAAAGCAGCCGAAAAGAAACAAAAAATGAATGAAGGAGAAGCAGAAACAGGGTGAACTTACAAACGAGGAACCCTCACGAGCCGGGATCTCCTCCCGCGACAGGGTACGGCCGTCTGGAGTAGTATCCTTCTGCCCAGCCATGGCGGAGATGGTCAGTGAATAGTGATGAGCAAGAGGAATGGAAGGCTTGGCGGCGAATGATGGGAGGAGTAGAATGTGGCTAGGGTTTCACGACTCCGTCTGTCCGCCTTAAATAGCCGGAGCCTAGCCTCAGGCGACGAGCCAGAACAGCATCACCGGAGGAGACGCCCGTCGCACCATTGGGTTTCTGGAGCGGCGCCACATGGCGTTCACTCCCGAGGTAAGAAGAGATGGCCATCGAACCATTGGGTTTCCGTGATAAACGCACGAATGTGACTCTTGGTAAATCATAACCATGCCTCTTCGCGCTGCACAGATGTGCCTGCCGTTGCGAACGGTTCAACGAAATCATTTGGAACACGAAAAGAACATAACGTAACTCTTCATAATACCACGCCGTCACTTCCTGGGACCCACCACCGTGCAAAGAATACACCACAGCAGCTTCTCTCGAAGAAGCCATTCCGTGCCTCACTGAGTAAACAGTGAGTGTTCACACCTGAACCCTTTCCGCTGGATTTCCACAATTAAAGAAACGAACGTGACTGTGAGTAAGACCAAACGATGCCTTTCTGCTGTGTTTCCATCTGATCGAGTCAATGGAATTGTTCGGAACGCAATCACAGACGAGCGTGACTCTATATAAGACCACACCATGCCCGTGCCTCTCCATCTAATCGAGTCCACGCCTTTATCGAGTAATATACGAAACATCAAGAAAGAAGCGTGACTGTGCTTTTGAAAATGAGCAAACAAACTTTTAACAACAGAGTCAATAGAAAGTGTTGGCATCTCAACCCATTCCGCTGGGTTAAAGAAACGAATGTGACTGTGCGTAATGCAAAGCTATGCCTCTGTGGGCTCACCGGCCGTGCATCTCCTTTTGACCGAGTCGACGGAAGCACTCCAAACAGAAACATAGGGGAACGTGAATCTATATCATACGGAACCATGCCTCTTTGAGCTTCACGCCCGTGCCTCTGACCCTTAACACTGCCATGAATGTCCACGCCATCGTCAGTGCACAGCTCATGTCGCTACCTGGAACAGAACCGTGGTTGTAGTCACTTCACGCCCGTGCTTCTAAGTACAGAACCGTGACTCAGTACAGAATCGTGACTTTTAAAAACAAGGAACTTACGCTTTTAAACAACTTGACTCTCAAATCGGCCACTCACAAAGTAAACAGCTAGCGTTAACATCTAAACCCATTCTGCTTTCTTTCCATGATAAACGTACGAACGTGACTATGTGAAAGATGAAACCATGCCCCATGGGATTCACCTGCATACGTGCCTATTTTTTTGAACGAGCCAACGGAATCATTTCGAACACAAATACATGCGAACATGACTCTTTATAAAACCACACCATGAATCTGTGGGATGGAAGCCCGTGTCTGTAACCCGAAACACTCCAACATAGTAAAGTCAAGAACATACACGCCTTCATCAGTACACAAGTCATTACGATAATAGGTTAACAACCGTGGATGCAGAGATTTCACGTCCCGTGCATCATAAGTAATGGCGCCTAATTACAACGATACTCGAAACCAAAATTAATTTTGTTTGCAAGGTAGCTGACAGCGAAATTTCACAAGTAAAGGTAAGAAACTACACTCCACTGCTTAAGAACACCAGACGCACACAACAGCCAGGGACGCCCCTATATACCTAGTCCCTAACGACCTTGTTGTTGGTTTGCTCTCGGCGCAGTTCATTAATCTCCTTCTTCAGCACCTTCATATCCTCGTCATGTCGCTTCACAGCTGCAACCGATTCCTGCAACGACCGGACGTGCTTTTCAAGGAGATTGTTCTTTTCAACCGTAATTTCTACGATCCTGGCATTTGCCTTCTTCAAATCTTCCCTTGCTTCCTGGAAGAGCCCCTGCCACCCGTGGATGATCTCCACCAGCTCGTCACACGTTTTGTTAGCCTCTGCAAATGAAACAACGCGCACCATTCCCGTCGCCGCTCCGATCACCATTCCCATCTCTTTCGAGCCACAACTGCTCCCCAATTCTACAGCAAGGGACTTCTGTTCAAGACCACAATAATTCATGTTTCACAAACTAAATCAAAGCAGCCGAAAAAACAAAAAAAACGAATGAAGGAGAAGCAGAAACAAGGTGAACTTACAGACGAGGAACCCTCACGAGCCTGGATCTCCTCCCGTGACAGGGCACGGCGGTCCGGAGTAGTCTCCTTCTTCCCAGCCATGGAGGAGATGGCCACTGAATAGTGATGAGCAACAGGAGTGGAAGGCCTGGCGGCGAACGAAGCGAAGAGTAGAATGTGGCTAGGGTTTTGACACTTCGTCCGTCCACCTTAAATAGCCGGAGCCTAGCCTCGGGCGATGAGCCAGAACGGCGTCACTGGAGGAGACGCCCGTCGCACCATTAGGATTCTGGAGCGGAGCCACGTGGCGTTCACTCTCGAGGTACTAAGAGACGGCCATCGAACCGTTGGGTTTCCACCATAAACGCATGAATGTGACTATTGGTAAATCATAACCATGCCTCTTCGCGCTGCACGGATGTGCCTGCCGTTGCGAACGGTTCAACGGAACCATTTGAAACACGAAAACAACATAACGTGACTCTTCACAATACCACGCCGTCACTTCCTCGGACCCACCACCGTGCAAAGAGTACACCACAGCAGATTCTCTCGAACAAGCAATTTCATGCCTCCTCACTGAGTAAACAGTGAGTGTTCACACCTGAACCCTTTCCGCTGGGTTTCCATCTGATCGAGTCAACGGAATTATTCGGAACGCAATCACAGACGAGCGTGACTCTATATAACACCACACCATGCCCGTGCCTCTCCATCTAATCGAGTCCACACCTTTATCGAGTAATATACGATACATCAAGAAAGAAGCATGACTGTGCTTTTGAAAAAAAGGAAACAAGCCTATAACAACAGAGTCAATAGTAAGTGTTGGCGTCTCAACCCATTCCGCTGGGTTAAAGAAACGAACGTGACTGTACGTAATGCAAAGCTATGCCTCTATGGGCTCACCTGCCGTGCATCTCCTTCGGATCGAGTCGACGGAAGCACTCGGAACAGAAACACAGGGGAACGTGACTCTATACCATACGGCACCATGCCTCGTAGAGTTTCACGCCCGTGCCTGTGACCCTTAACACTGCCACGAACGTCCACGCAATCGTCAGTGCACAGGACATGTTGCTACCTGGAACAGAACCGTGGCTGTAGTCACTTCACGCCCGTGCTTATAATAAAATAAGCGCCACGCAACTCAGCACAGAGCCGTGGCTTCTAAAACAAGGAACTCTTACCCTTTTCCGATGGGTTTCCGCAATTAAAGAAACAAACATGACTGTGAGTAAGACCAAACGATGCCTTTCCGCTTGGTTTCCATCTCATCAAGTCAACGGAATTATTCGGAACACAAACACAGACGAGCGTGACTCTATATAACACCACACCATGCCCGTGCCTCTCCATCTAATCGAGTCCACACCTTTATCAAGTAATATACGATATATCAAGAAAGAAGCGTGACTGTGCTTTTGAAAAAAAGGAAACAAGCTTATAACAACAGAGTCAATAGTAAGTGTTGGCGTCTCAACCAATTCCGCTGGGTTAAAGAAATGAACGTGACTGTGTGGAATGAAAAGCTTTGTCTCACCGGCCGTGCCTCTCCTTCTGATAGAGCATGACGGAAGCAATCGGAACAAAAACACAGGGGAGCGTGACTCCATATTTTACGGCAACATGCCGCTTAGCGCTGCACGCCCGTGCCTGTGACCCTTAACAGTACCACGAATGTCCACGCCATTGTCAGTACACAACTCATGTCACTGCTTGGTACAGAACCGACGCTGTATTCACTTCACGACCGATGCTAACAAGCAACATCCATGCCCAGAGCCTACTCATCTACATGTACCAACGAACAAAACAACACGACGACAATGCAACGTATAAATGCTTTACAGGTTCATGTAAGTACGAAAGGCCACATGCCCCAACGCAACGAAAAAACACACGCTTCAAGCTCTCTGCCTACACTCCAGCAACGTTCTTGATCGGCTGGTGGGCGAGCGCATCCTCAATCTGCTTCTTCGTCGCCTCATGACCTTCCTTCATAGCAGCATATGAATCCTCAACCAGGCTCTCGTACTTGACGAGAACCTCAGCGTTCTCATCCATAAGCTGCTCCACTTCGCCCGACAGCTTCTACACCAACGCATGGCTCTGCTCATACAGATTCTTCCAGCGGGCGGCCTCCTGATCCTTCTGGTAGAGCTCTTTGAGAAGCTTCTCATTCTCATACAGAGATCAAAATATGAGACCAGTGGACTTCTCCACAGAGGCATTGCTCTGCTGCACCAACCTCTCCAGCCGAGCGATGAACTGCTGCTGCTTAATTAGCTCATCGAGCACGTCGTCGTTGGCTAAGGAATTCGGTACTGCCATCTTGACGAGATCGTCTCCACGGCGAATGCGCTTGTGGGAGGATTCGCCTCCACGTGAGAGATCGTTGGACACCTGGGCAACGGGGCAGGATATCCCTGCCGCCACTATAGTGTCGCGGCGGCACCTCTCCCTTCTTTCCGCGGCTTTGGTCCTCGCTGCATGGTTGCTTGAACACCCAGAACCCCTCTTACCTGCCATGGCGCAAGCAAGGAGCTACAAACTAGAAAGAGGTGCCTGTCTCTGGAGAATTGTGGACGTGGAGTGTTCCATGAGTAGGTACCTTTTTATAACACATGCACACCGGTCAGACGGTCAAACAGAGTAACCGACGCCTCGAATTCTCGCAATCTCTCTTAAATACCTCGAACTCCAGACGCCTGGGAAACACAAGTACTATCATTTCGTCTCCCCGTGTCCACACTACAACCACTCAACTTCTTTCAAATGGTTCGTACATATTCAATAAAAAACATCTCAAACATAGTTAACTTACTGTATACGTCTGACTGTATTCCAGAGAAATTACTGTCGAATTCATACTAATATACAATGCCATTTTTTTGAAATGGTATTTGTATCAAAATCTTACTATATCCGCGAATTAACTTGCACGCTTCTCGAGGTGACACCTTAGTGAAAACGTCCGTAACACATGCAGGCACGAACGTGACGCTCTTTAATAACAAACAGTGCCTCCCGGCAACACACAACCGCGACTCTCCACAGAAAAGGAACGAGTCGACAAGGAAAACATTTCCATAGAAAGCTCAGTAGTCTGCCTGTGGCATTAGCAACACAGTGCCAACTCGGCTTCACTTCCACGCACCTCACAGTGTCTCGCCAGAGAAAATGCATGTAACACACGCGTGGACAAACGTGACTCTCGCTAATAACAATACTTTCCCCCGCCGTTTTCACATCCATTCCTCTCCAAGAGAACGAGTGAGCGGAATCATTCGGAAATGCCAAAAGCATACAACCGTGGTAACTTGAGTCAGACCAATGCATTAACATGCTTCCCATGAGTTCATGTCCATGCCTCTCCAAATGAACTAGCAAGTGGAATCGTTTGGAACACAAAGAACCATGCAACGTGACTCTCTCTAATAACATACAGTGCCTCCCTGGAACGCACCATCGCAACTCTCCACAAAAAAGGAAGGAAAACATTTCCATACACAGCGCCAGTAGTGTGCCTGTTGCATTGGCAACATAGTGCCAACTCGGCTTCACTTCCACGCACCTCACAGTGACTCGCTAGAGAAAATGCATGTAACACACGCGTGGACAAACGTGACTCTGGCTAATAACAATACTTGCCCCCGCCGTTTTCACATCCATTACTCTCCAAGAGAACGAGCAAGCAGAATCATTTGGAAATACCAAAAGCATACAACTGTGGTAACTTGACTCTGACCAATGCGTTAACATGCTTCCCATGAGTTCATGTCCATGCCTCCCCAAATGAACTGGCAAGCAGAATCGTTTGGAAAACAAAAAAACATGAACGTAACTCTGAGTAACGCCAAGCCATGCCCCTGTGGATCACACAAAAACACTAAAATAAAAAAAATGCTAACATCCCACCGACTAACAATTAAGATGGCAAGCAAAAAACAAGTTCATGGAAGTACACAGAAAGTTTCACCGATCTTGATGTCCAAACAAACGCAGGCACGTCATAGAAAATGTCTACAACATGCGCAGGCACGAACGTGACTCTGGGTGACACCAAACCATGCCCACGTCGATGTCACCACAGTAAAATAAAAAAACGCTCCCGCATCTAAGCCCATAGAAAGTTACACCAATCTTGATGTGAAACCGGACGGTCGAAGATTCGCAACGGTTGGACCATTCCCCTCTCTCCCTCCACTCCTTTCTTCCTTTTGCTTTCACACCAAAAATCTCGAACACTTCACCAGTTACCCTCTCTCGAACACCCTCCTCTCTCCTACTGCCCGCATTGTCCAATCCAGCAGACCAACCAAAAATCAAAATCACGTTCGCCTCACACACCAGCCCCCATCCACTTCGAGATACAGACAGTCGGTGGGTGCCCGCGAAAGCATAAAAAACCTCTCCCGGCGGCAACGGCGACTGACGGCGATGACCCCTGCTCGCGGCGGAGGTACCAACAGAGAGCAGGGAGAAAAAGCAGTTGATGGATGCGACAAATCCCTCACAAGCAATCAAAGGTAAAAAAAATATTAATCCATTACCACAGTTCGATCAAAGCGGTTTTCCCCCTTTTTGACGGACATGAACCCTAACCGCCACACAAAACCGCGTTTCCAAAAAGTCTGTTTAGACTTTTGTAGCAAAATTGAAATAAGGTAGACACACGTGCAATAGGATGCTACCACTATCCGCCACAGAAATCTACTCGCAAGATATTTGACTAAAACGTATTGTGCATGCCAGAACTATCCAGGACACCGCTCTAGATTCAAACCATGAGAGCATCCTTAAATTCAAAACCTGCTATTTACAGAAGATTCTATATATCCGTTGATTGTATCTATTTCAAATTATGTGCCTCTCTCATATCAACATCTGTGCTCCAATAATAGATCTAGATGTCTGCTTATAGCGTGAAACAATCTGTGCCTCTGCGGCAGTGCCGTTTTTTGTGTCCACGAGATGCATCTCCTCTTTTTGCTGTGAAATTAAATTTTGCTTATACTGCTGCTAACGCCTGGGCATTTTTACGCAGCAAGGAATGGTAATAAGGAAAACAGGGTACCTGTAGAACATCCTGCCATACAGCAAGGTACTATAAAAGGCTCACACAAACCATATAACAAAAACTATGCAGCAGCAGCAGTAAGTTAACCACTTACGCCCACACAATCTTGGGAACTACACTTTGATGAAATTTTTCACACACTATGTGTATCATTATTCATTCAAGAACATTTTATCTTACCCTCTAAACCTTGCAATTATATTTACAGAATATGAGTTGTAGTGTTTTTTCCAATATAAAAAAAGACCTCCCTTCACTGATATGGACTTGACAACAGCCATACTGCTCGCACCTGACCCTAGTTTCCATCACTCATTGGACAAACCAAGAGTTAGCAAGAAAACTTGATATAACAAGAAAACAATGGATTGATCGCCTTTTTAGCTCAGGAAATGGAAGAAAAGGGCTATCTTATCAATCTATGTAGATTAAGTTTCAGATTCTTTTTGTGCAGTCATGGAAGACATGGTTTGAAAACTATATCCCATTTATCTCGATTTTGCTATAATCCTTTTGTTACATAATCATCATGCAGGTGACGGTTGTGCAGGAGGAGATATTGAAACGATTTTGTCTAAACTTAACAGTGCATATCCAGAAAAACCACTCATCTCTCCTGGCCCGTCAGAAAAAAGAACGAAGCGGAACATGGACAACGAAGCACCCGAGCAAGTGCCAGCACCAACTTCGAGCAGGGAGCTACAAAAAGAGAGGCCATCAGAAACCAAGACTGCCGTTGAAAGTGCAACTATCCCTAGGTGGTTTTGGTAATTCATAACAACATATAGCTCATTGAGCTAATGCTATTCCAAGATGACTATTTCAGGAAAGCTCAATGATTGGCATGGCATGGATGTGAAAGTGGAACCCTAAAAATGCTAAGGACAAAGGATTGGCTCAAGCTCAAAAGCTCAAGACTCTTCATTTTATATTTTAGTGATCCAAGATCACATTGAGTCTTTAGGAAAAGCCAATACTATCAAGGAGGGATGAGGTGTTGCTTAATGAGCCTCTTGCTTCATGTGCTTAGTGATATGCTCCAAAACCCTCAACTACTTTCCCATATCCACATATGACCTAAACCCTAAGCCAAACTCGGTCCTACTGATTCTTTCTATCCGGCGCCACCGAGTTTCACTTGTCATAAGCCACTGCCAAACCCTAGCAATTCGGTTCTACCGATAGGGATCTCGGTCTCACCGAGATGGGATTGCAAACTCTCTATTTCCCTTTCGTAACTTTTCGGTCTCACCGAAAGAGCGAATCGGTCCCACCGAGATTGCAATGTAAACTCTTTGTTTCCCTTTTGTAACTTTTCGGTCTGACCGAAAGAGCAAATCGGTCCCACCGAGTTTGCCTGACCAACTCTCTGGTTAGCTTATTACCAAACTCGGTCTCACCGAGTTTGTGTAATCGATCTCACCGAGATTACGTTATGCCCAAACCCTAACCATATCGGTCCTACCGAGTTGCATGTCAGTCCCACCGAAAATCTCTAACGGTCACTAGGTTTACCTTTTTGGTCCGACCGAGTTTGTTGATTCGGTCCCACTGAGATTGGAAAACTGTGTGTAACGGTTGGATTTTGTGTGGAGGCTATATATACCCCTCCACCTCCTCTTCATTCATGGAGAGAGCCATCAGAACACATACACAACTCCAACTCATATGTTCCGAGAGAGAACCACCTACTCATGTGTTGAGACCAAGATATTCCATTCCTACCATATGAATCTTGATCTCTAGCCTTCCCCAAGTTGCTTTCCACTCAAATCTTCTTTCCACAAAATCCAAATCCTATGAGAGAGAGTTGAGTGTTGGGGAGACTATCATTTGAAGCACAAGAGCAAGGAGTTCATCATCAACACACCATTTGTTACTTCTTGGAGAGTGGTGTCTCCTAGATTGGCTAGGTGTCACTTGGGAGCCTCCGACAAGATTATGGAGTTGAACCAAGGAGTTTGTAAGGGCAAGGAGATCGCCTACTTCGTGAAGATCTACCGCTAGTGAGGCAGGTCCTTCGTGGGCGATGGCCATGGTGGGATAGACAAGGTTGCTTCTTCGTGGACCCTTCGTGGGTGGTAGCTTCTTCATGGACCCTTCGTGGGTGGTTTCTTCTTCGTGGACCCTTCGTGGGTGGTTGCTTCTTCGTGGACCCTTCGTGGGTGGAGCCCTCCGTGGACTCGCGCAACCATTACCCTTCATGGGTGGAGCCCTCCATGGACTCGCGCAACCGTTACCCTTCGTGGGTTGAAGTCTCCATCAACGTGGATGTAGGATAGCACCACCTATCCAAACCACGGGAAAAACATCCGTGTCTCCAATTGCGTTTGAATTCTCCAAACCCTTCCCTTTACATTCTTGCAAGTTTCATGCTTTACTTTCCGCTGCCAATATACTCTTTGCATGCTTGCTTGAATTGTGTGATGATTGCTTGACTTGTCCTACAATAGCTAAAATCTGCCAAGAACTAAAATTGGGAAAAGGTTAAGTTTTTATTTGGTCAAGTAGTCTAATCACCCCCCCCCTCTAGACATACTTTCGATCCTACAGCCGTTCCTCCCAGAACAAAAAGACAAAAGACAAAGGACAAAAATGAACTCATCAGCGACAGTGCTACCTTGCAGCAGCAGCAGCCAAGACCTCTAATGGTGCTGCCGCCAGTAGTTACAGGGGTCAAGAATGAACTAACTAAAACCAAGAAGAAAAACAAAAGACAACGGTTTGAAGAAGGCGAGGATGATGCCAGCAAAGAGTCAGAGCACGATGCTGCCGACGATGACGATGGCACAAAACATGATGATGACCTCATTCGTGCAGAGGGCGATGACGCCGCAGGGGACAATGGTGGCGCCGCAGAGGACAGCAACAATGATGTAAAAACAATTTCTCTACAGATTTTTCCTACCGCTTTACACCCATGAAAACCAAACCATCCTCTATAACAAAACACTCTTTTTCTACACAGGGAAAACCAAAACAGAAGCGGACAAAGAGGATGAAGACAAGTGGAAAAGAATTGGCAGCACCAACGGATAATGAACACGAGGCAACAACAAATAAGGACAAATGCGAAATCAAGGCAGGAGCAGCATTTGATCAGGTCAATAGAGCATGGAACTTACTAAAAGAACGTCACCGGCAAGATGTTAGGACAGCCGGGTTTGGAAGCATAGAGGAATGCCAAATAAAGCGCTCCATCTGCAAACCGCTTGCAGCACACATCTACGACAACCTGGACATAGAAAGCATGACAATAACATTCGGTGACATTGATCAGCTGAAAGTAATCAAGATTACTAGGGAAGCTATACACAAGGTGTTTGGATACCCAAACGGCACGGAAAAGTCAGCACCAAGGCCAGAGAAGAGCACAACTTCAGTGAAAGAACTGATCATAGAACTTGGCCTCAAGAAAATGGATTTCCATCACGATGATCTGTTAAAGAACTACAAAAGTTGGTGAAAGTAAATGACGAACAATCAAACAGGAAATCAGTTAAAATATTTTTCCTTATTTTTTTCCACAACGTTGTCTGTGGAACAACCTCCCCTACCTTCAGCAAACAAGCCATTATGGTCAAGGACTTGGACTATCCAGAAATGGCAAAGATGGATTTCTATGAGGTAATCGTCGAAAGTATTAAGGAAGGAGCCAAGATATTGCAGAAGCACAGGTTGTTGTCTCGGGAAGAAAAGAACAAAAAGCATCTCAATGGTTTGGCACAGGGACCAGTAATAATGTACCTCGACTCCCTGCTGCTGCTGACCGACACAATAAAAATGCGCAAGATTGCAAAGACAATGGACAAGACATCATTACCGCGAGCAAACCACCTAAGAGAGAGTGACCTAAAGAAAATAGCTATGGCAGACATCAAAAAGGACGGAAAGGCACGACCAGATGACTATGAATTTGGCAAGATAAAGGTATAGCCCTATTGAATATATATGCATTATACCTTATAAAAACGGTTTCCAGTCTAACCAACTCCATTCTGCCGAAACAATGCAGACATGGAAAGGAACAGAAGAGAGGATCTTCTGTGCCAGCACAGCAACACCTTCGCATTCATTACAGATGATACCAGCAAAACAACATGAGTACCAGCAGACGACCAAGCTACTACCACCCCCAACCAAATGCCGGGACAAAGCACATGTCAGCACGAGTGGAAGCAAGCAATCAGTCACAGGCACCAGCACAGGATCATATGAAATATTCGCAAGGATAGAAGAAACGTTGAAACAATGGACGAAACAAAACAGATACCGGGAATAAAGACCAGGGCTGGACACCAATGCAGTGAACAAGAGGAGGAATTAGATGAAAACATGAAGAACTCAGTGGTGCAACAAACAACGGTCCTGATTGATTCTCTCGAACAACTTAGAAAATTCCAGGACATTGTTTGCACAGTGAGCTTACCAGAAGAGCCATTGCTGAAGTTGCAGGATGGAGCAGACGCAGGAGCCACAGCTGCACTTGTACATGGCAACCACACGAAAGAAGTCGCAACCACAGCAGAACCAGGAGCGAGGAGAAAAAGGAAGAAGGAAGAAGAAGACCAACAAAATAAACATGAAAGTAAGAAAATAATAACAAAATCAAGAACACAAACCTCGAGAATTAGCCAGGGGGAGACAAAAGAACATAACAAGGCGCAAAAAGAGCAAAGCAAAGAGCATGTATCAACCAACACAGCAAGTGCCGAAGGACAACAAGTACAAGGTAGAAAAGTAGCTGCAGAAGCAGAGAATCAAGATGAAAAAGAGGTAAATGAGAACAAATACATCATCCATGTAACTCGAAAGCGATGCTTTCAAACTTGAACTTAAAAAATCTGTCTTCAATTCTGTCAGGGACACGGCAAGAGAACGCCACCGAAATATAAAGGCCAACAGCAGCATGTCGTCAAGAACACCGAGCAAGAGGATTGAAGCAATAGAACAAGCAACCCAACAACAGATGATGCTCCCTCAAAAGCATCAACAGGAGCACTACAAGAGACGAACAGGATCGGAGGCAGCAAAGAAGTGAGTATAAAAAATCAGTCTCTTCTTTCTAAAAAGTCTCTTATCTCTAAACTAGAAACGGCCTTGAGTTAGTTGACAAATCTGCAACAAAATATACACTCAGCCGGACAAGTATCATATCAACGCTCGCGCAAATGAGGCACGGGCTGATCTAGCATCGACCGTTAACAGCACGGAACAAAACAAGAAGAAAACAACAAAGAAGAGGTAAAACTTCCAAACCCACCTCGCCCAAATGCCGTCAACTCATATTGTTTCATCTATCAGCTATTACAAGCACAGCAAGGAGAAGAGGATGCCCATGCAAAACAGAAAGTTGATATAGAACAGCTCTCCAGCACAAGAGCATTTCAGATGACCGATACAGGCGAGAAAGCCTCAGACACTGCACCTGGTGACACACACAAGGCTGGTATACAAAGCAAAGAAAAAGTGGACGCAGAAACGGATATCCCAACCACCGGCGCAAAGGTAAAATTCAACAAGAACCATTTTTCCAAAATTAATAAGAAATGTACTGCCCAGCACACCCTGTCACAGTAGCACAAGAATTACAAGCAATGAACCATGCTTTTCCTTTTTTCATGAAACGCGGGAAACAAACGAGGACGGTCATCCCAAAGAACAGCAAGGGGTACAAACAGAACAAACCTAAAAACAAGGGCAAATGGCGACTAAAATGGTACCAAGTACGCCGACCAAACAGCAGTCTCCACATGACAAATACAAGCGAGAAGACATGCCACCAGCATCGAAGACCAACGAGGTAAAGCTACACGCACCTGCTCCTACAACTAAAAAAAGTTATGCATGCACAGATGAAGTCCAAACTTTATTTACATTTTTTGACTGAACAGAAGAAAGAAAGAAATGAAGCAGAAGATGTGCCTCAAGAAGCGATAGGAAGTGCTGCTACCGCTCGACAATGTACAAAAACTCCAGAAGACAGAGAAAAAGTGACAGGAACGGCAAAAGAGAGATTGAATGTAGAGGTCAAGCTACAAAACCTCTTTCTATAGCATATAAAAAAACAGACACATTTTAGTTACTTTTTTGCGTTCCGGCAGATGCAAGAAACAGAGGAGAGCACCAATATTCAAGACCAACAAACACAACAACACAAGGGAATGGAACAATCAGAAGATGTTGTTCCAACAACGGACAGCGTAACCACCATAGACCAAGCCAGAAAACCTCTGCTGTCCGAGCAAGAAATAACAAAGATGCCAATGTCAACGCAAAAGACTGAAAAGGTAAAGTGAGATAACCTGCTTTTAAGAAAATTAGATATTTGAGTGAACAAAGACACAAATGCAATCTTATTTACCTACCTCTATGTCTCAACAGCCACAAGACAAAAACGACGACACCACAGAAGAACAAAACGAAAAAGATCCTGAGGAGCTACAAAAACCTCCACTCAAAGAAGAAAAGCTCAAAGAGGCAGCACCGGCGGAAACGGCTGAAAAGGTGAAGCTACAAAAAAAACGTTCAAAGACACACTTAAACATTTGAGTATTTTTCTTAGGGAACGGACACTAAACTACAATGAAAATAACGAGCATATTTAATTATTTTTTAACCACGCTTTTACACGACAACGCAGAAACCTCAACAAGACACGCACGCAGACACAAGCAAAGAAGCAAAGGGCCACGGTGCATTGGAAGACCATGCAGCAAACATTCCAGAGAGAGTCGGACAACAACAAGAAAAAGGCCGCACCATCAGATAAGAAACATTGTTCTGTAAAAGATGTTGCCGCCACAAACACGACGGTAAGCCAGGACAGCACTCAAACAGAACATGAACCATTGATCATACAAAACCTGGTCATCGAAGAAGGCACAAAAGATGAAGGGATTGAACGCCTGTACAACAACGTCATGACAGCGAATGAGGACAAAGGGTAAGTTCATGTTACCACCAATGAATTATATTCCTCCAATGATTTTCTCCCTTAAAGATTTTACATGTATACCTGTAAATATATGTGTGTGTGTGTGTGTTGCAGGCACGAGATTTTTATAAATACAGAGACATCAACAGTAACGGTGAGCCTCATGGCGGAAAGCTTCAAGTCTGGAAACACAGTGCGCAGCGAAAGCATGGCAGTCATGCTACAGATGTTGAAAAAGCAATTCAGGGGCACAAAGAGAAAGATTCTGTCAAGATACAACACCGTAAGTAAACCTCAAGTTTCAAAAAATGAATATCACTATATCGACCAATCAACCTTTCTATACAATTGAATTTATAAATCTCTTTTACGCACATGTGACAAAAAAAGCAGGCATCAATACGCATGGCCAACCACGAAGATGCATTGGAGTTGAAAAATAAAGACGAAGCACACATCAGAGACAAGACAATGCCTAAAAGGCTTAAAAGATTCCTCGATCTGGAAGAAGGAGAGCAACTACAAGATTTCGACATAGTAAGCACATGTCATGTTACAGATAAGAAATACAATCTCGACACTACAATTCCGTCTAACGATCAACAAATCATGACTAAATTCAAGAAGGATCCCTTATTTATTTATTTTCCTTTTTGCAGTTCTTTCTACCAGTTTGCATAGGCGGGCCTCTTCGAGAAGAAGCTATCGGCCACTACTTCGTTGTTACAATAAACATGAAAAAAGAGCGCTTCGAACTCCTTGACTCTTTAGCAGTTGAACATGAAGGAACAATGGATTACTTCAACACAGTAACAAACAGAGTAAAGAGCATATGGAAGCAAGTAAGCAAATTGCTCCAGCTGTCTCCAAGTAGTATTAACCATTTTGAAAAGGTCAAAATGCAGGTGCCACTTCAGGGACGAACGTAAGCACTACAAACCTTTCTCCTTTTCCTTACTCATTGTAATAATTAAACTATTAATTCAATCCATAAAAAACATAAGACGTTAGGACAACTTCACCTAAACTGCCCAACCATCTTTGGACAACGACAATAACCAATCATCCTTCTACCTGTAGACTCGACTGTGCGTTCTATATGTTCATGAACGCAAAGCACTACACCGACGGTGGAGAAACAGTGTACCTAACAGAAGAACAAGTCCCGGGGTTGAGGAAGAAAATTCTCTATCAAATAATCAGCCAATACAAAGATACGGCCGCACTGTCATTAATCAACTACACCAAAGGTTTCTCTTTCTCAAGACAACAAAGTAAAATTCTACTTATATAATTTTCAGAGACACACCAATATTTTTTATTTTTTATTTTAACAGATATGCTGAACTCTGAGGTCGATATGGAAGACAGTGAAATGCAACGAATACATTGTGACATAATTCAAGAAGAGATTCCTCCAACTCCCGAGCACATTGGGACGAGCACTCAAGAGATAAAAGTTATTGACATTAATGACACAAGCAGCGATGAGGAGAAAGAAGATTATCATGTGAGCAGCAAGGATACCACCAAAGCATCTGAAGAAGCGCTCACAGAAGAACAAGCCCAGACAGATGCTGGTTTACAGAGGGAACAACAGGCAACCAGACACTGATTTACAAAAGGAAGACGAATAGAAAGATCCACTGATAGAACCAAGCAGAACACCCCCAGATAAAAAGACAGAACACATAACAGGCTCTCCTTTAGAAGGTGATAACAGGACAAAGAGCGTACCAACTCGCCAACAAGATCTTTCCAAATAGAACAAGAACCCTGTTGACGAAGATCGCAAACCAGGAACATCACCCGAGGTGAAACATGCAGAAGAAGAAAAGAAGCAGAAAGAAAAGGATTTAATAGAAAAGATACTTGAACAGAGGAAACGCGATGCTGCAATCTCAGTAGAACCGAGCATCAAAAACAACAGCACAAAAAAGGAATCACCAACACCTAGGCAGCCTAACGAGCAGGCGCAGTTAGGTCACGACAAGAAAAAGGCAAGGCATCTTCCAAGAGTACAGACAAGATCCCCAAAAGCCTCAACGATTCAATCATCAGAGATCAGCTCAGCAAACATAATCTCAATTAAGAGGCCATTCAAATGACCAAGCAAGGGACGTGGGAAAGTCAAGGTTGCATCACTTGTTCCAGGAGATTTCATTTACAGAGAAAAGGCCATGCAACTCTATAGATATCTGATGAGCCGACAAGGACAAAGAGAATGCACAGGGTAAGCAGATTCTCCTAGTTCCATGGAAACAACTACACAGAGCTACAGATTCTCTAACATCCAACTAACAAATCACTCACCTACTTCCAAACCCTCCTTGCAGACAAGTGCTATATAAATATAAAAGCTCAAACCGAGAAGACTGTATTTCAGCAAAATCCTTCATGGAACAAGCAGGAAAAGGAGAAACACAGATGGAGGGCTCCATGCTAAACGCATTACTGGAGGAATGGGCAGAACAAGAACAGTTCAACCCAGACGACACAACTGTACTCCCTGCAGGTTTCGCAAATGTATGCATACCTCACCCACAAAAAAACCACTGCCATTTCTACGATAGAATATTTAACTAAAACCACACACTCTCTTTCTTGAATCTGGTGCTCGGTCTCAATTATGATAACGGAGAGCTATCAGAATTCAACGAGGATGAAGCACTAAAAGGATTTGAACTCCTCGTGGGAGGTAAAGACATCCTCCATTCGAAGATGGTAAGCTCAGTATTATTACTTAGCACATGACCTATTATCTTTGGGCTTTCAACGATAAAATGAAATTCAATTTTTACATCAACAATGACCTCCGCTCTCAACGTAGATCATGATACCTTACCACACAAACAAACACTACACGCTCTATGTTGTGAACAAGTTCAGAGATAGCATCAACATCCTTGACTCACTGAACTACGTAAACTACGCTGATTTGTCTTGGAGTCAACACCACGAGCATCGAGAAGAACTGGTATGTACTTTGTGTACATTTATTTCCTCTTTTCCTCATGATAGTATGATACTCTTACTTTCCTCAATGCCGCACCCAAACAACAAAACCATAATGCAATAACAGATGAGAAGGATGTCTGTGCTGATGAACAAGCACCATGGACTAAAACACAAGAACGCACCAGACTGGGAAGGGATAGCGGAAAGGCCTCACAGGGTCTACACACCAAAGCAAGAAGGAACACAATGCGGTCACTTCACGGCCCAATTTGCGAAATACTATAATGGGAAAGAACTGGTCAAGGACAGAGAGGATTTTCATGTAAGTTACCACTGCATACACGTCAAATAACTTGATTTCTTTATTACCGTAATTAGTTTATTAACAATTGTGAACAACACGTAACTATAAACCATACATTTTCACATGCCTGCAGCCCAACAAGGTCGATGCCGAATGGAAACCAGAGTACGTATACACACTCATATTCGGTAAAACCAACCAAATAAAGGACCATCAACTTCCTGGAAAACTCAAAGATTACAAACCAGAGACTGCAAACCTTTTTTCACCCATGAAAGGTAATATAACTATTTTCATTTTTACCATCAGTCATCATTACTAGAGCTTCAAATATTTCTTTTAGAAACAACAGCCATAATTTTTTTTTGCTTTAACACAGCGAGACGTAAAAAACTAGCATCAGTCAGAGAGCAGCAAGAAATACCCGCAACACCGTCATTCGTTTCTACACGTGGATAAGGCAAACGAGCTCTACAACATAGTCATGAGTGACACATGGCAGGATGAATTCAAAAGGTAACTGCAAAGAACCTTAAATTCCTGTTTATCAAAAGGAAGTACTTGGTTAATGACTTTCTCAACCAAAATTTCTTCTACTGCCCTGAATGTAAGTAGAAAAGTAGTATTCTCGAGAGATCAACCAAAGACAACTTTTACTGGATCAAAGCTAAAGGAAATATTTGGGCCTGCAAACAAGAAAAATCTTCAAGGAATGGAAAAGAAGGTGCTCGATGAGTTAGCAGAAGCATGGGAAAGCAGCAACCAAACTATACACAAAAGACATAGACTATTATTAGGCCCAAGCTTTGCGGAGGTAAATTTCAAAAAAAATCACAGTGATCATATAAACTCATCTTTTTCGAACTATTGTTTAATCTCTTGGTACCAATCTATTTTTTCTAACTCGTTTTTTATCGTTTTTTATTTGTTGCCTG
Organism: Triticum urartu; assembly: GCF_056163025.1. Classification (NCBI taxonomy): domain Eukaryota; kingdom Viridiplantae; phylum Streptophyta; class Magnoliopsida; order Poales; family Poaceae; genus Triticum; species Triticum urartu. The sequence continues at coordinate 369,040,723 of NC_141873.1, forward strand.
CAGCATATTCTGGGTTTAAAGGATAAAAGAAAATCTATGAAGGACTTCATAGTTGATTTCACACGAGAAAAGGATGCATTGGTTCCTTTGTTCCTTAAGAAATGTCAATCAGAGAAGCTCAAAACAGCAAAAATGGTAATAGCGTTTTCCATACAACAAAATAAAAATAAGCATTTCAAAACAGAATACTATATTCTAAACTCTCCTCTAACAATAAAAATTTTGTACCACAGGTATTCATGCCATTTGAAAAAGAAGACCGATACACACTATTGGTGCTCGACAGATATAAAAGGAAGCTTCAAATCATCGAACCTGAAGAAACCTCTCTTGAAGAATTGAAAAGACAAGAATACCTGAAAAATCAACGTGATCGACACGTGCATGATGGCAAAATAATGAAGCAGATTGCTATCATGAAAAACAACGAAGCCATCAAAGAAAAGGAACATCACAAATACCACAACCATGAAGACAAAGTGGTAAGAATTGTAAATAACACCATCTTTCAGTTTTGCAAATTACACTACATGTATCTCTAAAAACAAAAACAAAATGCAATTCCCAGGTTCCCAGGTTTTAAGAAGTATATGAAATATTACTGGGTGAAAAATTCGAAAAGGAAAACACAAGATGGGGTGTTGAAGTTTTACAGAGCGTTCCAAAGGTGAACAAAGGTGAAACCCCGTTTGCTGTTCTAAGGTTCGCGCATCTCTTTGATGGCAACCACTTCGTCGAAGAGATTGATAATTTTGACGTAAGTTTTCGCTTAAAACTCGCAATAAATCTTCTAGGTATCATACAACTGCATGACCTAATACTGATGTGTTTTTTCTCCTTTTTTTCACTTACCTTTTTATAGGATGGCACGGAACAATGGAAAGCACAACAACTGTGCAAGATAGTATTTAGCAATCAGAATACAATCGAACCCAGCGAAATGGGCGATGAGATTAGAAAGATCTACGACGACATCACGCAATAAAAAGTTGTTGATAAGCGAACGAGCCTAGCTCCATCGAAACACCAGAAGACGGTTTAACCGCACATCGTACTGTAATAATGAAGCAACAGACTATTTTTATTGATGTAGTTCCTTGATTCTTCAGTAACCAAGCATTCGAATACAAGGCGGTGCCCATGCCCCAACTATCAATCCAGGCGGTTGATGACCATGCCCCATAAACCACCCAAGTCCGTCCCTAGACATACGTGCGTCAAGTCGACACGCCATGACTCTACATACTACTCACACGTGACCACCGGTGACTTTAATGTTTCACAAACATTCCCCCTTTCCGAAACCATGTGCTGCCGAACGCCACCAACCTACAGAATGAGTCTGGCGTGAGTACAAACATGACTCTCTAAATGAGTATTCAAACAAATGCATGTGGTCCCACCGACTCGCGCTGTTAGAGACCTCACACCTGTGCATCCACAATGGTGCCTTCCTACCTCAGTATTAGCAAGCAAGCCTCTCCAACCACACCACCATGCATCCAGAGGGTTAAGAGCCAGTAATGCCTCTCAAAGGCCCACACCACTCCATGCCCGTGATGCCAGACACGCGTGACTCTCTAGAGGCTTCACAACCGAGACTCCCTAAATTCGTATTCAGAAGCATGCCTCTGGTATCACACTTTTGAATTTTCGCAACAACAAAAACCCCACTTCCGTGCCTCTTGGGTTTTCACCTCCGTGCCTTCCGTAACTGCATCTACGTGCCTAACGTGTCACGCCACGAGACTCTTACATGGTCACGGTACCATGCCCATGTCTCTTCACAAACGTCAGAACAGTGCATCTCTAACCGAGCATTCCAACACATGCCTCTCAGACCACTCTATTGATCACCCACAACGTTATTACTCGTGCATCGAGAAGTCGCAATCCCGTGCCTTGCGTACCTGGATCCAGGTGCCTCTCTCACATTACACTTGCCATGACTCTTACATGCCCCATGACGTCGCACAACCTTGACTCACTTCCAAACCGTGATCCTGTAACTATGTATTAGGAACTCAACTCTGCTACCCTGTCCACGTGCCTCCGGCCCCTGTAGTAACACACGCCGGTGACTCTAAAGACTGCAAACATGTGCCTCTCTAACTGCGTATTCCGACCCATACCAATCCTGCCACTCCTCTAGAAGACGCGCTTGTGTGGACAACTAAAGTGTACTCAGCGCAAAAGGACTGCTTTGCATTTTGTTGTTTTTAGAGTAAAAAGCAACATTACTACTTCAAAATCACATGATTGCTGAATAAACATAGTACTTAGCAAGCTAAATAACTTGCTCAATCACATAAACAAACTACAACTTGACATAAGGAAACTTGTTTAACCTGATACAGATGACATTACAAACTCCTTCGTTCTAACAGAAGTAAACTACGAGCCTGATACAATAGAAAGGACAAGCATAAACACAAGCAACTCCACGACCAGTTTTCTATGTTTTCGTCATCACTAGTATACGTAGTAAGGATCGTCATAATTCTTCTCTGCCTCTTTTGCACTCTCCAGACCTTCTCTGATGTTTTCAATTCTCTTCCACGACTCATAGGTTGCGTACGCATCTATCGCTGCATACTCAATGAGGTAATTTGGCAGTGGGCTGATCCCCCAAAGTTTATGGTCTTCAACTCTATCAATCTTATCCTTCATCTGTTTGTAGAATGGGTGGATCACGCTACCTGCAACATCAGCCAAAGAGTGGCACCTCTTTCTTCCCTTGAAAGGAACTCTCCATTTGCACTGGATGTTGACGTACTTGTCGGGGTTGATCTCCAAACCAGAACTTCGCAGCATCTCTTTGTCACCTTCAATACTGAAGCCGACAAAGGTGTAGAACCTGTCCTCCTTCAGGAACGGGCGCAGGCTCTTGGGCCTGCAGGGGGATGGCACATTTAAGGTCGATTCATCAAGTATCGATCAAGTACATGCTTATATAGTACGTATAATTCATGGACGAAAACATTTCAGAAACTTCTACGCAAAGTTCAGAAATAAAATACAAGCACAACATGTTATTTTTATTTTTTGGAATTTACACTTGAACCAATTACCTATCCACTTCTTAGCCACGTTAACACATCAATTCAAGAAACTGAACTACACTAGAACATGAAATATAGAAAATACTCTAGAACAGAAAGTACGCTAGAACATCGAGTTCAGAAAATAATCTCGTACATCAAACCCATAAATTAATCTAGTGCATCAAATACATGAACTGATCTGGTGAGTCAAGTTCAAAATCTATTGTGCTGCATCTACTTAGAAACTTCACTGATACATCAACTCAATAAACCAATCTTATCAAATTTCTGGGTGAAAAGATAATTAAACAGAAGCACGGAGAGGTTGAAACTGTAGGATGGTTCACCATTTTGCTGCCGCGGTGATGTGATATACCAAACAGAGTTCCTCCACGCATAACTGTAGAACCGCTGCCCTCTGGGGAGGTTGGTCCTCCCTGGTATACTCGACATCAACGCCGATGTAGTGAGGGTACAAGCCGCAGAACCTCTTCAGGATCCTGCTGATCATCTTGTCGGCTTCCTCAGGATTGCTGGTGCATACGACATCCAGCTTTTCCTTGCCGTGGATGTCAACCTCCTTGAGGTGCACTTTGTAGTCGTGCTTCTGACCGAGGACCTGAACGTCGTCGACCTCCGTGCTCTGGTCGGACGTCTCACCACGGGGACGCTTGGCAGATGGTTCCTCCGCCATTATGCTCCTCCTGCGATGGCCGCCTTCACACAGAGATTGTGAGGAGATGCTAGTTGAGATGGAACAGCAATAGTGTTTTCAAAATTGAGCGGCTATGGAAGCGCAATTACCCTTTTCTACCAAGGTCTGGGTCGTGGAGGAGGCGGTTGGACGCGGCCTCGTCGTGGTAGAGAGGGAGGAAGACATGCGCTCGTCGTTGCTGTGCGTCGAGGCAACCGTCGAGTGGCAATGCTCGCGGTTGGCGGGAAAAAGCAACTGTCAAATCGTCCGATTAAGCACGTAACAAATGTTATTGCTCGCACCTTTCTCGGCGCACGCCGCTACTTCCACACGACCAATGTTGCACAGACTTCACACATGTGGACCCACAACCCATACTCTCTGAGTACTATTCGCACTGATGCCTCTAGTACCAAACTTCCCGACGCATCACTCTCACGTGCCCGTGGCGACACACGCTCGTAACTCTAAAGACTTCACAGCCGTGACTCTCTGAGTAAGTCTTCAGATGCATGCCCTACCACCACATATTTGTGCATCCACAGAGTTGATACCAGTGCCTCTAAAATTCCAACGTCGGTGCCTGTAGAGCCTGATGTTCCGTGCCTCACACGTCTACTAAGATGCTATAGCAAAAAAAATCAGGCGACACGAATCTTGATACTAAAACAAAGTATCACACAGAGTTGATACTTTGTTCCATCATTTCCATTTATCCCACCTCCACTACTCTCTTCCTTCCTCCCTTCCACAGCAAAATCTCGAAACATTCCACACTCACACAAGATCTTCTCATAGGTTCATTACACCAAATTCCAAGTAGAGTTCCCCTCGCAAAACAACCGCCACCACGCTTCGCCAACCACCCTCCCACTTCGAGATACACACCGTCAAACGATGCGCCCAACAACACAAAGTACCCACCTGACGACGACGAAGCAAGGACTTCAACACCGCCAGCGGAGATCACAACAAAAAAACGAACAGACAGAATCGACCGATGGAAGCGAGAAGCCGAACACAAGCAATCGAATGTAAATAACAATCTATCCCATTACATTCCATTCTCCAGGGACAACAACCCTATCCCATTTAATAGAAACAGAGTTTTGCACTATCCCATTACACAAAAAATAGAGTTTTGCACTATCCAAAATCAACTTGTCTCAAAAATTGAAGTACCGTACACACGACATTTAATAGAAACGCTACTGCTCCCCGCTGCGGAATTTTCACCACACGAATTGTGCTTAAAAGTACTACACCTGCCACTTCACTAACTATAATACCTCACCTCAAACGATCCAAATACTTCGAGTATACTGAGAGCTCAAACTTGGTAATTACACCAGATTTTCTCTGCCCGTTGTCCCTTGACTGAAACTATTTTCAAGTTAAGTGCCTCGTGTCCGTCACAGCACTGTTTTTACTTCAGTGCCATCTGTACCAGAATCCGTGCCTCCTGTACATTCTAAGCCCCGCCTCATGTGCGTACAACCACGTGCCTCGCATGACACTTGCCGTGACTCCTACGAGGCCTGTCGTGCCACACCCACCTCACTTCACAACCTTGGTTCTCTAACCAAGTAGTCGGACCCATGCCTCTGCCGCCACAGGTTTGTGCATCCAGAGAGTGCACACCCATGACTTAAGAAAACACATGTATGTACCTGTTGTGGATTCACCTTTTCTACCTTCCATGACTGAACCAACGTGCCTTTGTCGCTCCCGAGACTTCACAACCATGCCTCTTTAACCGAGCATTCTAACACTCGGACCCATGCCTCTGCAGCCACACGTTTGTGCATCCATAGAGTGCACACCCGTGGCATGAGAAAACACACGTACGTGCCTTTGTCGCTCCAGAGACTTCACAACCATGCCTCTTTAACCGAGCATTCTAACACATGCCTCTCCCAGCGCACTCTTGTACTACATCCACAGGGTTGATACCCGTGCCTCAAGAAGCAGCATGTCTGTGGCTGCGTTGGCTTCATTTCCGTGCATCCACTGCTTAAATCCATGCGCCTCACACAACACTGGCCTCCTGTGCCTGCGTCAACGTGCCTGTAGAACCTGCACTTCAATGCCTCGTGTGCTGCCTGCATCCACATGCCTGTAGAAAGGCTCCACTTCAGCACTACCACATGACTTCACAAACGTGGTGCCTTCACTTCTTTGCCTACACGTTTATGCACCCACGTGCCTCACGTGGCACTCGCCCAGACTCTTACGTGCCCCGTAATGCCACACCCACGTGACTTCACGAACGTTGTTCTGTAACCGAGTAGTCGGACCCATGCCTCTCCCGACACACATTTGTGCATCCAGAGAGTACACACTCGTGACTTGACAAAACACACGTACATGCCTGTTGTCGATTCACCTTTTTTGCCTTCGGTGCCTGAACCAACGTGCCTCACATGCCTAACGAAACATGCGTTGTGACTCTTACATGGTCCCACTGCCACGCCCGCGTCGCTCCCGAGACTTCACAACCATGCATCTTTAACCGAGCATTCTAACACTCGGACCCATGCCTCTGCAGCCACACGTTTGTGCATCCATTGAGTGCACACCCGTGACATGAGAAAACACACGTGCGTGCCTTTGTCACTCCCGAGACTTCACAACCATGCCTCTTTAACCGATCATTCTAACACATGCCTCTCCCAGCGCACTCTTGTACAACATCCACAGGGTTGATACCCGTGCCTCGAGAAGCAGCATGTCCGTGGCTGCGTTGGCTTCATTTCCATGCATCCACTGCTTAAATCCACGCGCCTCACATAACACTGGCCTCCTGTGCCTGCGTCAACATGCCTGTAGAACCTGCACTTCAGTGCCTCGTGTGCTGCTTGCATCCACATGCCTGTAGAAAGGCTCCACTTCAGCACTACCACGTGACTTCACAAACATGGTGCCTTCACTTCTTTGCCTACACGTTCATGCACCCACGTGCCTCACGTGGCACTCGCCTAGACTCTTACGTGCCCCGTAATGCCACACCCACGTGACTTCACGAACGTTGTTCTGTAACCGAGTAGCCGGACCCATGCCTCTCCCGACACACATTTGTGCATCCAGAGAGTACACACCCGTGACTTGACAAAACACACGTACGTGCATATTGTCGATTCACCTTTTCTGCCTTCCGTGCCTGAACCAACGTGCCTCACATGCCTAACGAAACATGCGCCGTGACTCTTACATGGTCCCACTGCCACGCCCATGTCGCTCCCGAGACTTCACAACCATGCCTCTTTAACCGAGCATTCTAACACTCGGACCCATGCCTCTGCAGCCACACGTTTGTGCATCCATAGAGTGCACACCCGTGACATGAGAAAACACACGTACGTGCCTTTGTCGCTCCCGAGACTTCACAACCATGCCTCTTTAACCGAGCATTCTAACACATGCCTCTCCCAGCGCACTCTTGTACTACATCCACAGGGTTGATACCCATGCCTCGAGAAGCAGCATGTCCGTGGCTGCGTTGGCTTTATTTCCTGCATCCACTGCTTAAATCCACACGCCTCACACAACACTGGCCTCCTGTGCCTGCGTCAAGGTGCCTGTAGAACCTGCACTTCAGTGCCTCGTGTGCTGCCTGCATCCACATGCCTGTAGAAAGGCTCCACTTCAGCACTACCACGTGACTTCACAAATGTGGTGCCTTCACTTCTTTGCCTACACGTTCATGCACCCACGTGCCTCACGTGGCACTCGCCCAGAATCTTACATGCCCCGTAATGTCACACCCACGTGACTTCACGAACGTTGTTCTGTAACCGAGTAGTCGAACCCATGCCTCTCCCGACACGCATTTGTGCATCTAGAGAGTACACACTTGTGACTTGACAAAACACACGTACGTGCCTGTTGTCGATTCACCTTTTCTGCCTTCCGTGCCTGAACCAACGTGCCTCACATGCCTAACAAAACATGCGCTGTGACTCTTACATGGTCCCACTGCCACGCCCGCGTCGCTCCCGGGACTTCACAACCATGCCTCTTTAACCGAGCATTCTAACACTCGAACCCATGCCTCTGCAGCCACACATTTGTGCATCCATAGAGTGCACACCCGTGACATGAGAAAACACACGTACGTGCCTTTGTCGCTCCCGAGACTTCACAACCATGCCTCTTTAACCGAGCATTCTAACACATGCCTCTCCCAGCGCACTCTTGTACTACATCCACAAGGTTGATACCCATGCCTCGAGAAGCAGCATGTCCGTGGCTGCGTTGGCTTCATTTCCGTGCATCCACTGCTTAAATCCACGCGCCTCACACAACACCGGCCTCCTGTGCCTGCGTCAACGTGCCTGTAGAACCTGCACTTCAGTGCCTCATGTGCTGCCTGCATCCACATGCCTGTAGAAAGGCTCCACTTCAGCACTACCACGTGACTTCACAAACATGGTGCCTTCACTTCTTTGCCTACACGTTCATGCACCCACGTGCCTCACGTGGCACTCGCCCAGACTCTTACGTGCCCCGTAATGCCACACCCACGTGACTTCACGAATGTTGTTCTGTAACTGAGTAGCCGGACCCATGCCTCTCCCGACACACATTTGTGCATCCAGAGAGTACACACCCGTGACTTGACAAAACACACGTGCGTGCCTGTTGTCGATTCACCTTTTCTGCCTTCCATGCCTGAACCAACGTGCCTCACATGCCTAATGAAACATGCGTCGTGACTCTTACATGGTCCCACTGCCACGCCCGCGTCGCTCCCGAGACTTCACAACCATGCCTCTTTAACCGAGCATTCTAACACTCAGACCCATGCCTCTGCAGCCACACGTTTGTGCATCCATAGAGTGCACACCCGTGACATGATAAAACACACGTACGTGCCTTTGTCGCTCCCGAGACATCACAACCATGCCTCTTTAACCGAGCATTCTAACACATGCCTCTCCCAGCGCACTCTTATACTACATCCACAGGGTTGATACCCGTGCCTCGAGAAGCAGCATGTCTGTGGCTGCGTTGGCTTCATTTCCGTGCATCCACTGCTTAAATCCACGCGCCTCACACAACACTGGCCTCCTGTGCCTACGTCAATGTGCTTGTAGAACCTGCACTTCAGTGCCTCGTGTGTTGCCTGCATCCACATGCCTGTAGAAAGGCTCCACTTCAGCACTACCACGTGACTTCACAAACGTGGTGCCTTGACTTCTTTGCCTACATGTCCATGCACCCACATGCCTCATGTGGCACTCGCCCAGACTCTTACGTGCCCCGTAATGCCACACCCACGTGACTTCACGAACGTTGTTCTATAACCGAGTAGCCGGACCCATGCCTCTCCCGACACACATTTGTGCACCCAGAGAGTACACACCCGTGACTTGACAAAACACACGTACGTGCCTGTTGTCGATTCACCTTTTCTGCCTTCCGTGCCTGAACCAACGTGCCTCACATGCCTAACGAAACATGCGCCGTGACTCTTACATGGTCCCACTGCCACACCCGCGTCGCTCCCGAGAGTTCTCAACCATGCCTCTTTAACTGAGCATTCTAACACTCAGACCCATGCCTCTGCAGCCACATGTTTGTGCATCCATAGAGTGCACACCCGTGACATGATAAAACACACGTACGTGCCTTTGTCGCTCCCGAGACATCACAACCATGCCTCTTTAACCGAGCATTCTAACACATGCCTCTCCCAGCGCACTCTTATACTACATCCACAGGGTTGATACCCGTGCCTCGAGAAGCAGCATGTCTGTGGCTACGTTGGCTTCATTTCCGTGCATCCACTGCTTAAATCCACGCGCCTCACACAACACTGGCCTCCTGTGCCTGCGTCAAGGTGCCTGTAGAACCTGCACTTCAGTGCCTCGTGTGCTGCCTGCATCCACATGCCTGTAGAAAGGCTCCACTTCAGCACTACCGCGTGACTTCACAAACGTGGTGCCTTCACTTCTTTGCCTACATGTTCATGCACCCACGTGCCTCATGTGGCACTCGCCCAGACTCTTACGTGCCCCGTAATGCCATACGCATGTGACTTCACGAACGTTGTTCTATAACTGAGTAGCCGGACCCATGCCTCTCCCGACACACATTTGTGCACCCAGAGAGTACACACCCGTGACTTGACAAAACACACGTACGTGCCTGTTGTCGATTCACCTTTTCTGCCTTCCTTGCCTGAACCAACGTGCCTCACATGCCTAACGAAACATGCGCCGTGACTCTTACATGGTCCCACTGCCACACTCGCGTCGTTCCCGAGAGTTCTCAACCATGCCTCTTTAACCGAGCATTCTAACACTCAGACCCATGCCTCTGCAGCCACACGTTTGTGCATCCATAGAGTGCACACCCGTGACATGAGAAAACACACGTACGTGCCTTTGTCGCTCCCGAGACTTCACAACCATGCCTCTTTAACCGAGCATTCTAACACATGTCTCTCCCAGCGCACTCTTGTACTACATCCACAGGGTTGATACCCGTGCCTCGAGAAGCAGTATATCCGTGGCTGCATTGGCTTCATTTCCGTGCATCCACTGCTTAAATCCACGCGCCTCACACAACACTAGCCTCCTGTGCCTGCGTCAACGTGCCTGTAGAACCCGCACTTCAGTGCCTCGTGTGCTGCCTGCATCCACATGCCTGTAGAAAGGCTCCACTTCAGCACTATCACGTGACTTCACAAACGTGGTGCCTTCACTTCTTTGCCTACACGTTCATGCACCCACGTGCCTCACGTGGCACTCGCCCAGACTCTTACGTGCCCCGTAATGCCACACCCACGTGACTTCATGAACGTTGTTCTGTAACCGAGTAGCCGGACCCATGCCTCTCCCGACACACATTTGTGCATCCAGAGAGTACACACCCGTGACTTGACAAAACACACGTACGTGCCTATTGTCGATTCACCTTTTCTGCCTTCCGTGCCTGAACCAACGTGCCTCACATGCCTAACGAAACATGCGCCGTGACTCTTACATGGTCCCACTGCCACGCCCGCGTCGCTCCCAAGACTTCACAACCATGCCTCTTTAACCGAGCATTCTAACACTCGGACCCATGCCTCTGCAGCCAAATGTTTGTGCATCCATAGAGTGCACACCCGTGACATGAGAAAACACACCTACGTGCCTTTGTCGCTCCCGAGACTTCACAACCATGCCTCTTTAACCGAGCATTCTAATACATGCCTCTCCCAGCGCACTCTTGTACTACATCCACAGGGTTGATACCCGTGCCTCGAGAAGCAGCATGTTCGTGGCTGCGTTGGCTTCATTTTCGTGCATCCACTACTTAAATCCACGCGCCTCACACAACACTGGCCTCCTGTGCCTGCGTCAACGTGCCTGTAGAACCAGCACTTTAGTGCCTCGTGTGCTGCCTGCATCCACATGCCTGTAGAAAGGCTCCACTTCAGCACTACCACGTGACTTCACAAACGTGGTGCCTTCACTCCTTTGCCTACATGTTCATGCACCCACGTGCCTCACGTGGCACTCGCCCAGACTCTTACGTGCCCCGTAATGCCACACCCACGTGACTTCACGAATGTTGTTCTGTAACCGAGTAGCCGGACCCATGCCTCTCCCGACATACATTTGTGCATCCAGAGAGTACACACCCGTGACTTGACAAAACACACGTATGTGCCTATTGTCGATTCACCTTTTCTGCCTTCCGTGCCTGAACCAACGTGCCTCACATGCCTAACGAAACATGCGCCATGACTCCTACATGGTACCACTGCCACGCCCGCGTCGCTCCCGAGACTTCACAACCATGCCTCTTTAACCGACATTCTAATACTCGGACCCATGCCTCTGCAGCCAAATGTTTGTGCATCCATAGAGTGCACAACCGTGACATGAGAAAACACACGTACGTGCCTTTGTCGCTCCCGAGACTTCACAACCATGCCTCTTTAACCGAGCATTCTAACACATGCCTCTCCCAGCGCACTCTTGTACAACATCCACAGGGTTGATACCCGTGCCTCGAGAAGCAGGATGTCCGTGGCTGCGTTGGCTTCATTTCCGTGCATCCACTGCTTAAATCCACACGCCTCACACAACACTGGCCTCCTGTGCCTGCGTCAAGGTGCCTGTAGAACCTACACTTTAGTGCCTCGTGTGCTGCCTGCATCCACATGTCTGTAGAAAGGCTCCACTTCAGCACTACCACGTGACTTCACAAACGTGGTGCCTTCACTCCTTTGCCTACATGTTCATGCACCCACGTGCCTCACGTGGCATTCGCCCAGACTCTTACGTGCCCCGTAATGCCACACCCACGTGACTTCACGAACGTTTTTCTGTAACCGAGTAGCCGAACCCATGCCTCTCCCGACATACATTTGTGCATCCAGAGAGTACACACCCGTGACTTGACAAAACATACTTCCGTGCCTGTTGTCGATTCACCTTTTCTGCCTTCCGTGCCTGAACCAACGTGCCTCACATGCCTAACGAAACATGCGCCGTGACTCTTACATGGTCCCACTGCCACGCCCGCGTCGCTCCCAAGACTTCACAACCATGCCTCTTTAACCGAGCATTCTAACACTCGGACCCATGCCTCTGCAGCCAAATGTTTGTGCATCCATAGAGTGCACACCCGTGACATGAGAAAACACACCTACGTGCCTTTGTCGCTCCCGAGACTTCACAACCATGCCTCTTTAACCGAGCATTCTAACACATGCCTCTCCCAGCGCACTCTTGTACTACATCCACAGGGTTGATACCCGTGCCTCGAGAAGCAGCATGTCTGTGGCTGCGTTGGCTTCATTTCTGTGCATCCACTGCTTAAATCCACGCGCCTCACACAACACTGGCCTCTTGTGCCTGCGTCAACGTGCCTGTAGAACCTACACTTCAGTGCCTCGTGTGCTGCCTGCATCCACATGCCTGTAGAAAGGCTCCACTTCAGCACTACCACGTGACTTCACAAACGTGGTGCCTTCACTTATTTGCCTACACGTTCATGCACCCACGTGCCTCACCTGGCACTCGCCCAGACTCTTACGTGCCCCGTAATGCCACACCCACGTGACTTCACAAACGTTGTTCTGTAACCGAGTAGTCGGACCCATGCCTCTCCCGACACACATTTGTGCATCCAGAGAGTACACACACGTGACTTGACAAAACACACGTACGTGCCTGTTGTCGATTCACCTTTTCTGCCTTCCGTGCCTGAACCAACGTGCCTCACGTGCCTAACAAAACATGCGCCGTGACTCTTACATGGTCCCACTGCCACGACCGCGTCGCTCCCGAGACTTCACAACCATGCCTCTTTAACCGAGCATTCTAACACATGCCTCTGCCACCGCACTCTTGTACTACGTCCACAGGGTTGGTACCCGTGCCTCGAAAAGCTGCATGTCCATGCCTGTATTAGTTGCATTTCCGTGCCTCCGCTACTTACATCCACGTGCCTCATACGACACTGGCCTGACCCGTGGTTCGCTAACTGCCTGTAGAACCCGCACTTCCGTGTCTCATGTGCTTCCCTCTGGAAGTGCCTATAGAACCCACACTTTCGTGCCTCCTGTGCCTGCATCCATGTGCCTGTAGAACCTGCACTTATGTGCCTCGTGTGCCTGCATCCAAATGCCTGTAGAGAGGCTCCACTTCAGAACTAACAGTCTCAACACTAAAAAAATACGGTAGCACAAAAAAACCCAAGCCAAGCATAACGAATCTTGATGCCCAAACGGACGGCTGAAAATTAGAGACGGTTCGACGGTTTCCATCTCTCCCTCCCTCTTCTACTACCTTGCTTCCCCTTCCGCAAAATAAATCTCGAAACCTTCATCACTCCCGCACGCTCTCCTCCTTCCTTCTACACACAAACACAAACTCGAAATCGAGTTCGCGTCACCGGACAACCACCACCGCGTTCGCTAACCACACTCAAATCCGACAAACAAACAGCCACACTCTGCCCGCGACAACACCAATAACCCCGCCGGCTGCGGCGACCGACGGCGAGGACTTCAACAGCGGCGGCGGAAATCGCAACAAAAAAGGAGCAACGACACAATAAGCGAATGGAAGCGAAAAACACAGCACAAGCAACTGAAGGTAATTATCATTCTAGCCCAATCCATTCCACCGGGTAGATCGTAGTGATTTTTCCACTTCCAGGAACAGCAACCCTAGCCACCGCTACCAAGGAGTTTTTTAATAACCAAAATCAATTTGCCTAACAAATTGAACTAGCGCAGAGATGAGATTTAATAGAAATGCTACTGCTCTCCGCCCTGGGATTTTCGCCATACGATTTGTGCTCAAACGTAAAAAACCTGAAACATCAGTAACTAGAATACGTCCATAGATCCAAACCCCGCAAGTATCCTGAGAGGCCTAAACTGATAACCGTACGAGATTTTCTACATCCCTTGTCCATTCAATGAACCGTTTTTCAAATTAAGTGCCTCTGTTGTGAAATACCGTGAACAAAGAATAGATGTACCCTGTGCTTCTATGGTAAAACAACCCGTGCCTCTCTATCCATGCAAATTTGTTTTCACACCATGCATGTTTTTTTCCTGTGACACTCGACTCTGCTTCTAACACCTGCCCATTTTTTATGCAACAATGACAAATCCTCATGAAGAAGCTAAAACGCAGAAAAATACTGACGAAGACCCTGCTGAAGAGCATGCAAATCAGCAAGCTCGTGTCAAAGGTTTGAGCAAAAAGTCTCCACTGTCCATATACAGAAAACTATATTGAGAGTTATTAATAACTTAACTGCTATCCTTGACAACAATGACTTAACTATGTCTACAAAATAAAACTACCTACCACTTTTTATATATTTCTTTATAGAAAACATAAAAAATGTTCACACACTATCTTGTTTTTAATTCAAAAATAGTTTAACTTACCCAATAAATCTTGAACTATCATTGATGATATTCCTCCAATTATGAAATATCACCTGCAGAGTGCATTTTTGTCTCAGAAAATGCTTCACCCTAACTTCACTCCCCAGCTGCACTCATAACCTTAATTAATATTTTCTTCCATCCCCTGATTAGCTCAATCGGTAACGATAGTAATAACCTATCTTAACCCAAGAAAATAAAACTAAAAATCCCCTTTGGAAGTTTCACATTCCTTATGCATAATCATGGAAGACATATATTTTAAATGTGTATCAACTATATTTTCGGACAAAAAGAACATCATTTTTTGTTACTTGGTCATTATACAGGACACGAAGACGGTGATATTCACAGCGCAGAAATAGGCAGCATGACTCCTCATTCATCAGAAAAGGACACAGAACAAAACATGAGGAACAAACCACCTGCAGAAGAAATGATAACTTACAGCAGGCTCAACAAGAATAAACATCCAGCAACAAGCAAAAAAAAGAGGAAATCAGATACAAGCACTGTTTTTTACTCCTGGAGCAAAAAGGCTAAAGCAAAAGGACAATGCTGAAAACATCATCGACACTAGTACCTTGCAGAATCAGCCATTACCCCTAATGGTACTCCCGCCAACATCACCAACCACCACGAAGAAACAAGTTGAGCGCAAGAAGAAAAACAAACGACGAAGGGTAGAAAAAGAACAAGACGATACCAACAGCAAAGGTTCAGATACCAATGATGACGACGATAACAGGAAACATGATGCAGATTTCATTCCTACGGACGGCGATGATGCCGACGAGCATGACACCGACGCAGAACATGACGATGATGTAAAAACACACTTATATACTAATTTTGAATACCACTATTAAGGACTCAGGATCTAACGTTCCTTTCTAACGAAACCCTTTCATTTTGTCTTCTGAAACAGAACAAATCAGGACAGAAGGACAGAAAGAGAAGAAAGACAAGCGGAAAATAATTGGCAGCACCAACAGTTGACGAAGAACAGCAAGAAACAGACGAAGAGAAATGCCAAATCAAGGCAGGGTCAGCATTCGCTCATGTCAAGAAAGCATGGAATTTACTTAAAGACCGTCACAGGGAAGATATTAGGACGACAGGATTTGGCTGCATAGAGAACTGCAAAATAATGGGCTCCATCTGCAGACCACTTGCAGCACACATCTACGACAACCTGGACATAGAAAGCATGACAATAACCTTCGGTGTTGGTACCGGAGACAAGAAACTCAAGATTACCAAGGAAGCTATACACAAGGTGTTTGGTTACACAAACGGCACGGAAAAGTCAGCACCAAGGCCAGCGAAGAGCTCAACTTCAATGAAAAAACTGATGTCAGACCTTGGCTTCAAACATACAGATTTCAGGCCAAAACTGTGCGCAGAGCTAAATAAATTGGTGGAACTAGATGACGAACAGTCAAACAGGAAATCAGTTAAAAAAATTTCCTTATTTTTTTCCACAACGTTGTCTGCGGGTCAAGCGCCGCTATCTTCGCCCGACAAGCTATAATGGTAGAGGACATGAACTATCCAGAGATGGCAAAGATGGATTTCTGCGAGGTAATCGTCGAATGTATTAAGGAAGGAGCCAAGATATGGCAGAAACACAGAGACTTTCCTCAGGAAGAAAAGAACAAAAAGCATGTCAATGGTTTGTCACAGGGGCCAGTAATCATGTACTTCGACTCCCTGCTGCTGCCAACCGACACAAAAGAAATGCGGAAGATTGAAAACACAATGGACAATACCTCATTACCACGAGTAAACCATCTCAAAGAGAGTGACCTAGCGAAAATAGCTAGAGCAGACATGAAAAGGGACGGAAAAGCACGACCAGATGACTATGAATTTGGCAAAATACAGGTATAGCTATATTGTACATAAATCAGTCCTTCCCTTTTTCAAAACGGTTTCCATTCTAATTAACTACATTCCACCAAAATGATGCAGACATGGAAAGGAACAACAGAGAGAATCTTCTATGCCAACACAGCATCAACTTCGTCTTCAATTCGGCAGATAGCGGGAGAACATCGCAAACAACAGCAACACCAGAACACGACCAAACTGCTACCACCTCCACCCAAACGCCGGCGCGAACCACGTGTCGGCACCAGTGGAAGCAGGGAACCAAACAAAAGCATCAGCACAGGAGCAGAAGAAAGATTCCAAAGGATAAACAAATTGTTGTAAAAAGTACTCCATGAAGCAGAATAGATACCCTCAGTAACCACCAGGGCTGAAAACCAATGCAACGAAAAGGAAAAAATACTGGATGAAAAAACAAGAACCTAGTCACGCAACAAACAATTGCCCTGATGGATTCATTGGAACAACTCAGATAGTTTTAGGACATAGTTTGCACAAGGTACCTGACAGACAACGCGACCCTGCAGACACTAGAGCAAGCAGATCCAGCAGCCTCAAGTAGACTAGCCGATGCCAACTGCACGAATGAAATCGTAGCCACAACAGAACCAAGAGAAAGGAGGAAAAAAGAAAGAAGAAGAAGACAAAGAGAGAAAGAGAAGAGCAAAATCAAGGGGCATAGGCATTGACAAGCGGCAAAAACAGGTAAGTAAATACTAATGCATGGTGCCATGCACACACTAAAGCAAACCCCTGTTTTCATACCTAAACTGAAAAGAACTGCCTCAATGCTTTCAGGAACGTACCAATAGCATGCCAGGCCAAGATGAACTCCAACAGCAGGATGGTGTCAACAACCCCAAAAACACGAATGAACACAACAAACAAAGCAACCTCATAGCAGACAATGCTACAACAACAACTACCCCAACACAAGCACAAGATACGATCGACGTCAGAACCTGTGAAGAGGTCAGTATGAACATCCATTTTTCCTTTCAAAACCAGATAGAGTTATATGTGAACTAACAAACCTCCAACAAATTTTAGGCTCAGCTGAAGAACAATCAACTCAGTAGCCCAGCCAAACAAATGCAAGAGCCTAACCCACAATCAACCGTTAGCATAACAAACAACAAAGAAGAAGAAGAAAACAACGAAGAGGAGGTAAACTTCCATAACCCACTATTTCCCACACCGAAAACTCATAAATGGCAGGAAAGAAAGTGAACCACAAACTCATATTGTTTGATCTCCAGGTATCACAAGCACTGCAAGACCAAGAGACAACCCGTGATGAAATTGAACCCCATAGTGAACCTCAAATAGGCGAAGGGGTCACACAACAGGAACTTTGTGTACAAGAGATTTCCAGCGCCACAACATTGCAGATCACCATCACGAGTACAAAGGAGAAAGCGCAAGACATCCCAGCAGATGAGAAACAAGAGACTATTATACCTGACAAAGAAACAGTAGATGCATGCACAAATAACCCAGTCATCAACACGGAGGTAAAAATTCAACAACAACAACCACTTTTCAAAATATTTTTATGATGTCTGAACTACCTAATACACCCCGCCACGTCAATACAAAGATTATAAGGGATGTCTCACCATTTTCTTTGAACAAATGCAGGAAACAAACGAGTACGCTGACCTCGAAGATCAAGAAATTCAAACAACAACATTTGAAGAGGTTGAAGAGGTGAGGTTACAAAGCTCAGACACAAATGAAGTTCAATCTATAATTTCATTTTTTATTAAACAGGAAGAGGAAGCAAGCAAAAGCACTGGCATAGACATTCAACAAGAAAAACTAGAGGACAACACAAGACAAGGAGAAGTCGTAGTACAAGGAGTAGACAGTCCTGCAACTCCAGAGATAGAGGTCTAAAAAAATTGTAACTGAAACAGTCAGAAATGCACCTATTTCTTAAATATTTTTTGTGATGGTGCAGACAGAAGAAGCTCAAGAAACCATCAACAATCAAGACCATCAAACACAACCAGGGGAGCCCAATGAAGAACCCAAACATGTTCTTCAAACAATAGACAATAATGCCACTGAAGACCAAGCCACAAAAAATTCACTGACCAAACAACATGTACAAGAGACAGCGGCAGCATCAACGACTGAAAAGGTAAACTTACGAAACCTGCAACTATGAAATTATAAAATTGTTGCGTGCAGAATAAAATAAACTTCAACCTAAACCACAATTGTACTCACTCCAATGGACTCTCACTTTGCCGCCTCTATGTTTGAACAGCTGCAAGAAAAAAACAAGGTCAGTGACGATGAACAGCAAAATAAAGAGCAAGAAAAGAACCCAAAACCACCACTGAACGAAGAATCAGCAGTAACAACAACAAATACAGAGGTGAAAACACATAACACCTCTTCATGAACTTATAGTTGAAAAATACACATTTGACATTTCACTACTATCCTGCATAACAGAGAGAGGAGACCAATGAGCAAAAGGAGAACACCAAAGAAGGGCAATATGTTCTTCAAAAGGCAGCCATCAACGTAACAGAAGATCAAGCCCAAAAATATTCACTCGCCGAAAAACACGGAGCAGAGACGGCAGCAACAATGACTGAAAAGGTAAAGTTTCATACTTTGGTCCTATCAAAGTATAAAATAGCTATGTGGAACCTCAAATGCACTGCCACTTAGCCACCTCTGTGTTTCAAAAGCTACAAGACAAAAACGACGGCACCAGCGATGAACTACAAAAGAAAGAAGAAGAAGATGCCCAAAAACCTCAACTCAACGAAGAACAAGCACAACATTCAGCAGCAATGATTGAGGAGGTAAAGTTACATAAGCTGATTCTACGAAAATATAAAGTAGTTCCATGAGAACTGAAATGCACTCAAACTTAGCAACCTTTATGATTGAATAGCTGCATGAAAAAAAACATGACAGTGACGATGAACACCAAAGCAAAGAATAGGAGGATACCCAAGAAACTACACTCGACGAAGAATAGGTGGAACAGTCAACATCACCAACGACAGCTCAACAGGTGAAGTTGCACAAAATATTTCCACAAAATTACACGACTTAATCACAATCAAAATAGCTCAAGCAACGCACCAAACAATTCGCTGTTTTCCCATAACATCTGCTATAATTGAAATAAAGTAGCAAGTTAAATTATTTCAATGCTTTTTCAATGATAACGCAGAAACACGAAGAAGGCGACCATGGAGATACAAGCAATGAAACAGACACACACATTGTTCCAGAGAAAGAAGAAGAAACCCTCGAAGAAAACCCTACACCGTCGTACGATGCCAACTCCCCTGGCAGAGAGGTCAGTGCCAACCAGGTCGAGACTAAAAACAAGACGGAAAAGACCACCAGCAAAACACGACGGTTGACAAGAAAGACACAGACGACTCATATGAAGATGCATAAAAAACTGAACAAAAGGGTACAATGCAAAAAGAAGAACAAAATATGCCGCAACAAGCAGAAGGAGAACAAGAAAGGAACAACACTGGACAGGACATATCTTCTAGCATCGAAGCAGGCAAGACAATATAAACTTAATTGCTATCTTGTGATCTTGTGACTTGGAGTTATTTATATTAAATTCGAAATCATCGCAGGCATAATGGAGAAAGGGGACAAAGATAGTGATTCCGTCAACAAAGCCATCGAAGACCTGTACAACGTTGTATGCAAGCCATGGACACAGAGAGAAATGTAAGTTCATGAAACTAACACAAAACACATTATTACACACAATCATATTGACTGTATCATGTGTAAACTAAAACATTTTTGTAAATATACTTTGCAGGGATGAGCTTTTCATTACAACAAACAAGTTTGATGTCAATCTAGGCCATGTCGCCGAAAGTTTCAAGGTCGGTAATTCAGTACGCACCAAAGCAATCGAGCCCATGCTAACAATCTTGAGAAAACAACTAAATGACACAGGGAGAAAGATTCTGTCGTTGAACAACATTGTAAGTAAAGATCACGGCAAAAGAATCACGTTTAAAACAATAAATATGATTTTATAACTGAACTTACAAATTCCCTTTGTGTATCTGTGACAAAACAAGCAGCACTCGATAAAGGAAGCCGACGACGAAGATCCAATGTGCTACAGAAATAATGATCAAGAACACAATAGAAAAAATTGCTACCTGCCAGGCTTACATCATTTTTGAACATGCAAGAAGACGAAAAACTGCAAGATTATAACATGGTAAGCAGATCAGCTTGCGTATATGTTATGAAAAGTTATTTTTTTTATTTTATGTTTCTAAATGTAAGAAGATTTCCAAATATTTTCTTTTTATTTTTTTGTTTTATAGTTCCTTCTACCATGTTCGTTGCGCGGGATTGAGCAAGACGAAAATACAAGTCATTACTTCACCATTACAGTTAACATGCAAAAACAACGCTTTGAACTCCTTGACTCTTCAACTGCATATCCAGGCACAATAGAATTCTTCCACAATGTAACCAACAAATTAATGAAAATATGAAAGCACGTAAGCACAGAGCTACAGCTTTCACAAAAAAGCATCGACCATTTCAAAAGGGCCAAACTGCAGGTGCCACTTCAAGGAGAAGAAACGTAAGCACTTCCAACATTTCACTTCTTTGATTTTTTCAATACAAGTTTCACTACTAAAATTACTGAAATAATTCTCTTGTTTCTTCTTTTCAATGCAACAATTACCACTACCATTGCTCCAACATTTCTCTTTTTTCCGTTCCTTGAATACAACAATCTTACTAGTAACATTCCTCTACATGCAGAACGGACTACGCATTCTATATGTACATGAACCTGAAGCACTACTCCAATGATGGAACAGCAGCAACCTTAAAACTAGAACAAGTACCAGAGTTGAGGAAAAAATTCTATATCAACTAATCAGTCAACACAAAGGGAATACCAAACTGTCATTAATCAAGTGTACAACATGTTAGTCTTTTCAGAAACTAAATCTTACAATTTTGTCACACTAGAAGAAGTAATATTCTTTTTTTAAAAAAATATTATTATTTTATTCTAACAGATATTCTGAAGTATGAAGTCGATATGGGAGATAAAGAAATGAGACAAACAGAATGTTGCATACTAGAAGAGTTTCCGCCAAATCCCGAGCAGAAAGAACATATTATGCGTGCGACAACCACAAAAGATCATGAAGTTATTGATATAACCAGTAAACACAAAGAGGTTATGGATGTCAGCAGCCACGCCATCGCCCAAGAATCTTGCACAGACCACGAAGAAAAGGATCCACCAATAGAACCAGATCAACCACCACCAGGCGACAAGATACCACACCATGCTGAAGAGGAAACGGACGAGCAAAATATTAACAGCAATATCCTGAGCACAGAGCAACCTGAAAAAACAGGAACTGATTTAAAAGAGGATGACAGAAGCAACGACATACCAAATACACAGGAACAGGTTTCCGAGCAGAAAAAACAACACATTCTTCTTCAAGAAGAAACAGACTCGACAAGAAATCAGGAAGGCACCACCAGCACCATCTCTTTAGACTTCCTAAAATACAAAACTACGAAAAAGCATGAAGAAGTTGATGAATTTATTTCAAACCTTGACCCATACCAACTAAAAAGATTACGATATGCTTAACCAGATGGGGCAGACATTCGATGAAATCAAAACAACAATGATTTACCAGGAAGACTTTGAGTTCAACAAAAATGCCACGCCGTATCTGACAAGCTTGCAGAAAGAATCAGGAGAACATTCAATGGGTCAATCATCTAAGAACAGCTCAGACAAGAAAATCTCGGTCAAGAAGAGACCGGTAAAGCCTTCAAGCAGGCTCCATGGAAAAATCATGATTCCTACTTTTGTCCCAGGAGATTTCAAATTTATGAACAAAGCCAGAGCACTTCATGAATACCTATTCAGCAAAGAAGGACAGGACGAATGCGGAGAGTAAGTACTTTCTCTTGCCACAACAAAAAAACAAAGAAATGTTGCCCCTTTTTTAACCAACCTAACTAATGTATAAACTTTTTTTGCTTGCAGTGTAAACGTATATATTAGCTCGAAGCGACCCGATTGGATTACAGGAAAACAAATAATGGAACAGCTACAGAAAGGAGATGATGGACAGATGGAGGGCTCCATCGCAAACGCATTGTTCGAAGAATGGACAGTGCAGCAACAATACAACACAACCGATAAAGCCATACTTTCTGCAGATTTTGCAAACGTATGAACTCCAATTTGACAAAAAAACACTTGCATCATTTCGGTGTTTATAGAGATTGAACTAAAAATTAGAAAACTTTTTGGTCGCAGATCGTGCTCGGTCTCAAAATTGGAAAGAAAGGGGGACTAGCAGAATTCAATGAGGACGAAGCATTGAAACAGTTTGCACCCCTTGTAACAGGGAAGGAACTTTTAAAGAAAAAGCTGGTAAGTTAATAGAAATATACAAACATAATTCATTTCTCCTACAGATTGCACATTTACATGCCATTTAATTCTCCTGACAAGAATGAACTTTAACTGACTCTGTCTCCAAACAACGCAGATTATGATACCTCACAACACAGATAAACACTACACACTTTACGTGCTCAACAAGTACACGAGCTCCATCGACATACTTGACTCACTGAATTACAGAAACGGGAACGGAAAGAATACATGGAAAACACACCATAAGGATCATCCAGAACCGGTACGTCAATTCAACCTTGTTTTCTAATTGGTTTTCTAGTTCCTGCATTCCCTTGTTTAATGCCAAAACACAACAATGACACCAAACCGTAATCACAGATTAAAAGGATGCACGCACTCATGAAGAAGCATTACGGCGAAGCGGAGCTACGAGCCAATGGTGAACCGAACTGGTCGAGGATAGCAGAAACACCTAACAGAGTTTGCGTGCCAAAACAGCAGGGTACCCAATGCGGACACTTCATGGTTCAATTTGCAAAATACTGGAATGGCATTGATCTCATAAAAGATGATGAGGATTTCGATGTAAGTGAATAGTACGAGAGCAATAATTTTAATTTTTACAAGCACCACTACTTGAATACTTCAATTATCTCATGAAAGAAAAATAAAAGAATATCCAATGACCTCCATGCAGCAAAGAAACATAGATGCCAAGTGGAAACCAGAGTTCCTTTTTACAGCCATATTTGGTGAAACAAACCAAGTAAAGTGCGAGGATCTACCTGGAAGAATCAAAGAATTCAAACCAGAAACTTCGAAGTTCTTTTACACCAACAAAGGTAAGAAAATCATTTCTACTTATCTTTTTTTTGTAATAATCTACCCATCCCACGGTTCACCAATGTCTTTCGTATCACAAGAGCTTACATATTACATATCTGCTTCCGCTGACAGAAACAGATGAAACTAAAAGGGACAAAAGACGAATCATCAGTCCATACCCAAAACATTCTCATTACTTCCAACACACAACGGAGGTGTCCAACCTCTTCCATCTAGTCATGAGCGACAGCTGGCAGGAAGAATACAAAAAGTGAGTTCTTTTCTATTACACCTCAAATATAGTTGGACAGAGGCCAAAAATAATGTAAAAATCTGTTTCTCACTGACCGAGACCTCCAAAATTATTTAATCTCCCTATCGTAGCAAAACTATATCTAGGCGCATCCGCAGGGACAGTGAAAGCACGCAACTTACTGGAGCCCAACTGAAGGCAGTATTTGGTCCAAGACCAGCATAGACGAACATACCACATCATATGGAAACGAGGGTCCTCGATGACATAGCAGAAATCTGAGAAAGCAAACAAGATTCCAAACAGAGTGATAGAGTAATATTAGGCCCAAACTTTGCACAGGTAAAATTTTAAAAAGCAAAATCTTGTCTATATTGCAACACCTACTCTTTTTATATTGTTACACAGCTCTTTTTTCTAATAGTTTTTTTCATCGTAATTATTGTTTGCAGCATATATTGGATTTAAAGCATCGCAAAACTGGTATTAAAAATTTAAAAATGAATTGCAAAAAAGAAAGAATCAGCTGGTTCCCATGTATCTCAAGGAAAATCAACGGAAAAAGCTCTCAACAGCAAACATGGTAACAATCCTTTCCTCCATGACAAGATCTCAAAATATGCGTTCTATTAAATTACTTTATATTAAACTGTCATCTAAGAAACAAGTATTTTGTACGCAGATATTCATTCCAATGGAGAAGGATGACCGCTATGTACTATATGTGTTGGACAAATACAAAAACAAAGTTCACATTATTGATCCTCGAGAAACGACTCTAGAGGAATTTGAGAAAGAAAAGATAGACGTAGATAAATTGGATCAAAAAGAAGCAAGTCGAGTTCTTCAGGAAAATGAAGATGCTGAAAAAGAAAGAGAAAGACAGTTTCAGGAATATCATGTTCATAAGTTGGCAATCGTAAGCATTTATACATAACAATTTTTCAGTTTTACAAGTTGCAATACAAAAACAATTAATTACAAAATAAAATATTCCCAGGTACCTAGGTTTAAAGAAGTCTTCAACACCATACTAGGACAAACAATGACTCCCATGCGTACAAGATGGCAGATTCATACCGTGCAAGATGTTCCAGTGGTAGAAAAAGGGAGAATCAACATTTGCTGTTTTAAAGCTTGCATTCATCTACAATGGTGAAAAGTTTGTCCAAGACCTGGAAGATTTGACAGTAACTTTATATAGATTTACTTATAAACAACTTATATGCACAAACTCTAATAATATACTTCTCTTCTCGGCAAAATTTCACAGGATGAGGTCGAAGATTGGAGGGCAGAGGCAATGTACATTCTCTTAAGTAGCGAGATGAATCAAGTCAAAGCTAGTGAAATGGGTGACGAGATTAGCAAGATCATGAGCAAAAATGAAGACTAAAACTTTTGATTTAGTCCGCGAGGCTAATTCTATCTAGACGTGACAAATTTTTTTATCAATAACTCACATTTTCTATGTAATGTAGTTAGAAATTGCGTGTTCATGTTGAAAAGAGAAGTATTTCGACAACAATGCCTCTTACATCATCAGAGAGTGCCAGTAAACTATAAACAACAATGCCTCTTCTTATTTGTATAACAACACTGACTCCCAAAACGAACCCTTACACATGACTCTAGGGACCACCATCGAGTGCCTCCAGAGGTGACAAGGCCTTTGTGCCACCAAACCCCGGGTCACCATGCACCCGGGCAATATCCACACACACATACCATTACGCGTGACTCTGGAAACAACCCTCCCGTGGCTCCAGAGATGAAATGGCGTTTGTGCCACCAAACCCTGGGTCACCATGCACCTGGGCAATATCCACACACACAGTGTAGCCTTACGTGTGACTCAGGAGACCACCCTCCCGTGGCTCCAGAGGTGAAATGGCCTTTGTGCCATCAAACATTGGGTCACCATGCCTCCGGGCAATATCCACACACACACATAGCCTTACGCGTGACTCTGGAGACCACCCTCCCGTGTCTCCAGAGGTGAAATGACCTTTGTGCCACTAAACCCTGGGTCATCATGCCTCCGCGCAATATCCACACACACACACACACACACACAGTCTTACGCGTGACTCTGGAGACCACCCTCCCGTGGCTCCAGAGGTGAAATGGCCTTTGTGCCACCAAACCCTGGGTCACCATGCCTCCGGGCAATATCCACACACACACATAGCCTTACGCGTGACTCTGGTGACCACCCTCCCGTGGCTCCAGAGGTTAAATGGCCTTTGTGCCACCAAACCCTGGGTCACCATGCCTCCGGGTAATATCCACACACACACATACCAAGAACGCCTCAACCGTGGCTAGCTCCTACGCACACGTGACTTCACATGCTTCAAACCCGTGCCTCTGCAGGCAACATACCAATGCCTTCGTAGTATACACACATGTGAATGCACGCACAAACCTAGCTCGTAAACAGACGTGACTGCAATTACTTCAAACCCGTGCCTTCAGCATAACGTTCAGCACAAACTTCAGCACATGCTTCAAACACATGCTTCAAACCCGTGCCTTCAGCACAACCTGCTATATAAAAATTAAACACGCGCCGCACGAACCAGCACGCCGCACGACCAACGCGCCGCACGACCAACACACACTTCGACCTATGCCCCCCTTCAAGATGTTTATGAAAATTAAACGAGCCGAAGGCGAGCCGGAGGTTCCCTCGCGCCGGAGGCGCCGTGCCACACGACGACGTACAACGCGCCGCACGACCAAGACGCACTTCGACCTATGCCCCCCCCCCCTTCAAGATGTTTATGAAAATTAAACGAGCCGAAGGTGAGCCGGAGGTTCACCCGCGCCGGAGGCGCCATGCCACACGACGACGTACAACGCGCCGCACGATTAAATGATTCTGAAGACTGCTTTTTTACATTAAAAAGTTGCTTTTTTTCTTTACTTGAAAGGTGACATTTCATAGTGTTGTTAGTCCCCGCCCGTAACTACCCCATAAATCTCCATTACCCGGAAATATAATGGGAACAAAAACGGAAACGGGGAAGGTAAAAAGGGAACCAACCGCGCGAACCGGTATTTTTTTGTATTTTCGCGCGGAAAGGGAAAACGGAAAATTCAGGTAGTTCGAGGATCAAACTGCAAAACGTACCAAACCAGAAACCGGAAAGGGAAAACCGGGAACCAACCGCGCAACTGGTTTTCCCTTGCGGGAGCGCTCCCGAACCGCTCGTTAACTAGTTGCTCCCAAAATAGAGGTGTCGCCAAATAGACAGCCCATCCGAGTCATCTGATAAAAAAAATACAAGCTCATCCAGTTTTGGGAAGCTTTTGCTGTTCTTCTTTTCATTTCTATTTTTTGACCAGAATTTTTGCTTTTTTGTTTCTTATTTATCTTATTTTTATTTCCACTTTTATTTTTTTATTTTTTATTTTTTTAGAAATCTGTGAACAATTTTCAAATTCATTATTTTAAAAAATAATCACAAATATCTATTTAAATTCATGAATTTATGTCTAATTCGAGAACTATTGTTTCAAATTCACGAACTTCTTTCAGATTCTTGTATTTTTTCAAATTCATAGATATGTTTCAAATTTGTAATGTTTTCTTAAAATTCCCCGACTTTACTTTATCCATGGACTATTTTCAGTTTGAGAGTGCATTTGCGAATGTCAGCCCATGGCTAGCGCGGGAGTGCCCCCATACCAAGTGGCGTGACCCAGCGTTGCCACGTGTCGCACATTAGTGCTTCTCCCACCAGAACGCTATTTTCTAGTTTTTTTCGGGGTTTCTCTTTTTCTTTTCCCCCCTTTTCCTAATTTTATGATTTTTTTCCTTCTATTTGTTCGATTATTTCACCTTTTTCATGTTAGGGGTATGGAGTATAGTTGTGCTTTCGTTTGGAGCATAATTGTGTTTCTCACGTGAAAAAGCACGACCGTGTTTTCCCAGAAAAATGAAGCATAATTGTGCTTCTGCATGAGAGTACAGTTGTGCTTCTGTGCTTCCCCAAAGTGAAACACAATTGCGCTCCACATGTGCAAAAGGAAAATTGTGCTTCCACAAGAAGTGAAGCATAGATGTGCTTCTCGCGTAAAAATGCACAACTGTGCTTTCTTAAAAGTGAAGAACAGTTAGTATAGTTTGGAAGCACTAGTTAGTGCAGTTTTGAAGCACAAATTTGGACAGTTTTAGAGCATAACTTTTGTCAACAAAATTCGTTGAAACCTATCAACATGAGATATAGTCTAAAAGATCTCGACGCTAGAAACACAAATGTGAAAATATTTTGTGATTTGGACGTACAGTATGAGAGATATATCATTTAAAAAAATTAAATCAATGAAAGAAAACATAAGTAGACTCATCAATCTCCTCTGCGTATGAAAAGAAATTTCACCAAAACTCTGTAATTGCGACAAGTCGGCCACTTCGTCATTTGTCACATGAGTGACTTTTGCTAAGGGTGCCTTTTTTCGCAAGGGGTGCCTTTATTTTATTATTATATATAGTGATTTCGTGGCCTCACAAAAACAAAGAGGAGATTTACAGGAAAGGCCAGCTAATTACTCCTCTCTTCCACTATAACTACTACGTGAAAGAGCCTGGTGAGGCAGGCACTCGTATAGTTCTCCGAAACTCCGATAGCTCAGTAATTTTCTGAGCTTACAGATGTTTGTTCCATTGTAAAGATGCCCTGAAAGCGGAGGTTAGCATGATTCTTGAAGGGGTATCTATGAGCGAAATGGCTTCACAGACGACACAGATTACACGACATGTGAACGATACACTGTGCATGCATCAGTCAACAGAAAAAACAAATTGCCTTCTGCATGTACGCTCACTGCTGGGGCTGCCACATTGGATCGTGCATGCGTGGTCTGCAATTTCGTCGTGTGTATAGCAGCTTTCATCTATGAGTGTGCAATGCTCTGATCTACCAATGGTGATCCAGTCAGATAACTCAGTTGCTATTGCTGCATTGACGGATGATTCGCTTGACCGGTCTGCCTATGGACATTTGATGACAGAGATCAAGAAGCTCGTGTAGCTTGTGGGTTTGTCTCGCTGAAAATATATCGTAATCAAAATAGTGTTGTTCATAGTCTAACAAATGTAGAGAGATCTAGATGTAGCACCGCTTGTTGATTGCACTAGGTTCCAGAGAGTGTCAAAGAGCTTCTATTAGCTGACTGTAACGCTATTTTTGAGGAATAAATACCCACTTTACCCGCAAAAATAATTTTCACTCCTCTCTTCCATTGCTATCCCTATGCTGGTGGAACTCGCGCTCCACGTGTTGCGTGCCCACAGCGCGGGGCGGGAGCGGGGAGCCTCAGCCCAGGGGAGCAGAGCACGCGCCACTAGTTCCGGTGCGCGACGTGCACGCGCGCGGTGACCGCGGCCCGCCCGCGAGGAAATTTGCATCGGAGTGAAGCTCCAAACGTCCAAATGTACACACACACAGGAGGATCGGTACACCAATACGTACGCCATCTCTTGGAAACCCGCATACATACTTTCGATCCCTCGCTAGCTAGCCGGAGTCAGTTGTACAGCGAAAGGGACAGGTCCAGGCTAACTCCGCCGCGGCACCGCCCCGAGCAGGAGCCGCTGAGACTCGCCGACGACGACGTCAGGAAGCTGCCCTGCTCGCTGACGTCGGCGCGGCACTGCCCCACGCTGCGCCCGCCGAGGCGCCCCGAGTCCAGCTCCAGCGCCAACGACAGAGACAGCCCGCCGTCGGCCCGCTCCGCCGCCGCCGCCTCCCTCGGCCTTCTGTGGCTCGCCGGCGCGATACCGTGGTGGCCGTGGACTAGCTCGCCGCCCTGCTCCTGCAAAACGCAGCACTTCTGTCAGTGCCTCAGTGCACGCACGCACGCACGCTGCCGCGTATCGATCGACCCAGCGACCAACTGGTACAAGGGCATGCATGGCGACCGGCGACGCGAGGCTCGATGGGCCACAAGGATCCACGCGCCGCTCGCGCATGCGACTCGTCCCAAGCGCTTTTGCAGCGGTGGGCCGGGCTCAGCGAGACGAGACGGGCTAGTAGACGGCTATGCTACCTCGCAGTAGGGCGCGAGGTCACCACCACCACCACGCCTCGGCGCGGCGAGGTCCCGCTCCGTCTCCCGCGGCGCGGGCGTGCAGCCGGGGCGAGCGGATTGTTCGCCACCACCGCCTGCTGCAGGTGTGCGCTGCCATGTCCGGGAGCGCGGCGGCAGGTGGTGGCCCTGCTCGTGCGTCGTCGTCGTCGTCTGCATGCAGTGGGAGTTGTAGTAGTATGCTTGGCCTGCAGCGGCGAGGCCGTACGCGCCCGATGTCACGTCCCTCTCGCATATTCCTTGGCCCCTGGCCAAGTTTTCCTGGGGGCTCGCTCCTGCCTCGTGTGCGGTCTCCATCTCGGATGGCCTGCATGGTGGCATGATTACTTTTCTTCAGTTTAATTTGGAACGCGTAATGTAATACCATTGCTAGTTGATTATTAAGCACAGATACATATTGAAAATGTCATATTTTCAAATTGTACGGTGAGATAGTTATTAGTAGAAAACAGAAAAGAGTAGGTCTATTCCATGGCCTTTGGCCTCCAGGTTTGCAAATATAACCAACATAGTGATTCCATTACTTGTTGGTAGAGTTTACATGCCTGAGTGGTGAGGTGAGCCTGGTAAGGAATTTGCCGACTGTGTAAACATAAAAATATTACTCCCTCCGTTTCGAAATATTTGAAATTCTATCGTTGTCCTAAGTCAAACTTCTTTAAGTTTGACCATGTATATAAAAATATATATTATTATCTACAACATCAAATATATACAATATGAAATATTCTCAAAAATCCTGCTAAAACATCACATCTATGATATAACAAGATCCAACGGAGGGATTATAAAAATACTACTGTATGTGTCCTGGAAAGAAAAAAATAGTTCAGTATATATTTATGTCGCAGTGAGCTGAAATATTTGTTATTTTTGCCGAGGACACATAAATGCATATTTTAACAATCCCTCCGCGAGATCATCTTATTACATTAGAGAGATGCTCCCATATTTATTTCATATTTTTTGATAACTTTTAAACCGTTAAAAGTTTGACGAGCCTAAACAAGTTTTGTGGCAAGCTATGGCAGACACAGTTTTACCCAGTATGAAAATATGATTTACTATGAATCTAATGAAAAACTGATTTGGAGTTTCAGATGTTGCTATATTTTTCAATAGACTTTACCACTTATACATGCTTGACTTAGGAGAAACCTGAAACTTCAAATATTTTGAAATGGAGGGAGTACTTTTTCGTCAGCGCCGTTAAAATAGGTATAACAATTTGATGCCAATTTAAAGAAATATGTTAGTTTTTTCGAAAAATTCCAGAAGCGTTTTTTGGGTTATAAAAACTGGATTGAGGGTAAAGGGATCTCAGATATGATTATCTAGGGAGCTGAGTGAAGCCATAAATTTTGGAAAGAAATGTAAGCTAAACCAATAGTATAGTTTCTAAAGGGAAATTAATTTTTTAAAATACTAATGAGAAAAAAGAGGCAGTGATGATGTGACCAAAGTAGGCTGGTCAATAATTCTTTACTCTGGATATTCCTACCAGAGTGCGCCAGTATACTACAGTCTCTGAAAGCTACCTCACTTTCTACTTGTAGGCATGCAGACGCCCATGTACCAAACATGAGCACAGTATGCATCTCTAGGCATCCTAGGTAGGAATATGCATGCGATGGAGCCCTCATGCAGCAAGCATGCAGAAGGAATGCAAAGTTTGTGCAGTGTCAACACAGGTGTTGCTGTTCCCTTGTCATCATGCATTCATTCATTTAGTCATGTGAGAGGGGAAGAGGTGAAAGAATCAAGGAATGGTTCATGATGTGACTGATGGGCTAGGGATATTGGCAAAACATGGATCAAAAGAGTGAGAGAGGAAAGGCAATGACCTTTTCAGTTGGGGGTGGTGGAGCAGTGACCCCTTTGTATGCTTTGGAGAGTGGCACCGGCAATAGGGTCCATCGCGGTACTCACCATGATGATGAACTTGCTGCATATCTGTCCAAACTTCCATGCTTCCTCCTGCGAATGTGTGCTCCTGATCCATTTGCTGAATGCCTGGCCATCACAAGAACAGAGATTGGTAGAACTGCTTAGGCTTTTGGCTCATTGCTGCATGCATGCATGCATGCATGCATGGAGAATAAAAGTACCACCTTCTTGTAGCATTTTTTGCTTGCCATTTAATTAATTGTGGCTTTTCTTTAGGACACAAAGAATGTGCAGATGGCTGTTTAGAAGTGTGCCAGGCATGCATGCACATGTATCTATGACATGAGAATGAGCCTAATGACGTGCTTCTCGTGTAGCAGCTAGCTTATTGTTGCGTTGTCAGCAGAAGAGAGGAAAACTGCATGTTGTTTTCTTTGACGGGTTAATTAGGTTAGCATTAGTTGGATAGCCTAATCTAGCTCATGGTAGCCTAATTAACCTGTCAAAGAAAAAGATTAATCATCTCGTAAAAAGTTCATGACGATTCTCCAGAAACAGGCTCTCGCCCCGCTTTATAGATAAAGCACAAACCAAACTTGATGATGATTATAGGAAAATGATCAATCATCTCATACTAGTAGCGCATACCTTGCATCATGTCAAGATCATTACCCCTCATGTTCCTGTACATCTGTTTTTAACAAGCACGCACCGCATATCAACCACACAGCAAGAGAGGATAACATTGTATAAGAAGACCAGTAAGCATCGTCAAGCGCATGCAAACCTGTAGATGGCTCTTGACATGAGATATGGTGAGCCCTGCCACCCCCATCAGCTGCAAAACCCTCTTAGGTGTAGCCCCTGAATCATCCGCACGCATTGCACAAGCAAAATAACAGCAGATAATTAGCAACACCTAGCCAAGCTTGAACACAGCACAAACGAGAGAGAAAGCAAGCAAAGCAAAGAGATGAAGTGAGCTTAGAGGGGCATGCTTGCTGCCTATACGTACTGTACTGGCCTCCAAGAGTGTGTATGGCGTGGACGAAGCAGCGGTGGAGATCGGGCGTCCATCTCAGGCGGGGCACCTTGGACCTGTTGTACTGCCTCACCCCTTCCACCCTCTGATCTCTCCCGGCCGCCATTGTCATGTCCCAAGATCACCTTGGATTGGAAACAAGTCTGGCTTCTTCACTCTTCAGAGCTAGCTAGCTAGGCACTACTACCAGGCAGCACTCTAGTCTCACTCTAGTCTACACAGACCCTTGCACCTGCACGCATGGGACCAAAACTTGCATATGAACTCCAGCGCTCGACAAAGCGAGGAGGTTCTCCATAAATAACCAGTGCAGTTTGTTCCTTGCATGACAGAGAAATGTGTGTGTGTGTGTGTGTGAGAGAGAGAGAGGGGGGGGGGGGGGGGGGGGGGAGGGGGAGGAAGAGACAAAAGGTCGGAGACGAAACAGCTGCTCAGGCGTCTTCAGATGTGATCATGCCATTTGCCGCAGAGGGGGGATAATTATGAGCTTGGGGCAGAGGTGTTGACCCCAAGCACACAACAGGACGCGAGGAAAGGGAAGCATGCTGCATGCCCAAGTACCTCGCCGCTGACACCCGCCTGCCCTGCCGCGCCTCGCCTCGCTTGCTCCTCCCTCGGTCCATCTGAACTCACTGCAGAATG
Source organism: Triticum urartu (assembly GCF_056163025.1). Lineage (NCBI taxonomy): Eukaryota > Viridiplantae > Streptophyta > Magnoliopsida > Poales > Poaceae > Triticum > Triticum urartu. The sequence continues at coordinate 369,074,447 of NC_141873.1, forward strand.
TGTTCCTAGTACATAGTAGCACCAGTACCCGGGATTAACACGCCATTAACCGAATACTTATAAGAGCCCAATCCACGAGCGCAACATCGCCAGCGCAGGGCAAAGAGATTCGGACATCGATGCCCCCCAATGTAAACTTGAGAGTGGAGAGAGCATGCATGAACGATGTTCAGTAGTCAAAACAAGAACAGAAAGTGTCCAAGAACCACTGAAGTGGTGCTCATCTTGTTTGTCATCCATCCTAGTGGGTAGAAAATGCAGGTCGATCTCGTGGGCGGCAAACAGTGCGGGTTTGTTGGGCGGGCGCTCGTGAAAATTCCTTTTGCATGCCTGACTCGCCGCAGAGTTCTACAGTGCGCGCCTCTGGTTGGTCTTTTTTTGAGCCTGGGTTATGAGACAAGTTACTGTGGGTTTTTACATGGTAATGCTGAGAGTAAGTACATCACATACCGGCAAACACTGCGTTGGATGCGGCTTGATTGCAGTCTGCTACACTCAGCATTCAATATCGATCGTCTCCAGTCTGAAAAGTTGTTGGTGCAGCAAGGATCAACGAGACCACCACAGATCAAGTTAACACCATTGACACCAGTTAACTAATCAGTCGATGCTGCTTAGTATTGACGATGGTGCAAGTAATATCTGCCTGGCTTCATCCTTGGGTTTCCCATGCCTTGTATATTGTCAGATTAACAAGATATGAAATAAAACCAAGGCCTTGTCCTCTAAAACAAACGGAGGTCGTAGAAAACTGAAACGAGGCATAAATAGTGACAGGAATGAAATAGAAGCCATTTTTTGTCCCTCACTAGTCACTATTGCAAAATGTCTAGGTTTCGACAGTCGATTTTATTACAGAATTTTTTGGCTTCTAGATGTCAAAATTCTCAAGATTCGGCAAGCGGCTTGCGCACTCAAGGTAGTTTTAACGATGATGTGGCAGTGATTTCGTGGGAGCTCAGCAATCATAGAAGATTGAAAAATCAATCAGGAAAATGAGTCATTACAAAAGAAAACATAACAATTGGGAGAAGCAAAGGTGAAGTCAGCTAATCTGAAAAAAGGTTGATAAATAAATTTTGAAATTTTAGTCAAATATAAAAATTGAAATTTTATGTAAAGTAGATCCTTTGAAATGATAATTAGATAAGTTTGTATTACCCTCCACAACTCTTTGCCAATTTCGGATTACTCCCCTTGACCCCAAAACCGACCAAAATACCCCCTCAATGCTCAATACCGACAACACTTCCCCCACCCATAGTGGCCGCCACATGGGCAGTATCAGGTCATTTTCTCTGTCCTAAGAGTCCACATCATCAACCCAAAGTACAAATGCAACCAAAATGCTTCTTTTTTGTGAAGGTCTATAGAAGAAAATGAACATACTAAGTTTATTCTCTATTGAGTAAACTGGTAAAAATTGAGTACAATTTAACAAACACTTTATGATAAAACCACTTATTAAGGATTTCAATAAAACTCTGGCCAAAAGTTTCAAAGTTTCCAATAAAACTCTGGTCAAAAGTTTCAAAGTTTCTAGAAAACACCGTTCAAAATATTCATAATTCACTTAGTAAATGGCAGAAATTAACCTCATTTTGACAAGCAATTTTGGATAAACACCGTGATTACTTTTCTACCCCAAATTAAGCCTATTTATACAACATGAGAGAGAAGAAGAAAAAAGTCACTCAACTGGACCCCCATTTTGTCGTCATTGCCCCGGCTATCCATAAATCCCCATAGCCACACCAAGTATGGGGAGGATATGAGCACTGCTAGATGGACGATAGTTGGCGGCCGATTCATGCACGACAAGAACTTGCAGCCATGCATCTCTTTCTTTCAGTGGGCAACAGCCGTTGATCATCAATGTCGTGCGCTTTTCGTCCGCTAATTCATCGTGTGTACAGTAGTTTCGGGAGGATATAGAGATGTCCGGGCATCCCTCCACGTAGGATCCGTCCATCCCAAACCACCTTTTCTCTTTATTTATTCATTTTTCCTCTCTCTTTCTTCATCCCGACCAATCACATGCATTTGACCTGACAATTTAGGGAGGATGCAGTGGATATGGTTGCATGCATGCACAAATGGAGGCCCAAAACGGACGCCCTCGATCACTGACAGGACACATCCACAGACGTATAGGGACTTGAATTAGCTCATTAAGGTTGAAGATGCTCTAAACTGTTTACGAAACCCCTTGAATAAGTGGGACATGACCTCCAAGATTCCTATATAATTCCTTGTGATACTTTTATACTTTCTCTGCAATAAACACCTTAGTAGTTTTTTCCTTTTAAAAAGTAGGCCAAAACCTTCAAGCCTCTACTTCCTTGGATGCAACAATCATAAATTTATACAAACTTATTACAACAGTTTATATGGGCAGAACTAACCCAGCCCCAATAGCGATATAGGGTCCCCCTAGCCATCATCCTCCTCCATCGGCTTGTTGGTGAGGGTGTGCGGGGAGGCCCAATGGGAGCCGGAGTTTCCTTCTCTTAGGGTATTAGGTAGGTCTCCGTTCAGTGGTGGCGAGACGATGATGTCGTCACCGCCGTGGAATAAAGTATCCCTGCCTCGTCCCCATTTGAGTGATGCTTCTTTGTATCACCAGAAGATGCGTGGAGGATAGTGTGTCCTTATATCTGGTTCTCCGGGTCTGGTGTTTTCTTCTGTAGGTTTGTCTCGGTCGCGTTGTCCTGTGGAGCGCAATATGGTTGTATGTTTTGGTCCTTCGCCTCTGGTTCCGACCTACGAAGGTTGGTCAGGCTCGGTCTCATCGGGGAGCGTGTGAAGTTTGTGTTCTCCGACTCCATTTGGCCGGAACTGGGACGTTCCAGAGGCCCTCTTCGTTGGGTTCTTTTTCCCGGGGCGACGATCTGTTATGCAGATCGTGGCCACCAGAGTCTTCAAGTCTACATGGACGACATCCCAGCCATTGGTTTTATAAGCTTTGGGGTTTAAACAAGTTTGCTCCACCGAGACGGAGGCCCATAGACGACATTGAGTTTTGCTCATGGCATGACGCCATGGATGCAGGAGGAAGAAGACTTTGGGACCGCCAAGAATTTGAATGTTTTCTTCAATTTCTATAAAGATGTTTTGTTAACAGTTTGTGTTAAGCCTTGGCGTTTTTGCAAAAAAAAATGGACAATCACAATTTTATTAAAATACTACTTAGGAGCTGAGTACATGATGTGGACATCATTGGCATAAATACTATAAAAACGAGGGGAAAACACCTGCCACTATGTTGCAATACTTTTGCAACAAAGCCTTGACAAAGATGGTGCACCACAATATGGCGAGGATCAACCTATAGATGTTCTTTTTGTAAACTGGACCTATGTAGGTTTTACAGAGAAAAGGTAGAAATCTTGGAAATTTTCTGTTGTGTTACAACAGACATAGCATGGACCTACCCAAAGAAAAATTCCTGAGATTTCTTCAAGGTGTTACCAAATATATTTTTTAATGGATGTAAAAGTTTTGTCTTATCGATTAACTAAGAATAGAATTGTCCAATTTTATGAAAAATCGGATACAATTTGATCATAGAACTACTCAGTAAGTATGAAACCGCACGGCTACAAATGCAACCCATCAAACTCTCCCAACAATCAACAACCGCAACCGTTGACACTTGTACAACACAGTAGGATCATTAACGAGAACACCTCACAAAAAACAATGTGCAAGCAAAACCATAGTAACGACCCAAACTATGATGACGAGCCGAGAGACCAAAGATCTTTCATCAAGCAGCCGTGTGCGCCTTTCCAATGACGTCATTCTTCTTACCTTTGCGCTTGAGTGACTTCTTCTTGAGGATGCAGGTCCGAGTCCATCTTTTCACTTTTGTTCTTGATTGCCATCCTCATTAGAAGGCAAGCAATCACCCTTCCAAATCCAGGACTAGCAGCCTTCAAACTGACGAGCACGAATGATACATTCCCGACCTTTGGATTCCCTTTAATATACTCTGTCATGAGACTTAATATTCCTACATTCCAGACAAACCCTGATTCCGCATGGTTCATTGTATGAAGAAAAAGAGTAATCTAACTATCCCTGGTAAGCATTGGTCCATCCTGCCGAAACTTTCGCATATGCTGGTTTGATTTCTTTGAAGTCCCCAGTGGCTGACAGGGATAAAGAGCCAGCCAGCAGTGGAGCAGCAGAACATCGGTCTTACCATTATGGCGTGCAGGGCAAACCGAGCGGATCATGCGGCGCATCATGACCTGCGCACGCACTTCCCAGTTACCACACTCTGATTCTCTTTGCCGTCCACCTACGTACGTCCATACATATCTACAGTTTGCTTATACTGTGCTTATAGCATGACGTAGGGGATGCTGCATGCATACTTACTTGAGACCTGAAAATTTGACGGAGGAGAAAGGTTTTGCCGGACCATTTTCCTTCTGTGCGACACATCATCGAGCTCTGACCAAGCAAATGTATGGAGCACTTCCTCTGTTTCAAAATAACTAAAGTTCTAGGATTGTCTTAAATCAAACTTTTAAAATTTTCTTTTGCGGGGCTTTTAATGTCTGATCAAGTCTAAAAAATACTCCCTCGGTAGAGTCCATGGCAGTGTCAAAAAAGGTATCATTTTACGGAGGGAGTATCTGCTAAGATCTTCAGTAACAAATATATATAATATAAAAACATATTTCATAATAAATCTAAAGAAGCAAACTTGTTGTTGCACATGTTGATATATTTTTGTGTAAACTTGCTCAAATTTAATGAAGTTTTTTGTGGGTGAAAATGATCTGAATATATTATAAAAGTTCATAAGAAGTACAAAGCACGTCAAACATAGTAAAAATTACATCGAGGTCCTTAGACCAATAAACGACCACTATTACCACCAGACTCCGCTCACTGGAGCCGGCTTGTTTATGTCAATGACCATAGGGAAGTCTTCGTGCAATCCCATAATGTAAGTTTGCGCATGCAATCCCATAATCTAAGGCGCATATCCTTTTTTTTCTCTCTCGTTTAGTTACATTAACCGCTAACCGTCCCTATTTTTTTGAAAAGAGAAAAAAAATCTCGTTGGGTCTCTCATGGATGCCTACCTCTCAACGCATGTACGATGGCTCAATAACAATTAAACTGCGCCAATTTTCGTGTTGAGTACTAATACATCCAAGAATATGGGAAGGAGGGAGTACATGAATTCTCTCAAACTGTCGTCTGGATACAACACAAGGTTTTGGCTTCCAAATGCTGTTTTGTTTTTCTCGTGGGGCAGCATGATAACCAGAAAATATGGGAAGGATACCACACCATTGTTTTGAGTGAATTTTAAATCAGCCCAAAATCCATTCAAAATAAAAAAAAAGTTGGTATCTTTTGCTCGGAAAGTCGTTTTCTCATGGGCTACAAAGAGACATGGTTACCGGGTGGTAACTTAAATTTTCTGTCCGGTAACGAAATCCCTGATACCATATAAGAAAAACCGCATGAACTGATAAAAGGAGAAGAAAAACATAATGTATTACCTCATGGTAGTTTTCCTCCAAAATTCCTATTGTTTACCCCGTTCCATAAGAATTTGGGTGAGCCATTCCTTTGATCCAAATAACCCCGTACAAATTTTCCTATAGGAATCCACTCCTCCCAAATTTCTACATTTTTTTTGCTTCAAACGTGGCCTAAAAAATATAAATAACATGTGTACCCCATGTAAAGAGCGAAAATTTAAGAAGCTCGTGGTGATACATAGTTCCAGAGAAACTCCACTCGGTTAATGTCATAGAATGGTAATGCTACCTACCTAACTCCTCCATACTGCCTCTTTTGGTCATGGTGCTACTCTTGCGTGTCTTCTTCTCTTACTCTATGACGAAATCATTACCTTATCTTCCACAAGGGCCCCTCCTCCGTGTGTAGATAAACAAAGAGGTATTAGACCCGCACCGTTGAGCCTTGAAAGAGTTCTTCTTGCCTTTGAGTTTGCGGAAGATGGTGCACCGGAGTGTTTGATGGGTTTGGACTTGTAGATCTAGTGATGGGTGGCTTTGATGATCCAAATACGTCATCGACAAAACTGAGCTGCGAGGTTGGTGTCTCAGATGTGGATCGTGTGAGGTTAGCAGTTTTTGAGATTGTTTTATGTTGCACATGTTGTTCCGATATGTTGCAAGCACAAATATGTTTTGTTGCATGCAGACAAACAATACAAGTATTGTTGGTGTCCGCTGCAAGGGATTGCTTCATGTTGCAAATGTGTTATTGCATTGTTGTGTAAACTTATTATGTTGCATACTATGTTCAATTTTGCGAGGGAAACTTCCGATGTAGTATTCATCGGCTGTTAAGGTAGTACAAAGAACACCAAAAGTAAAAAACACATCCAGGTCCGTAGACCACCTAGCGACGACTGCAACCACTGGAGTGAGTCGAAGGCGCCGCCATCATTGGCAGTACCTTACTAGAGCCGAGCAATTAAATCTTGTTGTAGTAAACAGTCGAAAAGTCGTCGTGCTAAGACTCCATAGGACTAGCGCACCAGAACAACAACCGCTGCAGAAGAAGAGAAGTATAGATCGGAGGAACCTAACATGTAGACACACGAAGACAGATCAACGAAGACCAAATCCACGTGGATCCATCAAAGACGAACGCTGACCGAATCCCACGAGATCAGCCGGAGACAAACCTCCACATGCCCTCCGACGATGTTAGAAACACCACTGAAATGGGGCTAGGCGGGGAAGACCTTATTCCATCTACAGAGAGCCGCCGCCGTCGCCTCACATATGTGAGCAGGACACAAACTCTAGCAAAACTAAAGAAAAAATCAAAACGGTAAAAAACGGAGGCAAGAGCCGGGATACACTGCGCTTTATGGTCCTAAGGCCACATAAGACGAGGTAGACCGGTGAGAATGCTGGCGGGAGGCAGGAGAAACCCTAGTATGCTTGGTGCAGGGTACAAGCGGCCGCTGGCGATCTAGTATATTAATGGTTTGCTGATAAGTAGGAATTTGTTGATGCATATCTTTTGTTTTGCATGCACGCATTTTTTTTTTTGCATTCACATGTTTAATTTATTTTTTATATATGGATTTTGTGGTACGAGGTGTTGCGGTGTTTTTTCTTTGCTCGACATCTAAAATCACCAATTAAGTGAGATCGGCCGGCCGGCGTGAGAGGCAGTCAGTTGGCCCCCACAGCCGCCTCGCGGTAGTACATACGTGCAGCATTCGTGATCTGTCTTTTTGCGTCTGGACCGTTGATTTTCGCACCATGGCTAGTGTAGCCATGTGAGACGACTGCACCCGTGCACCTGGCCTGCTGACCGGAGCCCAAATGAAATGAGGCAGCCGATCAGAGATCAGAAGCATGATTGCACGGGAGAAGGGGAACAGCCGGAACAGGGGCTCATTCAACACTCCGGCGCGGGTCTCTGCCCCGCTGCGATCGACCCACGCTCGTCTCTCTCCCCTCCGTCGCCCACCTCAGCCACGGTAGATTGATATGGTAAAGCCGGAGCCGCCGACACCCCAGAAATCTAGTCAGAATTCATTTCGTTTCGTTTCGTTTCACATGGCATCGTGTTCGTGAGCTCAATCCCCTGCGCTCTGCCTGTCTCTCTCTGCCGTCGCCCGGAACAAGGAAAAAAGGCGATCGGTGCATGCATGGCGACTCCATGGCAAATGGCATGCTGCAGCGCCTGGAACTTTTCGGCTGTTCTTTTGCCTCCCCCTTGTTTGGCAGGTAAGACGCCACATGATTCTGGCCGATGGCATCGTGGATGCAGAAGCACTTGTACCGCACGATCCTATCCTAGCCCGTTGTGCCAATCACGTTGGAATTAATGGTCAGAGCGTTGGATGGGTTCATTGATCTCGGTTTCGCATGCCCGCATCATAGCCAGTAAAACACCGTCCATCCTCTGATCTTGGCAACAAAATCCACAAATTCTACAAGTTGTGTTTTGCAATGAAATCCATCCTAGATCCCGCTGGATTAGAAACTAGAGGCAGCGTAGAGAGCAGAGCAGAGCTAGCTAGTAACACAACCATGAAATCAACCACGTCCGTCCAGGTCTTATTCAGGAAACGTGCGAATCAACCATGGCATATATTTTCTAGAAGGGCTTGGAGGGGAGGTTGTGGTTGGCGAGGAAGTGCTTGAAGAGCTCCAGCGCCTGCTCGGGCCGCGAGGTTGGCACCATGTGCCCGGCGCCTCTCACCGTGACAAATGTCAGGCCATCGTACACCACACTCCATCCACCAACCTGCAACCAAAAAACACACAAATGTAACGTGTGAGATAACGACATACTACTATACAAGATCTGATAAGGTTGTTTAGCAACCAATTGGAAGCAACTGGTCGATGGGATTGTCCAATTAGTTAAAACAGCAGCAGTACCTGCTTGTGAGTGAACCACGGCGACCAGTCCTCCTTGATGGGCAGGCCGAGCTTCTTCAGCGTGTACCTCGTCGACGTCGTAGGGATCCTCCCATCCGTGTCGCCGCTGCACAGCCGAAAGAGCAACGGAAAATGACACCAAGTATTTATTTCCACCTTGAACTTCTATAGGCGAAGACAAAACCTAAAGGCAAAAATACAAGTCAGATGCCCTACCTGAAGATCCATATGCGGAGGCCCTCCTGTGCGAGCTTCTTGACGATCGGAAGCACCGTCTTGTCCGAATCGTGCCACAGAACGTTGATAGAGTCGCTGCAAACAAGCGGAACAATATTCAGTATTTCAGTTCAGCCACCGAAATGACATGATCCCGAGTCCAAGCATTTCAGCTAGGAGGAGAAAAGTTACCGGCAAAGAGAGTAGGGGTAGGACACGCCCGTGGTGTTGGCGTGCAGAGCCCTCTGCACGTCCTCGCGGTTCAGATACTCGGTGGCGTACGTCTGCGTGCACGGGTCGTAGCCCATCGGTATCCTGAGAAGATCGAACTGTTTTTTGTGCATGAGCAGATTGATCACGCGGACCGGTCGATCAGGAGACGAAAATGGCTGAAACTTTTTGGGCCGAAGCCAAGGAGGACGCTTTGCTTACACGGCTGGTGGTCGGTCCGATCTGCGGCGAGAAGGAGGTGTTGAAGTCCGGGTACCCGCGCTCGCAGTTGGGGGCGTAGAGGCTGTAGATGTCGATGAGGTCGTGGAGGACGTTGAACTGGCCCAGGGCCACCTCGCACTCGCGAGACAGGACCTCCGCGCTGAAGTTGCAGGACCTCAGGTAGGTCGCGTAGAGCGTGTCGGAGATGATGGCGTGGTGCCACGACGAGTCGACGATCCCCTGCAGGTCCGTGTCCCCGTCCATGTACGCGTTCCCGATCTGCACTTCATTTTGATTAGTTATAAGTTACTGCTAAGTGCTAACATTCTTGAGACTTATTATAGCTGCATGTGTGTACCAGGATGCCTTTGAAGTTGATGTAGTTTTCTCTGGAGGCTTTCTTGTTCTCGTCCACGATGAGATTGGCAAGTTGGGGAATGTAATGTCCTAGCGATCGAGTCGCAAGAGAATTACAATGAGCAAAAATCAGATTATGAGTAGAGTACGTATCTACTAGTACCATCTAGCTATCTATGAATAAGGTGGCAAACCTGCATAGCTCTCTCCGGCTATGTAGAACTCTTTCATTTTGTGCTGGGGGAACCTCTGAAACCACCTGACGAGGAAAGCGTATGAACCGTGTGCTACAAAGGATGAAAGAAATGTCATGTTATCTTGGCAAGAAATCCCTTCCTTGTTTTTATATGGAAGAGGAAACATATATCTGTGTTGCATACCCGTGGAATTGTCTCCCGGTGGATCTATTTCGAAGGACGTGTTCGTGTATGAAAATCCAACACCCGCTGGAGAGTCCAGGAACAGCAAGTTGGCAGCTGAAAGTTCATCTGACAGTAAGCTATGCATGCTTCCATTGGTATGAAAATTGTTTGTAAGTATAACATGTTAGTCTTGGTTTGCACTTGCCTTGGTTCCAGGCATACGGATTGAGCTCCAGCTCAGGCACATCTTTCTTCACAAGAAATGGCCCGAGCTCCTGCGCCTGACCAAACCCGACGGAAGAACACCCAGGTCCTGCAAATTTTGCAAAAGCACACAATGTACAGCTACATTACATACATCTTTCTCCCATGAAGTTTTCTGAATTTTCAAGGAAAAATACAGTTAGTTAATTAGTTAGCAACCTCCATTTAACCATAGGACCAGTGGCTTCTCGTCAGGCTTCTCCATAGCCTCAAAGAACCAATAGAACAGCGCCTTGCCGAGTTGCTCATCGGTCGTGACATACCCGGAGTAGTGCTTGAACGCATATGAGTAGCTCGGCGCCCCCGGCAGCGACGCGACGCGGTCAAGTTCTTGCGCGGCCATTGTGGCTGCGTCAAGGTTTGCTGTTGCACTGTCAGGCCGTGCTGCAGCTGCACGACAGAGTGCCAGTGCAGCGGACACAAGTAGCAAGACCTGGGTGGAGACCTCCATGGTTTAAGGTTTGTTAGCTCGTTTCGCTTGGGGTTGTAGGAAAGTTGGGCATTGGAATGAAGTATTTATAGTACAGAACCTGTGTCTGGAGTGCAGAGACAAGTAGATCAAGTCCTTGGCCGGCTTCAGCATTTTCTCGTTGGCCTGGTTCTCCCTTCTTCAGAACTACAGTACTTAATTACTAGATATAGTTCTTGTTCAGCAACTTTTTTTTACTACTAAATTTTATTCAGCGACTTTAAAGATATGATTAGCTACATATACTTACTTTTTTTGATTATTTCAGTTTGGAAAGCAGCGACGGGTGTGATCGTTTTTTCTTACAATGACTTTAGCGGGCGAAAGCCTTGCCTGAACATTTCTTACAAAAACAAGAAAATACAAAGCCACATATTTGCAAGAAAGTAGGGGCTTTGGGAAGAGCTATCGATAAATTTATATGGTGCGGGCTAGATGAGAGAGATTTGAGCATCTTCGTGCTTTGTTGAGAGAGCAAGAGCATTCTAGTTTTCCATAACTGAAACGCATATCTTTTCGGAAAACAATTGCGAGTTACGCACAATCAAAATGACTGAGCTGGGGCTATTGCAAAAGTACGCAAACAAACAAGTATCACCATAAGCATCAAAGGGGGCATATTTTCAGTGATCTCAGGGTATCGTTCACTGGAAAAGGCTTCACAGTGAAAACGACACTATGTAATACACGGAAGAAACGTAACACATGACATGATCAAGGATGTAATGGATACGATATCAGCGAGACGGCACACCAGAATCATTCAACTCACCAGAAATGCTGATCTCAGAGTGAAGAGGACATAATGATGCTAATAATTCTGTATTCAGTTTCTTATTTAACAGATTATCAGATAAATATTATAACTAGCTTAATCAGAATAGGCAATGTCCTCCGTAGAAATGATTCATATCAGAAATCTGGGATGTTCTTTTATTACAAACGAATCACGTTGCAAAAGGCAAATTTGCTATATTTTATACTAGGCTCATATTAGCCGACAAAAACAAAATACTAGTCTCATACTTTTTTTCGAAATGAAGGCAAAGATTTACCTCATCGATTAATTAAGCAGAAGAGAATTGGCCAGTTAATTAACAGAAAACCGAGCAAAAACCGATACAAACCCACCATATATGGACTACTCCGAGAGCATGCAACTCCATAAGTGCACAACCAGCCCGACAATCAAACCCAACACGCAACGACCACCAACCCCCATGCTGCTACATCGCAAAGAAACCCCCAACGGGAATACATCTGCTGAAGACCACAGGCACCACCAAATCCATGGAGGCAAGCCAGGACATAAGGACAACCCAAGAGACTGATGATCATCCATCAAGCAGTTGCAGACGTCTTCCTGTGGCCTCACTCTTATTTCTTTTGCTCATGAGAGCCTCCTCCATAATCGTCTTGCTAGATCCAAGGCTAGACGCCTTCAAACGTGCGAGCAAGATGTGAAGCTCTATCTGGAAGAGACTCTCATCACCTTGTCACGCACAGACACCACCTGTCCAACGGCCATGTGTGAGTCGGTGACCGCAACGTCGAAAGCTCCACGATCCACAAAGGCGAGCGGCTGGCTGGGCGCCAACATACCGACCGCCTCAATATCATCATCCGCATGTACCACCGATATGACGGACTCAGGCGCATCTAGTTGCTCACATGACATACGCGAATCATGTCCCTCATACAAGGTCGTTGGCGAGTCGGCCTCCATATGCTCCACAGACAGAGGCGAAGTGCACAGGTCTCACGCATAGCTGTTGAAAGTCGGGCATGATCTAAAGCACAGGGGCGACGACCACGACAATGACCTCTCCCTCAGCAGTAGACTGCATAGGCGGCAAGGCAAACAATGACGAAGAACTGACCCCAACACGAGGGGAGAAACAACAGAAGAGCTTTGTCCCCTTGTCTTCCGCGGAATCGACACGGGAAACACCAAGAGATGCGACGTGGGAGCAGTCGGCAACATAGCCCACACAAGGGAGAGCCTGCCCAGAGCAGCCTCCACCCACTCCAGAAAGCTCCAAACACACGCCAGCAAGCATCGCAGCAACTTGGACTGATCTGGTATAGTAGACTGTAGCTCCACATCAGACATGGCAGTCGAGCTAGCGATACTAGAGACAAGAGATGCCCAAGACCAACGACAAAGCGCCTCAGAGGGAAGCGCGGACTTCATCGGACCTTCATAGAAAGCTGGAGCTTGAAGATGCTCGATGCCGAGGCGCGACATGACAAGGCATGCACACTTGCGAGCTGAGTAGACGTCAGGGGTTACGACACTCACGGGCATGATGACCGTTCTCCAAACAGCTGGAGCACCGAAGGGGGTCTCTGCAAACAGCCGCATTGTGCCTAGGAGCAAGGCATCTGCAACATCTACCATGAAGCCAAACTGAGATGGGACGAGGAGCCAACGTCAAGGTTGGTGATTCCGGACGTCATGGATTGTGTCGCGGCAGCACCGTATCTCCTGACATCCCCCTCTTGTGGCTGGCCTGTACACCACGCACACCTCAGCGAATTTAGAGTCGATGGCCTTGGTGGCAGCCGGCGGCGTCTGGGGGCAGCTCCTAATTGTCGTCTACTACTTGTGATAGTTGTTGGATTTCCTCGAAGAGGAAGGTTGATGTAGCATAGTAGTAGATAGTATTTCCCTCAGTAAAGAACCAAGGTTATCGAACCAGAAGGAGACGACACACAAACAAAGTAAGCAGTACCTGCACACACACAAAGTAAATCCTTGCACCCAACAAGGGAAGGGGGTCGTCACTCCCCTTTTCTTGCTAGTTGCAAGTATCAAATCTAGTAGTGACAGGTAAACAAATAAAATAAAAGGAAAGAAAAATAAAATAGAAAAATAGTTGTAGGATTGCTTGATAATAATTGAGAATGGACCCGGGGGATACTTCCAGTCCAGTTGTCAAGCACACTACGATTCACCTCTTGTTATCCTTGGCAGTTACTCGTGGCTGGTCTCTTCGACAGTCGGATGTCCAGAATGATTTTGTTCATGGTGTGTTAGAGGAGGAAGTTTACATGAGGCAACCACAAGTTTTTGTTGATCCCGATGGTCATCATCATCTTTGTCGTTTGGAACTACCGTTCTAGTACTTCTGTACTCATTGGGTTGCATTGACCAGGCCAAGCAGTAGTACTGCTCCTCCGAGCGGTAGTACCGCTTGAGCACGACCAGTGCACATAACGGTTGGATTTGTCTTCCCACTATAAAAAGGGGTCTTCTTCCCCATTGCTCCTAATGACTCTGGGCAAGCTTTTTTTGGGGAACGTAGCAGAATTCTAAAATTTTCTACGCATCACCAAGATCAATCTATGGAGTCATCTAGCAACGAGGGAGAAAGGAGTGCATCTACATACCCTTGTAGATCGCGCGCGGAAGCGTTCAAGAGAACGGGGTTGATGGAGTCGTACTCGCCGTGATCCAAATCACCGATGACCTAGCGTCGACCGGACGGCACCTCCGCGTTCAACACACGTACGGTTGGGAAGACGTCTCCTCCAACTTGATCCAGCAAGGGGGAAGGAGAGGTTGATGAAGATCCAGCAGCACGACGGCGTGGTGGTGGAAGCAACGGTGATCTCGGCAGGGCTTCGCCAAGCACAGAGAGAGGGAGGAGTGTCACGGGAGGGAGAGGGAGAGGCCAGGGGCTAGGGTGCGGCTGCCCTCCCTCCCCCCACTATATATAGGGTCCCTAGGGGGCGCCGGCCCTAGGAGATCCAATCTCCAAGGGGGGCGGCGGCCAAGGGGGTGGCTTGCCCCCTAAGCCAAGTGGGGCGCCCCCCACCCCTAGGGTTTCCAACCCTAGGCACAGGGGGAGGCCCAAGGGGGGCGCACCAGCCCACTAGGGGCTGGTTCCCCTCCCACTTCAGCCTATGGGGCCCTCCGGGATAGGTGGACCCCCGGGACCCTTCCGGTGGTCCCGGTACAATACCGATTACCCCTGGAACTTTCCCGATGGCCGAAACTTGACTTCCTATATATAAATCTTCACCTCCGGACCATTCCGGAACTCCTCGTGACGTCCGGGATCTCATCCGGGACTCTGAACAACTTTCGGGTTACGATATACTAATATCTCAACAACCCTAGCGTCATCAAACCTTAAGTGTGTAGACCCTACGGGTTCGGGAGACATGCAGACATGACCGAGACGACTCTCCGATCAATAACCAACAACGGGATCTGGATACCCATGTTGGCTCCCACATGCTCCTCGATGATCTCATCGGATGAACCACGATGTCGAGGATTCAATCAATCCGTATACAATTCCCTTTGTCAATCGGTACGTTACTTGCCCGAGACTCGATCGTCGGTATCCCAATACCTCGTTCAATCTCGTTACCGGCAAGTCACTTTACTCGTACCATAATGCATGATCCCGTGATCAACCACTTGGTCACATTGAGCTCATTATGATGATGCATTACCGAGTGGGCCCAGAGATACCTCTCCGTCATACGGAGTGACAAATCCCAGTCTGGATTCGTGCCAACCCAACAGACACTTTCGGAGATACCTGTAGTGTACCTTTATAGTCACCCAGTTACGTTGTGACGTTTGGCACACCCAAAGCACTCCTACGGTATCCGGGAGTTGCACAATCTCATGGTCTAAGGAAATGATACTTGACATTTGGAAAAGCTATAGCAAACGAACTGCACGATCTTTGAGCTATGCTTAGGATTGGGTCTTGTCCATCACATCATTCTCCTAATGATGTGATCCCGTTATCAATGACATCCAATGTCCATAGTCAGGAAACCATGACTATCTTTTGATCAACGAGCTAGTCAACTAGAGGCTCACTAGGGACGTGTTGTGGTCTATGTATTCACACATGTATTACGATTTCCAGATAACACAATTATAGTATGAACAATAGACAATTATCATGAACAAAGAAATATAATAATAACCGTTTTATTATTGCCTCTAGGGCATATTTCCAACAGTCTCCCACTTGCACTAGAGTCAATAGTCTAGTTACATTGTGATGAATCGAACACCCATGCAGATCTGGTGTTGATCATGTTTTGCTCTAGGGAGAGGTTTAGTCAACGGATCTGCCACATTCAGGTCCGTATGTACTTTACAAATATCTATGTCTCTATTTTGAACACTTTCACGAATGGAGTTAAAGCGACGCTTGATATGCCTGGTCTTCCTGTGAAACCTGGGCTCCTTGGCAAGGGCAATAGCTCCAGTGTTGTCACAGAAGAGAGTCATCGGGCCCGACGCATTGGGTATGACTCCTAGGTCGGTAATGAACTCCTTCACCCAGATTGCCTCTTGTGCTGCCTCCGAGGCTGCCATGTACTCCGCTTCACATGTAGATCCCGTCACAACGCTTTGCTTGCAACTGCACCAGCTTACTGCCCCACCATTCAAAATATACACGTATCCGGTTTGTGACTTAGAGTCATCCAGATCTGTGTCGAAGCTAGCATCGACGTAACCCTTTACGACGAGCTCTTTGTCACCTCCATAAACGAGAAACATATCCTTAGTCCTTTTCAGGTACTTCAGGATATTCTTGACCGCTGTCCAGTGTTCCATGCCGGGATTACTTTGGTACCTTCCTACCAAACTTACGGCAAGGTTTACATCAGGTCTGGTACACCGCATAGCATACATGATAGACCCTATGGCCGAGGCATAGGGGACGACACTCATCTTTTCTCCATCTTCTGCCGTGGTCGGGCATTGAGCCGTGCTCAATCTCATACCTTGCAATACAGGCAAGAACCCCTTCTTTGACTGATCCATTTTGAACTTCTTCAATATCTTGTCAAGGTACGTACTCTGTGAAAGACCAATGAGGCGTCTCGATCTATCTCTATAGATCTTGATACCTAATATATAAGCAGCTTCTCCAAGATCCTTCATTGAAAAACACTTGTTCAAGTAGGCCTTTATGCTTTCCAAGAATTCTATATCATTTCCCATCAACAGTATGTCATCCACATACAATATGAAAAATGATACCGAGCTCCCACTCACTTTCTTGTAAATGCAGGCTTCTCCATAAGTCTGCGTAAACCCAAACGCTTTGATCATCTCATCAAAACGAATGTTCCAACTCCGAGATGCTTGCACCAGCCCATAAATCGAGCGTTGGAGCTTGCACACCTTGTCATCATTCTTAGGATCGACAAAACCTTCCGGCTGCATCATATACAATTCTTCCTTAAGGAAACCATTAAGGAATGCCGTTTTGACGTCCATTTGCCATATCTCATAATCATAGAATGCGGCAATTGCTAACATGATTCGGACGGACTTCAGCTTCACCACGGGTGAGAAAGTCTCATCGTAGTCAACCCCTTGAACTTGTCGATAACCCTTAGCGACAAGACGAGATTTATAGATGGTTACATTACCATCCGCGTCTGTCTTCTTCTTAAAGATCCATTTATTTTTTATGGCTCGCCGATCATCGGGCAATTTAGTCAAAGTCCATACTTCGTTTTCATACATGGATCCTATCTTGGATTTCATGGCTTCCAGCCATTTTTCGGAATCCGGGCCCGCCATCGCTTCTTCATAGTTCGAAGGTTCATCGTTGTCTAACAACATGATTTCCAAGACAGGGTTGCCGTACCACTCTGGTGCGGAACGTGTCCTCGTGGACCTATGAAGTTCGGTAGCAACTTGATCTGAAGTTTCATGATCATCATCATTAACTTCCTCTCTAGTCCGTGCAGGCACCTCAGGAACATTTTTTTGAGCTGCGCCACTTACCAGTTCAAGAGGTAATACTTCATCAAGTTCTACTTTCCTCCCACTTATTTCTTTCGAGAGAAACTCTTTCTCTAGAAAGGACCCATTCTTGGCAACAAAGATCTTGCCTTCTGATCTGAGGTAGAAGGTATACCCAATAGTTTCTTTAGGATATCCTATAAAGATGCATTTTTCCGATTTGGGTTCGAGTTTTTCAGGTTGAAGTTTCTTGACATAAGCATCGCATCCCCAAACTTTTAGAAACGACAGCTTAGGTTTCTTCCCAAACCATAATTCATACGGTGTCGTCTCAACGTATTTCGACGGAGCCTTATTTAAAGTGAATGCAGCAGTCTCTAAAGCATAGCCCCAAAATGACAGCGGTAAATCGGTAAGAGACATCATAGATCGCACCATATCCAATAGAGTGTGATTACGATGTTCGGACACACCATTACACTGAGGTGTTCCAGGTGGCGTGAGTTGTGAAACTATTCCACATTTTCTTAAGTGTGTGCCAAATTCGTGACTCAAGTATTCTCCCCCATGATCTGATCGCAAGAACTTGATTTTCCTGTCACGTTGATTCTCAACCTCACTCTGAAATTCCTTGAACTTTTCAAAGGTCTCAGACTTGTGTTTCATTAAGTAGACATACCCATATCTACTCAAGTCGTCAGTGAGGGTGAGAACATAATGATAGCCACCGCGAGCCTCAACACTCATTGGACCGCACACATCAGTATGTATGATTTCCAATAAGTTGGTTGCTCGCTCCATTGTTCCTGAGAACGGAGTCTTGGTCATTTTACCCATGAGGCATGGTTCGCACGTGTCAAATGATTCGTAATCAAGAGACTCCAAAAGTCCATCGGCATGGAGCTTCTTCATGCGTTTGACACCTATGTGACCAAGGCGGCAGTGCCACAAGTATGTGAGACTATCATTATCAACCTTACATCTTTTGGTATTCACGCTATGAATATGTGTAACATTACGCTCGAGATTCATTAAGAATAAACCATTCACCAGCGGAGCATGACCATAAAACATATCTCTCATATAAATAGAACAACCATTATTCTCGGATTTAAATGAGTAGCCATCTCGAATTAAACGAGATCCTGATACAATGTTCATGCTCAAAGTTGGCACTAAATAACAATTATTGAGGTTTAAAACTAATCCCGTAGGTAAATGTAGAGGCAGCGTGCCGACGGCGATCACATCGACCTTGGAACCATTCCCGACGCGCATCGTCACCTCGTCCTTTGCCAGTCTCCGCTTATTCTGCAGCTCCTGCTTTGAGTTACAAATGTGAGCAACCGCGCCGGTATCAAATACCCAGGAGCTACTACGAGTACTGGTAAGGTACACATCAATTACATGTATATCACATATACCTTTAGTGTTGCCGGCCTTCTTGTCCGCTAAGTATTTGGGGCAGTTCCGCTTCCAGTGACCACTTCCCTTGCAATAAAAACACTCAGTCTCGGGCTTGGGTCCATTCTTTGGCTTCTTCCCGGCAGCTTGCTTACCGGGCGTGGCAACTCCCTTGCCATCCTTCTTGAAATTCTTCTTACCCTTGCCTTTCTTGAACTTAGTGGTTTTATTCATCATCAACACTTGATGTTCCTTTTTGATTTCCACCTCTGCTAATTTCAGCATTGAATATACCTCAGGAATGGTCTTTTCCATCCCCTGCATATTGAAGTTCATCACAAAGCTCTTGTAGCTCGGTGGAAGCGACTGAAGGATTCTGTCAATGACCGCGTCATCCGGGAGATTAACTCCCAGCTGAGTCAAGTGGTTATGCAACCCAGACATTTTGAGTATGTGCTCACTGATAGAACTATTTTCCTCCATCTTACAGCTGAAGAACTTGTCGGAGACTTCATATATCTCAACCCGGGCATGAGCTTGGAAAACCATTTTCAGCTCTTCGAACATCTCATATGCTCCGTGTCTCTCAAAACGCTTTTGGAGCCCCGGTTCTAAGCTGTAAAGCATGCATGCCGCACTGAACGAGGGAGTAATCATCAGCACGTGACTGCCAAGCGTTCATAACGTCTTGGTTCTCTGGGATGGGTGCATCACCTAGCGGTGCTTCTAGGACATAATCTTTCTTGGCAGCTATGAGGATGATCCTCAGGTTCCGGACCCAGTCCGTATGTTGGGGATCGTAGCAGAATTTAAAATTTTCTACGCATCACCAAGATCAATCTATGGAGTAATATAGCAACGAGGGGAAGGATAGTGCATCTACATACCCTTGTAGATCGCTAAGCGGAAGCGTTCAAGTGAATGGGGTTGATGGAGTCGTACTCGTCATGATCCAAATCACCGATGATCCTAGTGCCGAACGGATGGCACCTCCGCGTTCAACACACGCACAGCCCGGTGACGTCTCCTACGCCTTGATCCAGCAAGGGGAGAAGGAGAGGTTGGGGAAGACTCCATCCAGCAGCAGCACGCCGGCGTGGTGGTGGAGGAGGAGCGTGGGACTCCAGCAGGGCTTCGCCAAGCACTACGAGAGACGAGGAGGGAGAGGGGTAGGGCTGCGCCAACAGGGGAGGAACTTCATGTGTTGGGCTGCCCCTTTGCCTCCACTATATATAGGGGGAGAGGGAGGGCTGCGCCCCCACCTAGGGTTTCCACCCTAGGGGTGGCAACAGCCCCAATCCCTATCTGGGGTGGCGGCCAAGTGGGGGGGAGAGGGAGGCGCACCAGGCATGGGCCTTAGGGCCCATCTGCCCTTAGGGTTTGCCCCCTCTCCTCTCTAGGCACATGGGCTTTGGTGGGGAGGCGCCCCAGCCCACCTAGGGGCTGGTCCCTTCTCACACTTGGCCCATGTATGCCTCCGGGGCCCGTGGCCCCTCGCGGTGGATCCCCGGACCCCTCCGGTGGTCTCGGTACACTACCGGTGATGCCCGGAACACTTCCGGTGGCCAAAACCATACTTCCTATATATCAATCTTTACCTTCGGACCATTTCGGAACTCCTCGTGATGTCCGGGATCTCATCCGGGACTCCGAACAACATTCGGTAACCGCGTACATACTTTCCCTATAACCCTAGCGTCATCGAACCTTAAGTGTGTAGACCCTACGGGTTCGGGAGTCATGCAGACATGGCCGAGACAACTCTCCGGTCAATAACCAACAGCGGGATTTGGATACCCATGTTGGCTCCACATGCTCCACGATGATCTCATCAGATGAACCACGATGTCAAGGACTTAATCGATCCCGTATACAATTCCCTTTGTCTAGCGGTACGATACCTGCCCAAGATTCGATCGTCCGTATCCCGATACCTTGTTCAGTCTCGTTACCGGCAAGTCTCTTTTACTCGTTCCGTAACACATCATCCCGTGATCAACTCCTTGATCACATTGTGCACATTATGATGATGTCCTACCGAGTGGGCCCAGAGATACCTCTCCGTTTACACGGAGTGACAAATCCCAGTCTCGATTCGTGCCAACCCAACAGACACTTTCGGAGATACCTGTAGTGTACCTTTATAGCCACCCAGTTACGTTGTGACGTTTGGCACACCCAAAGCACTCCTACGGTATCCGGGAGTTGCACAATCTCATGGTCTAAGGAAATGATACTTGACATTAGAAAAGCTTTAGCATACGAAATACACGATCTTTGTGCTAGGCTTAGGATTGGGTCTTGTCCATCACATCATTCTCCTAATGATGTGATCCCGTTATCAATGACATCCAATGTCCATGGTCAGGAAACCGTAACCATCTATTGATCAACGAGCTAGTCAACTAGAGGCTTGCTAGGGACATGGTGTTGTCTATGTATCCACACATGTATCTGAGTTTCCTATCAATACAATTCTAGCATGGGTAATAAACGATTATCATGAACAATGAAATATAATATAATAATAACTAATTTATTATTGCCTCTAGGGCATATTTCCAACACCGTATAGTTGCTGCCATCATCTTTCAGCTTGGTTTTCTCTAGGAACGCGTTGAAGTTGAGGGCAACATTAGCGTGGGCCATTTGATCTACAAGACATAGTGTAAAGATTTTAGACTAAGTTCATGATAATTAAGTCCATCTAATCAAATTATTCAATGAACTCCCACTCAGATAGACATCCCTCTAGTCATCTAAGTGAAACATGATCCGAGTCAACTAGGCCGTGTCCGATCATCACGTGAGACGGACTAGTCAACATCGGTGAACATCTTCATGTTGATCGTATCTTCTATACGACTCATGCTCAACCTTTCGGTCTTCTGTGTTCCGAGGCCATGTATGTACATGCTAGGCTCGTCAAGTCAACCTAAGTGTATTGCGTGTGTAAATCTGGCTTACACCCGTTGTATTCGAACGTTAGAATCTATCACACCCGATCATCACGTGGTGCTTCGAAACAACGAACCTTCGCAACGGTGAACAGTTAGGGGGAACACTTTCTTGAAATTATTACGAGGGATCATCTTATTTAAGCTACCGTTGTTCTAAGCAAATAAGATGTAAAACATGATAAACATCACATGCAATCAAATAGTGACATGATATGGCCAATATCATTTGCTCCTTTTGATCTCTATCTTCGGGGCTCCATGATCATCGTTGTCACCGGCATGACACCATGATCTCCATCATCGTGTCTTCTTGAAGTTGTCTCGTCATCTATTACTTTTACTACTATGGCTAACGCTTTAGCAATAAAGTAAAGTAATTACATAACATTTATGTTGACATGCAGGTCATAAATAAATAAAGACAACTCCTATGGCTCCTGCCGGTTGTCATACTCATCGACATGCAAGTCGTGATTCCTATTACAAGAACATGATCAATCTCATACATCACATATATCATTCATCACATCCTTTTGGCCATATCACATCACACGGGACATGCTGCAAAAACAAGTTAGACGTCCTCTAATTGTTGTTGCAAGTTTTTACGTGGCTGCTATAGGTTTCTAGCAAGAACGTTTCTTACCTACGCCAAAACCACAACATGATATGTCAATTTCTATTTACCCTTCATAAGGACCCTTTTCATCGAATCCGATCCGACTAAAGTGGGAGAGACAGACACCCGCCGGCCACCTTATGCAACTAGTGCATGTCAATCGGTGGAACCAGTCTCATGTAAGCGTACGTGTAAGGTCGGTCCGGGCCGCTTCATCCCACGATGCCGCCGAATCAAGATAAGACTAGTAACGGCAAGCAAATTGACAATATCGACGCCCACAACTGCTTTGTGTTCTACTCGTGCATAGAAACTATGCATAGACCTAGCTCTGATGCCACTGTTGGGGAACGTAGCAGAATTTTAAAATTTTCTACGCATCACCAAGATCAATCTATGGAGTCATCTAGCAACGAGGGAGAAAGGAGTGCATCTACATACCCTTGTAGATCGCGCGCGGAAGCGTTCAAGAGAACGGGGTTGATGGAGTCGTACTCATCGTGATCCAAATCACCGATGACCTATCGCCGAACGGACGGCACCTCCGCGTTCAACACACGTACGGTTGGGAAGATGTCTCCTCCAACTTGATCCAGCAAGGGGGAAGGAGAGGTTGATGAAGATCCAGCAGCACGACGGCGTGGTGGTGGAAGCAACGGTGATCTCGGCAGGGCTTCGCCAAGCACAGGGAGAGGGAGGAGTGTCACGGGAGGGAGAGGGAGAGGCCAGGGGCTAGGGTGCGGCTGCCCTCCCTCCCCCCACTATATATAGGGTCCCTAGGGGGGCGCCGGCCCTAGGAGATCCAATCTCCAAGGGAGGGCGGCGGCCAAGGGGGTGGCTTGCCCCCCAAGCCAAGTGGGGCGCCCCCACCCCTAGGGTCTCCAACCCTAGGCGCAGGGGGAGGCCCAAGGGGGGTGCACCAGCCCACTAGGGGCTGGTTCCTCTCCCACTTTAGCCTATGGGGACCTCCGGGATAGGTGGCCCCACCCGGTGGACCCTCGGGACCCTTCCGGTGGTCCCGGTACAATACCGATTACCCCTGAAACTTTCCCGATGGCCGAAACTTGACTTCCTATATATAAATCTTCACCTCCGGACCATTCCGGAACTCCTCGTGACGTCAGGGATCTCATCCGGGACTCCGAACAACTTTCAGGTTACCGTTTACTAATATCTCAACAACCCTAGCGTCACCGAACCTTTAGTGTGTAGACCCTACGGGTTCGGGAGACACGCAGACATGACCGAGACGACTCTCCGGTCAATAACCAACAGCAGGATCTGGATACTCATGTTGGCTCCCACATGCTCCTCGATGATCTCATCGGATGAACCACGATGTCGAGGATTCAATCAATCCGTATACAATTCCCTTTGTCAATTGGTACGTTACTTGCCCGAGACTCGATCGTCGGTATCCCAATACCTCGTTCAATCTCGTTACCGGCAAGTCACTTTACTCGTACCGTAATGCATGATCCCATGATCAACCACTTGGTCACATTGAGCTCATTATGATGATGCATTACCAAGTGGGCCCAGAGATACCTCTCCGTCATACGGAATGACAAATCCCAGTCTCGATTCGTGCCAACCCAACAGACACTTTAGGAGATACCTGTAGTGTACTTTTATAGTCACCCAGTTACGTTGTGACGTTTGGCACACCCAAAGCACTCCTACGGTATCCGGGAGTTGCACAATCTCATGGTCTAAGAAAATGATACTTGACATTCGGAAAAGCTATAGCAAACGAACTGCACGATCTTTGAGCTATGCTTAGGATTGGGTCTTGTCCATCACATCATTCTCCTAATGATGTGATCCCGTTATCAATGACATCCAATGTCCATAGTCAGGAAACCATGACTATCTTTTGATCAACGAGCTAGTCAACTAGAGGCTCACTAGGGACGTGTTGTGGTCTATGTATTCACACATGTATTACGATTTCCAGATAACACAATTATAGTATGAACAATAGACAATTATCATGAATGAAGAAATATAATAATAACCATTTTATTATTGCCTCTAGGGCATATTTCCAACAGCTTTCTCCTCCATTGTTGACCTCCAAAAGCTTTGCCTTCTCTCTATTCCTATCATGATTCTTGTTAGCTTTTTAGGGAAAATAAAGAGGAGATCTAGATCTACATTTCCACCAACCCATCTCTTCTCTAAGTGAGGGGAACCCCTTTGGATCTAGATCTTGCAGTTCTTTGTGTTCTCTTCCTTGTTCTTCCTCTCATATTCCTCCATAGCTTTCGTTGTTGTGGTGGGATTTGGGAGAGGACTTAAGCACTCATGTGCTTTTGCCATTGCATTTGGTGCGTAGGTCTGAGTTCTCCACGGTGATATGTGGAAGTGAAAAGTTGAGTAGCTTATTACTCTTGAGTGTTTGGGCACCCTAGAGCTTGTGCCTCTTGGGTGCTTGGGCACCCTAGACGATTGGTGGTGTCGTGGAGTTCAATCATTGTGGTTGAAAGCTCCGGGCAAGCATCGAGGTCTCCAATTAAATTGTGTAAATTTCCTCGAGTATTTTGTACGGGTTCGGTGACCGCCCCCAAGGGTTGCCGTTTGTATGAATTCGGTGACCGCCCTTAAGGGTCCCTTAATGGAATCGCAACAATTTGCATTGTGTGGTGGCGTGAGGAGATTATGGTGGCCCTAGTGGCATCGGAAGCATTGTGCCTCCACATTGCTTCAAACGGAGACTAGCATCCGCAAGGGTGTGAACTTCAGGATACATGTCGTCCCCGCATGCCTCGGTTATCTCTTACCCGAGCCCTTTACTTATGCACTTTACTTTGTGATAGCCATAGTGTTTCATGTTATATATCTTGCCATCACATAGTTGTTTATCTTGCTTAGCATAAGTTGTTGGTGCACATAGTTGAGCCTAGTATATTTAGATTTTGTGCTTGACAAATTAAATGCTAGTTTTATTCCGCATTTGTTCAAGCCTAAATCATAATTATTTTAAAGCGGCTATTCACCCCTCCCCTCTAGGCGACATCCACGTCCTTTCACTCATCTAGGTGGAAGCCTTGAATGGTCATCCAGAGGGATACGAATTGGCGGATATGCTCCATAGTGAAGTTGGTCGAAACTTTGACCTTGGCAACCAAGCACCATTATTTAGCGCCTCTCCGACCTTCCAATTTTTGCACGATGAAGCCTCAAAAATGAGTGGAGCTATCTCCTTGGGCTTTTGATCGTTAATTCATGGAGCCTCTGCCCGGAGCCTTCACAAGATCAAAACCATGTCACTCTCAAGTTGGACATCCGCAAAGCTTTCAATTCGGTCAAATGGGAATACATCATCGACCTTTTGTAGAAAAGAGGTTTCCCCACCAAGTTCAAAAATTGGATCACTGCCCTTTTGTGTTCCTCCTCTTCTAGGGTCCTCCTCGATGGAGTGCCAGGTCCACCGATCAATCATGGATGCGGTCTGCGACAAGGAGATCCACTATCGCCGCTATTGTTTGTCATCGCCATTGATCCCCTACAGTGGCTTCTGAACAACGCCACCACAAAGGGCCTACTACACAAGATTCGTGGACGGAGGGCCACTGTGCGTACCTCTGTCTATGCGGATTACGCGGCAGTCTTCATGGCGCCCATCAAGAGGGGCATTGATCAGCTCTCTCAGATTTTACACTGCTTTGGCGATGTCATGGGTCTTGCAACCAACTTCTAGAAGAGTTCGGTCTTACCCATCAGATGCAGCAACATAAGCTTGGCGCCCATCCTTCGTAATGTGTCGTCCAAAAGACCCTCCTTTCCAATGAGATACCTGGCACTCCCACTCTCGGTATGGCAACTGAAAAAAAGTGGACTTCCAGTTCTTGGAGGACAAGGTGGCAGCTAAGCTCACTCCTTGGGATGGAGGCAACATCACTGCAATTGGACGCACCGCCCTTGTCAAATCAGTTCTCCTCCCAAGTGTCATACTACATCACGCCTCTCATCGTACCCCCGAGCACCCTACATAGCACCAACAAACTGGAAAGAGCTTTCCTCTGGCCTGGCTCGGACAAGACAACAAAGGAGTGAAATGCAAGGTGAATTGGGACTTGGTGTGCAGGTTGTACGAGCATGGAGGCCTTGGAGTATTCAACACTGACAAGTTTGCGCGAGCTTTGAGACTCAGATGGGCATGGTTTGAATGGAAGGAGCCTGCCAAGATGTGGGTTGGCATGGGCAACCCATGCGATGAACATGACCTCAACCTCTTCTACGCATCCACCACCATCACCGTTGGGAATAGAGCATTGGTCTTATTTATTGTGTCATCCTTGAGGCTGTATACCATGACAACCCGAATGCCTGAAGGTAACACAGTGAATTAAGTTTGCTTCGGTCCATGTCCTCTGACACCGTAGAGGTTGTAGAGTGAGGGTAAACACCGGGTGGCATACGAAAAATAAGGTACCATGATACCATTGTATGGCACTGGCACAAATCATGTGTACAATCGAAGCACATACAAGAAAAGAATGAAGCATTACGTAATATTAGGAAGCACCAGGAAGCACAAAATTATGCTATCACAACTGATGTGGGACGCAATAGAAACATCAAAAATTGAATTCCGAAGCAAGAAATGATTGCTGTGAAGATTTGGATACAAAAATAAAGGAATCATGAGGAAATGTTTCCAGCAAACATTTTGTACAATAGAAACATATGTATTATCCCTGTTAGAAAAGATTGAAGGACATGTATGAATTAAAGAAGCATAATTAGCATTGTGTGGCATAAACCTGTGTACAATAGAAGCACATGTGAGCCTTGATGATGCATGGATGGAATCATGCAGACATGAATTCGTAAATTGGCGTGCTTGAAACCAAGATCTAGGTACCAAAAGAGCGACTACCGCGAGAGTATACTTTCTAGTTTTCTTGGCGTCGGATTCAGTAAAACCCTTCTTAATGAATGAATAGGGCAAAGTTTTTGCCCTTGTTGCGAAATAATGATGCTATCAATTACTATAACTTATTCGCCATAAAGATCAAGATGACTTTTGATACTATGATGCTATCTCATCAAATTACTCTCCCGCAAGCATATGTACTACAAAGACAAGGTAACGAATCTCGTGCCCGGATTTCACTGTTTTGAAACAATATGGCAATCTGGTCACCTGTACCGTACGTAGCCCTGCCATTGTGCAGGGAGTTGCCGCTGGAGGAGGTGGGAGCCAGGGAGGGCGGCCGAAGCCGGTGGAGACGCGACCATCAGGTGTATCAAATCGCCTGTCGAGCGCAGTCCAGCGCAGTCGCTGTACTAACCATGCGCCCGAGCAAACGACGAGTCGCCGACGGGAAGGAGCCATCGGACGAACGTGGCCGCCGCGGGAGGGGTTGGCCTAAGAGAGCCCCCAACACGTTTTTTCCAAACGATTTTTTCGCATCGGCGCATAAAAATGACCCAGTCACGTTTTCAGAAGTCTAATTTTTGCTGACTCGGGCCAAAATTGACGCCGGCGAATCCAGACCGAACCCGACGTGCTGGGGGGCGCTCGGGGGCGCCGGACGAAATGGTTTTGGCGCGAAAGAGTCGCGAGCTCGTCGAGTCAGCGACACTCGTCTCATCGTCCCACGAACCTCGGTTTTTCGCGGGGAATCAATGTCAAGGCTGCCGCCGGTCAGCCTTCCATTGATTCCTCACGGGGCGGCTCTTCACGGGTGGCGCGGCGCCGCCTACTCCCCGCCCCGGCCCCGCGTACACACGCCTCCCGACGGCTATAAAAAGCGTCGCCCCACCCCCGCTGTTGGCCACAGACGTCGTACTCTCTGTTTCTCTCCAGCGTCGCCGAACCACTTTGTCTCTCTCTCTCCGCCGTCGACGAACCTCTCCTCCATCTCAGCCCCATCCACGACAATGTGCGAGCGGTTCCCCGGCGACGGAGCGGCAGCCAACGGCTTCGGCCGCTGCTCGCTGCAGACGTGGGAGGCGTACCTGCTGTTCGAGGCGAACATTCCGGCGCCTCCAGACATGCGCGCTGGGCCGACAGGATGGAGGCTCAGCGTCGGAGGCGTCCTCATCCCCCCTGCCGGACGTCGTCGCGCGCCCCGATCACTTCGCCGACGAGGTCGACCGCGTTCGGTCGTCGCTGACCGAAGAGCAGCGCGCCTCCCTGCAGTACGCCGGCGACAACCACGAGGCGTGGGCGGCGTACTTCCAGCGCTGTCAGGAGCAATGCCTCGTCTCCACCAACGGGGCACCGGTGGTGGCGGGCGGCCGGTGGAACAGCGAGGGATGACGCCTGTGGTGGTCCGTCCCCGGCTAGACGCTCCGCGAGGTTGTCGCGCACCTCGAGGGCGGCAACGACCCGCCGCTCTCGTACCCTCGAGGACCGGCCGCCGCTCCGGTGCCCCGCCGCGGCGCCGGGCAATGAATGCCAAGGAGGTTCGTCTCCGGCTCGTCGTCCTCGTCCTGCTCCTCCTCCCACTCCTCGTCCCACTCCTCCGGCTCTCCGGCGGTGTTCGGCGTCAAGGCCGAGCTCGCGGCGGAGACCCCACTCGGCCGGCGCACCCGCCCGGCCGGCATCGTCATCAACGAAGGCGGCGGCCGCGCCTCGTCCTCGTCTCCTTCCCGACTCATCAAGCCGAAGACAGAGCTAGGGCTCCCCGCCGTGAAGGCGGAGCCCAGGCTCGCCCACGACATCAAGGAGGAGGCGCTGACGAGGCGGCCCTCAAATGGGCGCGTGACGACTGGCTGAAGGCGGAGAAGGAGCGCCAGTGCGCCGCCCTCGCGCGGTTCAAAGCTCGTCGCCGTGGCCGGGACGAGGGAGGCATCGTCGTCCTCGATGACAGCGACGACGACGACGATGCGCCGCCACCGCCTGTCCGCCATGGAGCCGTCGGGCAGGGGTCCAACACGGGAGGCCGCGCCATCAAGAAGAAGGCCGCCGCCGCCGACGAGGACGGCGGCGACGTCGACGACTTCGCCACGCTGATCGGCTTCTTCGCCACTTAGATTGCTTTTTTTAATAATTTATGTAAAACGCCGAACATGTTCAATATAAATATCAAGTTTGCCGAATTTTAGCCGAATTTTGCCGAATTCAAATTAAAAAAAAACGCGTCTGGGGACGACCCTGGGGTGACCGGCTGGGAACCCGCTCGCCCCTGCGCCGATTTTAGCGCCGCCACGCCCCCAGGGGCGCGTAAAATCGCTGCCTGGGGGCAAACGGCTGGAGATGCTCTAATCGCCACATGGCCGGGATGTCGGGCAATCATGGGTTAGTTACCGTAACTGTAGGGAATTGATAATTAATAAGGACATAAATAAAAAAAATAAGTGCCGTCAAGGATGGAGAAACAAATCGATGGTCGTGGAGGTTAAAAAAAAATCGATGGTCGTGGAGAAGTCTGATGGAAAGAAAAGATTTATATATTACTGACGTATAGTGTTTCCCATAAATAAACTCCAGTCAGACTACAACTCCAATCAAGCACGTATCCGAGAACGTGTGTGTATGGTTAGACGTGATTCCCGTACTTCCATGGCCATATATACACATCCCTTTGCCTCTTCTACTACCGTACTCTCTCACAGGTCACAACCGGCGAACAATTGACCTATTGTGAGTCTCCATTTCGAAACAGAGGACACCCTGTTCGACGGATTATGGCTGACGAAGAGCAGAACACCCCGAGGTAAGCTCGTCCACGGAACTTGTGCTGTAAATTTCCAGGTTATCTCATTCTACAGAATATTCATGGAACATTGCAATGTTGATATCTCTAGCACCTATGAATTGCAACTGGTTTAAATTTGACTGACTGTCTGCTTTTCATTTTCGAGCTACTCCCTCCGTCCAATAATATAAAATGTTTTTTACAATTCAAGTTGACATAAAAACCGTCTTACATTATGTGACATTAGTAATATATTTTAAGTATGCTAAGTTGGTCTCATCAGGTTTTGCTTGTCTGTAATAAGTTTGAGCAGTATGTATATATTTCACGGATGTGTCTAGGGCATGTGCCGTAGTTATTGCACATTCAAGCATAAAAACAAAAAAAACAGGAAAAAAAATACTAACACGAATCTTTGTATATGATCAATGACATAGGATTTAGATGTGCAAAATACATACTTATGATCTACTCCCTCCGTTCTAAATTATTCGTTACAGAAATGGATGTATCTAGAATTAAAATACATCTAGATACATCTATACCTGCGACAAGTAATTCGAAACAGAGGGAATAGAAGTATATTGCATATTCAAGTTGTATGTCATTAATTTTACATGAAGATTCGTGCACATATTTTTTCTTTTTCTTTTCTTTGGATTAATTACATGCCGAGCCAAGTTCAAAAAAAGAAGGAGAAATAAGCTCTTGCCGAGACAGAAACGCGAGCGCCGTCGCGCCCCCCCACCCCGACCCAAAATTCCCCTTGAAGCCGCCGCCGCCGCCGCCTCCTCCATCCCCGGCTGCCTCCCTGACCTGATCCACCGCGCGGCCGCCAGCCCTAGCTGCCCCGCCCCGCATACCCCCGCGATCTACTCTGAACTCCTCTAGGTCTAGGGCATAGCCTCCTCCGGCGCCGCCTGCCCCTGTTCCGAATCAATGGGCCGTCATCGTCCTGGTCAGGATGCCCCACCACCACCTCCTCCACCTCCTCCTCGTCTGGCTCCCCTTCCAACGCATTGCCAGGTACAATCTCAGCCACCCCGACCCAGCCCCAGTGTGCCTAGCCAGAGAGATACACTTCCTTCTGATTCGGTTGAAATCGGAAAGAGCCCTCAGAGTTATCTTTATGATCCCTCTACTGAATCTCGAGTGATAGTGACACCACAACCAAGACTGGTCTAAGCAAGCGTGGTCATCGATTTCATAATTCGCACTTTGTGATAAGGGTTTCTAGCAAAATAAACAACTTCTCAACTTCTGCTACTGTATGCTGTTTTTACCAGGGTTTCGAGCAGTGGTCGCTTTTCATTGGAGTCACAGTCGGATTTTAGCTCAAATAGGTGCTATATATTATAAGTTGCATCCAACATCATTTAGTGAAACCAGTAGACATAAAACGATTATCTATACTTTGCAATTTTCCACCATAATATACTGACCAGTTTTTGTTGACCTGCCAAGATTCGAATTACTATCGCTGGAAGAGGACGATGATGATTTACCGTCTCATCTGGCGGGTATACTTATTATTACCATCTTTCTCAATATTGTCGATATTTAGTTTACCCAAATGACAGTGTGAACGTTATTTATCATTGTTTTCCTCTTTCGCATATCTTTCTTCACCCATT
The DNA here is from genome assembly GCF_056163025.1 of Triticum urartu. NCBI lineage: Eukaryota > Viridiplantae > Streptophyta > Magnoliopsida > Poales > Poaceae > Triticum > Triticum urartu. The sequence goes on from NC_141873.1 coordinate 369,105,966, forward strand.
TTAGCCCTTAACCTTGTTGGCTCATTTTAGGCATGGTGCTGATAACAATGATGAACGAGATAGTGGTGAAGCTGCTGTTCTCGCTCGTCAACATAGGTAATTCTTTGGTTCTAGTTTAGTGTGAGAAGTACTATGCAGTAATGATTGTTTGAAGCCCCTCACTTTGAGTTCGTGGAATTCTGAATGTTTCAGTTAGATCAGGTCTTTTTCTACGCAAGTGAGCACTGCAACTAAATCTCGGCATGTCAAATGAAAAATTATTCAATCACTTGATTGTTATTTTAAACAGCACTGTACAGCGATTTGCATTTCCTTATATCTCTATTACTCACCGAAAGTGAAGGAGAAGTGGACTATTCACGTTCATACTTCTATGGACAATTGAGCGCAAAGAAATATTGTTTATTAGGACAGCGTTGCTCACAAATTTCGCCCAGGCATGGTAATATATAGGCTGCAAGTTAACAAAGTATGTAACAAACAAGACACTAACTACCTACAAACTCAAAAACACTCCAATTATGCCCACAACCAGATGTTGATCAACAAATGTGGGCAATATGCTTGGATGAAGCTTGGGGCTCATAAGCAAGCACACCGTAAGCTCCCCACGAAAGAACTACAAAAGCAGAAAATGCAAGAGATTAAAAGATAGGATCAATAGATGAGATAAATAATCCAAGATAAACAACTTAAGTGGACTCTTTTTTAATCGGTATTTGATAGCTAATTAAATTGTTTACCTTTGACCTCTCATATTCATCAGCCACCTACTTATCAAACTTGCTTTGTCATCACCTGGTTCCATGTGTAACATACTCACTGAACACGTCTAAGCTTGTGGCAATATCTTGCATTCTCCGGCTTACTTTTGAGGTCAAAGAACTCCGGCTTACTTTTGAGGTCAAAGAACTCCGGCTTACTTTTGAGGTCAAAAGAACTTATTTGTGTTCAAGAAGTGGCTGCCCCATACAACTTCACCTCCATTTGGTTGTCACACTCCTGGTCTGGCCTTGCCCCATCAAACACACATGCATTATGATGGCTCCAGTCGCGCCACATAGAGTATGACGAGCGGCCTCATTCTTATAACATTTCCCATCACTTGGTCAGCAACAGAGGCTAACCATGTCTTGAAATCATCATTTGCGGTCGACGTGATATTCTGCATGCAGTAAGGAGATCAGAGAAGGTTTCATCTTGCTGATCACAGAGAAGTCACCGTGCCTCACTAGCTGGTTAGCAATCCGACACGTTTGCCAGTTCAAAGAAATTTGTATGTGGGACTGCTATGTATAACGGAAAGGCTAAAAATCTGACGTCAGATTTTTACACATGGCAAATCAAATGTTTTTCATGGCAATATATGTTGGCGCGAGGATGGCAAATTTAGTTTGCAAGCACGGCAATTTCCTGGCAAAAAAAAAAAGAACTGGGGTGAATTTTCCATGCTCGTCAGCTAAACTTGCCATCCTCGGCAAACATAATTTGCCATGAAAAACGTTCGATCTGCCATGCCTAAAAATCTGATGTTCCCTAGATATCTCATATCTGGGTCCATGTGTAATGGGTGAAGTACTACCAAGTAGTCTTTCTGTAGTCGTCCTGCATCCCGATCGGAACGGGAGCGCTGCCGCTCGATCTGAAGCCAAACGTGCACAGAGGGTTTGACGAAAAAAATATCGAACCGTTTTTCTTCACTTACTGAGGACTGCGGGTTAAATTAGCCAAACACAGGGACTATTGTGTAAAAATGCCGCGACGGTGAGCGGACAGAAGCAATAGCCGCTTTATTTAACAAAAAAAGTAAAGATAAAGATTTGTCCATAATTCTCTTGTAAAAATATTTGTACTCGTTTATCAATAGGGTGCTTTTATGATTGATTATTCTCCTAAAATTGTTCGGAATCACTTGCAATCTGTTTCAGTTCTAATGATGGTAGTGACAATGATGTGGATATCGGAGATCCTTTTCTTACCGATAGATTTGGAAATTTGACAAGTTGGAGGTTGAGTGATTTGGAGGCAGCAGCAGATAATTATCTTGAAGATGAAGAAAGTGAAACAGAGGTAGAAGAAAAGAAATATTCCAAAAAGGAAATGCTAAAGCGTGATGCGGACCGTAAGAAACAGTACATGGAATATGCTTTACAGAAATATAACAATGACGAGGATCTTGCTGGGGTTTGTGCTCTTTCCTTATAAATTCGTAATTCTTTATTTCGAGCACATTTCCATGTTTTAATCTGAGAAATATTTTCAGGAGATGCGTTTTGTGTTTGATGAAAGTAAAGATGAAGTTTTCATTATTGAAGGAAACATGAACTTCTATGAACACTTCAACTTTACAGCTAAGCAGGCTGGTTCCACTGTTCTATTCTTTGCTGAAGTGATCCCAGACGAAGGAGAACTGTGTGATGTTCTTTGCTGCAAGCCTTTGGATTCTGATGACAATGGTATGCTTTCTTAATTGTACGTGACTACTAGTCATATAGTAGTGCCATATAACGGGTTGCATGAAATGTGCTGCTTTGCATTTACTAATATGTTAGGAACTGTTATTTGATGAACTGCTTTGCCTCTAGTTTGCATAGTCAATCTATTTATATGTACTTGCCGTGCTTGGATTGGATTTGTTAATCTTGGATATATAAAGCCATACAAAGTGACTCCTTAAGTAGTAGTATTACTGTAATTCGATTAATACGAATAGCTGAGCAAGTTTTTGTGTGTAAATTTACTACTGTTGTCTGATGTTTTGTCATGTGGGGATCAACATACAGCAGGTGTGGCGTAGATGGTTAGGTCTCCTAGATCTGCCACCTTACCAGTTGTTGTTTTCATATCTAGTCAGGATATGTGTCTGATTGGTACTCTACTTGATTTGTTCTTAGGCAAGAGCCTTACATAACATTGAATCCCTGTGCGTGTCAAAAAAATAGATACAGTTTTATTTGTATTCGAGTAGAGTCTTGCCTTAAGCCACCCTTCACATAAGGAGTCAATCACCATGTTTTGAATCTGTTATCTTCGGTTCTGTTTGCCGGTGATGACACTTCCGCTAGCGTCTAGTCGGTCCTCAAGCTCCTACTGGTGTGGGATAGGCTCTCAAATGAAGGAGCCATAACACCATGGTATTGGAGAGCATTATGTCTTGGCTTTGTGTTACAATGATCCATGGACGTCGCATGGAGCTCTGGCAGAACAGTAGGGTACTGCCCGCCAGCATCAACAGCAGGTGCAGGAGCGCATCGGCTATTTGGTCACCTGGATGGCACACTTCGGAGTCCATTGCCAAATCTTCCAGTTCACCGCGCACCGGGCTTGAATAAGGCTGTTCCCCTGAATCCAGTTCACCTTTGCACTCTTCCAACATCTAGAGGCAAAAGGGCATTCAAAATACAAATGGTCACGTGTCTCAAGTATCCCCGAGCTGCAAAGAACACAATTAGAATTGGAGTCTAGGTGCCAATATGCCCTCTGATGATTATAAATATCTGGTGTGCAATCTGTCCATAATCAAAGCCAGGCAAAAACCTTATGCTTGGGCTAGCACTTGCTCTTCCAAATCTTGGGGAAAATCGGGTCTGCTTGAAGACCATCAAACAGAAATTTATACAGTAGAAGTTAGCTGCAGGACTTAGCAAAACTAACCCTGAGCCCCGTAGCCTTAGCGAAATCCTCCAAAGTATTCATGAGAATCTGCATCCGACCAGATGAACCATTCATGATAACCAAGGTATCGTCTGCATATTGAACTATAGGAAAATCATGGCCGGGGATGTCAAGAGGAGCAGAGAGATGGCCACTCCTAAAATGATTATGTATCATAGATTATTTTGTTTATATGTTGGAAGCATGTATTTCGTTTTCCAACTTCCTTTACCAGCTGGTGAAACGGGCTAAATCAGGATTCCAGTTCTACTTAACATTCTGGTAATAGTGGAGAACACAGAGTTATATCCTGTTATTCTTGTTAACATTCTGGTAATACCATGAATGAATACCATGCATATGTGCGTGTTCTTTTACTTTCAGGAAATAATAATATGCATTGGGAAGTCTAGGATTTTACAATTCGAAAACCTAAGCATCCACCATATATTATATGAAAAGTGCTATGTATTTAGTGAGATAAGCAAGAGCAATCAATATATTTTCTCTGGCTATTCTCATTTCAGCTCGCTGCCCAATTGTGTAGTCATGCCGTCTATCTTCACACAGTAGCTATGATGTTGTAGACCTAAGTTTTGTAGCATATTGCTAAGTCATAAACTTAATATATTATTAAGATTTATATGCTTCAAATCATTCTCTCTTACGTCATGATATTGAAAAATGAAGTCAATATTTTTGTTTTTGAAGGACATTGCTTTGGTTGTAAGAATCAAGGTTCTGTGGACTTGAGGCATCCAGCTGGCGGAAGTTTGTATGTTGGAGGTCATGTGGATTGCGAGTTCCCATTTATGTGGGATAGTATCAGTGAGGTACTGTAAATCAAGTGACGTCTTTTTTCCCTGCTGTTTTCTTGCTACAGTTTTTCTATATACTGCATATATTTGGTTGTATATGTAGGACATGTATAATACGTCTTATGCATTTGATTGTATGTCACATTTTCAGGATGACAATGACTGAGGGAAGATTTCCTAGATGGCCATAAAGAATGTCTGATGGGGTTGTTGGTCTTCAATTATTCTCACTTTAACGTCCATGTGATGCTACTTATACTTTGAAAGGGCATGTATAACACCTTGCACTAGCAATAATTATACTTTCATAAAGCTTGACTGGGCCCATGTATCTTGCAGCGTGACTGGGCCGCACACCGTCCGATTTGTTTGAGGCAGCATATGCAACCATTCATAGATCCTTTCTCTTGTCTCGTGGTGGTATTCTGTGACCTTTTAGACATGTCTTGTGTGAAAATTTGGAACTATTGACTAGCAATTGTTTTAAATATTTTAATATTTGCGCTCACATTCATAGTTTCGTCTTTGGAAGTACTACTATTAGAGTATTTTAATCTAAGGATGCCACTACGCAGCGGAGCCGCACCAGCGCCTTCTCATGCGGCAGTTCTTCCACATGTATGCAAACTAATACATCAGCGTGACATCAACAAAGATTCCTTTAATTTTAAATATTAAGAAGTTTTGTCTAATACTTTCTCTGTTCGAAAATATAAGTCTTTTTAGAGATTTCAGTATGGACTATATATGGATGTATATAGACTTAGTTTAGAGTGTAACTAGCAAACATGCCTTGTGTGTTGCAATGGGATAGAAAAAATTACCTCATACACACTCTTGAGACATCCGTAAATCTCTTGAAATCTTGCACGATGCCACATGAAAAGCAACATGATAAGTGATGTTGCGTCTAAACATAAAGATGTGATGATTTTTGAAGTGTATTCAAGGTGTTTTCAATTTATAGACAATAAAAATATTTATCTAGTTGTAGGTATTTCTTTATGCATTTGTTGTGGTTCGTCCTCGGTGATGCCCAACAAATATTTGCATACAATGAAAATAACAAAGTATGTTTTATTAATTACTAATAACATATGCATAAGAGTATTATTTTTGTCTTCCTGATATATGTATTTTTATTTGTAATCCAAGTCAAGTCTTAATTTGGTTGCAAACATATTAGACAGCTCCATAGATAACAACCAATTTGAAAGGACATGCATACCAAATGTTCAAGGTTGTGTATCAACATTGATATTCTTAAAAAAATCATTATGAAAACAATCTAAAACAATATGAAAATTAAAGTCAAGCCGCTGGTTTACATAAACGCAACGTTGTACCTTTTTTATACATCAGAAACATTTTATATAGGCACATTTAATACTTCCCAATTTCATGGTCAACATTTTTCAAAACATATTTATTTTTTATGTCTACTTTTTCTATACACATTCTACTTTTTTGTATACATTAGGAACATGTTTTATAAACATGTTTAACACTGTCCAAATACATGATAATATTTTTGAAAACTTATATTGTTTTATGTCTACTTTGTTCCAAACACATTGTATAATACATTTTTCCTATACATACGAAACATTTTTCTATGCACATTTAACATTTTTAAATGCATGATAAACATTTTAAAAAAATTGAAAAATTATATGCACTGTACTTTTTTTTGTATATAATGGAAACATTTTTCCTATACAAGTTTGTCATTTCTTTAATGCATGATTAACATTTTCTAAAAGTTTTCATATATGTGATTTTTATAATTGAAATATTCAGAGTATTTCAAAATAAAGCCAAAAGAAAAATACAAAACAATGTTAATTTTTTTGAAAAAAGTACCCAGGTCTCCTAGGTGGAAGAGCATGCGTCCAGCCAGTCAGGCTGGCCATGCAGTTGTGACTTTTGGGGGGTCGTTGCCTATTGAATCAATAGTAACGACGGACTTATAATGAAAAAAAGCGAAACATTTTTCCTCACTTATATGTGTGGCATAGTGGGTACCTTGTGGCAACTTTAGGGGTTAATCTAATGACGGATGCGTAGAAGCAATAGCCCCTTTATTATTAGGTAGAGATTAGATCCCATGTTGACATGTTTCGTCAAAGAAAAAATTGTCGATAGTTGCCAGATTATGACTCACTTGGTTAGATTAAATTAACTCAGTTCCCAACCTTGTTTATATTCTAGTTGTCAGTTTTTAATTGTACTCAAGTTGCCATTTTTATTTCATATAGGTTGCCAAAAAAATTACACATTAGTTATCATTTTAATTCTGTCGAGTTGGCATTTTTATTTCAATATATAGCTTGTAGAAATACACACTAGTTGTCAATTTTAATTGTGCCAAGTTGCTATTTTTATTTCATATTAGCAAACATGTCCATGTGTTGAAAAATTACATCTCCTAACCTCATACCTGACGACATTAGCAGACTCCTTAAAATCCTTAATGCTGCCACACGAGAAATGATAAGTAGGTTGTAGTACTGCACTGCACTCTGACGCGTTGGGGATGTATCTGGTGCACTGGGGCAATTTGTGCTACCGGTGCACCGGTCGCCTGTTGCACATTCAAAAATATTTGAAAAAACCCGAAAAAAAATTAGTGCATCGATACAACATGAATGTACATTGTCACAAAATACAAATCAAAATTCGAAACATTGCTCGAGATACAAAAATAACAAATTTGACACTGAATAGTACATAACATAAGTTGGGCTTGAGTTTTGGCCCATTAGCACATTGACGTCAAATTTGTCATTTTTGTATCTTGAGCATTGTTTTGAATTTTGATTTGAATTTTTGTGACAACATACATTGATGTTGTATTGACATACTAAATTTTTTTCGATTTTTTTTGAACATTTTTGAATGTGCAACGGTGTCCGGTGCACCGGTAGCACCAATTGCCTTGGTGCACCAGATACGTCCCCCTGGCCTGTTTGAGTCTGACCGACCCGACAATATGAAAGGCATACCAAGTTTGCGGGAGCAGAGTGAAGGCTCGCTGCACCAATCTCTCTAATGGCAATTTGAACTAAAACCACGACACTTATTTTGGATTGGAGGGAGTGTTAGTTCACCCTACTCATCCTGCTAGTGTATTTTGGCTCTCGCGGCTTATCGTCTCCACCAACTTTGCAAGGTTACTTGTGCGGGTATGTGGCGATTGTCGCTCACGAGGTCCTAACGTGACACAACGTTGTCGGGTGCGTCTCGGCGTGTGGGAGTTTTTTTTGTTGGGGTGGGGGGGGGGGGGGTAGGGGAGGGAGGTGGGTGATATATTTTAATAATCTGTGCACTGTAGTTTTTGCTAATTATGTGTCCTAATCTTTCATTTGACTGTGAGCATGTTAGTGCTTTTTAAACACTTTTTATACATGATTTCTCTTTGAGTCGCATATATGGATTTTTTAAGAAAGGAGGCGCTTACCCGGCTTTAGTGAATTGGAGCCCTTAAAGCATTGTCAACCAAAGTAGTAGAAAAGAGAAAATAAAACGTTCAATATAGACTCAAGGGCCAAGGCACAAGGCCGAATCCAAACAAAGATAACTGATAAATATATAGCGAAGATAAATAGCATCACGCAGATGCATAGTCAGCCTCCCTGTAGACCAGCAGCCTCCTTGTGATGCCAAAGCTTTAACGTAAGAGGCCGTAGCTTGTTCAAAATCTCCTCAATGATGGACGCATCCATCGCCTTGCTTAGAAGCTTTCATAGCTGCAAGAAAATTGTTATTTTGTTTCTAATATGCCAAAGGGCCCAAGACATGGCCGCGAAGATTAGCCACGTAATCCTACAAGAACATCAGGACATTCTAGAGGCTAGAGTATGAAACCCTCCAAATGATGTCGGTGCCTAGCTGCATCCGGTGATATCGCGGACACAACCCCATAAAATTGCGTAAGGATGCACTTGAAGAATATGTGGTCAATATCCTCAATTGTTCCACAAAATGGACACTGGCCGTCCCTTGCAACGTGGCGCCTTTGAACTTCCACACCCGTCGGCAGCATGTTCCTCACTAGTTTCCATAGGAAGATTTTAACTTTTGTTAGGATTCGCGCCCGCCAAATATCCATTGCTTGGAAAGGAGCAACGCTGTGATGCAAGGCGCACTATAAGGAACTAACTGTGAACTGACCGGAAGGCTCAAGTTTCCAACGAAATGTGTCGGGTTCCAATGAAGCGGAGATGGTGCACAATACATTTGCTAACTGTTCCCATTCTTCAACCTTTAGGGATCCAAGAGAATGGCGGAATTGTGGACACTACTGTCCATTCCTCCAATTCTCGCTAACCAACATGTTCGGGATTGTAGTAATAGCAAACAACCTGGAAAAGCCGTGGCAAGTGGGACCGGGCCTAACCAGACGCCTAACCAGAAGATGGTGGATTTGTCGTTACCAATAGAGTGAACAACACCCACACGCAGAAGGTGTCTATTCTTCACTATTGATTTCCAGGATTGGGAGCCGTTTCCACATGAAGCCATTGATACCGGAGCATGCTGTAAGTATTTGTGTCGGATAATATCCAACCACAGGCCACCTTGACCCGTAAGCATTTTCCAAGCCCATTTGGTCACGAGGCACCAATTCATATGTTTGGTATTCACTATACCGAGGGCCCCAACCTCCTTTGGTGCACAAATGGTACTCCAATGAACTATGTGGTATTTCTGCTCCCTAGTTCTTTACGCCAAAAGAATCGAGACTGTACCGTATCAACTTTTGCATGAACCCCATCTTGGAGTAAAAATAATCCCATTGTAAACATTGGTAGGCTCGATAGACAAGAGTTGATCAAAGTTGTTTTCACTCTTGTTTGACTGATATTTTCCTACCCTCGGCTCCACTCGCTCGGCCACGCGGTTAGTAATAAAGAGGAAGTCCTCGATGGTTAGGTGTTTCTTTGTTTGCAGCATACCCAAATATTTGAAAATGGGATGCAAATATTACCAGCAAAAAGTAGACATGAAAATGCTCCCAAATGATATACAAAGTTTGTTCATGTGATGCTTGGTTGTTTTTATACAAAATTCACAAAGTGGCACTTTCTGATAAGATGCCATGCAACAAAACTTGCTCAAAACACAAAATTAATTCCAGGAATGGATTTGTTGGATTTTTCTACCCCAGAATGATATAATATGCACATGTTACTGCAGGAAAAATGCGACATTGATTCAAAAAGATTAATACCATATGTGATAAATGCACATATGCCAGATTTGGAATATCATGAAAATACAAAAAAACAGAATATGTGAAAAAAATGCTAAGCGCACCCAGGCTCCACCCAACAATCAAATTGACAGGTGTTGGGAAACGTTGCATGGAAAACAAAAAAAAATCTACGCACATGCAAGATCTATCCATGGAGATGCATAGCTATGAGAGGGGAGAGTGTGTCTACGTACCCTCGTAGACCGTTTAGCGGAAGCGTTTATCCACGTGGTTGATGTAGTCGTACACCTTCACGATCTGCCCGATCAAGTACCGAACACACGGCACCTCCGCGTTCAGCACATGTTCAACTCGATGACGTCCTCGCCTTCTTGATCCAGCAAGACAGGAAAAGTAGTAGATGAGTTCCGGCAGCACGACGGCGTGGTGACGGTGGTGATGCAACTATCTTCGCAGGGCTTCATCGAGCAATACGGAAATATGATCGAGGACAAACTAGAGGGAGAGGAACGCCGCACACGGTTAGGGAATCGTGGTGTGTGTGTGTTGCCCCTCTCCCTCCAATATACATAGGTGGGGGAGGGAGGAGGGAAGGCAGCCTAGGGTTCCCCCAAGGGGCCGGCGGCCACCTTGGGCGCCTGCCCTGGCCGCGCCCCTCTTCCTTCTTGGGCGCGCGCGGGGAAGGCAGGAGAGGGTGGCGCCCCCCTTTCCTTTCTCTTAGGTGGAGGGAAGGCAGGAGGGGCTAGCCCTCCCCCCTTTCCTTCCCTAGGGCCGGTGGCCAGGGAGAGGGCGCGCTAGCCCCCTTGTGGGCTGGTGTGTGTGCCTCCCCTTGGGCCATTAGGCCCATATACCTCCCGGGGCCTCCCGGAACCCCTTCCGGCGATCCGATGACTACTCGATACATTTCGAAACCTTTCCGGTGACCAAATAGCATCGTCCCATATATCAATATTTACCTCCGGACCATTACAGAGCTCCTCGTCATGTCCGTGGTATCATCTAGGACTCCGAAGAACATTCGGTCATCAACTCACATAACTCATACAATACTATATTGTCAACGAACATTAAGCGTGCGGACCCTACGGGTTCGATAATGATGTAGACATGACTGAGACATCTCTTCGGTCAATAACCAATAGCAGGACCTGAAGGAAATATGCCCTAGAGGCAATAATAAAGTTATTATTTATTTGCTTATATCATGATAAATGTTTATTATTCATGCTAGAATTGTATTAACCGGAAACATAATACATGTGTGAATACATAGACAAACAGAGTGTCACTAGTATGCCTCTACTTGACTAGCTCGTTGATCAAAGATGGTTATGTTTCCTAACCATAGACATGAGTTTTCATTTGATTAACGGGATCACATCATTAGGAGAATGATGTGATTGACTTGACCCATTCCGTTAGCATAGCACTTGATCGTTTAGTTTGTTGCTATTGCTTTCTTCATGACTTATACATGTTCCCATGACTATGAGATTATGCAACTCCCGTTTACCGAAGGAACACTTTGTGTGCTACCAAACGTGACAACGTAACTGGGTGATTATAAAGGTGCTCTACAGGTGTCTCCGAAGGTACTTGTTGGGTTGGCGTATTTCGAGATTAGGATTTGTCACTCCAATTGTCGGAGAGGTATCTCTGGGCCTACTCGGTAATGCACATCACTTAAGCCTTGCAAGCATTGCAACTAATGAGTTAGTTGCGGGTTGATGTATTACGGAATGAGTAAAGAGACCTGCCGGTAACGAGATTGAACTAGGTATTGAGATACCGACGATCGAATCTCGGGCAAGTAACATACCGATGACAAAGGGAACAACACGTATGTTGTTATGCGGTTTGACCGATAAAGATCTTCGTAGAATATGTGGGAGCCAATATGAGCATCCAGGTTCCACTATTGGTTATTGACCGGAGACGTGTCTCGGTCATGTCTACATAGTTCTCGAACCCGTAGGGTCCGCACGCTTAAAGTTCGATGACGGTTATATTATGAGTTTATGTGTTTTGATGTACCGAAGGAGTTCGGAGTCCCGGATGAGATCGGGGACATGACGAGGAGTCTCGAAATGGTCAAGATGTAAAGATCGATATATTGGACGACTATATTCGGACATCGGAAAGGTTCCGAATGATTCGGGTATTTTCGGGAGTACCGGGGAGTTACGGGAATTCGTATTGGCCTTAATGGGCCATACGGGAAAGGAGAGAAAGGCCTCAAAGTGTGGCCGCACCCCTCCCCATGGGCTGGTCCGAATTGGACTAGGGAGGGGGGGGGGCGCCCCCTTCCTTCCTTCTCCTTTTCCCTTCCCTTTCCTTCCCTCATACTCCTACTACTTAGAAGGGCTCCTAGTTCTACTAGGAAAGGGGGAATCCTACTCCCGGTGGGAGTAGGACTCCCCTAGGGCGCGCCGTAGAGAGGGCCGGCCCTCCCCCTCCTCCACTCCTTTATATACGGGGGCAGGGGCACCCCAAAGACACAACAATTGATCTCTTGATCTCTTAGCCGTGTGCGGTGCCCCTCTCCACCATAACCCACCTCGGTCATATCGTAGCGGTGCTTAGGCGAAGCCCTGCGTCGGTAGAACATCATCATCGTCACCACGCCGTCGTGCTGACGGAACTCTCCCTCAAAACTTGGCTGGATCGGAGTTCGAGGGACGTCATCGAGTTGAACGTGTGCAGAACTCGGAGGTGCCATGCGTTCGGTACTTGATCGGTCGGATTGTGAAGACGTACGACTACATCAACCGCGTTGTGCTAATGCTTGCGCTTTCGGTCTACAAGGGTACGTGGACAACGCTCTCCCCTCTCATTGCTATGCATCACCATGATCTTGCATGTGCGTAGGATTTTTTTTGAAATTACTACGTTCCCCAATAGTGGCATCCGAGCCAGGTTTTATGCGTAGATGTTATATGCACGAGTAGAACACAAGTGAGTTGTGGGCGTTATAAGTCATACTGCTTACCAGCATGTCACACTTTGGTTCGGCGGTATTGTTGGATGAAGCGGCCCGGACCGACATTACGCGTACGCTTATGCGAGACTGGTTTTACCGCCGTGCTATGCACACAGGTGACCAGCGGGTGTCAGTTTCTCCAACTTTAGTCGAACCGAGTGTGGCTACGCCCGGTCCTTGAGAAGGTTAAAACAGCACTAACTTGACAAACTACCGTTGTGGTTTTCGATGTGTAGGTAAGAACGGTTCTTGCTCAGCCCGTAGCAGCCACATAAAACTTGCAACAACAAAGTAGAGGACGTCTAACTTGTTTTTGCAGGGCATGTTGTGATGTGATATGGTCAGATATGATGCTAAATTTTATTGTATGAGATGATCATGTTTTGTAACCGAGTTATCGACAACTGGCAGGAGCCATATGGTTGTCGCTTTATTGTATACAATACAATCGCGCTGTAATGCTTTACTTTATCACTAAGCGGTAGCGATAGTCGTGGAAGCATAAGATTGGCGAGACGACAACGATGCTACGATGGAGATCAAGGTGTCGTGCCGGTGACGATGGTGATCATGATGGTACTTCGGAGATGGAGATCACAAGTACAAGATGATGATGGCCATATCATATCACTTATATTGATTGCATGTGATGTTTATCTTTTATGCATCTTATCTTGCTTTGATTGACGGTAGCATTATAAGATGATCCCTCACTAAATTATCAAAGTATAAGTGTTCTCCCTGAGTATGCACCGTTGCGAAAGTTCTTCGTGCTGAGACACCACGTGATGATCGGGTGTGATAGGCTCTACGTTCAAATACAACGGGTGCAAAACAGTTGCACACGCGGAATACTCGGGTTAAACTTGACGAGCCTAGCATATAACAGATATGGCCTCGGAACACGGAGACCGAAAGGTCGAGTGTGAATCATATAGTAGATATGATCAACATAGTGATGTTCACCATTGAAACTACTCCATCTCACGTGATGATCGGACATGGTTTAGTTGATATGGATCACGTGATCACTTAGAAGATTAGAGGGGTGTCTGTCTAAGTGGGAGTTCTTAAGTAATATGATTAATTGAACTTTAATTTATCATGAACTTAGTCCTGATAGTATTAGCATATCTATGTTGTAGATCAATAGCTCGCGTTTAGCTCTCCTGTTTTATTTTTGATATGTTCCTAGAGAAAACTAAGTTGAAAGATGTTAGTAGCAATGATGCGTATTGGATCCGTGATCTGAGGTTTATCCTCATTGCTGCACAGAAGAATTATGTCCTTAATGCACCGCTAGGTGACAGACCTATTGCAGGAGCAGATGCAGACGTCATGAACGTTTGGCTACCTCAATATGATGACTACTTGATAGTTTAGTGCACCATGCTTAACAGCTTAGAATCGGGACATCAAAGACGTTTTGAACGTCATGGATCATATGGATGTTCCAGGAGTTGAAGTTAATATTTCAAGCAAATACCCGAGTTGAGAGATATGAAGTCTCCAACAAGTTCTATAGCTAAAAGATGGAGGAGAATAGCTCAAGCAGTGAGCAAGTGTTCAGATTGTCTGGGTACTACAATCGCTTGAATCAAGTGGGAGTTAATCTTACAGATAAAATAGTGATTGACAGAATTCTCTAGTCACCACCACCAATTTAGTAGAACTTCGTGATGAACTATAGTATGCAAGGGATGATGAAAACGATTCCCGAGCTTTTCATGATGATGAAATCGATGAAGGTAGAAATCAAGAAAGAGCACCAAGTGTTGATGATTAACAAGACCACTAGTTTCAAGAAAAGGGCAAAGGGAAAGAAAGGGAACTTCAAGAAGAACGGCAAGCAAGTTGCTGCTCAAGTGAAGAAGCCCAAGTCTGGTCCTAAGCCTGAGACTAAGTGCTTTTACTGCAAAGGGACTGGTCACTAGAAGCGGAACTGCCCCAAGTATTTGGCAGATAAGAAGGATGGCAAAGTGAACAAAGGTATATTTGATATACAGATTATTGATGTGTATTTTACTAGTGTTCGTAGCAACCCCTCAGTATTTGATACTGGTTCAGTTGCTAAGAGTAGTAACTCGAAACGGGAGTTGCAGAATGAACAGAGACTAGTTAAGGGTGAAATGACGATGTCTGTTGGAAGTGGTTCCAAGATTGATATGATCATCATCGCACACTCCCTATACTTTCGGGATTAGTGTTGAACCTAAATAAGTGTTATTTGGTGTTTGCGTTGAGCATGAATATGATTTGATCATGTTTATTGCAATACAATTATTCATTTAAGTAAGAGAATAAATTGTTGTTCTATTTACATGAATAAAACCTTCTATGGTCATACACCCAATGAAAATGGTTTGTTGGATCTCGATTGTGGTGATACACATTTTCATAATATTGAAGCCAAAAGATGCAAAGTTAATAATGATAGTGCAACTTATTTGTGGCACTGCCGTTTAGGTCATATTGGTGTAAAGCGCATGAAGAAAATCCATGCTGATGGGCTTTTGGAATCACTTGATTATGAATCCGTTGATGCTTGCGAACCATGCCTCATGGGCAAGATGACTAAGACTCCGTTCTCTGGAACAATGGAGCAAGCAAAAGATTTGTTGGAAATCATACATACTGTTGTATGTGGTCCGATGAATATTGAGGCTCGCGGCAGGTATCATTATTTTCTGATCTTCACAGATAATTTGAGCAGATATGAGTATATCTACTTGATGAAACACAAGTCTGAAAAGTTCAAAGAATTTCATAGTGAAGTGGAAAATCATCGTAATAAAAATAAAAGTTTCTACGATATGATCGCATAAGTAAAATATTTGAGTTACGAGTTTGGCCTTCAGTTAAAACAATGTGGAATAGTTTCACAAAATCATGCCACCTGGAACACCACAGCATAATGGTGTGTCCAAACATCATAACCGTACTATTATTGGACATAGTGCAATCTATGATGTTTCTTACCGATTAATCACTATAGTTTGGGGTTATGCATTGGAGACAGCTGCATTCACGTTAAAAAGGGCACCATCTAAATCCGTTGAGGTGACACCATATGAACTGTGGTTTGGCAAGAAACCAAAGTTGTCGTTTCTTAAAGTTTGAGGTTGCAATGCTTATGTGGAAAAGTTTCAACCTGATAAGCTCAAACCCAAATCGGAGAAGTGTGTCTTCATAGGATACCCAAAAGAAAATGTTGGGTACACCTTCTATCACAGATCCAAAGGCAAGTTATTCATTATTGAGAATGGATCCTTTCTAGAGAAGGAGTTTCTCTCGAAAAAAGTGAGTGGGAGGAAAGTAGAACTTGATGAGGTAACTGTACCCGCTCCCTTATTGGAAAGTAGTTCATCACAGAAATCTGTTTCTGTGACACCTACACCAATTAGTGAGGAAGCTAATGATGATGATCATGTAACTTTAGATCGAGTTACTACCGAACCTCGTAGGTAAACCGGAGTGTGATCTGCACCAGAGTGGTACGGTAATCCTGTTCTAGAGGTCATGTTACTTGACCAGGACGAGCCTACGAACTATGAGGAAGCAATGATGAGCCCAGATTCCGCGAAATGGCTTGAGGCCATGAAATCTGAGATGAGATCCATGTATGAGAACAAAGTATGGACTTTGATTGACTTGCCCATTGATCGGCGAGCCATTGATATTAAATGGATCTTCAAGAGGAATACGGACGCTGATAGTAGTGTTACTATCTACAAAGCTAGAATTGCCGCAAAAGGTTTTCGACAAGTTCAAGGTGTTGACTACGATGAGAGTTTCTCACTCGTATCTATGCTTAAGTCTATCCGAATCATGTTAGCAATTGCCACATTTTATGAAATCTGGCAAATGGATAAACAAAACTACAGTCCTTAATGGATTTATTAAAGAAGAGTTGTATATGACGCAACAAGAAAGTTTTGTCAATCCTAAAGGTGCTAACAAAATATGCAAGCTCTAGCGATCCATCTATGGACTGGTGCAAGCATGTCGGAGTTGGAATATACGCTTTGATAAGTTGATCAAAGCATATAGTTTTATACAGACTTGTGGTGAAGCTTGTATTTACAAGAAAGTGAGTGGGAGCACTACAACATTTCTAATAAGTATATGTGTATGACATATTGTTGATCGGAGATAATGTAGATTTATTCTGCAAAGCATAAAGGAATGTTTGAAAGGAGTTTTTCAAAGAAAGACCTCGGTGAAGCTGCTTACATATTGAGCATCAAGATCTATAGAGATAGATCAAGATGCTTGATAAGTTTTTCAATGAGTACATACCATGACAAGATTTTGAAGTAGTTCAAAATGGAACAATCAGAGAAGGAGTTCTTGCCTGTGTTACAAAGGTGTGAAGTTGAGTAAGACTCAAAACCCGACCACGGCAGAAGATAGAGAGAGAATGAAAGTCATTCCCTATGCCTCAGCCATAGGTTCTATAAAGTATGCCATGCTGTGTACCAGATCTATTGTATACCCTACACTGTTTTTAGCAAGGGAGTACAATAGTGATCTAGGAGTAGATCACTGGACAACAGTCAAAATTATCCTTAGTGGAATAAGGATATGTTTCTCGATTATGGAGGTGACAAAAAGGTTCGTCGTAAAGGGTTACGTCGATGCAAATTTTGACACTGATCCAGATGACTCTAAATCTCAATCTGGATTCATATTGAAAGTGGGAGCAATTAGCTAGAGTAGCTCCGTGCAGAGCATTGTTGACATAGAAATTTGCAAAATACTTACAGATCTGAATGTGGCAGACCCGTTGACTAAACTTCTCTCACAAACAAAACATGATCACACCTTAGTACTCTTTGGGTGTTAATCACATAGCGATGTGAACTACATTATTGACTCTAGTAAACCCTTTGGGTGTTGGCCACATGTCGATGTGAACTATGGGTGTTAATCACATGGTGATGTGAACTATTAGTATTAAATCACATGGCGATGTGAACTAGATTATTAACTCTAGTGCAAGTGGGAGACTGAAGGAAATATGCCCTAGAGGCAATAATAAAGTTATTATTTATTTCCTTATATCATGATAAATGTTTATTATTCATGCTAGAATTGTATTAACTTGAAACATAATACATGTGTGAATACATAGACAAACAGAGTGTCACTAGTATGCCTCTACTTGACTAGCTCGTTGATCAAAGATGGTTATGTTTCCTAACCATAGACATGAGTTGTCATTTGATTAACGGGATCACATCATTAGGAGAATGATGTGATTGACTTGACCCATTCTGTTAGCATAGCACTTGATCATTTAGTTTGTTGCTATTGCTTTCTTCATGACTTATACATGTTCCTATGACTATGAGATTATGCAACTCCCGTTTACTGGAAGAACACTTTGTGTGCTACCAAACGCCACAACGTAACTGGGTGATTATAATGGTGCTCTACAGGTGTCTCCGAAGGTACTTGTTGGGTTGGCGTATTTCGAGATTAGGATTTGTCACTCCGATTGTCGAAGAGGTATCTCTGGGCCCACTCGGTAATGCACATCACTTAAGCCTTGCAAGCATTGCAACTAATGAGTTAGTTGCGGGTTGATGTATTACAGAACGAGTAAAGAGACCTGCCGGTAACGAGATTGAACTAGGTATTGAGATACCGACGATCGAATCTCGGGCAAGTAACATACCGATGACAAAGGGAACAACGTATGTTGTTATGCGGTTTGACTGATAAAGATCTTCGTAGAATATGTGGGAGCCAATATGAGCATCCAGGTTCCGCTATTGGTTATTGAACGGAGACGTGTCTCGGTCATGTCTACATAGTTCTCGAACCCGTAGGGTCCGCACGCTTAAAGTTCGATGACGGTTATATCATGAGTTTATGTGTTTTGATGTACCGAAGGAGTTCGGAGTCCCGGATGAGATCGGGGACATGACGAGGAGTCTCGAAATGGTCGAGACGTAAAGATCGATATATTGGATGACTATATTCGGACATCGGAAAGGTTCCGAGTGATTCGGGTATTTTCGGGAGTACCGAGGAGTTACGGGAATTCGTATTGGGTCTTAATGGGCCATACGGGAAAGGAGAGAAAGGCCTCAAATTGTGGCCGCACCCCTCCCCATGGGCTGGTCCAAATTGGACTTGGGAGGGGGGGGGGCGCCCCCTTCCTTCCTTCTCCTTTTCCCTTCGCTTTCCTTCCCTCATACTCCTACTACTTGGAAGGGCTCCTAGTTCTTCTAGGAAAGGGGGAATCCTACTCCCGGTGGGAGTAGGACTCCCCTAGGGCGCGCCATAGAGAGGGCCGGCCCTCCCCCTCCTCCACTCCTTTATATATGAGGGCAGGGGCACCCCAAAGACACAACAATTGATCTCTTGATCTCTTAGCCGTGTGCGGTGCCCCTCTCCACTATAATCCACCTCGGTCATATCGTAGCAGTGCTTAGGCGAAGCCCTGCGTCAGTAGAACATCATCATCGTCACCACGTCGTCGTGCTGACGGAACTCTCCCTCAAAGATCGGCTGGATCGGAGTTCGAGGGACGTCATCGAGTTGAACGTGTGCAGAACTCGGAGGTGCCGTGCGTTCGGTACTTGATCGGTCGGATCGTGAAGACGTACGACTACATCAACCGCGTTGTGCTAACGCTTCCGCTTTCGGTCTACAAGGGTACGTGGACAACACTCTCCCCTCTCGTTGCTATGCATCACCATGATCTTGCGTGTGCGTAGGATTTTTTTTGAAATTACTACGTTACCCAACAGGACCTGGATGCCCATATTGGTTCCTAAATATTCGACGAAGATCTTTATCAGTTTAACCTTATGACAACATACGTAATTTCCTTTGTCTGTCGGTATGTTACTTGCCCAAGATTCGATCGTTGGTATCTCCATACCTAGTTCAATCTCGTTACCAGCAAGTCTCTTTACTCGTTCTGTAATAAATCATCTCGTAACTAAATCCTTAGTCACTTTGCTTGCAAGCTTCTTATGATGTGTATTACCGAGAGGGCCCAGAAATACTGCCACCTCTTGAGCATTGCGTTGGTTTTCCCTTGAAGAGGATAAGGTGATGCAATAAAGCAGCGTAAGTATTTCCCTCAGTTTTTGAGAACCAAGATATCAATCCAGTAGGAGACCACACGCGAGTCACCTTGTAGCTACACAAACAAATAAGAACCTCGCAACCAACGCGATAAAGGGGTTGTCAATCCCTTCACGACCACTTGCAAGAGTGAGATCTGATAGAGATAATAATAATAGGATAAATATTTTTGGTATTTTTATGATATAGATTGAAAGTAAAGATTGCAAAATAAAATAGATTGGAAACTTGTATGATGGAAAATAGACCCGGGGGCCATAGGTTTCACTAGTGGCTTCTCTCAAGATAGCATTAGTATTACGGTGGGTGAACAAATTACTGTCGAGCAATTGATAGAAAAGAGAATAATTATGAGAATATCTAGGCATGATCATGTATATAGGCATCACGCCCGAGACAAGTAGACCGACTCCTACCTGCATCTACTACTATTACTCCACACATCGACCCCTATCTAGCATGCATCTAGAGTACTAAGTTCATAAGAACAGAGTAATGCCTTAAGCAAGATGACATGATGTAGAGGGATAAACTCATGCAATATGATATAAACCCCATCTTTTTATCCTCGATGGCAACAATACAATACGTGTCGTTTCCCCTACTGTCACTGGGATCAAACACCGCAAGATTGAACCCAAAGCTAAGCACTTCTTCCATTGCAAGAAAGATCAATCTAGTAGGCCAAACCAAACTGATAATTCAAAGAGACTTGCAAAGATAAACCAATCATACATAAAAGAATTCAGAGAAGAATCAAATATTGTTCATAGATAATCTGGATCATAAACTCACAATTCATCGGATCTCGACAAACACACCGCAAAAGAAGATTACATCGAATATATCTCCAAGAAAATCGAGGAGAACTTTGTATTGAGATCCAAAGAGAGAGAAGAAGCCATCTAACCACTAGCTATGGACCCTAAGGTCTGAAGTAAACTACTCACACATCACCGGAGGGGCCATGGAGTTGATGTAAAGGCCCTCCGTGATCAATGCCCCCTCCGGCGGAGCTCCGGAAAAGGCCCCAAGATGGGATCTCTTGGGTACAGAAGGTTGCGGCAGTGGAATTAGATTTTCGTGGTGCTCCTGGGTGTTTGCAGGGTACGTGGACTTATATAGGAGGAAGAAGTAGGTCGGTGGAGCAACGAGGGGCCCACGAGGGTGGAGGGCGCGCCCCCTGCCTCGTGGCCTCCTCGATTATTTCTTGACACCCACTCCAAGTATCCTGGATCACGTTCGTTGAGAAAATCACGTTCCCGAAGGTTTCATTCCGTTTGGACTCCGTTTGATATTCCTTTTCTGCGAAACACTGAAATAGGCAAAAAAACAGCAATTTGGGCTGGGCCTCCGGTTAATAGGTTAGTCCCAAAAATGATATAAAAGTGTTAAATAAATCCCATTAACATCCAAAATAGATAATATAATAGCATGGAGCAATCAAAAATTATAGACACATTGGAGACGTATCAAGCATCCCCAAGCTTAATTCCTGCTCGTCCTCGAGTAGGTAAATGATAAAAAAAGAATTTTTGATGTGGAATGCTTTCTAACATATTTCTCAATGTAATTTTTCCTTATTGTGGTATGAATGTTCAGATCCGAAAGATTCAAGATAAACGTTTAATATTGACATAAAAATAATAATAATACTTCAAGTATACTAACTAAGCAATCATGTCTTCTCAAAATAACATGGCCAAAGAAAGTTATCCCTACAAAATCATATAGTCTGGCTATGCTCTATCTTGACCACACAAAATATTTAAATCATGCACAACCCCGATTGTTTCATATAGTCTGGCCAAGCAATTGTTTCATACTTTTGATGTTCTCAAACTTTTTCAATCTTCACGCAATATATGAGCGTGAGCCATGGATATATCACTATATGTGGAATAGAATGGTGGTTGTGGAGAAGACAAAAAGGAGAAGATAGTCTCACATCAACTAGGCGTATCAACGGGCTATGGAGATGCCCATCAATAGATATCAATGTGAGTGAGTAGGGATTGCCATGCAACGGATGCACTAGAGCTATAAGTGTATGAAAGCTCAACAAAAGAACTAAGTGGGTGTGCATCCAACTTGCTTGCTCATGAAGACCTAGGGCAATTTTGAGGAAGCCCATCATTGGAATATACAAGCCAAGTTCTACAATGTAAAATTCCCACTAGTATATAAAAGTGATAACATAGGAGACTCTCTATCATGAAGATCAAGGTGCTACTTTGAAGCACAAGTGTGTTAAAGGATAGTAACATTGTCCCTTCTCTCTTTTCTCTCATTTTTTATTTGGCTTCCTTTATTTTTCTTTTTGGCCTTTTTTTTAGTTTTTCTTTCGGAGTCTCATCCCGACTTGTGGGGGAATCATAGTCTCCATCATCCTTTCCTCACTGGGACAATGCTCTAATAGTGATGATCATCACACTTTAATTTACTTACAACTCAAGCATTACAACCCAATACTTAGAACAAAATATTACTCTATGTGAATGCCTACGGCGGTGTACCGGGATGTGCAATGATCCACGAGTGACATGTATGGAATTATGAACGGTGGCTTTGCCACAAATACGATGTCAACTACATGATCATGTAAGCAATATGACAATGATGAAGCGTGTCATAATAACGGAACGATGGGAAGTTGCATGGCAATATATCTCGGGATGGCTATGGAAATGCTATAATAGGTAGGTATGGTGGCTTTTTTGAGGAAGGTATATGGTGGGTTTATGGTACCGGCGAAAGTTGCGCGATACTAGAGAGGCTAGCAATGGTGGAAGGGTGAGAGTGCGTATAATCCATGGACTCAACATTAGTCATAAAGAACTCACATACTTATTGCAAAAATCTATTAGTTATCGAAACAAAGTATTACGTGAATGCTCCTAGGGGGATAGATTGGTAGGAAAAGACCATCGCTCGTCCCCGAGCGCCACTCATAAGGAAGACAATCAATAAATAAATCATGCTCCGACTTCGTCACATAACGGTTCACCATACATGCATGCTATGGGAATCACAAACTTCAACACAAGTATTCCTCAAATTCACAACTACTCAACTAGAATGACTCTAATATCACCATATCCATATCTCAAAACAATTATCAAGTATCAAACTTCTCATAGTATTCAATGCACTTCTATGAAAGTTTTTATATTATTCCTAAAAGCAAATTTCCATGTTGTTCTAAAGGACTCTCAAAATAATATAAGTGAAGCATGAGAGATCAATTATTTCTATAAAATAAAACCACCGCCGTGCTCTAAAAGATATAAGTGAAGCACTAGAGCAAAAACTATATAGATCAAAAGATATAAGTGAAGCACATAGAGTATTCTAATAATTTTCAAATCATGTGAGTCTCTCTCAGAAGGTGTGTACAGAAAGCATGATTTTGGTAAACTAAAAAGAAAAGACTCAAATCATACAAGACGCTCCAAGCAAAACACATATCATGTGGTGAATAAAAATATAGCTCCAAGTAAAGTTACCGATAGATGAAGACGAAAGAGGGGATGCCTTCCGGGGCATCCCCAAGCTTAGGCTTTTGGGTGTCCTTGAATTTTACCTTGTGGTGCCATGGGCATCCCCAAGCTTAGGCTCTTGCCACTCCTTGTTCCATAATCCATCAAAACTTAACCCAAAACTTGAAAACTTCACAACATAAAACTCAAAATAGAAAATCTCGTGATCTCCGTTAGCGAAAGAAAACAAAACACCACTTCAAGGTACTGTAATGAACTCATTATTGATTTATATTGGTGTTAAACCTACTGTATTCCAACTTCTCTATGGTTTATAAATTCTTTTACTAGCCATAGATTCATCAAAAAAAGCAAACAACACGCGAAAAACAGAATCTGTCAAAAACAGAACAGTCTGTAGTAATCTGTAGCTAACGCAAAGTTCTGGAACCCCAAAAATTCTAAAATAAATTTCTGGACGTGAGGAATTTATCTATTAATCATCTTAAAAAATAATTAACTAAATACCACTTTAAAAATAAAAATGTCAGCAATTCTCGTGAGCGCTAAAGTTTCAGTTTTTTACAGCAAGACCAAAAAGACTTTCCCCAAGTCTTCCCAACGGTTCTACTTGGCACAAACACTAATTAAACACCAAAACACAACCAAAACAGAGTCTAGATAAATTATTTATTACTAAACAGGAGCAAAAATCAAGGAATAAAAATAAAATGGGGTTGCCTCCCAACAAGCGCTATCGTTTAACGCCCCTAGCTAGGCATAAAAGCGAAGATAGATCTAGGTATTGCCATCTTTGGTAGGCAATTCATAAGTGGCTCTCATTATAGATTCATATGGTAATTTAAGTTTATTTCTAGGGAAGTTTTCCATGCCTTTCCTTAATGGAAATTGGAATTTAATATTCCCTTCCTTCATATCAATAATTGCACCAATCGTTCTAAGGAAAGGTCTACCAAGAATAATAGGACATGAAGGATTGCAATCTATATCAAGAACAATGAAATCTACGGGAACATAGTTCCTATTTGCAACAATAAGAACATCATTAATTCTTCCCATAGGTTTCTTAATGGTGGAATCCGCAAGATGCAAGTTTAAAGAACAATCATCAAAATCACGGAAACCTAGCAAATCACACAAAGTTTTTGGAATCGTGGAGACACTAGCACCCAAATCACACAAAGCATAACACTCATGATCTTTAATTTTAATTTTCATTGTAGGTTCCCACTCATCATAAAGTTTTCTAGGAATAGAAACTTCCAACTCAAGTTTTTCTTCATAAGATTGCATCAAACATCAACGATATGTTTAGTAAAAGCTTTATTTTGACTATAAGCATGAGGAGAATTTAGCATGGATTGCAACAAGTAAATAAAATCTATCAAAGAGCAATTATCATAATTAAATTCCTTGAAATCCAAGATAGTGGGTTCATTTCTATTTAAAGTTTTAACCTCTTCAATCCCACTTTTAACAATTTTTGCATCAAGATCTAAAAACTCCAAATCATTGGAACGCCTTTTAAATAAAGTTGACTCATATCTAGTCCCATCATTATCAAGATTCATAGTGCAAAAAAAATATTTAATAGGGGACACATCAATTACTTTTAGATCTTCATCCAGATTATCATGAAAACTAGAAGAACACACTTTCACAAAGAAATCTTTCTTAGCACGCATCCTAGCGGTTCTTTCTTTGCACTCATCAATGGAAATTCTCATGGCTTTGAGAGACTCATTGATATCATGCTTAGGTGGAATAGATCTAAGTTTCAAAGAATCAACATCAAGAGAAATTCTATCCATGTTCCTAGCCAACTCATCAATCTTAAGCAATTTTTCATCAATCAAAGCATTGAAACTCTTTTGCGAAGTAATAAATTCTTTAATACTAGATTCAAAATCAGAGGGAATCTCATTATAATTTCCATAAGGATTGTTGTAGGAATTACCATAATTATTACGGGAATTACTAGGAAATGGCCTAGGATTAAAATTACCTCTATACGCGTTATTACCAAAATTGTTCCTACCAACAAAATTCACATCCATAGATTCATTATTATTCTCAATCAAAGTAGACAAAGGCATATCATTAGGATCAGTAGGAGCACTCTTATTACCAAACAATTTCATAAGTTCATCCATCTTTCCACTCAAAACATTAATCTATTCAATTGCATGCACTTTTTTACTAGTAGATCTTTCAGTGTGCCATTGAGAATAATTAACCATAATATTATCTAGGAGTTTGGTTGCTTCCCCTAAAGTGATTTCCATAAAAGTGCCTCCCGCTGCCGAATCTAAAAGATTTCTAGAAGCAAAATTCAATCCGGCATAAAAATTTTGTATAATCATCCATAAATTCAAACCATGTGTAGGGCAATTATGTACCATTAATTTCATCCTCTCCCAAGATTGTGCAACATGTTCATGATCAAGTTGCTTAAAATTCATAATATCATTTCTAAGAGAGATGATCTTAGAGGGAGGAAAATACTTAGAGATAAAAGCATCTTTGCACTTATTCCATGAATCAATACTATTTTTAGGCAAAGACGAAAAGCAAGCTTTAGCACGATCTCTAAGCGAAAACAGAAATAGATTAAGTTTCACAATATCATTATCCACATCTTTCTTCTTTTGCATATCACACAAATCAACAAAGTTGTTTAGATGTGTAGCGGAATCTTCACTAGGAAGGCCAGAAAACGGATCTTTCATGACAAGATTCAGCAACGCAGTATTAATTTCACAAGATTCAACATCGGTAAGAGGAGCGATCGGAGTGCTAATAAAATCATTATTGTTGGTATTGGCAAAGTCACATAATTTAGTATTATCTTGAGCCATCGTGACAAACAAGCAATCCAACACACAAGCAAACTAGAAATAGGCAAAAAGGCAAATAGAAGAAGAGAAGGGGAACGGAAAAAGAGGGCGAATAAAACGGCAAGGGTGAAGTGGGGGAGAGGAAAACGAGAGGCAAATGGAAAATAATGTAATGCGGAGGATAAGAGTTGTGATGGGTACTTGGTTTGTCTTGACTTGGCATAGATCTCCCCGGCAACGGCATCGGAGATCCTTCTTGCTACCTCTTGAGCACTGCGTTGGTTTTCCCTTGAAGAGGAAAGGGTGATGTAGTAAAGCAGCGTAAGTATTTCCCTCCGTTTTTGAGAACCAAGGTATCAATCCAGTAGGAGAGCACGCGCGAGTCACCTCGTACCTACACAAACAAATAATAACCTCGCAACCAACGCGATAAAGGGGTTGTCAATCCCTTCAGGACCACTTGCAAGAGTGATATCTGATAGG
Source organism: Triticum urartu (assembly GCF_056163025.1). Classification (NCBI taxonomy): domain Eukaryota; kingdom Viridiplantae; phylum Streptophyta; class Magnoliopsida; order Poales; family Poaceae; genus Triticum; species Triticum urartu. The sequence goes on from NC_141873.1 coordinate 369,132,560, forward strand.
GATAATAATAATAGGATAAATATTTTTGGTATTTTTATGATATAGATTGAAAGTAAAGATTGCAAAATAAAATAGATTGGAAACTTGTATGATGGAAAATAGACCCGGGGGCCATAGGTTTCACTAGTGGCTTCTCTCAAGATAGCATTAGTATTACGGTGGGTGAACAAATTACTGTCGAGCAATTGATAGAAAAGAGAATAATTATGAGAATATCTAGGCATGATCATGTATATATGCATCACGTCCGAGACAAGTAGACCGACTCCTACCTGCATCTACTACTATTACTCCACACATCGACCGCTATCCAGCATGCATCTAGAGTATTAAGTTCATAAGAATAGAGTAACGCCTTAAGCAAGATGACATGATGTAGAGGGATAAACTCATACAATATGATATAAACCCCATCTTTTTATCCTCGATGGCAACAATACAATACGTGTCGTTTCCCCTACTGTCACTGGGATCGAACACCGCAAGATCGAACCCAAAGCTAAGCACTTCCCCCATTGCAAGGAAGATCAATCTAGTAGGCCAAACCAAACTGATAATTCGAAGAGACTTGCAAAGATAAACCAATCATACATAAAAGAATTCAGAGAAGAATCAAATATTGTTCGTAGATAATCTGGATCATAAACTCACAATTCATCGGATCTCGACAAACACACCGCAAAAGAAGATTACATCGAATTGATCTCCAAGAGAATCGAGGAGAACTTTGTATTGAGATCCAAAGAGAGAGAAGAAGCCATCTAGCCACTAGCTATGGACCCGAAGGTCTGAAGTAAACTACCCACACATCACCGGAGAGGCCATGGAGTTGATGTAAAGGCCCTTTGTGATCAATGCCCCCTCCGGGGAGCTCCAGAAAAGGCCCCAAGATGGGATCTCTTGGGTACAGAAGGTTGCGGCAATGGAATTAGGTTTTTGTGGTGCTCCTGGGTGTTTGCAGGGTACGTGGACTTATATAGGAGGAAGAAGTAGGTCGGTGGAGCAATGAGGGGCCAACGAGGGTGGAGGGCGCGCCCCCTGCCTCGTGGCCTCCTCAATTGTTTCTTGACGTCCACTCCAAGTCTCCTGGATCATGTTCGTTGAGAAAATCACGTTCCCGAAGGTTTCATTCCGTTTGGACTCCGTTTGATATTCCTTTTCTGCGGAACACTGAAATAGGCAAAAAAATAGCAATTTGGGCTGGGCCTCCGGTTAATAGGTTAGTCCCAAAAATGATATAAAAGTGTTAAATAAAGCCCATTAACATCCAAAATAGATAATATAATAGCATGGAGCAATCAAAAATTATAGAGACATTGTAGACGTATCAAGCATCCCCAAGCTTAATTCCTGCTCATCCTCGAGTAGGTAAATGATAAAAAAAGAATTTTGGATGTGGAATGCTTTCTAACATATTTCTCAATGTAATTTTTCTTTATTGTGGCATGAATGTTCAGATCCGAAAGATTCAAGATAAACGTTTAATATTGACATAAAAATAATAATACTTCAAGTATACTAACTAAGCAATCATGTCTTCTCAAAATAACATGGCCAAAGAAAGTTATCCCTACAAAATCATATAGTCTGGCTATGCTCTATCTTGACCACACAAAATATTTAAATCATGCACAACCCCGATGACAAGCCAAGCAATTGTTTCATACTTTTGATGTTCTCAAACTTTTTCAATCTTCACGCAATATATGAGCATGAGCCATGGATATAGCACTATATGTGGAATAGAATGGTGGTTGTGTAGAAGACAAAAAGGAGAAGATAGTCTCACATAAACTAGGCGTATCAACGGGCTATGGAGATGCCCATCAATAGATATCAATGTGAGTGAGTAGGGATTGCCATGCAACGGATGCACTAGAGCTATAAGTGTATGAAAGCTCAACAAAAGAACTAAGTGGGTGTGCATCCAACTTGCTTGCTCATGAAGACCTAGGGCAATTTTGAGGAAGCCCATCATGGGAATATACAAGCCAAGTTCTATAATGTAAAATTCCCACTAGTATATAAAAGTGATAACATAGGAGACTCTCTATCATGAAGATCAAGGTGCTACTTTGAAGCACAAGTGTGGAAAAAGGATAGTAATATTGCCCCTTCTCTCTTTTCTCTCATTTTTTTATTTGGCCTTCCTTTCTTTTTCTTTTTGGTCTTTCTTTTTTTAATTTGTCTTCCGGAGTCTCATCCCGACTTGTGGGGGAATCATAGTCTCCATCATCCTTTCCTCACTGGGACAATGCTCTAATAATGATGATCATCACACTTTAATTTACTTACAACTCAAGAATTACAACCCAATACTTAGAACAAAATATGACTCTAAGTGAGTGCCTCCGGCGGTGTACTGGGATGTGCAATGATCCATGAGTGACATGTATGGAATTATGAATGGTGGCTTTGCCACAAATACGATGTCAACTACATGATCATGCAAGCAATATGACAATGATGAAGCGTGTCATAATAACGGAATGATGGAAAGTTGCATGGCAATATATCTCGTGATGGCTATGGAAATGCTATAATAGGTAGGTATGATGAAGCGTGTCATAAGAATTCAGAGAAGAATCAAATAATGTTCATAGATAATCTGGATCATAAACTCACAATTCATCGGATCTCGACAAACACACCGCAAAAGAAGATTACATCGAATAGATCTCCAAGAGAATCAAGGAGAACTTTGTATTGAGATCCAAAGAGAGAGAAGAAGCCATCTAGCTACTAGCTATGGACCCGAAGGTCTGAAGTAAACTAATCACACATCATCGGAGAGGCCATGGAGTTGATGTAAAGTCCCTCTGTGATCAATGTCCCCTCCGGCGGAGCTCTGGAAAAGGCCCCAAGATGGGATCTTTTGGGTACAGAAGGTTGCGGCGGTGGAATTAGGTTTTCGTGGTGCTCCTGGGTGTTTGCGGGGTATGTGGACTTATATAGGAGGAAGAAGTAGGTCTATGGAGCAACGAGGGGCCCACGAGGATGGAGAGTGCGCCTAGGGGGGTAGGCGCGCCCCCTGCCTCGTGGTCTCCTCGATTGTTTCTTGATGCCCACTCCAAGTCTCCTGGATCACGTTCGTTGAGAAAATCACGTTCCCGAAGGTTTCATTCCGTTTGGACTCTATTTGATATTCCTTTTCTGCGAAACATTGAAATAGGCAAAAAAACAGCAATTTGGGCTGGGCCTCCGGTTAATAGGTTAGTCCCAAAAATGATATAAAAGTGTAAATAAAGCCCATTAACATCCACAATAGATAATATAATAGCATGGAGCAATAAAAAATTATATATACGTTGGAGACGTATCAGATACCTCTCAGATACACGGAGTGACAAATCCCAATCTCGGTCCATGCCAACTCAACTGACACCTTCGGAGATACATGTAGAGCACCTTTATAATCACCTAGTTACATTGTGATGTTCGATAGCACAAAAGGCATTCTTCCAGTATCCGGGAGTTGCATGATCTCATGGTCGAAGGAACATGTATTTGACATTAAGAAAGCAGTAGCAATAAACTAAATGATCATATGTTAAGCTAACGGATTGGTCTTGTCCATCACATCATTCTCCTAATGATGTGATCCCATTATCAAATGAAAACTCATGTATATGGTTAGGAAACCTTAACCATCTTTCGATCAACGAGCTAGTCTAGTAAGGCCTCACTAGGGACACGGTATTTAATCCACACATGTATTTAAGTTTTTGGTCAATACAATTCTAGCATGAATAATAAACCTTTATCACGAATAAGGAAATATAATAATAACAACTTTATTATTGCCTCTAGGGAATGTTTCCATGAATAGGTGGGGCCAGGGCCATGTGGATGTGTGTGGGTGTATGACAGGTGGGTCCCACAGGACCCACGGGTCAGTGACACAGAATAGACCAAAATGGGGGGGGGTGAAATGCCACTCGCCATGCTATGATTCGAACCCTAATCGGCTCGAGCTTAAGCAGCGAACACAGCCACTGCGGTACTGTGTGTGCGTTCGGTAAGGAGGAGGCGCTCGACCTTTTGAGGCAATCCCGCACCCACTAGTGGGTCTCAATGGTCAGCGAGCCCCAGATGGCACGACAAGAGACGGAGAAGCATTACGGGGACGGTCTAATGATGATCCACAAGTATAGGGGATCTATCGTAGTCCTTTCGATAAGTAAGAGTGTCGAACCCAACAAGGAGCAGAAGGAAATGATAAGCGGTTTCCAGCAAGGTATTCTCTGCAAGTATTGAAATAAGTGGTAACAGATAGTTTTGTGATAAGATAATTTGTAACGAGCAACAAGTAACAAAAGTAAATAAGGTGCAGCAAGGTGGCCCAATCCTTTTTGTAGCAAAGGACAAGCCTGGAAAAACTCTTATATGATGTAAAGCGCTCCCGAGGACACATGGGAATATCACCAAGCTAGTTTTCATCACGTTCATATGATTCGCGTTCGGTACTTTGATAATTTGGTATGTGGGTGGACCGGTGCTTGGGTACTGCCCTTACTTGGACAAGTATCCCACTTATGATTAACCTCTATTGCAAGCATCCGCAACTACAAAAAAAGTATTAAGGTAAACCTAACCATAGCATGAAACATATGGATCCAAATCAGCCCCTTACGAAGCAACGCATAAACTAGGGTTTAAGCTTCTGTCACTCTAGCAACCCATCATCTACTTATTACTTCCCAATGCCTTCCTCTAGGCCCAAATAATGGTGAAGCGTCATGTAGTCGACGTTCACATAACACCACTAGAGGAGAGACAACATACATCTCATCAAAATATCGAGCGAATACCAAATTCACATGACTACTAATAGCAAGACTTCTCCCATGTCCTCAGGAACAAAAGTAACTACTCACAAAGCATAAACATATTCATAATCAGAAGGGTATTAATATGCATATAGGATCTGAATATATGATCTTCCACCAATTGAACCAACTAGCATCAACTACAAGGAGTAATTAACACTACTAGCAACCTACTAGCACCAATCCCGGACTTGGAGACAAGAATTGGATACAAGAGATGAACTAGGGTTTTGAGATGAGATGGTGCTGATGAAGATGTTGATGGAGATTGCCCTCTCCCGATGAGAGGAGCGTTGGTGATGACGATGGCGATAATTTCCCCCTCCGGGAGGGAAGTTTCCCCGGCAGAACAGCTCCGCTAGAGCCCTAGATTGGTTCCGCCTCGTGGCGGCGGAGTTTCGTCCGAGAAGATGGCTTATAATTTTTTCCCATTGAAAGACTTCATATAGCAAAAGATGGTCACCGGAGGGCCACCAGGAGGCCCACGAGGTAGGGGGGCGCGCCCAGGGGGTAGGGCGTGCCCCCACCCTTGTGGGCAGGGTGTGGCCCCCTGGTGAAGTTCTTGCTCTCAGTATTTTTTATATATTTGGAAAACATCTTCCGTGAAGTTTCAGGACTTTTGGAGCTGTGCAGAATAGGTCTCTAATATTTGCCCCTTTTCTAGCCCAGAATCCCAACTGCCGGCATTCTCCCTCTTTATGTAAACCTTGTAAAATAAGAGAGAATAGGCATAAGTATTGTGACATAATGTGTAATAACAGCCCATAATGCAATAAATATTGATACAAAAGCATGATGCAAAATGGATGTATCAACTCCCCCAAGCTTAGACCTCGCTTGTCCTCAAGCAAAAAGCTGAAATCAAAAAATATGTCCACATGTTTAGAGATAGAGGTGTCGATAAAAATAAAATATGGACATGAGGGCATCATGATCATTCTTAGAACAACAACTTATATAATTCTTGTCATATAATCTCTAATGATAGAGTAATAATTCAATCACAATATCAAGTATGAATCTTAAACTTCATTGAAAACTAATAAACTATAATCTCAGTCATTGAAGCAATTGCAATTTATCATAACATAGGAAAGAATCAATGTATAAGAGCTTTTCAGCAAGTCCACATACTCAATTATCATATAGTCTTTCACAATTGCTGACACTCACGCAATACTTATGAGTATGGAGTTTTAATTGGACACAGAGAAAGATAGGGGCTTATAGTTTTGCCTCCCAATGTTTTACCTCAAGGGTAATGTCAACAGTAATAGTTCATGAAAACTCACATCCAATTAGCCATATATACCAGGATCTTTCCAACATACTTTGCTTGCCAAAGGATAAAATGTAAAAAGGAAGGGTGAAGATCACCATGACTCTTATGGAAGGTAGGGGATAAAAGTAAAAGATAGGCCCTTCGTAGAGGGAAGCAGAGGTTGTCATGCGCTTTTATGGTTGGATGCACAAAATCTTAATGCGAAAGAACGTCACTTTATATTGCCACTTGTGATATGGACCTTTATTATGCAGTATGTCACTTTTATTACTTCCATATCACATGATCGTATAAAGCTTATTTCCTCCACACCAATCAATCATACATATTTAGAGAGCAATTTTTATTGCTTGCACCGATGACAAATTACTTGATGGATCTTACTCAATCCATAGGTAGATATGGGGGACTCTTATGGCAAGACTGGTTTAAGGGTATTTGGAAGCACAAGTAGTATCTCTACTTGGTGCAATGAATTTGGCTAGCATGAGGGGGAAAGGCAAGCTCATCATGTTGGAAGATCCAAGACAATATAATTCATCTCAGATGTAAGAAAACATAACCCATTACGTTGTCTTCCTTGTCCAATGTCAACTCTTTTAGCATGTCATATTTTAATGAGTGCTCACAATCATAAAAGAGGTCCAAGATAGTATATTTATATGTGAAGACCTCTCTTTCTTTATTACTTCCTATTAATTGCAACGATGACAAAAACTATGTTTGTCAACCCTCAACAACTTTTATTCATCATACTCTTTCTATGTGAGCTCATTACTCTCCATAAGACTCACATGATCTTTTTATTTATTTCTCTTTTCTTTTATTCACTTAGGATCATGGCAAAATAATCAAGCCCTTGACTCAACACTAATCTTTATTATATAGCTCATGAACTCGATTACATAGAAGGATAATAAAGCAAAACTCACAACTAGATCACACTAAGAACTTTTATTCTACTAGATCAAGATATTACCAAAAGGATCGAACTAAGAAAAATGGTAAAGATAAAAGTGATGGTGATATGATACTGGGGCACTCCCCCAAGCTTGGCAGTTGCCAAGTGGAGTGCCCATACCATGTGATTATGTCTCTCTTGTTGGTGAAGAAGGTGGGGATGTTGATGATGGATAGTCGCACATCGAGCGTAGGAGGTCTTCTAACTTGCGGATAATGCCCTTGAGTGTGATGATATCCTCCTTCAACAAAATATTTTCACGTGTGAGATACTTATTTTGTATACGAGCTAACTCAATCATCTTGAAATGTAACATCCCAAATTTTCAATTTGGAATGTTACAATAGATCATCATTGCATATCATATTTATTGCATTTTGGTTGATCCTAGAAATTTCACGCAACTCAAGGACCCTCGGAGAGAGTTGGGGGTTTCGTTATTTTCATATTTGAGTTGTCTCAAATTTTGAAAATAAGATCATTTGATTTTATTTATTTTATCTTCAATTATTTCTATTATAAAAATTATGAGAGAGTGAATAAAATGAATTTCCCAAAATAAAGAAATATTGAGGATTTAATAAAAAAATCAAATAAGATTTTATTTTGGTTTTATTTGCTATTTTATTTGAATTTAGGGAAAAGTGCACGTTTTCAAAAATTGCATTTAGGGCCAAGAAAATATTCATCCTGTTCTAAATATTTTATTTAGATGGTGAAAATTTGTTTTGGAATTTATAGAATTTTATTTAATTTTCTAGAATTTTTCTTTGTTGCAGCGTTATTGTTTAAAAAAAAGAGACCCCGCGCCCGACTGGGCCAAGGGCCCAGCCGAGCCAGGCCGACCCAGCCTGCCGCCGCCTCCCGCCCAGGTCGGGACTGAAGTCCCGACCGCCGCCGCCGCCGAGTCCGGGGAGGACACGCCTTCGGAGGCCGCCCCCTTCCCCAAGTCCGCCGGACCCCCCTGGAGCCCCACACCGCCGCCGCCTCCCCACGTCGCTCGCGCCGCCTGCCGCCGCCGCCGCCGTCCCGCACCACCCGCCGCTGCCCGAAGCCCCGTCGGAGCCTCGCCGGAGCCCCGAGCCGAGGTAGCCGCCGCCCCGGTTTTCTGAGAAAAGCCGTTTCGGTTTTTTTAGAAAACCCTAGTTTTCGTTTTTTAAAAATAGATCGGTTTTTCTCCGGTTTATTTATTTAGCGAGCGTTCGCTCGTTCGTTCGTTTTAACGAACGCGTTCATCGTTTAGTTCCAGTTAACGAACATTCGTTCGTTAACCTATTCGTCATTTTTCTTTTTCTCGGATTAAATCCGCAATTTTTCTGATTGCGATTTCTGATCCGATGTTCGTTTTAGTTTAACTTTTCGCTCGTTTGTCGAAATCAGGCGATTCAAGTGCCTGGAGTTTCGTCTCGAAACCCTCTTTCCGTTTAACCAACTCAAACAAGTTTTGCCTCAGTAAAATTTGACCTAGATTCAGATTAGTAAACGGAGCTTGTTTCTTTTGCCGTTTGTCTTTCGTTGCTTCGCTCGATTTGGTTCTTTTTGCCAACCGGAGTTCTTAAGTTGAGCTTTCTGGTTAGATCTTTTATTTGAGTTTTACCTGTGCATTAGTTGAGTACTTATTGTATGCTTGTTTGTTTGCGATAGAGTACCCGGATTGTGCCGCTTGCTATTTCGAATCGCTAGGTTTCACGGATCATCACAAGGCAAGTAACACTTTGATCATTCCATCCTATTGCCCAGTTTTTATTGCATTAGATCAATCCTCACACATTGCATGATTAGGATCTAATTAAATTGTGGGTCTGGGAAGGAGATGAGGTAGTACCTATTACCTGTTTATTATCAAACCTTTGGGAGTTACTTCTACATTTGCTTATTATACCATGCTATGCCAGTAGACGTGGATTGGGTGAGTGAAATCCATGACAGATGTGAGATTGTTAAATTAATGGTTTATCTAAGGTGGCAACTTAAATACACATCTGGGTGGATTGAGGCACCTAGGTATTCCAGCGATTACCTGTTTTTCTTTATGGACCGCCACCCAGGCTCAAAGGGATCATGAGATTATTCATACTAGAAACTTCCGTGTGCATCCACAAGCTACTATGGGCTCTAGCATAGTTGACTAAGTCGTGCGAACTCTTACAGTGGTAGACTAGCAGATGTAGGGGATGTAGGTTGGTACGGTCTACCCGTTCGTAAGGTGCTAGCTCTTCTGAAAGACTATGTCTCGGTCATCCGTTTCTCAAACACCATGTAGTGCGAGAATCCTAACGGAGGAGACCGAGTCTTGTGGGGAAAAGTGCGCAAACCTCTGCAGAGTGTATAAACTAATCATGGTTAGTCGTGTCCCCGGTTATGGACAACTTGAGTATCTAGTACTTGGATTATCATGTGAATCTCATCATGTTACATTAATTAATTTTTTTGGGTTTTAATGATGATGCTTAATTGGGATTGAGAATGCTATCAACCATTCTCAATGTTTAACAACTACCATGATAGTTAAATAAAATTTATTCCTTTGCAGTAGGGAAAAATTGGCTTTACGCAAAACTGTAACCATAGAGCTTTACACCAGCCAAACATGCATGTAGTATAGCATTATTCTTTTATTGCTCTCTATGTGTTACATTGCTAGCATATTCTATGTGCTGACCCATTTCGGGCTGCAACGTTCATGTTGCAGACTTTTTAGACGATGAGTAAGGTGCCTTTTAGGTCGTGGTTCTATACTCAGTGATGCCGTTGGAGTTGATGGACTCACTTATCTTCCAAGCCTTCCGCTGTTATCGTTATTAGATGGCCTTAAGCCATATTTATTGTAATAAGTTCTCTTTTGAGATACTCGATGTAATAAGTGTGTGATTGCTACTCTGTTATAAATCCTTCAAGTACTGTGTGGTGTCAGCATTACTGATCCAGGGATGACACCTGAGCACAATGATTGGACCATTTGAGGTCTGGTCGCTACAAGATGGTATCAGAGCACACGCTGACTGTAGGACACGACCACTTAGCTAAAGCCCTAGATCACTACTCACTCTTCTCATTCTGACCTCTCATCTTTTCTACTCTTTTAGGATGGCGGGTGCAAGGAACAAGTTCACGCAACCGGATGAAGATACACCCTTTGGACGTCACTTGAAGGAAGTCACTAGGTATCTGAACATAGGAGTACCAAGCTTCACCGGGACCTACAACGCCACATTACCTGAAGAAGAGCTCTGGATGGTTCAAGTTCAAGTTCCAGGAAGGATGTTCATGCCAATCACTGAACCCATAGAGTTTTCTTTTGATGCACCAACATGGAGTCTAGGAAAGAGCATGGCAGCTCACATCGCCATGGGACGCATTGGAGAAGCCTACCGCAATGATCTCAAGGATACTATCTACCAGATTTGTGGGCGCCGAGATGAGCACTGGGAGATGATCAACACCAGAAAGGATAGATCAATTGCAGCTTTTATCTAGGAGTAAAACCAGCACATTCGATGTTAGGAGAACCAGATGTGCGCAGACATGATAGATCTGAAGAAGGCGAGGACAAGAATCAAGGAACTGGAGGAAGAACTCAAGGCTACACGTGAAGATTATGAAGAGGAAATCGAAGTATTAGTGGAGAAGAATGACGATCTGATCAAGAAGATTGGAATATTTATGGGAGACCCTACACGAGTAGAGGAAGACGAAGAACCCAAGGAGATTCGCCCGGAAGACTACATCATCATCGACGACACCGACTCGGATCCAGATGATAGCGATGATGACTATGTTGATGAAGCTGGAGCAGATATCATGGAGTCTGCAACCGAAGAATATTTCTAGTAGACCACCCCAATAGTAGTAGTAGTCCACCATGTAAATATAGTAGTCTTAGCACTTTTGCAATAGTTAGATCGATTGTATGCCCTTGTTTGATTGAATGAAGTGAATTGTTTGCTTTTGACTCATGTGCATATGGGCAGTATTTTCTCTCTAGACCCCTCTCTATTCTTAAATCTCATCTTTTCTAAACCCTCAGATGCCTCCGAGACGTGACCCCGGATTTACCTTCCCACCGGAGCTCACTCAGTTGATCCAGTAGCAGAACACATTGATGCAGTTGCTAGTCTAGAATCAGAATCAGGGGAACAACAACAACAACCCACCACCACCACCACCACCTGTTGATCACTTAGCCCGTTTTCTTAGGCTGAATCCGCCGGTGTTTTCCAGTAGCATCGAGCCGATAGTAGCAGATGATTGGCTCCGCAAGACAGCAAGGGAGTTGACCACGGCAGGATGCACAGATGCGGAAAGGGTGAAATTTGCCGCACAGCAGCTTGAAGGACCCGCATCATCATGGTGGGAGAATTTCACAGCCACTTTCCCTGTCGACACTGTCACATGGGACCAGTTCCAGCAGGCTTCCCGTACTTCCCATGTTTCAACAGGAGCTATGGCCATGAAGAAGCGAGAGTTTCGCAACTTGCGCCAAGGAGGACAGACAGTTGGCCAGTATGTGGAGGACTTTAGTAAGCTAGCACGTTATGCCCCAGATGACATTGCTACAGATGCAGCTAAGCAGGAGAAGTTTCTGGAAGGACTGAATGATGAGTTGAGCATGCAGTTGATGGTAGCAACCTTCAACAACTACTAGGAGTTGGTAGATCGTGCTCTCATGATTGAAGGGAAGCAGCAGCAAATTGAGAACCGCAAGAGGAAGTATGGACAAGGGAAGTACAATTCAGGAGCTCAGCAGAAGCCACGTTTTACCCCTAGGCCGGGAGGACATTTTCAGCATACCCATGGAGGAGGTAGCTCGCACAATCATAATGACCCCAAGAATGGTAATGGGAATGGAGGAAGCAACGGCCAGAACCGTACCAACCCATCAACACCAGCCAAGAGAGACCTGAGCCAAGTCACTTGCTTTAAGTGCCAGAAGACCGGACATTACGCTAATGAATGTCCTGAAACCCAGAATGTGAATCATGAAATACCTCATTCCTAACAACATGTGAATCAGGAAACATGAACTCAAATTATCAAGAATGACATAAAACCACCTCAAACGATACGGTAGAAAGAAATTGCACTCCGGATTGCAAGATGAAGAAAGCTTGAGCTCTTTTGAAAAGACTCTCAATGAACACTTGGAGAAGGAATATAAATCCTTGATGGACCAACATGTAGAACCTTGATGAAGAACTCCGGTAACAAAAGGATGATCAAATAGAAGGAAAGAGAAGTTGAAAACACAAGGTGAAACCTTGTAATGCTTTAGGTGTATCTCCGTGATGATATAATTGCGAGAGCTTGGAACTCCGGAAAAGAAAAGATAAGCATCTCGAACTGAGAATGTGATACGATGAACCACTCTGGAAAAAGAATTAAACACTTGGATGGGACAAGAATAAGAATTATGTTATGCATATCCTTCAACAATTTAATTGCTGACAAGCAACGGATTTGGCATACTACTTATCCTCGTAGAAAGATAAAGATAGATATAGCGCAAACTTGAGAAAGTCTTCAACGATCCACCGGTAGAATTTGAAAAGCACGAATGCATAGATATGATACACGAAGGAAGAAAACTCTTGAACGAACCACCATAAGAATTGAAAATGAACGAATAAAACATGAAGAAACACCGGGAAGGATTAGCAATTAAACGTAGATGCTTGAGAGAATATAGATACATGAGAACGAAGAGATCACGAGCCGATTAACGATGACTTGAACGAAGCACCGGTAAAAATTGGAGAATGATAGCTGAAAGTTGAGAATGAATAAGTCTTCTGAAATGATGATCTCCGGAGGAAGGAGAAGAATTTTCGCGATCAAAACAATTATGAGAGGATGGCCTTGAACTAGAACCACGAATCTCTGAGAGAACGGATAAGATATGGAGGTAAAACTCTTCTTCGGTCTTCAAATGATGAGAAAGACGACGATAAACACCACCATGAATTGTTGAGACACTCCGGAATAAAGAAGAATAGAAAAGTTGAACCAATGATGAAAAGAAATGAAAGATCTTGGAGAAAGACATTTGACTGATGACAATTCATTCTTACATCAAACTTTGAAAGATTTGAGGATAGCTCCGGTAAAATAAGAAGAGTCAGGTAAGATCCTAGGAAAAGACCTGTGGGTTAGGGCCCACTCAAAAGAAACACCGTCGGACGATTTGAAGGAGAGATTGCACCGGTTGAATTAAATGGCTTGAATAAGATAGGACCTCGAAATAGCTTGAGCGGATGCAAAGTGGAAACACGAATCTTCGAGATATCTTGAGCACTCCGGAACAATTGAATAGCGAGAAATGACTGAATATGAGGTGCACCAGCATGAGAAGGTATTTGCAACGAGGAAAATATATAATTGGCAAAGCTTGAATTGAATTCATCGGATAAAAGAGAATGAAGAATGATGAATTAGAAGCTTCGTTAGCATCTTCCTGAGAATCACCGGATAAGAACATTGATGGAAAAAGAATGGAGATACTTCATATAAAAGGATACTTGATTAAGAATTCCGAGTCCTTAAGGAAAAAGGGTGGGAGGGTGGGAAATACAAAGGCAACTTGGAGACGGATGAAACAAACACCGTTGAGAAGCAGTGATAATTGATCTTGTGGGAGTTGAAATGATCGGATCCACTTGAAGAGAAACACGCCGGTTTAAAACAAATTGGCATGACAATCTCGATTATCATGAAGGATTAGTTATCCACATCGGAGTATGAGAACAACATTAGAGAAGGTATGGAATCAACATTTGACTTCGAAGCAACTCGAATACCACAACTCAAAACAAAAACAAGGATTGGCTTACAGAATAAGCCGGAACAAACATATGATAGAGATTTCGTCCGAAGTTTTCGTGGTGGGGCCTACACGGGCTCGATCGTACAGCACCATCATGTACAAGGCAGTGCACATGACATACGAAGCGTCCCCGAGTCGGCATAGACAAGGACTCTTTAAGACACAACGAGACCACTGTAAAACCAACTATGAATAGGCGGACCACTAGACGTCGAACCCCAATTTCATATCATATATCTGTCAGAAAGAAATCCTAAGAGCTACTTGAATTGCCACTTATAAACTCCCGAAACTTTCCGGTTATGCAATCAGGTGTTGGGGATACAGGGGAAGCATAACATCTCACCCAAAACTAGCAAATCCTACATCCAGCTGTATCCATCCTTCAACACATAACCAAGAAACCTTCGGAAATCGTCTACCTCAACCTTTGAAAAGCATCTGTTATACGAGTTATGGCAATACTCCCGAACTCCCACCCCAGTACTGGGTGGCGTCGAGGTTATCTCACCAACAACTGCATAAAAGAGATTTTCGATGTCAGCGAACTAAACTCAGGTATTTCAGAACTGCAACGATAAAATTGTGACGACAACACCTCGGAGCTCAACTCCCCGGGACACTGCCACAACCCCTAAATGTCAGGAGGCACCAAGAACAATGTTCTCGTCACAAAACCATCGGAACGATTCCAAGATACCCACGTGATCCTAAATTTTTTTTAGTGAAATTTAAGAAGAGAAGAGTCAAAACTCTACGTTAGGATGCCTCACCAGAGCGATGAAGGGACTGAGGAGTAAAAAGAAGTCCTAACTCTCCGATATATAATTCCTAAATGACTCAAAACATTTTTCTAGACTCAACAACGGCAGCTAAAAATGATCAAGCAGTGGGGCTCCTAAGGTCGGGGAAGGCTCTGATACCAACTTGTAACGCCCTCGATGCGGCTATATCTCCCACGTGTCGAAGCACGACTTAGAGGCATAGCCGCATTGAAAGCAATGTCGCAAGTGAGGTAATCTTCACACAACCCATGTAATACATAAGGGAAAGAGATACATAGTTGGCTTACATTCGCCACTTCACACAATACATGAATAAAGCATAACAACATCCAAATACAATCAAGGTCCGACTACGGAACCAAAATAAAAGAAGAACCCCAAATGCGACACGGTCCCGATCGACCCCAACTGGGCTCCACTACTGATCCACTAGAGAGAAACAACACAAACGACAAGATCTTCATCGAGCTCCTCCTTGAGCTTGGTAGCGTCACCTGAACGGTACTGACGAGCACCTGCAAACTGGTTTTGGAAGTATCTGTGAGTCACGGGGACGCATCAATCTCGCACCCTCGCGATCAAGACTATTTAAGCTTATAGGAAGGGTAAAAGGTATGAGGTGGAGCTGCAGCAAGCGACTAGCAAATATGGTGGCTAACCTGTTCGCAAAAGAGAGCGAGAAGAGAAGGCAAAGCACGAACGAAGAACTATGATCAAGAAGTGATCCTAGAACAACCTACGTCAAGCATAACTCCAACACCGTGTTCACTTCCCGGACTCCGCCGGAAAGAGACCATCATGGTTACACACGCGGTTGATGTATTTTAATTAAGGTCAACTTCAGGTTTTCTACAACCGGACATTAACAAATTCCCATCTGCCCATAACCGCGGGCTCGGCTTTCGAAAGTTCAAATCCCTGCAGGGGTGTCCCAACTTAGCCCATCACAAGCTCTCATGGTCAACGAAGGATATTCCTTCTAGCGGGAAGACCCGATCAGGCTCGGAATCCCGGTTACAAGACATCCTCGACAATGGTAAAACAAGTCCAGCAAGACCACCCGCTGTGCCGACAAATCCCGATAGGAGCTGCACATATCTCGTTCTCAGGGCACACCGGATAAGCTAAGTGTACGGGAGCCAACGTAACCCAAGTTGCCAAGGGACGGCCCCGCACGGTGCTCTGGGTTGGACCAACACTCAGAGGAGCACTGGCCCGGGGGTTTAAATAAAGATGACCCTTGAGTCTGCAGAACCCAAGGGAAAGAAAAGGCTAGGTGGCGAATGGTAAAACCAATGTTGGGCCTTGCCGGAGGAGTTTTATTCAAGGCAAACTGTCAAGGGGTTCCCATTATAATCCAACCGCGTAAGGAACGCAAAATCCGGGAACATAACACCGATATGATGGAAACTAGGGCGACAAGAGTGGAACAAAACACCAGGCATAAGGCCGAGCCTTCCATCCTTTACCAAGTATATAGATGCATTAATTAAATAAGAGATATTGTGATATCCCAAAAAGTAAACATGTTCCAACAAGGAACAAACTTCAAAATTCACCTGCAACTAACAACGCTATAAGAGGGGCTGAGCAAAGCGGTAACATAGCCAAACAACGGTTTGCTAGGACAAGGTGGGTTAGAGGCTTGGTTCAACAATATGGGAGGCATGATAAGCAAGTGGTAGGTATCGCAGCATAGGCATAGCAAAAGAGCGAGCAACTAGCAAGCAAAGATAGAAGTGATTTCGAGGGTATGGTCATCTTGCCTGAAATCCTGCAAGAAGAAGAACGAGTCCATGAAGAAGACAAATAGATGTAGACGAACAAATCCTCACAACACGACGTTACCGGATCCAACCCGAAGAAGCAAACACCGGAAAGAAGCACACAACATAGTAAACAACCAACACATGAACATGGTAGGATATGCGGGATGCGGTATGCGATGCATATGCATGATTTGCAAGGGAATGAATGAACCTGGCCTCAACATGGAAATCCAAGAGTGCCACTGGAAAGAGGAGATGATTTCGGTTGAAATCGATATAAAGGTCACCGGAATCGGATGCACGGTTTGAAAATGGCAAGCAAAACAAATATGGCACCGGTCTGCGATAAATAGCAAGTAGCCATCTAAATGCAACAGGTTAAACATGCTACAACACCCAAACATGGCAAAAAATACATGGCAGGGATCCACTCATAAAGGTTAACAAAAGATGAACACTGAGCTACGGCCAATTCATCCATTAACAGGTTCAAACAAGCATGGCAAAAGAGCAAATGGTAAACAGATTCAGACTTTAGTGAAATTAACACAAGCCTGGAATTTCAGATCAGGTAGCACGCTTTGAAGCATGAAAACTAGATGTTACAGGAACCTAGCATGGCAAAGCAAGGCATGGCATGGAGCTACTCAAAGAGCTTAACAAAAGTCCCTTAGTGACCTTGAGCCAAAAGGGATCAGAAAATACAATTGCAAGCATGTGAACATGGCAAAAACATAATCAGGTCACAGACTTAGAGAAAAACTGGAGCATGTGAATCAGATATCAAGTAGGCATGTTTACGAGCTTGATGCACTCACTACAGAGCAAGGCATGACAATCTAAGCATACACCCATCAAGAATACACATTATACAAGCTAGACATGGCAAGAACAACAACATAGCATGCACGGATCAACTACAACATCCTCGGCAAAATCGCTAACAAGTAGACAATCTGCCCAGATTCACGAAATAGCAAAAGTAGAGCTTGATTGACTCAAGCTAGGGTGCTCCATAATTGCAAACAAAGACACGGATGGATAGATCACTACAAGATTAACAAATCATCCTTAATGATCATCCTCAAAAGAGGCACGGATCACTAGGAAACAACATGAACATATGGCATATTGATAAAAACAGATCAAGGACTTGGAGAAATTTTAAGTCCCTGAAATCAGCATTAAGGAATGCATCACTTTGCAAGCTTGTGATAGTCACCCCACATATCACAAAAATACATGGATATCACCTTTGGAAAGATGGCATGGCATATAACAAAACACATGTAGGGCTCAGGAGCATATCATGCACACATTAATCATGGCAAAAAATGACAAATAGCTATTTGGTGTAGCAGATCTGACAATTAACTCAAATAGCTCTCTTCCAACAGCATTTCGGGCATCAAGATGAGCTCAAATGAAAATGATGCAATGAGATAAAATGATGTGCTCTCTGAGACGAACATTTTGATATGCTACACGCATGAATCGGAGGCACGGATGATGAGTTATGACATGATGAACATGGGCATTTGAAACTGGAAATCTCGGGGACTTAGAGAAAAATATACCTCCGAGAACAGATCTAGGGTTTTTGCCCCGAGTGCACGCAGATCGAGGCAGAGCCGGACCTTCGCTGGAGTTTGCGCCGGAGATAGGGGAGGCGATGGCCGGCTCAAGGTCGCCGCGGGGCGGCGATGGCCGACGAGAAGCGGCGCGGCCGCCGGAGCACGGGCGGCGCGCCGGGCGGAGCAGCTGGGTGGGGCGGCGCGGCGATCTGCGCCGGCGATGGTGGCAGGCGTGCGCCGGCGAAGAGCATCGGCTGGCGGGAAGGAGCCGGGCGGCGGAAGGCGACCTGGCGGCGGGGACAGTTGGCGCTGACGAACCGAGCGCGATTGGTGGCGGCGGGCGCCCGACCGGGCCGGGAGGGCCGCGGCTGGGCCCGGCGGGCCTGGCGGGTGGTGCGGCGAAGTAGGGAGGCCAGGCGGATACGTGGCGGCGGCTGAGTGGGTGCGGGAGGCGGCGGCGCTGACGTGTCGCGCTCCCATTGGCTGGGGCGACGTGACGGTGGGATGGACGCGTCCGCCGGCGGGCGGACATGTCCGGCGGCGCGAAGAGAGGTGAGATCTAGGGTTTGTCTGTGAGAATTTTCGGATGGGATCACATATATATAGGTAGAGGGAGCTAGGAGAGTCCAAATGAGATGCGGTTTTCGGCCACGCGATCGTGATCGAATGACCGAGATGATGGAGGGGGTTTAGGTGGGTTTTGGGCCAGTTTGGAAGGATGTTGGGCTGCAACACACACAATGCCTTCTCGGTCCCTCGGTTAACCGTTGGAGCATCAAACAAAGTCCAAATGGTACGAAACTTGACAGGCGGTCTACCGGTAGTAAACCAAGGCCGCATGACAAGTCTCGGTCCAATCTGAAAACATTTAGCACCCGCACACGAAAAGAGGTAGAAAGGGACACCAGGTGACATAGGAACGCCGGATTTCAAAACGGACAACGGGGAAAAATGCTTGGATGCATGAGACGAACACGTATGCAAATGAAATGCACATGATGACATGATATGAGATGCATGACACGCAAGCAATGACAAGGCAACAATAGCGAATAACTGGACGACACCTGGCACATCGGTCACGGGGCGTTACATGTTTGATCGATCGCAAGGAGCTAAGGTATTTTCCAAAATCGATCTGCGATCAGGATACCATCAGTTGAAGATTCGAGAACAGGATATACCTAAGAAGGCTTTTACCACTAGGTATGGGCTGTACGAGTATATGGTTATGTCATTTGGCCTGACTAATGCACCTGCATATTTTATGAACATGATGAACAAAGTGTTTATGGAGTTTTTGGATAAGTTTGTCGTAGTGTTCATTGATGATATCCTAGTTTACTCAAAGGATGAAGAGGAGCATAAGGAGCATTTGCGTTTGGTACTTGGTAAGCTCAGAGAACATCAATTATATGCCAAGTTTAGCAAATGTGAGTTTTGGTTGAAGAAAGTTGGATTCCTCGGACACGTTATATCTGGAGAAGGTATAGCAGTATATCCCACTAAGGTTGACACTGTGACAAATTGGGAAGCCCCAACAACAGTTGGAGAGATCCGGAGTTTTCTTGGACTTGCAGGATACTACCGGAGATTCATTGAAAATTTCTCAAAGATTGCGAAGCCTATGACGGAGTTGTTGAAGAAGGATACCAAGTTCATATGGACTGAGGAATGTGAGGCCAGTTTCCAGGAGTTGAAGAAATGCTTGGTTACATCACCAGTGTTGATTTTGCCTGATCAGACCAAGGATTATGAGGTGTATTGCGACGCTTCACGTCGAGGACTTGGAGCAGTGCTTATGCAAGAAGGAAGAGTTGTTTCCTATGCCTCACGACAGCTTAAGCCTCATGAGTTGAATTATGCTACGCATGATTTGGAGTTAGCAGCCGTAGTGCATGCATTGAAGACTTGGAGACATTTTCTCATTGGAAATCATTGTGAGGTGTACACGGATCACAAGAGTTTGAAGTACATTTTCACGCAGAAGGAGTTGAATCTCAGACAAAGGAGATGGTTGGAGCTCATCAAGGATTATGATATGAGATTGCATTATCATCCCGGGAAGGCTAACGTAGTAGCCGATGCGCTGAGTCGTAAAAGCCATGTCAACACCTTAATGATGGGAGATTTACCAAGAGAGTTAGCCGAAAATTTTCATGAGCTATGTTTGGAGATAGTTCCGAGAGGCTATGTAGCAACATTGGAGATTCAGTGTACGTTGATGGATAAGATCAGAGAAGCCCAGAAGATTGACAAGGAGATTGCTTCTATTAAGGAGAAAATAAGCAAAGGAAAAGCTAAAGGATTTTGTGAGGATGAGCACGATACCTTATGGTTTGAAGACCGTGTTTATGTGCCTAATGATTCGGAGATCAGGAAGTTGATTCTGCAAGAGGCCCATGATTCACCATATTCGATTCACCCAGGAAATACCAAGATGTATTTGGATTTGAAGGATATTTTCTGGTGGACCGGAATGAAGAAGGATATTGCGGAGTATGTAGCCGTTTGTGATGTATGTCAGAGAGTAAAGGCAGAGCATCAAAAGCCAGCAGGATTGCTACAGCCATTGCCGATACCCGAATGGAAGTGGGATAAGCTAGGCATGGATTTTATTACAGGATTTCCCAGAACTCGTTCAGGCTATGACTCGATATGGGTTGTAGTCGATCGTTTGACAAAGGTAGCTCATTTTATCCCAGTGAAGACTACCTATACTAGTGCCAAGTTGGCAAAGATATACATGACCAAAATGGTATGTCTGCATGGAGTTCCAAGGAGCATTGTATCAGATAGAGGAACCCAGTTTACCTCAGAGTTCTGGAATCAGTTGCACGAAACTTTGGGTACCAGGCTAGAGTTTAGTACAGCTTTCCATCCGCAGACAGATGGACAGACCGAGAGAGTCAATCAGATTTTGGAGGATATGCTTAGAGCTTGTGCGCTAGATTACGGATCTAGCTGGGACGAGAATTTGTCATATGCAGAGTTCTCCTATAACAATAGTTATCAATCCAGTTTGAATATGGCCCCTTTCGAAGCCTTGTATGGAAGGAGGTGCAGGACCCCGTTGTCGTGGGATGAAGTTGGAGACCTCCAGTTGTTTGGACTAGATCTGATTAAGGAGTCTGAACAGAAGGTAAAATTGATTTGCGATAGGCTCAAGGTAGCCCAGTCCAGGCAGAAGAGCTACACAGATTCAAAATGCAAAGAGACAGTTTACAAAGTCGGAGACCGAGTTTATCTTCGAGTATCTCCACTTCGAGGAGTTAAGCGCTTTGGAGTTAAGGGAAAGTTAGCGCCACGTTTTGTAGGACCATACAAGGTTTTGGAGTGTATGGGAGAAGTACCTTATAAGTTGGAATTGCCTGAAGGATTGTCAGGAGTTCACGACGTGTTCTACGTTTCCCAATTAAAGAAGTGCCACGCAGAGATGGTTGATATACCGCTAAGAGATACAGTGCCGCTGGAAGCGATTCAGTTGGACAGTGATTTGACCTATGAAGAGAAACCAGTTAAAATTCTTGAGTATGCCAGCCGAGTCACCCGCAGCAAGGTTATCAAGTTTTGCAAAGTTCAGTGGAGCCACCACACGGAGGATGAAGCCACCTGGGAACGAGAGGAGGATCTGTTGAAGGACCACCCTCACCTATTTTCTAGCCAACCCGAATCTCGAGGGCGAGATTCATCTTAAGGGGGGTAGGTTTGTAACATCCCAAATTTTCAATTTGGAATGTTATACAATAGATCATCATTGCACATCATATTTATTGCATTTTGGTTGATCCTAGAAATTTCACGCAACTCAAGGACCCTCGGAGAGAGTTGGGGATTTTCGTTATTTTCATATTTGAGTTGTCTCAAATTTTGAAAATAGGATCATTTGATTTTATTTATTTTATCTTCAATTATTTCTATTATAAAAATTATGAGAGAGGGAATAAAATGACTTTCCCAAAATAAAGAAATATTGAGGATTTAATAAAAAAATCAAATAAGATTTTATTTTGGTTTTATTTGCTATTTTATTTGAATTTAGGAAAAATTGCACGTTTTCAAAAATTGCATTTAGGGCCAAGAAAATGTTCATCCTGTTCTAAATATTTTATTTATACGGTGAAAATTTGTTTTGGCATTTTTAGAATTTTATTTATTTTTCTAGAATTTTTCTTTGTTGCAGCGTTATTGTTTTTTTAAAAGAGACCCCGCGCCCGCCTGGGCCAAGGGCCCAGCCAGGCCAGGCCGGCCCAGCCTACCGCCGCCTCCCGCCCGGGTCAGGACCGGAGTCCCGACCGCCGCCGCCGCCGAGTCCAGGGAGGACACGCCTCCCGAGGCCGCCCCCTTCCCCAAGTCCGCCGGACCCCCCCCCTTTATAACCCCGCCGGACCCCCTGGAGCCGCACATCGTCGCCGCCTCCCCACGCCGCCCGCGCCGCCGCCCGCGCCGCCTGCCGCCGCCGCTCGGAGTCGTCGCCCCGCACCACCCACCGCCGCCCGGAGCACCGCCGGAGCCTTGCCGGAGCCCCGAGCCGAGGTAGCCGCCACCCCGGTTTTCTGAGAAAAGCCGTTTCGGTTTTTTTAAAAAACCCTAGTTTTCGTTTTTTAAATAGATCGGTTTTCTCCGGTTTATTTAATTAGCGAGCGTTCGCTCGTTCATTTGTTTTAACGAACGCGTTCATCGTTTAGTTCCAGTTAACGAACGTTCGTTCGTTAACCTGTTCGTCGTTTTTCTTTTTCTCGGATTAAATCCATGATTTTTCTGATCGCTATTTCTGATCCAATGTTCATTTTAGTTTAACTTGTCGCTCGTTTGTCGGAATCAGGCGATTCAAGCGCCTGGAGTTTCGTCTCGAAACCCTCTTTCTGTTTAACCAACTCAAACAAGTTTTGCCTCAGTAAAATTTGACCTAGATTCAGATTAGTAAATGGAGCTTGTTTCTTTCGCCGTTTGTCTTTCGTTGCTTCGTTCGATTGGGTTCTTTTTGTCAACTGAAGTTCTTAAGTTGAACTTTCTGGTTAGATATTTTATTTGAGTTTTACCTGTGCATTAGTTGAGTACTTATTGTATGCTTGTTTTTTTGCGATAGAGTACCCGGATTGTGCCGCTTGCTACTTCAAATCGCTAGGTTTCACGGATCATCAGCAAGGCAAGTAACACTTTGATCATTCCATCCTATTACCCAGTTTTTATTGCATTAGATCAATCCTCACACATTGCATGATTAGGATCTAATTAAATTGTGGGTCTGGGAGGTAGATGAGGTAGTACCTATTACCTATTTATTATCAAACCTTTGGGAGTTACTTCTATGTTTGCTTATTATACCATGCTATGCCAGTAGACGTGGATTGGGTGAGTGAAATCCATGATAGATGTGAGATTGTTAAATTAATGGTTTATCTAAGGTGGCAACTTAAATACACATATGGCTGGATTGAGGCACCTGGGTATTCCAGCGATTGCCTGTTTTTCTTTATGGACCGCCACCCAGGCTCAAAGGGATCATGAGATTATTCATACTAGAAACTTCTGTGTGCAGCCACAAGCTACTATGGGCTCTAGCATAGTTGACTAAGTCGTGCGAACTCTTACAGTGGTAGACTAGCAGATGTAGGGGATGTAGGTTGGTACGGTCTACCCGTTCGTAAGGTGCTAGCGTTTCTGAAAGACTATGTCTCGGTCATCCGTTTCTCAAACACCATGTAGTGCGAGAATCCTAACGGAGGAGATCGAGTCTTGTGGGGAAAAGTGCGCAAACCTCTGCAGAGTGTATAAACTAATCATGGTTAGCCGTGTCCCCGGTTATGGACAACTTCAGTATCTAGTACTTGGATTATCATGTGAATCTCATCATGTTACATTAATTAATTTTGTTGGGTTTTAATGGTGCTCCTTAATTGGGATTGAGAATGCTGTCAACCATTCTCAATGTTTAACAACTACCATGATAGTTAAATAAAATTTATTCCTTTTGTCGTGGAATTGTCACGGCAGATGTCCTAGAGCAAGGACTTAGTCGTAGGGCCATCGCACTAGGAAGCTTAAAGGGGTTAATCAGGACAAAAGACACGATAGGGTTTTATACTAGTTCGATCCCTTACGATGAAGGTAAAAGCCTACGTCTAGTTGGGATTGGTATTGCCGAGGTTTTGATCTCCAAGAGGCTCAACTCGCCGGCTTGGTTATCGACTTGGTTGTTTCGTGCCTAAGCCGCCACCGGGTCGTCCCCTTATATACATGGGTTGACGCCTGGTGGCCTATAGAGTCCCGGCCGGCTCATAATCGTGTCCGGCTTGGTGAGTTCCTTTACATGCCTTTCTTTACAAGTCTTACCGCCCATATGGCGGTTTACAATAACGGGCCTTAATCCGGCCCGAGGCCTTTGGGCTTTCTATATGTTTAATAAACTATCATCTTGACTGTATATTGGGCTTATTATGTAACCCACCATTAGGGATGACCCGGCCCCTCCTGGGCAGGTCATATTGGTAGTAATATCCCCAACACCTTTGCAGTAGGGAAAAATTGGCTTTACGCAAAACTGTAACCATAGAGCTTTCCACCAGCCAAACATGCATGTAGTATAGCATTATTCTTTTATTGCTCTCTATGTGTTTCATTGCCAGCATATTCCATGTGCTGACCCGTTTCGGGCTGCAACATTCATGTTGCAGACTTTTCAGACGACGAGTAAGGTGCCTTTTAGGTCGTGGTTCTATACTTAGTGATGCCGTTGGAGTTGATGGACTCACTTATCTTCCAAGCCTTCCGCTGTTATCGTTATTAGATGGCCTTAAGCCATATTTATTGTAATAAGTTCTCTTTTGAGATACTCGATGTAATAAGTGTGTGATTGCTACTCTGTTATAAATTCTTCAAGTACTGTGTGGTGTCAGCATTACTGATCCAGGGATGACACCTGAGCACAGAGATTGGATCGTTTGAGGTCTGGTTGCTACATGAAAGCTTCGATTTCTGTTGGGGTAAGAAGATTGTGATCCAGTTGAAGGGTGTCTTTTGTTGCCGGAACTTGGTCCTCCATGGCCTTCTTGATCCCTTCATCCTTGTTGATCTCCATGGGTTCTTCTCTCTTTAGCTCTATCTTCATTAGCCAAGTATCGTTGCCCTCATGGTTGGAGGAGGAGGGAGATGACATAGTGCCTAGCCTTGACAACCCTGACAGAAAATAGCTCGAAACAAAGATAGGAGATTTTTGCGTGATACGGGAGTCAAAACCCCTGGGAGGTTATATAATGAATTTTACCGACCAAAATACGTGTCGTGTACAAAAACAGAGTCCGGAGAGCACACGAGGTGCCCACGAGGTAGGGGGGCGTGCCCAGTAGGGTAGGGCGCGCCCTCCACCCTCATGGAGCCCTCGTGTCCTTCCCGGACTACTGCTTAATTTTCTATTTTTCTAAATATTCCAAAACGGAGAAATATTTCCTTAAAAACTGTTTTGGAGTTGGTTTACTTACCGCACCACATACCTATTCCTTTTCGGAGTCTGAAACATTCCGGAAAGTGTCCCTTATGTATTCCTCCGGGGTTACAGTCTCAATAACATTGGTTTCAACATTTATGGGATTACCTGAGATATAGTGTTTGATTCTTTGACCGCTCACCACCTTCGGATTTATGCCTTCGAAGTTGTTGATTTTTATGGCACCGGAATGGTAGACCTCCTCGATAATGTAAGGACCTACCCATTTAGAGAGAAGTTTTCCAGCAAAAAAATCTTAAACGAGAGTTGTATAGCAATACATAATCACCTACATTAAACTCACGCTTTTGTATCCTTTTGTCATGCCATCTTTTAACTTTTTCTTTAAACAACTTGGCATTTTCATAGGTTTGGGTTCTCCATTATCTAGTGAGCTAATATCAAATAACCTCTTCTCACCGGCAAGTTTAAAATCATAATTAAGTTCTTTAATAGCCCAATAAGCCTTGTGTTCTAGTTCAAGAGGTAAGTGACATGCTTTTCCATAGACCATTTTATACGGAGACATACCCATAGGATTTCTATATGCAGTTCTATAGGCCCATAATGCATCATCAAGTTTCTTTGACCAATTCTTTCTAGACCTATTAACAGTCTTTTGCAAAATTAATTTGAGTTCTCTATTACTCAATTCTACTTGACCACTAGACTGAGGGTGATAAGGAGATGCAATTCTATGATTAACATCATATTTAGCAAGCATTTTACGGAAAGCACCATGAATAAAATGTGAACCACCATCAGTCATTAAATATGTAGGGACTCCAAATCTTGGAAAAATTAACTTATTTAAGCATTTTAATAGAAGTGTTATGATCAGCACTACTAGTTGGAATAGCTTCTACCCACTTAGTAACGTAATCAACAACAACTAAAATATGTGTATAACCATTAGAGGAAGGAAAAGGTCCCATATAGTCAAAGCCCCAAACATCAAATGGTTCAATAACAAGTGAATAATTCATAGGCATTTCTTGACGTCTACTAATATTACCAATTCTTTGACATTCATCACAAGATAAGACAAACTTACGGGCATCCTTGAAGATAGTAGGCCAATAAAAACCAGATTGCAGTACCTTATGTGCAGTTCTATCTCCAGCATGGTGTCCTCCATAAGCTTCGGAGTGACACTTGCGTAGGATCTATTCCTGTTCATGCTCAGGTACACAACGTCTGTCGGTGTCAAAACTGGTGGATCTCGGGTAGGGGGTCCCGAACTGTGCGTCTAAGGAGGATGGTAACAGGAGGCAGGGGACACGATGTTTTACCCAGGTTCGGGCCCTCTAGATGGAGGTAAAACCCTATGTCCTGCTTGATTAATATTGATTATATGGGTAGTACAAGAGTAGATCTACCACGAGATCAGGGAGGCTAAACCCTGGAAGCTAGACTATGGTATGATTGTATGTTGTCCTACGGACTAAATCCCTCCGGTTTATATAGACACCAGAGGGGGCTAGGGTTACACAAGGTCGGATACAAAGGAGGAGATACACATATCCGTATTTCCTAGCTTGCCTTCGACGCCAAGTAGAGTCCCATCCGGACACGAGACGAAGTCTTCAATCTTGTATCTTCATAGTCTAACAGTCCGGCCAATGGATATAGTCCGGCTGTCCGAAGACCCCCTAATCCAGGACTCCCTCAGTAGCCCCTGAACCAGGCTTTCAATGACGATGAGTCCGGCGCGCAGTATTGTCTTCGGCATTGCAAGGCGGGTTCCTCCTCCGAATACACCACGGAAGAATCTGAATTCAAGGATAGTGTCCGACCCTGCAAAATAAGTTCCACATACCACCGTAGAGAGAATAGTATTTCCACAAATCTTATTTGCTGACTTGTTTTGGCAAGACGACAATGTCACGGCCCGGTGATTATTCGAACCGTTTCCTTTAACTAGCCCCGCACATAACGCGAGGCAGTTTTTTGACATGTCTTGTCAAAGCAGAGATCGTGTCCCCTTATCACGGGATTCTCATCAATACGGGTGTGGGTAACCCAACCGCACCATCGATTACAACGCTTGGGGGACGAGCGAGTTTTACCAGGCTAGTGGGGATGCATAGTTTCATCCGCCCATATAAAGGGATAATGATTTACCTTTTCATCCACGCCTTCTTCCTCCTTTGCTCATCCACCTTCGCATACTCGAGCCCCAGCGCCCAAGTTTGCATTCCCCACCTCGACCTTCTCCAACCATGTCCGGAGCGGGAGGCAGGTGGATGGTCTCCTTCGTCATGGAGGGACACGTCAAGAAGCTAAGGAGAGCCGAATACTTGCCCGACGACATCGTGCACCGGCTCCCAGAGGAGGGGCAGCTCATCCCCACCCCCAGGCCCTATGAGAGGGTGGTGTTCCTTACCCATTTCCTCCGCGGACTGGGATTTCCTCTCCACCCATTTGTCCGGGGGCTCATGTTCTACTACGGCCTGGATTTTCATGATCTGGCCCCGAACTTCATCCTCAACATCTCGGCGTTCATCGTTGTGTGCGAGGCCTTCCTCCGAATCAAGCCCCACTTCGGCTTATGGCAGAAGACTTTCAATGTCAAGCCGAAGGTAGTGAGCGGCCGCCAGCGGAGTGCGGAGGCGCCATGGTGGGCAAGATGCCCAATGTCACATGGCTCAAGGGCTCCTTCGTGGAGACAATAAGGGGTGGCAGTCGGGGTGGTTCTACATCACCGAGCCGCGTGACCCTACATGGGTAGCGGCCCCCGAATTTCGATCTGGCTTCCCCACATGGCTCACCTCCTGGCGAGAGAAGGGCCTGTCCTGGGGTAGTTCGGGAGAGCTGACCGGACTCCAAACATGTATTCAAAACATGGTCAACAAGAAGCTCAAACTCGTCAGCGTAGTTCAGGTCATGCTCATCCGCCGGATCCTCCCGTGCCAACAACGGGCCTTCAACTTATGGGAGTTCGACCTGGCGCAACACGGAACTCTGAACAGGCTCTTCGACACAACTCACAAAGATGCCTGGAGGGTGCTGTTCAAGAGCGCCGAGGTCCCCCTCCCACTACTGAGGATCGCGGATTCAGCGCGAAGTGCCAAGCCAGTGCGGTAAGCTGCTTTACCTCGTATAGGATACTTGTTTTTCATAGCTTGACTCCATGTGGGATCTAAACTCCCGTACCTTTGACAGGACTGGCAGGAGACGGCTGGACAGATCGACTGTCCGGCTCCTTTGCCCGAAGGCCCAGCAAACGCTCTTCTGACAAAGATGCTGACCCCGGCTCCTTATACGGTGCCGAAGAAGACCAAGAAGGCCAAGGGAACCCAAAAGATTTCCCGGCGCCAGGCGTCATCGGACTCACCATCCGAGGACTCTACGGCGCAGTCCTCCCCTGAAGACGAGGAGGCAGAAGAAGATGCTCCCCCTCCAGACGGGGGAGACAAGAAAAGGAAGGCTGCCCCAACTGGGGAGGCTGAAGGGTCCAAGAAGGGGAGAACTCTCCTTCCGGACAGCTCTACCACCGTCGCCGATGGCGAAGACGAGTGGCTGCCCAGGGCCAAGCCCCTTGGGAAGTCGTAAGTGTTCGGATACCAGAGTAACTCATAGCATTCCTTTGTCACACTACTTCACCTAACGCCGAAATATGATTATGCAGGCCGCCCCGAGCCCGTATCGATGTATCATGGGATGGCTCCCTGGGCTCGTCGGACATGGATAGCGATCCGGTTCCGACCGCCACCTCCCCTCATCCTGCAGACGACACCGAGGTGTTGTCTCATGAGGCACCGGGTCGAGGGGAGACGGTCCCGGAGGCGCCTCAAAGCGGCCTCTCGGACTCCGGGAGCAGAGGGGACAATGCCCCTGAGGGCTCCGAGTTCGGCCCTCAGCCGAACACCGCGCCGGAACCTCTAGTGGTTCCGGACTCGGGCAGGCGGCCTCCTTCTAAGAGGGGCAAGACGCCTGCACTGGTGACCTCTGTCCATCCAGAGGCGCCGGACAATATGCTGGAAGCGCTTCACAGCGCTTCGCAGGAGTCTAATATGAGTATGTCAATATGCATATGCAGGCTTCGTTGCTGGCGTCCGCCGCACTGACTGCGGAGGTCGCCGTACTAAAGAAAGACCTTAAAGGGTCCCAGGACGAGCTCGGCCTTGCCAAGAGGCAGCTCGAGGAGAACAAAGGTAAGTAGTACCTAGTCTATGGATATGTATAAAAAGAATGCATTGCAAAATGACAGGATCATCATGAATTTGCCAGGGGCCATGACCGAAGTGGCGACCCTAAAGCAAGCGCTGCCCAAGGCCGAAGATAAAGCGGCCAAGGAGCGCATCGAGCAAGAAAAGCAAGAGGCTTGGGTGGGCGAGGTGCAGCAAGAGCTCCAGGCTCTTGTGACGAAGCACGAGGCGTTGGAGCTTGACTCGAAGACGCGGGAGTCTGAGCTTGCCGAGGCCCTCGAGAGCGCAAAGAGTGCCAAGGTCGAAGCCCAAAAGGCCCTCCAGGAGATCGACGCAATGATGAAGATAGCGACGGGTAAGGCATTCTATATGCAAAGCAAGCATGTAAAAGTAAATTACCGATTACTTACCCGAATCCGGAGCTCTCCAGGAGCATTCGCAGATTTGCCCCGCAGCGTGCCCGATGCCGCACAATTTTACTAGGCCGAGGATGGAAGCTCAACAGAGAAGCTGTTCTGGTCTCAGTATACTGAGGCCGAACACCCAGTGCCAATGAGCGACCAGCTGAAGCAGATGGTCGAGCTACATAAGGCGGCCGAACAGGCCATGAAGGGCTTTATAGTCCGGCTGTGGCCTGGCGACGCCCTTCCGAACAGCTTCTTCGGCCTGGTGAGGCAGCTTGTGGATGCCTGCCCGCGGCTGGAGGTCGTCAAGCGATCCGTCTGCATTGAAGGTGTACGCCGGGCTTTCGCCCGTGTGAAATTGCAATGGGTCAAGCTAGACGCCGTGAAGCTGGTCAAGGAAGGGCCGCCGGAGGGCAAGGAGCATCGCCACCCCGAGATGTACTACGAGGGTGTTTTGCCGGGTGCCCGTCTCATAGCGGACGAGTGCACAAAAGATGTAATATTTGAGTAAAATTTGCTCGTGTGATCCTGTATTTATGAAAACTTGTTTCATATGCGCTATGCAACACTTGTTTGAATTTAAAATATTACCTTCTGTTTGGCTGTTTATCCAATCTGAGAGATGGCTAGTCCTCAGCTTCTGCCCCCATGCCGCGAGTGCTGGGGTGTTCGGGATAAACCTGAGCACTCTTGTTCCCATTTTTGGGTCCTTCGAGGGAGGTGCTCAGCACAACGAACAAGGCAACCAGACTAATAATGCTCACTCTCACTTAGCCATATAATTCTATAATTTTAAATTTCGGCGAAGCCCCTGGTATTCGGAAGGCCGAATTCGGGGCGCGATACACGCCTTTAAGCCGGACAGGGCCGGCCCTTCGCTCTAAGCGGCATAAGTCTTTAGGGACTCGAAACCTCGCCGAACAGCGACCAGTCTCTCACCTTATCATGACATTCAGTTTTAGCTTTCTCTACTGAGGTGCTTAACCCAGCAGAACCGGGGCACAATCGCAGTAGTTCTCCTAGCGCTACCTTAGCCGATAGAGAGGAACGTAAGGTACCAAAACATAGGAGCCGGGCAAACCCAACATTTGACCAAAGACATGATTCGGAGCTGATGCATATAATGCTATAAGTTCGGGGTGCCGCACTTGTGAAAGTGTTCGGGCTTTTCACACCATATTGTGGGGTACGTAAGCCCCCGGTGTATTGGCCGTACCAAAGTGTACGGTTGCAAGGCATCATTAATGAACACACATATATATATATATAACATGAACGCAATAATAGTCATAATGTTATGCATTGTTTATTCAAAGAGGTGCGTTAAAGCAGAATGATACAGATAGTGCGATAAGCAAAGAGTAGGACTATGTCCCTTCCAAGGGCAAGCTGAGGAATAGTATTAAATCAAATATTTCGCTCGTTACTGTAATCCACCTGGGAATTCCGTGGTGTGACGTAGCTTTCTGCCTCCTTGGTTGCTGCATCATGTGTTCGGCAATAGTGCTGCCGGACAGGGTTTCCAGAGATTAATGTCCCGAAAAAGAGAAAAATAACTAAGTGGGAAGCCCCTAGTGCGGTTTAAGCCGCGTCTTGGGGCGTGCCGCAGTTGTGCCCCCCTCCCCGCCTGTGCCCATGGTATTTTTAATGCGTAATTATGTACGCGTGGCACGAGTTTCGCCGCTTGGCTGGGACTAGGGTGGGGGCCGCATTGCTACGCGAGTTTAGATCGCGCTAGGCGGTCTAGTTGCCAATTGCTCCGAGCGCGCTTGAAGGTGTCTGGGTCTTGAAACACCGAACCGGTGGATTGCCTTGAGAGGCTGCTTTGCGCTTCTGCTGCGAGGGACGTAATGTGCTCCTCCGTTCGAAGAGACCGATCTGTGTTTCCATTGACTGTAATAACCCCACGAGGTCCTGGCATCTTGAGCTTGAGGTATGCATAATGCGGTACCGGATTGAATCTCGCAAATGTGGTTCGCCCGAGCAGTGCATGATAACCACTGCGGAATGGGACTATATCGAAGATTAACTCTTCGCTTCGGAAGTTATCCGGGGATCCGAAGACCACTTCCAGTGTAATTGAGCCTGTGCAATGGGCCTCTACGCCTGGAATAACGCCTTTAAAGGTCGTTTTTGTGGGTTTGATCCTTGAGGGGTCGATACCCATTTTGCGCACTGTGTCCTGATAAAGCAGGTTCAGGCTGCTGCCGCCATCCATAAGGACTCAAGTGAGGTGAAATCCGTCAATGATTGGGTCTAGAACCAGTGCAACGAATCCGCCATGACGGATACTAGTGGGGTGGTCCCTGCAATTGAAAGTGATCAGATAGGAGGACCATGGGTTGAACTTTGGGGCGACTGGCTCCAACGCATATACGTCCCTGAGCGGACGCTTCCGCTCCCTCTTGGGGATGTGGGTTGAGTATATCATGTTCACCATCCACACTTGTGGGGGAAACCTTTTCTGTCCTCCGGTGTGTGGCTGCTGGGGCTCCTCCTCGTCATTGCTATGTGACCCCTTATCCTTGTTTTCGGCAATTAACTTGCCGGCCTGCTTGAACACCCAACAATCCCTGTTGGTGTGATTGGCTGGCTTGTCTGGGGTGCCATGTATTTGACACGAGCGATCGAGTATGCGGTCCAAACTGGATGGGCCCGGCGTACTTTGTTTAAATGGCTTTTTCCGCTGACTAGGTTTAGAGCCTTTGAATCCAGCATTGACTGCCATATCCTCAGTATTATCGCTGTTAATGCGGCGCTTATGTTTGTTGCAACGGGACCTGCTATTGCCGTCCTTGGTATCCGAGGTACCATGGTTCTTTGACATATTGTTGCTGCGAGCCAGCCAGCTGTCTTCTCCCGCACAAAAGCAGGTCATGAGTGTTGTGAGGGCTGCCATAGATTTCGGTTTTTCCTGACCAAGGTGCAGGGCTAGCCACTCGTCGCGGATGTTATGTTTGAAAGCCGCTAGGGCCTCTGCATCCGGACAGTCGACGATTTGATTTTTCTTTGTTAGGAACCGAGTCCAGAATTGCCTGGATGATTCTTCTGGCTGCTGAATTATGTGTCTCAAGTCATCGGCATCTGGTGGTCGCACATAAGTGCCCTGAAAGTTGTCGAGGAATGCAGCCTCCAGATCTTCCCAACAGCTAATGGACTCTGCTAGCAAGCTGTTAAGCCAATGCCGCGCTAGTCCTTTGAGCTTTAGTGGGAGGTATTTGATGGCGTGTAAGTCATCACCGCGGGCCATGTGGATGTGGAGGAGGAAATCCTCGATCCATACCGCAGGATCTGTTGTGCCGTCGTATGATTCAATATTTACAGGTTTGAAACCTTCTGGGATTTGATGATCCATTACTTCGTCTGTGAAGCATAAGGGGTGTGTGGCGCCTCTGTATTGGGCTATATCCCGACGTAGCTCAAATGGGTCTTGCCCGCTGTGTTCGGCCCGGCCGGATTTACTTTTACTGTATCCGGCGTGACGTTTATCGTCTCGCATAGTGGCGCGCCCTCGTGATCCATAGATCGATCTTGCATGTTTTGCTTTATCCTCCAATACGTCTCGCAGGTCTGGCGTGTTTCCCCATGCTTTTTTATTTGAATGGCGTCGGGGTGTGGGCTGAGCTTTTGGCTGGAATGCCTCTCTATCACGGCCACGAGGTGGCCGATCAGCCGCATCATACGCTTCTTCCTCCAGTCGAGGTAGCAGCGTGCACTTTGGGTAACTCTTGGAGGGGTGCTTGAGTTTATATTCCTCGGCCGCGAGGACTTCAGTCCATCTGTCAGCTAGCAGATCTTGATCAGCTTGAAGCTGTTGCTGCTTTTTCTTAAGGCTATTTGCCGTGGCCATAAGTTGGCGCTTGAAGCGCTCTTGTTCGACGGGATCCTCTGGCACGGCGAATTCGTCATCGCCGAGGCTTGCCTCGTCTTCGGAGGGGGGCATGCAATTATCATCCTCCGCCTCTCCGTCTACTGCTCTCTCAGGAGGGCTAGCTCCTCCGTCCTCCTGCTCTAAATCTTGCTGGAGGGGGCTGTAGTTGTCTTCGGCACTATCCGGAGTGTTATTACCTCCTGTGCGGGTATCACCACTTTTGCTTTGGCGGGACTTAGAGCAGCGCCGCTGACGTCGGCGCTTGGGTTGCTTCTTGGAGGGGTCATCCTCCGCTATCTCGTCGCCATTGCCTTCTTTGGGTGTATCCACCATGTATATATCGTATGATGAGGTGGCTGTCCAGTGCCCTGTGGGCAGTGGTTCCTCTTCGTCTCCCGCATCGTCGTCCATACCGTCGATGTCTTCGGAGTCGAAGTCGAGCATGTCGATTAAGTCATCGACAGTGGCTACTAAGTGGGTGGTGGGTGGGCCGCGAATTTCTTCGTCGTCCGCATTCCAGTCCTGCCGGACATAGTTCGGCCATGATCCTCCTGACAAAGAGAGAGACCTTAATGAGTTCAGTATGTCGCCAAAGGGCGAGTGCTGAAAAATATCCGCGGAGGTAAACTCCATGATCGGCACCCAATCGGATTCGATAGGAACGGGCGTAGACGGTTCGGAGTCCGTGGCCGGAGAAGGATCCGGCAGTTTAACAACACGGCTCTCGTGCAAGGTAAGGTCGATGTTTGGCTCGATCGCCGCTGAGGGTAAGGCCTCCGTGGCGGGGTCCATCCACCTGTCCATGGATGGCGCAACTGGCTCTGAATTGAGGGTCGGAGCGGCTGCCTGTGCGATCTCCCGAACACTGTCCGATGGTAGAGCTAAATCGTGCTCATCGTGACCGCGTGACGCACAAGGCAGAGGCTCGAATCCATCAAAGATCAAGTCTCCGCGGATGTCGGCCGTGTAGTTTAAGCTTCCAAACCTAACCTGGTGGCCAGGGGCGTAACTTTCAATCTTCTCCAGATGGCCAAGCGAATTGGCCCGCAGGGCAAAGCCGCCAAACACGAAGATCTGTCCGGGGAGAAAAGTCTCACCCTGGACTGCATCGCCATCATTGATAGTAGGAGCCATCAAGCCTAACAGCGACGACATAGAGGAACTCTCAATGAAAGCACCAATGTCGGTGTCAAAACCGGCGGATCTCGGGTAGGGGGTCCCGAACTGTGCATCTAAGGCGGATGGTAACAGGAGGCAGGGGACACGATGTTTTACCCAGGTTTGGGCCCTCTTGATGGAGGTAAAACCCTACGTCATGCTTGATTAATATTGATGATATGGGTAGTACAAGAGTAGATCTACCACGAGTCAGAGAGGCTAAACCATAGAAGCTAGACTATGGTATGATTGTATATTGTCCTATGGACTAAATCCCTCCGGTTTATATAGACACCGGAGGGGGCTAGGTTTACACAAGGTCGGTTACAAAGGAGAAGATACACATATCCGTATTGCCTAGCTTGCCTTCCACGCCAAGTAGAGTCCCATCCGGACACGAGACGAAGTCTTCAATCTTGTATCTTCATAGTCTAACCGTCCGGCCAATGGATATAGTCCGGCTGTCCGGAGACCCCCTAATCCAGGACTCCCTCAACGTCTAATAACACCATCTACTCCTTCTTTATAAAGATGTGGGTCATCCCAAAAGTAATGCCTCAAATCATAGAAGAACTTTTTCTTTTGCTGGTATGTGAAACTAGGTGGTATAAACTTAGCAACAATGTAATTAGCATAATCAGCATACCATGGAGCAGTATGAGAAGCATTTATGACATTTAATTGCTCATCAGGAAAGCTATCATCAATAGGTAGTGGGTCATCAAGCACATTTTCTAACCTAGACAAGTTGTGTCCAACGGGGTTCTCAGCTCCTTTTCTATCAACAATATGCAAATCAAATTCTTGTAGCAAGAGAACCCATCTAATAAGTCTAGGTTTAGCATCTTTCTTTTCCATAAGATATTTAATAGTAGCATGATCAGTGTGAATAGTTACTTTAGAATCAACAATATAAGGTCTAAACTTATCACAAGCAAATACAACTGCTAAGAATTCTTTTTCAGTAGTAACATAATTTCTTTGAGCATTGTCTAGAGTTTTACTAGCATATTGAATAACATTTAGTTTCTTATCAACTCTTTGTCCTAGAACAACACTTACAGCATAATCACTGGCATCACACATAATTTCAAAGGGTAAATTCCAATCAGGTGGCTGAACAATAGGCACAGAGATCAATGCTTTCTTAAGTATTTCAAATGCTTCTACACAATCATCATCAAAGACAAATGGTATATCTTTTTGTAATAAATTAGTCAGAGGCCAAGAGATTTTTGAGAAGTCCTTAATGAACCTCCTATAAAAACCGGCATGACCAAGGAAACTTCTTATACCTTTGATGTCCTTGGGACATGGCATCTTTTCAATAGCATCAACCTTGGCTTTATCAACTTCAGTACCTCTTTCAGACACTTTATGCCCCAAGACAATACCTTCATTAACCATAAAGTGGCACTTTTCCCAATTCAAGACAAGATTAGTTTCTTCACATCTCTGTAAAACTCGATCAAGGTTGCTCAAGCTATCATCAAAAGAAGATCCATAGACGGAAACGTCGTCCATGAAAACCTCACAAATCTTTTCACAAAAGTCAGAGAATATAGCCATCATGCATCTTTGAAAGGTAGCAGGTGCATTACATAAACCAAAAGGCATACGTCTATAAGCAAAAGTACCAAAGGGGCATGTAAAAGTAGTCTTTGATTGATCTTTGGCTGTCACAGGTATTTGAGAGAAACCAGAATAACCATCTAGAAAGCAAAAATGTGTATGTTTGGACAATCTTTCTAGCATTTGATCAATAAAAGGTAAGGGGTAATGATCCATTTTAGTAGCCTTATTTAATTTGGGGAAATCAATTACCATCCTATAACCTGTAATAATTCTTTGAGGAATCAATTCATCTTTATCATTAGGTACAACAGTAATACCTCCCTTCTTAGGGACACAATGGGCAGGGCTTACCCACTGACTATCAGCAACGAGATAAATTATACCTGCCTCAAGGAGCTTTAGTATCTCCTTTCTCACCACTTCTTTAATTTTAGGATTCAGCCGATGTTGATGATCACGAACTGGTTTAGCATCTTCTTCCTGTCGGTGTCAAAACCGGCGGATCTCGGGTAGGGGGTCCTGAACTGTACGTCTAGGCCGGATGGTAACAGGAGACAGGGGACACTTTGTTTTACCCAGGTTCGGGCCCTCTCGATGGAGGTAATACCCTACTCCTGCTTTATTAATATTGATTATATGGGTAGTACAAGAGTAGATCTACCACGAGATCAAGGAGGCTAAACCCTAGAAGCTAGCCTATGGTATGATTGTTGTGTATGGAGTTGATTGCCTACGGACTACAACCCTCCGTTTTATATAGACACCGGATAGGGTTAGGGTTACACAGAGTCGGTTACAATGGTAGGAGATCTTGAATATCCGCATCGCCAAGCTTGCCTTCCACGCCAAGGAAAGTCCTATCCGGACACGGGACGAAGTCTTCAATCTTGTATCTTCATAGTCCAGGAGTCCGGCTGAAGGTATAGTCCGGCTACCCGAACACCCCCTAATCTAGGACTCCCTCAGTAGCCCCTGAACCAGGCTTCAATGACGACGCGTTCGGCGCGCAAATTGTCTTCGGCATTGCAAGGCGGGTTCCTCCTCCAAGTCCTTCATAGAAGATTTGTAAACACCAAGAGCAGTGTCCGGTTCTGCAAAATAAGTTTCCACATATTGCCATAGAGAGAATAATATTGACACAAATCAAATCTGCTGATGTATTCTGCAGTGCGCTATCACACTATGGCCAAGTCCTTTACTCGAATCGTTTTTACTTTTCCACCTCAGCATGTTTTGCGACGCGGTTTCCTTGGCATGTCTTGTCAAAGCAGAGATCGCGTGCCCTTTTTACGGGTTTCTCATCAATACGGACGTGGGTAACCCTAACCGCGCCATTTACCACGGCGCTTGGGAGGCAAGCGAGTTTTATTAGGCAGGTGGGGACACACAACCGCATCCGCCCATATAAGGGGATAAGGATCCACCTTTTATACCTACGCCTTCTTCCTCCTTTGCCTATCCATCTCCTGCGCACTCGAGCTCCAGCGCCCAAGCCCGCACTTCCCACCTCAACCTTCTCCAGCGATGTCCGGAGCGGGAGGCAAGTGGAAGGTCTCCTCCGTCACGGAGGGCGACATCAAAAAGCTTAGGAAGGCCGGATACTTGTCCAAAGACATCGCGCACCGGCTTCCGAGGAGGGGCAGCTTGTCCCTACCCCAAGGCCCCATGAGAGGGTAGTATTCCTTCCCCACTTCCTCCGCGGGCTGGGTTTTCCACTTCACCCATTCGTCCGGGGGCTCATGTTCTACTACAGCCTGGATTTTCACGATCTGGCCCCGAACTTCATCCTCAACATCTCGGTGTTTATCGTCGTGTGCGAGGCTTTCCTCTGCGTCCGCCCCCATTTCGGCCTCTGGCTCAAGACCTTCAACGTCAAGCCCAAGGTGGTGCGCGGCAACCAGGCGGAGTGCGGAGGCGCCATGGCGGGCAAGATTGCCAACGTCCTGTGGTTCGAGGGCTCCTTTGTAGAGACCCTAAAGGGGTGGCAAGCCGGGTGGTTTTACATCACCGAGCCACGCGATCCGAAATGGATCACAGCCCCCGAGTTCCGATCCGGACCCCCCATGCGGCTCATGTCCTGGAAAGAGACGGGCTTATCGTGGGGTAACGAGAAAGAGGTGACCGGACTGAAGACATGCATCCAGTCCCTGGTAAACAAGTCAATCAGGCTTGTAAATGTAGTCCAGGTCATGCTCGTTCGCCGAATCCTCCCGTGTCAACAACGGGACTTTACTTTGTGGGAGTTCGACCCGGCATGGCACCAAACCCTTAACAGGCTCTTCGACATGACGTATGAAGACGTCTGGAAGGCGCTAATCAAAGGTGCCGAGGCTCCCGCATCCGCTTCCGAGGACCACGGATACAGCTCGCAGTGTCACGCTAGCGAGGTAAGCTATTTTCACCTTTTACAGGATGTTCAGCTTTTTTCATAGTTTAACTCTATGCGGGATCTAAACTCCCTTACCTTTGACAGGCTTGGCGGGCGGTATCCGGACCGATTAACTGTCTGGCTCCACTGCCCGAAGACCCAGCCCCAGCTCTACTAGTGAAGCTGCTGGCTCCGGCGC
Organism: Triticum urartu; assembly: GCF_056163025.1. Taxonomy (NCBI): domain Eukaryota; kingdom Viridiplantae; phylum Streptophyta; class Magnoliopsida; order Poales; family Poaceae; genus Triticum; species Triticum urartu. Next base: position 369,171,792 of record NC_141873.1, read on the forward strand.
CTTATGTGGTGCCGGAAAAGAAGGCCAAGAAGAAGAAGACCACGGGGACTCGAAAGAGTACCCGCAACGTGGTGTTGTCGGACTCGTCATCCGACGAGTCCGAGATGCCCTCCTCCCGTGAAAACGAGGAGGAGGAAGAAGAAAGCTCTCCCCCCCAGCGGAGGGAGGAAAGAAAAGGAAGGCCGCCCCAAGGGGGAAGGCCGAAGGGCCCAAGAAGAGGAAGACCCCTCCGCCGGACTATGCCCCCGACGCCGACGAGGACGAAGAGGAGTGGCCGGACAGGGCCAGGCGTCCGGCGAAATCGTAAGTGTTCGGATACCAGAGTAACTCATGATATTCCTTTTGTTGCACAGCTTTCCCTAATGTCGAATATAATCATGCAGCCCGCCCCGGGCCGAACTCAACGAGTCGTCGAGCGGCTCCCTAGATTCATCGGACGTGAACTCAGTTCCGCCTGTTGTCTCCCCCCGCACTACGGATGACGCCGAAGTGGCATCACAACAAGCTCCGGGGCAGGAGGAGGTGGTCCTGGAGGAGCCGTAAGGCGACCTCCCGGACTCCAGGAGTAAAGGGGACAAGACCCCCCAGGGCTCCAAGTACGGCTTTGAGCCGGACACCGTGCCAGAATCTTCAACGATTCCGGACCACGGCAGGCGAACTCCTTCCAAGAGGAGCAAGCCTTCTGAGCCGGCAGCCTCCGTCCAACCGGAGGTGCCGGACAATCTGCTGGAGGTGCTTGAAGGCGCCTCCATCGACGAGGAGCACCGTACTATTATGAGTACGGTGATCCAGAAGGTTCAGTCCGCCAAGAGCGGACTGAGTGAAGCTTGTGCTAGCCTCCTAACAAGCTTTGCGGTAAGTAAAAATATGTAAAAATATTACCGCATAGACAGTAGCCCCTGATGCTCTGTTTGGCGTTCGGAAAGAAAAGCCGAATAGAGGATTTAGTAAATTTCGCAGGAGTCTAACAAAAAGAGTCAATATGCGTATGCAGGCTTCGCTGCTATCCACCGCCGCACTGACTGCAGAGGTGGGTGTCCTGAAACAGGACCTCGGGCGGACCGAGCAAGAGCTCGGCCTTGCCAAGCGGCAGCTCGAGGAGAAAGAAGGTAAGAAATACCTTACTGAAAAGGGTGCCTATAGAGAGGCGTGATTGCAAAAAATAACAGGATTGTACTGCTTATTGTAGGGGCCACGACTGAGGTGGCGACCCTCAAGCAGGCGCTATGTGAGGCTGAAAATAAAACGGCCGCGGAGTGCACTGAGCGAGAGAAACTTGGGGCTCAGGTCGGTGAGGTGCAGCAAGAGCTTCAGGCTCTCATGAAAAAATATGAGAGTTTGGAGCTTGAGTCAAAGACCCAAGCGTCCGATCTCGCGACGGCCCTTGAGACTGCCAAGTCTGCCAAGGCCGAAGCCCAAAAGGCCCTCCAAGAGTTGGAGGAGGTGAAAAAGATAGCAGCGGGTAAGGCATTCTTCATGCAAAGCAGAAATATAAAAGTAAACTATTTGTTACTTACCTGAATCCGGAGCTCTCCAGGGGCATTCGCAGATCTTCCCCGCAGCGTATCCAACGCCGCCGCATTCTACCGAGCTGAAGAGGGTAGCTCAACGGAGAAGGTGTTCTGGTCTTAGTATGCTGAGGCCGGACACCCTGTGCCCTTGAGCGACCAGCTGAAATAGCTAGTCGAGCTCCACAAGGCGGCCGAACAGGACATGAAGGGCTTCATAGTTTGGCTGTGGCCCGGGGAGGCCCTGCGTGGGAGCTACTTCGGGCTGGTGCGGCGCCTGGTGGAGGCCTGTCCAAGGCTCAAGGTCGTCAAGCGCTCCGTCTGCATCGAAGGTGCCCGTCGGGCCCTTGCCCGTGCTAAGGTGCACTGGGGTAAGCTGGACGGTGAGAAGCTTGTGAGGGACGGGCCGCCGCCAGGGAAGGAGCATCGCAAGCCCGAGAACTACTATTAGGATGTTCTTGTGGGTGCCCGCCTTGTGGCGGATGAATGTACCAAGGATGTAATTTTTGAATGAACTCGCTCGATTTTATCCTGTGCGCTGAAAACTTGTTCATATGCGCTAAGCAATGCTTATTGAATTTAAAATATTATTTTCTGTGCGGCCGTTTATCAAAAATTGAGAGATGGCCAGTCGTCGGCTTCTGCCCCCATGCCACTAGTGCTGGGGTGTTCGGTGATAAACCTGTGCGCTCTTTTGCCCATGTTTGGGTCCTTCGAGGGAGGTGCTCAGCACGACGAACCAGGCAATAGGACTATAATGCTTGAACACTCTCACTTAGCCATAGAACTTTATAATTTTAAATTTCGGCGAAGCCCCTAGTTCGGAAGACCGAGTTCGGGGCGCTATCCACGCCTTGGCTGGGGTTATCCAGCTCCTCGCTCGAAGCGGCATAAGTCTTTAGGGACTCGAAAAACCTCTCGAACAGCGACCGGTCTCTCGCCTCATCATGATAGTCAGTTTTAGCTTTCTCCACTGAGGTGCTTAACCCAGCTCAACTGGGGCACAATCGCAGTGGTTCTCCTAGTGCTACCTTAGCCGATATAGCGGAACGTAAGGCACCAAAACATAGGAGCCGGGCAAACCCAACTATTGACCCAAATCATGATTCGGAGCCGATGCATATAGTGCTATAAGTTCGGGGTGCCGCACTTGTGAAAGTGTACGGACTTCTCACACCATATTAAAGGGTACTGAAGCCCCTGGCATACTTGCCGTACCACAGTGTACGGGTGCAACATGTCATTAATGAACATATATGAAAGAGATTCTAATGCAAAAAATAGACAAAAAGCTATGCATTGTTTATAGAGAGGCTATTTATCAAAGCCGAACGATACAAATAGTGTGGTAAGCAAAAGATATTGGACTATTCAGTATGTCCTGACCAGGGGCAGGCCGCGGAATTGTATTTAAAATAGGTATAGCGCTCATAACAGAGACCACCTGGGAGTTCCATAATGCGGCATGGCTTGTCTGCCTCCCTGGATCTTGCATCGTTTGTGCGGCAGTCGAATTGCCGAATAGGTCGTCTGAAGTATGGAGTCCTGAAAGTAAGAAAAAATTAAGAAAGAATCCGGCAGCCCCTAGTACATTTTAAGCCGTATTTTGGGCGTGCCGTTATTGTGCCCCTTCCCCTGTGCCCATGGTATTTCCAGGGCGTAGTTATGTATGCGAGGTACTGGTTTCGCTATGTTGCGAAAGCTGGGGTTGGGGCCGCATTGCTACGCTTGCTCAGAGCGTGCCAGGCGGTCCTGCTGTGGATTACCCCGGGCGCGCTTGGCAGTGTCTGAATTTTTAATGGCTGGATTGGAGAATTGCCTGAGAAGGCCACTTTGTACCTCCGCTGCAAGAGCCGCCGTATGCTCCTCCATACGGAGGGAGCGTTCGGTGTTTCCGTTGACCGTAATTACTCCTCGAGGGCCTGGCATCTTGAGCTTGAGATATGCATAGTGCGGCACCACATTGAACTTTGGGAATGCGGTTCGTCCGAGCAGGGCGTGATAGCCACTGCGAAACGGGACTATATCGAAGATTAACTCTTCGCTTCGGAAATTGTCCGGGGATCCGAAGACCACGTCAAGTGTTACCAAGCCTATACAGTTGGCTTCTACACCTGGTATAACGCCTTTAAAGGTCGTTCTTGTGGGCTTAATCCTTGAGGGATCTATGCCCATTTTCCGCACTGTATCCTGATAAAGCAGGTTCAGGCTACTGCCGCCGTCCATGAGGACTCTTGTGAGATGAAATCCGTCGATGATTGGGTCGAGAACCAATGCGGCGAAGCCGCCATGAAGGATGCTAGTGGGATGGTCCCTTCGATCAAAAGTGATCGGGCAGGAGGACCATGGGTTGAACTTTGGGGTGACTGGCTCTATCGCGTATACGTCCCGTAGCGCACGCTTCCGCTCCCGCTTGGGAATGTGGGTTGCGTATATCATGTTCACCATCCGCACTTGTGGGGGAAAGCCCTTCTGTCCATTGTTATTCGGCGGCTTGGGCTCCTCGTCGTCGCTGTGCAGCCCCTTGTCTCTGTTTTCGGCCCTTAACTTGCCTGCCTGCTTGAACACCCAACAATCCCTATTAGTGTGATTGGCTGGCCTTTCGGGGGTGCCATGTATCTGGCACAAGCGATCGAGTATTCGGTCCAAACTGGACGGGCCCTGAGTATTCTTTTTGAATGGCTTTTTCCGCTGACCGGATTTATAGCCTTTGAATCCGGCATTGACTGCCGTGTCTTCATTACTGTCACTGTTAACGCGGCGTTTTTGCTTATTCCGACGTGTCCTGCCACTTTTGTCCTTGGTATCCGAATTACCAGAGTTCTTTGATAAGTTGTTACTGCGAGCTAGCCAGCTGTCTTCTCCCGCGCAAAAGCAGGTCATGAGTGTCGTGAGGGCTGCCATGGATTTCGGCTTTTCCTGTCCCAGGTGCCGGGCAAGCCACTCATCGCGGATGTTATGCTTGAAGGCTGCTAGGGCCTCTGCGTCCGGACAGTCGACTATCTGGTTTTTCTTTGTTAGGAACCGTGTCCAGAATTGTCTGGCCGATTCTTCTAGCTGCTGAATTATGTGGCTTAAGTCGTCGGCATCCGGCGGTCACACGTAAGTGCCCTGGAAGTTGTCGAGGAATGCGGCTTCCAGGTCCTCCCAAGAACCGATTGAGTCTGCTGGCAGGCTGTTAAGCCAATGCCGGGCTGGTCCTTTAAATTTGAGCGGGAGGTATTTGATGGCGTGTAGATCATCGCCGCGTGCCATGTGGATGTGAAGGAGATAATCCTCGATCCATACCGCCGGTCTGTTGTGCCATCGTATGATTCAATGTTTACGGGTTTGAAACCCTCTGGGATTTTATGATCCATTACTTCATTTGTGAAGCATAGCGGGTGTGCGGCGCCTCTGTACTGGGCTATATCATGACGCAGCTCGGAAGAGCTATGTCTGTTGTGTTCGGCCCGGCCGGATTTGTTGTATCTGGAGTGAAGATCATTGTCACATGCCGTAGGGCGCCTACGCGATTCGTAGATCGATCTTGTTTGTCTTGTCTTATCCTCCAGTATGTCTCGCAGGTCGGGCGCATTTTCCCGTGCCTTAGTTGAGCGGCGTCGGGGCATAGCTTGGGTGGAGGGCCGACAGGCCTCTCTATCGCAGCCGCGAGGCGGCCGGTCTGCCATGTCATGCGCTGGTGATGTAGGTGCTTCCTCCTCTGATCGGGGTAGCGGCCTGCGCTTCGGGTAACTCTTGGAGGGGCGTTCGAGTTCATACTCTTCGGCCGCGAGGTCTTCAGTCCATCTGTCAGCTAGCAATTTTTGGGAAGCTCTAAGCTGTTGCTGCTTTTTCTTGAGGCTGCTTACCGTGGCTAAAAGCCTGCGTTTAAAACGCTCTTGTTCGGCGGGGTCTGATGGTATGACAAATTCGTCGTCATCGAGGCTTGCCTCGTCTCGGAGGGAGGCATGTAGTTATCATCCTCGACCTCTCGGTCTGCCGCTCTCTCATGAGGGCTGGCTTCTCCATCTTCCTATGCCGAATTTTGCTGAGGTGGGTGTTCTTCGGCGCTATCCGGGGTAGTATTATCTCCCGTGCCGGAATCACCGTTTTTGCTTTGGCGGGATTTAGAACGGCGCCGCTGACGCCGGCGCTTTGGTTGTTTCTTGGGGGCGTCATCCCCCACTGTTCCATCGCCATCTCCATCTTTTGGAGTATCCACCATATATATGTCATATGACGAGGTGGCCTTCCAGCGCCCTACAGGTGCTGGTTCTTGTTCGTCTCCTGCATCGTCGTCCATGCCGTCGATGTCTTCGGAGTCGAAGTCCAGCGTGTCGGTTAAGTCGTCGACAGTGGCTAAGAAGTGGGTGGTGGGTGGGCTTTGAATTTCTTCGTCGTCCGTATCCCAACCTTGCTGACCGTAGTCCGGCCAGGGCTCTCCTGATAAAGAGAGAGACTTTAGAGAATTCAGGATGTCGCCGAAGGGCGAGTGCTGAAAGATGTCCGCGGCAGTGAACTCCATGATCGACGCCCAATCGGATTCGATCGGCAGGGGCGCGGGGGGCTCGGAGCTCGGAGAGGAATCCGGCTCCTCGGAGTCACGGGCCATGCGGAGTGCGGGGCTGGAGTTCGGCTCGATCGCCTATGAGATCACAGCCCCTGAGGCAGCGTCCAACCGCTGATCCTCGATCGGTGCAGTAGGCTCCGAATCAATGGTCGGAACCGATGCGTGTGCGGCCTCCAAGGCGCTGTTCGGTGGCAGAGCTATATCACGCCCATTGAGACAGTGCGGCGCGCTTGGCTGTGGCTCGAATCCGTCGAAGATCAAGTCCCCGCGGATGTCAGCCGTGTAGTTTAGGCTTCCAAACCTGACCTGATGGCCAAGGGCGTAGCTTTCGATCTGCTCCAGGTGGCCAAGCGAATTGGCCCGCAGTGCGAAGCCGCCGAAGACGAAGATCTGTCCGGGGAGAAAAGTCTCACCCTGGACTGCATCGTTGTTGATGATCGAAGGAGCCATCGGGCCTAAAAGCGACGACACAGAGGAACTCTCAATGAAAGCACCAATGTCGGTGTCAAAACCGGCGGATCTCGGGTAGGGGGTCCCGAACTGTGCGTCTAGGCCGGATGGTAACAGGAGACATGGGACACTTTGTTTTACCCAGGTTCGGGCCCTCTCGATGGAGGTAATACCCTACTCCTGCTTGATTAATATTGATGATATGGGTAGTACAAGATTAGATCTGCCACGAGATCAAGGAGGCTAAACCCTAGAAGCTAGCCTATGGTATGATTGTTGTGTATGGAGTTGATTGCCTACGGACTACAACCCTCTGGTTTATATAGACACCGGATAGGGTTAAGGTTACACAGAGTCGGTTACAATGGTAGGAGATCTTGAATATCCGCATCGCCAAGCTTGCCTTCCACGCCAAGGAAAGTCCTATCCGGACACGGGACGAAGTCTTCAATCTTGTATCTTCATAGTCCAAGAGTCCGGCTGAAGGTATAGTCCGGCTACCCGAACACCCCCTAATCCAGGACTCCCTCACTTCCAAATTAATTTTATGTTGACATAGAGTGGGACTAATGCCCTTAAGATCATCAAGAGTATACCCAATAGCATCGCGGTGCTTCTTCAGAGTTTTCAATAATCTCTCTTCCTCATGCTCTGAAAGGTTAGCACTAAAAATAACAGGATATATCTTTTTCTCATCAAGATAAGCATATTTAACAGTATCAGGTAACGGTTTAAGCTCAAACACGGGATCACCCTTGGGTGGAGGAGGATCCCCTAGGATTTCAACAGGTAAATTGTTTTTTAGAATTGGTTCCTGTTTAAAGAATACTTCATCTAATTCCCTTCTTTCATTCATAAACATATCATTTTCATGGTTTAGCAAGTATTGTCCTAAAGGATCACTAGGAGGTACAACAATAGAAGCAAGACCAATAATTTCATCCTTACTAGGTAATTCTTCTTCACGGTGTTGTCTACTAAATTTAGAAAAATTAAATTCCTGAGTCATATAATCTAAACGGATAGTAACAACATCTCTTTTGCAATCTATGGTAGCATTAACAGTATTTAAGAAGGGTCTACCAAATATAATGGGACAAAATCTATCTTGTGGGGAACCAAGAACAAGAAAATCAGAAGGATATTTAGTTTTCCCACACAAGACTTCAACATCTCTAAAAATTCCCATTGGTGAAATAGTATCTCTATTGGCAAGTTTAATTGTGACATCAATATCTTCCATCTCAGCAGGTGCAATATCATGCATAACTTCTTTGTACAAGGAATAAGGTATTGCACTAGAACTAGCACCCATATCACATAAGCCATGATAACAATGATCTCCTATTTTAACAGAAATAACAGGCATGCCTACCACTGGTCTAGGTTTATCTTTATCATGGGGTTTAGCAATTCTAGCAGTTTCATCACAGAAATAAATTACATGCCCATCAATATTATCAGACAAGAGATCTTTAATGATAGCAATATTAGGTTCAACTTTAACTTGCTCAGGAGGTGTATATGTTTTAATATTGCTTTTACGAACTACAGTTGAAGCTTTAGCAAGATCCTTTATCCTGATAGGGAAAGGTGGTTTCTCAACATAAGAAGTAGGAACAATAGGATCATTATAAGTGATAGTCTTTTCTTCAACTTTAATAGGTGCAACTACTTTTACTTCTATGGGAGGATGATATTTAAACCACTTCTCCTTGGGGAGATCAACATAGGCAGCAAAAGATTCACAGAAAGAAGCTACTATCTCAGAGTCAAGTCCATATTTAGTGCTAAATTTACGAAAAATATCGGTATCCATAAAAGATTTAACACAATCAAAACTAGGTGTCATACCTGACTCCTTACCATTGTCGAGGTCCCAATCTTCAGAGTTGTGTTTAATTCTTTCCAATAAATCCCATTTGAATTCAATAGTCTTCATCATAAAAGAGCCAGCACAAGAAGTATCAAGCATGGTGCGATTGTTACCAAAAATCCGAGCATAAAAATTTTGAATAATCATTTATCTTGAGAGATCATGATCGGGGCATGAATATAACATTGATTTAAGCCCCCCCAAGCTTGAGCGATGCTTTCTCCTTCGCGAGGCAAAAAATTATATATATAATTGCAACACGATGAATAATATGCATAGGATAAAACTTCTGATGAAATTCCAATTTCAATCGTTTGTAATTCCAAGACCCCATATCATCACATAGCCTATACCATGTCGATGCATCTCCCCTCAAAGATAAAGGGAAGACCTTCTTCTTAACAACATCTCTGGGTACACCTGAAAGCTTAAATAATCCACAAACTTCATCCACATATATCAGATGTTCATCAGGATGTTTTGTTCCATCTCCTAAAAAGGATTAGCTAGCAGTTTTTCTATCATACCCGAAGGAACTTCAAAGCAAGCATTTTCATTTTCATTTTCATTTTCATTTTCATTTTCAGTAGGTTCAGTAGGTTGAGGAGAAACTCTTTGCTCTACTGGTCGGGGTGAAGATACCACGAACAAGCCCCTCAGAGGATTACTTTCCATGGTAACAAGTGACAGTAAATTTCAGCACACTATATAAATTTTTCCTTACCAAATTCCACCTACCAAAGGCGCTTCACTCCCCGGCAACGGCGCCAGAAAAGAGTCTTGATGACCCACAAGTATGGGGGATCTATCATAGTCCTTTTGATAAGTAAGAGTGTCGAACCCAACGAGGAGCGGAAGGAAGTGATAAGTGGTTTCCAGCAAGGTATTCTCTGCAAGTACTGAAATAAGTGGTAACAGATAGTTTTGTGATAAGATAATTTGTAACGAGCAACAAGTAACAAAAGTAAATAAGGTGCAGCAAGGTGGCCCAATCCTTTTTGTAGCAAAGGACAAGCCTGGACAAACTCTTATATGATGTAAATCGCTCCCGAGGACACATGGGAATATCGTCAAGCTAGTTTTCATCATGTTCATATGATTCGCGTTCGGTACTTTGATAATTTGGTATGTGGGTGGATCGGTGCTTGGGTACTGCCCTTACTTGGACAAGCATCCCACTTATGATTAACCTCTATTGCAAGCATCCGCAACTACAACAAAAGTATTAAGGTAAACCTAACCATAGCATGAAATATATGGATCCAAATCAGCCTCTTATGAAGCAACGCATAAACTAGGGTTTAAGCTTCAGTCACTCTAGCAACCCATCATCTACTTATTAATTCCCAATGCCTTCCTCTAGGCCCAAATAATGGTGAAGTGTCATGTAGTCGACATTCACATAACACCACTAGGGGAGAGACAACATACATCTCATCAAAATATCGAACGAATACCAAATTCACATGACTACTAATAGCAAGACTTCTCCCATGTCCTCAGGAACAAAAGTAACTACTCACAAATCATAAACATGTTCATAATTAGAGGGGTATTAATATGCATATAGGATCTAAACATATGATCTTCGAACAATTAAACCAACTAGCATCAACTACAAGGACTAATTAACACTACTAGCAACCTACTAGTACCAATCTCGGACTTGGAGACAAGAATTGGATGCAAGAGATGAACTAGGGTTTTGAGATGAGATGGTGCTGATGAAGATGTTGATGGAGATTGCCCTCTCCCGATGAGAGGAGCGTTGGTGATGACGATGGCGATGATTTCCCCCTCCGGGAGGGAAGTTTCCCCGGCAGAACAGCTCCGCCAGAGCCCTAGATTGGTTCCGCAAAGGTTCTGCCTCGTGGCGGCGGAGTTTCGTCCGAGAAGATGGCTTATGATTTTTTTCCCATCAAGACACTTCATATAGCAGAAGATGGTCACCGGAGGGCCAACAGGGGGCCCACGAGGTAGGGGCGCGCCCCCCACCCTCGTGGGCAGGGTGTGGCCCCCCTGGTGAAGTTCGTGCTCTCAGTATTTTTTATATATTTGGAAAACATCTTCTGTGAAGTTTCAGGACTTTTGGAGCTGCGCAGAATAGGTCTCTAATATTTCCTCCTTTTCCATCCCAGAATCCCAGCTGCCGGCATTCTCCCTCTTTATGTAAACCTTGTAAAATAAGAGAGAATAGGGATAAGTATTGTGACATAATGTGTAATAATAGCCCATAATGCAATAAATATTGATATAAAAGCATGATGCAAAATGGACGTATCAACTCCCCCAAGCTTAGACCTCGCTTGTCCTCGAGCGAAAAGCCGAAATCAAAAAATATTTCCACATGTTTAGAGATAGAGGTGTCGATAAAAATAAAATACGGACATGAGGGCATCACGATCATTCTTAGAACATCAACTTATATAATTATTGTCATATAATCTCTAATGCTAGAGTAATAATTCAATCACAATATCAAGTATGAAAACTAACAAACTACAATCTCAGTCATTGAAGCAATTGCAATTTATCATAACATAGGAAAGAGTCAATGTATAAGAGCTTTTCAGCAAGTCCACATACTCAACTATCATATAGTCTTTCACAATTGCTGACACTCACGCAATACTTATTAGTATGGTGTTTTAATTGGACACATAGAAAGATAGGGGCTTATAGTTTTGCCTCCCAACATTTTACCTCAAGGTTAATGTCAACGGTAATAGTTCATGAAAACTCACATCCAATTAGCCTTATATACCAGGATCTTTCCAACATACTGTGCTTGCCAAAGGATAAAATGTAAAAAGGAAGGGTGAAGATCACCATGACTCTTATGCAAGGTAGGGGATAAAAGTAAAAGATAGGCCCTTCGCAGAGGGAAGCAGAGGTTATCATGTGCTTTTATGGTTGGATGCACAAAATCTTAATGCCAAAGAACGTCACTTTATATTGCCACTTGTGATATGGACCTTTATTATGAAGTCTGTCGCTTTTATTACTTCCATATCACACGATCGTATAAAGATTATTTCCTCCACACCAATCAATCATACATATTTAGAGAGCAATTTTTATTGCTTGCACCGATGACAACTTGATGGATCTTACTCAATCCATAGGTAGATATGGGGGACTCTTATGGCAAGACTGGTTTAAGGGTATTTGGAAGCACAAGTAGTATCTCTACTTGGTGCAATGAATTTGGCTAGCATGAGGGGGAAAGGCAAGCTCATCATGTTGGAAGATCCAAGACAATATAATTCATCTCAGATGTAAGAAAACATAACCCATTACGTTGTCTTCCTTATCCAATGTCAACTCTTTTAGCATGTCATATTTTAATGAGTGCTCACAATCATAAAAGATGTCCAAGATAGTATATTTGTATGTGAAGACCTCTCTTTCTTTATTACTTCCTATTAATTGCAACGGTGACCAAAACTATGTTTGTCAACCCTCAACAACTTTTATTCATCATACTCTTTCTATGTGAGCTCATTACTCTCCATAAGACTCACATGATCTTTTTATTTCTTTCTCTTTTATTTTATTCACTTAGGATCATGGAAAAATAATCAAGCCCTTGACTCAACACTAATCTTTATTATATAGCTCACGGACTCGATTACATAGAAGGATAATAAAGCAAAACTCACAACTAGATCACACTAAGAACTTTTATTCTAATAGATCAAGATATTACCAAAAGGATCGAACTAAGAAAAACGGTAAAGATAAAAGTGATGGTGATACGATACCGGGGCACTCCCCCAAGCTTGGCAGTTGCCAAGTGGAGTGCCCATACCATGTGATTATGTCTCTCTTGTTGGTGAAGAAGGTGGGGATGTTGATGATGGATAGTCGCACATCAAGCGTAGGAGGTCTTCTAACTTGCGGATAATGCCCTTGAGTGCGATGATATGCTCCTTCAACAAAATATTTTCATGTGTGAGATACTTATTTTGTATACGAGCTAACTCAATCATCTTGAAAGCTTCGATTTCTGTTGGGGTAAGAAGATTGTGATCCAGTTGAAGGGTGTCTTTTGTTGCCGGAACTTGGTCCTCCATGTCCTTCTTGATCCCTTCATCCTTGTTGATCTCCATGGGTTCTTCTCTCTTCAACTCTATCTTCATTAGCCAAGCATCGTTTCCCTCATGGCTGGAGGAGGAGGGAGATGACATAGTGCCTGGCCTTGACAACCCTGACAGAAAATAGCTCGAAACAGAGACAGGAGATTTTTGCGTGATACGGGAGTCAAAATCCCTGGGAGGTTATATAATGAATTTTTACCGACCAAAATACGTGTCGTGTACAAAAACGAGTCCGGAGAGCACACGAGGTGCCCACGAGGTAGGTGGCGTGCCCAGTAGGGTAGGGCGCGCCGTCCACCCTCATGGAGCCCTCGTGTCCTTCCCGGACTGCTGCTTATTTTTCTATTTTTCTAAATATTCCAAAACGGAGAAATATTGCCTTAAAAACTGTTTTGGAGTCGGTTTACTTACCGCGCCACATACCTATTCCTTTTCGGAGTCTGAAACGTTCCGGAAAGTGTCCCTTATGTATTCCTCCGGGTTTACGGTCTCAATAACATTGGTTTCAACATTTATGGGATTACCTGAGATACAGTGTTTGATTCTTTGACCGATCACCACCTTCGGATTTGTGCCTTCGAAGTTGTTGATTTTTATGGCACCGGAATGGTAGACCTCCTCGATAACGTAAGGACCTTCCCATTTAGAGAGAAGTTTTCCTGCAAAAAATCTTAAACGAGAGTTGTATAGCAATACATAATCACCTACATTAAACTCACGCTTTTGTATCCTTTTGTCATGCCATCTTTTAACCTTTTCTTTAAACAACTTGGCATTTTCGTAGGCTTGGGTTCTCCATTCATCAAGTGAGCTAATACCAAATAACCTCTTCTCACCGGCAAGTTTAAAATCATAATTAAGTTCTTTAATAGCCCAATAAGCCTTGTGTTTTAGTTCGGGAGGTAAGTGACATGCTTTTCCATAGACCATTTTATACGGAGACATACCCATAGGATTTTTATATGCAGTTCTATAGGCCCATAATGCATCATCAAGTTTCTTGGACCAATTCTTTATAGACCTATTAACAGTCTTTTGCAAAATTAATTTGAGTTCTCTATTACTCAATTCTACTTGCCGAGGTGTGGATGGAGTCTGCAAGAGTTGAGGATGACGTCACGATGGCTGAAGCGGACGTCGAGGAAGAATACGACGTGGCCTTGGCGTCCCGCGGCGCTGTAGGGGACATAGATGAAGTAGTCGACATCAAGGGACTTGTCGACACGCTTGGAGACGCTAGAGAGGATGATGTTCATGGCGGTGCCATGTCTGTGCTCTCTCGCTGCTTCAGGCTCGTCGTGGATCTCGATCCAGAGACGTCTATGATTTTTGTGGGAGAGGGGAAAGGATGCGGGGGGTGGTAGGTGTTGAAGGAAATATGCCCTAGAAGCAATAATAAAGTTGTTATTTTATATTTCCTTATATCATGATAAATATTTATTATCCATGCTAGAATTGTATTAACCGGAAACTTGATACATGTGTGGATACATAGACAAAGTAGAGTGTCCCTAGTATGCCTCTACTTGACTAGCTTGTTAATCAAAGATGGTTAAGTTTCCTGACCATAGACATGTGTTGTCATTTGATGAACGGGATCACATCATTAGAGAATGATGTGATGGACAAGACCTATCCGTTAGCTGAGCATAATGATCGTTTAGTTTTATTGCTATTGCTTTCTTCATGACTTATACATGTTCCTCTAACTATGAGATTATGCAACTCCCGAATACCGAAGGAACACCTTGTGTGCTATCAAATGTCACAACGTAACTGGGTGATTATAAAGATGCTCTATAGGTGTCTCTGATGGTGTTTATTGAGTTGGCATAGATCAAGATTAGGATTTGTCACTCCGTGTATCGGAGAGGTATCTCTGGGCCCTCTCGATAATGCACATCACTATGAGCCTTGCAAGCAATGTGATTAATGAGTTAGTTACGGGATGATGCATTACAGAACGAGTAAAGAGACTTGCCGGTAATGAGATTGAACTAGGTATGATGGTACCGACGATCGAATCTCGGGCAAGTAACATACCGATGACAAAGGGAATGACGTATGTTGTTATGCGGTTTAACCGATAAAGATCTTCGTAGAATATGTAGGAGCCAATATGAGCATCCAGGTTCCGCTATTGGTTATTGACCGCAGATGTGTTTCGGTCATGTCTACATAGTTCTCGAACCCGTAGGGTCCGCACGCTTAACATTCGATGATGATTTGTATTATGACTTATGTGATTTGATGACTGAAGTTTGTTTGGAGTCTCGGATAAGATCATGGATATGACGAGGAGTATCGAAATGGTTGAGTGGTAGATATTCATATATTGGAAGGTTGCATTTCGACATCGGAATAGTTCAGAGACATTTGGGCATTTTTCTGGAGCACCGGGAGGTTACCAGACCCCCCGGGGAAGTTAATTGGCCTTAGTGGGCTTTAGTGGAGAGAGGGAAGAAGGGCCACGAGGTGGCGCACGCCTCCCCCTGCCCAAACCGAATTGGACTAGGGGTGGGGGCGCGACCCCCTCCTTCCTTCTCCTTCTCCGCTCCTTCATTTCCCTCAAGTGGAAGAAAGGAAAGGGGGGGGAATCCTACTTGGACTAGGAGTCCAAGTAGGACTCGCCCCTGGCGTGCTCAACCTGTCCGGCCTCCTCTCTCCCTCCCTCCTTTATATATGTGGCCAGGGGGCACCCCAATAGCACAACAGACAATCTCTTAGCTGTGTGCGGTGCCCCCCTCCACAGTTCAACACCTCGGTCATATCGTCGTAGTGCTTAGGTGAATCCCTGCGCCGGTAACTTCATCATCACCATCGCCACGCCGTTGTGCTGACAGAACTCTCGCTCGTCCTCAACTAGATCAAGAGCTCGAGGGATGTCATCGTGCTGAATGTGTGCTGAACACGAAGGTGCCGTACGTTCAGTACTTGGATCGGTTGGATCGTGAAGACATTCGACTACATCAACCGCGTTACTAAACGCTTCCGCTTTTGGTCTACGAGGGTACGTGGACACACTCGCCCCGTCTCGTTGCTATGCATCTCCTAGATAGATCTTGCGTGATCGTAGGATTTTTTTTGAAATACTGCGTTCCCCAACAGTGGCATCCGAGCCAAGTCTATGCGTAGATGTTATATGCACGAGTAGAACACAAAGAGTTGTGGGCGATGATAGTCATACTACCTACCACCAACGTCTTACTTTGATTCGGCGGTATTGTTGGATGAAGCGGCCCGGACCGACATTATATGACCACCTTCATGAGACTGGTTCTACCGACGTGCTTCGCACACAGGTGGCTGGTGGGTGTCTGTTTCTCCAACTTTAGTTGAATCGAGTTTGACTACGGCCAATCCTTGTTGAAGGTTAAAATAGCACACTTGACGAAAAATCGTTGTGGTTTTTGATGCATAGGTAAGAACGGTTCTTGCTAGAAGCCCGTAGCAGCCACGTAAAACTTGCAACAACAAAGTAGAGGACGTCTAACTTGTTTTTGCAGGGCATGTTGTGATGTGATATGGTCAAGACGTGATGAGATATAAATTGTTGTATGAGATGATCATGTTTTGTTAAAGTTATCGGCAACTGGCAGGAGACTTATGGTTGTCTCTTTATTGCATAAGATGCAAGCGCCATATAATTACTTTATTTATCGCAATGCGATAGCAATACTTGCAAAAGCAATAGTTGGTGAGACGACCATATGACGACACGTTGATAGAGATCAAGATGATGAAGATCATGGTGTCATGCCGGTGATGATGGAGATCATGACGCTGCTTTGGAGATGGAGATCAAAGGCACAAGATGATGATGGCCATATCATGTCACATATTTTGATTGCATGTGATGTTTATCCTTTATGCATCTTATTTTTCTTAGTACGGCGGTAGCATTATAAGATGACCCCTCACTAAATTTCAAGGTATAAGTGTTCTCCCTAAGTATGCACCATTGCTACAATTCATCGTGCCGAGACACCACGTGATGATCGGGTGTGATAAGCTCTACGTTCACATACAACGGGTGCAAGCCAGTTTTGCACATGTGGAATACTCGGGTTAAACTTGACGAGCCTAGCATATGCAAATATGGCCTCGGAACACTGAGACCGAAAGGTCGAACGTGAATCATATAGTAGATATGATCAACATAGAGATGTTCACCATTAAAAACTACTCCATCTCACGTAATGATCGGACATGGTTTAGTTGATATGGATCACGTGATCATTTAGATGAGTAAAGGGATGTCTATCTAAGTGGGAGTTCTTAAGTAATATGATTAATTGAACTTAATTTATCATGAACTTAGTCCTGATAGTATTAGCATATCTATGTTGTAGATCAATAGCTTGTGATGTAGCTTCCCGTTTATTTTTGATATGTTCCTAGAGAAAAATAAGTTGAAAGATGATAGTAGCAATGATGCGGACTAGATCCGTGATCTGAGGATTATCCTCATTGCTGCACAGAAGAATTATGTCCTTGATGCACCGCTAGGTGACAGACCTATTGCAGGAGCAGATGCAGACATTATGAACGTTTGGCAAGCTCGGTATGATGACTACTTGATAGTTTAGTGTGCCATGCTTTACGGCTTAGAACCGGGACTTCAAAAACGTTTTGAGTGCCACGGAGCGTATAAGATGTTCCAAGAGCTGAAATTGGTATTTCAGAATCATGCCCGAGTCAAGAGGTATGAGATCTCTGACAAGTACTTTGCGTATAAGATGGAGGAGAATAGCTCAACCAGTGAGCATGTGCTCAGATTGTCTGGGTACTACAATCGCTTGAATCAAGTGGGAGTTAATCTTCTAGATAAGATAGTGATTGATAGAGTTCTCTAGTCACTATCACCAAGTTACTGGAACTTCGTGATGAACTATAATATGCAAGGGATGACGAAAACAATTTCCGAGCTCTTCGCGATGCTAAAATCGGCGAAGGTAGAAATCAAGAAAGAGCATCAAGTGTTGATGGTTCACAAGACCACTAGTTTCAAGAAAAGGGGCAAAGGAAAGGAATGGGAACTTCAAGAAAGAATGGCAAGCAAGTTGACACTCCCATGAAGAAACCCAAAGCTAGACCTAGGCCTGAAACTCAGTGCTTCTACTTCAAAGGGAATAGTCATTGGAAGCAGAACTACCCCAAATACTTGGCGGATAAGTAGGATGGCAACGTGAACAAAGGTATATTTGATATACATGTTATTGATGTGTACTTTACTAGTGTTCATAGTAACCCCAGGGTATTTGATACCGGTTCAGTTGCTAAGATTAGTAACTCGAAACAAGAATTGCACAATGAACAGTGGCTAGTTAAGGGTGAGGTGACAATGTGTGTTGGAAGTGATTCCAAGGTTAATAAGATCACCATTGCACACTCCCTCTACCTTCGGGATTAGTGTTGAACCTAAATAAATGTTATTTGCTTTTGCGTTGAGCATGAATATGATTGGATCATGTTCATTGCAATACCACTACTGCAGGTTGTTGCTAACGCGACACTATGATCAGAGACCCTTCGACGAAACTGTGTGCAATACCATAACCGCAAACGCTAGTGTAAAAAAGCCGTCAAAAAGGTGCAAAACATTTGCGATGGAGGATGCATCAAACACGATTCAGATTTTAGTTGTGTGTGCGATGCAGGGCATACAGTTCAGCTAAATTAACTGTTTGGGATGAGGAGGAACAAAAGAAATGGGCAGCCAGATGAAGGTGTGTGCGATATACAGCATATGGTTCACTCAGATGAACTGTTTGTGATTAGGCAACACAAAAGAAACGGGCAGCCAGATAAAGGTGTCTGTGATATACGGCATGCGGTTCACTCGGATGAACTGTTTGCATTGAGGCAAGAGAACATAAACGGTTTAATATAACAAGATGTTTGTGATACGCCGCAAACAGGTCTGTAATCAGAAATGTGTGCGAATACCGATAATAATAGAAACGGTTCCCTAGTGTGGTCCGTTTTCATTTGATCATCATCTCCATCTTGTGCTAGCTCGATGTTCCTTCTATGCTAAGTTTTCATTAATTGATGGAATTTTATGAACACGCCATCGTTTCCCGCCATTTCCTCACCTGTTTCCTGCCACCCAGCGATATTGCGCATAGGCGGCACGCGACGCACAGAGGCGACTAGCGCAACCTGTAGCACATCCACCTTTTCCAAGCATGCCAACCCACCAAGCGCCGTCTCTACCATCAACCTCGTCGATGAGGAAAACGAGCAGGCGACATGGCCCGTCGAGGCCGAGGCGCTCCCCGGCAACGCGATGGACGACGCCGTGATGTGCGTCATCGCCAGGGGTGAGTAGACTTTTGGCGCATGGCGCTTGAGCGCCGCAGATCAAGATAGGCATGTCGGTGCCGACAGGCTGTAGCTCACCGCACAACATGATCGATGGCGCGCCACAGAGCAAGCTAGGCGCGTCCACGTTGATAGGCTGCGGCTGGCTGCACGGCGAGACCGTCGGAGCGCTGCAGAGCGAGAGGCGCGGCGCGCCGCACAGCAGGAGCGGATCCATCGGCGCTTTCCTGCTGTCGACATGGTGTCACAGCTAGGTACACGTCCGGTCAGTAGCCCCATTCCTTGCCAGGAGTGGGCAGAGGCCCTCAGCACCATACTTGCACTAGAGGCCAGCCGCGCCATACTTGCACCGGACGCCCGCCGTGCCATTCGCATGGGTGCTGCCATTCGCCTTGTCCGCGGCCCACTGGATGCTAACGCGCTGGTCCATAGGCTCGACCACCTCCTTGAGCCAGGTGTCCACCTGGGCGCAGTAGAGGAACATCACCGTCACATCCTCGAGCTGGTGATCTCCGATGAAATAGCCAACTTGGAGCTTGAGATCGCGCTCCAGATGTACCGCGAGCGTGTCGACCACTTGGACAAACGCCTACACGAGTTCAGGCAGAGCCAAGAGCTACCGTAGGCAAGGGCTTCTGGTCATGGTCCCATGGACGTGTTTTATTTTGAAAAGTCGTTTCAACATGGATAGCTATGTATTCACAACAATCATAGTATTGCTCTGTTTCAATGTGTGTACTCTGTTTTCCATTCTTATATGTTCTGTTTCGATGTGTGTATATACGCTTTCCATTCTGTATATGTGGATGATAACAGCTAGATTCAAATTAGTATACAAAAACAGATAGAAAATGGAATTCATAATATATATATAATATATATAATATCATCACATATACATGATGATACTTAACTACTAGGTACAATGCATAAAATTGAAAACAAACAAAACTAAAACTAATAATCCCTCCTGGGGCCAGTATTCCGGCAGCCCCTCGCCAGCAGCTCCCTGGTGCGCAGCGTCTTCCCAGTGCGGTGGCAGTACTCCGCCTCCTCTGCCTCTTGCTGGCGGACGCGCGCGGCCGATCTTGCCATTTCATTGGGTGCCCAGCGGAGCTCCTCGTCGGTGGCACGCTGGAGCTTATCGTCCCACCTCCACAAAGCGACGAGGGGCCTCGTGCCTATGACCTTCCTCGCGAAGTACCCGTCTTCGTACACTTCAAAAAAAATACCCGAACCACTCAGAACCTTTCCGATGTCCGAGTATAGCCTTCCAATATATCGATCTTTATGTCTCGACCATTTCAGGACTCCTCATAATGTCTGTGATCTCATCCGGGACTCCGAACAAACTTCGGTCATCAAATCACATAACTCATAATACAAATCGTCATCGAACATTAAGGGTGCGGACCCTACTGGTTTGAGAACTATGTAGACATAACCGAGACACATCTCCAGTCAATAACCAATAGCGGAACCTGGATGCTCATATTGGCTCCTACATATTCTACCAAGATATTTATCGGTCAAACATTTAGATCCATATGTATTTTGCAAATTTCTATATCTACAATACTCTGCATGGAGCTACTCTAGCTAATTGCTCCCACTTTCAATATGTATCTAGATCGAGACTTAGAGTCATCTAGATTGGTGTAAAAAGCTTGCATCGACATAACTCTTTACGACGAACTCTTTTATCACCTCCATAACCGAGAAATATTTACTTATTCCACTAAGGATAATTTTGACCGATGTCCAGTGATC
The DNA here is from genome assembly GCF_056163025.1 of Triticum urartu. Taxonomy (NCBI): domain Eukaryota; kingdom Viridiplantae; phylum Streptophyta; class Magnoliopsida; order Poales; family Poaceae; genus Triticum; species Triticum urartu. The sequence goes on from NC_141873.1 coordinate 369,192,375, forward strand.
CACTCCTGGATCACTATTGTACCCTCTTGCCAAACTCATGGTGAGGTACACAATAGGTTTAGTTCACAACATAGCATACTTTATAGAACCTATGACTGAGGCATAGAGAATGACTTTTCATTCTCTTTCTATTTTCTGTCGTGGTCAGGTTTTGAGTCTTTACTCAACTTCACACCTTGCAACACAGGCAAGAACTCCTTCTTTGACTGTTCTATTTTGAACTACTTTAAAAACTTATCAAGGTATGTACTCATTTGAAAAATCTTATCAAGCGTCTTGATCTATCTCTATAGATCTTGATGGTTAATATGTAAGCAGCTTCACCGAGGTCTTTCTTTGAAAAAATCCTTTCAAACACTCTTTTATGCTTTCCATAAAATTCTACTTCATTTTCGATCAACAATATGTCATTCACATATACTTATTAGAAAGGCTGTAGTGCTCCCACTCACTTTCTTGTAAATACAGGCTTCACCGCAAGTCTATATTAAACTATATGCTTTGATCAACTTATCAAAGTGTATATTCCAACTCCGAGATGCTTGCACTAGTCCATAGATGGATCGCTGGAGCTTGCACACTTTGTTAACACCTTTAGGATTGACAAAACTTTCTGCTTGCATCATATACAACTCTTTTTTAATAAAATGCGGCAACTCCTAACATGATTCGGACAGACTTTTAAGCATTGCTACGAGTGAGAAAATCTCATCGTAGTCAACACCTTGAACTTGTCGAAAACCTTTTCTGACAATTCGAGCTTTGTAGATAGTAACACTACTATCAGCGTCCATCTTCCTCTTGAAGATCCATTTATTCTGAATGGCTCACCGATCATTGGGCAAGTCAATCAAAGTCCATACTTTGTTCTCATACATGGATCCCATCTCACATTTCATGGCCTTAAGCCATTTCATGGAATCTGGGCTCATCATCGCTTCCTCATAGTTCGTAGGTTCGTCATGGTCTAGTAACATGACTTCCAGAACAGGATTACCGTACCACTCCGGTGCGGAACTTACTCTGGTTGACCTACGAGGTTCGGTACTAACTTGATCTGAAGTTTCATGATCATCATCATTAACTTCCTCACTAATTGGTGTAGGCATCACTGGAACTAATTTCTGTGATGAACTACTTTCCAATTCGGGAGAAGGTACAATTACCTCATCAAGTTCTACTTTCCTCCCACTCACTTCTTTCGAGAGAAACTCCTTCTCTATAAAGGATCCACTCTTAGCAACAAAGAACTTGCCTTCGGATGTATACCCAACAATTTCTTTTGGGTATCCTATGAAGACGCACTTCTCCGATTTGGGTTTGAGCTTATCAGGCTGAAACTTTTTAACATAAGCATCATAACCCAAGACTTTAAGAAATGACAGCTTAGGTTTCTTGCTAAACCACAATTCATACGGTGTCATCTCAACGGATTTTTAGATGGTGCCCTATTTAACGTGAATGCGGCTGTCTCTAATGCATAACCCCAAAACGATAGTGGTAAATCAGTAAGAGACATCATAGATCGCACCATATCTAATAAAGTACGGTTATTACATTCGGACACACCATTACGCGGTGGTGTTCCAGGTGGCATGAGTTACAAAACTATTCGACATTGTTCCAACTGAAGGCCAAACCCGTAACTCAAATATTTTGTCTCTGCGATCAGATCGTAGAAACTTTATTTTCTTGTTACAATGATTCTCCACTTCACTTTGAAATTCTTTGAACTTTTCAAATGTTCCAGACTTGTGTTTCATTAAGTAGATATATCCATATCTGCTCAAATCATCTGTGAAGGTCAGAAAATAATGATACCCGTCGCGAGCCTCAACACTCATCGGACTGCATACATCGGTATGTATTATTTCCAATAAGTCAGTGGCTCGCTCCATTGTTCTGGAGAACGGAGTCTTAGTCACCTTGCCCATGAGGCATGGTTCACAAGCATCAAGTGATTCATAATCAAGGGATTCCAAAAGTCCATTCGCATGGAGTTTCTTTATGTGCTTTACACCAATATGACTTAAACGGCAGTGCCACAAGTATGTTGCGCTATCATTATCAACTTTGCATATTTTGGCATCAATATTATGAATATGTGTATCACTATGATCAAGATTCAATAAACCATTTATAATAAGTGTATGACCATAGAAGGTTTTATTCATGTAGACAGAACAACAATTATTCTTTGACTTAAATGAATAACCGTATTGCAATAAACATGATCCAATAATATTCATGCTCAACGCAAAACACCAAATAACATTTATTTTCGGTTCAACACTAATCCTGAAGGTAAAAGGAGTGTGCGATGGTAATCTTATGAATCCTTGGAATCATTTCCAACACACATCGTCACCTCGCCCTTAACTAGTCTCTGTTCATTTTGCAGCTCCTGTTTCGAGTTACTAATCTTAGCAACTGAACCGGTATCAAATACCCTGGGTTACTATGAACACTAGTAAAGTACACATCAATAACATGTATATCAAGTATACCTTTTTTCACTTTGCCATCCTTCTTATCCGCCAAGTATTTGGGGTAGTTCTGCATCCAATGACTATTTCCTTTGCAGTAGAAGCACTCAGTTTCAGGCCTAGGTCTAGCATTGGGTTTCTTCACGGGAGTGGTAACTTGCTTGCCATTCTTTCTTGAAGTTCCCTTTCTTTTCCTTTGCCCCTTTTCTTGAAACTAGTGGTCTTGTTAACCATCAACACTTCATGCTCTTTCTTGATTTATACCTTCATCGATTTTAGCATCGCGAAGAGCTCAGGAATCGTTTTCGTCATCCCTTGCATATAATAGTTCATCACGAAGTTCCAGTAACTTGGTGATAGTGACTAGAGAACTCTATCAATCACTATCTTATCTAGAAGATTAACTCCCACTTGATTCAAGCGATTGTAGTACTCAGACATTCTGAGCACATGCTCACTGGTTGAGCTATTCTCCTCCATCTTGTAGGCAAAGTACTTGTCAGAGGTCTCATACCTCTCGACTCGGGCATGAGTCTGAAATACCAATTTCAGCTCTTGGAACATCTTATATGCTCCGTGGCGTTTCAAAAATGTTTTTGAAGCCTCAGTTCTAAGCCATAAAGCAGGGCGCACTAAACTATCAAGTAGTTATCATACCGAGCTTGCCGAATATTCATAACGTCTACATCTACTCCTGCAATAGGTCCGTCACCTAGCGGTGCATCAAGGACCTAATTATTCTGTGCAGCAATGAGGATAATCCTCAGATCACGGAGCTAGTATGCATCATTGCTACTAACATCTTTCAACATAGTTTTCTCTAGGAACATATCATAAATAAAATGGGGAAGCTATACGTGAGCAATTGATCTACAACATAGATATCCAGATACTATCAGGACTAAGTTCATGATAAATTTAAGTCCAATTAATCATATTACTTAAGAACTCTGATACGTATCCAAAATATCTATAATTTTTGATCGTTCCATGCTACATTATATCCTGTTTTGGACATTATTGGGCTTTATTATACTCTTTTATATTATTTTTGGGACTAACCTATTAACCGGAGGCCCAGCCCAGAATTGCTATTTTTTGCCTATTTCAGAGTTTCGTAGAAAAGGAATATCAAACGGAGTCCAAACGGAATGAAACCTTCGGGAACGTGATTTTCGGAACGAACATGATCAAGAGGACTTGGACCCTACGTCAAGAAAGCTACCAGGAAGGCACGAGGTAGGGGACGCGCCTACCCCCCAGGCGTGCCCTCCACCCTCATGTGGCCCACGTTCCTCCACCGACGTACTCCTTCCTCCTATATATACCTACATACACCCAAACTACCAGATACAGAGCCAAAACCCTAATTCCACCGTCGTAACTTTCTGTATACACGAGATCCCATCTTTTGGCCTTTTTCGGAGCTCCGCCGGAGGGGGCATCGATCACGGAGGGCTTCTACATCAACACCATAGCCTCTCCGATGAAGTGTGAGTAGTTTACTTCAGACCTTCGGGTCCATAGTTATTAGCTAGATGGATTCTTCTCTCTTTTTGGATCTCAATACAAAGTTCTCCCCCTCTCTCGTGGAGATCTATTCGATGTAATCTTCTTTTTGCGGTGTGTTTGTTGAGACCGATGAATTGTGGGTTTATGATCAAGTTTATCTATGAACAATATTTGAATCTTCTCTGAATTCTTTTATGTATGATTGGTTATCTTTGCAAGTCTTTTAGAATTATCAGTTTGGTTTGGCCTACTAGATTGATCTTTCTTGCAATGGGAGAAGTGCTTAGCTTTGGGTTCAATCTTGCGGTGTCCTTTCCCAGTGACAGTAGGGGCAGCAAGGCACGTATTGTATTATTGCCATCGAGGATAACAAGACGGGGTTTACATCATATTGCATGAGTTTATCCCTCTACATCATGTCATCTTGCTTAAAGTGTTACTCTGTTCTCTTGAACTTAATACTCTAGATGCATGCTAGATAGCGGTCGATGTGTGTAGTAATAGTAGTAGATGCAGGCAGGAGTCGGTCTACTTCTCTCGGACGTGATGCCTATATACATGATCATACCTAGATATTCTCATAACTATGCTCAATTCTGTCAATTGCTCAACAGTAATTTGTTTACCCACCGTAATACTTACGCTCTCGAGAGAAGCCACTAGTGAAACCTATGACCCCGGGGTCTATTTTCCATCATATTAATCTTCCATCAACAAGCTATTTCCTTTTCCATTTATTTTTCTTTCTTTACTTTGCATCTTTATCATAAAAATACTAACAATATTATCTTATCATATCTATCAAATCTCACTCTCGTAGGTGATCATGAAGGGATTGACAACCCCTTTATTGCGTTGGTTGCGAGGAGTTTATTTGTTTGTGTAGGTGCGAGGGACTCATGCGTGGCCTCCTACTGGATTGATACCTTGGTTCTCAAAAACTGAGGGAAATACTTATGCTACTTTGATGCATCACCCTTTCCTCTTCAAGGGAAAACCAACGCGGTGCTCAAGAGGTAGCAAGAAGGATTTCTGGCGCCGTTGCCGGGGAGTCTACGCAAAAGTCAACATACCAAGTACCCATCACAAACCCTTATCTCCCGCATTACATTATTTCCATTTGCCTCTCGTTTTCCTCTCCCCCACTTCACCCTTGCTGATTTATTCGCCTTCTCTCTCCGTCCTCCTTCTCTTTCTCTATTTGCCTCTTTTTGCCCGTCTCTTGTTTGCTTGTGTGTTGGATTGCTTGCTTGTCACGATGGCTCTACCTAGAATTGGTGATCATCACATTAAAAGGTTAGAAGAGATCGAAAGCAACGTCAGGAGCTTTATGGTCTTACAATTTGAACATAATAATTTCTTTCGAAATGAGATAAGGAACAAAAATGCTTTATGGGTTTTATCAATAAAGAGCTCGATGACATGACTAAAGAATTTGATGGTTTGAGATCTCAGATTGCTCACCTTGAGAAGCTAATAGATGAAGTCTCGGATAAGCAGGCCACCTTAATTAATAAGATGGCCGCTAAGCCGGAAAATTTGGAGGAAAATAAAGATGAAGATCTAAAAGTTATTGATGTGTCCCCTATTAATCTTTCTTTTTCAATATGAATCTTGATAATGATGGGACTGAATATGATCCACCTTTACCTAGAAGGCGTTCCAAAAATTCGGAGTCTTTAGATCTTGATGCTAAAATTGTTAAAAGTGGGATTGAAGAAGTTAAAACTTTAAATATCGATGAACCCACTATTTTGGATCTCAAGGAATTTAATTATAATAATTGCACTTTGATAGATTGTATTTCCTTGTTGCAATCCGTGCTAAATTCTCCTCATGCTTATAGTCAAAATAAAGCCTTTACCAAACATATCGTTGATGCTTTGACGCAATCTTATGAAGAAAAACTTGAGTTGGAAGTTTCTATCCCTAGAAAACTTTATGATGAGTGGGAACCTACTATTAAAATTAAAATTAAAGATCATGAATGCTATACTTTGTGTGATTTGGGTGCTAGTGTTTCCATGATTCCAAAGACTTTGTGTGATTTGCTAGGTTTCCGTGATTTTGATGATTCCTCTTTAAACTTGCACCTTGCGGATTCAACTATTAAGAAACCTATGGGTAGAATTAATGATGTTCTTATTTTTGCAAATAGGAATTATGTGCCCGTAGATATTATTGTTGTTGACATAGATTGCAATCCTTCATGTCCTATTTTTCTTGTAGACCTTTTGTTTGAACGATTGGTGCAATTATTGATATGAAGGAAGGGAATATTAGATTCCAATTTCCGTTAAGTAAAGGCATGGAACACTTCCCTAGAAAGAAAATTAAATTAACATATGAATCTGTTATGAGAGCCACTTATGGAGTGCCTACCAAAGATGGCAATACCTAGATCTATTCTTGCTTTTATGCCTAGCTAGGGGCGTTAAACGATAGCGCTTGTTGGGAGGCAACCCAATTTTATTTTTATTCCTTGCTTTTTGCTCCTGTTTAGTAATAAATAATTTATCTAGCCTCTGTTTTGGTTGAGTTTTTTGTGTTTAATTAGTGTTTGTGCCAAGTAGAACCGTTGGGAAGACTTGGGAAAAGTCTTTTTAATCTTGCTGTAAAAAAACAGAAAGTTTAGCGCTCACGAGAATTGCTGTAAGTTTTATTTGGAAAGTGATATTTAGTTAATTTATTTTGCAGATGATTAACAGATAAATTCCTCACGTCCAGCAATTTATTTTAGAAATTTTGGGGTTCTAGAACTTGCGTTAGCTGCAGATTACTACAGACTGTTCTGTTTTTGACAGATTCTGTTTTTGTGTGTGTTGTTTGCTTATTTTGATGAATCTATGGCTAGTAAAATAGTTTATAAACCATAGAGAAGTTGGAATAAAGTAGGTTTAACACCAATATAAATAAATAATGAGTTCATTACAGTACCTTGAAGTGGTGTTTTGTTTTCCTTCGCTAAGGGAGCTCACGAGATTTTCTACTTTAAGTTTTGTGTTGTGAAGTTTTCAAGTTTTGGGTGAAAGATTTGATGGATTATGAAACAAGGAGTGTCAAGAGCCTAAGCTTGTGGATTCCCATGGAACCCCAAGATAATCTAAGGACACCTAAAAGCCCAAGCTTGGGGATGCCCCGGATGGCATCCCCTCTTTCGTCTACTTCCATCGGTAACTTTACTTGGAGCTATATTTTTATTTACCACATGATATGTGTTTTGCTTGGAGCGTCTTGTATTATTTGAGTCTTTATTTGTTAGTTTTACACAATCATCCTTGCTCTACACATCTTTTGAGAGAGACACACATGATTCGGAAATTGTTAGAATACTCTATGTGCTTCACTTATATCTTTTGACTTATATAGTTTTTGCTCTAGTGCCTCACTTATATCTTTTAGGGCATGGTGGTGGATTTGTTTTATAGAAACTATTTTTCTCTCATGCTTCACTTAGATTATTTTGAGAGTCCTACAAAACATCATTGTAATTTGCTTTAATTATGTTAGGCATTCAAGATTAATATTTTTTTTCTTATGAGTGTGTTGAATACTATGAGAAGTTTGATACTTGATAATTGTTTTGATATATGGAGATGGTGATATTAGAGTCGTGCTAGTTGAGTAGTTGTGAATTTGATAAATGCTTGTGTTGAAGTTTGTGATTCCCGTAGAATGCACGTATGGTGAACCGTTATGTAAAGAAGTTGGAGCATGAATTATTTATTGATTGTCTTCCTTATGAGTGGCGGTCGGGTACGAGCGATGGTCTTTTCCTACCAATCTATCCCCCTAGGAACATGCACGTAGTACTTTGCTTCATAACTAATAGATTTTTGCAATAAGTATGTGATTTCTTTATGACTAATGTTGAGTCCATGGATTATACGCACTCTCACCCTTCCACCATTGATAGCCTCTCTAATACCGCGCACATTTCGCCGGTATCATACACCCACCATATGCCTTCCTCAAAACAGCCACCATACCTACCTATCATGGCATTTCCATAGCCATTCCGAGATATATTGCCATGCAACATTCCACTGTTTTCGTTTACTATGACACGCTCCATCATTGTCATATTGCTTCGCATGATCATGTAGTTCACATTTTTAGTTGTGGAAAAGCCACCGTTCATAATTCTTTCGTACAAGTCACTCATGCATCATTGCTAATTTGCTATCCCGGTATACCGCTGGAGGCATTCATATAGAGTCATACTCTGTTTTAGTATCAAGTTGTAAATAAGTAGGAGTGTGATGATCATCATTCATAGAGTATTGTCCCAAAAAAAAGAAAAAAAAAGAAAGGCTAAATAAAAAAAGGAAGGCCCAAAAAATAAATAAAAAGGGACAATACTACTATCCTTTTTCCACACTTGTGCTTCAAAGTAGCACCATGATCTTCATGATAGTGAGTCTCCTATGTTATCACTTTCATATACTAGTGGGAATTTTTCATTATAGAACTTGGCATGTATATTCCAACGATGGGCTTCCTCATAATGCCCTAGGTCTTCGTGAGCAAGCAAGCTGGATGCACACCCACTTAGTTCTTTTTGTTGAGCTTTCATATACTTATAGCTCTAGTGCATCCGTTGCATGGCAATCCCTGCTCACTTACATTGATATCTATTAATGGGAATCTCCATAGCCCGTTGATACACCTAGTTGATGTGAGACTATCTTCTCCCTTTTTGTCTTCTGCACAACCACAATTCTATTCCACATATAGTGCTATGTCCATGGCTCACGCTCATGTATTGCGTGAAAATTGAAAAGGTTTGAGAACACCAAAAGTATGAAACAATTGCTTGGCTTGCCATCGGGGTTGTGCATGATTTAAATACTTTGTGTGGTGAAGGTGGAGCATAGCGAGACTATACGATTTTGTAGGGATAACTTTCTTTGGCCATGTTATTCTGAAGAGACATAATTGCTTGGTCAGTATGCTTGAAGTATTATTATTTCTATGTCAATATTGAAATTTTGTCTTGAATCTTTCGGATCGGAATATTCATACCACAATTAAGAGAATTACATTGAAATTATGCCAAGTAGCATTCCACATCAAAAATTCTGTTTTTTATCATTTACCTACTCGAGGACGAGCAGGAATTAAGCTTGGGGATGCTTGATACGTCTCCAGCGTATCTATAATTTTTGATTGTTCCATGCTATATTATATCCTGTTTTGGAAATCATTGGGCTTTATTATACACTTTTATATTATTTTTGGGACTAACCTATTAACCGGAGGCCCATCCCAGAATTGCTGTTTTTTGCCTATTTCAGAGTTTCGCAGAAAAGGAATATCAAACGGAGTCCAAACGAAATGAAACCTTCAGGAACGTGATTTTCGAAACGAACATGATCCAGAGGACTTGGACCCTACGTCAAGAAAGCTACCAGGAAGGCACGAGGTAGGGGGCGCGCCTACCCCCCCCCCCCCCAAGTGCACCCTCCACCCTCGTGGGGCCCACGTTGCTCCACCGACGTACTCCTTCCTCCTATATATACCTACGTACCCCAAACTACCAGATATGGAGCCAAAACCCTAATTCCACCGCCGTAACTTTCTGTATACACGAGATCCCATCTTTTGGCCTTTTCCAGAGCTCCGCCGGAGGGGGCATCGATCACGGAGGGCTTCTACATCAACACCATAGCCTCTCCGATGAAGTGTGAGTAGTTTACTTCAGACCTTCGGGTCCATAGTTATTAGCTAGATGCCTTCTTATCTCTTTTTGGATCTCAATACAAAGTTCTCCCCCTCTCTTGTGGAGATCTATTCGATGTAATCTTGTTTTTACGGTGTGTTTGTTGAGACCGATGAATTGTGGGTTTATGATCAAGTTTATCTATGAACAATATTTGAATCTTCTTTGAATTCTTTTATGTATGATTGGTTATCTTTGCAAGTCTCTTCGAATTATCAGTTTGGTTTGGCCTACCAGATTGATCTTTCTTGCAATGGGAGAATTGCTTAGCTTTGGGTTCAATATTGCGGTGTCCTCTCCCAGTGACAGTAGGGGTAGCAAGGCACGTATTGTATTGTTTCCATCGAGGATAACAAGATGGGGTTTACATCATATTGCATGAGTTTATCCCTCTACATCATGTCATCTTGCTTAGCGTTACTCTGTTCTCTTGAACTTAATACTCTAGATGCATGCTAGATAGCGGTCGATGTGTGGAGTCATAGTAGTAGATGCAGGCAGGAGTCGGTCTACTTGTCTCGGACGTGATGCCTATATACATGATCATACCAAGATATTCTCATAACTATGCTCAATTCTGTCAATTGCTCAATAGTAATTTGTTTACCCACCGTAATACTTATGCTCTCGAGAGAAGCCACTAGTGAAACCTATGGCCCCGGGGTCTATTTTCAATCATATTAATCTTCCGTCAACACCGTTTATTTTGCTTTCTTTACTCTGCATCTTTATCATAAAAATACCAAAAATATTATCTTATCATATCTATCAAATCTCACTCTCGTAGGTGACCGTGAAGGGATTGACAACCCCTTTATTGCGTTGGTTGCGAGGAGTTTATTTGTTTGTGTAGGTGCGAGGGACTCATGCGTGGCCTCCTACTGGATTGATACCTTGGTTCTCAAAAACTGAGGGAAATACTTACGCTACTTTGCTGCATCACCCTTTCCTCTTCAAGGGAATACCAACGCAGTGCTCAAGAGGTAGAAAACTCCCACTTAGATAAGACATCCCTCTAGTCATCTAAATGATCATGTGATCCATATCAACTAAGCCATGTCCGATCATCACGTGAGATGGAGTAGTTTTCAATGGTGAACATCACTATGTTGATCATATCTACTATATGATTCACGCTCGACCTTTTGGTCTCAGTGTTCCGAGGCCATATCTGCATATGCTAGGCTCGTCAAGTTTAACCCGAGTATTCTGTGTGTGCAAAATTGGCTTGCACCCGTTGTATGTGAACATAGAGCTTATCACACCCGATCATCACGTGGTGTCTCGGCACGACGAACTATAGCAATGGTGCATACTTATGGAGAACACTTGTACCTTCAAATTTAGTGAGAGATCATCTTGTAATGCTACCGTCGTACTAAGCAAAATAAGATGCGTAAAATATAAACATCACATGCAATCAAAATATGCGACATGGTATGGCCATCATCATCTTGTCGTTTGATCTCCACCTCCAAAGTACCGTCCTGATATCCATCGTCACCGGCATGACACCATGATCTCCATCATCTTGATCCCTATCAACGTGTCGTCACATGGTCGTCTCGCCAACTATTGCCTTTGCAACTATTGCTATCGCATAGCGATAAAGTAAACCAATTATATGGCGCTTGCATCTTATGAAATAAAGAGACAACCATAAGGCTTCTGCCAGTTGCCGACAACTTTAAGAAAACACGATCATCTCATACAACAATTTATATCTGATAACCCACAAGTATAGGGGATCAATTGTAGCCTCTTTTGATAAGTAAGAGTGTCGAAACCAACGAGGAGCTAAATGTAGAACAAATATTCCCTCAAGTTTTATCGACCACCGATACAACTCTACGCACGCTTGACGTTCGCTTTACCTAGAACAAGTATGAAACTAGAAGTACTTTGTAGGTGTAACGGGATATGTTTGCAAGAATATAAAGAGCACGCAAATAAAAACTAGGGGCTGTTTTAGGTAAAGAAGCAATAAAGTTAGTATAGCACGTGTAGAAAAGTGGTGGTAGGAGTTGCGAAATTGTCCCTAAGCAATTGACTACTTTACTAGACCGATAGCAAATTTTATGTGGGAGAGGCCACTACTAGCATGTCATCCCTGACTTGGAATTCTATGCACTTATGATTGGAACTATTGGTAAGGATCTGCAACTACTAACATTCATTAAGGTAAAACCCAACCATAGCATTAAGATATATTGGTCCCCCTTCAATCCCGTATGCATCAATTTCTATGCTAGGTTGAAGCTTCTGTCATTCTTACCCTCCAATACATAGTACTATCAACATACAATGAACCCTATGGTGTGATCCACGCGCGCGCTCATATGATGGGCACCAAAGGACAGCAACATAACCACAAGCAAATTAAACCAATCATATCAATTCACCAATTACCGATAGGACAACGAAAATCTACTCAGACATCATAGGATGGCAACACATCATTGGATAATAATATGAAGCATAAAGCACCATGTTCAAGTAGAGGGTACAGTGGGTTGCGGGAGAGTGGACCGCTGTAGATAGATGGGGGAAGGTGATGAAGATGTTGGTCAAGATGACGGAGGTGTTGTTGTAGATTGCGGTGACGATGATGGCCCCGGCGGCGTTCCGGCGCCACCGGAAGAGAGGGGGAGAGGGCCCCCCTTATTCTTCTTCTTCCTTGACCTTCTCCCAAGATGGGAGAAGGGTTTCCCCTCTGGTCCATGGCCTCCATGGCAAGGGAGGGGCGAGAGCCCCTCCGAGATTGGATCTGTCTCTCTGTCTCTCTCTGTTTCTACGTTCCAGATTCTGCCCTTTCGCCGTTTCTTATATTCCCGGAGATCCGTAACTCCGATTGGGTTGAAACTTGGACACGATTTTTATCCAGATATTAGCTTTCTTGCGGCGAAAGAAGGGTACCAACCTCCTTATGGGATGGCCACGAGGGCTCATGGCGCCCCTTATCCCTAGGGCGCACCCCCTGCCTCATGGCCCCCTCGGGCATCGTTTCGCATTGATTTTCTTCCCCAAAATCAAATATATTCCAAAAAAATGTCGGTTAGTTTTTATCCCGTTTGGACTCCGTTTGATATCAATTTTCTATGAAACAAAAAACATGCAACAAACAGGACTGGCACTGGATCAATATGTTAGTCCCAAAAATAGTACAAAAAGTTGCCAAAAGTATATGAAAGTTGTTGAATATTGGCATGGAACAATAAAAAATTATAGATACGACAGAGACGTATCAGCATCCCCAAGCTTAATTCCTACTCGTCCTCGAGTAGGTAAATGATAAAAAAGATAATTTTTGATGTGGAATGCTACCTAGCATAATCTGATCATGTAATCTAATCATGGCATGAATATTAAGACACGAGTGATTCAAAGCAATAGTCTATCATTTAACATTAAGACAATAATACTTCAAGCATACTAATAAAGCAATCATGTCTTTTCAAAAAACATGGCCAAAGAAAGTTATCCCTACAAAATCATATGGTCTGGCTATGCTCCATCTTCACCACACAAAATATTCAAATCATGCACAAACCCGATGACAAGCCAAGCAATTGTTTCAGACTTTTGATGTTCTCAAACCTTTTCAACTTCCACACAATACATGAGCGTGAGCCATGGATATAGCACTATAGGTGGAATATAATATGATGATGGAGGTTGTGTGGAGAAGACAAAAAAGGGAGAAAGTCTCACATCAACGCGGCTAATCAACGGGCTATGGAGATGCCCATCAATTGATGTCAATGCAAGGAGTAGGGATTGCCATGCAACGGATGCACTAAGAGCTATAAGTGTATGAAAGCTCAAATTGGAAACTAAGTGGGTGTGCATCCAACTTGCTTGCTCATGAAGACCTAGGGCACTTGAGGAAGCCCATCGTTGGAATATACAAGCCAAGTTCTATAATGAAAATTCCCACTAGTATATGAAAGTGATAACTCAAGAGACTCTCTGTAATGCCCCGTATGTAACCTGCCATATTTCTATTCCAACTCTTGCCATTTTCGGCACTAAGTTATGATATTTCCTCGTTGTTGGGTTTTGTCTCCGTGTTGCTTTTGTCTTTGTCATGCATCTCATATCATGTCATCATGTGCATCGCATTTGCATACGTGTTCGTCTCTTGCATTCGAGCATTTTCCCCGTTGTCCGTTTTGCATTCCGGCGCTCCTATGTCCTCCGGTGTCTCCTTTTACCTCTTTTCGTGTGCGGGTGTTAAACATTCTCGGATTGGACTGAGACTTGCCAAGCAGCCTTGGTATACTACCGGTAGACCACCTGTCAAGTTTCGTGCCATTTGGACTTCGTTTGATACTACAACGGTTAACCGAGGAACCAAAAAGGCCTCGTGTGTGTTGCAGCCCAACACCTCTCCAAAGTGGCCCAAAACCCACCTAAACCCCCTCCATTATCTCGGTCATTCGATCACGATCGCGTGGCCGAAAACCGTGCTCAATCTGGAGCCTCCCTAGCTCCCTCTACCTATAAATATGTGCACTCCTCCGAAATTTTCGGGTCCAAAACCCTAGCCTCTTCTTCCCCGCGCGGCCGGACACGTCCGGATCAGACCGGACGCGTCCGCCCTGCCGCCTCAGCCTCTCCCGCGCCGCCACGTCACCGCCACCGACCCGCCGCCGCCGAGGCCCGCAAGGCCTAGATCCAGCCCCCGCGGGCCAGTACCCCATCGCCGCCCACCCGCGGACGATCCCGCCGAGGCCGCCGCGCCTCCTCACCGTCCGGCGCCGCCCCTTCGCCGCGCCGCTGCTCCTCTTGCTCGCCGGCCGCCGCGCTTCTCCGTCGCCGGCGCCGCCACGCCACCGCGGCCACCGCCGTCGACCGCCCCGCGCCGGCGTGCGTCGCCTCCCGCCGGCGCCGACCTCGCCCGTCTCCTCCAAGTCCGGCCGGCTGCTCCTACCCCTCTCCGGCGAGCTCTCCTCCGAGCTCCGGCGAGTACTGTTCTGGCGAACTTCATTTTGCGTGCCCGATCCCGATCTGGATCCGAAACCCTAACGATTGACTTTTGTCCCAGTTGCACTAATTTTTAGCATATTTCATCATGCCATATCTTTGCATCCGTGGCTCCGTTTCGGGCGTGTAGCATGTCAAATTGTTCGTCTCGATGTGTACTTCATTTAATTCCATTGCACTATGTTCATTTGAGTTCATCTTGTTGCCCCAAATGCTGTTGCAAGAGTGCTATGTAATGTTAGTTTCAGATTCTTATCAGAATTTGGACATTTTTCATTTTTGCCATGAGTAATGTGTGCCTCCTATGAACTTGAGCCCTACATGTGTTTTGAAGTATGCCATGCCATCTTTACAGGGGTGTATGCCATGTATTTTTGTGATCTTTGTGGTGACTAGAACAAGCATGCAAAGTAGCTCTCGTAATGTTGCTGATTTCAGGGACTTCGAAATCTTCTAAGACTTTTCCCTGATGATATTTTTATGCCATGTATTCTTGTTGCTACAGAGTGATCCATGCCTCTTTTGAGCATGTTCAGTAAGGATGATTTTGAGATATTGTTATGCTCTATCCATACATGTCTTTGTTTGCATTTATGGAGCACCCTAGCATGACTCGATCTTGATCTACTTTTGCTATAAAATGTTCCTGGCAGATTGTTTACATGTTAAGCAATTTTGCCGAGGTTGTTGTAGTTGATTCGTGCATGCTATGAGAGTGTTCTTGCCATGTTTAGCTTCTATGTCATGTCTACTTGCTGGGTGTATGCTTAGTTTGTCATGCAATGCCTTGTGGTGAGTGCATCGAGCTTGTAAACATGCCTACGTGAATCTGTTTTTGCCATGTTCCAGTTTTCTGGTAAGTCTGAATGTGTTAACGAAACTTGCTATGTTCACATGGTTGCCATTGTATTTTCTGATCCCTTTTGGCTCATGGTCAGTAAGGGAATTTGTTATATGCTTTGTGTAGTTTCATGCCATGCTTTGCTTTGCCATGATATGTTCCTGTAGCATGTTGTTATCTTACTCTAAACATTGCTTCCTGATTTAAATCCTGACATGTTATTTTCACTAAGTCTGTAACCTGATATCTTTTCACTTTTGCCATGCTTGTTTGAACCTGCTATTGTGTGAATTAGCCGTAGCTCAGTGTTCATCTTTTGTCAAGCATCTTGAGTGTATCACTGCCATGTGCTTTGTTGTTATGTTAGAGTGCAGTAGCTTGTTGTTGTTGATGCATTTAGATGGCCAAGTGCTGTTAATCGCAGATTTGTGCCATTATTGTTTTGCTTGCCATTTGCAAACCGTGCATCCGATTCCGGTGATCTTTATACCGATTTCGACCATAATCAACCCATCTTTCCAGCGGAACTCTTGGTTTTCCAAGTTGAGGCCTGGTTCAATCTTTTCCTTCCGGAGCATGCATATGAATTGCATATCACATCCCTCATATCATGCCATGTTTTGCATCATGTTGTTTGTGCATTGCACATGGTTGATTGTGGTTCCCTTTGTTTGTGTTCTTGCTTTGGGTAGAGCCGGGAGACGAGTACGTGATCGAGGAACTAGTTGAGTACGCTTACGAGGATCAAGCTAATGTCAACTTGGAGAACTTTGCAGGCAAGATGACCATACCCTCGAAATCCCTTCTATCTTTGCTTGCTAGATGCTCACTCTATTGCTATGCCTATGCTACGATACCTACCACATGATTTATCATGCCTCCCATATTGCCATGTCAAGCCTCTAACCCACCTTGTCCTAGCAAACCGTTGTTTGGCTATGTTACCGCTTTGCTCAGCCCCTCTTATAGCATTGCTAGTTGCAGGTGAAGATTGGAGCTTGTTCCTTGTTGGAACATGTTTTATTGTTGGGATATCATTATTATATAATGTTTACTTTAATGCATCTATATACTTGGTAAAGGGTGGAAGGCTCGGCCTTATGCCTGGTGTTTTGTTCCACTCTTGCCGCCCTAGTTTCCGTCATACCAGTGTTATGTTCCTTGATTTTGCATTCCTTACACGGTTGGGTTATAATGGGAACCCCTTTATAGTTCGCCTTGAATAAAACTCCTCCAGCAAGACCCAACATTGGTTTTACCATTTGCCACCTAGCCTTTTTCCGTTGGGTTTCATGGACTCAAGGGTCATCTTTATTTTAAACCCCCGGGTCAGTGCTCCTCTGAGTGTTGGTCCAACCTGTCAGCTGCCGGTGGCCACCAGGGGCAACTCTGGGCTGGCCTACCAGAACCTTGGACAATCCGGTGTGCCCTGAGAACGAGATATGTGCAGCTCCTGGATTTGTCGGCACATTCGGGTGGCTTTGCTGGTTTAGTTTTACCATTGTCGAGATGTCTTGTAACTGGGATTTCGAGTTTGATCGGGTTGTCTTGGGAGAAGGAATATCCTTCATTGACTGTGAGAGCATGTGATGGGCTAAGTTGGGACACCCCTGCAGGGATTTGAACTTCCGAAAGTCGTGCCCGCGGTTATGGGCAGATGGGAATTTGTTAATGTCCGGTTGTAGAAAACCTGAACTTAACTTAATTAAAATGAATCAACAGCGTGTGTAGCCGTGATGGTCTCTTTTCGGCGGAGTCTGGGAAGGGAACACGGTCTCGTGTTATGCTTGAACGTAGGTTGTTCTAGGATCACTTCTTGATCATAGATTCTTGACCATGCCTTGCTTTTCTCTTCTCGCTCTCATTTGCGTATGTTAGCCACCATATATGCTAGTGCTTGCTACAGCTCCTCCTCATACCTTTTTCCCCTACCTATAAGCTTATATAGTCTTGATCACGAGGGTGTGAGATTGCTGAGTCCCCGTGACTCACAGATTACTTCAAAAAACCAGATGCAGGGACCGATGATACCATTCCAGGAGATGCGACTGAGCTCAAGTGGGAGTTCGATGAGGACTTAGGACGATACTACGTTTCTTTTCCAGACGATCAGTAGTGGAGCCCAGTTGGGGCGATCGGGGACATTATGCATTTGGGGTTGTCTTTATTTTGGTGTAACATCCCAAATTTTCAATTTGGAATGTTATACATTAGCTCATCATTGCATATCATAATTTATTTGCTTTTGGTTTTGATCCTAGAAATTCTACGCAACACAAGGACCCACGGAGAGAGTTGGGGATTTCGTTATTTTCATATTTGAGTTTTCTCAAATTTTGAGAATAGGATCATTTGATTTTAATTATTTTGTCATCAATTATTTCTATTACAAAAATACGAGAGAGGGAATAAAATGACTTTCCCAAAATAAATAAATATTGAGGATTTAATAATAAAATCAAATAAGATTTTATTTCGGAGTTTTTGATATTTTATTTGGATTTAGGAAAAATGTGTGTTTTTCAAAATTGCATTTAGGCCCCAAATAAATGTTCACCTTGTGCGGCTTGATTTTAGAAGCCCGGGAAAATTTATTTTGGGATTTTTGGAGTCCGTTTAGTATTTCTTTTATTTGTTTTTCTGCGCGGAATAATTTAAAAAAAACACGAACCGACTTTGGGCCGTACCCGAGCGGGACTCCGCCCGGGGGCAGCCTTTATAAGCCGCCCGACACGAGCCGCCATCCCACCGTGCCCGAAACCCTAATCAGCCGCCGCCGCCGGACCCGCCGCCCGAGGTCAACCTCGTTTTCACCGCCCGTTTTTTTAAAAAAGAAAAAAAGAAACACAAAAGTCGCGGTTTTTATATTTTTTTAGGTTCGGTTTTTTAAGTAGATAAGTTTTTCTAGTTTATTTATTTAGCGAGCGTTCGTTCGTTCGTTCTAGCGAACGTTCGTCGTTTTTCTTTTTCTCAGATTAAATCCGTGATTTTTCTGATCGCGATTCCTGATCTGATTTTCGTTTTAGTATAACTTTTCGCTCGTTTATCCGAATCAAGCGATTCAAGTGCCTGGAGTTTCGTCTCGAAACCCTCTATCCGTTTAACCAACTTAAACAAGTTTTTGCCACTGTAAAAATTGCCCTAGATCTAGAATAGTAAACGAAGCTTGTTTCTTTTGCCGTTTGACTTTCCTTGCTTCGTTTGATTTGATTCTTTTTGCAAACCAAAGTTCTTAAGTTGAACCTTCTGGTTAGATCTCTTATTTGAGTTTTACCCGTGCATTAGATGAATACTTATTGTATGCTTGTTTGTTTGTCTGCGATAGAATACCCAGAGTGCGCCTCCTGTTACTTCGAATCTCTAGGTTTCACGGATCATCAGCAAGGCAAGTAACACTTTGATTATACCTCCTACTACCCAGTTTTATTGCATTAGATCAATCCTCAAACATTGCATGATTAGGATCTAATTAAATTTTGGGATGGGAAATAGTTGAGGTAGTACCTATTACCTGTTATATTATCAAACCTTTGGGAGTTACTTCTACGTTTGCCTATTATGCCATGCTATGCTAGTAGACGTGGATTGGGTGAGTGACATCCATGACAAATGTGAGTTTGTTAATTAATGGTTTATCTAAGGTGGCAACTTAAACACACATATGGGTGGATTGAGGTACCTGGATATTCCAGGATTGCCTGTTTTTCTTTATGGACCGCCACCCAGGCCCAAAGGGATCATGAGATTTTTCATACTAGAAACTTCCGTGTGCAGCCACAAGCTATTATGGGCTCTAGCATAGTTGATTAAGTCATGCGAACTCTTACAGGGTAGACTAGCAGATGTAGGGGAAAGTAGGTGTAACGGTCTATCCATCGTAAGGTGCTAGCGCTTCTGAAAGACTATGTCTCGGTCATCCGTTTCTGAAACACCATGTAGTGCGAGAAACCAAACGGAGGCGATCGAGTCTTGTGGGGAAAAGTGCGCAAACCTCTGCAGAGTGTATAAACTAATCATGGTTAGCCGTGTCCCCAGTTATGGACAGCTTGAGTATCTAGTACTTGGATTATCATGTGAATCTCAACATGTTACTCTAAAAATTAATTTTGTTGGGTTTTGTTTAATGATGATGCTTAATTGGGATTGAGGATGCTGTCAACCATTCTCAATGTTTAACAACTACCATGATTGTTAAATAAAACTTATTCCTTTGTAGTAGGGAAAAATTGGCTTTTCACAAAACTGTAACCATAGAGCTTTCCACCAGCCAAATATGCATATAGTATAGCTGTTTCATACCATTACTCTCTATGTGTTACTTTGCCAGCATATTCCATGTGCTGACCCGTTTTGGGCTGCAACGTTAATGTTGCAGACTTTTCAGACGACGATTAAGGAGTTTTAGGTCATGGTTCTATACTCAGTGATGCCGTTGGAGTTGATGGACTCACTTATCTTCCAAGCCTTCCGCTGTTATAGTTATTAGATGGCCTTAAGCCATATTTATTGTATAAGTTCTCTATTGAGACACTCGATGTAATAAGTGTGTGATTGCTACTCTGTTATAAATCCTCCGAGTACTGTGTGGTGTCAGCATTACTGATCCAGGGATGACACCTGAGCACAAAGATCAGACTGTTTGAGGTCTGGTCGCTACAGAGATGGTATCAGAGCACACGCTGACTGTAGGACACGACCACTAAGCTAAAGACCTAGATCACTATTCACTCTCTTCTCTTCTGACCTCTCATCTTTTCTACTCTTTAGGATGGCGGATGCAAGGAACAAGTTCACGCAACCGGATGACGATACACCCTTTGGACGCCACTTGAAGGAAGTCACTAGATACCTGAACATAGGAGTACCAAGCTTCACCGAAACCTACAATGCCACTTTACCTGAAGAAGAGTGCTGGATGATTCAAGTTCAAGTTCTAGGAAGGACGTTCATGCCAGTCACTGAGCCCATAGAGTTTTCTTTTGATGCACCAACTTGGAGTCTAGGAAAGAGCATGGCAGCTCACATCGCCATGGGACACATTGGAGAAGTCTACCGCAATGATGTCAAGGATACTATCTACCAGATTTGTGGGCGCCGAGATGAGCACTGGGAGATGATGAGCACCAGAAAGGATAGATCAGTTGCAGCTTTTATCCAGGAGTTAAACCAGCACATTCGACGACAGGAGAACCAGATCTGTGCCGACATGATAGACGTGAAGAAGGCAAGGACAAGAATCAAGGAACTGGAGGAAGAACTCAAGGCTACAAATGAAGATTATGAAGAAGAAATTGAAGTATTGGTGGAGAAGAATGATGATCTGATCAAGAAGATCGGGATATTTATGGGAGGCCCTACACCAGTAGATGAAGACGAAGAACCCAAGGAGATTCGTCCAGAAGACTACATCATCCTCGACGACACCGACTTGGACCCAGATGACAGCGATGATGACTATGTTGATGAAGCCGGAGCAGATATTATGGAGTCTGCAACTGAAGAATATTTCTAGTAGACCACCTCATCAGTAGTAGTAGTCCACCATGTAAATACAGTAGTCTGAGCACTTTTGCGATAGTTAGATCGATTGTATGCCCTTGTTTGATTGAATGAATGAAGTGAATTGTTTGCTTTTGCCTCATGTGCATATGGGTAGTGTTTTCTCTTTAGACCCCCTCTATTCTAAACTCTCATCTTTTCTAAAGCCTCAGATGCCTCCGAGACGTGACCCCGGATTTACCTTTCCACCGGAGCTCACCCAGTTGATCCAGCAGCAGAACACATTGATACAGTTGCTAGTTCAGAATCAGAATCAGGGGAACAACAACAACAACCGACTACCACCGCCACCACCTGTTGATCACTTAGCCAGTTTTCTTAGGCTGAATCTGCCGGTGTTTTCCAGTAGCACCGAGCCGATAGTAGCTGATGATTGGCTCCTCAAGACAGCTAGAGAGTTGACCACAGTAGGATGCACAGATGCAGAGAAGGTGAAGTTTGCCGCACATCAGCTTGAAGGACCCGCAGCATCATGGTGGGATAATTTCACAGCCACTTTCCCTGTCGACACTGTCACTTGGGACCAGTTTTAGCAGGCTTTTCGTACTGCCCATGTTTTAGCAGGAGCTATGGCCATGAAGAAGCGTGAGTTTCGCAACTTGCGCCAAGGAGGACGAACAGTTGGCCAGTATGTGGAGGACTTTAGTAAATTAGCATGTTATGCCCCAGACGACGTTGCTACGGATGCAGCTAAGCAGGAGAAGTTTCTGGAAGGACTGAATGATGAGTTGAGCATGCAGTTGATGGTAGCCACCTTCAACAACTACTAGGAGTTGGTAGACCGTGCTCTTATGATTGAAGGCAAGCAGCAGCAAATTGAGAACCGCAAGAGAAAGTATGGACAAGGGAAGTACAATTCTGGAGCTCAGCAGAAGCCACGTTTTACCCCTAGATCGGGAGGACATTTTCAGCATACCCATGGAGGAGGTAGCTCGCACAATCACAACGACACCAAGAATGGTAATGGCAATGGAGGAAGCAACGGCCAGAACCGTACCAACCCATCAACCCCAGCCAAGAAGGACCTGAGCCAAGTCACTTGCTTTAAGTGCCAGAAGACCGGACATTATGCCAATGAATGTCCTGAAGGCCAGAATGGCAATGGAAGCTCTGGGAAGAAGCTGAACCCTTTCAACAGGGGACAGGTGAACCACGTTAACGTGGAGGAGGTTGAAGAGCAGCCGGATGCCGTAATTGGTAAGTTTTTGGTTAAGTCAATTACTTCACTCGTTCTTTTTGATACTGGTGCATCGCATTCATACATATCAAGGGGGTTTGTGGATAAGTATAACTTGCCCACTAAGGTTCTTAGAACACCTATGCTAGTAAGCTCACCAGGAGCGGAGTATATGGCCAGTCAAGGATGTTTTCAAGTGCCATTGAGTATAGGTAGGCATGTGTTTCCCTTGGATTTAATCATTTTGGAATCACAAGGATTGGATGTAATTCTGGGTATGGATTGGCTGTCGATGTACGGACGAAACATTTATTGTGCCAGTAAGACAATTTTGCTTACTACCCCAGAAGGGAGAAGGATCAAGTATGTATCCCGACATGTGCCAAAAGGGACTCAAGTAAATTGTTTAACAGGAGTTGTGCAGGAGGAGGTACCAGTGGTAAGGGATTTCCCTGAAGTATTTCCAGAAGAGTTGCCAGGCATGCCACCGGATAGAGATATTGAGTTTTTGATTGAGCTATTGCCAGGCACAGGGCCAATATCAAAGAGACCATACAGGATGCCTGCAAAGGATTTGGTGGAGATTAAGAAGCAGATTAAGGAGTTACTGGATAAAGGTTACATTCGCCCAAGTTCGTCGCCTTGGGGATCACCAGTACTTCTAGTGGAGAAAAAGGATGGATCGTTAAGGATGGTTGTTGATTATCGAGGATTGAATGAAGTAACCATCAAGAAAAAGTACCCACTACCAATGATCAATGATTTGTTTGATCTATTGCAAGGAGCTAAGGTATTTTCCAAGATCAATCTGCGATCAGGATACCACCAGTTGAAGATTCGAGAACAGGATATACCTAAGACAGCTTTTGCCACCAGGTATGGGCTGTACGAGTATACCGTTATGTCATTTGGTCTGACTAACACACCTACCTATTTTATGAACATGATGAACAAAGTGTTTATGGAGTTCTTGGATAAGTTCATCGTGGTGTTCATTGATGATATTCTAGTTTACTCGAAAAGTGAAGAGGAGCATAAGGAACATTTGCGATTGGTACTTGAGAAGCTCAGAGAACATCAGTTGTATGCCAAGTTCAGCAAATGTGAGTTTTGGTTGAAGGAAGTAGGATTCCTCGGACACGTTATATCCGGAGAAGGTATATCAGTAGATCCCACTAAAGTTGATACCGTGACCAAGTGGGAGGCACCAACAACAGTTGGAGAGATCCGGAGTTTCCTTGGACTCGCAGGATACTACCGGAGATTCATTGAGAATTTCTCAAAGATTGCGAAGCCTATGACGGAGTTGTTGAAAAAGGATACCAAGTTCATATGGACCGAGGAGTGTGAGGCTAGTTTCTAGGAGTTGAAGAAACGCTTGGTTACTTCACCCGTGTTGATTTTGCCATACCAGACCAAGGATTATGAGATGTACTGCGACGCTTCACGTCGAGGACTTGGAGCAGTGCTTATGCAGGAAGGGGTAGTTGTTTCATATGCCTCAAGACAGCTTAAACCTCACGAGTTGAATTATGCTACGCATGATTTGGAGTTAGCAGCCGTAGTGCATGCACTGAAGACTTGGAGACATTTCCTCATTGGAAATCATTGTGAGGTGTACACGGATCACAAGAGTTTGAAGTACATTTTCACGCAGAAGGAGTTGAACCTTGGACAAAGGAGATGGTTGGAGCTCATCAAGGATTATGATATGAGATTGCATTACCATCCCGGAAAAGCTAATGTAGTAGCTGACGCATTAAGTCGCAAAAGCCATGTCAATACACTAATGACGGGAGAAATACCAAGGGAGTTAGCCGAAAATCTTCGTGAACTATGGTTGGAAATAGTTCTGAGAGGCTATGTAGCATCATTGGAGATTCAGTTAACTTTGATGGATAGAATCAGAGAAGCTCAGAAGACTGACAAGGAGATTGCCTCTATAAAGGAGAAATTGAGCGAAGGAAAGGCTAAAGGATTTCGTGAGGATGAGCACGACACCCTATGGTTTGAAGACCTTGTTTATGTGCCCAATGACCCGGAGATCAGGAAGTTGATTCTGCAAGAGGCACACGATTCACCATATTCGATTCACCCAGGAAATACCAAGATGTATTTGGATTTGAAGGATATTTTCTGGTGGACCGGAATGAAGAAAGATATTGCGGAGTATGTAGCAGTTTGTGATGTATGTCAGAGAGTTAAGGCAGAGCATCAAAAGCCAGCAGGATTGCTACAGCCATTGCCGATACCCGAATGGAAGTGGGATAAGTTAGGCATGGATTTTATCACGGGATTACCCAGGACTCGTTCAGGCTATGAATCGATTTGGGTTGTAGTTGATCGGTTAACAAAAGTAGCTCATTTCATCCCGGTAAAGACCACTTACACCAGTGCTAAGTTGGCAAAGATATACATGACCAGGATTGTATGCTTACATGGAGTTCCGAGGAGTATAGTATCAGATAGAGGAACCCAGTTTACCTCAAAGTTCTGGAATCAGTTGCACGAAACTTTGGGTACCAGGCTAGAGTTCAGCACAGCTTTTCATCCACGGACAAATGGACAGACCGAGAGAGTCAATCAGATTTTGGAGGACATGCTGAGAGCTTGTGCGCTAGATTATGGATCTAGTTGGGACGAGAATTTGCCGTATGCAGAGTTCTCTTACAACAACAGCTATCAATCTAGTTTAAAGATGGTCCCTTTCGAAGCCTTGTACGGAAGGAGGTGCAGGACACCGTTGACATGGGATGAAGTTGGAGACCGCCAGTTGTTTGGACCTGACTTGATTAAGGAGTCTGAACATAAGGTGAAATTGATTCGCGATAGGCTCAAGGTAGCTCAGTCCAGACAGAAGAGTTATGCAGATTCTAAAAGCAAGGAGACCGTTTACGAAGTTGGAGATAGAGCTTATCTACGAGTATCCCCACTTCGGGGAACAAAGCGCTTTGGTGTTAAAGGAAAGTTAGCGCCACGATTTGTAGGACCATACCGAGTATTGGAACGTATGGGAGAAGTGGCCTACAAGTTGGAATTGCCTGAAGGATTGTCAGGAGTTCATGATGTGTTCCACATTTCTCAGTTGAAGAAGTGCCACGCGGAGATGGCTGACATAACCTTGAGAGACACAGTGCCATTGGAAGCAATTCAGTTGGATAACGATTTGACCTATGAGGAGAAACCAGTTAAGATTCTAGAGTATGCCAGTCGAGTCACCCGCAGCAAGGTTATCAAGTTTTGCAAGGTTCAATGGTGCCACCACACGGAGGATGAAGCCACCTGGGAGCGAGAGGAAGATTTGCTCAAGGACCACCCTCACCTATTTTCTAGCCAACCCGAATCTCGAGGGCGAGATTCATCGTAAGGGGGGTAGGTTTGTAACATCCCAAATTTTCAATTTGGAATATTATACATTAGATCATCATTGCATATCATAATTTATTTGCTTTTGGTTTCGATCCTAGAAATTCTACGCAACTCAAGGACCCACGAAGAGAGTTGGGGATTTCGTTATTTTCATATTTGTGTTTTCTCAAATTTTGAGAATAGGATCATTTGATTTTAATTATTTTGTCATCAATTATTTCTATTACAAAAATACGAGAGAGGGAATAAAATGACTTTCCCAAAATAAAGAAATATTGAGGATTTAATAATAAAATCAAATAGGATTTTATTTCGGAGTTTTTTGATATTTTATTTGAATTTAGGAAAAATGTGCGTTTTTCAAAATTGCATTTAGGCCCCAAATAAATGTTCACCTTGTGCGGCTTGATTTTAGAAGCCCAGGAAAATTTATTTCGGGATTTTTGGAGTCCATTTAGTGTTTATTTTATTTGTTTTTCTGTGTGGAATAATTTAAATAAAAAACTCGAACCGACTTTGGGCCGTACCCGAGCGGGACTCCGCCCGGGGGCAGCCTTTACAAGCCGCCCGACCCGAGCTGCAAGCCCACCGCGCCCGAAACCCTAATCAGCCGTCGCCACCGCCGCCGGACCCGCCGCCCGAGGTCAACCTCATTTTCGCCGCCCGTTTTTATTTTATTTCAAAAAAGTCGCGGATTTTATATTTTTTTGTTTCGTTTTTTAAATAGATCAGTTTTTACGGTTTATTTATATAGCAAGCGTTCGTCCGTTCGTTCGTTTTAGCGAACGTTCGTCGTTTTTCTTTTTCTCGGATTAAATCCGCGATTTTTCTGATCGCGATTCCTGATCCGATTTTCGTTTTAGTATAACTTTTCGCTCGTTTATCGGAATCAGGCGATTCAAGCGCCTGGAGTTTCGTCTCGAAACCCTCTATCCGTTTAACCAACTTAAACATGTTTTTGCCACTGTAAAAATTTCCCTAGATCCAGAATAGTAAACGAAGTTGTTTCTTTTGCCGTTTGACTTTCGTTGCTTCGTTTGATTTGATTCTTTTTGCAAACCGGAGTTCTTAAGTTGAACCTTCTGGTTAGATCTCTTATTTGAGTTTTACCCGTGCATTAAATGAATACTTATTGTATGCTTGTTTGTTTGTCTGCGATAGAATACCCAGAGTGCGCCGCCTCTTACTTCGAATCTCTAGGTTTCGCGGATCATCAGCAAGGCAAGTAACACTTTGATTATACCTCCTACTACCCAGTTTTATTGCATTAGATCAATCCTCAAACATTGCATGATTAGGATCTAATTAAATTGTGGGATGGGAAATAGTTGAGGTAGTACCTATTACCTGTTATATTATCAAACCTTTGGGAGTTACTTCTACGTTTGCCTATTATGCCATGCTATGCTAGTAGACGTGGATTGGGTGAGTGACATCCATGACAAATGTGAGTTTGTTAATTAATGGTTTATCTAAGGTGGCAACTTAAACACACATATGGGTGGATTGAGGTACCTGGATATTCCAGGATTGCCTGTTTTTCTTTATGGACCGCCACCCAGGCCCAAAGGGATCATGAGATTTTTCATACTAGAAACTTCCGTGTGCAGCCACAAGCTATTATGGGCTCTAGCATAGTTGATTAAGTCGTGCGAACTCTTACAGGGTTGTAACATCCCAAAATTCTAAATTTTGGAATGTTATAATAAATAGATAGATTTGACTGATTGTTTGATTGATTGTCTGAAAGTGAGTGAATTCGAAACTTTTGAAAGTTAAATGAGAGGGAATAAAAGGACTTTCCCAGACTTTCATATTTGCTTTCTGATCTCTATGAATTCAAATGCTTTTCAAACACAAAACCCTTGAGCGAAGATGATATGACTTCTTCCATTTAAATTAAATGAAAAGGGTTGTTGAAACTATTTGAATTTCATTTGAAAATATTTTTCAATTCTGAAACCTTATGCGACTCAATGATTTTCACGAGAGAAGATAAAATGACTTCTTCAAATTATATGAAATATGTGTTGGGAGTTTCAAAGAATTAAATTCAAAGCTCTTTTGAATTTATTTTCAATTTGGAATGTTATACATTAGATCATCATGCATATCTTATTTTCTTGCTTTTTGGTCGATCCTAGAAATTTCACGCAACTCAAGGAACTTCGGAGAGAGTTGGAGATTTCGTTATTTTCTTATTTGAGAGTTTTCTCGAATTGGAAAAGAGGATCATTTGATTTATTTATTTTATCTTCAATTATTTTTCCGACGTAAAAAAAAATATAAGAGAGGGAATAATATGACTTTCCCAAAATATAGGAAAAATGAAGACTTAATAAATAGATCAAATTTCGTTTTCCGGTGTTTGTTTGTTTTTCTTTGGATAGGGAAAAATGCGCGTTTTCGAAAATTGCATTTTAGGTCCGGAGAAAAGTTCATTTTGTTCGACTCATTTTTAGGAGTCGGGGAAAATTTACTTTAGTAATTTTGGAGCTCGTTTAGATTTTCTTTTCTGTGTTTTTCTGCGCGCGAAATCAGTTAAAAAAAAGGAGCCAGGCCAGCCGGGCCAAGGCCCAAGCCAGCCAGCCGGCCGCCCCAGCCTCCCAGCCGCGCGTGTGCGCCAGGAACCAGCCAGGCCGCCGCCTCACCTTGCTCTAGCCGAATCCTTTTAGGATTCTAGGGTAGCCCCCTCCCCTTTCCTTTGTTTCGTTTTCCTTTTTCCTCTCTTTTTCTTGTCCCCTACCCCAAGTAATCTCTCCCCTCTCCTATATAAATACCCCAACACCCCCCCTCTAAACCCATCAAATCAAACCCCAAGCCCTCCACCGCACCCCACCCCGCGCTCTACACCGCCGCCGCGCCCCCCCACACCCGCGCCGCCGCCGCCCCTATAGCGCCGCCGCCGCCACCGTTCGCCCCGCCTCGCCGGAGGTAGCCCCGCGCCTCTCTTTTTCTTCCCCGCGGTTCGGTTCTTTTAAAAGAAACCGTTCCGGTTTTATTTTCCGGTTTTTCTCTCCGATTCTTCGTTTCGGTTTCTTTTCCGAAACCCTAGATCGGATTTCCGTTTTCTTTTTCGGTTTCTTTTCCGAAAACCCTAGATCGGTTTTCGTTCTTCTTTCGGACCATTCGTCTCAACGAACGTGATCGTCGATTATTCCCGGTTAACGACGCCCGTTCGTTTAACCGTTCTTCTTTTTCTTCTCGTCGGATTTATTCCGCGATTGCGATCTCAGATCCGATCATCGTTCTAGTTTATCTTCTCGCTCGTTTATCGGAATCAGGTGATTCAAGCGCCTGGAGTTTCATTTCGAAACCGCCGTTCCGTCTAATCAACTTAAACAAGTTTTTGCTACTGTAAAATTTTGACCTAGTTCAACTTGCTAGAACCGAGTTGTTCTTCCGCCGTTTGTTTTCGGTTTCTTTGTTCGGTTCCTTCTTTCTTTGCAACCAGAGTTCTTAAGTTGAACCTTCTGGTTCGTTCTCTCGTTCGAGTTTTACTTGTGCATTAGATGAGTACTTATTGTGTGGTTACTATTGTTTGCTTACGATAGATTGACCGGAGTGTGACGAGTAGATCTATCATGAGTTTTGAGTGCAAATCATCTTCATCAACATTGCAGGCAAGTTCACACTTTGATCATACCTTTTTCTACAACCCAGATTTATTGCATTAGATCAATCCTCTCACATTGCATGATTAGGATCTAATTAAATTGTGGGATGGGAAGTAGATGAGGTAGTACCTATTACCTGTTTTCTTTATGAAACCTTGGGAGTTACTTCTACGTTTGCTTATTATGCCATGCTATGCTAGTAGACGTGGATTGGGTGAGTGATATCCATGACAGATGTGAGTTGATAATTTAATGGTTTATCTAAGGTGGCAAATTAAACACACATCTGGGTGGATTGAGGCACCTGATGTCTATCAGGACTTGCCTGTTTTTTTTGGACCGCCACCCAGGCTCAAAGGGATCATAAGATCTTTCATGCTAGAAACTTCCGTGTGCAGCCACAAGCCATTATGGGCTCTGGCATAGTTGACTAAGTTGTGCGAACTCTTACAGTGGTGGACTAGCAGATGTAGGGGATGTAGGTGTACCGGTCTACCCGATCGTAAGGTGCTAGCGCTTCTGAAAGACTATGTCTCGGTCATCCATCTTCTCAAACACCCTGTAGTGCGGGAAACCAAACGGAGGCGATCGAGTCTTGTGGGGAAAAGTGCGCAAACCTCTGCAGAGTGTACAAACTAATCATGATTAGCCGTGTCCCCGGTTATGGACAACTTGAGTATCTAGTACTTGAATATCATGTGAATCTCATCACGTTACTTCTAATTAATGTTGTTGGGTTTTAATTATTTTTAATTGGGATTGAGAATGCTGTCAACCATTCTCAATGTTTAACAACCACCATGATAGTTAAATAAACTTATTCCTTTGCAGTAGGGAAAAATTGGCTTTACGCAAAAACCTTATAACCATAGAGCTTTCCACCAGCCAAATATGCATATAGTGGTAGCCATTGTTCATCATTTTCTCTATGGTGTGAATTTGCCAGTACATTCAATGTACTGACCCGTTTCGGGCTGCAACGTCTTATGTTGCAGGTTTCTTACGACGAGTAAGTGATACGTTAGGGTTACGATTTCTACACTCAACTTTGCCGTTGGTGTTGATGGGAATCCACAACCTTGTTGCTTCCGCTATTTGGATTGAGGTAATAGTATTTACGTTACTTTATACATGTGATTTACCTCTGTTATAAATCCTTCGAGTACTATGTGTGTCAGCATACCGATCCAGGGATGACACATAAGCACAGAGACTTGACCCATTCGGGTCAGGTCGCTACAAGATGGTATCAGAGCACATGTTGACTGTAGAACGTGACCCTAGAAACTGGCAAGCCCATAGCAAAGATTTTTCTCTACAACTTTTCCTTTCAAAAAGATCTTTTACCTCTCTTCTCTTCTGAGCTTATTCAAAAATTCCCTTTAGTGAGACCATACCCCTTTCCCCTTTTGACCATTCGAAGATTTGACGGATGAGATCACTCCAAGAAGTACAAGATATCGGACAACTGAGACCACTATGGAATGAAGGAGATTTTACCATACATTATGATAATGAAAACTAGAATGGTTGAAGACCGAAGACAAGTAGAATTTGAAGGCTCTGAAGAATTCCCAGATTTATATGACCTAGGAAGGCTACCCTTATGGAACTTGGCAGACTATGGAAGTTGTCAATAACCGAGATCAAGGTGTATCGGAGAAAGACTGAAACAAGGAGTATGAGAACTTGAAGTTTTGTCAAAGAAAACCCTAAGGCAGGGGATATCAATTATGGAAGATAGTTCATGGGAATGACAAGGGCAGAAACACGGTTATCCGTGATGTCATCGCCCGCTGATGCTATTGTCACCGTGCTGAGTTAAGGATGCATTTCCTCAAAATGGAGTTGATGGAAGAAGGCTGATGGAGCACCTATTAGTAAGATGAAGTTTTAGCCCTAGCCGGTGTATCACCAGGATCTGGAGTAGTACATCAAGAAGTTTAAAATGGAGCCACAAGAAGCCGTATTTGAAAGGAAACATTTCGTGAAGAACTCAGGACCCAAAAGTTGAAGTAGCCAAAGCTGGAGGAGCAGAACCTCGAGATACCGGAGATTCGTCAGGAACTAAAGAACAGTAGGACATGGTTCATGTGAAGGATGTTGAAACCAGAAGTTTGAAATGCAACTCCGGAATATTAAAGGACGTCCCGAGAGACTTCACGTCAACAGAGTTGATCTGGCAAAGAACTTGAGAAAGACAAGCATGATCGGAAGAAGCCATCGGAGACATAAACAAGACTTGAAGAGTTGGCGATTTTGAAGATTTATTGACCCTTAGAAGACCAAACCCCTGTTATACACCTACGTTAGATGCGACGATTGTGAGCTTTCATTTGTTTGATGTTTTTTGACAGCCACACAACAAAAATCTATCTTTTCAAAACTTTTGTTTGTATTGTGTGCTTTCCTCTCTCTTGATCTCTCTTATCTCACCCCAAACCCATGGACCCAATAGATGATGAATGGAGATGAGCTTGTATTTTTTGGACCGATGAGTCAATTGGAGACAGAGCGATGGATTCAGAACATGGAGGATCATATGGAGAACAACCCTATAGTCGGAAAGGATATGGCCCAGTATGCTCTTCAATGCTTTGAAAGAGGTGCTGATACTTGGTGGAGGATGTACCAAACCATCAATGGATGGCAAGGAGTAACCACTTGGAAAGAATTTAAGTTGACTTTGCTAAAGTCACAGTTTGTGTCCCAGAAGTTGAAGCCTTATGGAAAAGACATGAAGAAACCTTGTGCATGCAAGATTTGTGGAGAAATCGGACACAACCATAAAGAACACAAGGATGAATGCCCTAATTGTGAAGGAAGTCACCCAGCTGAAGAATGCCCAAATAGGCAGATCACTTGTTTCTTGTGTGAAGGGACTACCCACTATCCTGCTCAGTGTCACATTTACCCCTTGGTACAAAGAACCATCCAGCAGAAGGAAGAAGCAATGAAAGGAGCTCTTATGGAAAGTTTAGAAGAACCTGTGATGAAGAAAGAGGTGGAGGACACACCCAAAGAAGAACCAATTAAACCCTGCACCAAGTCTTGCTATTCATGTGGAGAAGAAGGACACATCTCCCAAAATTGTATGAATGGGGATCTAGTAGAATTCCTGGCTGAGGAAGTAGAGTATGACCCATAGGAAATAGAAGCCCTGATTGGAATGGAAAAGTCCAGAAAGAGAAGTAGATTGGATTCCGGGAAGGATCTGAGTCATGTCATCTGTTATGGGTGCAAGGAGTCAGGGCACTACCTCAACAAATGCCCCAAAAGGAAACCTCGATACTTGTCAGAAGTAATATGTTTTAGTTGTAATAAAGCAGGGCACTTTGCCAGAGAATGCCCCAAGGAGAAGGAAACCTGTGCTAGATAGTTGAGTTTGCAACAAAAATAATGGAGTAGTAAAAGTAAGAACATTTTCTTTTATATTGAGGTGGTGAGTTGAGACTTGTAATGGAAAAGCAAGAGATTGTAATAATTTGAGAATCAATAAAGTTAGCAGTGTTGGTACTGATTTGGATTTTATGAGTTACTCTATGAGGAAGGATGTTGACCATTTTTGAGGATATGAGAAATACGGTCTATGGAAGGTTTGTGCA
Organism: Triticum urartu; assembly: GCF_056163025.1. Classification (NCBI taxonomy): domain Eukaryota; kingdom Viridiplantae; phylum Streptophyta; class Magnoliopsida; order Poales; family Poaceae; genus Triticum; species Triticum urartu. The sequence goes on from NC_141873.1 coordinate 369,225,249, forward strand.
TTTTACGGGTGGTAGTACCCTGTAATGGATTTCGGACAAAATGAATACGAGTTTTGTCTCGATATGTGTGATGCCCCAAGAGTATGTGGGATGAAGTTGGAGACCGACAGTTGTTCGGACCAAAGGAGTCAGAAGAGAATGTTAAGTTGATTCGAGATAGACTGAAGGTAGCTCAGTCCAGGCAGAAGAGTTATGTAGACTCAAAAACTCAAGGAGGTAGTCTATGAAATTGGAGACAGAGCATGTCTTCGTGTGACCCCTTTGCGAGGAGTTAAACGAATTGGAGTTAAGGGACAGTTAGCCCCGAGATTTGTAGGACCATACCGAGTTTTGGAGCGTATGAGAGAAGTGGCCAACAAGTTGGAGTCATCCGAAGGACTGTTAGGAGTTCATGATGTGCTTCACGGTTCCTAGTTGAAGAAGTGCCATGCAGAGATGGCCAATATTCCCCTGTAAGGACGCTTGACCCTGGAAAGGATAATGATGTTCCACGAAGTGGAATATGGACTTCATAAGTATAAATCTCGGTATGAGGGATATCCCACGAAAATGAAGAGACGAAGTACTATTGGATATAAAGGAGGTATGATGTTGGAAATATGGATCAATGGAAAACTCCATGATGAGTCTGAGTAAACATGTCCTAGTTTGGAGCCAATAGAAGGAAGGAAGACAGTACAATTGGATGGATTTAAGTATACTGGGAAAGCTGGAAGTTGGATGTTGGATTAGAGATCCGCTGCCCCGATGAAGAGTTCAAGGTTTGAAAGTGATGAGATGGGCCATAACCCACAGGCCCCAGGACCTGCCAAGAAGCAAGCACACTCTTGCTGAAGGAAAAACCCTAGAAGAGGATATGCCCTTATCGATAGACGATCCTATAGGAGTAACGCAAAACCTGAGAGTTGTGAAGGAACGATAGATGGTTGTTTGGCTTGCAGAATCTATGGATATATCCGAACCTGGTTCGTTGACAAGAGAAATTCTGCAATGCTTATGAGGATGACCGAGTGTTAGAATGCGAGATTCGCTAAATCGTATACAAGGTAATGATTTGGGTGCGGGATGGATTGATCACCATATCGACTTACTCTTATTATTCGCCTTGCTATATGGGATGGTAAATCTGAGTGACTTGCCTATAGTAGAAAGACGACAATATTAAACCTTGTTAAACCTTAGAATGGTATACGTAATTTTCCCTTGTACACGGCAGTTGTTGCCAACCGTAGGTTATACGGTGAGGATCACCCAGACCCATTTCCTGCAGGAGAAACCATAAATTGTTGACCACCATGAGGTATCGATAGTTGTTTAGTAATGGCGCCAGACCCGTCAGCTAAGAAGACCCAATCTCGGAATAACCTTACCAGGATGAAAGTACAGAAGAATTGAGGAAAAGGTTATGCCACTACCGGAAGAGCCCGGATAAGGAATTATCCTGAAGATCTAAGAAGACCGACACTGTTAACAATATGGATGAAGTATATGAGTTTCGATGGAACAGTAACCATGCTTCTAAGGGTGGTAGCACCCCAGACCCCTATGATGATCAATGGATTTTGAGGAGACCCCCAAACCCTAACCTTTTCTTGCTAGCCTCTCCGAATCTTGAGGACGAGATTCATTTTAAGGGTGGTAGGTTTGTAACATCCCAAAATTCTAAATTTTGGAATGTTATAATAAATAGATAGATTTGACTGATTGTTTGATTGATTGTCTGAAAGTGAGTGAATTCGAAACTTTTGAAAGTTAAATGAGAGGGAACAAAAGGACTTTCCCAAACTTTCATATTTGCTTTCTGATCTCTATGAATTCAAATGCTTTTCAAACACAAAACCCTTGAGCGAATATGATATGACTTCTTCCATTTAAATTAAATGAAAAGGGTTGTTGAAACTATTTGAATTTCATTTGAAAATATTTTTCAATTCTAAAACCTTATGCGACTCAATGATTTTCACGAGAGAAGATAAAATGACTTCTTCAAATCATATGAAATATGAGTTGGGAGTTTCAAAGAATTAAATTCAAAGCTCTTTTGAATTTATTTTCAATTTGGAATGTTATACATTAGATCATCATGCATATCTTATTTTCTTGCTTTTTGGTCGATCCTAGAAATTTCACGCAACTCAAGGACCTTCGGAGAGAGTTGGAGATTTCGTTATTTTCTTATTTGAGCGTTTTCTCGAATTGGAAAAGAGGATCATTTGATTTATTTATTTCATCTTCAATTATTTTTCCGACGTCAAAAAAAAATATAAGAGAGGGAATAATATGACTTTCCCAAAATATAGGAAAAATGAAGACTTAATAAATAGATCAAATTTCGTTTTCCGGTGTTTGTTTGTTTTTCTTTGGATAGGGAAAATGCGCGTTTTTGAAAATTGCATTTTAGGTCCGGAGAAAAGTTCATTTTGTTCGACTCATTTTTAGGAGTCGGGGAAAATTTACTTTAGTAATTTTGGAGCTCGTTTAGATTTTCTTTTCTGTGTTTTTCTGCGCGCGAAATCAGTTAAAAAAAAGGAGCCAGGCCAGCCGGGCCAAGGCCCAAGCCAGCCGGCCGGCCGCCCCAGCCTCCCAGCCGCGCGCGTGCGCCAGGAACCAGCCAGGCCGCCGCCTCGCCTTGCTCTAGCCGAATCCTTTTAGGATTCTAGGGTAGCCCCCTCCCCTTTCCTTTGTTTCGTTTTCCTTTTTCCTCTCTTTTTGTTGTCCCCTACACCAAGTAATCTCTCCCCTCTCCTATATAAATACCCCAACACCCCCCCTCTAAACCCATCAAATCAAACCCCAAGCCCTCCACCGCACCCCACCCCGCGCTCTACACCGCCGCCGCGCCCCCCCACACCCGCGCCGCCGCACCTTGCCCACGCCGCCGCCGCCGCCCCTATAGCGCCGCCGCTGCCGCCCTAGCACGCCGCCGTCGCCACCGTTCGCCCCGCCTCGCCGGAGGTAGCCCCGCGCCTCTCTTTTTCTTCCCCGCGGTTCAGTTCTTTTAAAAGAAACCGTTCTGGTTTTCTTTTCCGGTTTTTCTCTCCGATTCTTCGTTTCGGTTTCTTTTCCGAAACCCTAGATCGGATTTCCGTTTTCTTTTTTGGTTTCTTTTCCGAAAACCCTAGATCGGTTTTCGTTCTTCTTTCGGACCGTTCGTCTCAACGAACGTGATCACCGATTATTCCCGATTAACGACGCCCGTTCGTTTAACCGTTCTTCTTTTTCTTCTCGTCGGATTTATTCCGCGATCGCGATCTCAGATCCGATCATCGTTCTAGTTTATCTTCTCGCTCGTTTATCGGAATCAGGTGATTCAAGCGCCTGGAGTTTCGTTTCGAAACCGCCGTTCCGTCTAATCAACTTAAACAAGTTTTTGCTACTGTAAAATTTTGACCTAGTTCAACTTGCTAGAACCGAGTTGTTCTTCCGCCGTTTGTTTTCGGTTTCTTTGTTCGATTCCTTCTTTCTTTGCAACCGGAGTTCTTAAGTTGAACCTTCTGGTTTGTTCTCTCGTTCGAGTTTTACTTGTGCATTAGATGAGTACTTATTGTGTGGTTACTATTGTTTGCTTACGATAGATTGACCGGAGTGTGACGAGTAGATCTATCACGAGTTTTGAGTGCGAATCATCTTCATCAACATTGCAGGCAAGTTCACACTTTGATCATACCTTTTTCTACAACCCAGTTTTATTGCATTAGATCAATCCTCTCACATTTCATGATTAGGATCTAATTAAATTGTGGGATGGGAAGTAGATGAGGTAGTACCTATTACCTGTTTTCTTTATGAAACCTTGGGAGTTACTTCTACGTTTGCTTATTATGCCATGCTATGCTAGTAGACGTGGATTGGGTGAGTGATATCCATGACAGATGTGAGTTGATAATTTAATGGTTTATCTAAGGTGGCAAATTAAACACACATCTGGGTGGATTGAGGCACCTGATGTCTATCAGGACTTGCCTGTTTTTTTGGACCGCCACCCAGGCTCAAAGGGATCATAAGATCTTTCATGCTAGAAACTTCCGTGTGCAGCCACAAGCCATTATGGGCTCTGGCATAGTTGACTAAGTTGTGCGAACTCTTACAGTGGTGGACTAGCAGATGTAGGGGATGTAGGTGTACCGGTCTACCCGATCGTAAGGTGCTAGCGCTTCTGAAAGACTATGTCTCGGTCATCCGTCTTCTCAAACACCCTGTAGTGCGGGAAACCAAACGGAGGCGATCGAGTCTTGTGGGGAAAAGTGCGCAAACCTCTGCAGAGTGTACAAACTAATCATGATTAGCCGTGTCCCCGGTTATGGACAACTTGAGTATCTAGTACTTGAATATCATGTGAATCTCATCACGTTACTTCTAATTAATGTTGTTGGGTTTTAATTATTTTTAATTGGGATTGAGAATGCTGTCAACCATTCTCAATGTTTAACAACCACCATGATAGTTAAATAAACTTATTCCTTTGCAGTAGGGAAAAATTGGCTTTATGCAAAAACCTTATAACCATAGAGCTTTCCACCAGCCAAATATGCATATAGTGGTAGCCATTGTTCATCATTTTCTCTATGGTGTGAATTTGCCAGTACATTCAATGTACTGACCCGTTTCGGGCTGCAACGTCTTATGTTGCAGGTTTCTTACGACGAGTAAGTGATACGTTAGGGTTACGATTTCTACACTCAACTTTGCCGTTGGTGTTGATGGGAATCCACAACCTTGTTGCTTCCGCTATTTGGATTGTGGTAATAGTATTTACGTTACTTTATACATGTGATTTACCTCTGTTATAAATCCTTCGAGTACTGTGTGTGTCAGCATACCGATCCAGGGATGACACGTAAGCACAGAGACTTGACCCATTCGGGTCGGGTCGCTACAAGGGTAGACTAGTAGATGTAGGGGAAAGTAGGTGTAACAGTCTATCCATCGTAAGGTGCTAGTGCTTTTGAAAGACTATGTCTCGGTCATCCGTTTCTCAAACACCATGTAGTGCGAGAAACCAAACGGAGGCGATCGAGTCTTGTGGGGAAAAGTGCGCACATCTCTACAGAGTGTATAAACTAATCATGGTTAGCTGTGTCCCCGGTTATGGATAGCTTGTGTATCTAGTACTTGGATTATCATGTGAATCTCAACATGTTACTCTAAAAATTAATTTTGTTGGGTTTTGTTTAATGATGATGCTTAATTGGGATTGAGGATGCTGTCAACCATTCTCAATGTTTAACAACTACCATGATAGTTAAATAAAACTTATTCCTTTGCTGTAGGGAAAAATTGGCTTTTCGCAAAACTGTAACCATAGAGCTTTCCACCAGCCAAATATGCATATAGTATAGCTGTTTCATACCATTACTCTCTATGTGTTACATTGCCAGCATATTCCATGTGCTGACCCGTTTCGGGCTGCAACGTTTCATGTTGCAGACTTTTCAGACGATGATTAAGGAGTTTTAGGTCGTGGTTCTATACTCAGTGATGCCGTTGGAGTTGATGGACTCACTTATCTTCCAAGCCTTCTGCTGTTATAGTTATTAGATGGCCTTAAGCCATATTTATTGTAATAAGTTCTCTATTGAGACACTCGATGTAATAAGTGTGTGATTGCTACTCTGTTATAAATCCTCCGAGTACTGTGTGGTGTCAGCATTACTGATCCAGGGATGACACCTGAGCACAGAGATCAGACTGTTTGAGGTTTGGTCGCTACATTTGGTTCCGTAGTCGGACCTTGATTGTATCTGGATGATTGTAATGCTATATTTATCTATTGTGTGACATGGCGATTGTAAGCCAACTATGTACCTCTTTCCTTATTCAGTACATGGGATGTGTAAAGATTACCCCTCTTGCGACATTGCCTACAATGCAGTTATGCCTCTATGTCGTGCTCCGACACGTGGGAGATATAGCCGCATCGTGGGTGTGACACTCTATATGAAGAACATGGTGCTACTATGATGCACAAGTGTGGTAAAAGGATAGTAACATTGTGTATTCTCTCTTTTCTCTCATTTTTCTTCTTCTCTTTTTTTTTCTTTTTTTGTAGGCTTCTTTGGCCTCTCTCCCTTTTTTGGGGGGCTTCTCTGGCCACTTTTATTTTGATAACCACACATGGGACAATGTTCTAATAATGATGGTCATCACACTTTTATTTACTTACAACTCAATATTACAACTCGATACTAGAACAAATGTATGACTCTATATGAATGCCTCCGGCGGTGTACCAGGATGTGCAATGATCTAGCATAGCAAAGATATCAAAAAACGGACAAGCCATGAAAATATCGTGCTAGCTATCTTACGATCATGCAAAGCAATATGACAATGAATGCTCAACTCATGTATATGATGATGATGGAAGTTGCATGGCAATATATCTCAGAATGGCTATGGAAATGCCATGATAGGTAGGTATGGTGGCTGTTTTGAGGAAGATATAAGGAGGCTTATGTGTGATAGAGCGTATTGTATCATGGGGTTTGGATGCACCGGCGAAGTTTGCACCAACTCTCGAGGTGAGAAAGGGCAATGCACGGTATCGAAGAGGCTAGCAATGATGGAAGGGTGAGAGTGCGTATGATCCATGGACTCAACACTAGTAGAAAAAGGACCTAATGTGAGACACATTAGTGCCGGTTTGATTTTAGCCCGGTACTAATGGTACCATTAGTGCCGGTTCGAACGGCTATGCATTAATGCCGGTTCGTGTTGAACCTTTAGTACCGGTTCGTACCACGAACCGGTACTGAAGGGGTGATGGCAGGCTGGCGTCAGGCCGGGGCCCCACGATCACCTTTATTACCGGTTCGTGTCACAAACCAGTACTAAAGGTCTAACCTTTAGTACCGGTTTGTGCAACGAACCGGTACTAAAGGGGTCTGACCTATAGTACCGGTTTGTGACACAAACCGGCACTATAGGGCAATTTTCAAACTCTACCCCCCCATGAGTCGCCATTTCAGTTCTGAAAAAATCAAAAGAAAATGATAAAAACTTCAAAAAATAAAATCCTTCGAGAGGTAGTTATATTACTACATCTACTAGTTAGGAAAATTTGAAAACTTAAATTTGGACATGTTTTGCAAAAAGTGTAGGGAAAATGCAAAACGGCTATAACTTTTGCATACGATGTCGGAAAAAACGTATAATATATCAAAAAATTCAGCACGAAAATCCGCATCCGATGGAGATGGCCTATGGCCTATTTGCAATTTTTTAGAATCCTCAAATTCCAAAACGAAAAAAGATATGGTCAAATTTCAGTTTTTTTAAAAAAAATTGGTTAAATCTGGTCAAACTACTTATTCAAGAAGTATTAATGTTACTACATAATTATTCAAGAATATTAGTGTTACTAAATAATTATTTCAATTTTTTAAATTTTGGTCAAATATGGTCAAATATGGTCAAATTATGGTCAAACTGTGGTCAAACTATGGTCAAACTTATTCAAGAAATATCAGTGTTACTAAATAATTACTGTTTTTTAGAATAATAGTTTCAAACTCAAACGGTGAAACGTGTGATCTAATGCTCAAGCTAAACTACTGAGGGTTAATAGGATTGACAGCTTACATTTGTCAGGAAAACAACAAGTGCAGACTTGGAATGTAGGGGGAATAGAACTCCGAAGTTAAGTGTGCTCAGGCTGGGGGAGTGAGAGGATGGGTGACCGGCCGGGAAGTCAGGCGATTTGGAATGAGTGATCCACACTTGAGCAGTTAAGAGAGGTGATTAGAGACTAAATCATCAAATAATTCAGAAAAATTAAAAATCGAAAAAAATCAAAAAAAATTTCAAAATTTTCAAAAAAACCTTTAGTACCGGTTGGTAACACTTTAGCGCGAGCTCATACTAGGGCGCGAGCTCACGCCACGTGGTGGCACTTTAGCGCCGGTTCGTGCCGAACCGGTACTAAAGGGGGGGGCTTTAGTGCCCACCCTTTAGTGCCGGTTATGGAACCGGCACTAAAGGCCCTTACGAACTGGCGCTAAAGCTCCGTTTTCTACTAGTGCAACATTAGTAATAAAGACCTCATATACTTATTGCGAAAGTCTATTAGCTATCGAAACAAAGTACTACGCACATGCTCCTAGGGGGATAGATTGGTAGGAAAAGACCATCGCTCGTCCTCGACCGCCACTCATAAGGAAGACAATCAATAAATAAATCATGCTCCGACTTCATCACATAATGGTTCACCATATGTCCATGCTACGGGAATCACAAACTTCAGCACAAGTATTTCTATAATCCACAACTACCCACTAGCATGACTCTAATATCACCATCTTCATATCGCAAAAACTATTGCAAGGAATCAAACATATCATATTTAGTGATCTACAAGTTTTATGTAGGATTTTATGATTAACCATGTGAATGACCAATTCCTGTCATCTCTCTAAATAGATATAAGTGAAGCAAGAGAGTTTAATTATTTCTACAAAAGATAGTCCCACTCTCTAACAAATATAAGTGAAGCAAAAGAGCATTCTACAAATGGCGGTTTTCTATGTGAAGAGAAACAGGCAATCCAAACTTCAAAAGATATAAGTGAAGCACATGAAGCATTCTATAAAGCCATACTCAAAATATATAAGTGAAGTGCAATGAGAATTCTATAAATCAACCATGGACTATCTCATACCAGCATGGTGCATAACTGAAAAATGAAAACTAAATGCAAAAGACGCTCCAAGATTAGCACATGTCACATGAACGAAGCGAATCTGAAAACATACTGATACTTGTTGAAGAAAGATGGGATGCCTTCCGGGACATCCCCAAGCTTAGACGCTTGAGTCTCCTTGAATATTTACTTGGGGTGCCTTGGGCATCCCCAAGCTTGAGCTCTTGCCTCTCCTCCTTCTCCTCACATCGAGACCTCCTCGTTCTTGGAACACTTCATCCACACAAAACTCAACATAAAGCTCGGTAAGATCCGTTAGTATAATAAAGCAAATCACTACTCTAAGTACTGCTGCAAACCAATTCAAATTTTATTTTTTCATTTTATCTACTGTAATATAACTTTTCCATGGCTTAATCCACTGATAGAAATCGATAGTTTCATCAAAACAAGCAAACTATGCATCAAAAAACAGAATCTGTCTTAAACAGGACAGTCTGTAATAATCTGAACATTCACCATACCTCTGGTACTCCAAAAATTCCGAAATAATTATGAAAAATAAAAAATTTGTATAGAAAGACAGTGCAAAAAGTTTCGGAGCCGTTTGATGTTCCAGTAAAAAACGTAAAATTGCACACTACAGCCAAAGTTTCTGTTTTGCACCACACAAACCAACAAGCAACGTAAACATCCTAAAGGAAAATCTTGGCACATTATTTTTATAATACAATGGAATTGTACAAGGGGATAATTATTTTTGTTGAAAAGTTTCTGTAATCAAGATTCACAAAGTTTCCATGAGCATGAACAAAGTTCAAGGAGCTCCCCCACTTCAACACTGCTTGTCTCTCTCGCTTTCACTTTCCTTTTTGAAAAGTTTTGGGTTCCCCTCTTTATTTTTTTGTTTTTAAACTTTATAAAAGTACTCAACAGAAATAAATGACTCTCTAAAACTTCTGGGTTGTCTCCCTGGCAGCGCTTTCTTTAAAGCCATTAAGTTAGGCATAAAGTGCTCAAGTAATGAATCCACCCGGATCCCAAGGTATATCAAAGCCAATTTGAATCAACAATGATTTGTAATTTAGTAGTGAGCACAAAGTAGCATATATCAAGCAATGATGAAGTCTAACTCTCTTCCTATGCATCGGCATGTCATACAAGAACGATTCATGCACATCAAGTAAAGGCCAATACATAAAATAAGCAGCTTCTTACAATTCTATCGTGTTGGAAACAAAAAGAGGCGGAGATGTAGTTCCTCTCTCATAATAATTGCAAGTAGGAGCAGCAAGCACATGCATATTATAGTCATCAAAATTATCATGTGCAACGGTAAAGAATGATCATAAGTATTGTGACATAATGTGTAATAATAGCCCATAATGCAATAAATATCGATATAAAAGCATGATGCAAAATGGACGTATCAACTCCCCCAAGCTTAGACCTCGCTTGTCCTCAAGCGAAAAGCCGAAATCGAAAAATATGTCCACATGCTTAGAGATAGAGGTGTTGATAAAAATAGAATACGGACATGAGGGCATCATGATCATTCTTACAATAGCAACTTATATAATTCTTGTCATATGATCTCTAATGCTAGAGTAAAAGTTCACTCACAATATCAAGTATGAATCGTAAACGTCATTGAAAACTAACAAACTACAATCTCAGTCATTGAAGCAATTGCAATTTATCATAACATAGGAAAGAGTCAATTTATAAGAGCTTTTCAGCAAGTCCACATACTCAACTATCATATAATCTTTCACAATTGCTGACACTCACGCAATACTTATGGGTATGGAGTTTTAATCGGACACAAGCCTCCCAACGTTTTACCTCAAGGGTAATGTCAACAGTAATAGTTCATGAAAACTCACACCCAATTAGCCATATATACCAAGATCTTTCCAACATATTGTGCTTGCCAAAGGATAGAGTGTAAAAAGGAAGGGTGAAAATCACCATGACTCTTATGCAATGTAGGAGACAAAAGTAAAAGATAGGCCCTTCGCAGAGGGAAGCAGAGGTTGTCATGCGCTTTTATGGTTGGATGCACAAAATCTTAATGCGAAAGAACATCACTTTATATTGCCACTTGTGATATGGACCTTTAATATGCAGGCTGTCGCTTTTATTACTTCCATATCACATGATCGTATAAAGCTTATTTCCTCCACACCAATCAATAATACATATTTAAAGAGCAATTTTTATTGCTTGCACCGATGACAACTTACTTGATGGATCTTACTCAATCCATAGGTAGATATGGTGGACTCTTATGGCAAGACTGGTTTAAGGGTATTTGGAAGCACAAGTAGTATCTCTACTTGGTGCAATGAATTTGGCTAGCATGAGGGGGAAAGGCAAGCTCATCATGTTGGAAGATCCAAGACAATATAATTCATCTCAGATGCAAGAAAACATAACCCATTACGTTGTCTTTCTTGTCCAATGTCAACTCTTTAGCATGTCATATTTTAATGAGTGCTCACAATCATAAAAGATGTCCAAGATAGTATATTTATATGTGAAGACCTCTCTTTCTTTATTACTTCCTATTAATTGCAACGATTACCAAAACTGTGTTTGTCAACCCTCTACAACTTTTATTCATCATACTCTTTATATGTGAGCTCATTACTCTCCATAAGACTCACATGATCTCTTTGTTTATTTTTATTTCTTTCTCTTTTCTTTTATTCACTTAGGATCATGGCAAAATAATCAAGCCCTTGACTCAACACTAATCTTTATTATATAGCTCACAGACTCGATTACATAGAAGGATAATAAAGCAAAACTCACGACTAGATCATACTAAGCACTTTTATTCCACTAGATCAAGATATTCCCAAAAGGATCGAACTAAGAAAAACGGTAAAGATAAAGTGATGGTGATACGATACCGGGGCACTCCCCCAAGCTTGGCAGTTGCCAAGTGGAGTGCCCATACTAGATACTCAATTCTTCTTTGTTGGTGGAGACGGTGGTGATTTTGTTGATGGTGTAGGCTTCTTCCTTAATTTGCGCTTTAGGACGGAATTTTGGTCCCTTAGGTCCTCGATCTCCTGCTCCAAGCTAAGTATCTTTTTGCATAGTTCCTGTTTGTTCTCCTGCAAGAGGCGAAAAGGGATAAACTCGATCTTTGGTTTCTTTACCCTATCCGGGAGGCTTGACTTTTTGAACTCCACATGCATGTCCCCAGGTTGAGGTAGTGGGACTTCATCTTCATCTAAGCTCGTCTCCTCCTTTCCCTTGGGTTCATAGTCCTCTTATTCTTCTGTAGACCAGCCGCAATGCTCCACATCCCCATAAACCTTAGGACCTGCAAGGTAATTAGCCACGTAGCTTTCTCCTTCCGAATCCTGGGATGACATGTTGCTCTGTTTGCAGCAGGACAGCTCAAAACAAAGACAAGAGATATTTGCGTGATACGGGAGTCAAAACCCCCGGGAGATTATATAATGAATTTTTACCGACCAAAATATGTGTCGTGTACGAAAACAAAGTCCGGAGAGCACACGAGGTGCCCACGAGGTAGGGGGCGCGCCTAGTAGGGTAGGGCGCGCCCTCCACCCTCGTGGAGCCCTCGTGTCCTTCCCGGACTGCTGCTTATTTTTCTATTTTTCTAAATATTCCAAAACGGAGAAATATTGCCTTAAAACTGTTTTGGAGTCGGTTTACTTACCGTACCACATACCTATTCCTTTTCGGAGTCTGAAACATTCCGGAAAGTGTGCCTTATGTATTCCTACGGGGTTACGGTTTCAATAACATTGGTTTCAACATTTATGGGATTACCTGAGATATAATGTTTGATTCTTTGACCATTCACCACCTTCGGATTTGTGCCTTCGAAGTTGTTGATTTTTAAGGCACCGGAACGGTAGACCTCCTCAATAACGTAAGGACCTTCCCATTTAGAGAGAAGTTTTCCTGCAAAAAATCTAAAACGAGAGTTGTATAGCAATACATAATCACCTACATTAAACTCACGCTTTTGTATCCTTTTGTCGTGCCATCTTCTAACTTTTTCTTTAAGCAACTTGGCATTTTCGTAGGCTTGGGTTCTCCATTCATCAAGTGAGCTAATATCAAATAACCTCTTCTCACCGGCATGTTTAAAATCATAATTAAGTTCTTTAATAGCCCAATAAGCCTTGTGTTCTAGTTCGAGAGGTAAGTGACATACTTTTCCATAGACCATTTTATACGGAGACATACCCATAGGATTTTTATATGCAGTTCTATAGGCCCATAATGCATCATCAAGTTTCTTGGACCAATTCTTTCTAGACCTATTAACAGTCTTTTGCAAAATTAATTTGAGTTCTCTATTACTCAATTCTACTTGACCACTAGACTGAGGGTGATAAGGAGATGCAATTCTATGATGAACATCATATTTAGCAAGCATTTTACAGAAAGCACCATGAATAAAATGTGAACCACCATCAGTCATTAAATATCTAGGGACTCCAAATCTTGGAAAAATAACTTCTTTAAGCATTTTAATAGAAGTGTTATGATCAACACTACTAGTTGGAATAGCTTCTACCCACTTAGTAACGTAATCAACAACAACTAAAATATGTGTATAACCATTAGAGGAAGGAAAAGGTCCCATATAGTCAAAGCCCCAAACATCAAATGGTTCAATAACAAGTGAATAATTCATAGGCATTTCTTGACGTCTACTAATATTACCAATTCTTTGACATTCATCACAAGATAAGACAAACCTACGGGCATCCTTGAAGAGAGTAGGCCAATAAAAACCAGATTGCAGTACCTTATGTGCAATTCTATCTCCAGCATGGTGTCCTCCATAAGCTTCGGAGTGACACTTGCGTAGGATCTGTTCCTATTCATGCTCAGGTACACAATGTCTAATAACACCATCTACTCCTTCTTTATAAAGATGTGGGTCATCCCAAAAGTAATGCCTCAAATTATAGAAGAACTTTTTCTTTTGCTGGTATGTGAAACTAGGCGTCGTATCATATGCATCCGGACTACTTCGTGCATCCCTATATCCATCAAGTCCCTAGCCGGCCGATTGACATCGCACGCATCGGGTCAAAAGCATGGAAGATTTGCAAAAACACGCCCACGGCCGATCTCGGACGGGGCTATCGATCTGCATATTTTGCGTCAATCCATAGTATCACACCAGGATGGCCCCCAAATCCCCCGCACGTGTAGCACGTCCTCCAAGTTGGATTAGGGCATCGTGCGCCACGACGCCGGCGAGCATCAACAATCCAAGGGTTGCCGGCTGCGCGTAATTCTTTCCATGACATCCATGGCATAACGGATCAGGAACTGAGGGCGCCGGTTCCCACCACACTGCTTCCTGACCAGAAGAACTCCCCCTGAGCGCCACTGGACAGTCGACAATCCATAACGACACCATGATTATTGGTAACACCACAAAAACGAGTTCATACTTTGTCTAAATTAGGAACAATTTTGAAAGGTTTATCACGTAATACGTAAAAGTTGAATCAAGAAGGGTTTTCAGGTAACACGGTGGAATCGGTCGACGGGTTGCAAACACGGATGAATCAAGGAGGATTTGGTACACCCAAGGCAAAGCAAGCATTCCTCTGTCCATAAGTTTGACTGGCTTAAACTAATCATGGCCTTTGTTTCAGTATTGTGTTATGCATGGAGGTGCTTATTTCGACTCATCTTTTGTGTTTTAGTGTTCATGCAAAAAGGATCAAGCAAAAGACGCCACGAATGTGCAAGGCATGCCCGCAGATGGTGCATCATGAAACTGCAACTCTTCCAAGAAAAAGCATGGCTTGTTAATAGTGCCACTTTATTTGGTGTATTGAATTTCTGAATTCATGTAATGGACCAGAACTTTTGTTTTGTCCAACTCTTTGTCTTATTTTCGTATCACAAATGGTGTGTGGTTAATTAATTCTAGTGACGAGCAGATGCGACAAGTTACAGTTTTTCTATCAGGCTTCGAAGCTTACAACAATAGCACTATGTTCTTATTTGTGAATATGTGAAAGAAAATAGGAATGCAGAAGCACCAGCTGATAGTGTGGTCCGGTTCAGCTGTACTGTGCTGAACACCTCAAATTGCCAACAGGAATTAGGTAGTAATAAAAAAATTTGTTTCTGAAATTTTGCATCCGTAACAAGCCATAATCACTTGTTTCTGAAAATCAATACTCGCCAACGATGTACAATTCACATTCTAAACTCTGAAGCTACATGCACATTACAAAGACCAACTACCATCGGTGAGCTCACAAGCTACAATCTGCAAGTGCCAGATACATTAAAACAAGAAGTAGAAAAATGCAGAGACATGGTCCTTGTTGCTATGCCGACTCTTGTATCAGGTGGAGGAACAACTATTGGCTGAGAGCGTAGTGTAGTGGAAGGTGTGCAGGTTGCGGACGGTGGCGGACTCGGTGTTGGGAACCGCAGAGACGGTGAACGGGCACGGAGGTAGGCCAAACTTGGTGGATCTCGCCGCCGCTATGGAAGGATCGCCAGGGCCGTGGAGCAGTTTGGGGCGTACGGACGCGGAGGCAGGGCAAGAGCGGCCGGCGTTGAAGTGTTCACCGGGGCTGTGTAACCATTTGAGGCAGACATGCGCGGACGCGGGCCAAGCCCGCTAGCCGGTTCACTGGGTCGTGCCGCCATGGAGCGATTGGAGGAGACGACAGAGGAGTGCGCATCCTAAGGAGGCAGAGATGTGCTTAGCTGAGGGGTTATTAGAAAATTGGCGTAGATAACTAAGAGCAGCCACAGGCGCGTTTTTGCAAATCGGCCATTGAGGGCGTCCTGGATTAGGGGGTCTCCGGACAGCCGGACTATCTCCATTGGCCGGACTGTTAGACTATGAAGATACAAGATTGAAGACTTCGTATCGTGTCCGGATGGGACTCTACTTGGCGTGGAAGGCAAGCTAGGCAATACGTATATGGATATTTCCTCCTTTGTAACCGACCTTGTGTAACCCTAACCCTCTCCGGTGCCTATATAAACCGAAGGGTTTTAGTCCGTAGGACAACATACAATCATACCATAGGCTAGCTTCTAGGGTTTAGCCTCTCTGATCTCGTGGTAGATCTACTCTTGTAACACCCATATCATCAATATTAATCAAGCAGGACATAGGGTTTTACCTCCATCAAGAGGGCCTGAACCTGGGTAAAACTTCGTGTCCCTTGCCTCCTGTTACCATCCGGCCTAGACGCACAATTTGGGATCCCCTACCCGAGATCCGCTGGTTTTGACACGACATTGATGCTTTCATTGAGAGTTCCTCTGTGTCGTCGCCGTTAGGCTTGATGGCTCCTATTATCATCGATAGCGATGTGGTCCAGGGTGAGACTTTTCTCCCCGGGCAGATCTTCGTATTCAATGGCTTCGCACTGCGGGCTAATTCGCTTGGCCATCTGGAGAAGATTGAAAGCTACGGCCCTGGCCATCAGGTCAGATTTGGAAGTTTGAACTACACGGCCGACATCCGCGGAGACTTGATCTTCGACGGATTCGAGCCACAGCCGGGCGCGCCTCACTGTCGCGATGGGTATGACCTAGCTCTGTCGCCGAACAGTACCCCAGAAGCCGCGCCCGCATCAGCTCCGACCCTTTGTTCGGAGCCAACTGCGCCAATCGAGGACGGGTGGTTAGACACCACCTCAGGGGCTGCAGTCTCAACGGCAAACGATCCAAACACCAGCATAATCCTCTGCGCAGCCCGTGACTCCAAGGTGCCGGACTCTTTTTCTGACTCCGAACCGCCCGCGCCCCCGCCAATCGAATCCGATTGGGTGCCAATCATGGAATCCACCGCCGCAGATATCTTTCAGCACTCGCCCTTTAGCGACATTCTGAATTCACTGAGGTCTCTTTCTTTGTAAGGAGATCCCTGGCCGGATTATGGCCAACAGGATTGGGATGCGGACGACGAAATTCGACACCCACCCACCACCCACTTAATAGCCACTGTTGATGACTCAACCGACCTGCTCGACTCTGACTCCGCAGACATCGACGGTATGGACGACGATGTAGGAGGCGAAGAGGAACCACCGCCCACAGGGCGCTGGACGTCCACTTCATCATACGACGTATACATGGTGGACACACCAAAATAAGACGACAACGAGAAACGGAAGGACGCACCGAAGGCTTGTTCCCTTGAGAAGCAGTCAAAGCGGCGGCGCAGGCACCGCCCCAAATCCCACCTCGGCAGAAATAACGATCACACAGACCCAGCGTTGGAGCAGGGCAAACCACTGCCGGACCACGGCAATCCGGGGAATCAAACCGAACAAACCAATTCCGTCAAAGATAATAGTCTGGACGATATAACGCCGGACAGGCACCCGGAGCAGCAGAATGCCCGTCAACGGCTTGTTGCCACCGCGAAGAGTCTGAAAAAGCAGAAGCAAAGGCTCAAGGCTGCGCAAGACACACTCCAAATCAGATGGAGTAAAGTACTCAACATAGCAGCGAGGTACGACGACAATCGCCCCACCAAGAGTTACCCAAAGCGGAAGTTGCTACCTGAATTCGATGAAGAGGCCTCAGACCCCTCACAACCAAATACCAAAGCAGCCACCTGGCCGGATAGACGACCCAACAACCAACATCAAGCGGCAAACAATGCCACTCACAAGCCAATACGCGATCCACGCGAGAGCTCGCACCAAAAGGACAGCGCAACCAGATCCATCTATGGACCACGCAAGCGCGCCCAGCATACAATGTAACACAACAAACATCCGAACAACGCGGTACACCCAGATACAGGGGTGCTGCACACCCCCTATGTTTCACCGATGAGGTGCTGGACCATGAATTTCCAGAGGGATTCAAACCCGTAAACATAGAGGCATACGACGGAACAACAGACCCTAGGGTCTGGATTGAGGATTATATCCTCCATATCCATATGGCTCGAGGAGATGATCTCCACGCCATCAAGTACTTACCCCTCAAGCTCAATGCCGTACACAAGGGGGAGGATACACCAAGCGAAGACGAGGATGAGCCTCTCAAGCAAGACACTGGGGAACAAAAGAAATTTCCACCAGAAGTCAAAACAGTAAACATGTTACACGTGATCAAGAGAAGAAACACAACGGCACTCCCAGAACAATATACCCAAGGGCCTATCACCGCGGAGTTCTGCCACTGGTCATCTCAACCGATCACTTTCAACCATCGTGATTACTCAGCAAGTATCCGGCGTGCAGGATGGGCTGCCCTGGTATTAGACCCAATAATTGACGGATATCACTTCACACGAGTCCTGATGGATGGTGGCAGCAGTCTAAACCTGATATATCAAGATACAATCCGCGAAATGGGGATAGACCCAACAAAAATTTGCCATAGCAATACTACCTTTAAAGGAGTAACGCCAGGCCCAGGGGCTCATTGCACGGGCTCCCTGCTACTAAAAGTTATATTCGGCTCCCCCGATAACTTCCGTAGCGAACATTTGACCTTCCACATCGCTCTGTTCCAAAGTGGCTATCAAGCACTACTCGGACGTGAAGCTTTCGCTTGCTTTAATGCAATACCGCACTACGCTTCCCTCACACTCAAGATGCCCGGACCACGTGGCATCTTTACAGTAAATGGAAGTATTAAGCGATCTTTGCGCGCCGAAGAGAGTGCGGCTGCCTTGGCAGCCGCACACTAAAAACGGCCTCACCAACTAAAGCATTTAACAGTTCGTCAAGACCTCGGACACGGTTAGATGAGTCCGGCGCAAGTATATGTAATTCATACCGGATCAATGGTCACACCCCTATACAAGGGGCTCAACGCACACAGACAAGTGGCAATTTTTACTGATCTTGAATTATAGTTGGTTCCTTTAAAAACTATCCTTTTGCACGACAACTTTTTCACCTAAGTTCCTCTCTTTTACAGATGATCATCGTGCTACACCCGTCCAGGATACGGCACAACAGAGACACAGGCGCAGACGTGCAGCAGGGACCCGCTCCAAGGATTCTTTTCAGATTAAGACCCTGCGTAAACCTTTTTTGCTGTCTCTTGTTGATACATATCCACCGAATTCTCAGCACAGTTGAGAAGGATGCTGGCGTCTTGGCATGTGGCCACATCAGAATAATGCACGTACCTGGACACAAGGGGCTTCTTACAAAGGGCACTATTTAGGCCTGGTTTATACCATAAAGACCGAATACCTTAGGGAGTGTTCGACGTCGCGAGTTTGGCCTTATATGCATCAGCTCCGAATCATTGTCTTTGGTCAAATGTTGGGTTTGCCCGGCTCCAATGTTTTGGTGCCTTACGTTCCGCTTTACCGGCTAAGGTAGCACCAGGAGAACTACTGCGATTGTGCCCCGGTTCATCCGGACGAGCACCTCAGTAGAGAAAGCCAAAAACTGACTGTCATGATATAGCGTGAGACTGGTCAACCACTCGGTGACCTATTGGAATGTTAGAATTCCTCCGCCTTAACGAAGGGCCATTTTCCGGCCAGGCATGTACGCACCCCGCGATCGGGAGAGTGCGGAGCCACCAAGGGCTATCTAGTAGCCCCACTGTCAAACTCCTATGGCTAAATGAAAGTGTTAAAGCATTATAGTCCAGTTGCCTCGCTCGCTACGCTATCACCTCCTTAATAGGACCAAGACGTTGGGTTAAGTGTGAACACGCGTTTTTTGCGAGCACCCCCGCATTTTATGCGTGGGGGTTGAAGCCGATGGCTGCAATCTTTCAGGTTATACACAAGTATACATAAACAGCCGCACAGGAGGCATCATACTACTTTCACGCAAAAGTATAAAAATAACCTTATAAAAAATTCATAAAAGCATTGTGCTTACAATGAGAATACATATCACTCAAACATAATATTTTTCGGGCACTGGGCCTCTATAAAACGAGCACCCCCGAGAACCTCCTCAAAATAGTGTTCGGCAGCCACCCGGCCTATGGCCGAACCCTGAGCCGCAACAGTGGTAGCGTCCATCTCCGCCCAGTATGCTTTAACACGGGCAAGGGCCATCCGCGATCCTTCTATGCACGCCGTCCTCTTCATCGCATTAATGCACGGCACCGCATCAAGGAACTGCTGCACTAAGCTGAAATAGCTGTTCGGCTTTGGCCTTTCCGGCCATAGCTGATCCACAACAGACCTCATGGCAAGTCCGAACAACCTATTCAGTTCGGCCCATTCGGCTAGCTGGTCAGTCACTGAAAGCGGACGCTCTGGAACGTGGAATTGCGTCCAGAACAGCTTGTCCACTTCACGATCTGTCTGACCTTGGAAGTACTTGGCCGCATCGGCAGCGCTCGCCGCCAATCCATATACGCATCTTCCGAACTCCACAGCCGATCCATAGGGGCATACCGTGGATCTTTGAACTTCCTCTGTAACATGAAGGGTTTCCCAGCCGCAATATCCCCGGCTTCCCGCAGCTCCTCCTTCTTCGCTCTCATAGCAGAACGGGTGTCTTTGTCTGCCGTCGCGGCCTTCTCAAGGTCCGTTGCCTTCGCTCGGTTTTCTTTCTCAAGGACCGGCAACGGTCGGCAGTGTCTTTTAATTCTACGGCCATCTTCTCCTGGCTCTCGCAATGTGCGGCCTTCTCGGCTTTCAACTCTTCGGCTGCCTTCAAAGCAGCTGCATTACTAATCCTCGCTTGTTCCTTGGCTCGGGCAAGTTCCGCCCGCAAGGCTTCCACGGTGGCAGCTCCATCTGCAGTCACAACATATTAAAGATACTGGCATTATGCTGCTCTTACTATGTGGCGTTCACCAGATGATAACACTTACCCTGTGCCTCGTCAAGCCTCTTGTTAACAAGCTCGATGTCGGCGTCTGCCGCATCCAGTTGCCGTTTTAATTGGGCAAACTCATTAGTCCGGCTAGCCACCGGAGCTTCCACCACCTACACATAGGGGCAGTCTGGTTATTGCCTGGGAATATGATCCTCTGTTCGCCGCCATTCTCGACAACAACCAGAGTCTCAGGGGCTACTATCTACACAGGGCACACCTAACATGTGCAGTACTATCACATATAATCTCACATACCTCAAAGCTTGTCAGTAGACTCATAAAGGCTTCATGTAATCCGCTTTCAGTGGACGAGATTCTCTCCATCACCGTACCCATCAACATACGGTGCTCTTCTGAGATGGCCGCTCTCCCCACCAACTCCCTCAGAACGTCCAACCGCACACCAGACGGTGCCGGAATCTTTCGTATGCTCTCTTCGGTAGCCGGACACTGGGGACTTCGGGGGTCTACGGGATTATCTTCTGGCCTCACCGGATCCGGAGAGGCCCTCCACGACGACACTTCGGGGTCGCCCGCTTCTGGAACGGAGGAGTCCGGGGGAGGCGTTTCGCTCTCCATCATCTCTGGAAGAAAATCCCCCAAAGACGAGCTCATTTGAGAGGGGCTGAGGCCCGAACTGCAAGATATATGCGGTGGTTATTTTCTCAGAGGAAAAAGATAGCATACCCTTACTATTAAAATATTTTGGATCACTTACGACTCGTTGAAGGCCTGACCCCCCCCCCCCCCCCCGCGGACTTTGTGCGGCAAAAGCACCCCCCGAGGCAGGACCCTCTGTGGGAGACTTCTTCTCCCGTTTGGAGGCTTCGGCTTCCGGATCCTCGGAAGCAGTCCTTTTCCTCCCCCGGTCGTCCTCCTTCATGGAGACGCTCGTTCCCTCGGTCGGAGCGGGTAGCGATGGGGGCCCGCGTTCGCCTGTATTATCCCCCTCGGTATCTTCCTTCAAGGGCTCCGGGCAAGGTGCGACCTTGAGCATCTTCTCCAATACCGGATTTTCCAAACCCTCAAGGAGGGGGGCCAAACACCGAATCATCTTCGCCTTTGTTAGCCAGTCCTGGTCAAAAAGCAAACTCTCAGAAATAACTTCGAATAAAAGACAGCGTGTTCGGCTAGAGGATTTCTTACTTGTTCAGCGGCGCGGTTACTGCTCAGGCCCATGTCCTGGGTGATATCCGAACATTCCACTTGAGGTCCGAAGAATGACTTGTACATCTCCTCGTGCGTCAGGCCGTGGAAACTTTGAATGGCACGTGGTCCCTCTAGGTTGAACTCCCACAAGCGCAGGGGCCGGCTTTTGCAAGACTGGACTTGACGAACCAGCATAACTTGTATTACCGCAACCAAATTAAAAACTCCCTCACAGAGATCTCGGATGCGGCTTTGCAGTATAGGCACGTCCTTGGTTGGACCCCAGCTCAGACCCCTGCTAATCCATGACATCAGTTGTGGTGGGGGGGCCCGAGCGGAAAGCGGGGGCAGCCGCCCACTTGTCACTTCTGGGAGCCGTGATGTAAAACCACCCATGTTGCCATAATTCGTACACCTCTGGAAAGGAACCTTTCGGCCATGGAGCTCCTGCCATCTTGCCTATTGATGCACCTCCGCACGCTGCTTGTTGCCCCTCGATCATCTTCGGCTTTACTTCAAAAGTCTTGAGCCACAGGCCGAAGTGAGGGGTAACGCGGAGGAAGGCCTCACACACGACAATAAATGTTGTGATGTGGAGAAAGGAGTCCGGGGCTAGATCGTGGAAATCTAGCCCGTAATAGAACATCAAGCCCCTGATGAAAGGATCCAGAGTGAGGCCTAGACCTCGGAGGAAGTGGGAGACGAACACAAAGTTCTCACTGGGTTCGGGAGTAGGGACGACCCGCCCTCGAGCAGGCAGCCGATGCGAAACCTCGACGGTTAGATATCTGGCCTCCCTCAACTTCTTAATGTCCTCTTCCGTAACGGAGGAGGGCGTCCATCGGCCTTGAAGGCTGGATCCGGACATGGTTGAAGATTCGGAGCACCTAACTTGGGCTTTGGGTGTTAGAACTCGAGGCGGGGGAAGGGTTTGATTGAGCACGAGAGCGAAAAAGCGAAAACCTTGTCCCCTTATAAAGAGGGTGAATGTCAAGCGTCCTCTCCGTAGCCATTTGGGACTTTCCTATAATCTAGGAGTCCTAGACACGGTTGGGTTACCCGCGACAGCATTAATGAGAATCCCGTAATTAGGGGAACACGATCTCCGCTTCGGCAAGGCATGTCAAGAAACCGCCTCGCGTTATGTGTGGAGCTGGTTAAGAGAAACGGTTTGAATAATCACCGGGCCATGACATGACGTCATGCTGTCAAAACAAGCCAGCAAATTAGATCTGCGGTGGAATGTGGAACTTATTTTGCAGGGTCGGACACTATCCTCGTATTCAAATTCTTCTGTGATGTATTCAGAGAAGGAACCCGCCTTGCAATGCCAAATACAACTGCGCGCCGGAATCATCTTCATTGAAGCCTGGTTCAGGGGCTACTGAGGGAGTCCTGGATTAGGGGGTCTCCGGACAGCCGGACTATCTCCATTGGCCGGACTGTTAGACTATGAAGATACAAGATTGAAGACTTCGTCTCGTGTCCGGATGTGACTCTACTTGGCGTGGAAGGCAAGCTAGGCAATACGTATATGGATATTTCCTCCTTTGTAACCAACCTTGTGTAACCCTAACCCTCTCCGGTGCCTATATAAACCGAAGGGTTTTAGTCCGTAGGACAACATACAATCATACCATAGGCTAGCTTCTAGGGTTTAGCCTCTCTGATCTCGTGGTAGATCTACTCTTGTAACACCCATATCATCAATATTAATCAAGCAGGACGTAGGGTTTTACCTCCATCAAGAGGACCCGAACCTGGGTAAAACTTTGTGTCCCTTGCCTCCTGTTACCATCCGGCCTAGACGCACAGTTCGGGACCCCCTACCCGAGATCCGCCGGTTTTGACACCGACAGCCATGCTTTCGATCAGATGCATGCGATGTCAATCGGCCAGCTGAGGACTCGATGGATACAGGGATGCACAAAGTAGGCCGGATGCATATGATACGACGCCATGAAACTAGGTGGTATAAACTTAGCAACAATGTAATTAGCATAATCAGCATACCATGGAGCAATATGAGAAGCATTTATGACATTTAATTGCTCATCAGGAAAGCTATCATCAATAGGTAGTGGGTCATCAAGCACATTTTCTAACCTAAACAAGTTGTCTGCAACGGGGTTCTCAGCTCCTTTTCTATCAACAATATGCAAATCAAATTCTTGTAGCAAGAGAACCCATCTAATAAGTCTAGGTTTAGCATCTTTATTTTCCATAATATATTTAATAGCAGCATGATCAGTGTGAATAGTTACTTTAGAGTCAACAATATAAGGTCTAAACTTATCACAAGCAAATACAACTGCTAAGAATTCTTTTTCAGTAGTAGCATAATTTCTTTGAGCATTGTCTAGAGTTTTACTAGCATATTGAATAACATTTAGTTTCTTATCAACTCTTTGTCCTAGAACAGCACCTACACCATAATCACTAGCATCACACATAGTTTCAAAGGGTAAATTCCAATCAGGTGGCTGGACAATAGGTGCAGAGATCAATGCTTTCTTAAGTATTTCAAATGCTTCTACACAATCATCATCAAATACAAATGGTATATCTTTTTGTAATAAATTAGTCAGAGGCCGAGAGATTTTCAAGAAGTCCTTAATAAACCTCCTATAAAAACCGGCAAGACCAAGGAAACTTCTTATACCTTTGATGTCCTTGGGACATGGCATCTTTTCAATAGCATCAACCTTGGCTTTATCAACTTCAATACCTCTTTCAGAAACTTTATGCCCCAAGACAATACCTTCATTAACCATAAAGTGGCACTTTTCCCAATTCAAGACAAGATTAGTTTCTTCACATCTCTGCAAAACTCGATCAAGGTTGCTCAAGCAATCGTCAAAAGAAGATCCATAGATGGAAAAGTCATCCATGAAAACTTCACAAATCTTTTCACAAAAGTCAGAGAATATAGCCATCATGCATCTTTGAAAGGTAGCGGGTGCATTACATAAACCAAAGGGCATACATCTGTAAGCAAAAGTACCAAAAGGGCATGTAAAAGTAGTCTTTGATTGATCTTTGGCTGACACAGGTATTTGAGAGAAACCAGAATAACCATCTAGAATGCAAAAATGTGTATGTTTGGACAATCTTTCTAGCATTTGATCGATAAAAGGTAAGGGGTAATGATCTTTTTTAGTAGCCTTATTTAATTTGCGGAAATCAATTACCATCCTATAACCTGTAATAATTCTTTGAGGAATCAATTCATCTTTATCATTAGGAACAACAGTAATACCTCCCTTCTTAGGGACACAATGGACAGGGCTTACCCATTGACTATCAGCAACGGGATAAATTATACCTGCCTCAAGGTGATTTAGTATCTCCTTTCTTACGACTTCTTTCATTTTAGGATTCAGCCGACGTTGATGATCACGAACTGGTTTAGCATCTTCTTCCAAATTAATTTTATGTTGACATAGAGTGGGACTAATGCCCTTAAGATCATCAAGAGTATACCCAATAGCAGCGCGGTGCTTCTTCAGAGTTTTCAATAATCTCTCTTCCTCATGCTCTGAAAGGTTAGCACTAATAATAATAGGATATATCCTTTTCTCATCAAGATAAGCATATTTAAGAGTATCAGGTAACGATTTAAGCTCAAACACCGGATCACCCTTGGGTGGAGGAGGATACCCTAGGATTTCAATAGGTAAATTGTTTTTGAGAATAGGTTCCTGTTTAAAGAATACTTCATCTAATTCTCTTCTTTCATTCATAAACATGTTATTTTCATGGTCTAGCAAGTATTGTTCTAAAGGATCACTAGGAGGTACGGCAATAGAAGCAAGACCAATAATTTCATCTTTACTAGGTAATTCTTCTTCACGGTGTTGTCTACTAAATTTAGAAAAATTAAATTCATGAACCATATCATCTAAACCAATAGTAACAACATCTCTTTTGCAGTCTATGGTAGCATTAACAGTATTTAAGAAGGGTCTACCAAATATAATGGGACAAAAGCTATCTTGTGGGGAACCAAGAACAAGAAAATCAGCAGGATATTTAGTTTTCCCACACAAGACTTCAGCATCTCTAACAATTCCCATTGGTGAAATAGTATCTCTATTGTCAAGTTTAATTGTGACATCAATATCTTCCATCTCAGCAGGTGCAATATCATGCATAACTTCTTGGTATAAAGAATAAGGTATTGCACTAGCACTAGCACCCATATCACATAAGCCATGATAACAATGATCTCCTATTTTAACAGAAATAACAGGCATGCCTACCACTGGTCTAGGTTTATCTTTATCACGGGGTTTAGCAATTCTAGCAGTTTCATCACAGAATAAATAACATGCCCATCAATATTATCAGACAAGAGATCTTTAACAATAGCAATATTAGGTTCAACTTTAACTTGCTCAGGAGGTGTATATGTTTTAATATTGCTTTTACGAACTACAGTTGAAGCTTTAGCATGATCCTTTATCCTAACAGATAAAGGTGGTTTCTCCACATAAAAAGTAGGAACAATAGGATCATTATAAGTGATAGTCTTTTCTTCAACTTTAATAGGTGCAGCTACTTTTACTTCTATGGGAGGATGATATTTAAACCACTTCTCCTTGGGGAGATCAACATAAGCAACAAAAGATTCACAGAAAGAAGCTACTATCTCAGAGTCAAGTCCATATTTAGTGCTAAATTTACAAAAAATATCGGTATCCATAAAAGATTTAACACAATCAAAACTAGGTGTCATACCTGACTCCTTACCATTGTCGAGGTCCCAATCTTCAGAGTTGCATTTAATTCTTTCCAATAAATCCCATTTGAATTCAATAGTCTTCATCATAAAAGAGCCAGCACAAGAAGTATCAAGCATGGTGCGATTGTTATTAGAAAGCCGAGCATAAAAAATTTGAATAATCATTTCTCTTGAGAGCTCATGATTGGGGCATGAATATAGCATTGACTTAAGCCTCCCCCAAGCTTGAGCGATGCTTTCTCCTTCGCGAGGACAAAAATTATATATGTAATTGCGATCACGATGAACAAGATGCATAGGATAAAACTTCTGATGAAATTCCAATTTCAATCGTTTGTAATTCCAACACCTCATATCATCACATAGCCTATACCATATCGATGCATCTCCCCTCAAAGATAAAGGGAATACCTTCTTCTTAACAACATCTCCGGGTACACCTGCAAGCTTAAATAATCCACAAACTTCATCCACATACATCATATGTTCATCAGGATGTTTTGTTCCATCTCCTAAAAAGAGATTAGCTAGCAGTTTTTCTATCATACCCGAAGGAACTTCAAAGCAAGCATTTTTATTTTCATTTTCATTTTCAGTAGGTTCAGTAGGTTGAGGAGCAACTCTTTGCTCTACTGGTCGGGGTGAAGACACCCCGAACAAGCCCCTCAGAGGATTACCTTCCATGGTAACAAGTGACAGTAAATTTCAGCACACTATATAAATTTTTCCTTACCAAATTCCACCTACCAAAGGCGCTTCACTCCCCGGCAACAGCGCCAGAAAAGAGTCTTGATGACCCACAAGTATAGGGGATCTATCGTAGTCCTTTTGATAAGTAAGAGTGTCGAACCCAACGAGGAGCAGAAGGAAATGATAAGCGGTTTCCAGCAAGGTATTCTCTGCAAGTACTGAAATAAGTGGTAACAGATAGTTTTTTGATAAGGTAATTTGTAATGAGCAACAAGTAACAAAAGTAAATAAGGTGCAGCAAGGTGGCCCAATTCTTTTTGTAGCAAAGGACAAGCCTGGACAAACTCTTATAAGATGTAAAGCGCTCCCGAGGACACATGGGAATATCGTCAAGCTAGTTTTCATCACGTTCATATGATTCGTGTTTGGTACTTTGATAATTTGGTATGTGGGTGGACCGGTGCTTGGGTACTGCCCTTACTTGGGAAATCATCCCACTTATGATTAACCTCTATTGCAAGCATCCGCAACTACCACAAAAGTATTAAGGTAAACCTAACCATAGCATGAAACATATGGATCCAAA
This sequence comes from Triticum urartu, assembly GCF_056163025.1. Taxonomy (NCBI): domain Eukaryota; kingdom Viridiplantae; phylum Streptophyta; class Magnoliopsida; order Poales; family Poaceae; genus Triticum; species Triticum urartu. Next base: position 369,252,872 of record NC_141873.1, read on the forward strand.
TCAGCCCCTTACAAAGCAACACATAAACTAGGGTTTAAGCTTCTGTCACTCTTGCAACCCATCATCTACTTATTACTTCCCAATGCCTTCCTCTAGGCCCAAATAATGGTGAAGTGTCATGTAGTCGACGTTCACATAACACCACTAGAGGAGAGACAAAATACATCTCATCAAAATATCGACTGAATACCAAATCCACATGACTACTAATAGCAAGACTTCTCCCATGTCCTCAGGAACAAAAGTAACTACTCACGAATCATAAACATGTTCATAATCATAGGGGTATTAATATGCATATAGGATCTGAACATATGATCTTCCACCAATTAAACCAACTAGCATCAACTACGAGGAGTAATTAACACTACTAGCAACCTACTAGCACCAATCCCGGACTTGGAGACAAGAATTGTATACAAGAGATGAACTAGGGTTTTGAGATGAGATGGTGCTAATGAAGATGTTGATGGAGATTGCCCTCTCCCGATGAGAGGAGCGTTGGTGATGACGATGGCGATGATTTCCCCCTCCGGGAGGGAAGTTTCCCCGGCAGAACAGCTCCGCCAGAGCCCTAGATTGGCTCCGCCAAGGTTCCGCCTCGTGGCGGCGGAGTTTCGTCCGAGAAGATGGCTTATGATTTTTTCCCATCGAAAGACTCCATATAGCAGAAGATGGCCACCGGAGGGCCACCAGGGGGCGCGCCCAGGGGGTAATGCGCGCCCCCCACCCTCGTGGGCACGGTGTGGCCCCCCTGGTGAAGTTCTTGCTCTCGGTGTTTTTTATATATTTGGAAAACATCTTCCATGAAGTTTCAGGACTTTTGGAGTTGTGCAAAATAGGTCTCTAATATTTGCTCCTTTTCCAGCCCAGAATCCCAGCTGCCGACATTCTCCCTCTTTATGTAAACCTTGTAAAATAAGAGAGAATAGGCATAAGTATTGTGACATAATGTGTAATGACAACCCATAATGCAATAAATATCGATATAAAAGCATGATGCAAAATGGACGTATCAACCACAAGTCACATTTCCCCTGTTTCCTCCTTCCTTCCTTCCTTGCTAAGCTATAGCCGCTTCCTCGCTCTCACCGTCTCGCATCCTATCGCCGGGGTCGCCATGGTCTTGTTCAAAGACCTCTCCAATGGTTCCTCCTCCGGCGATTACTCCTTCATCACCCGGGTATGCCTCTCTTCTCTCTCTCGGGCTATGACTTGGAATGAAGATTTTTTACCCTGTGGTCAATTTGAGTCATTTCTTCCTATTGTAGCTCCCTAAGACCATCAGTGGCAACGAATGGAGCGGGGTGGCTGAAGATCTATCTGCTCGTTGTGACCATCCATCTCCATGCGTGAAGCTAGTTGCGTTTGATTCTGTGGACAGTGGGAGGAAGTTTCTGGCATGTCCAGAGAAGGTTAGACCCTCTTTCGTTTTTACAAATCATTTGTTAGATGTGATTTAGACACTGTCACGGTCCCAACCAATTCATACCACACCTTCAACCAAACGCATCCTAAGACAGAGTCACAATTTGTACCTAGTATCTTAAATTGTTGACATCTCATCAGCGGTGCCATTAGAATTATTTGGCACCGCTTCAACAGTTTGTGCAACCAACTTTGGTCCACACATCCAAGCAGCCAAGCAGTAAAATACTAAATCTTCATGGCACGAAGGAACTGGGCATCGGAGCAACTACGTGCTCTGGAGTCTGGGTCCCTGATTTTTTTTCCGCTCCAACGGCTCGCTAGTGCAGGGCACCGGTGCGAGATGTAGCAACAGTTATATTTGCCCTAGTTTTGGCATACATAGTGGATGGCCTTAGTGCTATTAGTTCTATGTTACTAAATTTGTGCATGTACACACCTATTAGTATCAATTTTCTGTCATCCAAACACTATCGCTATGCTGTTGCAGTTATATTTACCTTCCTCATAAAATGTTCAATTTGTTATTTATTGTACATGAGTAAGAACTTGTAGCATCGTTGTAGTTAATTATAGCTTCTGATGTTCCATAATTTGGTTGTTGTCTTAGTACCAATTATTTCATTTGCACATTGATCTTTTTGAGAAGATATGTCATAATTAACATGTCCTTTAGTTTCTCAAAATAAGCATTGGTGATTTTCTATGTTGATATAAACCCATTTCCCCTACAATTGTTACTGATCTAGTTTTAAATATTATAGGATGAACGGAAGTGTTCTTACTTGGAGTGGGTTGATCAAGAGTGGCCCTAGTCTTTGAAGATGTGCCTAGTGAAGCTCTGGAGCATGTATGAGGAAGAGAACACACGTAGGCTTAGAGAAAGTGTTGTCAACGCTGAAGCATATTTCAAGATGCGAGATAAAAAGTTGAAGGTGGAGAATGAGCTCATATTTTTTTAAATCAGACTTTGCTAAGATGGTATTGGCAAAGGAGGAGGCACTTTCCCAGTTGGCCCGTGCAAAACAGGTTCTTACTGAACTGAAAGCAGAGGTGGATAAGACGAGCCTGGATGATCTCGATTAGGGAAATGAATATATTGTTCTTATGAAGTTAAACTAGCTATATGTTGTACTGTGTTGTTTTCATGTAGTTACCGTACTGTGATGTTATAATATATTTATGTGCCTGATATGAAACTGGCAAACAGTTGTTCGATATGAAATGTGAATTTGTGTAATACTGGAATTATTAATTGTAAACTAATAAACCTGCTAAATGTGTCATGGACCTTTGCAAACGGTTCTAGCAGAAAAAGTGCTTGCGATGGATAGCCCAATGCCACACAGTTTTCTTCATCAAATCATGTGTGATATAGTTGATAAAAGCAAACACTTAACCATGGCAAACCGTGTGTGATAGTTACACCTTTCACACACGAGCCTACACATAAAACTGTGTGGGATGTACGTCCGAACGAAAATGTGTTCCCTGGATTTACTGCGTGGTATGTACATAAGAACGGAAACGTATTCCTTGGATTGACTGTGTGTGATATACATACGAACGGAAATGTTTTTTTGGGATTCACCGTGTGGGATGTACATACCTACGGAAATGATTTTCTCGGATTACCGTGTGGGATGTATATACCTACGGAAATGATTGGGTTTGGATGCCTCGGTCGATCGCACACGACCCTAGCTTGGGTCCCAGGAGGGCCTATCCCCGATGATTTCTGGGTCGTGTGCGAAGGACACCCTATCGCACACACTCACTTGGCGACGATTCCAAATGACATCGCGGAAAGGGGTTAAAAACCGTTTGTTTAGGACTGACGCACACCAGTGTACGTTTATTCATTTAAGTCAGAGAATAATTGTTGTTCTGTTTACATGAATAAAACCTTCTATGGTCATACACCCAATGTGAATGGTTTATTGAATCTCGATTGTAGTGATACACATATTCATAATATTGATGCCAAAAGATGCAAAGTTAATAATGATAGTGCAACATACTTGTGACACTGCCGTTTAGGTCATAATGGTGTAAAGCGCATAAAGAAACTCCATGCAGATGGGCTTTTGGAATCACTTGATTATGAATCATTTGATACTTGCAAACCATGCTTCATGGGCAAGATGACTAAAACTCCGTTCTCCGGAACAATGGAGTGAGCTAATGACTTATTGGAAATAATACATACCAATGTATGCGGTCTAGTGAGTATTGAGGCTCGCGGCGGGTATCGTTATTTTCTAACCTTCACAGATGATTTGAGTATATATGGGTATATCGACTTAATGAAACACAAGTAAAAAACATTTGAAAAGTTCAAAGAATTTCAGAGTAAAGTGGAGAATCATCACAACAAGAAAATAAAGTTTCTACGATCCGATCACGGAGGCGAGTATTTGAGTTATGAGTTTGGCCTTCATTTAAAACAATGTGGAATAGTTTCAGAACTCACGCCACCTGGAACACCACAGCGTAATGGTGTGTCTGAATGTTGTAACTGTACTTTATTAGATATGGTGCGATCTACGATGTCTCTTACCGATTTACCACTATCGTTTTGGGGTTATGCATTAGAGACAACTACATTCACGTTAAATAAAGCACCATCTAAATCCGTTGAGACGACACCATATGAACTGTGGTTTGGCAAGATACCTAAACTATCGTTTCTTAAAGTTTGGGGCTGTGATGCTTATGTGAAAAAGCTTCAGCCTGATGAGCTCGAACCCAAATTGGGGAAATGTGTCTTCATAGGATACCCAAAAGGAGACTGTTGGGTACACCTTCTATCAAAGATCCGAAGGCAAGATATTCATTGCTAAGAATGGATCCTTTCTTGAGAAGGAGTTTCTCTCGAAAGAAGTGAGTGGGAGGGAAGTAGAACTTGATGAGGTAGTTGTACCTTCTCTCGAATTGGAAAATGGTTCATCACAGAAATCAGTTCCAGTGATGACTACACCAATTAGTGAGGAAGTTAATGATGATGATCATGAAACTTCAGATCAAGTTACTACCGAACCTCATAGGTCAACCAGAGTAAGTTCCGCACCGGAGTGGTATGGTAATCTTGTTCTGGAAGTGATGTTACTAGACCATGACAAACCTATGAACTATGAGGAAGCGATGATGAGCCCAGATTCCGCGAAATGGCTTAAGGCCATGAAATCTGAGTCGGGATCCATGTATGAGAACAAAGTATGGACTTTGATTGACTTTCCCGATGATCGGTGAGCCATTCAGAATAAATGGATCTTCAAGAGGAAGACGGACGATGATAGTAGTGTTACTATCAACAAAGCTTGAATTGTCGAAAAAAGGTTTTCGACAAGTTCAAGGTGTTGACTACGATGAGATTTTCTCACTCGTATCGATGCTTAAAAGTCTGTCCGAATCATGTTAGCAGTTGCCGCATTTTATGAAATCTGGCAAATGGATATCAAAACTACATTCCTTAATGGATTTATTAAAAAGAGTTGTATATGTTGCAACCAGAAGGTTTTGTCAATCCTAAAGGTGTTAACAAAGTGTGCAAGCTCCAGCGATCCATTTATGGACTGGTGCAAGCCTCTCGGAGTTGGAATATACGCTTTGATAGTGTGATCGAAGCATATATTATTATACATACTTGCGGTGAAGCCTGTATTTACAAGAAAGTGAGTGGGAGCACTGCAGCATTTCTAATAAGTATATGTGAATGACATATTGATGATCGGAAATGATGTAGAATTTTCTGGAAAGCATAAAGGAGTGTTTGAAAGGTGTTTTTCAAAGAAAGACCTCGATGAAGCTGCTTACATATGGGGCATCAAGATCTATAGAAATATATCAAGACGCTTGATAAGATTTTTCAATGAGTACATACCTTGAGAAGATTTTGAAGTAGTTCAAAATGGAACAGTCAAAGAAGGAGTTCTTGCCTATATAGCAAGGTGAAAAGTTGAGTAAGACTCAAAACACGACCACGACAGAAAATAGAAAGAGAATGAAAGTCATTCCCGATGCCTCAGCCATAGGTTCTATAAAGTATGCTATGTTGTGTACCAAAACTATTGTTTACCTTGTCATGAGTTTGGCAAGGGGGTACGATGTTGATCCAGGAGTGGATCACTGGACATCGGTCAAAATTATCCTTAGAAGACTAAGGAGATATTTCTCAGTTATGGAGGTGATAAATGTTGGGGAATGTAGTATTTCAAAACATTTCCTATGATCACACAAGATCTATCTAGGAGAAGCATATCAACGAGCAGGGAGAGTGTGTCCATGTACCCTCGTAGACCGAAAGAGGAAGCGTTTAGTAACGCGGTTGATGTAGTCGGACATCTTCACGATCCAACCGATCCAAGTACCGAACACAGGTCACCTCCGTGACCTGCACACGTTCAGCTCGGTGATGATGATGTTACAAGCGCAGGGCTTCGCCTAAGCACTACGATGATATGACTGAGGTGTTAACTGTGGAGGGGGGCGCCACACAGCTAGGAACAATTGATGTATCTTCTAGGGGTGCCCTCCCCACGTATATAAAGGAGGTAGAGGGAGGGAGGCAGCCTAGGGCGCGCCCAAGTAGGAGTAATCCTACATGGGCCCCTAGTCCAATTCGGCCCCCCTTACCATATTTGGACAAGGGGGAAAGGAAGGAGGGGGAGGGGAAGGAAGTAGGAGTCCTACTTCATACTTTCCTTTTCCTCCTCTCCTTTTCATTTCTCCCTTATAGGGGGCGCACCAGCCCCTTGTGGGCTGGTGTGTTCCCTTACTTGGCCCATTAAGCCCATATCTTTGCCGGGGTTTGCCCGAAACCCCTTCCGGTGACCCGGTATCACCCGGAACAATTCCGGTGTCCGAATATAGCCTTGCAATATATGAATCTTTACCTCTCAACCATTTTGAGACTCCTCACCATGTCTGTGATCTCATCCGGGACTCCGAAATGCCGGTACATCAAATTACATAACTCATAATACAAATCATCATCGAACATAAAGCATGCGGACCCTACGGGTTCGAGAACTATGTAGACATGACCGAGACACATCTCTGGTCAATAACCAATAGAGGAACCTGGATGCTCATATTAGCTCCTACATATTCTACGAAGATCTTTATCGGTCAAACTGCATAACAACATACGTTGTTCCCTTTGTCATGAGTATGTTACTTGCCCGAGATTCGGTCGTCGGTATCATCATACCTAGTTCAATCTCGTTACCGGCACTCGTTCCGTAATGCATCATCCCACAACTAACTCATTAGTCACATTGCTTGCCAGGCTTATAGTGATGAGCATTACCAAGAGGGCCCAGAGATACCTCTCCGATACATGGAGTGACAAATCCTAATCTTGATCTATGCCAACTCAACAAACACCATTGGAGACACCTGTAGAGCATCTTTATAATCACCCAGTTACATTGTGACGTTTGATATCACACAAGGTGTTCCTCCGGTATTCGGGAGTTGCATAATCTCATAGTGATAGGAACAAGTATAAGTCATGATGAAAGCAATAGCAATAAAACTAAACGATCATTTATGCTAAGCTAACGGATGGTCATGTTCATCACATCATTCTCTAATGATGTGATCCCTTTCATCAAATGACAACACATGTCTATGGTTAGGAAACGTAACCATCTTTGATTAACGAGCTAGTCAAGTAGAGGCATACTAGGGATACTCTATTTGTCTATGTATTCACACATGTACTAAGTTTCTGGTTAATACAATTCTAGCATGAATAATAAAAATTTATCATGATATAAGGAAATATAAATAACAACTTTATTATTGCCTCTAGGGCATATTTCCTTCGGTCTCCCACTTGCACTAGAGTCAATAATCTAGTTCACATCGCCATGTGATTTAACACTAGTAGTTCACATCGTCATGTGATTTAACACACTATAGTTCACAACGCTATGGGACTAATACCCAAAGGGTTTACTAGAGTCAATAATCTAGTTCACATCTCCATGTGATTAACACCCAAGGAGTATTAAGGTGTGATCATGTTTTGCTTGTGGGAGAAGTTTAGTCAACGGGTCTGCCACATTCAAATTCGTATGTATTTTGCAAATTTCTGTGTCTACAATGCTCTGCCACGGAGCTACTCTAGCTAATTACTCCCACTTTCAATATGTATCTAGATCAAGACTTAGAGTCATCCAGATCGATGTCAAAGCTTGCATCGACGTAACTCTTTACGACGAACTCTTTGTCACCTCCATAACCGAGAAACATTTCCTTATTCCACTAAGGATCATTTGGACCGCTGTCCAATGATCCACTCCTGGATCACTATTGTACCCTCTTGCCAAACTCATGGTGAGGTACATAATAGGTCTGGTACATAGCATGGCATACTTTATAGAACCTATGACTGAGGCATAGGGAATGACTTTTCATTCTCTTTCTATTTTCTGCCGTGGTCGGGTTTTGAGTCTTTACTCAACTTCATACATTGCAACACACGCAAGAACTCCTTCTTTGACTGTTCCATTTTAAACTACTTCAAAAACTTGTCAAGGTATGTACTCATTGAAAAAATTTATCAAGCATCTTGATCTATCTCTATAGATCTTGATGCTCAATATGTAAGCAGCTTCACCGAGGTCTTCTTTGAAAAAATCCTTTCAAATACTCCTTTATGCTTTCTAGAAAATTCTACATCATTTCCGATCAACAATATGTCATTCACATATACTTATCAGACAGGCTGTAGCGCTCCCACTTACTTTCTTGTAAATACAGCTTCACCGCAAGTCTACATAAAACTATATGCTTTGATCAACTTATCAATGCGTAAATTCCAACTCCGAGATGCTTGCACCAGTCCATAGATGGATCGCTGGAGCTTGCACATTTTGTTAGCACATTTAGGATTGACAAAACCTTCCGGTTGCATCATATACAATTATTCTTTAAGATATCCATTAAGGAATGCAATTTTGACATCCATTTGCCAAATTTCATAAAACGTGGCAATTGCTAACATGATTCAGACAGACTTTAAGCATCGATACGAGTGACAAAATCTCATCCTAGTCAACATCTTGAACTTGTAAAAACCCTTTTCGACAAGTCAAACTTTGTAGCTAGTAACACTACTATCAGCGTCCGTCTTCCTCTTGAAGATCCATTTATTCTCAATGGCTCGCTGATCATCGGGCAAGTCAATCAAAGTCCATACTTTGTTCTCATAATGGATCCCATCTCAGATTTCATGGCCTCAAGCCATTTCGCGGAATCTGGGCTCATCATCGCTTGCTCATAGTTTGTAGGTTCGTCATGGTCTAGTAACATGGCTTCCAGAACAGGATTACCGTACCACTCTGGTGTGTAACATACTCTGGTTGACCTATACGAGGTTCGGTAGTAACTTGATCTGAAGTTTCATGATCATCATCATGATACTTCCGCAACGTATCTATAATTTTTGATTGCTCCATGCTATATTATCTACTGTTTTGGACATTATTGGGCTTTATTATCCACTTTTATATTATTTTTGGGACTAACCTATTAACCGGAGGCCCAGCCCAGAATTGTTGTTTTTTGCTTTGCTACGTCTTGAGCTTGCGTTGGTTTTCCCCGAAGAGGAAGGGATGATGCAGCAGAGTAGCGTAAGTATTTCCCTCAGTTTTTGAGAACCAAGGTATCAATCCAGTAGGAGGCCACGCGCAAGTCCCTCGTACCTACACAACACAAAGAGCTCAACGCAACCAACGCGATTAGGGGTTGTCAATCCCTTCACGGTCACTTACGGAAGTGAGATCCGATAATTAATATTTTTGTTATTTTTGATATAAAGATGCAAAGTGAAAAGTAAAAGGCAAAGTAAAAAACAAAACAAGATTAAAGTGATGGAGATTGATATGATGAGAATAGACCCGGGGGCCATAGGTTTCACTAGTGGCTTCTCTCGAGAGCATAAGTTTTCTACGGTGGGTGAACAAATTACTGTTGAGCAATTGACAAAATTGAGCATAGTTATGAGAATATCTAGGCATGATCATGTATATAGGCATCACGTCTGTGGCAAGTAGATCTAAACGATTCTGCATCTACTACTATTACTCCACTCATCGACCGCTATCCAGCATGCATCTAGAGTATTAAGTTAAAAGCAGAGTAACACTTTAAGCAAGATGACATGATGTAGAGAGATAAATTCATGCAATATGAAATAAACCCCATCTTGTTATCCTCGATGGCAACGATACACTACGTGTCTTGCTGCCCCTTCTGTCACTGGGAAAGAACACCGCAAGATCGAACCCAAAGCTAAGCACTTCTCCCATGGCAAGAACTACCAATCTAGTTGGCCAAACCAAACGGATAATTCGAAGAGACTTGCAAAGATAACCAATCATACATAAAAGAATTCAGAGATGATTCAAATATTGTTCATAGATAGACTTGATCATAAACCCACAATTCATCGGTCTCAACAAACACACCGCAAAAGAAGAAGATTACATCGAATAGATCTCCACAAGAGAGGGGGAGAACATTGTATTGAGATCCAAAAAGAGAGAAGAAGCCATGTAGCTACTAACTATGGACCCGAAGGTCTGAGGTAAACTACTCACACTTCATCGGAGGGGCTATGATGATGTAGAAGCCCTCCGTGATGACGGCCCTCTCCGGCGGAGCTCCGGAAAATGCCCCAAGATGGGATCTCATGGATACAGAAAGTTGCAGCGGTGGAATTAGGTTTTTGGCTCCTGTTCTGATCGTTTGGGGGTACATGGGTATATATAGGAGGAAGGAGTACGTCGGTGGAGCACCGAGGGGCCCACGAGGCAGGGGTGCGCGCCTTGTAGGGGGGCGGCCTACCCTCATGACCGCCTCCGGTACTTCTTGGAGTAGGGTCCAAGTCACCTGGGTCTTATCCGAGAATAAAATCACGTTCCAAAAAGGATTTTTTCTGTTTGGACTCCGTTTGATATTCTGTTTCTTCGAAACACTAAAATAGGAAAAAAAAACAGCAATTCTGGGCTGGGCCTCCGGTTAATAGGTTAGTCCCAAAAATAATACAAAAGTGGAAAATAAAGCCCAATATAGTCCAAAACAGTAGATAATATAGCATGGAGCAATCAAAAATTATAGATACGTTGGAGACGTATCATGCCTATTTTAGGGTTTCGAAGAAAAGGAATATCAAGCGGAGTGCAAACGAAATGAAACCTTCGGGAACGTGATTTTCTCACCGAACATGATCCAGGAGACTTGGACCATACGTCAAGAAACAAAGGAGGAGGCCACGAGGTAGGGGGCGTGCCTACCCCCTGTTGGAAATATGCCCTAGAGGCAATAAAAAATTAGTTATTATTATTATATTTCGTTGTTCATGATAATCGTTTATTATCCATGCTAGAATTGTATTGATAGGAAACTCAAATACATGTGTGGATACATAGACAACACCATGTCCCTAGTAAGCCTCTAGTTGACTAGCTCGTTGATCAATAGATGGTTACAGTTTCCTGACCATGGACATTGGATGTCGTTGATGACGGGATCACATCATTAGGAGAATGATGTGATGGACAAGACCCAATCCTAAGCCTAGCACAAGATCGTGTAGTTCGTTTGCTAAAGCTTTCTACTGTCAAGTATCATTTACTTAGACCATGAGATTGTGCAACTCCCGGATACCGTAGGAGTGCTTTGGGTGTGCCAAACGTCACAACGTAACTCGGTGGCTATAAAGGTGCACTATGGGTATCTCCGAAAGTGCCTGTTGGGTTGGCACGAATCGAGATTGGGATTTGTCACTCCGTGTAAACGGAGAGGTATCTCTGGGCCCACTCGGTAGGACATCATCATAATGTGCACAATGTGACCAAGGATTTGATCACGGGATGATGTGTTACGGAACGAGTAAAGAGACTTGCCGGTAACGAGATTGAACAAGGTATCGGGATACCGACGATCGAATCTCGGGCAAGTACTATACCGCTAGACAAAGGGAATTGTATACGGGATTGATTGAATCCTTGACATCGTGGTTCATCCGATGATATCATCATGGAGCATGTGGGAACCAACATGGTAATCCAGATCCCGCTGTTGGTTATTGACCAGAGAGTTGTCTCGGCCATGTCTGCATGACTCCCGAACCCGTAGGGTCTACACACTTAAGGTTCGATGACGCTAGGGTTATAGGGAAAGTATGTATGCGGTTACCAAATGTTGTTCGGAGTCCCGAATGAGATCTAGGACGTCACGAGGAGTTCCGGAATAGTCCGGAGGTAAATATTGATATATAGGAAGTATGGTTTTGGCCACCGGAAGTGTTCCGGGCATCACCAGTAATGTACCGGGACCACCGGAGGGGTCCGGGGGTCCACCGGGAGGGTCCACGGGCCCCGGAGGCATACATGGGCCAATAGTGGGAAGGGACCAGCCCCTAGGTGGGCTGGGGTGCCTCCCACCAAGGCCCAAGGCGCCTCCAAGAGGGGAGGGGGCAAACCCTAGGGCAGATGGGCCCTAAGGCCCACCCCAGGTGCGCCTCCCCCTTGTGACCGCCACCCTAGATGGGATATAGGGCTGCCGCACCCCTTGGGGTGGGAACCCTAGGTGGGGGCGCAGCCCTCCCTCTCCCCCTATATATAGTGGAGGCAATGGGGCAGCCCAACACACAATTCGATCTCCCTGTTGGCGCAGCCCTACCCCTCTCCCTCCTTGTCTCTCGTAGTTCTTGGCGAAGCCCTGCTGGAGTCCCGCGCTCCTCCACCACCACCACGCCGCCGTGCTGCTGCTAGACGAAGTCTTCCCCAACCTCTCCTTCTCCCCTTGCTGGATCAAGGCGTAGGAGACGTCACCGGGCTGCACGTGTGTTGAACGCGGAGGCGCCGTTGTTCGGCGCTTAGATCGGAATCAACCGCGATCTGAATCGCTACGAGTACGACTCCTTCATCCGCATTCTTGTAACGCTTCCGCTTAGCGATCTACAAGGGTATGTAGATGCACTCTCCTTCCCCTCGTTGCTAGATTACTCCATAGATTGATCCTGGTGATGCGTAGAAAATTTTAAATTTCTGCTACGATCCCCAACAGTGGCATCATGAGCCAGGTCTATGCGTAGTTTCTATGCATGAGTAGAACACAAGTTGTTGTGGGCGTCGATTTTTTCAATTTACTTGCCGTTACTAGTCTTATCTTGATTCGGCGGCATCGTGGAATGAAGCGGCCCGGACCGACCTTACACGTACGCTTACGTGAGACTGGTTCCACCGACTGACATGCACTAGTTGCATAAGGTGGCTAGCGGGTGTCTGTCTCTCCCACTTTAGTCGGATCAGATTCGATGAAAAGGGTCCTTATGAAGGGTAAATAGAAATTGGCATATCACGTTGTGGTTTTGGCGTAGGTAAGAAACGTTCTTGCTAGAAACCTATAGCAGCCACGTAAAAACTTGCAACAACAATTAGAGGATGTCTAACTTGTTTTTGCAGCATGTGCCGTGTGATGTGATATGGCCAAAAGGATGTGATGAATGCTATATATGATGTATGAGATTGATCATGTTCTTGTAATAGGAATCACGACTTGCATGTCGATGAGTATGACAACCGGCAGGAGCCATAGGAGTTGTCTTAATTTATTTATGACATGCGTGTCAACATAAATGTCATGTAATTACTTTACTTTATTGCTAAAGAGTTAGCCATAGTAGTAGAAGTAATAGATGACGAGACAACTTCAAGAAGACACGATGATGGAGATCATGATGATGGAGATCATGGTGTCATGCCAGTGACAATGATGATCATGGCGCCCCGAAGATGGAGATCAAAAGGAGCAAAATGATATTGGCCATATCATGTCACTATTTGATTGCATGTGATGTTTATCATGTTTTACATCTTATTTGCTTAGAACGACGGTAGCTTAAATAAGAGGATCCCTCGCAATAATTTCAAGAAAGTGTTCCCCCTAACTGTGCACCGTTGCGAAGGTTCGTTGTTTCGAAGCACCACGTGATGATCGGGTGTGATAGATTCTAACGTTCGAATACAACGGGTGTAAGCCAGATTTACACACGCAATACACTTAGGTTGACTTGACGAGCCTAGCATGTACAGACATGGCCTCGGAACACGGAGGACCGAAAGGTCGAACATGAGTCGTATAGAAGATACGATCAACATGAAGATGTTCACCGATGATGACTAGTCTGTCTCACGTGATGATCGGACACGGCCTAGTTGACTCGGATCATGTTTCACTTAGATGACTAGAGGGATGTCTATCTGAGTGGGAGTTCATTAAATAATTTGATTAGATGAACTTAATTATCATGAACATAGTCTAAATTGTCTTTGCAAATATGTTGTAGATAATTAGCTCACGTTGTAGCTCCATGTTTCAATACGTTCCTAGAGAAAGACCAAGTTGAAATATATTGTAAGCAATGATGCGAACTGGGTCCGTAGTCCGAGGAGTGCCCTCATTGCTACATAGAAGGCTTACGTCTTTGATGCACCTCTCGATGTGCAAACCCCTACAACGTCGTCTGTGGATGTTGTGAACACCTGGCAGACACATCCTGATGACTACTTGATAGTTTAGTGCACCATACTTTACGGCTTAGAATCGGGATTCCAATGACGTTTTGAACGCCATAAGACATATGAGATGTTCCAAGAGCTGAAATTAGGATTTAAGGCTCATGCCCGTGTTGAGAGGTATGAGACCTCTGACAAGTTCTTTTGCCAACAAGATGGAGGAGAATAGCTCAGCTAGTGAGCATGTGCTCAGAATGTCTGGGTGCTACAATCACATAAATCAAGTGGGAGTTAAACTTCCAGATAAGATAGTGATTGATAGAGTTCTCTAGTCACTATCACTAAGCTACTAGATCTTTGTGATGAACTATGACATGCAAGGGATGGAGTTGATCCTAGAGCTGTTCGCGGTGCTTAAGACCGCAAAAGGTAGAAATCAAGAAGGAGCATCAAGTGTTGATGGTTTAACAAGACCACTAGTTTCAAGAAGGGCAAGGGCTAGAAGGGAAACTTCATGGATGGCAAACCAGTTGCCGCTCCAGTGAAGGAACCCAAGGTTGAACCCAAACCCGAGACTAAGTGCTTCTATTGTAAGGGGAACGGTCACTGGTAGCGGAATTACCCCAAATGCATGGTAGATAAGAAGGCTGGCAACTTCAACAAAGTATATACGTGTCACTAGTACTCCTGGTAGCACCTGGGTATTGGATACCGGTTTAGTTGCTATTATTGGTCACTTAAAGCAAAAGCTACGGACTAAACGGAGACTGGCTAAGGGCGAGGTGACGATGTGTGTTGGAAGTGTTTCCAAAGTTGATGAGATCACCATCGCATGCTCTATCTGCCTTCGGGATTAGTATTGAACCTAGATAAATGTTATCAGGTGTCTACATTGAGCATGAATATGATTAGATCATGTTCTTTGCAATACGGTTATTCATTTAAGTTAGAGAATAATGGTTATTTTGTTTACATGAATAATACCTTTCATGGTCATGCACCCTATGTGAATGGTTCAGTGAATCTCGGTCGTGGTAATACACATGTTCATGCCAAAAGATGTAGATAGTACCACTTTCTTGTGGCACTGCTGCTTAGGTCATATTGGCGTAAGATGCATGAAGAAACTCCATGTCGATGGATGTTTGGAGTCACTTGATTTTGAATCGCTTGACACATGCGAGCCATGCCTCATGGGCAGGATGACTAAGACCCCGTTTTCATGTACAATGAAACGGGCAAGTGACTTATTGGAAATCATATATGCTGATGTGTGTGATCCAATGAGAATTGAAGCGTGCGGTGGATATCGCTATTTTCTCATCTTCACTGACGATTTGAGTAGATATAGGTATGAAACACAAGTCTGAAACATTTGAAAAGTTCAAGTGATTTCAGAGTGAAGTTAAGAACCATCATAACAAGAAGATCAAATTCTTACGATCTGATCGATGAGAATTTCTGAGTTATGAGTTTGGCAATCACTTAAGACATTGTGGAATTGTTTCACAGTTGAAGCCACCTGGAACACCAGAGGGTAATGGTGTGTCCGGACATCGTAATCGAACCTTATGAGATATGGTGCGATCTATGATGTCTCTTATCGATCTACCGTTTTCATTTTGAGGTTATGCGTTACAGACAGCTGCATTCACTTTAGATAAGACACCATCTAAGTCCGTTGAGACGACGTCGTGTGAACATTGCTTTGGCAAGAAACCAAAGTTGTCGTTTCTTAATGTTTGGGGCCGCGATGCTTAAGGCTTCAGCCGAAGAAACTCGAACCCAAAGCGGACAAACACATCTTCATAGGATACCCAAAGGTGACAGTTTGGTACACCTTCTGTCTCAGATCCGAGGGCAAATTGTCTGTCGCTAAGAACGGGTCCTTTCTTGAGAAGGAGTTTCTCTCAAAATAATTGAGTGGGAGGAAGATAGAACTTGATGAGGTTGTCGAACCTTTATTTCAACCAGAGAGTGATGCAACACAGAAAGATGTTTTCTGTTGCGCCTACGTCTGTTGAAGAGGAAGTTAATGATAGTGATCATGAAGCTTCGTATCAAGTTGCTATAAAACCTCATAGGTCGACAAGGATATGTACTACTCCTGAGTGGTACGGTAATCCTGTCTTAGATATCATGTTGTTAGACAACAATGAACCTACAAGCTATGGAGAAGCGATGGTGGGCCCGTATTCCGACAAATGGTTAGAATCCATGAAATCGGAGATAGGATCCATGTATCAGAACAAAGTATGGACTTTGGTGGACTTGCCCGATGATCGGCAAGCCATTGAGATAAGTGGATCTTTAAGAAGAAGAAGACGGACGTGGGCGGTAATGTTACCATCTATGAAGCTCGACTTGTGGGAAAGAGTCTTTTCACAAGTTCAAGGAGTTGACTAGGATGAGAATTTCTGACCCGTAGCGATGCTTAAGTCCGTCGGAATCATGTTAGCATTAGCTGTATTTTTCGATTATGAAATCTGACAGGTGGATGTCAAAATGAGTTCTCTTACCAGTTTTCGTAAGAAAAGGTTGTATGTGATACAATAAAAGGTTTTGTCGATCCTAAGGATGCCAAAAGGTATGCTGGCTCCAGCAATCCTTCTATGGACTAGAGCAAGCATCTCGGAGTAGGAATATATGCTTTGATGGAGTGATCAAATCTTTTAGGTTTATACAATGTTTGCTAGAAACTTGTATTTACAAGAAAGTGAGTGGGAGCACTACAACATTTATGATAAGTATATGTGGATGACATACCGAAATAATGTAGAATTTCTGGAAAGCATAAACGGTTGTTTGAAGAGTGTTTTTCAAAGAAAGACCTGGATAAAGCTGCTTACATATTGGGCATCAAGATCTATAGAGATAGATCAAAACGCCTGATGATACTTTCAAAGAACGCACACCTTGACATGTTTTTGAAGGAGTTCAAAATAGATCAGTCAAAGAAGGGGTTCTTACCTGAGTTGTAAGGTGTGAAGTTGAGTAAGACTCGAAGATTGACCACGGCAGAAGAAAGAGGAAAGACGAAGGTCGTCCCCTATGCTTTTGTCATAGGCTCTATACGGTATGCCATGCTGAGTACCGCACCAGATGTGTGCCTTGTCACATGTCTGGCAAGAGGGTACAAAGGTGATCTAGGAGTGAATCACCAGATAGCGGTCAAAATTATCCTTAGAGGAATAAGGAAATGTTTCTTGGTTATGGAGGTGATAAAGAGTTCGACGTAAAGAGTTACGTCGATGCAAGCTTGACACCTATCCGGATAGCTCTGAGTAGAGATACCAGATACGTATAATGGAGCAATAATTTGGAATAGCTCCAAGTGGAATGTGGTAGCAGCATCTACGATATAAAGTTTTGCGAAATACATAGGGATCTGAATATGGCAAGACCCGTTGACTACAACCTCTCTCACAAGCATAACATGATCAAACCCAGAACTCATTGAGTGTTAATCACATAGTGATGTGAACTAGATTATTTAGTCTAGTAAACTCTTTGGATGTTGGTCACATGGTGATGTGACCTGTGAGTGTTAATCACATGGCGATGTGAACTAGATTATTGACTCTAGTGCAAGTGGGATACTATTGGAAATATGCCCTAGAGGCAATAATAAATTAGTTATTATTATTATATTTCATTGTTCATGATAATCGTTTATTATCCATGCTAGAATTGTATTGATAGGAAACTCAGATACATGTGTGGATACATAGACAACACCATGTCCCTAGTAAGCCTCTAGTTGACTAGCTCATTAATCAATAGATGGTTACGGTTTCCTGACCATGGACATTGGATGTCGTTGATAACGGGATCACATCATTAGGAGAATGATGTGATAGACAAGACCCAATCCTAAGCCTAGCACAAGATCGTGTAGTTCGTTTGCTAAAGCTTTTCTAATGTCAAGTATCACTTCCTTAGACCATGAGATTGTGCAACTCCCGGATACCGTAGGAGTGCTTTGGGTGTGCCAAATGTCACAATGTAACTGGGTGGCTATAAAGGTGCACTACGGGTATCTCCGAAAGTGTCTGTTGGGTTGGCACGAATCGAGACTGGGATTTGTCACTCCGTGTAAACGGAGAGGTATCTCTGGGTCCACTCGGTAGGACATCATCATAATGTGCACAATGTGACCAAGGAGTTGATCACGGGATGATGTGTTACGGAACGAGTAAAGAGACTTGCCGATAACGAGATTGAACAAGGTATCGGGATACCGACGATCGAATCTCGGGCAAGTACTATACCGCTAGACAAAGGGAATTTTATACGGGATTGATTGGATCCTTGAGATTGTGGTTCATCCGATGAGATCATCGTGGAGCATGTGGGAGCCAACATGGTAATCCAGATCCCGCTGTTGGTTATTGACCGGAGAGTTGTCTCGGCCATGTCTGCATGACTCCCGAACCCATAGGGTCTACACACTTAAGGTTCGATGATGCTAGGGTTATAGGGAAAGTATGTACGCGGTTACCGAATGTTGTTCGGAGTCCCGGATGAGATCCCGGACGTCACGAGGAGTTCCAGAATGGTCCGAAGGTCAAGATTGATATATAGGAAGTATGGTTTTGGCCACCGGAAGTGTTCCGGGCATCACCGGTAGTGTATCGGGACCACCAGAGGGGTCCAGGGGTCCACCGGGAGGGGCCACGGGCCCCGGAGGCATACATGGGCCAAGTGTGAGAAAGGGACTAGCCCCTAGGTGGGCTGGGGCACCTCCCCACCAAGGCCCATGCGTCCTAGAGAGAAGAGGGGGCAAACCCTAAGGGCAGATGGGCCCTAAGGCCCATGCATGGTGCGCCTCCCTCTCCCCCCACTTGGCCGCCACCCCAGATGGGGATTGGGGCTGCCGCCACCCCTAGGGTGGAAACCCTAGGTGGGGCGCAGCCCTCCCTCTCCCCTATATATAGTGGAGGCAAAGGGGCAGCCCAACACACGAAGTTCTTCCCCTGTTGGTGCAGCCCTACCCCTCTCCCTCCTCGTCTCTCGTAGTGCCTGGCGAAGCCCTGCTGGAGTCCCGCGCTCCTCCACCACCACAACGCCCTCGTGCTGCTGCTGGACGGAGTCTTCCCCAACCTCTCCTTCTCCCCTTGCTGGATCAAGGCGTAGGAGACGTCACCGGGCTGCACATGTGTTGAACGCAGAGGCGCCGTTGTTCGGCGCTTAGATCGGAATCAACCGTGATCTGAATCGCTGCGAGTACGACTCCTTCATCCGCGTTCTTGCAACGCTTCCGCTTAGCGATCTACAAGTGTATGTAGATGCACTCCCCTTCCCCTCGTTGCTATATTACTCCATAGATTGATCTTGGTGATGCGTAGAAAATTTTAAATTTCTTCTACGATCCCCAACACCCCCAGGCGCACCCTCCACCCTCGTGGGCCCCCTGTTGCTCCACCGACGTACTCCTTCCTCCTATATATACCTACGTACCCCCAAACGATCAGATACGGAGCCAAAACCCTAATTCCATTGCCGCAACTTTCTGTATCCACGAGATCCCATCTTGGGGCCTGTTCGGGAGCTCCGCCGGAGGGGGCATCCATCACGGAGGGCTTCTACATCAACACCATAGCCTCTCCGATGAAGTGTGAGTAGTTTACCTCAGACCTTCGGGTCCATAGTTATTAGCTAGATGGCTTCTTCTCTCTTTTTGGATCTCAATACAATGTTCTCCCCCTCTCTTGTGGAGATCTATTCGATGTAATCTTGTTTTTGCGGTGTGTTTGTTGAGACCGATGAATTGTGGGTTTATGTCAAGATTATCTATGAACCATATTTGAATCTCCTCTAAATTCTTTTATGTATGGTTGGTTATCTTTGCAAGTAACTTTGAATTATCAGTTTGGTTTGGCCTACTAGATTGATCTTTCTTGCATTGGGAGAAGTGCTTAGCTTTGGGTTCAATCTTGCGGTGTCCTTTCCCAGTGACAGTAGGGGCAGCAGGGCACGTATTGTATTGTTGCCATCAAGGATAACAAGATGGGTTTTTTTTATCATATTACATGAATCTTTCCCTCTACATCATGTCATCTTGCTTAAGGCGTTACTCTGTTTTCATGAACTTAATACTCTGGATGCATGCTGGATAGCGGTCGATGAGTGGAGTAATAGTAGTAGATGCAGGCAGGAGTCGGTCTACTTGTCTCGGACGTGATGCCTATATACATGATCATACTTAGATATTCTCATAACTATGCTCACTTCTGTCAATTGTTCAACAGTAATTCGTTCACCCACCGTAAAATACTTATGCTCTTGAGAGAAGCCACTAGTGAAACCTATGGCCCCCGGATCTATCTTCATCATATTAATATTCCAATACTTAGTTATTTCCTTTGCTTTATTTTACTTTGCATCTCTATCATAAAAATACCAAAAATATTATCTTATTATATCTATCAGATCTCACTCTCATAAGTGACTGTGAAGGGATTGACAAGGGACTCACGCGTAGCCTCCTACTGGATTGATACCTTGGTTCTCAAAAACCGAGGGAAATACTTACGCTACTTTGCTGCATCACCCTTTCCTCTTCAAGGATATCCAACGCAGTGCTCAAGAGGTAAAAGAGAAGATTTCTAGCGCCATTGGCGGGGAGTCTACGCAAAAGTCAATATACCAAGTACCCATCACATACCCTTGTCTCCCGCATTACATTATTTGCCATTTGCCTCTCATTTTCCTCTCCCCCACTTCACCCTTGCCGTTTTATTCGCCCTTTGTCTCTCTATCCTCCCTCTCTTTCTCTATTTGCCTCTTTTACCCGCTTGCTTTTTGTTTTCTTGTGTGTTAGTTTGCTTGCTTGTCACAATGGCTCTACCTAGATTTGGTGATCTTCACCTTAAAAGGTTAGAAGAGATCGAAAGCAATGTCAGGAGTTTTATGTTTTGCAATTTGAGCATAATAATTTCTTCAGAAACGAGCTTAAAGAACAGAAAAGTTTTATGAGTTTTATGAATAAAGAGCTCGATGATATGTCTAAAGAATTTGATGGTTTAAGATCCCAAATTTCTAGTATTGAGAAATTGACTGCTGAAATTTCGGATAGGCAGGCTACCTTAGTTAATAGAATGGCCACTAAACCGGATTTCTATGAAAATAAAGATGAAGATCTAAAAGTTATTGATGTGTGCCCTATTAAATCTTTGTTTTGCAATATGAATCTTGATAATGATGGGACTGAATATGATCCACCTTTACCTAGAAGGCGTTCCAAAAATTCGGAGTTCTTAGATCTTGATGCTAAAATTGATAAAAGTGGGATTGAAGAAATTAAAACCCTAGATGTTGCTAAACCCACTATTTTGGATTTCAAGGAATTTAATTATGAAAATTGCTCTTGGATTGATTGTATTTCCTTGTTGCAATACGTGCTAAATTCTCCTCATGCTTATAGTCAAAATAAAGCGTTTACTAAACATATCGTTGATGCCTTGATGCAATCTTAT
Organism: Triticum urartu; assembly: GCF_056163025.1. Taxonomy (NCBI): domain Eukaryota; kingdom Viridiplantae; phylum Streptophyta; class Magnoliopsida; order Poales; family Poaceae; genus Triticum; species Triticum urartu. Next base: position 369,274,314 of record NC_141873.1, read on the forward strand.
GAAGAAAAACTTGAGTTGGGAGTCTCTATCCCTAGAAAACTTTATGATGAGTGGGAACCAACTATTAAAATTAAAATTAAATATCATGAATGCTATGCTTTGTGTGATTTAGGTGCTAGTGTTTCCACGATTCCAAAGACTTTGTGTGATTTATTAGGTTTCCATGATTTTGATGATTTCTCCCTAAACTTGCACCTTGCGGATTCCACTATTAAGAAACCTATGAGAAGAATTAATGATGTTCTTATTATTGCAAATAGGAATTATGTGCCCGTAGATTTTATCGTTCTTGATATAGATTGCAATCCTTCATGTCCTATTATTCTTGGTAGACCTTTCCTTAGAACTATTGGTGCAATTATTGATATGAAGGAAGGAAATATTAGATTCCAATTTCCATTAAGGAAAGGCATGGAACACTTTACTAGAAAGAAAATTAAATTACCTTATGAATCTATTATGAGAGCCACTTATGGATTGCCTATCAAAGATGGCAATACCTAGATCTATCCTTGCTTATTATGCCTCGCTAGGGGCGTTAAACGATAGCGCTTGTTGGGAAGAAACCCAATTTTATTTTTATTCCTTGATTTTTTTTCTACTGTTTAGTAATAAATAATTTATCTAGCCTCTTTTTTAGGTTGTGTTTTTTGTGTTTAATTAGTGTTTATGCCACGTAGAACCGTTGGGAAGACTTGTGGAAAGTCTTGTTAATCTTGCTGTAAAAAACAGAAACTTTAGCGCTCACGAGAACTGCTGCCATTTTTATTTGAAAAGTGCTATTTAGTTAATTCTTTTTTAAGATGATTAATAGATAACTTCCTCACGTTCATCAGTTTATTTTAGAATTTTGGGGGTTCCAGATCTTGCGCTAGCTACATATTACTACAGACTGTTCTGTTTTTAACAGATTCTGTTTTTCGTGTGTTGTTTGCATATTTTGATGAATCTATGGCTAGTAAAATAGTTTATAAACCATAGAGAAGTTGGAATACAGTAGTTTTAACATCAATATAAATAAAGAATGAGGGCATTACAGTACCTTGAAGTGGTCTTTTGTTTAATTTCGCTAACGGAGCTCACGAGATTTTCTACTTTGAGTTTTGTGTTGTGAAGTTTTGGGTAAAGATTTGATGGATTATGGAACAAGGAGTGGCAAGAACCTAAGATTGGGGATGCCCATGGCACCCCCAAGATAATCTAAGAACACCTAAAAGCCAAAGCTTGGGGATGCCCCAGAAGGCATCCCCTCTTTCGTCTACTTCTATCGGTAACTTTACTTGGAGCTATATTTTTATTCACCACATGATATGTGTTTTTCTTGGAGCGTCTTGTATGATTTGAGTCTTTGCTTTTTAGTTTACCACAATCATCCTTGCTGTACACACCTTTTGAGAGAGCCATACATGATTTGGAATTTGTTAGGATACTCTATGTGCTTCGCTTATGTCATTTGAGTTATATAGTTTTGCTCTAGTACTTCACTTATATTTTTTTGAGCACGGTGGTGGATTTGTTTTATAGAAACTATTGATCTCTCATGCTTCACTTAGATTATTTTGAAAGTCTTAAATAGCATGGTAATTTTATTAAATAATCCTAATATACTTGGTATTCAAGAATTATGTTAGGCATTCAAGATTAAATTTTTTTTCTTATGAATGTGTTGAATGCTATGAGAAGTTTGATACTTGATAATTGTTTTGAGATATGAAGATGGTGATATTAAAGTTGTGCTAGTTGAGGTGTTGTGAATTTGAGAAATACTTGTGTTAAAGTTTGTGATTCCCGTAGCATGCACGTATGGTGAACCGTTATGTGATGAAGTCAGAGCATGATTTATTTTTTGACTGTCTTCCTTATGAGTGGCGGTCGGGGACGAGCGATGGTCTTTTCCTACCAATCTATCCCCCTAGGAGCATGCGCGTAATACTTTGCTTTGATAACTTGTAGATTTTTGAAATAAGTATATGAATTATTTATGACTAATGTTGAGTCCATGGATTATATGCATTTTTCTTCCTTCCACCATTGCTAGCCTCTCTAAATACCACGCACCTTTCACCGGTATCATACACCCACCATATACCTTCCTCAAAACAGCCACCATACCTACCTATTATGGCATTTCCATAGCCATCCTGAGATATATTGCCATGCAACTTTCCACCGTCCCGTTTATTATGAGACACTCCATCATTGTCATATTGCTTAGCATGATCATGTAGTTGACATCGTATTTGTGGCAAAGCCACCATTAATAATTCTTTCATACATGTCACTCTTGATTCATTGCATATCCCGGTACACCACCGGAGGCATTCATATAGAGTCATATCTTGTTCTAAGTATCGAGTTGTAATTGTTGAGCTGTAAGAAAATAAAAGTGTGATGATCATCATTACTAGAACATTGTCCCAGTGAGGAAAGGATGATGGAGACTGTGATTCCCCTGCAGGTCGGGATGAGACTCCGGACGAAAAATAAAAAAAAACATAAAAAAGAGGCCATAAAAAAAGAGAAAAGGCCCAAATAAAAAAATGAGAGAAAATGAGAGAAGGGACAATGTTACTATCCTTTACCACACTTGTGCTTCAAAGTAGCACCATGATATTCATGATAGAGAGTCTCTCGTTTCGTCACTTTCATATACTAGTGGGAATTTTTCATTATAGAACTTGGCTTGGATATTCCAATGATGGGCTTCCTCAAAATGCCCTAGGTCTTCGTGAGCAAGGAAGTTGGATGCACACCCACTTAGTTTCTTTTGTTGAGCTTTCATATACTTATAGCTCTAGTGCATCCGTTGCATGGCAATCCCTACTCACTCACATTGATATCTATTTATGGGCATCTCCATAGCCCGTTAATAAGCCTAGTTGATGTGAGACTATCTTCCCCTTTTTTGTCTTCTCCACAACCACCATTCTATTCCACATATAGTGCTATATCCATGGCTCACGCTCATGTATTGTGTGAAGATTGAAAAAGTTTGAGAATGTCAAAAGTATGAAACAATTGCTTGGCTTGTCATCGGGGTTGTGCATGATTTAAATATTTTGTGTGGTGAAGATAGACCATAGCCAGACTATATGATTTTGTAGGGATAACTTTCTTTGGCCATGTTATTTTGAGAAGACATGATTGCTTTGTTAGTATGCTTGAAGTATTATTATTTTTATGTCAATATTAAACTTTTATCTTGAATCTTTCGGATCTGAATATTCATACCACAATTAAGAAGAATTACATTAAAATTATGCCAAGTAGCACTCCACATCAAAAATTATCTTTTTTATCATTTACCTACTCGAGGACGAGCAGGAATTAAGCTTGGGGATGCTTGATATGTCTCCAACGTATCTATAATTTTTGATTGCTCCATGCTATTGTTGGGGAACATAGCAGAATTTTAAAATTTTCTACACATCACCAAGATCAATCTATGGAGTCATTTAGCAACTAGGGAGAGGGGAGTGCAACTACATACCCTTGTAGATCGCCCGCGGAAGCGTTCAAGAGAACGGGGTTGATGGAGTCGTACTCGTCGTGATCCAAATCACCGATGACCTAGCGCCGAATGGACGGCACCTCCGCGTTCAACACACGTATGATTGGGAAGACGTCTCCTCCAACTTGATCCAGCAAGGGGGAAGGAGAGTTTGATGGAGATCCAGCAGCACGACGGCGTGGTGGTGGAAACTACGGCGATCTCGGCAGGGCTTCGCCGAGCACTGCGAGAAGGAGAGGTGTCACGGGAGGGAGAGGGAGGCGCCAGGGGTTAGGGTGCGGCTGCCCTCCCTCCCCCCCACTAGATATAGGACCCCTAGGGGGGCGGCCCTAGGAGATTGAATATCCAAGGGGGGGCGGCGGCCAAGGGGGGTGGAGTGCCCCCCCAAGCCAAGTGGGGCGCCCCCACCCCTAGGGTTTCCAACCCTAGGCGCAGGGGAGGCCCATGGGGGCGCGCACCAGCCCACTAGGGGCTGGTTCCCCTCCCACTTCAGCCCATGGGGCCCTCCGGGATAGGTGGCCCCACCCGGTGGACCCCCGGGACCCTTCCGGTGGTCCCAGTACAATACCGATTACCCCCGAAACCTTCCGGATGGCCGAAACTTGACTTCCTATATATAAATCTTCACCTCTGGACCATTCCAAAACTCCTCGTGACGTCCGGGATCTCATCCGGGACTCCGAACAACTTTCGGGTTACCGTATGCTAATATCTCAACAACCCTAGTGTCACCGAACCTTAAGTGTGTAGACCCTACGGGTTCGGGAGACACGCAGACATGACCGAGATGAATCTCCGGTCAATAACCAACAACGGGATCTGGATACCCATGTTGGCTCCCACATGCTCCTCGATGACCTCATTGGATGAACCACGATGTCGAGGATTCAATCAATCCCGTATACAATTCCCTTTGTCAATCGGTACGTTACTTGCCCGAGACTCGATCGTCGGTATCCCAATACCTCGTTCCATCTCGTTACCGGAAAGTCACTTTACTCGTACCATAATGCATGATCCCGTGATCAACCACTTGGTCACATTGAGCTCATTATGATGATGCATTACTGAGTGGGCCCAGAGATACCTCTCCGTCATACGGAGTGACAAATCCCAGTCTCGATTCGTGCCAACCCAACAGACACTTTCGGAGATACCCGTAGTGTACCTTTATAGTCACCCAGTTACGTTGTGACGTTTGGCACATGCAAAGCACTCCTACGGTATCTGGGAGTTGCACAATCTCATGGTCCAAGGAAATGATACTTGACATTCGGAAAAGTTATAGCAAACGAACTACACGATCTTAGAGCTATGCTTAGGATTGGGTCTTGTCCATCACATCATTCTCCTAATGATGTGATCCCGTTATCAATGACATCCAATGTCCATAGTCAGGAAACCGTGACTATCTTTGGATCAACGAGCTAGTCAACTAGAGGCTCACTAGGGACGTGTTGTGGTCTATGTATTCACACATGTATTACGATTTCCGGATAACACAATTATAGCATGAACAATAGACAATTATCATGAACAAAGAAATATAATAATAACCATTTTATTATTGCCTCTAGGGCATATTTCCAACAGTCTCCCACTTGCACTATAGTCAATAGTCTAGTTACATTGTGATGAATCGAACACCCATGCAGTTCTGGTGTTGATCATGTTTTGCTCTAGGGAGAGGTTTAGTCAACGGATCTGCCACATTCAGATCTGTATGTACTTTACAAATATCTATGTCTCCGTTTTGAACACTTTCATGAATGGAGTTGAATCGATGCTTGATATGCCTGGTCTTCCTGTGAAACCTGGGCTCCTTGGCAAGGGCAATAGCTCCAGTGTTGTCACTGAAGAGAGTCATCGGGCCCGACGCATTGGGTATGACTCCTAGGTCGGTAATGAACTCCTTCACCTAGATTGCCTCTTGGGCTGCCTCCGAGGCTGCCATGTACTCTGCCTCACATGTAGATCCCGCCACAACACTTTGCTTGCAACTGCACCAGCTTACTGCCCCACCATTCAAAATATACACGTATCCGGTTTGTGACTTAGAGTCATCCAGATCTGTGTCGAAGCTAGCATCGACGTAACCCTTTACGACGAGCTCTTCGTCACCTCCATAAACGAGAAACATATCCTTAGTCCTCTTCAGGTACTTCAGGATATTCTTGACCGCTGTCCAGTGTTCCATGCCGGGATTACTTTGGTACCTTCCTACCAAACTTACGGCAAGGTTTACATCAGGTCTGGTACACAGCATAGCATACATGATAGACCCTATGGCCGAGGCATAGGGGACGACACTCATCTTTTCTCTATCTTCTGCCGTGGTCGGGCATTGAGACGTGCTCAATCTCGTACCTTGCAATACAGGAAAGAACCCCTTCTTTGACTGATCCATATTGAACTTCTTCAATATCTTGTCAAGGTACGTACTCTGTGAAAGACCAATAAGGCATTTCTGAAGGAAATATGCCCTAGAGGCAATCATAATGTTATTATTTTATTTCCTTATATCATGATAAATGTTTATTATTCATGCTAGAATTGTATTATCCGGAAACATAATACTTGTGTGAATACATAGACAAATTAAACATCACTAGTATGCCTCTACTTGACTAGCTCGTTAATCAAAGATGGTTATGTTTCCTAACAATAGACATGTGTTGTCATTTGATTAACGGGATCACATTATTAGGAGAATGATGTTGAGGGAGTCCTGGATTAGGGGGTGTTCGGGTAGCCGGACTATACCTTCAGCCGGACTCCAGGACTATGAAGATACAAGATTGAAGACTTCGTCCCGTGTCCGGATGGGACTTTCCTTGGCGTGGAAGGCAAGCTTGGCGATGCGGATATTCAAGATCTCCTACCATTGTAACCGACTTTGTGTAACCCTAACCCTATCCGGTGTCTATATAAACCGGAGGGTTGTAGTCCGTAGGACATCAACTCCATATACAACAATCATACCATAGGCTAGCTTCTAGGGTTTAGCCTCCTTGATCTCGTTGTAGATATACTCTTGTACTACCCATATCATCAATATTAATCAAGGAGGAGTAGGGTATTACCTCCATCGAGAGGGCCCGAACCTGGGTAAAAACATCGTGTCCCTTGTCTCCTGTTACCAGCCGGCCTTGACGCACAGTTCGGGACCCCCTACCCGAGATCTGCCGGTTTTGACACCGACATTAGTGCTTTCATTGAGAGTTCCTCTGTGTCGTCGCCTTTAGGCCCGATGGCTCCTTTGATCATCAACAACGATGCGGTCCAGGGTGAGACTTTTCTCCCCGGACAGATCTTCGTCTTCGGCGGCTTCGCACTGCGGGCCAATTCGCTTGGCCACCTAGAGCAGATCGAAAGCTACGCCCCTGGCCATCAAGTCAGGTTTGGAAGCCTAAACTACATGGCAGACATCCGCGGGGATTTGATCTTCGACGGATTCGAGCCACAACCAAGTGCGCCGCACTGTCTCGCGGGGCATGATCTAGCTCTGTCACCGAACAGTATCCCGGAGGCTGCAAACGCACTAGCTCTGACCCTTAATTCGGAGCCAGTTGTGTCAATCGAGGATGAGCTGTTGCACGTCACCTCGGGGGCTGTGATCTCAAAGGCGATCGAGCCGAACGCCGGCCCCACACTCCGCGTGACTCATGACTCTGAGGATCCGGACTCCTCTCCGGACTCTGAACCCCCTGTACCCCTGCCGATCGAATCCGATTGGGCGCCAATAATGGAGTTCACCGCCGCGGACATCTTTCAGCACTCGCCTTTTGGCGATATCCTGAATTCTCTCAAGTCTCTCTCTTTATCAGGAGAGCCCTGGCCGAACTGCGGTCAGCGAGGATGGGATACGGATGATGAAGAAATTCAAAGCCCACCCACCACCCACTTGGTAGCCACTGTCGACAATTTAAACAACGTGCTCAACTTCGACTCCGGAGACATCGACATCATGGATGACGATGCAGGAGATACCGATGAACCAACGCCCATAGGGCATTGGACATCCACCTCATCTCACGATGTGTACATGGTGGATACCCCTAAAGGAAGCGACAACGTGGAAAAAGGGGATGGAACGGGAGATCGACCCCCCGAAAAGCAATCAAAGTGTCGGCGTAAACGCCAACCCAAGCCCCGCCTCGATAAAAACCCAGCCATAGAGCAGGACGAGCCGGTAGACGACGAGCAGGCCTTAGAGCAACCGTCCGAATAGGGCAACACGGATAGAGAAACCGAACATCCCTCCTCCGGCGAAAACGACATTCCGGACGACCTCACACCGGATAAACCCATGGAACAGAAGAATCTCCACAAGAGGCTCGTTGCAACTGCACGCAGCCTGAAAAAGCAGAAGCGGAAGCTAAAAACAGCGGAAGATGCACTCCGGATTAGATGGAGCAAAGTAATCAATACCGCAGATAAATACGGCGACGGTCGCCGCACTAAAAGCTATCCGAAAAGAAAGCTACTGCCTGAATTCGACGAAGAGGCCCTAGAGCCCTCGCATTCAAAAAATAAGAAAGCCACGCGGTCAGATAGACGACCCCATAAAGCGGCAAGCGGCGCCGCACTCAAATCGGCATGCGACCCACCTAAGGATTCGCATCATGGCCCAGTTAGGTCCATTTATGGGCCAAGAAAGCAAGCTCTTGTAAGCAATGCAATAAAGCCATCATCGGAATCCGGCACACCCAAATACAGGGGCGCCGCACACCCCCTATGTTTCACCGATGAGGTCCTGGACTATGAATTTCCAGAGGGATTCAAACCCGTAAACATAGAGGCATAAGATGGAACAACAGACCCTGGAGTCTGGATCGAGGATTATATCCTCCACATACACATGGCTAGAGGAGTGATCTCCACGCCATAAAATATTTACCCCTTAAGCTTAAAGGGCCAGCCCGGCATTGGCTTAAAAGCCTTCCTGAAAACACAATTGGAAGTTGGGAAGAACTCGAGGATGCTTTTCGAGCAAATTTTCAAGGGACCTATGTCCGCCCTCCGGATGCAGACGACCTTAGTCACATAACTCAACAGCCCGGAGAATCAGCTCGGTAGTTCTGGAATAGATTCCTCACTAAAAAGAATCAGATAGTCGACTGTCCGGATGCCGAAGCCTTAGCAGCTTTCAGGCATAACGTCTGAGACGAATGGCTCGCCAGACACCTCGGGCAAGAAAAGCCAAGAACAATGGCCGCACTAACAAGCCTCATGACCCGCTTTTGTGCAGGAGAGGACAGCTGGTTGGCAAGGTGCAGCCCCAGCGACCCAAGTACATCGGAAACTAGGGATGGAAACGGAAAACCGTGACGCAACAAGGACCGTCGCCGGAGTAAGGAAAAAAGTCCGAAGAGCACGGTAGTCAATGCCGGATTCAAAGGCTCACGACAAAATCAGACAAAACCGTCCCTCCAGGATAACGGGGACGATCCATCCAACTTAAATAAAATCCTGGACAGGATATGTCAGATACACAGTACTCCCAGGAAGCCTGCTAACCATACCCACAGAGATTGTTGGGTTTTCAAACAATCCGGGAGACTCAATGCCGAACACAAGGGGCTCGACACACCAAGCGAAGACGAGGACGAACCCCAAAAGCAGAGCACTAGGAAACAAAAGACCTTCCCACAAGAAGTAAAAACAGTGAACTTACTTCACATAACAAAACGTGCGGCGCCCATAAAGGTACGCACCACACGACATATCCCCAAAGGGTCCCACCACTAGTTGTCAAAACCAATCATCTTCGATCAGCTAGATTATTCTAGAATATCAAGAATGCAGGCTGGACTGCCTTGATACTCGATCCAATAATTAGCAGACTCCAGTTTTCAAATGTCCTTATGGACGGCGGCAGTGGACTAAACCTGATATATCAGGATACAATCCATCACATGGGGATAAACCCAGCAAGAATCCGCCGCAGCAAAACCTCCTTTCAAGAGGTAACACCTGGTCCGGACACCCATTGTATGGGTTTTCTCCGGCTCGAAGTTATATTCGGCTCTACCGATAACTTCCGCCGCGAAAAGCTGACCTTCCATATCGTCCCGTTCTCAAGTCGCTATCAAGCACTACTGGGACGCGAAGCTTTCACTCGCTTTAACGCAATACCGCATTATGCATCTCTCACACTTAAGATGCCCGGTCCACGAGGCATCATCTCTTTGAAGGGGAAGCACTAAAGTGCGCCTCCCCAAGCGGAGGACTGTGCGGCCGCTTTGACAGCCCCACAGTAAAATGGCCTCACCGGCCAAAAAAACTACGAAATAGGTCATTAAAGACCACGAACGCGGATAGATGAGTTCGGTACAAAATCATCATTGATGCAGGCTTAGTGGCCATATACCCCCGCACTAGGGGCTCCATGCATATACAATAAGAGACAATAAAGCTCAATTTTATATATTTTTTACTTTATCTTTGTTTATTTTAAACTTTTGTTCGGCATGACCCGTTTTCAACTCAGTTCCTCTCTTTTACAGATGAACGTTGTGCGGCGCCCGTCCAGGATACGGCACAACGGAGACACAGGCGCAGACGTGCAGTAGGGACCCATCCTAAAGGATTCTTTTTAGATTAAGACCTTGCGTAAACCTTTTTTTACTGTCTCTTGTTGCTACACATCCCCTGGTTTTTTCTGATATAACCAAGGAGGAGGCTGGCGTCTTGGCATGTGGCCACGTCAGAATTTTTGCACGTACCTGGACACTAGGGGCTTTTTTAATAAAGAGTGTTGTTTCGCCCGCACTCATAAAGACCGAACACCTTAGGGAGTGTTCGGCGTCGCGAGTTTTGGCATTATATGCATCAGCTCCGAATCATGTCTTTGGTCAAATGTTGGGTTGCCCGGCTCATGAGTTCGGCTACCTTACGTTCCGCTCTATCGGCTAAGGTAGCACCAGGTGAACTACTGCGATTGTGCCCCGGTTCGGCCGGGCGAGCACCTCAGTAGAGAAAGCCAAAAACTGACTGTCATGATGTAGCGTGAGACTGGTCAGCCACTCAATGACCTATCGGAATCTATCGGATTCCTCCACTTTAACGAAGGGCCGCTTCCCGGTCAGGCACATACGCGCCCCGAACTCGGGCGAGCGCAGTCGCCACCAAGGGGCTACCTAAATAGTCTCACTGTCAAGCTCCTATGGCTAAGTGAAAGTGTTAAAGCATTATAGTCCGGTTGCCTGGCCCGCTGCGCTATCACCTCCTTTGTAGGACCAAGACATTGGGTTAAGTGTGAAAATGCGTATTCTGCGAGCACCCCCGCACTATGTGCGTGGGGGCTGAAGCCAACGACTGCCATCTTTCAGATTTTGTATATATATATATCTTAAAACGGCCGCACAGGAGGTGTTCCCAATACTTGAAGGCACAAGTATAAAAAGGCCACTACAGTTTATCAAAATATTACTTTATAATTACATATGCTATCATAACATAGCATCTTTCGAGAACTGCATCTCTATTACACGAGCACCTTCAAGGACTTCCTGAAAATAGTGCTCGGAGGGTACTCGGCTTTTGTCCGAATCTCGGGACGCAACAACGGTGGTCTCCATCTCTGCCCAGTATATCTTGACACGGGCAAGAGCCATCCTTGCGCCCTCTATGCATGCTGACCTCTTCATTGCATTAATACGCGGCACCGCGTCAAGGAATTGCTGCACCAAGCTGAAATAACTCTTCGGCTCCGATCTCCCCGGCCACAGATGACCCATGACGTACTTCATGGCAAGTCCGGACAACCTATTTAGTTCGGCCCATTGAGCCAAACGATCATCCACTGTCAGTGGACGCTCTGGATTGTGAAACTGCGACCAGAAAAGCTTTTCCACTTCGCGATATTTCTGATCTCGAAAGTGTTCAGTCGCATCAGCAGCACTCGCTGCCAAATCCAGATAGGTATCCTCCACACTCCACATCCGGTCCAACGGAGCAAACTTCGGATTGCAAAATTTCCTTCGCAGCATAAAGGGCTTTCCAGCCGCAATCTGTTCGGCCTGACGCAGCTCCTCCTTCGCAGCTCTCATCGCAGAGCGCGCGTCCTTGGCATTGGCAACGGCCTTCTCTAAGTCCGTCTGTTTCGCCTGGTCTTCTTTCTCAAGAAGTCTGCAACGGTCTGCAGCGCTCTTTAACTTTTCGGCCATCTCGGCCATCTCTTCCTTGCTTCGGCAATGAGCATCCTGTTCGGCTCTCAGCTCTTCAAGGGCTTTCTTGGCAGCCGCATCACTTTCTCTGGCTTGTTCTTTAGCTCGGGCAAGTTCTACCCTAAGACTCTCCACGGCGGCCGCACCATCTGCGTCAAGCACACACATCGTAAGACACTGGCATAAAACTCTTCTTACCTGATGCCGCCCGAGGAATTACATACCTTGAGCCTCATCAAGCCGCTTGTTGACAAGCGCGATGTCGGCATCTGCCACGTCCAGTTGCCGCTTTAGTTCGGCAAAATCATCAGTTCGGCTCGATTCCGGACACCCTGCCGCCTACATTCAAAGGCGACATCTTAGACCTGGGATTATGATCCTCCGTGTGCCGTCATTTCTTGACGACACGCAGAGTCTCAGGGGCTACTATCTACACAGGGCGCATCTTATTCATGCGCAACTGACAAAAGTGTACATTATCTAATGTACCTCAAAACCCGTCAGTAAACTTTTGACGGCCTCATGCAATCCGCTCTCTGCGGATGAGATCCTTTCAATCACCGTGCCCATCAATGCACGGTGCTCCTCCGAGATAGAAGCTCGCCCCAGCAGAATCTTTAGCTCCTCTGGCCGAGCACCAGACGGTGTCGGACTTGTCCCATGACCTCTTTCGAAGGCCGGACGCGGAGAACCTCGGGGGTCCACATAGCTATCTTCCGCCCATGCCGGATTCGGAGAAACCCTCCGCGACAACACCTCAGGGTCGCCCACCTCGCTAGGCGGCACGGCAGGGGGAGGCGTCCCGCTCTCCATCATCTCCGGAAGGAGATCCCCCGAAGACGAGCTCTGCTGAGAAGGGCTGAGGTCCGAGCTACAAGGTAAAAATTCGGTTAATCTTCTCAGATATAAATCATGGATTTCCCTCATCCCTCAAAAGGAAAATCTTTCTCTACTTACGGCTCGCTGGAGGGCTGATCCCCTTGAGGGCGTAGTCCGGCCGAGGAACTCCCCAGCGTCGGACCCTCTGACGAGGATTTTTCCCCCCGCTTCGAGGCCTTGGTTTCCGGGTCGTCGGAGGCGGCTCTCTTCTTCCCCTTAGGAGAGGAATTGTTGGTTCCACCCTTCGGAGCAACCTCCTTCGAGGAGGCCATAGTTTCCTTGTCCTCCCCCTTGCTTCCCTCCAAAGGCATTATCTCCAGCATCCTGACCAGCACGGGATCCGGCCTGGTTTCGGGAAGGGGAGCCGAACACCTGATCAGCTTTGCCTTCGCTATCCACTCCTGTTTAAAAGGACGGCTCTTTTAGGGGCAAGTTTATGACAATTATACGGATAGAAGGTCCGGGCACAAGGTTGCTTACTTGAGTATCCGGGCGATTGCAGCTTAGGCCTGCGTCCTCGGTTAAATCCGGACACATCTCTTGTGATCTGAAGAATAGTTTATACATCTCCGCGGGTGTTGCGCCCATGAAATTCTGGAGAGCTCGTGGTCCCTCTGGATTAAACTCCCACAGGCGAAGGGAGCGACGTTTGCTGGGCAATATTCGGCAAATCAGCATGACCTGCGTCACCTTGACCAGGCCGAGGTCTCCTTCCAAGAGATCCTTAATGCGGCCCTGTAACAAGGGCACGTCTTTGGGCAAACCCCAATCTAACCCTCTGTTGACCCATGACGCTAGCCGTGGTGGGGGACCCGAGCGAAAGGCAGGAGGCGCCACCCACTTGGTGCTCCGGGGAGCGGTGATATAAAACCACTCTCGTTGCCACAAGCCTAGCTCCTCTCGAAAAGAGCCCTCGGGCCATGGAGCATCAACATTTTTGCTTATAACAGCGCCTCGGCACTCTGCGTGCCGTCCCTTGATCATCTTCGGCTCCACTTTGAAGGTCTTGAGCCATAATCCGAAGTGAGGGGTAACACGGAGGAACGCTTCACACACGACAATAAACGAGGAGATATGGAGGATGGACTCTGGAGCTAAGTCATGGAATTCCAGCCCATAATAAAACAGCAGTCCCCTCACAAAGGGATCCATTGGGAAGCCCAACCCCCGAAGGAAGTGAGACATGAACACCACGCTCTCACCGGGCTGGGGACTGGGAATGACCTGCCCTTGAGCAGGCAACCTATGCGAAATTTCGCAGGTCAGGAACTTAGCCTCCCTCAACTTTAGTACGTCCTCCTCCATGACGGAGGAGGGCGTCCATCGGCCTTGAAGGTCAGAACTGGACATTGTCGAAGGTCCGAAGCGCCTGGAATCTAGAGCCTAGGGTGTTGGAACTCAAGGCGACGGGCGAACTCGCTTGAGATTGAAAAAAGGAGTAAGGCCTTGGTCTCTTTATAAGAGGTTGAATACCAAGAGCCCTCCCCGTAACCGTTCGGGACTCGTCTTTAATCGAGGAAACGTGCTAACGCGCGCGGTTGGGTTACCCACGTCCCTTTTGATGAGAATCCCGTAAAAGGGGGTACACGATCTCTGCTTTGACAAGACGTGCCAAGGAAACTGCCTCGCAAAACGTGCTGAGGTGGAAAAGTAAAAACGATTCGAGTAAAGGACTTGGCCGTAGTGTGATGACGCACTATGGAATACGTTAGCAGATTTGATTTGTGTTAATATTATTCTCTCTATGGCAATATGTGGAAACTTATTTTGCAGAGCCGGACACTACTCTTGGTGTTTACAATCTTCTATGAAGGACTTGGAGGAGGAACCCGCCTTGCAATGCCAAAGACAATCTGCGCGCCGAACTTGTCGTCATTGAAGCCTGGTTCAGGGGCTACTGAGGGAGTCCTGGATTAGGGGGTGTTCGGGTAGCCGGACTATACCTTCAGCCGGACTCCAGGACTATGAAGATACAAGATTGAAGACTTCGTCCCGTGTCCGGATGGGACTTTCCTTGGCGTGGAAGGGAAGCTTGGCGATGCGGATATTAAAGATCTCCTACCATTGTAACCGACTCTGTGTAACCCTAACCCTATCCGGTGTCTATATAAACCGGAGGGTTCTAGTCCATAGGACATCAACTCCATATACAACAATCATACCATAGGCTAGCTTCTAGGGTTTAGCCTCCTTGATCTCGTGGTAGATCTACTCTTGTACTACCCATATCATCAATATTAATCAAGCAGGAGTAGGGTATCACCTCCATCGAGAGGGCCCGAACCTAGGTAAAAACATCGTGTCCCTTGCTCCTGTTACCAGCCGGCCTTGACGCACAGTTCGGGACCCCCTACCCGAGATCCGCCAGTTTTGACACCGACAGATGTGATTGACATGACCCATTCCATTAGCTTAGCACCCGATCGTTTAGTGTGTTGCTATTGCTTTCTTCATGACTTATACATGTTCCTATGACTATGAGATTATGCAACTCCCGTTTGCCGGAGGAACACTTTGTGTGCTACCAAACGTCACAACGTAACTGGGTGATCATAAAGGAGCTCTACAGGTGTCTCCAAAGGTACATGTTGGGTTGGCGTATTTCGAGATTAGGATTTATCACTCTGATTGTTGGAGAGGTATCTCTGGGCCCTCTCGGTAATGCACATCACATGAGCCTTGCAAGCATTGCAACTAAAGGGTTAGTTGCGAGATAATGTATTACGAAACGAGTAAAGAGACTTGCCGGTAACGAGATTGAACTAGGTATTGAGATACCGACGATCGAATCTCGGGCAAGTAACATACCGATGACAAAGGGAACAACGTATATTGTTATGCGGTCTGACCGATAAAGATCTTCGTAGAATATGTAGGAGCCAATATGAGCATCCAGGTTCCGCTATTGGTTATTGACCGGAGACGTGTCTCGGTCATGTCTACATTGTTCTCGAACCCGTAGGGTCCGCACGCTTAAAGTTTCGATGACAGTTATATTATGAGTTTATGAGTTTTGATGTACCGAAGTTAGTTCGGAGTCCCGGATGTGATCATGGACATAACGAGGAGTCTCGAAATAGTCGAGACATAAAGATTGATATATTGGACGGCTATATTCGGACACCGGAGGTGTTCCGGGTGATTTTGGAGAAAACCGGAGAGCCGGAGGGTTACCGGAACCCTACCGGGAGAAGTAATGGGCCATATGGGCCTTAGTGGAGAGAGAGAGGAGCAGCCAGGGTGGGCCGCGCGCCTCCTCCCCCCCTTGGTCCGAAATGGACTAGGAGAGGGGGGGGGCGCCCCCCTTTCCTTCTCCCTCCCCACTTCCTTCCCCCTCCTAGTAGGAGTCCTACTCCTACTAGGAGGAGGACTCCTCCTTGGCGCGCCTAGAGGGCCGGCCGGCCTCCTCCCCTTGCTCCTTTATATACGGGGGCAGGGGGCACCCCTAGAGACACAAGTTGATCCACGTGATCATATTCTTAGCCGTGTGCGGTGCCCCCTTCCACCATAATCCTCGATAATACTGTAGTGGTGCTTAGGCGAAGCCCTGCGACGGTAGTACATCAATATCGTCACCACGCCGTCGTGCTGACGGAACTCTTCCCTGGCACTTTGCTGGATTGGAGTCCGGGGATCGTCATCGAGCTGAACGTGTGCTAAAACTCGAAGGTGCCGTAGTTTCGGTGCTTGATCGGTTGGGCCGTGAAGACGTACAACTACATCAACCGCGTTGTGCTAACGCTTCCGCTGTCGGTCTACAAGGGTACGTAGATCACACTCTCCCCTCTTGTTGCTATGCATCACCATGATCTTGCGTGTGCGTAGGATTTTTTTTTTGAAATTACTACGTTCCCCAACAGTTTCGATCTATCTCTATAGATCTTGATGCCTAATATGTAAGCAGCTTCTCCAAGATCCTTCATTGAAAAACACTTGTTCAAATAGGCCTTTATGCTTTCCAAGAATTCTATATCATTTCCCATCAACAGTATGTCATCCACATACAATATGAGAAATGCTACAGAGCTCCCACTCACTTTCTTGTAAATGCAGGCTTCTCCATAAGTCTGCGTAAACCCAAACGCTTTGATCATCTCATCAAAACGAATGTTCCAACTCCGAGATGCTTGCACCAGCCCATAAATTGAGGCGTTGGAGCCTGCACACCTTGTCAGCATTCTTAGGATCGACAAAACCTTCCGGCTGCATCATATACAACTCTTCCTTAAGGAAACCATTAAGGAATGCTGTTTTGACGTCCATTTGCCATATCTCATAATCATAGAATGCGGCAATTGCTAACATGATTCGAACGGACTTCAGCTTCGCTACGGGTGAGAAAGTCTCATGGTAGTCAACCCCTTGAACTTGTCGATAACCCTTAGCGACAAGCCGAGCTTTATAGATGGTTACATTACCATCTGTGTCTGTCTTCTTCTTAAAGATCCATTTATTTTCTATGGCTCGCCGATCATCGGGCAAGTCAGTCAAAGTCCATACTTCATTTTCATACATGGATCCTATCTCGGATTTGATGGCTTCCAGCCATTTGTCGGAATCTGGGCCCGCCATTGCTTCTTCATAGTTCGAAGGTTCACCGTTGTCTAACAACATGATTTCCAGGACAGGGTTGCCGTACCACTTTGGTGCGGAACGTGTCCTTGTGGACCTACGAAGTTCAGTAGCAACTTGATCTGAAGTTTCATGATCATCATCATTAACTTCCTCTCTAGTCGGTGCAGGCACCTCAGGAACATTTTCTGGAGCTGCGCCACTTACCGGTTCAAGAGGTAATACTTCATCGAGTTCTACTTTCCTCCCACTTATTTCTTTCGAGAGGAACTCTTTGTCTAGAAAGGATCCATTCTTGGCGACAAAGATCTTGCCTTCGGATCTGAGGTAGAAGGTATACCCAATAGTTTCTTTAGGGTATCCTATGAAGACGCATTTTTCCGACTTGGGTTCGAGCTTTTCAGGTTGAAGTTTCTTTACATAAGCATCGCATCCCCAAACTTTTAGAAACGACAGCTTAGGTTTCTTCCCAAACCATAATTCATACGGTGTCGTCTCAACGGATTTCGATGGAGCCGTATTTAAAGTGAATGCGGCAGTCTCTAGAGCATAGCCCCAAAATGACAGCGGTAAATCGGTAAGAGACATCATAGATCGCACCATATCCAATAGAGTGCGATTACGACGTTCGGACACACTATTACGCTGAGGTGTTCCAGGCAGTGTGAGTTGTGAAACTATTCCACATTTCCTTAAGTGTGTGCAAAATTCGTGACTCAAGTATTCTCCCCCACGATCTGATCGCAAGAACTTGATTTTCCTGTCACGTTGATTCTCGACCTCACTCTGAAATTCCTTGAACTTTTCAAAGGTCTCAGACTTGTGTTTCATTAAGTAGACATATCCATATCTACTCAAGTCATCAGTGAGGGTGAGAACATAACGATAGCCACCGCGAGCCTCAACACTCATTGGACCGTACACATCAGTATGTATGATTTCCAATAAGTTGGTTGCTCGCTCCATTGTTCCTGAGAACGGAGTCTTGGTCATTTTACCCATGAGGCATGGTTCGCACGTGTCAAATGATTCATAATCAAGAGACTCCAAAAGTCCATCTGCATGGAGCTTCTTCATGCGTTTGACACCTATGTGACCAAGGCGGCAGTGCCACAAGTATGTGGGACTATCATTATCAACCTTACATATTTTGGTATTCACACTATGAATATGTGTAACATTACGCTCGAGATTCATTAAGAATAAACCATTCACCAGCGGAGCATGACCATAAAACATATCTCTCATATAAATAGAACAACCATTATTCTCGGATTTAAATGAGTAGCCATCTCGAATTAAACGAGATCCTGATACAATGTTCATGCTCAAAGCTGGCACTAAATAACAATTATTGAGGTTTAAAACTAATCCCGTAGGTAAATGTAGAGGCAGCGTGCCGACGGCGATCACATCGACCGTGGAACCATTCCTGACGTGCATCGTCACCTCGTCCTTCGCCAGTCTCCGATTATTCCGTAGCTCCTGCTTTGAGTTACAAATGTGAGCAACCGCACCGGTATCAAATACCCAGGAGCTACTACGAGTACTAGTAAGGTACACATCAATTACATGTATATCACATATACCTTTAGTGTTGCCGGCCTTCTTGTCCGCTAAGTATTTGGGGCAGTTTCGCTTCCAGTGACCACTTCCCTTGCAATAAAAACACTCAGTCTCAGGCTTGGGTCCATTCTTTGACTTCTTCTCGGTAGCTTGCTTACCGGGCGCGGCAACTCCCATGCCGTCCTTCTTGAAGTTCTTTTTACCCTTGCCTTTCTTGAACTTAGTGGTTTTATTCACCATCAACACTTGATGTTCCTTTTTGATTTCCACCTCCGCTGATTTCAGCATTGAATATACCTCAGGAATGGTCTTTTCCATCCCCTGCATATTGAAGTTCATCATAAAGCTCTTGTAGCTCGGTGGAAGCGACTGATGGATTCTGTCAATGACCGCGTCATCCGGGAGATTAACTCCCAGCTGAGTCAAGCGGTTATGCAACCCAGACATTTTGAGTATGTGCTCACTGATAGAACTATTTTCCTCCATCTTACAACTGAAGAACTTGTTGGAGACTTCATATCTCTCGACCCGGGCATGAGCTTGGAAAACCATTTTCAGCTCTTCGAACATCTCATATGCTCCGTGTCTCTCAAAACGCTTTTGGAGCCCCGGTTCTAAGCTGTAAAGCATGCCCCACTGAACGAGGGAGTAATCATCAGCACGTGACTGCCAAGCGTTCATAACGTCTTGGTTCTCTGGGATGGGTGCGTCACCTAGCGGTGCTTCTAGGACATAATCTTTCTTGGCAGCTATGAGGATGATCCTCAGGTTCCGGACCCATTCCGTATAGTTGCTTCCATCATCTTTCAGCTTGGTTTTCTCTAGGAACGCGTTGAAGTTGAGGGCAACATTAGCGTGGTCCATTTGATCTACAAGACATAGTGTAAAGATTTTAGACTAAGTTCATGATAATTAAGTTCATCTAATCAAATTATTCAATGAACTCCCACTCAGATAGACATCCCTCTAGTCATCTAAGTGAAACATGATCTGAGTCAACTAGGCTGTGTCTGATCATCACGTGAGACAGACTAGTCAACATCGGTGAACATCTTCATGTTGATCGTATCTTCTATACGACTCATGATCGACCTTTCGGTCCTCCGTGTTCCGAGGCCATGTCTGTACATGCTAGGCTCGTCAAGTCAACCTAAGTGTATTGCGTGTGTAAATCTGGCTTACACCCGTTGTATTCGAACGTTAGAATCTATCACACCCGATCATCACGTGGTGCTTCGAAACAACGAACCTTCGCAACGGTGCACAGTTAGGGGGAACACTTTCTTGAAATTATTACGAGGGATCATCTTATTTAAGCTACCGTCGTTCTAAGCAAATAAGATGCAAAACATGATAAACATCACATGCAATCAAATAGTGACATGATATGGCCAATATCATTTGCTCCTTTTGATCTCCATCTTCGAGGCTTCATGATCATCGTTGTCACCGGCATGACACCATGATCTCCATCATAATGATCTCCATCATCGTGTCTTCTTGAAGTTGTCTCGTCATCTATTACTTCTACTACTATGGCTAACGCTTTAGCAATAAAGTAAAGTAATTACATGACGTTTATGTTGACACGCAGGTCATAAATAAATTAGGACAACTCCTATGGCTCCTGCCGGTTGTCATACTCATCGACATGCAAGTCGTGATTCCTATTACAAGAACATGATCAATCTCATACATCACATATATCATTCATCACATCCTTTTGGCCATATCAAATCACACGACACATGCTGCAAAAACAAGTTAGACGTCCTCTAATTGTTGTTGCAAGTTTTTACGTGGCTGCTATAAGTTTCTAGCAATAACATTTCTTACCTACGCCAAAACCACAACGTGATATGCCAATTTCTATTTACCCTTCATAAGGACCCTTTTCATCGAATCCGATCCGACTAAAGTGGGAGAGACAGACACCTGCCAGCCACCTTATGCAACTAGTGCATGTCAATCGGTGGAACCAGTCTCACGTAAGCGTACTTGTAAGGTTGGTCCAGGCCGCTTCATCCCACGATGCCGCCGAATCAAGATAAGATTAGTAACGGCAAGCAAACTGGCAATATCCATGCCCACAACTACTTTGTGTTCTACTCGTGCATAGAAACTACGCATAGACCTAGCTCATGATGCCACTGTTGGGGAACGTAGCAGAATTTTAAAATTTTCTACGCATCACCAAGATCAATCTATGGAGTCATCTAGCAACGAGGGAGAGGGGAGTGGATCTACATACCCTTGTAGATCGCGCGTGGAAGCGTTCAAGAGAACGGGGTTGATGGAGTCGTACTCATCGTGATCCAAATCACCGATGACCTAGCGCCGAACGGACGGCACCTCCGCGTTCAACACACGTACGGTTGGGAAGACGTCTCCTCCAACTTGATCCAGCAAGGGGGAAGGAGAGGTTGATGGAGATCCAGCAGCACGACGATGTGGTGGTGGAAACTACGGCGATCTCAGCAGGGCTTCGCCGAGCACTGCGAGAAGGAGAGGTGTCACGGGAGGGAGAGGGAGGCGCTAGGGGTTAGGGTGCGGCTGCCCTCCCTCCCCCCACTATATATAGGACCCCTAGGGGGGGCCGGGCCTAGGAGATTGAATCTCCAAGGGGGGGCGGCGGCCAAGGGGGGTGGAGTGCCCCCCAAGGCAAGTGGGGCGCCCCGACCCCTAGGGTTTGCAACCCTAGGCGGCGTAGGGGAGGCCCATGAGGGGGCGCACCAGCCCACTAGGGGCTGGTTCCCCTCCCACTTCAGCCCATGGGGCCCTCCGGGATAGGTGGCCCCACCCGGTGGACCCCCAGGACCCTTCCGGTGGTCCCGGTACAATACCGATTACCCCCGAAACCTTCCCGATGGCCGAAACTTGACTTCCTATATATAAATCTTCACCTCCGGACCATTCCGAAACTCCTCGTGACGTCCGGGATCTCATCCGGGACTCCGAAAAAATTTCGGGTTACCGTATGCTAATATCTCAACAACCCTAGCATCACCGAACCTTAAGTGTGTAGACCCTACGGGTTCGGGAGACACGCAGACATGACCGAGACGACTCTCTGGTCAATAACCAACAACGGGATCTGGATACCCATGTTGGCTCCCACATGCTCCTCGATGATCTCATCGGATGAACCACGATGTCGAGGATTCAATCAATCCCGTATACAATTCCCTTTGTCAATCGGTACGTTACTTGCCCGAGACTCGATCGTCGGTATCCCAATACATCGGTCAATCTCGTTACCGGCAAGTCACTTTACTCATACCGTAATGCATGATCCCGTGATCAACCACTTGGTCACATTGAGCTCATTATGATGATGCATTACCGAGTGGGCCTAGAGATACCTCTCCGTCATACGGAGTGACAAATCCCAGTCTCGATTCGTGCCAACCCAATAGAAACTTTCGGAGATACCCGTAGTGTACCTTTATAGTCACCCAGTTACGTTGTGACGTTTGGCACACCCAAAGCACTCCTACGGTATCTGGGAGTTGCACAATCTCATGGCCTAAGGAAATGATACTTGACATTCGGAAAATCTATAGCAAACAAACTACACGATCTTAGAGCTATGCTTAGGATTGGGTCTTGTCCATCACATCATTCTCCTAATGATGTGATCCCGTTATCAATGACATCCAATGTCCATAGTCAGGAAACCATGACTATCTTTTGATCAACGAGCTAGTCAACTAGAGGCTCACTAGGGACGTGTTGTGGTCTATGTATTCACACATGTATTACGATTTCCGGATAACACAATTATAGCATGAATAATAGACAATTATCATGAACAAAGAAATATAATAATAAACTATTCGACATTGTTTCAACTAAAGGCCAAACTCGTAACTCAAATATTTCATCTCTGCGATCAGATCGTAGAAACTTTATTTTCTTGTTATGATGATTCTCCACTTCACTCTGAAATTATTTGAACTTTTCAAACATTTCATACTTGTGTTTCATTAAGTAGATATACTCATATCTGCTCAAATCATCTGTGAAGGTCAGAAAATAACGATACCCACCGCGAGCCTCAACACTCATCGGACCGCATACAGCGGTATGTTTTATTTTCAGTAAGTCAGTGGCTCGCTCCATCGTTCCGGAGAACGAAGTCTTAGTCATCTTGACCATGAGGCATGGTTCGCAAGCATCAAATGATTCATAATCAAGTGATTCCAAAAGTGCATCCACATGGAGTTTCTTCATGCGCTTTACACCAATATGACCTAAACGGCAGTGCCACAAGTATGTTGCACTATCATTATCAACTTTTCATATTTTTGGCATCAATATTATGAATATGTGTATCACTACGATCGAGATTCAATAAACCATTTATATTAAGTGTATGACCATAGAAGGTTTTATTCATGTAAACAGAACAACAATTATTCTTTGACTTAAATGAATAACCGTATTGCAATAAACATGATCCAATCATATTCATGCTCAACGCAAACACCAAATAACATTTATTTTAGGTTCAACACTAACCCTGAAGGTAAAAGGAGTGTGCGATGGTGATCTTCTCAACCTTGGAATCATTTCCAACACACATCGTCACCTTGCCCTTAACTAGTCTCTGTTCATTTTGCAACTCCTGTTTCGAGTTACTAATCTTAGCAATTGAACCGGTATAAAATACCCTGGGGTTGCTATGAACACTAGTAAAGTACACATCAATAACATGTATATCAAATACACTTTTGTTCACTTTGACATCCTTCTTATCCGCCAAGTATTTGGGGTAGTTCCGCTTCCATTGACAATTCCCTTTGCAGTAGAAGCACTCGGTTTCAGGCTTAGGTCTAGCTTTGGGGTTCTTGACGGGAGTGGCAACTTGCTTGCCATTCTTCTTGAAGTTCTCTTTCTTTCCCTTACCCTTTTACTTGAAACTAGTGGTCTTGTCAACCATCAACACTTGATGCTTTTTCTTGATTTCTACCTTCACCAATTTCAGCATCGCTAAGAGCTTGGGAATCATTTCCGTTATCCCTTGCATATTATAGTTCATCATGAAGTTCTAGTAACTTGGTGATAGTGACTAGAGAACTCTGACAATCACTATCTTATCTGGAAGATTAACTCCCACTTGAATCAAGTGATTGTAGTACTCAGACATTCTGAGCACAGGCTCACTAGCTGAGCTATTCTCCTCCATCTTGTAGGTAAAGTACTTGTCAGAGGTCTCATACCTCTCGACTCGGGCATGAGTTTGAAATACCAATTTCAGCTCTTGAACATGTTATATGCTCCGTGGCGTTCAAAAAATCTTTAAATTCCTAGTTCTAAGCCATAAAGCATGGCGCACTAAACTATCAAGTAGTCGTCATACCGAGCTTGCCAAACATTCATAACATCTGCATCTGCTCCTGCAATAGGTCCGTCACCTAGTGGTGCATCAAGGACATAATTCTTCTATGCAGCAATGAGGATAATCCTCAGATCACGGACCCAGTCCACATCATTGCTACTAACATCTTTCAACATAGTTTTCTCTAGGAACATATCATAAATAAAACAGGGAAGCTATATGCGAGCAATTGATCTACACCATAGATATGCAAATACTATCAGGACTAAGTTCATGATAAATTTAAGTTCAATTAATCATATTACTTAAGAACTCCCATTTAGATAGACATCCCTGTAATCATCTAAGTGATCACGTGATCCATATCAACAAAACCATGTCCGATCATCACGTGAGGTGGAGTAGCTTTCAATGGTGAACATCACTATGTTGATCATATCTACAATATGATTCACGCTCGACCTTTCGGTCTCAGTGTTCTGAGGCCATATCTGCATATGCTAGGCTCGTCAAGTTTAACCCAAGTATTCTGCGTGTGCAAAACTGGCTTGCACCCGTTGTATGTGAACGTAGAGCTTATCACACCCAATCATCACGTGGTGTCTCGCCACAACGAACTGTAGCAACGGTGCATACTCAGGGAGAACACTTATACCTTGAAATTTTAGTAAGGGGTCATCTCATAATGCTACCGTCGTACTAAGCAAAATAGGATGCATAAAAGATAAACATCACATGCAATCAATATATGTGACATGATATGGCCATCATCATCTTGTGCCTTTAATCTCCATCTCCAAAGTGTCGTCATGATCTCCTTCGTCACCGGCATGAAACCATGATCTCCATCATCTTGATCTTTATCAATGTGTCGTTACATGGTCGTCTCGCCAACTATTGCTTTTGCAACTATTGCTATCGCACAACGATAACGTAAAGCAATTATATGGTGCTTGCATCTTATGGAATAAAGAGACAACCATAAGACTCCTGCCAGTTGCCGATAACTTTAACAAAACACGATCATCTTATACAACAATTTATATCTCATCACGTCTTGACCATATCACATCACAACATGCCCTGTGCTACCTCTTGAGCACTGCATTGGTTTTACCTTGAAGAGGAAAGGGTGATGCAGCAAAGTAGCGTAAGTATTCCCCTGAGTTTTAGAATCAAGGTACCAATCCAGTAGGAGACTACACGCAAGTCCCTCGTGCCTACACAAACAAATAAGAACCTAGCAACCAATGCGATAAAGGGGTTGTTAATCCCTTCATGGTCACTTACGAGAGTGAGATCTGAAAGAGATAATAATAATAAGATAAATAATTTTGGTATTTTTATGATATAGATTGAAAGTAAAGATTGCAAAATAAACTGTGCTAGAAATAACTTGTTGACGGGAGATTAATATAATAGAGAATAGACCTGGGGGCCATAGGTTTCACTAGTGGCTTCTCTCAAGATAGCGTAAGTATTACTGTGGGTGAACAAATTACTGTCGAGCAATTGATAGAATAGTGAAAAATTATGAGAATATCTAGGCATGATCATGTATATAGGCATCACGTTCGCGACAAGTAGACCGAAACGATTATGCATCTACTAATATTACTCCACACATCGACCACTATCCAGCATGCATCTAGAGTATTAAGTTCATAAGAACATAGTAATGCATTAGGAAAGATGACATGATGTAGAGGGATAAACTCAAGAAATATGATATAAACCCCATATTTTTATCCTCGATGGCAACAATACAATACGTGCACTGTTGCCCCTGCTGTCACTTGGAAAGGACACCGCAAGATTGAACCCAAAGCTAAGCACTTCTCCCATTGCAAGGAAGATCAATCTAGTAGGCCAAACCAAACTGATAATTCGAAGAGACTTGCAAAGATAACCAATCATACATAAAAGATTTCAGAGAAGAATCAAATATTGTTCATAGATAAACTTGACCATAAACCCACAATTCATCGGATCTCGACAAACACATCGCAAAAAGAGTTACATCGAATAGATCTCCAAGAAGATCGAGGAGAACTTTGTATTGAGATCCAAAGAAAGAGAAGAAGCCATCTAGCTAATAACTATGGACCCAAAGGTCTGAGGTAAACTACTCACACATCATCGGAGAGGCTATGGTGTTAATGTAGAAGCCCTCCGTGATAGATGCCCCCTCCAGTGAAGCTCCGAAAAAGGCCCCAAGATGGGACCTCTTGGGTACAGAAGGTTGCGGCCGTGGAAATAGGGTTTCGTGGTGCTCCTGGATGTTTTCGGGGTATGTGGACATATATAGGAGGAAGAAGTAGGTCGGTGGAGCCACGAGGGTGGAGGGCACGCCCAGGGGGGTAGGCACGCCCCTGCCTCGTGGCCTCCTTGTTGGTTGCTTGACGTCCACTCCAAGTCCCCTGGATCACGTTTGTTCCAAAAATAACTCTCCCGAAGGTTTCATTCCGTTTGATATTCCTTTTCTGCGAAACACTGAAATAGGCAAAAAATAGCAATTTACACTCGGTCTTGGGTTAGTAGGTTAGTCCCAAAAATAATATAAAAGTGTATAAATATGCCCATTAACATCCAAAACAGATAATATAATAGCATGGAACAATCAAAAATTATAGATACGTTGGAGACGTATCAAGCATCCCCAAGCTCAATTCTTGCTCGTCCTCGAGTAGGTAAATGATAAAAACAGAATTTTTGATGTGGAATGCTACCTAGCATAATTCTCAATGTAACTTTCTTTATTGTGGCATGAATGTTCGAATCCGAAAGATTCAAGACAAAAGTTTAATATTGACATAAAAATAATAATACTTCCAGCATACTAACTACTTCTCCAAATAATATGGCAAAAAAAGTTATCCCTACAAAATCATATAGTCTGGCTATGTTCTATCTTCACCACACAAAGTATTTAAATCATGCACAACCCTGATGACAAGCCAAGCAATTGTTTCATACTTTTGATGTTCTAAAACTTTTTCAATCTTCACGCAATACATGAGCATGAGCCATGGATATGGCACTATATGTGGAATAGAATGGTGGTTGTGGAGAAGACAAAAAGGAGAAGATAGCCTCACATCAAGTAGGTGTATCAATGGGCTATGGAGATGCCCATCAATAGATATCAATGTGAGTGAGTAGGAATTGCCATGCAACGGATGCACTAGAGCTATAAGTGTATGAAAGCTCAAAAAAGAAACTAAGTGGGTGTGCATCCAACTCGCTTGCTCACGAAGACCTAGGGAATTTTGAGGAAGCCCATCATTGGAATATACAAGCCAAGTTCTATAATGTAAAATTCCCACAAGTATATGAAAGTGACAACATAGGCGACTCTCTATCATGAAAATCATGGTGCTACTTTGAAGCACAAGTGTGGTAAAAGGATAGTAACATTGTCTCTTCTCTCTTTTTCTCTCACTTTTTCTTTTTTTATTTGGGCCTTCTCTTTTTTATGGCCTCTTTTCCCTTTTTTATTTTTTATTTTTCGCCCGGAGTCTCATCCCGACTTGTGGGGTAATCATAGTCTCCATCATCCTTTCCTCACTTGGGACAATTCTCTAATAATGATGATCATCACACTTTTATTTACTTACAACTCAAAGATTACAACTCAATACTTACAACAAAATATGACTCTATGTGAATGCCTCCAGCGGTGTACTGGGATGTGCAATGACTCATGAGTGACATGTATGAAAGAATTATGAATGGTGGCTTTTCCACAAATACGATGTCAACTACATGATCATGCAAAGCAATATGACAATGATGAAGCGTTTCATAATAACGGAACGGTGGAAAGTTGCATGGCAATATATCTCGGAATGGCTATGGAAATTCCCTAATAGTTAGGTATGTAGGCTGTTTTAAGGAAGGTGTATGGTGGGTTTATGCCACCGGCGAAAGTTGCACTGTACTAGAGAGGCTAGCAATGGTGGAAGGGTGAGAGTGCGTATAATCCATGGACTCAACATTAGTCATAAAGAACTCACATACTTATTGCAAAAATTTATTAGCTATTGAAACAAAGTACTACGCGCATGCTCCTAGGGGGTAGATTGGTAGGAAAAGACCATCGCTCGTCCCCGGCCGCCACTCATAAGGAAGACAATCAATAAATAAATCATGCTCCGACTTCATCACATAACGGTTCACCATACGTGCATGCTACGGGAATCACAAACTTTAGAACAAGTATTTCTCAAATTCACAACTACTCAACTAGCATGACTCTAATATCACCATCTTCATATCTCAAAAAAATCATCAAGTATCAAACTTCTCATAGTATCCATTGCACTTTTTATGATAGTTTTTACTATACCCATCTTGGATTCCTATCATATTAGGACTAATTTTATAACCAAAGCAAATTGCCATGCTGTTCTAAAGGACACTGAAAATAATATAAGTGAAGCATGAGAGATCAATAATTTCTATAAAATAAAACCACCACCGTGCTCTAAAAGATATAAGTGAAGCACTAGAGCAAAATTATCTAGCTCAAAAGATATAAGTGAAGCACATAGATTATTCTAATAAATTCCCATTCCTGTGTGTCTCTCCCAGAAGGTGTGTAAAGCAAGGATGATTGTGGTAAACTAAAAAGCAAAGACTCAAATCATACAAGACACTCCAAGCAAAACACATATCATGTGGTGAATAAAAATATAGTCTCAAGTAAAGTTATCGATAGAAGAAGACGAAAGAGGGGATGCCTTCTGAGGCATCCCCAAGCTTAGGATTTTGGTTGTCCTTGAATTTTACCTTGGGGTGCCTTGGGCATCCCCAAGCTTAGACAAACCACCACTTAAGGTACTTTAATGAACTCATTCTTTATTTATATTTGTGTTAAACCTAATTTATTCCAACTTCTCTATGGTTCATAACCTCCGATACTAGCCATAGATTCATCAAAATAAGCAAACAACATGCGAAAAACAGAATCTGTCAAAAACAGAACAGTCTGTAGTAATCTGTAGGTTTTGTATACTTCTGTAACCCCAGAAATTCTAAAATAAATTTCTGGACGTGAGGAATTTATCTATTAATCACCTGAAAAAAGAATCAACTTAATCTCACTCTCCAGTAAAAGATGGCAGCGAATATCGTGAGCGCTAAAGTTTCTGTTTTTTACAGCAAGATCACTAAAACTTCCCCCCAAGTCTTCCCAAAGGTTCTACTTAGCACAAACACTAATTAAAAGCATAAAAACACATCTAAACAGAGTCTATATGAATTATTTATTGAATAACAGCAAGGAAAAATATTGGGTTATCTCCCAACAAGCGCTTTTCTTTAAAGCCTTATAGCTAGGCATAAGATTTCAACGATGCTCACATGAAAGACAAGAATTGGAGCACAAAGAGAGCATCATAAAACACATGACAAACACATCTAAGTCTAACATACTTCCTATGAATAGGCATCTTATAGGCAAACAAATTATCAAGGCAAGCAAAAACTAGCATATGCAAGGAAGCGGAAAGAAACAATATCAATCTCAACATAACGAGAGGTAATTTAGTGACATGAAAATTTCTACAACCATATTTTCTTCTCTCATAATAATTACATGTAGTATCATAAGAAAATTAAACAATATAGGTATCACAAAACATATTCTTAACACGATCCACATGTATGCAAAGTTGACACTCTTCCAAAATAGTGGGATTAACATCAACTAAAGTCATGACCTCTCCAAACCCACTTTTATCAAAAACTTCATAAGATTGAACATTCTCCAAATATGTGGGATCTAAAGTTGACACTCTTCCAAACTCACTTTCAATATTATTGCAAACATTATAATCAATCTCATATTCATCATGGGTCTTAAATAAATTTTCAAGATCAAAAGAAGGATCACCCCATCGTGATCATTGCAACAAATAGTAGTCATAGCAAAACTAGCATCCCCAAGCTTGAGGTTTTGCATATCATTAACACAATTGACATTAAGAGAATTTATGATAACATCATTGCAATCATGTTTTTCATCGAAGTAACTATCAAGTATGGGTGCAATAGCAATGATCTCATGTTTAACATAAGGAACTATAGCAAATTCATCTTCATAAATATTGGCATCATGGCCACAAGAATAGCAAGCATCATGTTCATCAAGGGATATTTCAATCAAATCATTGGAATCATAATTATCTATAGATTCATGTGTATCATTATTTTCTTCCGAAGCAACGGTCATTCTTTCAATAAATTCTTTGACATACACATTATGAGCATAGTTTTCATAGCAATATTTAAGTATGTCAAGATTTTCAGATTCGTAGAGAGTAATATCATACTTTTCAATCAAAGAAGCAACTTCATAAGCACCCTTAAAAGCAACAAATTCTTCAATTTGTTCGATATCGTAGTAACTATAAACACCCTTTGCATAAGAAGATAAGATTTCATTATCATTAAACTCACATAGGTAGGGGAGGTGTTTTTTAGGGTTCTTAGAGCAACAAGTAAGATCACAAATTTCACAAAGATTCCAAGCATAACACAGCAATCTATTTATTTGATCCCATAAGAGTCTCCCTTTTTCAGACAAACAGTGACGCACAAAATGAGCATGCTCATCTAAAGATTTCCCATCAACTAGGCTAGTTGGGGTTTCAGCACGAGCGCATAACACTACAAAAAAAATACACTTCCGTGATGATACGTGTTTGTCATAGTTGGTCACCTTTTTTGTCATGCATGTACATCCATGACAAATTTATGATAGAATCAAGATAGTCATACCTGTACTGTCGTAGAAGTGTTCCATGACATTACCAAAATTATCATCACAGAAGTGTCCACTTCCATGACGATAAATCGCGCGTCACAGAAGTGCTTTCGTCAAGGGTGACCGACAAGTGGCATCCACCGTAACGGAATGTCGTTAAGCTATCGGGTCGGGTTTTGGATCCGATAACCCATTAACAACCCCGACCAATGGGGATTTTCCACGTGTAAAATCATCATTGGCTGGAGGAAACATGTGTCGGCTCATCGTTGGGACAGATGTCAACCACTCATTGGACGGAAGGCGCCTATGATACGTCGACACGTGGCACGGCCCAACAGTGGCCCATTCCTGTGAAAAGGTCGGCCTGTTTGACTTGGTCAAAAGCTGGCGGGTCGGCCCATGGAAAGCCTGTTAACGGCCTATTCGAATATAGCCCATTTACAGCCCGCTAACCCAAGGCCCGTTACACCCTATCCGAATTAGGCCCAGTAGCATCATCTGGGCCATCCAATATGATTCCAGCCCATTTTCACTTCTGGCCCATGTATGGACCATGACGTCTTTCGGCCCATATGAGGCCCTATGTAACTCTTGGCCTACTATCGGCCCGTGGTGAAACTGGGCCGTAATGAACAGTGTATCACTTTACACCCATTAACGGCCCGTGGTGAAACTGGACCGTAATGAACAGTGTATCACTTTATACCCATTAATGACCCGTTATTCTGTTGGGCCATTTCCAGCCCATGTTATCTTTCGGCCTTCTCAGAGCCCAGTTATTCTTGGGCTCATTTCCAGCATTCGTTTACTTACGGCCCGTTATTGTCTTTTTCTGCTTGTGGGCCAAATTCGGCCCGTGGTTACAGTCGGCCTGTTTGTGGTCCGTTAATACGTTGGGCCGATTTCATAGCATCATCAAATACGGCCTATTAACGATGGCCCGTTATGGTCGGCCCATGAACGGACGATTCCAACTCTAGCCCGTTTACGGCCATAATGCGGTCTGTTTGGCCCATGTTTGGCCAATCGATTATACGGCCAGTATAAGGCCCATTGATAATATGGCCCGCAGAAGGCCCATTGTTTCTACGGCCCGTAGAAGGCCCACTGTTTCTACGGCCAGTAGGAGGCCCAGTGTCACTACAGTAAATATTAGCCCATGGTTATTGTGGCCTAGTTTTAAAAAATAGGTTATTGCAGCCACTAGCTAACCGCGGAAAAAGAATTGCAATGACTACAAGCAAACAAATAAACAAGACAACAAGGAAATAAATAAGCAAGCAACTAACACTAGGCTATCATGGCTATTACACATATTACATCCATTGGGCATCAAAGTTCGCCACCAGTGCAAATATAGGGAACAAAGCAGCATATCATATACGTTGGTTGTAAAAGTTGGCGACCAGCGCAAATAAACCCGCAACAAAACAAATCCAGAACTGAAACCACTTTAGAAGATCTCAAGAAACAATATCCTGGGTACCCATAATGCTGGCAAGATGCTTAGCAAGCTTATGAACTTTCTCTTGTTTGGCGCTTAAATCCTCCAGCGCTTGCTGTTGCACCAGAAAATATGCATCTGAATTCTGCAGGGACTTCCTTAGTCCTTCAGCTTCCTGTCGCAGCACATCTGATCGATGTCTTTCAACTTGAAGTTGAGACTCAAGAAGACGAACTGATTCAGGCAGCAAGTTCGAAGAGCTTGTGCCAGCAGTAGTGGCCAGTAACTCGAACACTACATCAAGACATGACTTTTGGGTTCCCTCACTATCGTCAAGATAGTTTTTATCAGCTTTCTTGGAGACCAACAGGGATGTCTCACTATCTTGAACCTTATCTGCATTACTTCCTTTACCATTGGATAACATGGTCCTGTTCTCCAATATTTTGTCCGCATTCTAAAAGAGAAACAAGCAGACACATCACATGTTTACCATGTTGTATATGAAACTCATTTTGGTAAATGAGTTCAGTAGTAAAGTGGACAGGATAACAACATGAAACAAACATATATCTATGTACCATGGTCACTTTATGGTCTATACCATTCTAGTTTTTGTTGCCAAATCAAGATAGAGACACAATTCAAATAATATTTGTTCAAGACAAAGCAGAATAGACAGAATATAAGTGTGGGTAACTATAGAGCAATAACAACACTTGTAATGTGCATGACATGAGAACATAACTGTTTATTCAATTGAAACTAAAACCAACATAGAGCAGGTTACAACAGCAAACCAGTTAAAGAAACAGGTTTAAAACATACCTGTTGCGCCATTGGAGTTTCAATTCCATCCTTCAAATTTGAAAATAGTTGGTATGAGTAAATACAGTCATGCAAGAGCAAAGGAGTATGAACCATAGCTACAGAACCTGACCCGAGAACAAATCTTCTTCTCCTTTAAGCGTTGAGTTGGGATTCGGAGTGGTGGTCCTCGTGCTTTAGGCACTGCAGTTCCCTTACTAACTGCTCGTGTTTGGGTGCTCTGTGGTGGAGACGGTGTTGTGTCAACTGGAACTGGGTTACTATCTGCCGGGGTTGGGGTTAGAAGGGATGTAGCTGGTTCTCTGTCCAACTGGGTAGGGGTACAATCTGCGAGAGTCTGGGTTATGTGTGGTGGATCTGGTCCTTGGGCAAGTACAACCGTGGTTCTATCTGCATCAACTGGTAGCACTATCTTTTCTGAAGACCGTGTTGTTACGCCCTTAGATACTGCCATCATGCTCTCCAATTCAAATGGCTGATAAACAAGAAAAGTAATTGAAAGTATAGACATTGTATGATAGACAGGTGCAATGGATAGTGGGGAATAAAAGAGGGCATGAAATAATTCATATTTATGTTTTCTAACCAAACAGGATAGCATGACACAATTTCACATATATGATGGCTAACTAAACAGGATAGCATGACACAATTTCACATTATGATGGCTAACTAAAAAAGATGGAAAGACAAGTTCAAAATATGAGACTATGTAAACAGGATGACATGACATAACTATATAATGTGTTTATTAAATAGGTTGGCATGCCATAATTCACATACATTCACGGATAGAATGCCATAATTCAAAATATGATGACTATAAACACTAAACAGGATGAGATGATATAACTATATGATGTCTTTATTAAATGGGTTGCCATGCCATAATTCAGATAGATGATGTGTATGTACTATATAAACATGATGGCATGATATAATTCAAATATATGATTTATATAGTAAGCAAGTAAGCAGATGGCAATCCGTATATAATGTAAAAACTAAGCAATGCAAGACAACATGCATGACATGGGTAATATAACCCTGCCAAGTTTGAGCATAGACCTCAGGAGGAAAATAGGACTGGTCATCAGTCTCTGACTCCTCATCTGAGGAGCTCTCTGTAACCAGCAAGATGTCTGCTTCAGCAGGTAGCATTGTCTGCTCTGAATACCTTGTTTTCATTCCAGATACTTCCATCACCACTTCAAATGGCTGATGCACAGGAAGAGTAGTTGAATATACAAACATTGTCGCCAAATGGAACACGTAATACAAAAAAATGATAGCATGATATAATTGACATACATGATGATTGGCTAAACAGCATGGCATTGCATAATTCACATATATAATGTCTTGCAACAAGATGTCAATGTATAATTCACATATATAATGTCTTGCAACAAGATGGCAATGCATAATTCACATATATGGTAATTAGACACTGAACAGGTGGTATTCACACAAAGCATGTCTAAACTAATCAAATGACATAGCAATGCGAGACACCATACGCACGATATGAGCATACACCTCGGGGGGGGGGGGGAATAGGACTGGTCATCTGTCTCTGAATCCTCCTCTAAGGAGCTATCCGTAACCAGCTAGATATGCGCTTCGTCAGATAGCATAGTCTGCTCTGAAGACCTTGTTTTCACTCTAGAATTTGCCATCACCGTGTCAAATGGCTGATGCACACGAAGAGAAGTTGAATGTAATAACATTGTTGACAAATGTAATATGTAACGAAAAAAAGGATGGCCTGATATAATTTACATATAAGATGACTGGCTAAGCAGGCTGGCATTGCAAAATTCACATATATGATGCCTGGCTAAACAAGATGGAGTTGCATAATTCACATAAACGATGAATAAACTAAACAGATGGCATTCGCACAAAGGATGTCTAAACTAAGCAGATGACATATTTGATGTATAAAGTAAGCAATGCAAGACACCATATGCATGATATAACCAACATCAGCATCCCAAGTTAGAGCGAAGACCTCAGGGGGTAAATACGAGTTGTCTTCTCCTTCTGAATCCCCCTCAGAACAGATATCTTCCTCTCGATTACAATCCGAAATGCGTGGAGGGGGCTGCCTTTGCGCCTACCATGGAGCGACGTCTGCATGAAATTTTATTGCCACACAAGGCTCGTCTCTTTTGCTCTACATGTTCAGTTCCATTGTTTACAATAACTGTCATGCATAGGAATAAAACATAGTGAGATTATGTAAGGAGTGCATGCAGAAATCCAGAGTGATGGTAGCAACCTGTGGATAGACCCAAAACCAACAATAGCTGGCAGATAATGGCTTCAGTTAAAAAATACAGAGAATGGCTTCTTTACTGTTTGTTTCCCACCCAACATGAAACTCATAGTAGACACCGGAGATTAACCAGATAGTAGATAGATACTATTGATAGCGGCCCCGATATGTACCCCACAACCATTTAAAAACTCAAGTTTGACCATTAGTTTGTAGCTGACTCAGAGTCTCATCGGTGAACAGGACGATAAAGTAGCATGTAATATTAAGTGATGCATAACGTAAGCAGACACCAAAGAGTGCGACCTCTCTTGCGGACCCGTGTAGTCCTCGAGGTCATCTGCTCGGTTGATGATGGTAGTGCAGTTTTCATGGCTGCCAGTGGCGGGGAAGAAGATCTGAGGCGGCGAAAGACAGTCTAGAGGCCGGATCCCTACTGTGCTGGACCCTTCTGTCGTTGGAGCAGCTGAGCTGGGGTGGACGATGGCGCAGCAGGAGCGGGACAAACCACGCAAGCTTTTCTTTGACAACTATCTGTAAGAGAAGTAATTCTGTAAGGGCTCATTTGAATTGGAGGATTACAACAATGCAGGGATAGGAAATAGACAGGAATAGGATAGGAATGCACGTGCAAAACAGAGAATTTAAAAACACAGGATTTCTGCCAATCTGGGTGTTTGATTCACAACAATTGGAAGATCACAGGATGCAAAGAAGCATGGTGAGATTAAGTCAAACCACAAGAAAATGTACGGTTATAATGCTATTATGCTACTATCTCTTAGTCTTGTGCTTCATGAATAGGAATTTGAAAAGGAGGACAAGTGAAAATTAAAATTCCTACGTTTTTTCTTTCAAGGAGACACTAAAGGAACAAATCCGCGTGCTCAGTGGACAATATATATAACATGTAGAGTAAAAAAGAGATGCAACAAGTGTACAACCTCTTTGGCGAAGCCATGTCAATCTCAGCGTGATTGGGTTGGCCAGTGAGGATGCTCCGGCTGACTTGGATGTCGGAGGAGGGGAAGAATATCTTAGGCGTCTGGAGATGGATCCCGAGGTACTGCTCCGCTGTGATGGAGGGTTTCGTCGTTGGAGCAGCTCCGGTGAGTTGTACGACGCCGAGGCTGAAGCAGGACAAGAGAGACAACGAACAACGTTAACCTGAGTGGAATTCTAATAGAATCTCCAATACATGACGTAAAATACATAACCACAAAGTGCTAGATGTAAAATACATCAGCCGCTCATCTCTGAACTTAACTGTCGAAACTGAATTTAACTGTCGAAACTGAACTTAACTGTCGAAACTAAACTTAACTGTCGAAACTGAATTTTGCTGTCGAAACTGAATTTTGCTGTCGAAACTAGACACACTAGCAAGGTGAGGCTACACGTCGGTCAACTGACTTTTTCATCTCTGGTCAGTCGATTTTGCAGCCATTGGATACGAAATCAAGGGCCTGCGGTTCATCTTCAACCTCCACCCCTTGAGCCGGCCAAACAGCAGCCCCTCGCCGCCCGCGGTGCGCCGCCCCGCCTGCCCCAAAAACACTCCCCACCGCCGGTCCGCCACCGCCCCGGCCATCCCTCTAGCCCCCCCCCCCCCCGTGCCAAGCTTTTTCTCCGGCGATCCCCACGCCACCGCCCCGCCAACGCCCCGCCATCGCCGGCGACCACCGCCCCCATCCTGAATCCTAAGATAGATAGTAGGGTACCTCTCCGGCGAGACCCCCTCCCCGCTGCGGCTGGTTCTTCCTTCACCCCGGCGGCATCGGAGTGAAGTGTAGCTAAATCGGAGCAGCATCGCAAGCAAGAGCAAGAGCAGCAGCGCGAGCAAGAGCAAGAGCAGACCAGGCAGGGGACCGAGAG
The DNA here is from genome assembly GCF_056163025.1 of Triticum urartu. Lineage (NCBI taxonomy): Eukaryota > Viridiplantae > Streptophyta > Magnoliopsida > Poales > Poaceae > Triticum > Triticum urartu. The sequence goes on from NC_141873.1 coordinate 369,311,554, forward strand.
CAAGAGCAGAGCAGCAGCGCGAGCGAGAGCTAAAGCAGCAGCAGGTCCTACTGATGTGGACGTCGCCACCAAGGGAGCGAAGCCGTGGAGGAAGTGGCCGGCGACGCCGCCGTGGATGGAGCCGCGCCGTGTCGGCTCGGGACCGAGCGCTGGCAGCACCGTGAGATCGAATCAAGAAGAAAATACGGGAATTAGTGTACAACCCACTACTAGGAAAAGGGCTATAGATAGGATTGATACTAATGGCGCACCACGGAAGCAGTGCACCACTACTATATACTAATGGCGCACCGGTTGGTGATGCGCCATTAGTGTGGAAGACACTAATGGCGCACCAGAAACAGGGTGCGCCACTAGTATTATTTTTTTTCCATTTTTCCATACAAACTAATGGCGCATCAGGTCAAAGTGCGCCATTACTAGTTCTAACTAGTAATGGCGCACCAGGCAGACAGTGCGCCATTACTGTAAAAAAAATTTTTTTTTGCAAAACTACTAATGGCGCACCGTTTCACAGTGCGCCATTACTAGTTTAAACTAGTAATGGCGCACTATTACCCGGTGCGCCATTAGTATATATATATATTTATTTTTTTACTTTTTTGCAAAACTACTAATGGCGCACCACCTGTAGGTGCGCCATTAGTAACCAGGGTTACTAATAGCGCATTTGCTGGTGGTGCGCCATTAGTAACCTGGGACCCCAACAAGATATTTTGGACAGCCCTACACCTACCCGCTCACTTTCCCCACTTCATTCCCTCCACCTCCTTCTCCAAGCTTTCGGCTGCCTCCTCCTCCTCACCTCATTTCCACCATAGATTCATCAAAATTAAGTGGTGAAATTACCTTTTTTTGATAGGTAAGTAAGGGGAAAGCTATCTTCATGATGTAGATCTACTTTTTTTCTCCCTAGCTCGCTCCAACAACGTGCACATGCACTTTTTGTGGCCTAGCTAGATCTATGTATGTTTGTGGTGTTGCATGTGTTTGTGGTGTTGCATATATGTTTGTGTTTGAAGGTACCGGTATTTGAAATGCGATAGTTGCCAATATTTTGCCGAAATGTGTTGATTCATTTCCGTTTCGGCAAGAATTTTGGCACTATGCATTCTTTTTGGTCCTATTTTTACGGAAGGTCATGCCAAAAATTTTCTTGGTTCTAAAATATCGTTTTGCTCTACCCCGCAGGCGACCATGGTCCACACGATGACTGAAGGCATCGTGAATAGGTTTTTGAGCTCCGCGAAGGCCGAGATGCTTCAAAAGAACGAGACGGAGATAAGATGTCCGTGTCGAAGATGCAAGCTGAAGAGCCTTATTGCGGACCCGGATTCCGGGCAGGTGCGGGACCACCTGCTCTTGCGTGGTTTCATGGATGGCTATCGGTGGCAAGGTGATGAAGATGACTATGAAGTCGTCCATGGGGGCCGGGCAAGAAATGAGGAAGGGCAACAAGACAAGTACCACCGCGGCGAGGGCGGGCGAGAAGACGAAGAATCTCCAGGACATGATCACGACGGTGATGCTGTACAAAGTCATCATGTAGAAGATGTCGTACATGATGATGAGGAAGATCAAGACGAAGGGCATGATCATGAAGATGAAGATGCCGGAGCAGACGACGATGGAGGCTGGGTGCAGGACCCTCATATTCAAGAGCTGCTTCTCAAGCAGATGGATAACGCAAGGGCTGCCGCCCGAGAGAAAGCCAAGCTGGATCAACTAGAGATAGACGTGGTTACTCCATTGTATGAAGGATGCAGGCCCGAGGATACCCGCCTGAAAGTAACGCTCATGGCTCTGGAGATGAAGGTAAAACACAAAATGACCGACGCATGCTTCGACGAGAACATATCATTCTGGCACGAACGTCTTCCCAAGGCAAACAAGTGCCCGACCAGTTTCGAGGAGGCGAAGAAAATCGTGTGTCCTCTGGATTTTCCGCACGTGAAGTACCATGTGTGCATGAACAATTGTATCATTTATCGGGACGAGCACGTGGAGTCTACCATATGTCCGGTGTGCGGCATCACTCGATACAAGAAGAGGAAGAAAGCTCCTCGAAAATCGGCGTGGTACTTTCCGATCACTCCTCGGCTGCAGCGGTATTTCGCGGACCCTAAGGTAGCAAAGCTCCTGTGTTGGCACGCGGATAGGGAGGAGAAGAAGCGGGAAGATGACGGAAATGATCTGGAGATAAATAAAAAAGACAAGATGCTGAGTCACCCTAAGGATGCGAGCCAGTGGCAAGCGTTGAACTTCGAATACCCAGAATTTGGGAAGGATCCAAGGAACATCGTGCTGGGCGCGAGCACGGATGGAGTCAATCCGTTTGGCAGCCAGAGAAGCACACATAGCACCTGGCCTGTGTTTGTGTGGATGTACAACCTTCCCCCTGGTTGTGCATGAAGAGGAAGTACATTCACATGAGTATGCTAATTGAAGGGTCGAAACAACCAGGGAACGACATCAATCTGTATCTGGGGCTGCTGAAGGAGGAGCTAGACACGCTGTGGAAAATGCCAGCCAGTACGTGGGATGCCGTAGAGAAAGAATATTTCCCTATGAGAGCCGCACTGCTCACGATGGTGCACGACTATCTCGGTTACGGATATCTCGCGGGGCAGGTAGTCCACGGATTTTCTGGATGCGTAAGGTGCATGGATGACACAACGTATCGCCAGCTAGATAGAGATCCTGGGTATTTGAAAACCGTGTTCATGGGACATCGAAGGTGGCTTCGCGACGATGACCTGTGGAGGAAACGCAAGGATCTGTTCGATGGTGAAACCGAACCCCAAAAATGCCCGTGTACGAGGAGCGGCGAGGAAATAGACGAGCTGTTGAAAAATTGGAAAGACTGCCCACTGCCGGGAAAGAAGCAAAAGGCGCCAGAGCCGGGAAAGAAGCGAAAGGCGCCAGAGCCGCTGCTGAAGGTATGGAAAACGAGGTCTGTTTTCTGGGACTTGCCGTACTGGAAGATCCACCGTGTGCTTCACAGCCTTGATGTCATGCATATCACGAAGAACGTGTGCGAGAGTCTGCTTGGTACCCTGCTCAACATGCCAGAGAGGACCAAAGATGGGCCGAAAGCAAGGGCAAACTTGAAATCAATGGGCATCAGGCAGGAGCTTCACACTAATGATGATGATGATGATGATGATGATGATGATGATGAGGCGAAGCAGGACACAGAAAGTCGTCGCAAAGGCAAAAAGGCCAAGAAGACTGGAAATGACTACCCTCCCGCGTGCTTCACTCTAAGTCAGGAGGAGATCGAGCAGTTTTTCACCTGCCTCCTAGGAGTAAAACTTCCTTACGGTTACGCGGGGAAGATAAGCAGATACCTAGACCCAGCGAAGCAGAAGTTCAGCGGGATGAAGTCTCGCGACTGTCACGTGCTGATGACGCAGATACTTCCAGTTGCAATCCGTGGGATCATGGACGCGCACGTCCGTGAAACGCTATTTGGCCTATGCAACCTTTTCGACGTCATCTCTCGGAAGTCGATTGGCGTGAGGCAACTCAGAAGGCTACAGGAAGAGATCGTGGTGATACTATGTGAGCCTGAGATGTACTTCCCGCCCGCATTCTTCGACGTTATGGTGCATCTACTGGTCCATATCATGGAGGATATCATCCAACTCGGGCCGACGTTCCTGCACAGCATGATGCTGTTCGAAAGGATGAATGGTGTCATCAAAGGATACGTTCGCAACATGTCACGTCCAGAGGGAAGTATAGCCAGGGGATTTCTGACCGAAGAGTGCATCTCCTACTGCACGAATTATCTAGGCATCGAGAACCCCGTTGGTCTGCCCGTCAACAGGCACCTCGGCAGGCTCGCTGGATGGGGTCACCATGAGGGTCGCGTGAAATGCATGTCGACTTCGAGGGTCGACTCACCGACTTTGAAAGAGCAAACCTAGTCGCGCTACAACACATAGACGTGGTCGATCCTTGGGTGGTAGAGCACAAAACCTTTATTGAGAAGACGTACAATGACCGAGGCCAACAGAGGACGAACGGAGATATACTCAAAGAGCACAACTCATGTTTCACGCGTTGGTTCAAGCAGAAGCTTCTGTCGTACCCTTTACATGAGGATTCTTCCACGGAAGAACAACTCATATTCGCCTTGTCACAGGGCGCCGAGCACAATCTGATGACCTATGAGGCGTACGATATCAACGGCTACACATTCTACACCGAGGACAAGGACATGAAGAGCGATGGTTATCAGAACTCCGGGGTAACGATGGAATCCTACACCGGTAACGACAAGGACAGATACTACGGAAGGATCAAGGAGATCTGGGAGCTGAGCTACGCTGGAGAGAAGGTCCCGATGTTCCGTGTCAGATGGGCCAAGAGCGTCCTAAAAGAAGACCGGTATTTCACCACCATGGTTATACCCGAAGCCAAATCCAAGACCGCGGGCGCAAACGTCACCGCGAAAAATGAGCCATGGGTACTGGCTTCCCAAGTGGACCAATGCTTCTTCATTACCGACCCGTCAAACCCAGTCGTGTTGTCGTGAGGAGAGGCAAAAGGAAGATCATCGGAATGGATGGAGTAGCCAATGAGCAAGACTTCGACAAGTACGACGACCCGAAGATCGAACATGACGACGACGATGAAGTAGCAGCACACACCATAAGAAGAAGCAGGACCACCCTACCTAAAGGACGTACGTTCCACAGAAGAACTCCATTTGTGAAAAAGAAGGGCAAGAAGATTGTGAACAGATAGCTAGCTAAGATCGATTGTATTTAAATCGTAGTCTTCATTTCTCGATTGTATTTCATGGGCACTTTTTGATATCATGAATATTTTTAAATTTCATGGGCACTTTTTGAATTCATGAGGACACTTGATCTCGATCCCCCTCCATCTCGATCTCGATTCCCCCTCCATCTCAATCTCGATCCCCCTCCATCTCGATCCCACCCGCACCCTCCCCCGCTAGCTCCACCGCCGCCGACGACCCACCGCAACCCTCCCCCGCTCCACCACCGCCGACGAGCACCCGGCCCCCCGCACCCTCCCCCGCTCCGCCGCCGCCAACGGGAACCCCCCGAACCCTCCCCCGCTCCACCGCCGCCGCCGATGATATTTTCAAGTAACAAATTTGAACATATTTTTTTAAAAATTATTACTGTTTTTATAAAAAAAATATTACTGTTATGATTTAAACAAGTTTGAACATATTTAAACACAAATAAATATAAAAACAGCATTTAAAAGGCATAAAAATATTGGGGAGCCTGGGAATCGAACCCAGGACCTCCTGGTGTGTGTGCTGCGTGCTGACTAGTCGGGCTAGTGGGTGGGTTCTGTTGTAGATAGGGTTAGGTTGTAGATATGGCTAGTGGGCTAGATTAAAACAAAATTCTAATGGCGCACCGAGGGGTGGTGCGCCATTAGAATAGTCGTACTTATGGCGCACGAGGGGGTGGTGTGCCATTAGAAAGCTTCCCCCACACTAAATCCCCAATCTCTCTAATCTCTCCCCTGCCTCATCGATCTCACCTGCTGCCCCCCATGTTCACCGTCCCCCTCGCCGCCCCCCTCGCCTCCTTCGCCGTCCTCGAGCAGCGTGGCCAGTCCGGACCAGGGAGGAGTGCCCTGACGGGCTGGGAAGCTGCTGCTGCCAAGTGACTCTCGGGCCGGGAGGACCGCCGCCACAGATCGAGGAGGACCGCCATCGTAGATCGAGGACGGTCGCACTAACCAACCTCCTTGATCACGCCACCTGAACCCGCCCGCCTCTCCCCGACGCCGGCGCGCTAGCCAGCAGGTGAGTGAGGCGACCCTACCCCAATCCCATCTCCTCCCACCGGCAATCCCCATATCCTCGGCACCAGCCGGCGGCATGGTTCTTAGTGGAGCGCCACCGATGGTTCTTTATACTACTTATCATCGAACTAGTGGATAACAGTGTACACAATTACTTCTGTGAATGCGTTTTGGTTTGCGTAGCACCACTTTGGTCCAACAAGATGAAAATGGCTCGAATTTAGCTCGTGTGCCAAGTTTGTTGATGAGTTTGAACCACTGTCAACTTGTTGGACCAAAATGCTCCCATACGGTTGCTATTTCCTCTTCTCTTTTCTTACCAGGGTTGGCAGCTTGATTCTAATGGAAGATTGGGAGTCTTGCATTATAATTTCATAATTGCTGGATGTTTTGCATGACACAAGCTCACAGTTGTTGTGGACGACTGGAGTTCACCTTTTGTATTGCCTTACATTTTACGTTTGGGCCAAGACTAGGACCAGGAAAGGATGCTTGGTACATGTCGCCGAGAAATATTTCCATGGGGTAGTACCATTGTCTTGTTCTGCCATTAGCATCGAGCCTCCCCAGGTTACAAACGATTTTTTGTACTGCCTACGTCTTTCCGCAAGATAAACAGATGGCCGCATAGCTGGCCATGTGCCAACAGCAATATTCTCTTCAGCCTATTTGAAATGAATCCGCCATGTTCAGCGGCTCAGGACGCTCCCAGCTCCTTGGTCTGAAATTACCCGTAATGAAGAAGTTGTGGTGTAGCGGGCTGTTGTTTAATCGGTGGATCGTTGTGTGAAAGATGCATTTGGTGATATTGTTCGGTCCACCATGTTACGCGTGCACTTGCATATTTAGTGAGCCTGGTACCTTTTTGTACTGCCATCTTTTTTATTGGTTCAAAGGACGACCCCTACAACATGTAAGAAGTCCATAATGATAGATGTAACATGTAAGAAGTCCATAATTGATTAATGGATCTGTTAGTTTGATAGTTTTTTTAGTGTTGCACCTTTTCCTTCTACAACTTGCAGATGTGCACACAGTTTTTTGTGTTCAGTTTAGGAGTTGGTCCTTGGGAAGCATAAATAAAATATTATTGGCAAGTGTAGTCTTGTTACTCCTAGGTATCTACAAATGAGTAGATGAATATTTGTTACTCCAAGAATGTGAACACTTGGTCCATATTCATTTGCAGTGAACATACATTTTCACTGTTCTTATATTATTTGCTTGATGTCAGATTATGCTATGAGGATATTAGTCTAAGACCAGTCTTGGATGCATTGTTTTATCCTGCGGTGGTTAAACCGGTTCTGAAAATTATCTAGTTTGACCTGTACTTGTCCAGCTATCATAATATATTCTTTGACCATGGCAGTAGCTGGCATTTTGTTATGATAATTTCAGTATATATCTTACTGTCCTTTGCTGATCTCATTGTATTTTCAATTCACAGGCAACTCTCCGATGAAGTCTCCTCCAGGTAATATATGTCTCATGCTTTCTAAAGAGTACTAGTATACTGACTAAACTATCCACTTGCTATGCTTAGCTGCTCTGTTGTCTGAATCGTGACACTTTGCCAGCTGAAACTTGCCTATCACACTGTCGCTGCATTGCTCAACTAAAAACACAAATATTTGTAGTTTTTGCCTGTCATAATGCAACTAAGCATACTAGTCTCAACTAAGCATACTAGTTTTTTGTAGTGAGACAGTAAGATAGTGAGACAGTAAGAAGGAAACTTCCCAAATTATGTAGAAAGAAAATACTTGGTTTGACAGCAAGTACCATGACATGAATCAAAAAACATATACGGTGGGAAAAATAAAATTGCAGAAACCTGGGACGTTCTGGTTTGCTGTATCTCCACCAGTTTGGGTTGGTGAATGTGGATGATTTTTTGTATCCTGTGAACTCATTGTACTGCTACAAGAATTTGGTATCATCATGGTGTAATTTTGTTAACATTCTGGTTTTGTTAGATAGTGGCTACACTAATCTAGAGTGATACAATTTTCCTTCCCATTTGGTATCATCATGTTCAGTGTATATAGTTATAACATCATGTGAGTTTTTTAAGTCTGTTTACAGCTCATGTGGGTTTTAACATCATGTGGGTTGGTGAATGTGGATGATTTTTTTATCCTGTGAACTTGAATGTTGCAATGCTGTTTTCTTCAGAGGCTACTGTCAAAAACTTGAGCTACTGTCTTGCAAAGATGATGATCATCTTGCTAGTTTGCTGGGTTTTGTCTCCGACCATTGTGTCATGATGAATTTGCAGGTACCCCGAGTTGCCCTTGAGTTTGCCGGAATGTCGATTAACTTCCGTTCCGGCAAATTTGGGTACTCCATATGTCCTATTTTCAGCAAAGGTCATGCTAAAATTTTCCATGAATTTTAGCATGACTTTGCTAAAAATAGGACATATGGGGTACTTGCGACTAATGCATGGGCCGGGGTATCTTAGTACTTAGTTAAGTAGGATCAACTGCCCTGCCATTCTCGTTGCATTAAACCATAGGTGGCAATAGAGCCAAGTTATTAGGCCCAACTTAGAATTCTCCTTAGCATCCATAAACCCTAGATGATAAACCCAACATAGGTGGCAATAGAGCCAAGTGATTAGTGCCAAGTGATTAGGCCCAACCTAGGGTGCCTCGGCATCAATAAACCCTAAATGATGAAAACTTAACTTGGCTGCCCCGGATGCCTCGGTGTCGATGAGAACCTAAATGATGTACGCTTAGGCTTTTAGGGTGCCTCGGCGTCGATAAACCCTAAATGATGAAAACTTAGCATTTAGGGTGCCTCGGCATTGACAAACCCTAAATGATGAAACCTTGGCTTTTGGGGTGCCTCGGTGTCGATGAGAACCTAAATGATGTACGCTTAGGCTTTTAGGGTGCCTCGGCGTCGACAAACCCTAAATGATAAAAGCTTAGCTTTTAGGATGCCTCGGTGTCGACAAACCCTAAATGATGAGACCATGATCTTGTTCCTTGACAATAACCAACTTTTTGACCAAACTTTTTTCCTATTTAGAGCGAAACATGGCCCACAACGATGAGGCCGGCGGTTCGGGCGGCAAGCAATTCTGGGAGCTGTCCCAAGAGTTGGAGGAAGAACCTCACCGCTATGAGGACACCGCGGAAGACACCGATCCTGACTACACAACCCCTAGTGGCGTCGGGGATGACACCACTGATGATGGCGCCGCGGATGCCACCACTGATGATGGCGGCGCACGCACAGATGGCAGCCAAGCGAAGAGGCAATGGAAGGACCGGCACCCGAACGTGCTCGGCACCGTCAGGGAGGAATTTACTGAAGTGAACTCCGACGGGCATCCGACGGCACCCAAACACGTAGTCAAGGGGTACTCGATTCAGCTCGGGTGCATTCTCCGGAGCACCGCCTCTATCAACACCGAGAACCTAAGGCATAAGGACCGAGGGAATTTGCGCAGCCTCCTCTTCACGAAGCTTCACGGATGATACAAGTTCCCTGCTGAGTTCGCAAACACACGCCTCTCGGGTAATAAAGTGAACGGTGCCGCCCTCACGACGATGAGCACGGCCCTGTCTACTTGGAAAAGCACGGTGAAGGCAATGATTGACAAAGGTGATAGTTATGAGAAGATCAAGGTGAAATATCCTTTGATTAGCGAAGATGACTACAAGGAGTTCAAGATCAAGTGCGAGAGCCCCGCAACCTCCGAATCAAGTAAGTGGGGGAAAGAAATGCGGCAGTTGAACATAGGGGTCCACCAACTCGGTCCCGGCGGTTACAGAGTGGCGGAGCCTGTATGGGACAAGGAGGACGCGGAGCGTGCCGAGCAAGGCCTGCCGCCCCGCTTCGAGAAATAAAGTGACAAGCAGACCAGGAACTTTCTCAGGGCCCGATACAAGGAGGACCCGGTAACAAAGGAGCTTACCACGGATCCGAAGACCAAGGAGCTTGAGCTTGTTCTGGTAAGGAATACACCCCCGCGTAATTAGCTCCATATGGTTGCATTCTAATTAATCCCCAATATTTCTAAATGGTTCATGTTCCTTCCGCAGGACAAAGAAAGCAGTAGCGCGGGGTCGTCTCAGAGCTCCCCTTTCGACACCCCTTTGAATAGGGCGTTGAACGTAATGAAAAACAAGGATAAGCTCAGTAAGCCAACGTCAGCTGGTCGTGTGGCCGGCAAAGGCTTGTCCACAAAATGGTCGTCATACTATACCGCTAGTGGGCGAAAGGAGAAAAAGACCAGCTCGGAAAGCCAGTCGTGCGAGGTTGAAGCACTCAAGGCGCAAGTGGCGCGGATTCCGGAGATGGTCCAAGAGCAAGTGCAACAACAACTGGGATCGACGCTCACCGGCATTATGCCTACCTTGATTCATGGGATAACGACGTGGATTGCGGGTGGCCAACAAGGCCCCCCCCGATTCCCAGCTTCACGGCCAGCAACTCGCACAACGCGCAGGCGGCGCCATTGGTGTTTCCGGCGGCAGCGGTACTGGTGTCTACGGCGGCGGTGCCATTGGTGTCTCCGGCGGCGGCGGTATTGGTGTCTCCGATGCCGGCATTGGAGCTTAATGCACCCGTGTGTACGTCGGCCGGCACCTCGCCAGCAAGCGGCCCCTCTGTCAGTTGCACGCCCGCCGTTGGCGGTGCCTCGACATTAGTCGAGCTCGACGGCATCACGGTAACTAAGCCTCTCGGCCGAGGACTTCATCTCCTTGCCTTTGACTGGGCATCCCTGACGCCCTACATGTTTTCGCAGGGCGCCGCCGACGTTCCTTGCACTCTCCTGCACTTCGTGGGCGGCGAGTTGGTCGATGTCGCCAAGGGCAGAATCGTTCAACCGGGCAACCCCATGTTCCACGGTAATCCGATGCCACCGACAATGTATAGGGTTGAAGTGGTTCGGGTGCTGCCAGGCTGCGACGAGCTATTACCTCCGATTCGACCCGCTAGGGCCGACGAAGAAGATGAGATGACCCTCAGCGCCTGCGTAAGCTGGCCCCTGCTTTGGCCGAAGAGCCAGATTCGTTTGGGGGCGGGGGACACCACCCCACAGACAAGACCGCCAGTCATGCCGGCGCCAAGCCATGGCAAGAATGCCGCAACGCTACCGGACATGCCGGACATCCCTATGGCACAAGATCTAGACATGCATATGGCACAGGATCCAGACGACGACGACAACGACAATGGTACATTTACCAACGTCGATAAGTACTTTACCGAACATGGGTACGGTGACGAGTTCTGCGGGCCTCCTTCTCAAGAACCCAAACAAGACGACCGCGATCTAGCTGGTACGGCGGAGAAACCCAATTGCAACATGCGTCATCTGGCGTTCAGTTCTCAGGAGACGCCTCCAGCTGCCGCCTTCACCGAGCCTCAGATAGCGGAGGTGCCAAATATTATCAGCCCCAACATGCTCAAGAAGGCGGTCTGTGAGCAGAACTCCGTCCCATTACAGCAGATCAAGAAGAAGGGCCGGAAACGGCCGACTAAAAAGGGCGCCGGTGCGAGCCAGCCGGCACCGAGTACGATCCGTGCTCAGGACGGGCCACCTTCACCTAAGGATATCTCGAGGAGGGTTCATGTGGCGGGTAGGGTGATGCTACCGACAAATATGCTCAATGCTGCAACTGGTGCTATGCGGAGTCTACATGACAGTGTTCTTTCTTTGGAGAAGCGGCGTCTGAGAGAGAATGATGTGGCATACCCGGTTTTCATGGCCAAGGTGCCAGAGGGCAAGGGCTTTGTGGATGGCGCCATCGGGGGTACGATCTCCCTGCGGTTTGATGACATCTTTGCTATGTTCAACCTTCATCCGCTGCACTACACCTTCGTTCGGCTGTTTTTGCTGAGTATGGAGATGCGGATCATTAGAGACAAGACCCCGGACATCGTGATCGTCGACCCCTTCTACATGCGTGCCAAGCTCTCGAGCAGCGCTGGGGACCGCCAAGTCGCGAGTTCACACCTCGAAGACGTCATTCTGGCAAACCCAGATAAGGATAACTTCCTTGTGGCTTACTTTCCCGAGTAAGTCATCCCTTAACCGCCCCGTAACATATGATTTCTTAGATTTCGATCGTTCTTTTTTTTCTAACATTCCGTGTTCTGTGCAGTGACACAAATTGCACACTCATCCTCTTAAGACCAAAATATTCCATGGCCCCGTATTTCGACCCGAACCGTAACTCCAAGATAGACTACACAAATATCAAGAAAGTTCTTGATGATGTTCTCCCTGTCTACGCCAAATCTGGAGGCACCTTCATCAGGGAAGTTCGTAAGTACGGCAAGCACGTGTTCGCCCACAATACGACGTTCTGCTGCGTCAAGCAGCCGCCTGGCGGTCAAAAGGATGCCTACTACGCCCTCCATCACATGCGGGCGATCGTAAGGGACCATCATCACCTTCTGCTACCAAATAATCTCAAAGATTGGGCCGCGAGCTTGTCGGCAATCCAGGACGCGGACATCAGACAAGAATTCTTTCGCATCCAGTCGGAGTTTGCGGACATCATCCATCAAGATGTCCTTCATACCTCGGGGCAGTTCTTCCTCAGATATCAACCATCCAACATTGAGATAGATGGAATGCTACAAATGCAGGCTGACAACGCCCGCGATTTCATGACCATCACGACAGACGGTGGCTTCATCCACGCTCCTGTCCATGAGTCAAGTCGAAAGTAGTGATGTGTAGTTCTGAAACATTGATTGGCTCATGTTGTAATTAAACTTTAATGAATTGTATGTCTCTTTGGTTTGGACAGTCGTTCAACTTAGATGTAATCGATGCTATTTATTAGTAGGACCATGAATCGTGCTATTAATGTCTTGCTTTTCTCTTCCGATCCTTTTGTTGCATACTTATATATTGCTTATGTATGTATTGTCTGTTGTTTGGCTTGTGCATAGAGATGCCGTCGTATGTCATGTACAAGGGTAAGGTTCCCAGAGTCTACGACGACTGGGAGGAGTGTCGGAGACAGGTTCACCATTTCAGCGGTAACAGTTACAAAGGGTACACCACTAGGGCGGAGGCCGAATCTAGATACGCCCGCTATCTAGCGGGAGAGAGGAGGGAGCGTTGGAGGAACCGGATGAAGACCAGTTTGATCACGATGATGCTCATCGTGATGACCGCAGCTCTCTTCTATGTGATGGTAGTTTAGATGATTGATATCGACTTGTAATGTGAAGACAAACTCGATACTCGCGGTCTCGAGACTTGTAATGTTTTATCTTTGTTCGGTCTTTTGAATTCGGAAACTAATATGATGAATTGTATTCGGAGACTAATCTTCTATTGTATTCGATGAATCTGCTGTTGCTATGTGCTACTGTCTATATTCTGTCAAATAATATATTTTGTAACCTGTGCAAAAATCAGAAAAGTAAAAAAAACAAATATTCATACTAATGGCGCATCACCACAAGGTGCGCCATTAGTATGCCAAAGGATACTAATGGCGCATCAAGACAGAGTGCGCCATTAGTATGCCAAAGGATACTAATGGCGCATCAAGACAGAGTGCGCCATTAGTATGCCAAAGGATACTAATGGCGCATCAAGACAGAGTGCGCCATTAGTATGCCAAGTATACCAATGGCGCATCTATCTACAGTGCGCCATTAGTGTGCCAAAGCACATGGTTAAATATGGCCCCTGGGAGGCACACTGATGGCGCATGGTTTTATATACTAATGGCGCACTTGGTGGTGCGCCATTAGTATACCAGATACTAATAGCGCACCAGTGGTGCGCCATTAGTAAAAATTACTAGTGGCATGCTAGTAATGGCGCACCAGTGATGCGCCATTAGTAGGAAAAACTGGTGCGCCATTAGTAGGTCTTTTCCTAGTAGTGACCTCTTTGGTGGCGCCGATTAGGCCGCAGCTTCATCCGAGGAAACGGTGATGATGATGCTCTTCCGGTGGTGCAGGTGAAGACGGCGGTGTGGGAATGGAGGTGGTGCAAAAGACGAGGGGAACGTCGGGGCAGCTCCTTGGAGGCGGAGGACGGGGTGGCTGAACCGGCGAGACGATGAGATCGACGACGGATCCTCATCCGGTATGGTGGATGAGGGACGTCGAGGTGTTGCTGTGGACGACGTCGTCGGGGAAGAGGCTCCGGCTGGGTGGCGGACGGAGCAGGGTGTGGGGTTTCGTCGCGGGTTTTCGAGGCCTCGGTGTACGAATGGGTGGGCGGATGGGATGGCAGTGGGGAACCATGGCTTAGAGACGCGCTTGTCTGAAATGTGGGGTAAGTTACGAAAGTACCCCCACCGATTTGAGGCGGTTCTTTCGGTTCAGGGGTACCACGGGCATTTCGCGTGTCGGGATTTCACAGGAGGTGGGAGTTTTCGCGCGCGTTGTAATTTCGGAATAACAAGGCGCGGGTTGAGATGGAGGGAGTTGTCGGAGCACAACGAGACAAAGATATATCTTAAATATTTCAGGCTAACAAGGCGCGGGTTGAAATTTCCGGAAAAGCCTAACGTGTACTGTACCAAATCAATGCGTCCTACAAATGTCATTCAAAACTTTGAATTCATGTTATGTTCAATTAAAATATTTCGCTACGTGTATAATGCATGCAACCTACTACTCAAATGAACGTTTTAGTGCATTCCAAACGTATATACTACCGCTTCAATATGAACTATATTTGAATTTGTTTCTCTATTTGAATAAGATCTACAGTAATGATTGTTGTGAAGTCAAAGCATTTGAATTCGTTTCTCTGTTTTAATAAGATCTACAATCATCATTATTGTCAAGTTAAACCATCGTTTGTGTATTATCTTCACAACACACCACATGATTAGTCTCGAGTTACATATGAACTATGTGTACTATATGAACTCGAACTAGATTTTTTTGAATCCACTTTATTTTGATTTAAAATCACCTTACATTTCTAGCTCTAGCTAGATCTTCATAATCTAAACCATGTCTCATATGTATAATGTGTTTATCACATTATGTATGGTGCCCCGCCCCATACGCCTACAAGTATTTAGATGTGAGTTGCAAACACCACACATTACCACAAATTCAAATAAAATGTGAGAATGTTCGATATATAGTATTGTTTAGATTGTTCGATATTTAGTTGTAAGCTGCAAATGCCACACATTACCAGAAATTCAAATAAAATGTGAGATTGTTTGATGTATAATATGGTTTGATTGTTCGGCATTTAGCTGTCAGTTGCAAACACCATGCATTATCACATTATGGTATAACATGTGCACAGCACGTGTATCACCGCTATATTCATGCATGCAATGCTTAAAACACTATGATCTCCTATTCAAATATACAAATTATGATCTTTGTTAGTCTCTTACACCCACACAATCCTCTAACCTTTGTAGCTACCACTAACTTTCTCTCGTGCATGCACACGCCCTCCTCGCCCTCCCCCTCCCTCGGCATTCTATCCACCGGGCGCATTCATTTTTTTCTTTAGGTCATTCTCCCAGGGTCTCCACAACTCCTTTCCGACACACACCGATCGATAAACCTCTCCAGCGATGCCTGCGTACAACATACAAACACACCTTCAATCTCCTCCTTTATGTGTCCTTGCCTCGTGTCTCTCATACGGTCAGACACACGTGTAAACTCTCGCCCCTCTTTTCATCACTCTCTCACAACCGCACACTCCTCCCCCTATCTAGCTAGTAGTTGGGCCTCTCGCACCACCTCCTAGCTCCATTCTCTCTGTCTATCCGTCTCGATGGGCCTTATTAGCCTCTAACAAATGGACATACACCGACCGATCTCTCGCTATACATATAGCTAGCTAGGTCCTTATAACTCGTTTTTACCCACACGTCAATCGATCTACCTCATTAGTTGTGTCTCTCCCTTCCTCCGACAAACAACAATTGATCTACCGATCTAGTTAGGTTTGCTTACCAAACACATGGTTCCCCTTCATCATCCATGGATGCGTCCCGACAGATCTATCACGCACAGGCACACACAGAAACACATCCCCACTCTTATTGATAACATTGCAGTTCCACCCTCAGTTTTTCTAGTAGGCCTCTCCCACCATCTTCGAGAAGCAACTCCATCACCCATCCAGCACTCTACCCCTCTCCCTCCCTCTCCCTCCCTCTATCTCTCCTCTATCTCTCTCCCATCATATTTCCCGTCCTTCAGTTATGTATGGATGTCGACCGATATCCCTCAAGACATAGCTGGGTCACTCCTTCTCAACACATATATGAGTCATTCTACCTCTATAGTTAGGCCTCTGCCTACCCCTCCCACCACCCCCTCCCCCCCCACACACACCGATACATCGAGCGCTCTAGTCATGTCTCCCTGCCACACACAAACTTGACATGTGCCCTCTAACGTTCCGGTAGGCCAGTCGCCCTATATCTTTGACTTGTACACACACACAATTTCGATGGCTCTCTTCATCGATCTCGCACCCACCCACTTGATCCTCTCTTCGACTCTATCGATAGCTATGACCCCTCCCTCTCTTCTCGTGGATTGCCCGACCCTCTATGTATGATATGGATAGGCCTCCATTTCACACACATTGCATGCAAAATTTTGTTTGAGATGTCATCGAGACATATTCCCACAAATAATTCACGAAATCAACCCCCACCCCACCCCCACTCCAAAACAAAAAACACTCACAAACGCGGTTTGTATCTCTCACACACACCCACGTAGGTGGGGAACGTGCACGAAGAGAAGAGGTGCATGCACGGCGCATGTACTCCTGTATCTTTCCCAACCACACCCGCGCGGGTACACGGTGGAGCTCATTTCTGTACGAAAAAGGCAGCCCACGTGGTAATTTGGCACGTGTACTGGTTGTCCACTTGGTGGAGGGAGGATCGTCTACCACGGGTGAACTAACAAATTGCGACTTGACGTGTTATGTTAAAAAAAGAGGCAAACCATGTGGGGCCTACCTTAGAGGCAAGGCTCTATACACTGGAGTACTTTTGATGTGTCCCGTCAACTCGCAGAACGAGGAGAAGCTTGCTTAGTATGCCGTCTCCCCCGCCCACAGGTGCGGTGGCTCGCAGGATGAGGTGAAGCTTGCTTACTACGCCTTACGCCCGCTCCCTCGCCCATGCGCGCGGTGGCTCGCAGGACAAGGAGAAAAATTTACTACTCCCTACGTTTACTCCTCGTCCCTACTACCTTGGTTATAGAGATTATATCATATTGTTTGGAATATATATGTCCTTTAGTAGATTTCAATATGAACTACTAGTACATACTCCAAACACTGATGTATATAGACGTATTTTAGAGTGTAGATTCACTCATTTTGCTCCGTATGTAGCACTCTCCCTCGCCCCTCGACCCTCGCCCACGTGGTGGACGTGCAGCAATTCATTCGGTCTCATATAGCCAGAACGATATATACTGCACTACCATTATTGCTCGACTTCCTGAAGAGGCGAAGAGCCAATCGCAAGGTCAATATTTTGGAGATGCCAAGTGCAAGGTTATAGGAGAACGAGTAGTAGGTGCCGCGTCATTTATAAATAAAGTTTTTTTTCTTCAGTGGCACGTATGCAATATGATAGGTTCATATGGAGAGAAAAGGAGTACATAGTCAGGACGGGCCAGCCTACACAGTTGCTTGCTGGGGTTGCTCTCTTCACACTCTCTCGCACAAAACGACTGTGGCCACATCTCTAACATCCTGGTGGATCACGTCCGCTTGGGGAAGGGGTGGATGCTTAGTGTAGATGCGGTGGCCGTCGCCGACGGCGAAAACCCACTATCGGCACGTCCCGATCAGGGGTCCCCGCCGTTCTCTCTCACAAAGCCGGTGAGGTTGCCTTCGTCCCTTGCTCACTGTCGCGACGTGGGCAGTTGCCACCTCCCGCTGCCCTCCTCAAGGTTGAGCTACGTCCCTCAGGTTCAACTCCCTTTACAGCCGGCTTGCACCACTGCTCCAGCTGCCCACATCACTCCCTGTGGATATTTCTTTACTTCTTTGCCCCGCACATACCTCTACTGGCTTCTACGTACTATATTTGTGATGAGTTTATGTCTGATCAACTAGTCCCAGTAATCTTATTCTAATCATGCTTGTTCAATTTCTTTGCCAGAGGGATGCTCATCTCGATTTTGGTGAAACTGCACAAAATGATCCGATGGTCAAAAGGTTGCAAACTTCATTTATTAGGAAGCTCGAACATTGCCAGCAAATTGAAGCCTGGTCAGGGTTCACAGTTCAAGGGCTAGGAACTGCATGGATCGTTTTTTTCTTTAGGTGCCTCTGTTCCAAAATAAGTGTCAACTTTAGTAGTAGTACAACTTTGTACTAAAGTTTGCACAAAGTTGAGAAACTTATTTTGGAACGGAGGGAGTACATATTTGCTATGATCTGTCAATCATTGAGATGCAATAGCATGCATGTTAGTCTCCTTTGTATTTGATGAAATGTTGCAACAGGCAACCTTGGACGCAAGATACATGTAACAGAAGCAGGAAGCTTCATAGCATTGTACAAATTTATCTCGCTGATAAATTACAGTACGTACTATACTAGTACTTCCTCCGTTCCTAAATATAAGTCTTTGTAGAGATTTCACCATGAACCATATGCGGATGTATATAGATGCATTTTAAGTGTAGATTCATTCATTTTGTTCTGTATGTAGTGGAATCTATACAAAGACTTATATCTACTAGTAATAGCTAGCCCCCACTACTAGGAATTCTCTGTCCTCTCCTTGAGCCACGTCATCAAAATTGATGTAGCCGTTAGATGAAGTAAATCAGTCCATAATAGCCGTCTGATCTTGACGTTGAGAGGCTCCGCACTAAGCCACATGCAAGCATGCAGAAATATTGTGCCACATGCATGTGAGTGGGTTTTAAATCACATCAACATGTCTGCATGCAAGCATGCACCAGTAGCATGCATGTAAGTGAGCTTTTAAGTCCCATTAACATGTCAAAAAGAAAAATATAATCCCATTATGCAGTAGGAGTTCAAGAGTTGGCTGATCTTGTTTTCCTTACATGGGATGATCTAAATGATGATGGGAGTTTATTTAGTTTGGCTACCACATTTGTCATGCGGTTATAGAGTTTTTTTTGTTCTATGAAATCGATAATTTTGCGCAGAGAGATATACCGTTGTTCCGCGCCAACGCGCGGGGACTCATCTAGTAATATTTAGGAACATAGGGAGTACTATGTAAAGAGTTAGGTGTCGCACGGTGATAGTAGTGTGAGGTGGGCCATGTAATCACTGAGCCTGCGTGTTTTCACTGCTCTTGCACGCCTCCGCTGTAAGAATGGAGAAAATTGTAATCTAGTAGTAGTAGTATACCTCCTTTCACCGAAAGCGTGGGACATCCAGCAGTCCTACCACCTCAGTAATAAAGACCAATGAGCCGTCAAATCACATAGACCCAGCAGTAAGTTGGATGGACGAAGCAACCATCACTCTTGCGCCAGTGAGAGGTCGCGTCCGCTCTGCCCGGGCATGAATGCGGCACCAATTCTTTGGAGCGGCGCTGACCGTTTCGGGCGGGAAGCGCGCGCGGGCGATGGAGGGGCTTTGGGTGGGCCAGGCTGGTCAGGAGCGGGCGTGGCAGCTGTCCGCATGTCCCTACCGAACACGCCCGGAAATGAGAGGATGCACCGACTCTAGCGGCTAAAATCGTACACTACACAACATCTCTCTGTAGGAGTAGGTCGATCTGTCGCTCTCTCTAACACACACATGGTGTTAAACACACACACACATGGTGTTAAACACACACACACACACACACACGCACACACACACACGCACCTTGGTCCCGTTGCACCTTCTAACGTGACTTATTACACCTAGACGGAGGGAGTAGTAAGTATACGAGATACAGAGGCACACCGACTTAAGTCAAATACAAGTGGCCAAAATTTGTGTGCATGTTATAATAAGGATTCACTTAAAATAGTACGTGAGCGAACAGAGGGATCAATTGGATAGTGATCCCGAGTAGTAGCGAGATGTGTGAGGTAAGATACACCGCTGGCGCTTTTAATTTTTCTTATTAATTTTTTTGTTTCACCCTCTGACTGGTGGGACCCAACGTACTACGTGGAGAGAGGTAAGGTGACTAAGGCTGCATTATTTCTACACCACTGTGGATAGTCTTACCACCAAAGCCACATGACACGATTATGATTGAAATCCCAATGACTCCCACACACACAAAAAAACACACCATGCTTGTCACACGAATGCAGGAATGTATAAAAGGTTATTTCCCTCTCGTTGAATATAACGGGAGGGTTGTGTAGCTGGTTAGCCTATTCGCTCACTCTCTCGCCCTCTCTCACTGGAGCCTCAGCACTTGTAGTTTCTCTCTTCACACTCGCTCGCCCTCTCCAGATCTAAACAAGACTTCGTTGGCCTCTCTCTCCCCTCACTGCTGCTCAAAGAGCCGGCAGGATCCCTCTGCCGGGAAGGGAAGGAGGCTTAACGATGTCGCCGTCGACGAGGGACTACCGGTGCAGCTGTTCACTTTCCACCCAGCGGCGGTGCGGGAGGGCCTCCGACCCCTTCTTCTTCGCCACCGTCCCGTCGCCCACCGAACCACGCCCCAAGAACCTTAAGGTATAATTTAGTTACTCCACATGCATTGCTCTAGCTGCATGTATACCATGAATCTAGGACGTGGTTCAAAGAGGAAAGGAGTGGGGGAAAGTAGTGGGAAAAGTCGTATATAGCATGAATCTAGGACGTGGTTCAAAGAGGAAATGAAGGGGGAAAGTTGTATAGCATTAATCTAAGACGTGGTTCAAAGAGGAAATGAATGGGGGAAAGTAGTGGGGAAAGTTGTATCGCATAAATCTAGGATGTGGTTCAAAGAGGAAAGGAAGGGGCGAAAGTACTAGTTCAAAAAGGAAAGGAAGGGACAAGGCTGTAGAGTTTGAGCAGGACTAGATTTGCTACGCTCACATAGGGAAAGGCGTCTAAAGATAACAAAACTGGGACCAACACAAATATGCTCCTTGGTTGCTTGTTCTTTGTTGCAACAGACTGTGCATGACCACAGTACATCGGTAGATGCACATGGTGCTGGTGTGTCCACTGTCCCGTGCAACTCATTAGTTGTTGTTAATCTAAGGCCCTGTTTGGTTAAAAACTCCCTAGTCCCTACCTGCTGGGTTCCAGGGACTAAACATGGACTAGAGGTTATTAAATGACATGCTAAAAGACCATGTTACCCCTAGTAATGAACTAATAGAGACAAGGTGCGATGCGTAGCAGGGGCAACTGTTGGAAAAAGTCCCAAAAAGACTCCCTCAGGGTCTTCTTTCTTTAGTCCCAAATGCCCACTTTTAGTCCCTAAAAGTCCCTCCTCTTTGGTTTAGATGGGACTGACACGGAGTTTTTTTAGTCCCTACACCAAAATGTCCCTGTAAACAAACACCCTCTAATAATGCCGCTGGAAAATTGATGCAATGCCACAGTTAAAAGCAAATTACATGTTTAACGAATTTTATTGTTAATATAATCTCTATGTTAATATTAATCAATGCCACCATTTGAGAAATGCTACTGTCTTGCTTTCTTTCCCATTTAGATAAGGTAGATGCTTCTTTTTGTTGGCTTCTGTGTCATCCATCGTTATTGACCACTAATTGTTTCCTTTGCACCTCTGTGTAAACAGGGTTATCTGCTTCACCTCGTTGCCATTGTGACCTTTTGTTGCACTGCACAAAACACTTTTGTTTTAAGAGTGTTTTGTGCAGTTCAACCAAAATGTCACACCGACAACGTTACTTGATTACTTGATCTTAGTGGAACTGCACAAGAGGAGATCTTACTTCCTATCTGTTAAGGCGAATTTGGTTCTGATCTTCTTCTTGTGAGTTGTTTGAATTCCACATCATGAGAGGTCAGTACTAGCCTTCTTTCACATGATTCTGCAGTGTGCATTCATATGTTGTGCTACTTGTATGATAATGTTGCTTGATTTTAGTGAACTGCACAAATGGAGACAAGACTTCCAATCTGTATGTGCACCGTAATATCCCATTGAGGTAAGATAAGGATATTTCACAACTGCTGGCCTGTATTTTGCCACTTTCATCAGAAAATTAAGTTTAGTAATATACTTGTGCTCCCTAATTGACATGCCAAATCTTACATTGAAGGCGAAGCTTGTTTGTTATTGAACCAAGTGATGAAGGGGAAGAACAAGGGGAAGATAAACAAAAATCAACTCCTGGTGCTGTCATGAAAAGGTGGTATTGTCCTCGAGAAGTGCTTCATCTGTGCTGTTTTAAATAATTCCTTTCCCTTTTTTTGAGCAAACAGTGATGCTAGCATTTAGTAGTCCTCTTGTCTTTGCACAACAGGATCATCTTCCTCTGAAGAAGAATATGGAGTACGTGAAGTGACTAGTTCCGATTATGCCAGGATGAAGAAGCCCTGTCTATCTTATCATCAGAAGGAGCAGTTGAAGGATGGTTACATTACTCCCCACAAGACCAAACTAACTTCAGCTCAGAAGGACTAACAAAATCTCCATTTTTTGCTGTGATGCGCGAGTACAATGTTGTTCTAGGATTCTTTCTGGTGAGTTCCATTTTTCTAAAAGTGTGCTCTACATGGACCATGTATGTGCCTGTTGAAACTGTCAATTCATAGTACAGTTTGCTCTATACTAATCACTTTTTTGTATTTGTGCAAACAGGGGTGCTCAGCTTGATTTCAATGGGAATTGCACAAAATGTTCATCAATACATCGAATCATTCATTTCCACCACAAGAAAGGAGGTGCCGATAAGTTCAAGGTGTTGCAACATATAAGGGCGAAATCATACAAGCTACGCGCGAATTTGGTTGATTTTGGTGGAACTGCACAAAAAGAACAGTTGGTTTATTTAGCACGACGTGCCATGTCAATGTCCGAACTGATGGCAAACCCTGCCCATTCCACAATCGTAGGCATTTGATATTTTGGAATGGGACAACCTTGTCAAATTTTCCTCATTGATTTTAGCAAGACATGCGTTTGATATTTTCGAATGGGACGCCCTTGCTGTCAGCAGCGTCGATCAATTTTATCTTTATTCTTTAATTGTGAAGTAAATATTGCCTCTGACATGTGAGTCGCTGAGATGCATAATCATCAATTGTTTTGAATATTCTCTATGAATTGCCAGGCCTATGTGTTTTATTGCAATGTATAGAAACGCTAAAAACCTGCTCAAACTCTTTGCACTCCTTCTATTCCTTTTTACTTCACACATTGTGAAAGTGCATACTTTTTTGTATAAGATTGGTCAAAAGTAGAGATACTTTGACTGCAGACAAAACTTGTATGCGGACTAGAAAGGACCGAAGGGAGTACATGTGAAACTGCTGCAAACGTGGTGATCACCCTGGGAATAATGCTAGTACATATTGTTTTGCATGTTCATCCAATGCTAGTGATACAGGAATTCGAACTAATCGAAATAAATTCATTCATACACGGTCGGATTTCATATAAACATGCCAGATTTCATTACATTTCATACATTCTTCAACTAAAAAGGGGTGCGCTGGAGGTATAATTAATTAACCGAAGCTACCCACCCATGTCCCGCTGAGCCGAACAGAAGCTTCAGTGACTTAACTGCAAGTGCAGTTGCATAACTAACATGTGGCCTGTTGGGCCCACGTGTCAGTTAGCCAACTGCACCAGCAGTTAAGTAGAAGCAGTGTTACTCTCCAGCAGAACTCCCCGACTCCACATCGCCGCCAAGAAGCTAACCAGCCGTCAATGGTCAACCCGCCTAGCTTGGCTTCAACAGGAGGGTAGTAGCGGTGGCCTTACTTGGACCCGAGCAGCGGCGACCTACCGTGTTCTACTCTTCCTCGTTTTCTGTGTGGCGCGGCCTCGTTGGCAGCGGGGCGGGGCCTCGGCGGAGCCGACGATGTCCTCTGTCTCGTTGCCGGCGGGCGGCGCCTCAGCGGAGCGGTGGAAATCCTCCCCCACGTTGCCGGTAGGGTGGGGTCTCGGCTGAGCCGGTGATGTCCTCTGCCTCGTTGTTGGCGGGGCGGAGCCGGCGGTGTCCTCTGCCTCGTTGTTGGCGCCACAGGGCCTCAGCGGAGCAGGGCCTCATCGACGCCAGCGGAGTGGGGACTTGTCGGAGCCGGCATTGTCCTCTGCCTCGTCCTCGGTCTCGCCAAACAACGCCTCACCCGCTTCATCGCCCTCTTTGCTAGCCTCTTTGTAGGCGGCCGTAGCCTCCGCCACCCGCATGCACTCCCGCCAGCGCTCGAGGCGGCCCCTGCGGGCAGAGCTGTACGAGTCGAGCAGCGCCTCCTGCTCCGCCTGCTCCGCGGTGATCTGCTCCTCCGCCTGCAGATGCTCCTGGAGGAGATGGTGGTTGTAGGCGGCGTCGGCCTGCGCCTCCCGGAACTGCTCCTGACGCATCTGCCTCACACTGTCCATATATTGGGCACGGGCCTCGCCGATGGTCATGGTGCAATGCACCAGCGAGGATGGCGCAGAGGAGGGGTTTGGCGCCGGATCATCGACTACCATGTTCTCCATTGGGACGTCATCGTCCTCCGGCTGCCTGCCGGCCAGCCGGTCGGCAGCAATGGCAGCCATCTCCTTGTGGTCCGTCGTCCGCCCGTCCCGAAGAGCGCTGGAGCGCGAGGAAGCCATGGTGGGCAGTAGTGGTGTGGACAGGAGAAAGGGAACGGATGCGGATGACTACGGCTATGGCCGGCGCAGCAGTTTAAATAGCAATGGTGGGTAGGCGGAGGGACGGACATGTGGCACCGGAGTAGCGGCCTCGGCAACCGCGTATCATTAATGTGGGCGGCAGATGGACGGACGGACGGCACTTGTGTCATTTGAAGGCGGAGCAATCGCCTGCACCGGGAAGCGGGGCGGGTGGCGCTGACTGTTTCGGGCGGAAAGCGCACGCGGGCGAGGAGATGACTTTACTTCGAGAGGATGACAATGGGGACCCACCAGGTCCATAGCCTCACGTACGCAAGTGCCTCCTTATTATAAAAACTCGTACTCCCTCCGTCTAGGTGAATAAGTCGTATTAGAAGGTGCATCACGACCTAGGTGCAAGCAGATTGGTGGAAAAGAAGAATATTTCTCGCTTCTAAACACAACATTTAATCACAGCAGTTAAGAGGATGCCTTATTAGCTACCCATGCAGGCCATCGTAATTCATAGCATGCAAAGCACTTTTATTTCTTGCCTAATAACCGCATGGACGTGCTGCATGCATTGGTCCTTGCCCGAGCAAAAAAAAGGAGGAAGGGGTTTCCACGGGAGACAACGAGGCAGAGGTGGAAGCGCTCGCTGGAGTTATTTATTTTGCTTCCCCCTGGTTTCCTTACACCACGGTCCCACACCATTGTCAACCTATGTAGTACTAGTCAATGAATGAGAGAATTGCACAAGAAGCGGCCGACATCTAGGACCAAGCAGCTCAAGCAGTATTTGTGTTTTTGAGGTGTGAGCACTGCAGTGTTTTTTGATGTTTAGCCCAGATATTAATTTTTCTCCTCTGAACAACAACGAAAACATCACTGCAGGTATTAACTGGGCGGGCTGTGGCCCGTCTAGCCCAGGCCAGATATCCAGCCCAGATATTAATTTTTTCAACAGAAAATGGCTAGCCCAGCTATACTTTTTTTAGGAATACCCAGGCAAGGTTAAGTTGTTATTCTCCGCCCCGGTGGGCTGCAAATCTTTCCTAGGAGGGATGCATTAGGCTTAACAAGAAAATAGGCTTTAAGAAATAATAAACGGGATGTAATTATAAAAACTGGGCAGTAACTATAAAAAATGCACCAAACACGTGATTACTTTATAAAATATTATTTTTGGATATTGAAAATTTTAATTTCATTAATTGTTGTGAGCGCAATGTTTCGTTGGATTTTTATGTAAATTATATTGAAACTGTATTTAATCTGACTAGAAATTTCGGGATAAAAATATTTCGGATCCCATCAATATGAGGGAAATTTTATTGAATTCTGTTTTGAACGGTTGGTTGAAATGGGTTGTACTTTTAACAAACTGTAAATGGGCTGTAGTAAATTCCATTAGAATTCAAAAATGGGCTACACATTCTTACAAATCTCAAATGGGCTATAAGTTCTCTGCCACACACTTCTGGCCTTACTAAGTTGTCGCGTCCTCATCTTCTCAAAAAAAAGTTGACGCGTCCCCTAAAAAACAGAGTTGACGCATATGCAAGGCTTTGTCAACTTATAGTCAACACACGGTTCTAGCAGCAGTGGCCATTGGATGTCCATCCAACAGATGCCGTGCTTCTTCTTCAATCTCGGATATTCTAGCTTCACCCGCCCAAAAAATGATTCCTCCCCCTGACATCTGGGGCGCACCGTTTCAGAAGCTGGCCTGTGGGCCTACTAAGTTGACGTACCAAGGGCTTTGTCAACTTAGTCAATATAAACGATTCTAGCTGCAGTGACCGTACGATGTCCATCCAACGGCCGTAGTGCTTCTTCAACCTCTGGTCTTCTTGCTCCAGCCGCCCAAAGCAGCGCCGGTCGTGCCGCCTACTCCTGCCTCCCGTGGCCGGCTGTGCTGTCGTGGAGGCCTCACCGCCCCTACTATTCCCACCACTGGCCAGGCCCTGCGGCGGCGACAGCCTCACACCGCAGCCGAATGACTGAACCCTCATACTCCTCTCCGCGTGGGCATCCACTGCTGCCTCTTCACCGGCTCCGCGTCGTCCCCTTCCTAGGCCTCGCCGTCGTCCACTGCCCTGGTGCTCTCGGTGCGGCGTGGTCAATGTGGAAGGAACGACTTCCATCGGACGTGGACTGTACATGGAGAGGCTGACAGCTGGGTCCACGGCGGCAGCAAGGAAGTGCCTCCTTATTACGCGGAAAATAATGATTCCTCCACCTGACAGCAGGGACCCACTGGACGGGCCACCAGTATTTTGCGAAAAAAATCGTTTCCCCCTGACTGCTGGGACCCACCGGACGGCCACCGTATTTCTCGAAAAAAACATTCCCCCCGCTGTCAGCTCAGGCCCACCGAAAGTGCCTCCTTATTACGCACAAAAAATGAATACTCCCCCGGCTAGCTGGGACCCACCTTGCTGGGAGGCTGACTTGTGGGCCTACTAAGTTGACGGGGGCGAAGGGCTTTGTCAACTTAGTCAATATGAACGATTCTAGCTCTAGTGACCGTACGATGTCCATCCAACGGCCATAGTGCTTCTTCAACCTCTGGTCTTCTTGCTCCAGCCGCCCAAAGCAGCGCCGGTCGTGCTGCATGCTCCTGCCTCCCGTGGCCGGCTGTGCTGCCGCAGAGGCCTCACCGCCCCCTACTATTCCCACCGCTCGCCAAGCCCTCCGGCGACGGCAGCCTCACACCGCAGCCGAACCAGTGAACCCTGGTAGTCCTCTCCGCCCGAGCTTCCACTGCCGCGTCGTCCCCTTCCTAGGCCTCGCCGTCGTCCACCACCGTGGTGCTCTCCGCGCGGCGTGGTCAACGTGGTCAAGGAACGACTTCCATCGGAAGAGTATTGTACGTGGAGAGGCTGACAGCTGGGTCCATGACCACAGCACATTTTTTGTGATTTGCCAAGTAAGTCGCTTTGTCAGGCCTGTTGGGCTGCAAATCTTTCAAGACAAGGAGAGCTTTCATTCGGCTGGCCGAGAAAATGGCCCATCAGTAATGAGAAATGGGATGTACATTTTTAAAACACATCAAACCGGCAATTAGTTTCAAATATCTTTTTTTATTTCAAGATTTTAAATTACATTAATTTTTATGCGTGGAGAATTTGTTGGATTTTATATTGATATACATTTATTTTTAAAATTAGTTTGAATGTGAGTCGAAATTTCAGGATTAAAAACAGTTCGGACCGCACCGAAATATGCAAAATTTCGTATAATTTTTTAACTGTTGCCACAATATGGGCTGTAATGCTAACAAAAAGAATATGGGCTCCAAAAAAAAACCTTAAGAATTAGCAAATGGGCTGTAAATTATTAGAAATAATGGCAAATGGGCTGTATGCTATTTTCCACAGATTTGAGGCTTTCCTAAAAAAAGGTTGATGCACAAACACTGACAGTTGGATGTCCATCCAACGGCCGTCGTGCTTCTTCAATCTCTGCTCTTCCTACTCCAGCCGCTCAAACAAGCGCCGGCGGGACTGCCTGCTCCCTCCTCCTCGCGGCCGACTGTGCTGCCGTGCAGGCCTCACCACCCGACCGTACTCCCATCGCTGGCCTAGCCATCCCTCTACTCACCCACACCTGCTGTTATTCTCCAGCGACGGTAGATGAACTAGTAAACCCTCGTACAATCGTACTCCCCTCTGCGTGGGAAACAACTGTCTAGTCTTCCCTGCCTCCATGTCGTCCCCTTCCTAGGCCTCGCCGTCGTCCACCGCCCTGGTGCTCTCGGTGCGGTGTGGTCAACGTGGTCAAGGAACGACTTCGATCGGACGTGGACTGCACGTGGAGAGGCTGACAGCTGGGTCCATGGCCACAGCAAGGAAGTGTCTCCTTATTACGCGGAAAATAATGATTCCTCCACCTGATAGCTGGGACCCACCGGACGGGCCACTGTATTTCGCAAAAAAAACGTTTCCCCTGACTGCTGGGACCCACCAGCAATATCTTCACACGCAAGGAAGTGCATCCGGGAAAAAAACGATTCGCCCCCTGACTGCTGGGACCCACTAGCTACATCTTCGCAGGCAAGGAAGTGCCTGACAGTCGGGACCTACCTGGTCGAAGCGTACGTAGCGTTGTCATTCTGGTCGTGAACGTGTACATACATACTTGTCGAAGTAGAGGCGCGCACGTGTCATAGTAGAGGCGTGCACGTGTCGTAGTAGAGGCGCCCACGTAGCATGTACACGTACGTACAGCGGCCAGGGTGCAAGAAAGAAAATACGGCCACGTATGTGTACATACGGGCGGGGTCTCAAACGCCTACTCGCGCATACGTACGGCGAGGGCTCGTGTTCATGGCTGGGTCGGAACGGAGAAACAGCGTCGTCGTCGTGTTCATGGGGAGGCAACGGAATGCGTCGTGTTCATGGGGAGGCAACGGAATGCATCGTGTTCATGGGGAGGCAACGGAATGCGTCGTGTTCATCGGGAGGCAACGGAACGCGTGGGAGCCAACCCGCTGGGTCGGAACGGAATGCATGGTTGTGTTCATCGGGAGGGCTTGGACAAAACAGGCGATGGAAACGAGGCCTGGCGTACCGCACAACGGAGGAAATGGACCTCCTACGTTCGGAACGGGGTCCTGTTGATTGGGAGGGGTCTGGCATACCGCAAAACGGAGGAAACGGACCTCCTACTGTCGAAACGGGGGTCCTGTTGATCGGGAGGGGTGTGGCATACCGCAAAACGGAGGAAACAGACTTGTGTTGAAGCGCTACGGTCGAAACGGGGATCCTATTCATCAGGAGGGTTGTGGCGTACCGCAAAACGGGACTCCACGGGATACTGTTCATCTCCACCGTCGACCCCCTCCAGCCTCCACGAGCTACTGTTCATCCACCGTCGACCTCCTCCAGCCTCCACCTGCGACTGTTCATCCACGGGCTCCTGTTCATCCAGCCTCCACCGTGCGCTACTCCACCGGCTACTGTTCAACCAGCCCTCTCCACAGGCTCCTGTTCAACCACCCCTCCACGGGCTACTGTTCATCCTGCCCTCCATCGTCTATTGTTCATCCTGCCCTCCACGGGGTGGTCCTGTTCATCCAGCCCTCCACGAGGTCCTGTTCATCCAGCCCCAACCGGGTCGATCGATCGGGGTCCTGTTCATCCAGAGGCAACACCACGGGGTCCTGCTCATCCACCCCCACCGGGAACTGTTCATCCAACCCCCCCCCCCCCGCAATGCTCACTGTTCATACAGAGGCAGCATCGATCGGCTTCAGTTAGCAGCAGTAGGGAAGGAATCGCTCGATCGAGTTCAGTTAACAGCCATCGATCGATCGCTCGGGTTCAGTAACGCGTAGCCTGCAGTGCAATCGCTCGGGTTCAGTTAGAGCCCAACACCTTGCTCGGGTTCAGTTAGAGCCAACGCCTCGGCTTCAGTTAGCAGCAGTAGCGAAGGAATCGCTCGATCGGGTTCAGTCAACAGCCATCGATCGATCGCTCAGGTTCAGTAACGCGTAGCCTGCAGTGCAATCGCTCGGGTTCAGTTAGAGCCCAACGCCTCGCTCGGGTTCAGTTAGAGCCAACGCCTCACACACATGCGCGTACGTGTACGAGAGAAATGCGCATCGCTCGGCCCCCGACCTCCCACCGTAACCGGGAACTCCCCAAAATTTTCCTCCCCCTCGCTTCTACCACGGTTTTTTCCGTCATGGATGGCCCAAAGAATTTCATGCAGCAGCGTCTCTGGCCCGTCCAGGACGAAAAGCCCATTTTCTGTCATGATTTTTTGTCATAGAAGTAGGAGCCCACCACATCTATGATGATACCGGGTTTTGTCACAATTATCGTCATAGAAGTGTCACATGTATGATAGAAAAAAATTTCGTTCAGCCCAAAATGTCACGGATGTGTCTTTTTTTGTAGTGTAAGGATCGAAGATGATCCAAGTAGAACACTTTAAGTGGATCCATATCAATAGATTTTTAGCAAGCAAAGATGCAAGCAAATAGAAGGCACATAGAAACACAAACAAAGATACATACGGGAAGAAGGCAAAGAAAAGGTAAAGGTTTTTGAAAATTGTTTTAGAAGTGGGGGAGAGGAAAACGAGAGGCAAATCACAAATAATGTAATGCGAGGGATAAGAGTTTGTGATGAGAACTTGGTATGTCTTAACTTGTGGTAGATCTCCCTGGCAACGGTGCCAGAAATGGCTAGTTGCTGGGAGATCAAATCTTGACTTGACTTGGTGTAAGCCTCCCCGGCAACGGCGCCAGAAATCCTTCTTGATACCTCTTGAGCACTGCGTTGGTTTTCCCTTGAAGAGGAAAGGGTGATGCAGCAAAGTAGCGTAAGTATTTCCCTCAGTTCTTGAGAGCCAAGGTATCAATCCAGTAGGAGACTACACGCAAGTCCCTCGTGCCTACACAAACAAATAAGAACCTCGCAACCAATGCGATAAAGGGGTTGTCAATCCCTTCACGGTCACTTATGAGAGTGAGATCTGATAGAGATAATAATAATAAGATAAATATTTTTGGTATTTTTATGATATAGATAAAAATAAAGATTGCAAAATAAAAGGCGATAGAAATAACTTGTTGACGGGATATTAATATAATAGAGAATAGACCCGGGGGCCATAGGTTTCACTAGTGGCTTCTCTCAAGATAGCATAAGTATTACGGTGGGTGAACAAATTACTGTCGAGCAATTGATAGAATAGTGAATAATTATGAGAATATCTAGGCATGATCCTGTATATAGGCATCACGTCTGCGACAAGTAGACCAAAACGATTCTGCATCTACTACTATTACTCCACACATCGACCGCTATCCAGCATGCATCTAGAGTATTAAGTTCATAAGAATAGAGTAACACATTAGGCAAGATGACATGATGTAGAGGGATAAACTCAAGAAATATGATATAAACCCCATCTTTTTATCCTCGATGGCAACAATACAATACGTGCCTTGCTGCCCCTGCTGTCACTGGGAAAGGACACCGCAAGATTGAACCCAAAGCTAAGCACTTCTCCCATTGCAAGAAAGATCAATCTAGTAGGCCAAACCAAACTAATAATTCAAAGACACTTGCAAAGATAACCAATCATACATAAAAGATTTTAGAGAAGAATCGAATATCGTTCATAGATAAACTTGAACATAAACCCACAATTCATCAGATCTCGACAAACACACCGCAAAAAGAGTTACATCGAATAGATCTCCAAGAAGATCAAGGAGAACTTTGTATTGAGATCCAAAGAGAGAGAAGAAGCCAGCTGGCTAAAAACTATGGACCCGAAGGTCTGAGGTGAACTACTCACACATCATCGGAGAGGCTATGGTGTTGATGTAGAAGCCCTCCGTGATCGATGCTCCCTCCGACCGAGCTCCAAAAAAGGCCCCGGGATGGGATCTCTTGGGTATAGAAGGTTGCGGGGGTGGAAATATGGTTTCATGGTGCTCTTGGATGTTTTCGGGGTATGTGGACATAGATAGGAGGAAGAAGTAGGTCGGTGGAGCCACGAGGGGCCCACGAGAGTGGAGGGCACGCCCAGGGGGGTAGGCGCGCCCCTAGCCTCGTGGCCTCCTCATCGGTTGCTTGACATCCACTCCAAGTCCCCTGGATCACGTTTGTTCCAAAAATAAATCTCCCGAAGGTTTTATTCTGTTTGGATTCCGTTTGATATTCCTTTTCTGCGAAACACTGAAATAGGCAAAAAACAGCAATTTGCACTAGGCCTTGGGTTAGTAGGTTACTCCCAAAAACAATATAAAAGTGTATAAATAAGCCCATTAACATCCAAAACAGATAATATAATAGCATGGAACAATCAAAAATTATAGATACGTTGGAGACGTATCACCCTGCAAAAACAAGTTAGACGTCCTCTACTTTGTTGTTGCAAGTTTTACGTGGCTGCTACGGGCTTAGCAAGAACTGTTCTTACCTACGGCATAAAAACCACAACGTGGTATAGTGATTGCTTTTTGATCTTCAGAAAGAACCCTGTTCATTGAATCTGATTCAACTAAAGTTGGAGAAACAGACAGCCGCCAGCCACCTATGTGCAAAGCACGTCGATAGAACCAGTCTCATGAACATGGTCATGTAATGTCGGTCCGGGTCGCTTCATCCAACAATATTGCCGAAACAAGAAACAACTAGTGACGGCAAGCAATATGTATATACCCACGCCCACAACACCGTGCATATAACATCTATGCATAGACCTGGCTCGGATGCCACTATTGGGGAACACAGTATTTCAAAAAAATTGGTACGATCACGCAAGATCTATCTAGAAGATGCATAGCAACAAGCGTGGAGAGTGTGTATACCTACCCTTGTAGACCAAAAGCGGAAGCGTTTAGTAACGCGGTTGATGTAGTCGAACGTCCTCATCATCCAACCGATCAAGTACCGAAAGCATGGCACCTCCGCGATCTGCACACGTTCAGCTCGGTGATGTCCCTCGAACTCTAGATCCAACTGAGGCCGAGGGAGAGTTTCGTCAGCACGACGGCGTGGTGACGGTGATGAAGAAGTTACTGATGCAGGGCTTCGCCTAAGCACTACGACAATATGACCGAGGTGGAAATCTATGGAGGGGGGCACCGCACACGACTAAGAAATCAACTTGTGTGTCTATGGGGTGCCCCCTCCCCCGTATATAAAGGAGGGGAGGAGGAGCAGGGCCGGCCTCAAGGGGCGCGCCCAAAGGGGGGATTCCTACTCCTATTAGGAATAGGATTCCCCCTTTCCTAGTCCATGTAGGAGAAGAAGGAAGAAGAGGAGAGGGAGAAGGAAAGAGGGGAGCGCCGCCCCCTCCCTAGTCCAATTCGGACCAGCCCATGAGGGGCGCGCGGCCACCCCTTGAGGCCCTTCTCTCCTTTCCTGTATGGCCCATTAAGGCCCACTACTTCCTCCGGCGAATTCGCGTAACTGTCCGGTACTACGAAATATTCCTGAATCAATCGTAACCTTTCTGATGTCCGAATATAGCCTTCCAATATATCGATCTTTACGTCTCGACTACTTCGATACTCCTCGTCATGTCCGTGATCTCATCCGGGACTCCAAAAAACCTTCGGTACATCAAATCACATAACTCATAATACAAATCGTCATCGAACGTTAAGCGTGCGGACCCTACGGGTTCGAGAACTATGTAGACATGACCGAGACACATCTCCGGTCAATAACCAATAGCGGAACCTGGATGCTCATATTGGCTCCTACATATTCTACGAAGATCTTTATCGGTCAAACCGCATAACAACATACATTGTTCCCTTTGTCATTGGTATGTTACTTGCCCGAGATTCGATCATCGGTATCCTCATAACTAGTTTAATCTCGTTACCAGCAAGTCTCTTTACTTGTTCCCTAATGCATCATCCCGCAACTAACTCATTAGTCACATTGCTTGCAAGGCATATAGTGATGTGCATTACTGAGAGGGCCCAGAGATACCTCTCCGACAATTGGAGTGACAAATCCTAATCTCGGTCTATGCCAACTCAACAAACACCATCGGGGACACCTATTGTAACACCCTCGATGCGACTATAGCTCCCACGTGTTGAGGCACGACTTAGAGACATAATCGCATTGAAGGCATATGTCGCAAGTTAGGCAATCTTCACAACATCCCATGTAATATAAATAATAAAGGGGAGATAACATAGTTGGCTTACACTCGCCACGTCAATCAAGTACAAAAATAACATTACATCATCCAAACACTCATGGCCCGACTACGGCACCAAAATGAAAGAGAACCCAACATGCGACACGGTCCCAATCACCCCCAACTGGGCACCACTACTGATCATCGGGAAAGGAAACATAGTAACGTTGAGAGTCTTCGTCGAACTCCCACTTGAGCTCGAGCGCGTCTCCTGGAGCGGAATCATCAGGCCCTGCATCTGGTGTAATAGTAATCTGTGAGCCACAGGGACTCAGCAATCTCGCACCCTCGCGATCAAGACTATTTAAGCTTATAGGTATGGCAAGGTAAAAATATGTGGAGCTGCAGCAAGCGACTAGCAAGTATGGTGGCTAACTTATTCGCAAAAGAGAGTGAGAAGAGGAGGCAAAGCGCGAGCGAGAAACTAGAGAACCACCTGCGCAAACATTACTCCAACACCGTGTCCACTTCCCGGACTCCACCGAGAAGAGGCCGTCACGGTAACACACTCAGTTGATTCATTTTAATTAACTTAAGGTTCAAGTTATCTACAACCGGACATTAACAAATTCCCATCTGCCCATAACCGCGGGCACGGCTTTTGAAAGTTCAAATCCCTGCAGGGGAGTCCCAACTTAGCCCATGACAAGCTCTCACGGTCAACGAAGGAATAGACCTCCTCCCAAGATGTTCCGACCAGACTCGGTATCTCGGTAATTCAAGACACTTCGACAGGTTAAAACAAGACCAGCAACACCGCCCGAATGTGCCGACAAATCCCGATAGGAGCTGCACATATCTCTTTCTCAGGGCACACTCAGATAGGTCAAGCTATGAGTAAAACCAACCCTCGAGTTTCCCTGAGGTGGCCCCACAGGCTACCCGGTTCGGACCAACACTCAGAGGGAGCACTGGCCCGGGGGGGTTAAAATAAAGATGACCCTTGAGTCTGCAGAACCCAAGGGAAAGAAAAGGCTAGGTGGCAAATGGTAAAACCAAGGTTGGGCATTGTTAGAAAAGCTTTAATCAAGGCGAACTATCAAGGGGTTCCCATTATAACCCAACCGCGTAAGGAACGCAAAATCCGGGAACATAACACCGATTTGACGGAAACTAGGGCGGCAAGAGTGGAACAAAACACTAGGAGAGAGGCCGAGCCTTCCACCCTTTACCAAGTATATAGATGCATTAAGATAACATAGCAATATAATGATATCCCAACAAGTAAATAAATGTTCCAACAAGGAACGACCTCCAATCTTCACCTGCAACTAGCAACACTATAAGAGGGGTTGAGCAAAGCGGTAACATAGCCAATCAACAGTTTGCTAGGACATGGTGGGTTAGAGGTTTGACATGGCAATTTGGGAGGCTTGAAATCAAATGGTAGGCATCGTAGCAATGGCATAGCAAAAGAGCGAGCAAACTAGCATAGCAAAGATAGTAGTGATTTCGAGGGTATGATCATCTTGCCTGCACAGTTGTCAGAGTTGACTGGATCCTCGAAAGCAAACTCAACGGGCTCCTCATTAGCAAACTCATCTCCCGGCTCTACCCAAACAAGACAAACAAGCAACAAGGACACAATCAACCACGTGCAAGGATCAAGCGATATGATGCAATGATGATATGCTATGCGGGATGCGATGCGGGATGCAAAATGCAAGATATGACAAGAAATGCATGAAACTGGCCTCAACTTGGAAAACCAAGTGTGCCACTGGAAAGATGAGATGAAATCGCTTGAAAACAATATAAAGAACGCCGGAATCGGAGTTACGGTTTGGAAATGGCAAGCGATTCAAAAATGGCACCGGTCTGCGATTTACAGCAAGTAGGCATCTAAATGCAATGAAATGAACATGCTACAGCACCCAAACATGACAACAAAATACATGGCAGGGATTCATACAAGTAACAAAAGTCTAGCACTGAGCTACGGCCAATTCATCCATTAACAGGTTCAAACAAGCATGGCAAAAATGCATATGACAAACAGATCTCAGACTTAGTGAAATTAACACTTGTCTGGAATTTTAGATCAGGTAGCCCTCTTCGGAGCAACAAAACTACATGCTAGAGGACCTGAACATTACAAAGTAAAGCATGGCATGGAGCTACTCAAATAGCTTAACAAAAGTGCCTTAGTGACCTTGAGCCAAAAGGGATCAGAAAATACAATTGCAAGCATGTGAACATAGCAAAAACATAATCAGTTTTCAGACTTAGTGAAAAACTGACACATGCTGAAATATAACTCGAGTAGGCATGTTTACGACCTCGATGCACTCACTACAGTGCAAGTCATGGCAAGACAAGCACACACCCATAAAGAAGGCACAAAATGCAAGCTATACATGGAAAGAACAATAGCATAGCATGCACGGATCAACTACAACATCATCGGCAAAATTGCAAACAAGTTGACAATCTGCCCAGATTCACAAAGTAGCAAAAGTAGAGCTCGATTAACTCAAGCTAGGGTGCTCCATAATTGCAAACAAAGACATGTATGGATAGAGCACTACAAGTTTAACAAAACATCCTTACTAATCATCCTCAAAAGAGGCATGGATCACTCGGAAACAACATGAACATATGGCATCATGAGATAAACAGATCAAGGACTAGGTGGAATTACTAAGTCCCTGAAAACAGAATTAGCAGGTGCACCACTTTGCAAGCTTGTACTAGTCACCACACACATCACAAAAATACATGGGTTGCACCTCTGGAAAGATGACAAAACCCTTAAAAAAACATATGTAGAGCACATGGGCATATCATGCACACATTAATCATGGCAAAAATGACAAAAAGCTAAATGCAGTAACAGATCTGACAATTATCTCAAGTAGCCCTCTTCTAACAGCATTTCGGGCATCAAGATGAACTCAAATGAAAATGATGCAATGGAATGAAATGATGTACTCTCTGAGATGAACATTTTGATATGCTATATGCATAAATCGGAGCTACGGATGCAAAGTTACGGCAGGTCAAAGTATGCAACATGGGCTAGGGTTTCTGAGGGAAAAGTCAACCGAGATGAAAATATCCCAGATCTGGATCGCACGCGGATCGAGGATCACTGTAGATGCACTGTTCACCGGCGGGGCTGGAGCTCGCCGGAGTGGCCAGGGGAGCAAGGGGCCGGCCGGATCTTCGCCGGATCCGGGCCGGGCGGCGGCGGGCGGCGCGGTCGAGGCCGGTGCGACGGCCGGAGGCGGCGGGGCCGGCGAGGAGCTGTGGCGGGGCGGCGATGGCGGCTCGGCGGCCGGAGCGCCGGAGGCGAGGAAGGTGGCGGCGCGGCGCGGGAGACGAGACCCGGGCGGCGGCGGCGCTCACCGGGCCGCGGGGGCCGGATGCGGGCTCCCGGGCCGCGGTGGGAGTGGCGGCGGCGGGCGAAGACGTGGAAGGAGGCGGTTGGCTGGCGGCGGTGTGTCCGCCCCGGGCAGACAATGTCCGGCGGCGCGCGGTGGAAAATTAGGGTTTCAGAGAGGGAGAGATCCGGATTTTCGGGGGGGGGGTCTTTAAATAGGCATAGAGGGAGCTAGGAGAGTCCAAATGAGGTGCGGTTTTCGGCCACACGGTCGTGATCGAACGCTCTAGATGATGGATCAGAGTTAGATGGGTTTTGGGACAAATTGGAGGGATGTTGGGCTGCAACACACGAGGCCTTTTCGGTCCCTTAGTTGACCGTTGGAGTATCAAACGAAGTCCAAACGATATGAAACTTGACAGGCGGTCTACCGGTAGTAAACCAAGGCCGCTTGGCAAGTCTCGGTCCAATCCGGAAATGTTTAAACCCCACACACGAAAGAAAGCTAGAAATGACCACCGGAGGAGAACGAAACGCCGGAATGCAAAACGGACAACGGGGAAAATGCTCGAATGCATGAGACGAACACGTATGCAAATACAATGCACATGATGACATGATATGAGATGCATGAAAAAGATAACAACACACGGAGACAAAGGCCCGAACCCGAGAAAATAAATATAACTTAACGCCGGAAACGGCAAG
Organism: Triticum urartu; assembly: GCF_056163025.1. Lineage (NCBI taxonomy): Eukaryota > Viridiplantae > Streptophyta > Magnoliopsida > Poales > Poaceae > Triticum > Triticum urartu. Next base: position 369,349,765 of record NC_141873.1, read on the forward strand.
AGTTGGAGTACAAATTGGGAAAGTTACATCCGGGGTGTTACACCTGTAGAGCATCTTTATAATCACCCAGTTACGTTGTGGCGTTTGATAGCACACAAGGTGTTCCTCCGATATTAGGGAGTTGCATAATCTCATAGTCAGAGGAACATGTATAAGTCATGATGAAAGCAATAGCAATAAAACTGAACGATCATTTATGCTAAGGTAACGGATGGATCATGTCCATCACATCATTCTCTAGTGATGTGACCCCGTTCATCAAATGACAACACATGTCTATGGTCAGGAAACTTAACCATCTTTGATTAACGAGCTAGTCAAGTAGAGGCATACTAGGGACACTCTATTTTGTCTATGTATTCACACATGTTCTAAGTTTCCGGTTAATACAATTCTAGCATGAATAATAAACATTTATCATGATATAAGGAAATATAAATAACAACTTCATTATTGCCTCTAGGGCATATTTCCTTCACTAAGTGATCACGTGATCCAAATCAACTAAACCATGTCTGATCATCACGTGAGATGGAGTAGCTTTCAATGGTGAACATCACTATGTTGATGATATCTATATGATTCATGCTCGACCTTTCGGCCTCAGTGTTCCGAGGCCATATCTGCATATGCTAGGCTCGTCAAGTTTAACCCAAGTATTCTGCGTGTGCAAAACTGGCTTGCACCCGTTGTATGTGAACATAGAGCTTATCACACCTGATCATCACGTGGTGTCTCGGCACGACAAACTGTAGCAATGGTGCATACTCAGGGAGAACACTTATACATTGAAATTTAGTGACAGATCGTCTTATAATGCTACCGCCGTACTATGAAAAATAAGATGCATACAAGATAAACATCACATGCAATCAAAATATGTGACATGATATGGCCATCATCATCTTGTACCTTTGATCTTCATCTCCAAAGTACCATCATGATCTCCATGTTACCGGCATCACACCATGATCTCCACCATCTTGATCTTTATCAACATGTCGTCACATGGTCGTCTCACCAACTATTGCTTTTGCAACTATTACTATCGCATAGCGATAAAGTAAAGCAATTATACGTCGCTTGCACCTTACGCAATAAAGAGACAACCATAAGGCTCCTGCCAGTTGTCGATAACTTTAACAAAACATGATCATCTCATACAACAATTTATATCTCATCACGTCTTGACCATATCACATCACAACATGCCCTGCAAAAACAAGTTATACGTCCTCTACTTTGTTGTTGCAAGTTTTACGTGGCTGCTATATGGGCTTCTAATAAGAACCATTCTTACCTAGGCATCAAAACCACAACGATTTTTTGTCAAGTGTGTTGTTTTAACCTTCAACAAGGACCGGGCGTAGTCAAACTCAATTCAACTAAAGTTGGAGAAACAGACACCCGCCAGCCACCTGTGTGCAAAGCACGTCGGTAGAACTAGTCTCATGAATGTGGTCATGTAATGTCGGTTCGGGCTGCTTCATCCAACAATACCGCCGAATCAAAGTAAGATGTTGCTGGTAAGCAGTATGACTATTATCGCCCACAACTCTTTGTGTTCTACTCATGTATATAACATCCACGCATAGACCTGCTCTGATGCCACTGTTGGGGAATGTAGCATTTCAAAAAAAATCCTACGATCACGCTAGATCTATCTAGGAGATGCATAGCAACCAGCGGGGATTGTGTGTCCACGTACCCTCGTAGACTAAAAGTGGAAGCGCTTAGTAACGCGGTTGATGTAGTTGAACGTCTTCGCGATCCAACCGATCTAAGTACCGAGCACACGGCACCTCCGCGATCTGCACACGTTTAGCTCGGTGAGACCGAGGGAGAGTTTCGTCATCACGATGGCATGGTGACGGTGATGATGATGTTACCGACGAGGGCTTCGCCTAAGCACTACGACGATATGACCGAGGTGTTAACTGTGGAGGGGGGCGCCGCACACGGCTAGGAACAATTGATGTGTGTTCTAGGGGTTCCCTACCAATGTATATAAAGGAGGTAGAGGGAGGGCAACAGCCTAGGGCGCGCCGAAGTAGGAGGAATCCTACTTGGGCCCCTAGTCCAATTCGGCCCGCCTTACCATATTTGGATAAGGGGGAAAGGAAGGAGGGGGAGGGGAAGGAAGTAGGATTCCTACTTCATACTTTCCTTTTCCTCCACCCATTTTCCTTTCTCCCCACGTGGATGGCCCTATAGGGGGCGCACGAGCCCCTTGTGGGCTGGTGTGTTCCCTTACTTGGCCCATTAAGCCCATATCTTTGCCGGGGTTTGCCCTGAGCCCCTTCCGGTGACCCGGTATCACCCGGAACACTTCCGGTGTGCGAATATAGCCTTCCAATATATGAATCTTTACCTGTCAACCATTTCTAGACTCCTCGTCATGTCCGTGATCTCATCCAGGACTACGAACAAACTTCGGTACATCAAATCACATAACTCATAATACAAATCGTCATCGAACGTTAAGCGTGCGGACCCTACGGGTTTGAGAACTATGTAGACATGACCGAGACACATCTCCGATCAATAACCAATAGCGAAACCTGGATGGTCATATTGGCTCCTACATATTCTATGAAGATCTTTATCGGTCAAACCGCATAACAACATACGTTGTTCCCTTTGTCATCGGTATGTTACTTGCCCGAGATTCGATCGTCGGTATCATCATACCTAGTTCAATCTTGTTACCGGCAAGTCTCTTTACTCGTTCTGTAATGCATCATCCCTCAACTAACTCATTAGTCACATTGCTTGCAAGGCTTATAGTGATGAGCATTACCGAGAGGGCCCAAAGATACCTCTCCTATACACAGAGTGACATATCCTAATCTCAATCTATGCCAACTCAACAAACACCATCAGAGACACCTTTAGAGAATCTTTATAATCACCCAGTTACGTTGTGACATTTGATAGCAGACAAGGTGTTCCTCTGGTTTTCAGGAGTTGCATAATCTCATAGTCAGAGGAACATGTATAAGTCATGATGAAAGCAATAATAGCAATAAAACTAAACGATCATTTATGCTAAGCTAACGGATGGATGTGATCCCGTTCATCAAATGACAACTCATGTCTATGGTTAGGAAACTTAACCATCTTTGATTAACGAGCTAGTCAAGTAGAGGCATACTAGGGACACTCTGTTTGTTTATGTATTCACACATGTACTAAGTTTCCGGTTAATACAATTCTAGCATGAATAATAAACATTTATCATGATATAAGGCAATATAAATAACAACTTTATTATTGCCTCTAGAGCATATTTCCTCCAGTCTCCCACTTGCACTAGAGTCAATAATCTAGTTCACATCACCATGTGATTTAACACTAATATTCACATCGTCATGTGATTTAACACTCTATAGTTCACATCGCTATGGGACCAATACCCAAAGGGTTTACTAGAGTCAATAATCTAGTTCACATCGCCATGTGATTAACACCCAAAGAGTACTAAGGTGTGATCATGTTTTTCTTGTGAGAGAAGTTTATTCAACGAGTCTGCCACATTCAGATTCGTATGTATTTTGCAAATTTATATGTCTACAATGCTCTGCACGGAGCTACTCTAGCTAGTTGTTCCCACTTTCAATGTGTATCTAGATCGGGACTTAGAATCATCCAGATCGGTGTCAAAGCTTGCATCGACGTAACTCTTTACGACGAACTCATTGTCACCTCCATAACCGAGAAACATTTACTTATTCCACTAAGGATAATTTTGACCGATGTCCAGTGATCCACTCCTGGATCACTATTGTACCCTCTTTCCAAACTCATGGTGAGGTAAATAATAGGTCTGGTACACAGCATAGCATACTTTATAGAACCTATGACTGAGGCATAGGGAATGACTTTTCATTCTCTTTCTATTTTCCGCCGTGGTCGGGCTTTGAATCTTTACTCAACTTCATACCTTGCAACACAGGAAAGAACTCCTTCTTTGACTGTTCCATTTTAAACTACTTCAAAAACTTTTCAAGGTATGTACTCATTGAAAAAATTTATCAAGCATCTTGATCTATCTCTATAGATCTTGATGTTCAATATGTAAGCAGCTTCACCGAGGTCTTCTTTGAAAAACTCCTTTCAAATAGTCCTTTATGCTTTCCATAAAATTCTATATCATATCCGATCAACAATATGTCATTCACATATACTTATCCGACAGGCTGTAGCGCTCCCACTTACTTTCTTGTAAATACAGCTTCACCGCAAGTCTGTATAAAACTATATGCTTTGATCAACTTATCAAAGTGTAAATTCCTACTCCGAGATGCTTGCACCAGTCCATAGATGGATCGCTGGAGCTTGCTCATTTTGTTAGCACCTTTAGGATTGAAAAAACCTTCTGGTTGCATCATATACAATTCTTCTTTAAGATGTCCATTAAGGAATGCAGTTTTGACATCCATTTGCCAAATTTCATAAAATGTGGCAATTGCTAACATGATTTGGACAGACTTTAAGCATCGATGTGGGTGAGAAAATCTCATCGTAGTCAACATATTGAACTTGTAAAAACCCTTTTCGACAAGTCGATCTTTGTAGCTAGTAAAACTACTATCAGTGTCCGTCTTCCTCTTGAAGATCCATTTATTCTGAATGGCTCGCTGATCATCGGGCAAGTCAATCAAAGTCCATACTTTGTTCTCATACATGGATCCCATCTCACATTTCATGGTGTCAAGCCATTTCACGGAATCTGGGCTCATCATCGCTTCCTCATAGTTCGTAGGTTCGTCATGGTCTGGTAACATGGCTTTCAGAACAGGATTACCGTACCACTCTGGTGCATAACGTACTTTGGTTGACCTATGAGGTTCGGTAGTAACTTGATCTGAAGTTTCATGATCATCATCATTAACTTCCTCACTAATTGGTGTAGGCATCACTGGAACTAATTTTTGTGATGAAGTACTTTCCAATTCGGAAGAATGTACAATTACCTCATCAAGTTCTACTTTCCTCCCACTCACTTCTTTCGAGAGAAAACTCCTTCTCTAGAAAGGATACACTCTTAGCAACAAAGATCTTGCCTTCAGATCTGTGATAGAAGGTGTACCCAACAGTTTCTTTTGGGTACCTTATGAAGACGCACTTCTCCGATTTGGGTTTGAGCTTATCAGGCTAAAACTTTTTCACATAAGCATCGCAACGCCATACTTTAAGAAACGACAACTTAGGTTTCTTGCTAAACCATAGTTCATACGGTGTCATCTCAATGGATTTTTAGATGGTGCCCTATTTAACGTGAATGCAGGTGTCTCTAAAGCATAACCCCAAAACGATAGTGGTAAATCGGTAAGACACATCATAGATCGCACCATATCTGTAACATCCCAAAATTCTAAATTTTGGAATGTTATAATAAATAGATAGATGTGACTGATTGTTCGATTGTTGTGTGATTGATTGAGTGAAATTCGAAACTTTTTGAAAGTTAAATGAGAGGGAATAAAAGGACTTTCCCAAACTTTCACCTTTTGCAGTTTGATCCCCATAAATTCAAATCCTTTTCATCACTAAACCCCGGAGAGAAGATGACATGACTTCTTCCATTTATTTAAACGAAAAGGGGTGTTGAAAATATTTGAATATCATTTGAAAATATTTCAAATTCATAAACTTTAAGCAACTCAATGATTTTCATGAGAGAAGATAAAATGACTTCTTCAAATTATATGAAATATGAGTTGCAAGTTAAAAGGATCAAATTCAAAGCCCTTTTGAAATTATTTTCAATTTGGAATTATTTGGGTTTTATTCAAATTATTTTTCTCCAAAAATAAAATATATGGAAAAAGGGTAACATGATTCCCTACATTAGAAAATTGGAGAAAAATTAATTTGAAATCCTTTTGGTATTTTATAAGGATTTTTGGTGGATTTTATTAGAGCAGGAGCACTGTTTGAATTATCTGAATTTGTGTGTATTTTATTTTACTCTAGAAAAATGTTCAGCTTGTAGGAAATCTTTTTCTGAAAATTTTGGTATATTATATTCCTATAGAATATTTCTGTTCATTTTGTTTTATTTGAGTTTGTGCGGATAAATGTTAAAAAACTCTCCTGCCGAACTAGGCCGGCCCAGCCAACCGGGCCTGGCCGCAGCCCAGCGCCCCGCCGCCTCCGCCTCCGTATTCGAGCGGGACTCCGCTTGGAGCACCGTCGCGCCACCGTGGGAGCTCGGGACTCCTCCCGAGGTTCGCCGCCCCCCCCCCCCTCTATTTAAGCCGCACTCGGGCCCCCCTGGACCCCGATCCGCCGCCGCTCTCTCTCTCCCGCGCCACCGCCGCCACAGATCGCCCCAGCCGCCGCCGCTCCGCCTCCCCTCGCCGCTCGCCTGTGCCACCGCGCCGCGCCCCGCGCTGCCCTCGCCCCTCGACATGAAATCGCGCCGTGCCGGAGCTCGCTGTCGCCGCTGTCCCGCCTCGCTGGAGAAAAACCGCCGCTGCCACCGGTTCATCTCACTTGACCGGTATAAACTGAGAAAACCCGTCGGTTTTTTATATAGTTCAGTTTTTCTTTTAGTATGGTTTAATTGTTTTGGTTTTGTTAAATAGCTAGCGTTCACCCGTTTAGATCTGTAGCGAACGGTTTTCGTCCTTTAAGTGTTCTGTAGCGAACGTTCGTTCGGTAGCCTTTCTCTTTTTCTTTTTATTTTAGATTTCGGCCAGGGACCTATCTGTGATGATTTTATTTATAGATTAGCCCATGTTCTTCAATCGATCACTACTTTTTACTCGTTAGTCCAAATCCAACGAAACCAACGCTCACGTCTTCGTTATGATCCCCTCTATCCGGTAAAACAACTTAAACATGTTTTTGAAAGTTTTAAAATTTGAATTAGAGCAGATTTGAATTCAAACTTCGTTTGATCATAACTTGAGTTTCATAACTCCGATTTAGTTGATTCTTTTTGCAAATCGAAGCTCTTGACCTAAACTTTCTGATAAGGCCAAATTCACCTAATTTTGGTACTGTTAGAAATTGTTTTATGTTGCAAGAGTTATTTTCTTGCTTTGATGTTTTTCGAAGTGTCTTCTTTGTTCTTTCCGATCTTTTGAGTGATTGCTTATGTGTGGTTACTATTGCTTGCCTACGATAGATTGACCGGAGTGTGATGAGTAGAACTATCAAGAGTTTTGAGTGTGAATCATCTTCATCAACATTGTAGGCAAGTTCACACTTTGATCATATCCCTTTTCATAACCAGTTTTTATGCATTAGTTTCACCCTCAAACATTGCATGAGTAGGACTGATAACATGTGGGTATTGGGAAGTAGTTGATGAGGTAGGAACCTATTGCCCTGCATTCAAACCTTGGGAGTTACTTTTACGTTATGCTTATATTGCCATGCTATGCTCGTAGGCGTGGATTGGGTTTGAGAGTATTCATGGGTTACTTAAGGTGGCAACTTTAACGCACATCTGGGTGGATTGAGGCACCTGGGTATTCCAGCGATTGTCTATTTAGGCACCTGGGTATTCTAGCGATTGCCTGTTTTTCTTTATGGACCGCCACCTAGGCTCAAAGGGATCATGAGATTATTCATACTAGAAACTTCCGTGTGCAGCCACAAGCTACTATGGGCTCTAGCATAGTTAATTAAGTCGTGTGAACTCTTACAGTGGTAGACTAGCAGATGTAGGGGAAAGTAGGTGTAACGGTCTACCCGATCGTAAGGTGCTAGCACTTCTGAAAAACTATGTCTCAGTCATACGTTTCTCAAACACCATGTAGTGCGAGAATCCCAACGGAGGAGATCGAGTCTTGTGGGGAAAAGTGTGCAAACCTCTGCAGAGTGTAAAAACTAATCATGGTTAGCCGTGTCCCCGGTTATGGACAACTTGAGTATCTAGTACTTGGACTATCATGTGAATCTCATCATGTGACTTTAATTAATTTTGATGGGTTTTAATGATGATGTTTAATTGGGATTGAGAGGGTGTCTACACTCTCAATGTTTAACAACCACCATGATAGTTAAATAAAATTTATTCCTTTTGCAGTAGGGACAAATTGACTTTTCGCAAAAACTATAACCATAGAGCTTTTCCACCAGCCATATATGCATGTAGTGATAGCCATTGTTCATCATTCTCTATGATGTGAATTTGCCAGTACATTCAATGTACTGACCCTTTGTGGCTGCAACGTCTCATGTTGCAGGATTCTTACGGTGAGTAAGTGATACGTTAGGGTTACGATTTCTACACTCAACTTTGTCGTTGGTGTTGATGGGAATCCACAACCTTGTTACTTCCACTATTTTGGATTGAGGTAATAGTTTTTACGTTATTTATACATGTGATTTACCTCTGTTATAAATCCTCGAGTACTGTGTGTGTCAGCATACCGATCCAGGGATGACACTTAAGCACAGAGACTTGATCCTTTCAGGTCGGGTCGCTACAATATCTAATAAAGTACGGTTATGACATTCGGACACACGATTACACTGTGGTGTTCTAGGTGGCGTGAGTTGCGAAACTATTCGACATTGTTTCAACTAAAGGCCAAACTCGTAACTCAAATATTTCATCTCTGTGATCAGATAGTAGAAACTTTCTTTTCTTGTTACGATGATTCTCCACTTCACTCTGAAATTCTTTGAACTTTTCAAACGTTTCAGACTTGTGTTTCATTAAGTAGATATACTCATATCTGCTCAAATCATTTGTGAAGGTCAGAAAATAACGATACCCACCACGAGCCTCAACACTCATTGGACCGCATACATTGGTATGTATTATTTTCAATAAGTCAGTGGCTCGCTCCATTGTTCCGGAGAACGGAGTCTTAGTCATCTTGCCCATGAGGCATGGTTCGCAGGCATCAAATGATTCATAATCAAGTGATTCCAAAAGTCCATCCGCATGGAGTTTCTTCATGCGCTTTACACCAATATGACCTAAACGGCAGTGCCACAAGTATGTTGCACTATCATTATCAACTTTGCATCTTTTGGCATCAATATTATAAATATGTGTATCACTACAATCGAGATTCAATAAACCATTTATATTAAGTGTATGACCATTGAAGGTTTTATTCATGTAAACAGAACAACAATTATTCTTTGAATTAAATGAATAACCGTATTGCAATAAATATGATCCAATCATCTTCATGCTCAACGCAAACACCAAATAACATTTATTTTAGGTTCAACACTAATCCCGAAGGTAAAAGGAGTGTGCGATGGTGATCTTATCAACCTTGGAATCATTTCCAACACACATCGTCACCTTGCCCTTAACTAGTCTCTGTTCATTTTGCAACTCCTGTTTCGAGTTACTAATCTTAGCAATTGAACTGGTATCAAATACCCTGGGGTTGCAATGAACACTAGTAAAGTACACATCAATAACATGTATAATAAATATACTTTTGTTCACTTTGCCATCCTTCTTATCCGCCAAGTATTTGGGGTAGTTCCGCTTCCAGTGACCATTCCCTTTGAAGTAGAAGCACTCAGTTTCACGCTTAGGTCTAGCTTTGGGCTTCTTCACGGGAGTGGCAACTTGCTTGCCATTCTTCTTGAAGTTCCCTTTCTTTTCCTTGCCCTTTTACTTGAAACTACTAGTCTTGTCAACCATCAACACTTGATGCTTTTTCTTGATTTCTACCTTCGCCAATTTCAGCATCACGAAGAGCTTGGTAATCGTTTTCGTTATCCCTTGCATATTATAGTTCATCATGAAGTTCTAGTAACTTGGTGATAGTGACTAGAGAACTATGTCAATCACTATCTTATCTGGAAGATGAACTCCCACTTGATTCAAGTGATTGTAGTACTCGGACATTCTGAGCACATGCTCACTAGCTGAGCTATTCTCCTCCATCTTGTAGGCAAAGTACTTGTCAGAGGTCCCATACCTCTCGACTCAGGCATGAGTCTGAAATACCAATTTTAGCTCTTGGAACATCTTATATGCTCCGTGGCGTTGAAAACGTCTTTGAATTCCGAGTTCTAAGCCGTAAAGCATGGCGCACTAAACTATCAAGTAGTCATCATACCGAGCTTGCAAAAAATTCATAACGTGTGCATCTGCTCCTGCAATAGGTCTGTCACCTAGTGGTGCACCAAGGACATAATTCTTCTGTGCAGCAATGAGGATAATCCTCATATCACGGACCTAGTCCGCATCATTTCTACTAACATCTTTCAGCATAGTTTTATCTAGGAACATATCATAAATAAAACAGGAAAGCTATATGCGAGCAATTGATCTACAATATAGATATGCAAATACTATTAGGAAAAGTTCATGATAAATTTAAGTTCAATTAATCATATTACTTAAGAACTCACACTTACATAGACATCCCTCTAATCATCTAAGTGATCACGTGATCCATATCAACTAAACCATGTCCAATCATCACGTGAGATGGAGTAGCTTTGAATGGTGAACATCACTATGTTGATCATATCTACTATATGATTCATGCTCGACCTTTCAGTCTCAGTGTTCCAAGGCCATATCTGCATATGCTAGGCTCGTCAAGTTTAACCCGAGTATTCTATGTGTGCAAAACTGGCTTGCACCCGTTGTATGTGAACGTATAGCTTATCACACCCGATCATCATGTGGTGTCTCGGCACGAGGAACTGTCGCAACAGTGCATACTCAGGGAGAACACTTATACCTTGAAATTTTAGTAAGGGATCATCTCATAATGCTACCATCATACTAAGCAAAATAGGATGAGTAAAAGATGAACATCACATGCAATCAAAATATGTGGCATGATAAGGCCATCATCATCTTGTGCCTTTGATCTCCATATCCAAAGTACCGTCATGATCTCCATCGTCACCGGCATGACACCATGATCTCCATCATCTTGATATTTATCAACATGTCATTACATGGTCGTCTCGCCAACTATTGCTTTTGCAACTATTGCTTTTGCAACTATTGCTATCGCATAGAGATAAAGTAAAGAAATTATATGGTGCTTGCATCTTATGAAATAAAGAGACAACCATAAGGTTCCTGCCAGTTGCCGATAACTTCAACAAAACATGATCATCTTATACAACAATTTATATCTCATCACGTCTTGACCATATCACATCACAACATGCCCTGCAAAAACAAGTTAGACGTCCTCTACTTTGTTGTTGCAAGTTTTACGTGGCTGCTATAGGCTTAGCAAGAACCGTTCTTACCTATGGCATAAAAACCACAATGTGGTATAGTGATTGCTTTTTGATCTTCAGAAAGAACCCTGTTCATTGAATCTGATTCAACTAAAGTTAGAGAAACATACACCCGCCAGCCACCTGTGTGCAAAGCACGTTGGTAGAACCAGTCTCATGAACGCGGTCATGTAATGTCGGTCCGGGCCGCTTCATCCAACAATACCGCTGAATCAAGAAACAACTAGTGACGGCAAGCAATACATATATACTCATGCCCACAACTCCTTTGTGTTCTACTCGTGCATATAACCAGGGGCGGACCCAGGAAAAATCTTGAGAGGGGGCAAAAATATATGGCCATACTATTTTTTTAAGAACCTCATTCCACGGCAGGGGTTTTTGTGGTCATTAAGGAGAAGAGATTCCAGTTTATAAGGAAAACAGGACAAAAAACAAACATTCCCAGTTGATTATGGAAAAGCCAAGCGAAAACCAAAAACCAAAAATATAGAGAAGTAGTAGAGTTTGAGGACTATGAATAGAAACACTAGCAACACCAAGGAACTATTGGGGATCGTAGCAGAAATTCAAAATTTTCTACGCATCACCAAGATCAATCTATGGAGTAATCTAGCAACGAGGGGAAGGAGAGTGCATCTACATACCCTTGTAGATCTCTAAGCGGAAGCGTTCAAGTGAACGGGGTTGATGGAGTCGTACTCGTCGTGATCCAAATCACCGATGATCCTAGTGCCGAACGGACGGCACCTCCGCGTTCAACACACGTACAGCCCGATGACGTCTCATATGCCTTGATCCAGCAAGGGGAGAAGGAGAGGTTGGGGAAGACTCCATCCAGCAGCAGCACGATTGCGTGGTGGTGGTGGAGGAGCGCGGGACTCCAGCAGGGCTTCGCCAAGCACTACGAGAGACGAGGAGGGAGACGGGTAGGGCTGCGCCAACAGGGGAGGAACTTCATGTGTTGGGCTGCCCCTTTGCCTCCACTATATATAGGGGGAGATTGCGCCCCCACCTAGGGTTTCCTCCCTAGGGGTGGCGGCAGCCCTAGTCCCCATCTAGGGTGGCGGCCAAGTGGGGGGGAGAGGGAGGCACACCAGGCATGGGCCTTAGGGCCCATCTGCCCTTAGGGTTTGCCCCTCTTCTCCCTAAGCGCATGGGCCTTGGTGGGGTAGCGCCCCAGCCCACCTAGGGGCTGGTCCCTTCTGACACTTGGCCCATGTATGCCTCCGGGGCCCATGGCCCCTCCCGGTGACCCCCGGACCCCTCCGGTGGTCCCGGTACACTACAGGTGATGCCCGGAACACTTTCGGTGGCCAAAACCATACATCCTATATATCAATCTTTACCTCTGGACCATTCCGGAACTCCTCGTGACGTCCGGGATCTTATCCGGGACTCCGAACAACATTCGGTAACCGCGTACATACTTTCCCTATAACCATAGCGTCATCGAACCTTAAGTGTGTAGACCCTACGGGCTCGGGAGTCATGCAGACATGGCCGAGACAACTCTCCGGTCAATAACCAACAGCGGGATCTGGATACCCATATTGGCTCCCACATGCTCCATGATGATCTCATCGGATGAACCACGATGTCAAGGATTCAATCAATCCCGTATTCAATTCCCTTTGTCTAGCGGTACGATACTTGCCCGAGATTCGATCGTCGGTATCCCGATACCTTGTTCAATCTCGTTACCGGCAAGTCTCTTTACTCGTTCCGCAACACATCATCTCGTGATCAACTGTTTGATCACATTGTGAACATTATGATGATGTCCTACCGAGTGGGCCCAGAGATACCTCTCCGTTACACGGAGTGACAAATCCCAGTCTCGTTTCGTGCCAACCCAACAGACACTTTCGGAGATACCTGTAGTGAACCTTTATAGCCACCCAGTTACGTTGTGACGTTTGGCACACCCAAAGCACTCCTACGGTATCCGGGAGTTGCACAATCTCATGGTCTAAGGAAATGATACTTGACATTAGAAAAGCTTTAGCATACGAACTACACGATCTTGTGCTAGGCTTAGGATTGGGTCTTGTCCATCACATCATTCTCCTAATGATGTGATCCCATTATCAACGACATCCAATGTCCATGGTCAGGAAACTGTAACCATCTATTGATCAACAAGCTAGTCAACTAGAGGCTTACTAGGGACATGGTGTTGTCTATGTATCCACACATGTATCTGAGTTTCCTATCAATACAATTCTAGCATGGATAATAAACGATTATCATGAACAATGAAATATGATATAATAACTAATTTATTATTGCCTCTAGGGCATATTTCCAAGAGTCTCCCACTTGCACTAGAGTCAATAATCTAGTTCACATCGCCATGTGATTAACACTCACAGGTCACATCGCCATGTGACCAACATCCAAGAGTCTACTAGACTCAATGATCTAGTTCACATCACTATGTGATTAACACTCAAAGAGTTCTGGGTTTGATCATGTTATGCTTGTGAGAGAGGTTGTAGTCAACGGGTCTTGCCATATTCAGATCCCTATGTATTTCGCAAAACTTTATGTCATATCATAGATGCTGCTACCACGTTCCACTTGGAGCTATTCCAAATTGTTGCTCCATTATACGTATCCGGTATCTCTACTCAGAGCTATCCGGATAGGTGTTAAGTTTGCATCGACGTAACTTTTTACGTCGAACTCTTTATCACCTCCATAACCAAGAAACATTTCCTTATTCCTCTAAGGATAATTTTGACCGCTATCTGGTGATCCACTCCTAGATCACCTTTGTACCCTCTTTCCAGACATGTGGCAAGGCACACATCAGGTGTGGTACTTAGCATGGCATACTGTATAGAGCCTATGATAAAAGCATAGGGGAAGACCTTCGTCCTTCCTCTTTCTTCTGTCGTGGTCAATATTCGAGTCCTACTCAACTTCACACCTTACAACTCAGGCAAGAACCCCTTCTTTGACTGATCTATTTTGAACTCCTTCAAGAACATGTCAAGGTGTGCGTTCTTCGAAAGTATCATCAGGCGTCTTGATCTATCTCTATAGATCTTGATGCCCAATATGTAAGCAGCTTTATTCAGGTCTTCCTTTGAAAAACACTCTTCAAACAACCGTTTATGCTTTCCAGAAATTCTACATCATTTTGAATCAACAATATGTCATCCACATATACTTATCAGAAATGTTGTAGTGCTCCCACTCACTTTCTTGTATATACAAGTTTCTAGCAAACATTGTATAAACCTAAAAGCTTTGATTACTCCATCAAAGCATATATTCTGACTCCGAGATGCTTCCTCTAGTCCATAGAAGGATTGCTGGAGCCAGCATACCTTTTAGCATCCTTAGGATCGACAAAAATTTGATTGTATCACATACAACTCTTTCTTACGAAAACTTGGTAAGAAAACTTGTTTTGACATCTATCTGTAAGATTTCATAATCGAAAAATACAGCTAATGCTAACATGATTCCGACGGACTTAAGCATCGCTACGGGTGAGAAATTCTCATCGTAGTCAACTCCTTGAACTTGTGAAAAGACTCTTTCCCACAAGTCGAGCTTCATAGATGGTAACATTACCGCCCACGTACGTCTTCTTCTTAAAGATCCATTTATCCCAATGGCTTGCCGATCATCGGGCAAGTCCACCAAAGTCCATACTTTGTTCTGATACATGGATCCTATCTCGGATTTCATGACTTCTAACCATTTGTCGAAATACGGGCCCATCATCGCTTCTCCATAGCTCGTAGGTTCATTGTTGTCTAACAACATGATATCTAAGACAGGATTACCGTACCACTCAGGAGTAGTACATATCCTTGTCGACCTACGAGGTTTGATAGCAACTTGATCCGAAGCTTCATGATCACTATCATTAACTTCTTCTTCAACAAATGTAGGCGCCACAGAAAACATCTTTCTGTGTTGCAACACTCTCTAGTTGAAGTAAAGGTTCGTCGACCTCATCAAGTTCTATCTTCCTCCCACTCAATTCTTTTGGCGCGCCCAGGTAGGAGGAATCCTACTTGGGCCCCTAGTCCAATTCGGCCCCCTTACCATATTTGGACAAGGGGGAAAGGAAGGAGGGGAGGGGAAGGAAGTAGGAGTCCTACTTCATACTTTCCTTTTCCTTCTCTCCTTTTCCTTTCTCCCCACGTGGCTAGCCCTATAGGGGGCGCACCATGAGGGGGTCCTGGATTAGGGGGTCCTCGGATAGCCGGACTATATACTTTGGCCAAATTGTTGGACTATGAAGATACAAAATTGAAGGCTTCGTCCTGTGTCCAGGTGGGACTCTCCTTTGCATGGAAGGCAAGCTTGGCAATTCAAATATGTAGATCTCCTTCTCTGTAACCGACTCTGTGTAACCCTAGCCCCCTCTGGTGTCTATATAAACCAGAGGGTTTAGTCCGTAGGACAACAACAAACATAATCATAGGCTAGCTTCTAGGGTTTAGCCTCTACGATCTCGTGGTAGATCAAATCTTGTAATACTCATATCATCAAGATCAATCAAGCAGGAAGCAGGGTATTACCTCCATCGAGAGGGCCCGAACCTGGGTAAACATTGTGTCCCCCGCCTCCTGTTACCATCCGCCTTAGACGCAAAGTTCGGGACCCCCTACCCGAGATCCGCCGGTTTTGACACCGACATTGGTGCTTTCATTGAGAGTTCCACTGTGTCGTCACGATAAAGGCTTGATGGCTCCTTTGATCATCGGTAATGATGCAATCCAGGGTGAGGTTTTTCTCCCCAGACGGATCTTCGTATTCGGCTGCTTCATACTGCGGGCCAACTCGCTTGGCCATCTAGAGCACATCGATAGCTACGCCCCTGGCCGTCAGGTCAGATTTGGAAGCTTGAACCACACTGCCGATATCCATGGAGACTTGATCTTCGACGGATTCGAGCTCATGTCAGGCGCGCCGCACAGTCACGATAAGCATGACTTAGCTTTGCCATCGGACGGTGTTCGGGAGATCGCACCTGCGGTTACTCCGGCCCTCAATCCGGAGCAGATCATGCCATCCGAGGACGGGTGGATGGACCCCACCATGGAGGCCGCACACTCAGCGACAATAGAGCCGAATACTGACTTCACCTCCTATGAGACCTGTGTTACCGAACCCTTGGATTCGTCCCTGGCCATAGGCTCCGAACCACCTGCGTTCATGCCTATCCAATCTAATTGGGCACCGATCATGGAGTTTACCTCCGTAGATATTTTTCAACACTCGCCCTTGGGAGATGTGCTAGATTCATTGAGGTCTCTCTCCTTGTCAGGAGACCCTCGGCCGAACTATGTCCGGCTCGAGTGGGAAGCGGACGACGAAGGAATTCGTTCCCCACCCACCACCCACTTAATAGCCACTGTCGACGACCTAACCGACATGCTTGATTTCGACTCCGAAGACATCGATGGTCTGGATGACAATGCTACCTCTTGAAGAGGAAAGGGTGATGCAGCAAAGTAGCATAAATATTTCCCTCAGTTTTTTAGAACCAAGGTATCAATCTAGTAGGAGGCTACGCGCAAGTCCCTCGTACCTGCACAAAACAAATAACTCCTCGCAACCAACGTGATAACGGGTTGTCAATCCCTTCACGGTCACTTACGAGAGTGAGATCTGATAGATATGATAAGATAATATTGTTGGTATTTTTATCATAGAGATGCAAAGTAAAATAAAGCAAAGTAAAAAAGCAAAGGAAATAACTAAGTATTGGAAGATTAATATGATGAAGATAGATCCGGGGGCCATAGGTTTCACTAGTGGCTTCTCTCAAGAGCATAAGTATTTTACGGTGGGTGAACGAATTACTGTTGAGCAATTGACAGAATTGAGCATAGTTATGAGAATATCTAGGTATGATCATGTATATAGGCATCACGTCCAAGACAAGTACACCGACTCCTGCCTGCATCTACTACTATTACTCCACTCATCGACCGCTATCCAGCATGCATCTATAGTATTAACTTCATAAAAACAGAGTAACGCCTTAAGCAAGATGACATGATGTAGAGGGATAGATTCATGCAATATGATAAGAAAACCATCTTGTTATCCTCGATGGAAACAATACAATACGTGCCTTGTTGCCCCTACTTTCACTCGGAAAGGACACCGCAAGATTGAACCCAAAGCTAAGCACTTCTCCCATTGCAAGAAAGATCAATCTAGTAGGCCAAACCAAACTGATAATTCGAAGAGACTTGCAAAGATAACCAATCATACATAAAAGAATTCAGAGGAGATTCAAATATTGTTCATAGATAATCTTGATCATAAATCCACAATTCATCGGTCTCAACAAACACACCGCAAAAAGAAGATTACATTGAATAGATCTCCACAAGAGAGGGGGAGAACATTGTATTGAGATCCAAAAAGAGAGAAGAAGCCATCTAGCTAATAACTATGGACCCGAAGGTCTGAGGTAAACTACTCACACTTCATCGGAGAGGCTATGGTGTTGATGTAGAAGCCCTCCGTGATGGATGCCCCCTCCGGCAGAGCTCCCGAACAGGCCCCAAGATGGGATCTCGTGGATACAGAAAGTTGTGCCGGTGGAATTATTGTTTTGGCTCCATATCTGATCGTTTGGGGGTATGTAGGTACATATAGGAGGAAGGAGTACGTCGATGGAGCAACGGGGGGGCCACGAGGGTGGAGGACGCGCCTGGGGGGGCAGGCGCGCCCCCTACCTCGTGGCCTCCTCCTTTGTTTCTTGACTTAGGGTCCAAGTCTCCTGGATCATGTTCGGTGAGAATATCACGTTCCCGAAGGTTTCATTCTGTTTGGACTCCGTTTGATATTCCTTTTCTTCGAAACCCTAAAATAGGCAAAGAAAAATACAGCAATTCTGGGTTGGGCCTTCGGTTAATAGGTTAGTCCCAAAAATAATATAAAAGTGGATAATAAATCCCAATAATGTCCAAAACAGTAGATAATATAGCATGGAGCAATCAAAAATTATAGATACATTGGAGACATATCAAGCATCCCCAAGCTTAATTCCTGCTCGTCCTCGAGTAGGTAAATGTTAAAAAAGATAATTTTTGATGTGGAGTGCTACTTGGCATAATTTTAATGTAATTCTTATTAATTGTGGTATGAATATTTAGATCCAAAAGATTCAAGATAAAAGTTTAGTATTGACATAAAAATAATAATACTTCAAGCATACTAACAAAGCAATCATGTCTTCTCAAAATAACATGGCCAAAGAAAGTTATCCCTACAAAATCATATAGTCTGGCTATGCTCTATCTTCACCACACAAAATATTTAAATCATGCACAACCCCGATGACAAGCCAAGCAATTGTTTCATACTTTTGACATCCTCAAACTTTTTCAATCTTCACGCAATACATGAGTGTGAGCCATGGATATAGCACCATATGTGGAATAGAATGGTGGTTGTGGAGAAGACAAAAGGGGAAGATAGTCTCACATCAACTAGGCGTATTAACGGGCTATGGAGATGCCCATCAATAGATATCAATGTGAGTGAGTAGGGATTGCCATGCAACGGATGCACTAGAGCTATAAGTATATGAAAGCTCAACAAAAGAAACTAAGTGGGTGTGCATCCAAATTGCTTGCTCACGAAGACCTAGGGCATTTTGAGGAAGCCCATCATTGGAATATACAAGCCAAGTTCTATAATGAAAAATTCCCACTAGTATAGTGATGAAACGAGAGACTCTCTATCATGAATATCATGGTGCTACTTTGAAGCACAAGTGTGGTAAAGGATAGTAACATTGTCCCTTCTCTCATTTTCTCTTTTTTTATTTAGTCCTTTTCTCTTTTTTTATGGCCTCTTTTTTTCGTCCGGAGTCTCATCCCGACTTGTGGGGGAATCATAGTCTCCATCATCCTTTCCTCACTGGGACAATGTTCTAATAATGATGATCATCACACTTTTATTTTCTTACAACTCAACAATTACAACTCGATACTTAGAACAAGATATGACTCTATATGAATGCCTCCGGGGGTGTACCGGGATATGCAATGAATCAAGAGTGACATGTATGAAAGAATTATGAATGGTGACTGTGCCACAAATACGATGTCAACTACATGATCATGCTAAGCAATATGACAATGATGGAGTGTGTCATAATAAACGGGGCGGTGGAAAGTTGCATGGCAATATATCTCGGGATGGCGATGGAAATGCCATAATAGGTAGGTATGGTGGCTGTTTTGAGGAAGGTATATGGTGGGTGTATGATACCGGCGAAAGGTGCGCGGTATTTAGAGAGGCTAGCAATTGTGGAAGGAATAAAAGTTCATATAATCCATGGACTCAACATTAGTCATAAAGAACTCATATGCTTATTGCAAAAATCTAAAAGTTATCAAAGCAAAGTATTACGCGCATGCTCCTAGGGGGGATAGATTCATAGGAAAAGACCATCGCTCGTCCCCGACCGCCACTCATAAGGAAGACAGTCAAAAAATAAATCATGCTCTGACTTCATCACATAACGGTTCACCATATGTGCATGCTACGGGAATTACAAACTTTAACACAAGTATTTCTCAAATTCACAACTACTCAACTAGCACAACTTTAATATCACCATCTTCATATCTCAAAACAATTATCAAGTATCAAACTTCTCATAGCATTCAACACACTCATAAGAAAGTTTTTACTATTCTTGAATACCAAGTATATTAGGATTATTTAAGCAAATTACCATGCTATTTAATAATCTCAAAATAATCTAAGTGAAGCATGAGAGATCAATAGTTTCTATAAAACAAATCCACCACCGTGCTCAAAAAAATATAAGTGAAGTACTAGAGCAAAACTATATAACTCAAATGATATAAGCGAAGCACATAGAGTATTCTAACAAATTCCAAATCATGTATGGCTCTCTCAAAAGGTGTGTACAGCAAGGATGATTGTGGTAAACTAAAAAGCAAATACTCAAATCATACAAGACGCTCCAAGCAAAACACATATCATGTGGTGAATAAAAATATAGCTCCAAGTAAAGTTACCGATAGAAGTAGACGAAAGAGGGGATGCCTTCCGGGGCATCCCCAAGCTATGGCTTTTAGGTGTCCTTAGATTATCTTGGGGGTGCCATGGGCATCCCCAAGCTTAGGCTCTTTCCACTCCTTGTTCCATAATCCATCAAATCTTTACCCAAAACTTGAAAACTTCACAACACAAAACTCAAAGTAGGAAATCTCGTGAGCTCCGTTAGCGAAAGAAAAAAAAAAGACCACTTCAAGGTACTGTAATGAACTCATTCTTTATTTATATTGGTGTTAAACCTACTGTATTCCAACTTCTCTATGGTTTATAAACTATTTTACTAGCCATAGATTCATCAAAATAAGCAAACAACACACGAAAAACAGAATCTGTCAAAAACAGAACAATCTGTAGTAATCTGTATCTAGCGCAAGATCTGGAACCCCAAAAATTCTAAAATAAATTTCTGTACATGAGTAATTTATCTATTAATCATCTGAAAAAATAATTAACTAAATAGAATTTTCCAAATAAAAATGGCAGCAGTTCTCGTGAGCGCTAAACTTTCTGTTTTTTACAGCAAGATTGACAAGACTTTCCCCAAGTCTTCCCAACGGTTCTACTTCGCACAAACACTAATTAAACACAAAAAACACAACCTAAACAGAGGCTAGATAAATTATTTATTACTAAACAGGAGCAAAAAGCAAGGAATAAAAATAAAATTGGGTTTCCTCCCAACAAGCGCTATCGTTTAACGCCCCTAGCTAGGCATAATAAGCAAGGATAAATCTAGGTATTGCCATCTTTGGTAGGCAATCCATAAGTAGCTCTCATAATAGATTCATAAGATAATTTAATTTTCTTTCTAGGAAAGTTTTAGATGCCTTTCCTTAACGTAAATTGGAATATCATATTTGCTTCCTTCATATCAATAATTGCATCAATCGTTCTAAGGAAAGGTCTACCAAGAATAATAGGACATGAAGGATTGCAATCTATATCAAGAACGATAAAATCTACGGGCACATAATTCCTATTTGAAATAATAAGAACATGATTAATTCTTCCCATAGGTTTCTTAATAGTGGAATCTGCAAGGTGCAAGTTTAGTGAGCAATCATCAAAATCACGGAAACCTAATAAATCACACAAAGACTTTGGTGAAAACACTAGCACCCAAATCACACAAAGAATAGCATTCATGATATTTAATTTTAATTTTAATAGTTGGTTCCCACTCATCAGTTTTCTAGGGATAGAGACTTCCAACTCAAGTTTTTCTTCATAAGATTGCATCAAGGAATCAACGATATGTTTAGTAAATGCTTTATTTTGACTATAAGCATGAGGAGAATTTAGCACGGATTGAAACAAGGAAATACAATCAATCAAAGAGCAATTTTCATAATTAAATTCCTTGAAATCCAAAATAGTGGGTTTAGCAACATCTAGGGTTTTAATTTCTTCAATCCCACTTTTATCAATTTTAGCATCAAGATCTAAGAACTCCGAATTTTTGGAACGCCTTCTAGGTAAAGGTGGATCATATTCAGTCCCATAATTATCAAGATTCATATTGAAAAATAAAGATTTAATAGGGGACACATCAATAACTTTTAGATCTTCATCTTTATTTTCATAGGAACTAGAAGAACACGCTCTTATAAAGGCATCTTTCTTAGCACGCAACCTAGTGGTTCTTTCTTTGCACTCATCAATGGAAATTCTCATGGCTTTGAGAGACTCATTGATATAATTCTTAGGAGGAATAGATCTAAGTATCAAAGAATCAACATCAATAGAAATTCTATCAACGTTCCTAGCCAACTCATCAATCTTAAGCAATTTTTCTTCAATCAAAGCATTGAAATTCTTTTGAGAAGTAATAAATTCTTTAATATTAGATTCAAAATCAGAGGGCATCTTATTATAATTTCCATAAGAATTGTTGGAGGAATTACCATAATTATTAGAGGGATTACTAGGATAAGGCCTAGGATTAAAATTTCCTCTATACGCGTTATTACCAAAATTGTTCCTACCAACAAAATTCACATCCATAGATTCATTATTATTCTCAACCAAAGTAGACAAGGGCATATCATTAGGATCAGAAGAAACACTCCTACTAGAAAATAATTTCATAAGTTCATCCATCTTTCCACTCAAAACATTAATTTCTTCTATCGCATGCACCTTTTTATTAGTAGATCTTTCAGTATGCCATTGAGAATAATTAACCATAATATTATCTAGGAGTTTAGTAGCTTATCCTAAAGTGATTTCCATAAAAGCGCCCCCTGCGGCCGAATCTAAAAGATTTCTAGAAGCAAAATTCAATCCGGTATAAACAAATTGTATAATCATCCACAAATTCAAACCATGAGTAGGGCAATTACGTATCATTAATTTCATCCTCTCCCAAGCTTGTGAAACATGTTCATGATCAAGTTTCTTAAAATTCATAGTATCGTTTCTAAGGGAGATGATCTTAGCGGGAGGAAAATACTTAGAGATAAAAGCATCTTTGCACTTATTCCATGAATCAATACTATTTTTAGGCAAAGACGAAAACCAAGCTTTAGCACGATCTCTAAGTGAAAAAGGAAATAGCTTCAATTTAACAATATCATTATCCACATCTTTCTTCTTTTGCATATCACATAGATCAACAAAGCTATTTGGATGGGTAGCGGCATCTTCACTAGGAAGGCCAGAAAACGGATCTTTCATAACAAGATTCAGCAAGGCAGCATTAATTTCACAAGATTCAGCATCGGTAAGAGGAGCAATTGGAGTGCTAATAAAATCATTATTGTTGGTATTGGTAAAGTCACACAATTTAGTGTTATCTTGAGCCATCGTGACAAGCAAGCAAACTAACACACAAGCAAACAAAAAGCAAGCGGGCAAAAAGAGGCAAATAGAGAAAGATAGGGAGGATAGAGAGAGAGAGGGCGAATAAAATGGCAAGGGTGAAGTGGGGGAGAGGAAAATGAGAGGCAAATGGCAAATAATGCAATGCGGGACATAATGGTATGTGATGGGTATTTGGTATATTGACTTTTGCGTAGACTCCCCGGCAACGGCGCCAGAAATCTTCTCTGCTACCTCTTCAGCACTGCGTTGTATTTCCTTGAAGAGGAAAGGGTGATGCAGCAAAGTAGCGTAAGTATTTCCCTCAGTTTTTGAGAACCAAGTTATCAATCCAGTAGGAGGCTACGCGCGAGTCCTTCGTACCTGCACAAAACAAATAACTCCTCGCAACCAACGCGATAAGGGGTTAGCAATCCCTTCACGGTCACTTACGAGAGTGAGATCTGATAGATATGATAAGATAATATTTGTGGTATTTTCATGATAGAGATGCAAAGCAAAATAAAGCAAAGGAAAAGGAAAAGGAAATAACTAAGTATTGGCAGACTAATATGATGAAGATAGATCCGGGGGCCATAGGTTTCACTAGTGGCTTCTCTCAAGAGCATAATATTTTACGGTGGGTGAACGAATTACTATTGAGAAATTAACAGAATTGAGCATAGTTATGAGAATATCTAGGTATGATCATGTATATAGGCATCACGTCCAAGACAAGTAGACTGACTCCTGCCTGCATCTACTACTATTACTCCACTCATCGACCGCTATCCAGCTTGCATCTAGAGTATTAAGTTCATGAAAACAGAGTAATGCCTTAAGCAAGATGACATGATGTAGAGGGATAGATTCATGCAATATGATAAAAAACCATCTTGTTATCCTTGATGGCAACAATACGTGCCTTGCTGCCCCTACTGTCACTGGGAAAGGACACCGCAAGATTGAACCCAAAGCTAAGCACTTCTCCCATCGCAAGAAAGACCAATCTAGTAGGCCAAACCAAACTGATAATTCGAAGAGACTTGCAAAGATAACCAATCATACATAAAAGAATTCAGAGGAGATTCAAATATTGTTCATAGATAATCTTGATCATAAACCCACAAATCATCGGTCTCAACAAATACACCGCAAAAAGAAGATTACATCGAATAGATCTCCACAAGAGAGGGGGAGAACATTGTATTGAGATCCAAAAAGAGAGAAGAAGCCATCTAGCTAATAACTATGGACCCGAAGGTCTGAGGTAAACTACTCACACTTCATCGGAGAGGCTATGGTGTTGATGTAGAAGCCCTCCGTGATGGATGCCCCCTCCGGCGGAGCTCCGGAACAGGCCCCAAGATGGGATCTCGTGGATACAGAAAGTTGCGGCGGTGGAATTAAGGTTTTGGCTCCGTATCTGATCGTTTGTGGGTACGTAGGTATATATAGGAGGAAGGAGTACGTCGGTGGAGCAATAGGGGGCCCACGAGGGTGGATGGCGCGCCCCCCTACCTCGTGGCCTCCTCCTTTGTTTCTTGACATAGGGTCCAAGTCTCCTGGATCATGTTCGGTGAGAATCACGTTCCTGAAGGTTTCCTTCCGTTTGCACTGCTTTTGATATTCCTTTTATTCGAAACCCTAAAACAGGCAAAAAAAACAGCAATTCTGGGCTGGGCCTACGGTTAATAGGTTTGTCCCAAAAATAATATAAAAGTGGATAATAAAGCCCAGTAATGTCCAAAACAGTAGATAATATAGCATGGAGCAATCAAAAATTATAGATACGTTGGAGACGTATCAAGGAACAGGAACCACCGCCCACAGGGCACTGGACAACCACTTCATCACACGATATATACATGGTGGATACACCCAAAGAAAACAACGACGTGGAACGGAAGGATGCATCGAAGGATAGTCCCCTCGAGAAGAAACCAAAGCAATGATGCAGGCGCCGCTCCAAATCCCGCCTCAGCAAAAACAGCGATAAGAGCGCAAGAAAGAATAATACCCCGATCGACTCCAAATGACGACCATATGGACCCAGCGATGGAGCAGGATGACCAAGCGGACGGTGAACATAGTACGGAGCCGCTGTCCGATCACGGCGACGCCGAGGGTAAAGCTCATCAACCTGTCTCCGGAGAGGAGAACAGTCCGGACGACGATGCACACATCATCCCGGAAAGGCACTTGGAAAAAGAGAACCTCCATAGAAGGCTTATTGCCACCGCGGGGAGCCTGAAGAAGCAGAAGCAAAGGCTTAAGGCCGCGTAGAATACGCTCAACGGCAGATGGAATGAAGTGCTTGACACTGAAGAAAAGTACGGCGGCAGTCGCCACACAAAGAGCTATCCAAAGCGCAAGCTGCTGCCTGAATTCGACGACGAGGCTTTAGAGCCCATTCAGCCGAAAAATAAAACGGCTGATCAGCCGGATCGACCACCCCGTGGCCGCGACAGGGCGGCTAACGACGTCGCACACAAGTTAGCGCATGATTTACGTGAAGACCTGCACAAAAAAGCCGGTATGGCCAGGTCCATCTACGGATCCAAGAAGCGCGCTCCGGCACAGAATCATGGCCGCCCAAACGACTATACTGACCGAATAAAAGCTCGGTATCAAAACCAAATGCTAAAACCGTCCAAAGAGTGCCATGACACATCCAAATACAGGGGTGCCGCGCACCCCCTATGCTTCACCGATGAGGTGCTGGATCATGAATTTCCAGAGGGATTCAAACCCGTGAACATAGAGGCATACGACGGAATGATAGACCCTGGGGTCTGGATTGAGGACTTTATCCTTCACATCCACATGGCTCGCGGAGATGATCTCCACACCATCAAATACCTGCCCCTCAAGTTGAAAGTACTAGCTCGGCACTGGCTGAAAAGCCTCCCCGAAAACTCAATTGGAAGCTGGGAAGAGCTTGAGGATGCTTTTAGGGCCAATTTTCAAAGGACCTATGTCTGACCTCCAGACAAAGACGATTTAAGTCACATAATTCAACGGTCCGGAGAGTCAGCTCAAAAGCTTTGCAACAGATTTCTCATGAAGAAGAATCAAATCGTCGACTGCCCAGATGCCGAAGCCTTAGCGGCTTTCAAGCACAATGTCTAGGACGAATGGCTCGCCAAACACCTCGGCCAAGAAAAACCGAGGACAATGACAGCCCTAACAAGCCTTATGACCTGCTTTTGCACGGGCGAAGACAGTTGGCTGGCCCGTAGCGGCACCAGCAACCCAGGCACATCCGAAGTCAGGGATGGCAACGGGAAACCGCGATGCAATAAAAGCAAGCGTTGAAACAACAAAGACAGCCCAGACAACACCACGGTAAACGCCGGATTCAGGGGCTCTCGACCCGGTCAACGGAAAAAGCCATTTAAAGGCAGCAGAGATGGACCGTCCAGCCTAAACAAGATTCTAGATAGATTATGTCAGATTCATGGCACCTCCGACAAACCTGCAAATCACACCAACAGAGAATGCTGGGTCTTCAAGAACACCGGCAAGCTAAACGCCGAACACAAGGGGAGGGAGACACCAAGCGAAGACGAGGATGAAACTCGCCAGCCGAACACTGGGGGACAGAAAAAATTCCCACGAGAGGTCAAAACAATGAACATGATTTACGCAACTCACATACCAAAGAGGAGGCGCCAGTGCGCACCCCGAGACATATACGCCATGGAGCCCATCACCCCCAAGTTCAACCCTTGGTCGGCCTACCCGATCACTTTTGATCGCAGGGATCACCCGACTAGTATCCGGCACGGAGGATCGGCTGCCTTGGTGCTAGACCCAATAATTAACCGATACCATCTCACCCGAGTCCTTATGGACGGCGGTAGTAGTCTTAATCTGATATATCAGGACACCGTCGGCAAAATGGGGATAGACCCGACAAGAATCAGCCAAAGCAATACTACCTTTAAAGGAGTAATACCAGGCCCAGAGGCCCGCTGCACGGGCTCTCTAGTACTAGAGGTTGTATTCGGTTCTCCAGACAACTTCCGAAGCAAAGAATTAACCTTCGACATCGCTCCATTCCAAAGCGTCCATCACACACTACTCGGAAGAACGGCCTTTGCTCAATTTAATGCAGTACCGCATTACGCTTATCTTAAGCTTAAGATGCCCGGTCCACGTGGCATCATCATAGTTAGCGGAAACACAGAGCGTTCCTCACGTACGGAGGAATATGTGGCGGCTCTAGCATCCAATCACTGAACGGCCTCTCCAACCATAAGAAATGATCGGTCGTCAAGACCGCGGACACGGTTAGACGAGTCCGGTGCACCACTAGCTGTAACAGCTCAGATAAACCTGAGATTGGGTCGATGGATATACCCCCATAGGTAGTGCTAGGGGCTTCCCGCATGTAAAAAGGGCTACAGTTCGGCTTGACCCTATTTAGATTGCATTTTAATGGTTCATTAAGAATAACCAATTTTTCGCACGAAGACTTTCACCTGCATTTTTCTATTTTATAGATGATCATCGTGCTACACCCTTCCAGGATACAGCACAACGGAGACACAGGCACAGACGTGCAGCAGGGCCCCGCTCAAAGGCTTCTTTTTAGATTAAGACCCTGTGTAAACCTTTTTTACTATCTCTTGTTGCTTCACTCCCTCCGGATACTCAACACATCCGAAAGGGATGCTAGCGTTATTTGGCATTTCATCACGTCAGACTAATGCAAGTACCTGGAAAATCAGGGCTCATTATCGAGGGCGTTACTCAGCCCAGTATATGCTGTAAAGTCCGAATACCTTAGGGAGTGTTCGGCATCGCGAGTTTGGCCTTATATGCATCAGCTCTGAATTATGTCGTTGGTCAATAGTTGGGTTTGCCCGGCTCCCGTGTTTTGCTACCTTACGTTCTGCTCTATCGGCTAAGGTGGCACTGGGATAACTGCTGCGATTGTGCCCTGGTTCATCCGGATGAGCACCTTAGTAGAGAAAGCCGAAAACTGACTGTCATGATAAAGTGTGAGACTAGTCAACCACTCGACGACTCAGCGGAATCTTCGCGATTCCTCCGCATTAACGAAGGAACGGTTTCCCGGTCATGTATGTACGCGCACTATATTTGGATGAGCGCGGAAGTACCAGGCGCTATATAGTAGCCCCACCGTCAAACTCCTATGGCTAAGTGAAAGTGTTAAAGCTATATAGTCTGATTGCCTTGTTCGCCGCACTATCACCTCCTTAATGGACCAAGATGTTGGGTCAAGTGTGAATACACTCTTTTCTGAACACCCCCGCATTATGTGCATGGGGGATGAAGCCGACGACTGCAAACTTTCAGGTTATATACATGCATAAACGGCCGCTCGGGAGGCATCATAATACTTTCAGGAAAAATTATAAACACAACCTTTATAATCGAAATAGCATTGTTTTTACAATTGGGATACATGTCTGTCAGGACCCCGATTCCAAGTCACATCGATCTAGCCGGTAACACCTCATATCACTTTGCGGCCTCACGCACGGTATTCCCACGAGTGTCGCCTTACCATGGCCCGGGACCGTTTGCGCCTTTTGGCTCACGTATATGATAGTGTCGCTAGCATCCATATGACAGAGAACCCGGGCCGACATGGCTAATCGTGAACCCAAAGCGGCACTAACCTATGGGGACAGGCATACATGAATCACATCGAGCATGTTGGTCAGCAGCGTGTGAATCCGGGCTGTAGCACTGGGCTAACAGGACTCCGGGAACCCGGGCTGTAGCAGGCTAGGCAGGACTCCGGATGTCACCGCGTGACATTTCCCCGAAGGGACAGACAAAGGAACGAAGTGAAACACATGCCGACCAGTCAAGTGCCCTGAGCAGTAGTGCTGGGCTAGCAGGACTCCAGTGAACCGGGTTGTAGCAGACTACTATGGCTCATGGAAGCACTAGACTACATTTCCCCATAAGAGAGGCTGCCAAGGATAAACCACTAGATTGTCGGATCCCACACATACCAAGCATTTCAATCATACACACAATATGCTCGATATGTGTAAATACAACATGGCATCACAACATAACTCTACAACTCAAGTATTTATTCATTAGGCTCCGAGGAGTGAGATATTACAAACATGGGTCTCATGACCCAACAATCATAGCATACAAATCAAAGCACATGCGGAAGCTTAACATGTCTGAGTACAGACATCTACAAATGGAAAAGGCTGAGAAGCCTGACTATCTACTAGATCCTGCCGAGGGCACAAGATCGTAGCTGAGGTATCAAGCTAAACGTCGAAGTCCACGCGAAACTACTAGCGAGACTGAAGTCTCTCTGCAAAACATAAATTAAGAAAATGTGAGTACAAATGTACCCAGCAAGACTTACATCAGAACTATCTACATATGCATCAGTATCAATAAAGGGGTGGTGGAGTTTAACTGCAGCAAGCCAGCTTTGACTCAGTGGCTAACCTGAACTACGACTGCAAGCAACTCTTTTGAGGTGGTGCACACGAGTCCACATATTCACCATTCAATACACCACTATGGATCCGCTCCCGTCTCCCTACGGGAAGGCCATCCATAGCACTCACACTTATCTTGCGAGTTTTAGAGTATCCACTTTCACTTGTCTATGAACTGTTATAGGCAACCCAGAAGTCCATTACCGCGGACACGGCTATTCGAATAGATGATGATAACCCTGTAGGGGTGTACTTCTTCACACACGCTCTCACCACTTACCGTCGTTTACACGACATGTACTCGGCAACCTTCAAGCGGAATCCCAACGAGCGTGTCGGCCATGGCCTACCTAAACACTCAAGTCTCTAGTCCAGGTTTATCGCCTATCCAGGTTCCATCCGCAGGGAGTCCGGCCGAGGTTTCCACATACGGCCCCGGACGATGTGTACAGGGTTTCGAGACACCAAACGGGCGCCCGGCATGCCCGGCCACGGTGTATCTACCGCATCATAGCCCACCCTAGGGTCAGCGCTACGCACGGCCACCAACACATATCCTATAAACACCAGAAACTAGTTGCAACTCCTGGACAGAGGACAAGGGTGATCAAGAAGCCAAGAGGGTCCATTGGTTTGAGGCCCAATGCGTGGTAGTAACTGTTTCATGGATCACAAACACAGAACTCAGATCCTAAGGACGGCTTCAATGAGACAACCCACCATGTACTCCTACATGACCTCTCACTGCTACCTTTACCAAATCGTGTTCACACACTTAGCTCTCAACAGTAGGACATGTTTACACACCTCCGATTCATCCCCGATGAATCAGACCTGACACAACTCTATGCAATAGCAGGCATGACAAATAAGCATGAATGAGTAGGCACATCAGGGCTCAAACAACTCCTACTCATACTAGTGGGTTTCATCTATTTACTGTGGCAATGACAGGTCATGAGAGGATAAGGGGCTCAACTACCGCAGCAAGTAACTGTTGAATCGTTGTTGTCATAATGTAGTAAAAGAGAGCAGGAGCGAGAGAGTGGGATTGTATCAGAATGAACAAAGGGGTTTTGCTTGCCTGGCACTTCTGAAGATATCATTGGGTCTTCATCAGTGTCAATGATCACAGCGTCGGTACAACGTCTATCGAGAGGGGACAAACACTGGCAACTGAGAAAGAACTCAATCAACACATGATGATATGCAACAATATGATGCATGCTATGACATGGCAATATGAATGTGTTTTGCACTAATGCATCTAGCAACAATTTAGATGAAGTCCATATGGACCAAGGGTTCATATGCAAACTCCATATTTAGCATTTAAAATGCCATTATCATGTTTTCACTTATACAGTGGGGTATAAGTTGGTTGAACATGCATGAAAGTAGTATAAATGGATAGATTGGATTTTTCCGATAATTTTTCATATATAGATTATTTCATTTGGAGTTACGGTTGAATTTCTATGATTTTTGGAAGTTTTGGACATTTTTCTGAATTAAATAAATCATTTCTGATTTATTTAAAATCCAGAAAGCATTATTGCGTCAGCCTGACGTCAGAATGATGCCATCAAGTCAACAGCGTCAGCCCAGGTCAAACCTGACGCTGGGACCCACTGGTCAGTGTCTCAGGCTGGTTTGGGTCTATGACAGGTGGGACCGGTCAACGTTCACTTGACCAAGTCAAAGCTGACACATGGGGTCCACACCGATTAGCACTAATCTAAACAGAAATTAAACTAATTAATTTTTGGTGTCGGGGCCCACACGGCAGTGGCACTAGGGTGTTAGTTAAGGCGTCATTAGAGGCTAATGACATCGCCATGTTGGCTTCGCCGGAGTTAGGCGGGAGCGGCTGGCTCGGCCTCTGGCCACGATGGCGCCATGGCCGGCGGTGATGGGGTCTCGGGCGCGGCAGCTGAGCTAGCTAGGCGGGGAAAACGAGCACGGGGAGGAGGGGAGAACGAAGTAGAGCTCATGGGGAGATCGTAGACGTAGTCAGCGAGCTTGGAGAAGCGCTGAGGTCGACGGTGCGGCGATGGGGATCCACGGCGGCCGGAGATGAAGACGACGACGATGGAGGCGCTCCAGGGCCTCCCAAGGCGCGTGGCTCGACGAGGAGGTAGACGCAGACGTGGCGGAGCTTCTGGACACAACAGCGAGGCGAGGGGAAGTCGGTGGCTACGGCAACGGCGAGTGACGGCGACGGCAGCGCTCGGGTGGGTCGAGAGAGAGGGATCCAGGGGAGGAGGGAGAGCGAGAGAGAGTGCGAGAGGTCCGGGGCGGCGCGTGGCGACGTTCGGGACGGCCAGGGCGTCGGGGAAGAGGCCAGGCAGGCAGGTGGCGTGGCCGGACGCGTGGCCGCGCGCGCCGGGCATGTGCCCCTGTCCTCCTGGCGCGAGGAAGGGGACGACTGGCACTGCCAGTCGGCTAGGCCGGCCTGTTGGCCACTGGGCCAGGCCAGGCTGCACAGGGAGGTAAGTGCAGGTGGGTTTTCTTCCCTTTTGCTTCTATTTTGTTTTTGTTTTCTATTTTCTGACATTTGTTTTGATTTAATAAAAATACCAAATCATTTTATTTAATTCTGACAATTTTTGCAGGGGCCTAAGGGATTATTCCAAAGCCCCTCACCAAAATTCAGAATTATTGGACAATATTATATATATAAAAATGTTTATCCAATGCAAATAATTACTGGATTAATTCCAAATGGCCAAAATAAATATTTATGAGCCCCTAAAAATATTGGTTTGAATTTTACCTCTGCCCAATATTTTCAGAGAGAGGTAAGGAGATAGACACAGGAACATACTCATGCCTAGTCGAACTAGGTCTATTCAGCTTACACACCCATCTGGCAAGATAGTCACCGTCTCCACTAGGGTTGCAAAGCGTCAGCTCTATTCTCTTAATGCCAACCCTCTTCCTGACCTTGAAGATATCCCGGTAGTCCGTGACTTTCTGGATGTTTTTCCAGAGGAACTGCCAGGTATTCCACCTGACAGAGATGTAGAATTTGTCATAGATCTTATCCCAGGAACCGCTCCAATCTCTAGGAGACCTTACAAGATGGCACCCTTAGAACTGGCTGAGCTTAAGAAACAACTCGATGAATCCTTGCAAAAGGGTTTCATCCGTCCTAGTTCTTCTCCCTGGGCTTGTCCCGTTCTCTTCGTCAAGAAGAAGGATGGTACGGACCGGATGGTTGTAGATTATCGTCCCGTTAATTTGGTCACGATAAAGAACAAGTATCCGCTCCCCAGGATCAACGACCTGTATGATCAGCTCGCTGGATCCTCGGTCTTTTCCAAGATGGATTTGAGGTTAGGCTACCACCAAATCAAGATCAGAAATGGGGACATTCCTAAGACGGCTTTTGTCACTCGTTATGGTTAGTACGAGTACACCGTCATGTCCTTTGGTCTAACCAACGCTCCAGCTACTTTCTCTCGCTTGATGAACTCGATCTTCATGGAGTACTTAGATAAGTTCGTCATGGTTTACCTCGATGATATCCTTATTTACTCGAAGAACGAGGAAGAGCATGCCGAACATCTTAGACTTGTGCTAGGAAAACTCAGAGAGCACCGCCTTTATGCCAAGTTCTCCAAGTGCGAATTTTGGTTGCCAGAAGTGACCTATCTCGGCCACGTAATCTCTGGTAAGGGCATTGCTGTCAATCCCAAAAGAGTTCAGGCCGTTCTTGATTGGACTCCGCCTGAAACAGTTAAGCAAGTTAGGAGTTTCCTTGGTCTAGCCAGTTATTGTCGCCGATTCGTTGAGAACTTCTCCAAAGTGGCCAAACCTCTCACGGAACTTCTCAAGAAAGATAAAAAGTTTGAGTGGTCCCCACAGTGTGAGCACAGTTTTCAGGAACTGAAAAGACGCTTGACTTCTGCTCCCATACTTGTGCCACCGGATTTCACTAAGGACTTTGTTATCTATTGTGATGCCTCACGACAGGGACTAGGTTGCATTCTTATGCAAGATCGCCATGTGATTGCCTATGCATCTTGACAGTTGCACACACATGAGGAGAATTATCCTACACATGATCTAGAGCTTGCAGCCGTAGTCTATGCACTTAAGACATGGCGACATTACCTTCTTGGTAAACGTTGCGAGATTTACACCGATCACCAGAGTCTCAAGTATATCTTCACCCAACCAGATTTGAACCTTAGGCAAAGACGTTGGCTGGAATTGATCTCAGATTACGACTTAGGGATTACCTACACCCCAGGCAAGGGGAATGTCATGGCTGATGCGCTAAGTCGTAAGTCCTATTGCAACAATCTCATGTTGCAGCAGGGCCAACCACTTCTCCATGAGGAATTATGTAAGCTTAACCTCCACCTTGCTCCTCACGGATTCCTTTCTACCTTGGTGGCGAAACCTACTCTTGTGGATCAAATCATCTCTGCTCAGAAGCAGGATACGGGAATTTCCCGGATCAAGAGAAACATTAACAAAGGAGTTGGTGGTAGTTTCTTTATAGATGATCGTGGTGTTGTTTTCTTTGAGAGTCGCTTGGTGGTTCTCAAGAACCAACATCTTCAACAATTAATCCTTAAGGAGGCGCATGAATCTCCTCTCACGATTCATCCCGGTAGTACTAAGATGTATCAGGACCTACACCAGAGGTTCTGGTGGACTAGGATGAAGAGAGAAATTGCTCAATTTATTGCTAACTGTGACGTTTGTCGTCGCGTGAAGGCAGAGCATCAGAGACCTGCTGGCACCCTTCAACCTTTAGCTATTCCTGAATGGAAATGGGATAAAGTTGGTATGGACTTCATCACCGGCTTTCCCAGGACCAAGAAAGGGAATAATGCTATCTTCGTAGTCATTGATCGTCTTTCTAAAGTGGCTCACTTCCTACCTGTTCGAGAGAGTATCACCGCTAGTCAGCTCGCTGACTTATATATTTCTCGAATAGTGTCACTTCATGGTGTTCCACTAGAGATCAATTCAGACCGTGGTAGTCTTTTCACTTCTCATTTCTGGGAGAGTTTCCAAACTGCCATGGGCACCCATCTTTCCTTCAGTACCGCTTTCCACCCTAAATCAAGTGGCCAGGTGGAAAGGGTCAACCAAATTCTCGAAGACATGCTTAGAGCTTGTGTTATCTCATTTAGTATGTATTGGGAGAAGTGTCTTCCCTTTACCGAGTTTTCTTATAACAATAGCTACCAATCCAGCCTCAAGAAAGCTCCTTTTGAGGTTCTGTATGGACGAAAATGTCGAACACCTTTGAACTGGTCAGAAACCGGTGAAAGACAATTCTTTGGACCGGATATGATCCAGGAGGCAGAAGAACAAGTTCGCATCATTCATGAGAATTTGAAAACAGCCCAATCTCGTCAAAAGAGCCAGTATGACCGTCGTCATAAGGAAGTGGCTTATGAAATTGGCGACAAAGCTTATCTTCGGGTTACCCCTTTGAAGGGTACCCATTGATTCGGTATCAAGGGCAAGTTGGCTCCTCGTTACATTGGTCCCTTTCTCATTCTCGCTAAACGAGGAGAGGTTGCCTACCAGTTGGAACTACCACCACATCTTTCTCGAGTTCATGATGTCTTCCACGTCTCTCAACTCAGGCATTGCTTCTCGGATCCCATCCGCGGAGTGGACCACGAAACGCTTGATCTCCAAGATAACCTCACTTATCGAGAGTACCCCGTCTGCATCCTTGATCAAGTAGAGCGTGTCACCCGACGTCATAACATCAAGTTTCTCAAGGTTTAGTGGACTCATCATTCCGAGAGAGAAGCTACTTGGGAGCGTGAATATCGTCTTCGACTTGAGTACCCCGCTTTCTTCCCGCCGACTCCTGAATCTCGGGACGAGATTCTTCCGAGTGGGGGCGAGTTGTCACATCCCTAGTTCTGGTATGACTTAGGCTAGCTAGTCATGTCTGCATCATGTTTAAATTTCATTTAACTTTGAAATGGGGATTGTGAAACCCTCAGAAATCATTTCTGGAAATGACCCAGATAAAAATTTCTCCAAAAAGGTCCAAGAAAATGTTCATGTTGCTCTCTGAAAATATTGGACAGAGATAAAAATCAAACCAATATCTTTAGGAGCTCATAAGTATTTATTTTGGGCATTTGGAATTAATCCAGTAATTATTTGTGTTGGATAAATATTTTATTATATATAAAATATTGTCCAATAATTCTGAATTTTGGTGAGGGGCTTTGGAGTGGTCCAACTAGTCCCTACTAAAATTTACAGAATAAAATAAAATTATTTGGTATTTTTATCAAATCAAAACAAATGTCAGAAAAATAGAAAAGAAAACAAAGAGGGAGAACCTACCTGGTGGGCCAACCAGCCCACCACTGTAGCAGCCCAGCCGGGCAGAGCCAGCCCAGCCCACTTCCACCTCCCTATCGTCTCCCACCTCCTGCCAGTGGGCAGGAGGGCGTGTGCCCGTGGCACGCACGCACGCGCCTCGCCACCTCCTGCCTCCCTGGTTGCCCTGGCCTTCTCTACATGCGCCACGCTACCCCCCCATCTCTCTCTCTCGCTCTCTCTCGCTCTCTCTTGTCCCCATCCCCTCCTCTGCTCCCTCCCCCTCGCTCTTCCTCTCACAGCTGAGCGGCTGCCATCGCTGCAACTCACCGCCAACGCGCTCCCCGTCGTCCCCTCGCCCCTCCAACGAGTCCACGAGCATCTCCGCGACTCCCTCGTCCTCTCCAACGAGTCACGCGACGCCGGATGCTCTGCATCGCCGCCGCCATCGCTGTCTTCTACCTTCGGCTGCGCAGATCTCCGGCGACCTCACGCTGCCCTCGACGCGCCCCAGCCTCGTCCCCGCCTCTGTAGTCCCCGTGGTGAGCTGCTGCACCCTTCCCCGCTCTTCCTTTTGCCTCTCCCAAGCCGTAGCCTACGCCTGCACGCCACCGAACTCCGGCCGCCGCCGCGAGCTCTGCTCCGGCGAGCTCAAGCCACCCCCGCAGCCCCCGCTTGCTCCAAACGATGCGGGCGAGCCCTGACTCCTCGCCCGTGGCCTCCGCCGCCCAAATGGTCGCCGGAACGGCGATCCCGAGCCCCTCCGCCGCGTTCGGCCTCGCCGGCGGCTAAACGCCGGTGGGGTTGACCGGGTCTAACCCCCCCCCCCCCCCCAGTTGACCCAGGTTTGACCCGTGTGGGTCAGTGACAGATGGGCCCCGGCTCCCCCTAATTTGTAGTTAGGATTAATTAACCCTCTGTTAATTAACCATGACACTGACGTGTGGCCCCCACATGTCAGATTTGACCTGGTCAGCTCCGTTGACCTGCTGACGTAGGCATGATGTCATGCTGACGCAATATCTCATTTTCTGGTTTAAAATTAATCAGGAAATTCCAGAATATATTCAAAACTTCAAAAATTCATAGAAATTCAACCATAGCTCAGATTGAAATAATTTATATATGAAAAATTATCAGGAAAATTCAATCTATCCATCTGTACCAGTTTCATCCATGACAAACCAACCTATACATGCTGTATATATGAAAACTTATTAATGGCATATTTAAGAGCTTATTTTGGAGTTGCATTTGAACCCTTGGTTCAAATGGACCTCAACTAAATAAATGCTAGATGCATTAACTCAAACAACATCACATATTCATGCCATGATCATGCATCATATTGTTGCATATATTTGTGTTTGATTTTCGACACTGTTCCTTCTCGATAGGTCCTGCTCCGGAAAGTGTTCGGGAGCACCTATCAGTGGAGCAGTGCCCCTCTATTGATCTACTAGGCAAGCAACCCCCCCTTGTTCATTCTGATAAAATCCTACTCTCTCGCTCCTGCTCTCATTTATTGCATTAGGACAACAACGATTCAACTGCTACTTTATGCTACGATAGTTGAACCCATTCCTCTGCATGACCTGTCATTGCCACAGTAAATAGTTGAAACCCACTAGCATGTGTAGGAGTTGTTTGAGCCATGTTGTGCTTCTACCATGCCATGCCTGCTATTGCTTAGAGTTGTGTCAGGTCTGATTCATCGAGAATGAATTGGAGTGTTATGATATGTTCTGGTGCTGAGAGTTAAGCATGTGAACACGATTTGGTAAAGGTAGCGGTGAGAGGCCATGTAGCAGTACATGGTGGGTTGTCTCATTGGGACCGTCCTTAAGAACTGAGTTCTGTGCAAGTTGTCCAATGACTAGCTACTACCACACATTGGGCTCCGGGCGCTCCAAGCTCTCTCGGCTTATTAACCGCCTTGATCTCTGTCCAGGAGTTGCAAATAGTTTCTGGTGTTTGTAGGTAGTGCTATTTTTCTACCGAGTGGCACCCGGCAGGGTGGGCTCGGGACAGACTAGGCACAGGTGGCACGGTGTACCAAGTGGCACCGGATGGTGGGCTTGGGAACCCTGCTCACATCATTTGGGGCCGTGAGCGACACCCCGGCCGGATCTCCTTGCGGATGGAACCCAAATAGGTGATAAACCTGGATTAGAGTCTTGCGTGGTTAGTCAGGTCATGGCCGACACCCTCGCCAGGCTTCCGCTTGAAGGTTGCCGAGATACATGACGGGTATATGGTGATAAGTGGTGAGAGCGTGTGTGATGAAGTACACCCCTACAGGGTTATCATGATCTATTCGAATAGCCGTGTCCTCGGTTATGGACTTCTTGGATGCTTACGTGGTACCTAGACAACTTAGTGGATACTCTAAAATGCTCAAGACAAGTGTGAGTGATATGGATGGCCTTCTCGTAGGAGAGACGGGGATGAATCCATAGTAGTGTATTGATGTGGTGATTAGTGGACTCGTGTGCGCTGCCTCACCTCAAAGAAGTTTCTCATTGTTGTAGAACAGGATAGCCACTGAGTCAAAGCTGGCTTGCTGCAACTAAACCCCACATTACCTTCTTGATACAAATGCATGTATGATAGGGTCTGACGTAAGTCTTGCTGAGTACCTTTGTACTCATGTTTGCTTTTTTTATGTTTTGCAGATGAGACATCTATCTCACTAGTAGTACTGCTTGGACTTCGAAAAATAGCTTGTTACCTCAGCTACGATCTTGTACCCTTGGAAGGGTCTTGTAGATAGTCAGGCTTCTCAGCCCTTTTCTTTTGTAGTTGTCTGTACTCAGACATGTAATGCTTCCGTTGCTTGTATGCTCTGAATGATGGGTCATGTGACCCCTGTTTGTATTCAATGCTATGTGGCTCTTCTGAGCCTTTATCTATATGAGTTGCGTTATGTTGTGATGCCATGTTGTACATCACATACTTGCATGTTATGCGTACGTGTGACGTGTATTGCTATGTGTGGGATCCGACAATCTAGTTGTTTGTCCTTGGCAGCCTCTCTTATGGGGAAATGTAGTCTAGTGCTTCCTTGAGCCATAGTAGTCCGCTACAGCCCGGTTCACCGGAGTCCTGCTAGCCCAGCACTACTGCTCAGAACACTTGACTGGCCGGCATGTGTTCCACTTCGGGAAATGTCACGCGGTGACTTCCGGAGTCCTGTTAGCCCAGTGCTACAGCCCGGATTCATACGCTGTTGACCGACATGCTCGATGTGATTCATGTATGCCTGTCTCCATAGGTCTGTGCTTCTTTGGGTTCACGACTAGCCATGTCGGCCCGGTTTCTCTGTCATATGGATGCTAGCGACACTATCATATACGTGAGCCAAAAGGCGCAAACGGTCCCGGGCCATGGTAAGGCGACACCCGTGGGGATACCGTGTGTGAGGCCGCAAAGTGATATGAGGTGTTACATGCTAGATCGGTGTGACTTAGAATCGGGGTCCCGACAGCTTTAGCTATGTAAGGGAATTGTTTGTGGAAGGGAACGTAAGGCTCTTTTTACTCCTTTACCTTATGTCCTTCTGATCTGAGTCAACCTCTTCTTTTCTACGGGGATTAAGAACTAGGCCTTCTCATCTATCTATCAGGATGACGTGTTACTGAACCGTAGTTGCCTAGGATTGTTGAGTTTAAGCCCGAGTTTGGTTCCTACTACTTCTGTGTGTTGGCAGTTCATCTCAGAACTTTGATATTGTGATGTTAAGTGGTTATGCCACCATTTTGCAGGATGTCTCAAATCATTTTGAGCATTTACAGCCGTTATGCTGTCCGAGTCATCCCAGGTCTCTAAATAGTCTGATGCATTTGCAAATCCCTTCTTCCCGTTTCCGATGTCCTTTTGGGCCAGATTAAGCACACTAACGGTCTGTTGAGGTACTCTACTACCTCGACATATATGTTGGAGCTATTATTATGATCCTAGGTGTTTTAGGGAGTCACCTAGTAATCTAGCCATGTTTTGTGTTCCCAGTGTGATGATTCTGGCCACCATTCTTGAAAGCATCCCGTGATGCCATTTAGTAGTAGGTATTCTATTCCTGGGTTCTTGAACCCGAGATTCACCCTACTTATCTCATGTTGATAGTGTTGCTAGTTCCTTTAGGATATTAGTAACCTTTGCATTAGTCCTCGAGGTCCGTGGTATTTTCCTTCTTCCAAATACTATGAACCACTTATGGCAGAAGTTTGTTGGATCAAAAGATCACAACAGGAGGGCTCTCGATGAGTTCCCCATTCTATATTGTGACTCTGCCAATCCTACCTCTCTGCATGGGTTATCCGGAAGAAACCTGTTGAACTTGATTCGACATACTAATCTATGCATCCACAACTCAGAAAGATATATGTCCCCTTGAGTTGTCCATCTTCATTTGTTATTCCGACCATCGTCTATCAATTGATAGTCAGGAGTAATTGTGCACCCGTGTTATCGATGTTTATTATTCTCGTGGTACGTTAAGCCATTCCATTTCAGAATAATTAGGAGAAACAAACTCCAGTACCTCATCCATATCCAGGATTGGGTCAAAGTAGTTGTGTTCTGCAGATCAAATGCCAATCCAGCTTTTGCTCTGTTCTACCCTAGAGTATTACCCCCTTTATGTCAGGATTGTCATGAGAATTGCACCCTCTCTCATGAATTCTTGACGCAGTGATACTTCTTACCATCATTTTTCATTCCTCAGTCCCGTGTTGTCGCAACCGAAATGCCGACAAGTGAACCATGATGTGTGAAATCAATACTCCTAGCAACTAGTTGCTAGGTAGCTAATGGACAATAATTTCTTTCTTAGCGTGTTGGTTATTGAATCATCATCCTAAGATTGATCGTGCTACCTAGTCCATTTTTCCTGGTGCACTCTTCGATCAATGAGTTAGGATTGTGTCAGTCCCTCGCTCTCTTGATCATATCGTCTTGCTCTGAAAAGCAAGATTGTTCCCAAGCTTAGAAACATATCGGTGGTTCGTGATTTTCTGAATATTTCCTCGGAAGTATCACCAGGTTGCCCCCTGACTGTTATGTTGAGCTCGTGATCAAGTTGGTTTCTCGTAAACCACCCCTTCTCCAAGAATCTGTGTTGGATACCCTGAGCTAGTTGGTTAAGCTGAACAACAACTTGGAGAGTTGGAAGATGAAAGCTTGTCCGGCTCAGTTCATTCCAAAGGGATATCCTTGTGTGTGCGTGTGTTGAAGAAAGATGATATCTCCATCGATTGGTCCTCGTGATCAGTTGTTGGATCTATTGCCTTGTCAAAACTTTGACTTGAGTATGGGCTATCTTCAAGTCAAATCAGAGCCAACGATGTTCGTAATGTTGTCCTATTCGTGGTTGATCCCTCAAGCATACACCATTAAATCTTTTGGTCTGACCAATGCTATCACCGTGTTCATATGATGGTGGAAGTCCAGTGATATGGGAATTTTGATGAGTTGTTGTTGAGCCCATCAGCAGCATTTTGTCTCCCCCATGATTCATGTTGAACATTACACTAATATTGGAAACTTGGTAAGTATTGCCTTCATGTTCCGCTCATGAGGTATACGTTTGGATGAAAGGAGTGACTTCCTCTAATTCACGTGCATTTGATGAAAGTTGCCGCCGTGAATTCGAGAAAGCTTGTTTTTGCTTCCTTCGGAACCATCCCAAGTCAGTCATGCATATGTGCGAAGTATTCTGTGGTCTGGAGACTTGCAACCTTCATTCTATATGAATCCCTAGCACCCCAAGCCACTGATTGATTTGTTCAAGGAGAAGAAGTTTCTTCTTAAGAGCTAGACTTACGCAAGGACTTCGATATCCTCGATGATGGTTCCCCATCTGGACTCAGTAGTGTTTTATTATAAGACTACTATGTGGTCATGCTTGTCTGGGACAGCGTGTTCACAGGTTTGTAGCAAAACTGTCTCATGTTTTGGAGCTTACTACCATAGTCCATTTCCTGAGAATCTCGCAATGACATCTCGTCGATTTGTGTTGCAAACTTTCATTTTCTTTCTAGACTCGATGAGTCTGGAATATCCTAACACCAACCAGATCTGAATCTCGGGCAGATATGATGGTTGGAACATACTCCAAGAACTATATTGTTGGTCCATCTGTAACCAGTAATGTGGATGTCGTGGCCAACACACCTAACCGGAAGGCCTATTATTGTAGTATCCTGGTTGAAGAAGTTAGTCACCTCCCCATAAGGATCTCGCAGGATTTGCCTCCATAGTTATTCCTTATGGATTCTTGAGATTCCGAAGTCCGACCTTTTACTTGATGTTCTAGATATCAATACATATCTATGAATGGATTACGCTAGCACATCAAGGAGAACATTAGAGGCGGAGTGCTAACTGTCTCTCGGTCGATCATCCAGATTCTGATCCCTTGGCCTCGCTAAGGTGAAATCTGAGAAAGTGTTATCTTTCTTTGCATCTGCATCTTCCACCATTATTCATCATGGTAGCATGTTGTGTTGCCAGGATCCTTGACACGGATATTGGCAGAACCTTGATGAATACGGAAATGCTCAAGTTCTTGAGAGCACGCGCAAGCACTAGGATTTATCGTCCGCATTAATTGGGATCCGTTCTCAGTTTCTTCGATTATGCCATAACCTTTAAAACAGTGGAATCTCTCTCTACTGTTGGGTTTCTCTCCAGTTACTAGAATCATTCCTAGCATTTGCATTTTGTTCCCAGCTTGCACCGCCATTGTGGCATCCTACTACGGACTACCCTTCTTAGTAATTACTGATCAGGATCATCTTCAAAGTGGTCCTACCACGGGTTCCATCCATCTCCGATGATAAGCAAAAATCATCCATTGTGTTGTCTTCAACAAGGTAGTCCACATCATCCATCCTAGTCCAAGTATGCCTTCTCTTCGAGCTATCTCAAACGATCAATTGTAAATTGCCTTAAGCTGGTATGAAGAGTTTCAATGATCTCTGAATCAAAAGTAATTCTTTTTGCCACTTAAGGGAATATTTCTGCGAGTCACCTTCCTTAAGATGTCTCGTTATGGTATCATGGCAATTATCTCCTCGCTACTTTGAAACCATGCACCATCCTACTTAAGCGTGGAATTGTTGCCTACCAAATTTGAACCCTTATCATCCGCTTCTTTCCATCACCCCTGATGTGTGTTTCGTGTCTCAGCTCAAGAAATGTTTTATATCTCACCCCATGAGTTGATCTTGAGTGCTCGATCTCCGAGGAGATCGATTCCTGTAGAATTTCTTTCTGCCGTCATCATGCTGGATGAAGATCCCGAAAGCAAAGACGTCAAGATCAAGATGACGCAATGAATCAATATCCTCAAGAAAGACATCTGGATCGTGAAGATTGTGTTAGCTTGTGTCCCTCTATCTTCTTACCTCACGTCTTGAATCTCGGGACGAGATTCTTGTTTAGTGGGGGTGAGTTGTCACAGCCCTAGCTTTACCCTGGCCTTGGACTAGTTTGGTTGCTGCATCATGTTTAAATTCAATTGAAATTTGAATTGAGGAATTTTCCAAGCCTCAGAAAACCTCTAAAAATAACCAACATTTAAATCTCATCAAATGAGTCCAAGAAAATGTTCCTATTATTCTGTGAAAATATTGGCATGAGGTGAAATTCAAACCAATATTTTGGGAGTCACAGAAATAATTTATTTGGGCCTTTGATTTAAATCAATAATATATTTGGGTTGGAATTATTTCTGTTATATAAGAAATAATGTCCAAATAATCCCAAACTGAAATGTTTCGTGTTGGGTTTATTCCATACAGTGAGCATGAGC
The DNA here is from genome assembly GCF_056163025.1 of Triticum urartu. Classification (NCBI taxonomy): domain Eukaryota; kingdom Viridiplantae; phylum Streptophyta; class Magnoliopsida; order Poales; family Poaceae; genus Triticum; species Triticum urartu. The sequence continues at coordinate 369,393,433 of NC_141873.1, forward strand.
AGTTTGGTGATTTTTGGAAGTGTCTAAGTATTTTTAATAAAGCCACAAAGTTGCAGAATAATAGAAAACAAGAAATATAAAAAAAGAGGTACCTTACCGTGCAGCCCACCACTGTAGTGGCCTACTGGCCAAAGCCAGCCCGACCCACCGGGGGCAGCACTGTCTTCTTCCTCCTGCCAGGAGGAGAACCAGCTATGTGCCCGATGGCCGGCGAGCCGCGCTGGCTCCTTCCTGCCTGCGTGCCCCCTCCCCCCCCCCCCCGGCTGCCTGGTCGCCGCCACGCACACCCCCCCTCCCGACCCCCTCGTCCTCTCCCCTCTCTCCCTGGACCTCTTTCCCCTCCTCTGGCCCCCTCTCCCTCTCTTCCCGAGCGCACCAGAGGGCGCCGCCGTGCTCTACCACGGCCACCGGCCACCCCATGCCTCGCCGACGCGCCAAGAAGCCCCGCCTCGTTCCCCTCTTCCTCCTCACCAAGGCGGAGGGCGCCGGAAGCCCTGTGATGCCGCCAACGTCATCCTCTTCCTCGCCGGTCACCGGAGATCCTCCTTGCCACCCCGGCTGCTCTGGACCGTCTCCGAGCTCGCTGACCTCCCCGTCCGACTCGCCGTGAGCCTTCGACCCTGCCCATCCCTCTCTTCTTCCCCGTAGGTCTTCGTAGCCACCGGACCGCCTACGCCCGAACCCGCCGCCATCTGCGCTCGCCGCCGACGCGACTCCGGCGACCAAATGGTCCGCTCGACGCGTCCAACACACTCACCGCATCATGTAGATCACGTAGGAGCTGGCCCCGTTCTTCTAGAGCCACAGCAACGACGAGTTCGGCCTTGCCCGAACTCCGGCAGCCGCAAGGCTCGTCGCCGGCGTCGATTCCGGCCGTCCCAGGCCTGACAACCACCACCACTCGACGCACCGTCGCGCCAGCTTTCCAGAGAGCCCAGCCAAGCTTCGAACGAAGCACCACAGCTCGACTCCGAGCACCTCCGCCGCGCCTGGCCATCGCCGGCGGCCTAACTCTGGCGAAGCCGACATGGCGATGTCATTAGCCTCTAATGACGCCTTAACTAACACCCTAGTGCCACTGCCGTGTGGGCCCCGACGCCCTCCGCCTTGGTGAGGAGGAAGAGGGGAACGAGGCGGGGCTTCTTGGCGCGTCGATGAGGCGTGGGGTGGCCGGTGGCCATGGTAGAGCACGGCGGCGCCCTCTGGTGCGCTCGGGAAGAGAGGGAGAGAGGGCCAGAGGAGGGGAAAGAGGTCCAGGGAGAGAGGGGAGAGGACGAGGGGGTCGGGGGGTGTGCGTGGCGGCGACCAGGCAGCCGGGGGGGCACGCAGGCAGGGAGGAGCCAGCGCGGCTCGCCGGCCATCGGGCACGCAACTGCTTCTCCTCCTGGCAGGAGGAAGAAGACAGTGCTGCCCCTAGTGGGCCGGGCTGGCTTTGGCCAGTAGGCCACTACAGTGGTGGGCTGCACGGTAAGGTACCTCTCTTTTTTTATATTTCTTGTTTTCTATTATTCTGCAACTTTGTGGCTTTATTAAAAATACTTAGACACTTCCAAAAATCACCAAACTGCTCATGCTCACTGTATGGAATAAACCCAACATGAAACATTTCAGTTTGGGATTATTTGGACATTATTTCTTATATAACAGAAATAATTCCAACCCAAATATATTATTGATTTAAATCAAAGGCCCAAATAAATTATTTCTGTGACTCCCAAAATATTGGTTTGAATTTCACCTCATGCCAATATTTTCACAGAATAATAGGAACATTTTCTTGGACTCATTTGATGAGATTTAAATGTTGGTTATTTTTAGAGGTTTTTTGAGGCTTGGAAAATTCCTCAATTCAAATTTCAATTGAATTTAAACATGATGCAGCAACCAAACTAGTCCAAGGCCAGGGTAAAGCTAGGGCTGTGACAATGTCACTCGAACATGATACTCTTCGAGCACTGAGCCTATATTAAACGAGTGCCTTCTAGGACTTCTTCAAAATAGTGCTCAGCCGAGACCTGGCCTACGGCCGGATCCCGGGTTGCAATAGCGGTGGCCTCCATCTCTGCTCAGTATGTCATAACACGGGCAAGAGCCATCCACGCACCCTCTATGCACGCCGACCTCTTTACAGCGTCAATATGCAGCACAGCACCAAGGAATCGTTGCACTAAACCAAAATAACTATTCGGCCTTGGTCCCTTTGGCCAAAGATGATCCACGACAGACCTCATGGCAAGTTCGGACAACCTATGGAGCTTGGCCCACTCGGGCATTTGTTCATTTAACAGCAGCGGACGCGTTGGAGCACTGAACTGCGACCAGAACAATCTTTCCACTTCATGATCTTTCTGATCTTTGAAAAACTCAGTCGCATCAGCAGCACTCATTGCCAAGTCCAAGTACGCGTCTGCAGCACTCCATAATTGATCCAGAGGGGCATACTTCGGATCTCCGAACTTCGTCCGCAACAAAAAGGGCTTCCCAGCCGTGATATCTCTGGCTTGACAGAGCTCCTCCTTCGCCGCTCTGATTTTAGAGCGGGTTTCCTTGGCTTCTTCCACGGCTTTCTTCAGGTCAGCCACTTTCGCTTGGCTTTCCTTTTCAAGAAGCTCATATCAGCTGGCGGCATCTTTCAGCTCAACAGCCATCTTGGCTATTTTATCTTCGCTCTGGCGATGAGCAGCCTGTTCGGCTCTTAAGTCTTCGGCCGCCTTTAGGGCGGCCGCATCACTTCTCCTGGCTTGTTCCTTGGCTCGGGCAAGTTCCGCCCGAAGGGTCTCCACGGCGGCATCTCCATCTGCAGTCACAGCATATTATAGATACTAGCATCACGCTCCTCTTAATATTTGTTGACCACTCGAAAATACATACCCTGTGCCTCGTCAAGCCGCTTGTTCACAAGCGCAATGTCGGCATCTGCCGCGTCAAGTTGCCGCCTCAGTCCGGCAAACTCAGCAGTCCGGCCAGCCACCGGACCCTTAGCCGCCTGCACATGAAAGCAGCGCGATCATTACCTGGGACTATGATCCTCTGTTTGTTGCCTCTGGACAGCAACCAGAGTCTTAGGGGCTACTATCTGTATAGAGCACACCTAGCGTGTGCGGTACCGTCAAAAATTTTATATATTACTTTACATACCTCAAAGCCTCTTAGCAGGTTCGTATAAGCCTCATGCAACCCACTTTTGGCGGATGAAATCCTCCCAACCACCGTACCCATTAAAGTATGATGCGCCTCTGAGATAGCCGCTTGCTCCAAAAGACCCATCAGTGCGTCCGGTTGTGCATCGAACAATCCCAGACTCTTTCTGTTGCTCTCCTTAGGACCCGAATACTCCGGACTTCGGGTGGCCGAAGGGTTACCTTCTGGCCTTGGCGGATCAGGAGAAATCCTCCGTGATGACACCTCAGGGTCGTCCGCCCCAGGAGGCGGGGATACAGGGGGAGGCGTTTCGCTCCCCATCATCTCCGGAAGAAGATCCCCCGAAGACGAACTCTGTCGAGAAGGGCTACGAGCCGGACTGCAAGATACATGTCTCAGTTATTGTCCTCGGAGATAAAGCAGGATGTATTTACCAAAAGTACTCTTGTTCACTTATAGCTCGGTGGAAGGCTGGCCCCCTTGCGGGCGTTGTGCGGTAAGGACGCCCTCCGGGGCAGGACCCCCTGGCGCAGGTTTTTTCCCTTGTTTGGAAACCTTTGTTTCCATGTATTCAGAGGCGGTCCTTTTCCTTCCTTGGGGAGAGGGGATTCTAGATTCTTCTCCCCGATTATCCTCCTTCACGGAGATACTAATTCCCCTGGTTTGGATGAGTAATGTGTGAAGCCCTCTTTCGGCTTCTTTATTCCTCCCTTTATGTTCCCCTGATGGCACTTGATAAGGTGCGTGCTCAAGCATCCTGGCTAGTACAAGATCCAGTGAGCCTTCGGGAAGGGGGGTCGAACACCTGATCCTCTCCGCCTTTCTTATCCAGTCCTGGCCGAGAGCGTTTTTTCGGAATGATGTTATGACAAATAAAAAGACAGCATGTTCGGCCGCAGAATTACTTATGTGTGTATCTAAACGGTTGCAGTTGAGACCCGCATCCTCGGTGGTGTCCGGACACTTTATTCGTGATCCGAAGAACAATCCATACATCTGTTCGAGCGTCACGCCGAAAAATTGCTGAATAGTCTGCGGTCCTTCCGGGTTGAACTCCCACATACGGAGAGATCGACGTTGGCATGGCAGGACCCGAAGAACTATCATAACTTGCATTACCTTGACAAGACTGACATCCCTCTTGAGGAGATCTCGGATGCGACTTTGCAATGTCAGCACGTCATTAACTGGCCCCCAGTCCAGCCCCTTGTTGATCCATGACGCCAGTTGCGGCGGGGAACCCGAGCGGAAGGCGGGAGCAGCTGCCCACTTTGTACCTCGGGGAGCTGTGATGTAAAACCACTCCCGCTGCCATAAGTTGGACACCTCCGGGAAGGAACCCTTTGGCCATAGAGCATCGGCGCCTTTGCTTATTATGGCACCTCTGCATTCTGCATGTCGCCCATCGATCGTCTTTGGCTTCACATTGAAGGTCTTGAGCCATAAGCCGAAGTGTGGGGTGATGCGAAGGAAGGCCTCACACACGATGATAAACGACAAGATGTGAAGGATGGAATCTGGAGCTAGATCGTGGAAATCAAGCCTGTAATAGAACATAAGACCTCTTACAAAGGGATCAAGACTAAAGCCTAGCCCTCGGAGGAAGTGGGAAACAAATACGACACTCTCGTTGGGTTTGGGAGTGGGGATGGCCTGCCCTTGAGCAGGCAGCCTGTGCGAGATTTTGGCGGTCAGATACCTGACTTCCCTTAGCTTCTTGATGTCCTCCTCTGTGATAGAGGAGGCCATCCACCGACCTTGAAGGTTGGATCCAGACATGGTTGAAGGTCCGAAGCGCTTAGCCTGAGCCTTGGGTGTAGGAACTCGAGGTGGGGGAGGGGAAGGATCGAGCACGAGAAGAAAAGGACAGGCCTTGGCCCCTTTATAAAGAGGGTGAATATCAAGCGTCCTCGGCATGGCCATTTGGAACTTGCCTAAAATTGAGGAGTCATACTAATAAGCACGATTGGGTTACCCACACCTGTATTTATGAGAATCCCGTGATAAGGGGAACACGATCTCTGCTTCGACGAGACGTGCCAATAAAACCGCCTCGCAACACATGCAGTGGCAGGCTGGGAAAAACGGTTCATAATGACCGGACCACGGCAGATGTCACGTTATGAAATGTTGTCAGGAGATTAGATTTGTGGAATATTATACTCTCTACGGTGGTATGTGGAATTTGTTTTACAGAGCCGGACACAATCCTTGTGTTTAAAATCTTCTATGGAGTATTCGGAGAAGGAACCCGCCTTGCAATGCCGAAGACAATCTGTGCGCCGGACTCATCGTCATTGAAGCCTGGTTCAGGGGCTACTGAGGGAGTCCTGGATTAGGGGGTCCTCAGATAGCCGGACTATATACTTTGGCCGGACTATTGGACTATGAAGATATAAGATTGAAGGCTTCGTCCCGTGTCCGGGTGGGACTCTCCTTTGCGTGGAAGGCAAGCTTGGTGATCCGGATATGTAGATCTCCTTCTCTGTAACCGACTCTGTGTAACCCTAGCCCCCTCCAGTGTCTATATAAACCGGAGGGTTTAGTCCGTAGGACAACAATAAACATAATCATAGGCTAGCTTCTAGGGTTTAGCCTCTACGATCTCGTGGTAGATCAACTCTTGTAATACTCATATCATCAAGATCAATCAAGTAGGAAGTAGGGTATTACCTCCATCGAGAGGGCCCGAACCTGGGTAAACATTGTCTCCCTCGCCTCCTGTTACCATCCGCCTTAGATGCACAGTTCGGGACCCCCTACCCGAGATCCGGAAGTTTTGACACCGACACACCAGCCCCTTGTGGGCTGGTGTGTTCCCTTACTTGGCTCATTAAGCCCATATCTTTGCCGGGGTTTGCCCAGAACCCCTTCTGATGACCCGATATCACCCGGAACACTTGTGTCCTAATATAGCCTTCCAATATATGAATCTTTACCTCTCGACTATTTCGAGACTCCTCGTCATGTCTGTGATCTCATTCGGGACTCCGAACAAAATTCGGTACATCAAATCACATAACTCATAATACAAATCGTCATCGAACATTAAGCATGCGGACCCTACGGGTTCAAGAACTATGTAGACATGACCGAGATACATCTCCGGTCAATAACCAATAGCGGAACCTGGATGCTCATATTGGCTCCTACATATTCTACGAAGATCTTTATCGGTCAAATTGCATAATAACATACGTTGTTCCCTTTGTCATCGGTATGTTACTTGCCCGAGATTCGATCGTCGGTATCATCATACCTAGTTCAATCTCGTTACCGGCAAGTCTCTTTACTCATTCCGTAATGCATCATCCCGCAACTAACTCATCAGTCACATTGCTTGCAAGGCATATAGTGATGTTCATTACTGAGAGGGCCTAGAGATACCTCTCCGACAATTGGAGTGACAAATCCTAATCTCGATCTATGCCAACTCAACAAACACCATCGGAGACACCTGTAGAGCATCTTTGTAATCACCAGTTACGTTGTGACGTTTGATAGCACACAAGGTGTTCCTCCGGTATTCGGGAGTTGCATAATCTCACAGTCAGAGGAACATGTATAAGTCATGATGAAAACAATAATAGCAATAAAACTAAACAATCATTTATGCTAAGCTAACGGATGGGTCATGTCCATCACATAATTCTCTAATGATGTGATTATGTTCATCAAATGACAACACATGTCTATGGTTAGGAAACTTAACCATCTTTGATTAACGAGCTAGTCAAGTAGAGGCGTACTAGGGACACTTTGTTTGTTTATGTATTCACACATGTACTAAGTTTCTAGTTGATACAATTCTAGCATGAATAATAAACATTTATCATGATATAAGGAAATATAAATAACAACTTTATTATTGCCTCTAGGGCATATTTCCTTCAGTCTCCCACTTGCACTAGAGTCAATAATCTAGTTCACATTGCCATGTGATTTAACACTAATAGTTCACATCGTCATGTGATTTAACACTCTATAGTTCACATCGCTATGGGACCAATACCCAAAGGGTTTACTAGAGTCAATAATCTAGTTCACATCGCCATGTGATTAACACCCAAAGAGTACTAAGGTGTGATCATGTTTTGCTTGTGAGAGAAGTTTATTCAACGGCTCTGCCACATTCAAATTCGTATGTATTTTGCAAATTTCTATGTCTACAATGCTCTGCATGGAGCTACTCTAGCTAATTGCTCCCACTTTCAATATGTATCTAGATCGAGAATTAGAGTCATCCAGATCGGTGTCAAAGCTTGCATCGACGTAACTCTTTACGACGAACTCTTTGTTACCTCCATAACCGAGGAACATTTCCTTATTCCACTAAGGATAATTTTGACCGTTGTCCAGTGATCCACTCCTGGATCACTATTGTACCCTCTTGCCAAACTCATGGTGAGGTACATGATAGGTCTGGTACACATCATAGCATACTTTATAGAACCTATGGCTGAGGCATAGGGAATGACTTTTCATTCTCTTTATATTTTCCGCCGTGGTAGGGTTTTGAGTCTTTACTCAACTTCATACCTTGCAACACAGGCAAGAACTCCTTCTTTGACTGTTCCATTTTAAACTACTTCAAAAACTTGTCAAGGTATGTACTCATTGAAAAAATTTATCAAGTGTCTTGATCTATCTCTATAGATCTTGATGTTCAATATGTAAGCAGCTTCACCGACGTCTTCTTGGAAAAACTCCTTTCAAATACTCCTTTATGCTTTCCAGAAAATTCTACATCATTTCCGATCAACAATATGTCATTCACATATACTTATACTTATCAGAAAGGCTATAGCGCTCCCACTTACTTTCTTGTAAATACAGCTTCACCGCAAGTCTGTATAAAACTATATGCTTTGATCAACTTATCAAAGCATAAATTCCAACTCCGAGATGCTTGCACCAGTCCATAGATGGATCGCTGGAGCTTGTACATTTTGTTAGCACCTTTAGGATTGACAAAACCTTCTGGTTGCATCATATACAATTCTTCTTTAAGATATCCATTTCGGAATGCATTTTTGACATCCATTTGCCAAATTTCATAAAATGTGGCAATTGCTAACATGATTCGGACAGACTTTAAGCATCGATACGAGTTAGAAAATCTCATCGTAGTCAACATCTTGAACTTCTAAAAACCCTTTTCGACAAGTCGATCTTTGTAGCTAGTAACACTACTATCAGCATTCATCTTCCTCTTGAAGATCCATTTATTCTCAATGGCTCGCCGATCATCGGACAAGTCAATCAAAGTTCATACTTTGTTCTCATACATGGATCCCATCTCAGATTTCATGGCCTTAAGCCATTTCACGGAATCTGGGCTCATCATCGCTTCCTCATAGTTCGTAGGTTCGTCATTGTCTAGTAACATGGTTTCCAGAACAGGATTACCGTACCACTCTGGTGTGTAACGTACTCTGGTTGACCTACGAGGTTCGGTAGTAACTTGATCTGAAGTTTCATGATCATCATCATTAACTTCCTCACTAATTGGTGTAGGCATCACTGGAACTAATTTATGTGATGAACTACTTTCCAATTCGGGAAAAGGTACAATTACCTCATCAAGTTCTACTTTCCTCCCACTCACTTCTTTCAAGAGAATACTCCTTCTCTAGAAAGGATCCACTCTTAGCAACAAAGATCTTGCCTTCGAATCTGTGATAGAAGGTGTACCCAACAGTTTCTTTTGGGTATCTTATGAAGACACACTTCTTCGATTTGGGTTTTAGCTTATCAGGCTGAAACTTTTTCACATAAGCATCGCAACCCCATACTTTAAGAAACGACAACTTAGGTTTCTTGCTAAACCATAGTTCATACGGTGTCATCTCAACGGATTTTTAGATGGTGCCCTATTTAACGTGAATGCAGCTATCTCTAATGCATAACCCCAAGATGATAGTGGTAAATCGGTAAGAGACATCATAGATCGCACCATATCTAATAAAGTACAAAGGGAATGACGTATGTTGTTATGCGGTTTGACCGATAAAGATCTTCGTAGAATATATAGGAGCCAATATGAGCATCCAGGTTCAGCTATTGGTTATTGACTGGAGATGTGTCTCGGCTTGTCTACATAGATCTCGAACCCGTAGGGTCTGCACGCTTAACGTTCGATGACGATTTGTATTATGAGTTATGTGATTTGATGACCGAAGTTTGTTCGAAGTCCTGGATAAGATCACGGACATGGAGAGGAGTCTCGAAATGGTCGAGAGGTAAAGATTCATATATTGGAAGGTTGCATTTGGACATCGGAATAGTTCCAAGACGTTTGGGCATTTTTCTGGAGTACCGAGAGGTTACCGGAACCCCCCCCCCCCCCCCAGGGAAGTTAATGGGCCTTAGTGAGCTTTAGTAGAGAGAGGGAAGAAGGGCCACGAGGTGGCGCTCGCCTCCCCCTGCCCAAACCGAATTGGACTAGGAGTGGGGGCGCGGCCCCCTCCTTCCTTCTCCTTCTCCGCTCCTTCCTTTCCCTCCGATGGAAGAAAGGAAAGGGGAGGCGAATCCTACTTGGACTAGGAGTCCAAGTAGGACTCACCCCTGGCGCGCCCAACCTGGCCGGCCTCCTCTCTCCCTCCCTCCTTTATATACATGACCAGGGGCACCCCAATAGCACAACAGACAATCTCTTAGCCGTGTGCGGTGCCCCCGTCCACAGTTCAACACCTCGGTCATGTCGTCGTAGTGCTTAGGTGAAGCCCTACGCCGATAACTTCATCATCACCGTCGCCACGCCATCATGCTGACAGAACTCTCCCTCGTCCTCAACTGGATCAAGAGCTCGAGGGACATCATCATGCTGAATGTGTGTTGAACACGGAGGTGCCGTATGTTCGGTACTTGGATCGATTGGATCTTGAAGACGTTCGACTACATCAACCGCGTTACTAAACGCTTCCGCTTTCGGTTTACGAGGGTACGTGAACACACTCTCCCCGCCTCGTTGCTATGCATCTCCTAGATAGATCTTGTGTGGTAGGAATTTCTTTTTAAATACTACGTTCCCCAACAGGTGTGTGGTTGGTGCACCGAGGCTGTAGATAAGGAAGAGGATAAGGCGAATAAGGGTCCCCATGGCACGGCGCGAGGAGGACAAAAATGGGGGTCGTTATTGTGTTGTAGCCAGAGGCTGCCAGGTAGGCCATACGGTGCCACGTGGGCATACGGCTGTGAGGGTAAGTCGGCGCGTGGGTGAGAAAAGCCTCGGGCGCGAGCAGGTGAGCTGGGCCGCGGCACTGGAGGCTGGCTAGACTGCGGCTAGCTGGGCTACTGCTGGCACGGCTGGGTTGCGGCTAGCTCAGGTGAGTGTCTTCCTTTGTCTTTTATTTTCCTTATTTCTTCAACCAGAAACTTTGGAAAAAAGAAAGAGGTGTTGGAGGTGGAATATTTCAAAGAAGAAAATATCGTTGGAGGAATATGCACAATTTGAATAAAATGTCCTGACATTATTTAAAGACTAGAAATTAAATCAAGTTTGAATTTAATTCAAACTTGACTAAATTTTGAATCTGTCCAGAACATTCCCAAATGAGCTAAAATTTGGAGGAGGTGGTCTTGGCATGGTTTAGTAGTTTTACAGAAGTAGTGAACATTTGTCTATGGTAGGAAAATTTTCAATTGAATAATTGAATAGAATTTAAAAGAAAGAAGCTAGTAAAGGGGTCTTGCACTTGATGATGGTATAAATGGAAATGAGCAAGATGCAACAACAATGAATATGAGGGAAGGAGTTCACACACGAGCACAACACCAAAAATAAGTATGCAAACACCAAAGGAAAGTTGATCATGATGCATGATGCAAATAAAATAAAATTAAACAAGCATCACATGGCATGCAAGCATGAACATAACGCAAACTAATGGAGGTCACGGTCTTGGGTTGTCAAGAGAAGGCCACATCCCGAAGGTCAACTTTGAGATCAATCGCCACCAATACAGCAAGGAGTACTAACTACCTGATGGTATTTATCCTCAGTGGTGAACTCTTGTGAAGAAAATATCCAATCCGGAAGAAGAGAAGAAACAAAGATTTGCCCAAGCACAAGACAGTGCTAGAAAAGATATGGAGCGTGTTTTTGGTGTGCTTCAATCTCGATGGGTTATCATTGACATCATGCACTGACATGCAACACCAATAAGCTTTGGGAGGTGATGAATGCTTGTGTGATCATACACAACATGATCGTGGAGGATGAGCGTGATGACATCATCTATAACCAAGGGTTTTAATTTCAGGGTGAAAATGTTGTGCCTAATCACCAAGACCGGCAACGTTTGATCAGTTGACCCAATTTCGTCATGAAATGCGTAATTGACAAACTCATATGCAACTCCAAAATGACTTGGTTCAGCACACGCGGAATAACATTGGCAACCAGTAGATGTATCGGTTCATTTTCTTTTCATGTATTTGTGGCAATTTAAATTTGGTTCTAAACTTTGTGCTTTTTATTCGGTTGTGATACTATTTATTATTATGGTACTATGTGGTTTATTTTGTTGTATAAACTATACGCAATTTTTTTAGTTAAAAAATGTCTACATTTGACCGCTGGCCAGCCGGCAGGACCAAATGTGTCGCCCGCGTTGGGCGCGCGCACTGGCAACACATCCATGAAAAAAGGCCGGACGTCTCCCTTTGCACGACCGAAACGGATAAAATCCAGACAAAACAGACATCCATTTGGGTCGCGCAACCTTGTGGATTGCAACGGTATAGGGTCATTAATGCCAAAGATGAAATTAATCAGGTTAATATTTTTCGCGTTTCAATGGTATCATCTGATTCTTTCATGGCATCTCCACTAGCATCATGAATGCTTGCTCATATGCATAGGCCTCAAGTTCTTCTTTTATTCAATACATGGTTTATCAAGCTGCAGGAGCAATAAAAGGGAGCTTAGATGCAATGCCAACTGGAGATTGAGTTAGTTTGCCATACAAGCCCTTGGATTGTCAAGACTTTATTCACTTCAATTTTCCTCACCATTCAACTCATGCTTGATGATACCGTTGAGTAAAAATTGATAGGATTCGTTGTGGAATGTGAACCTGAGCCACTGTTGTGATCTTGCTAAAGCAGATGTGCGTGTGCTTGCCTAGCCTAGTAATAAACCTGACCAACATATAGGATGGGAGAGAAAACTAGGTAGGAGAGTTTTTCCTTTCTTTTGGGACAAGAAAGAAGAGGGTGGCACGTGGGTCCTCTCTGTCAGTGAGTAAATGCTACAGCCCCACATGGCGGCCACACGCCTAAACCCACACCACCACAGGCGCAGAACAGCATAGGAGCGCTCCGGCTTGCCTCAAGGCATGGAAGAGCACGCACCGCACCGAAGCGGGGCTGGTAAACCCTCGACCAAAGCAAGCGCTCGCCTTCCTCCGCATCCTCGCCCCCCAGTCTCTAGACCAGCCGCGGCCACCGCCCCGCCCCGTCTTCGCTTCCTCGCGCCCCGTCTCTACATCCACGCCGTGTTCGCTCCTCGCCGCCCTCCTCCCCCGTCACCCAGGCGACCAGGCCAACCGCGCGGCCGCCGCCTCGATCGTCGTACGCCTTCCCCGCCCCCTCGCGCAGTTCGTCCGCCATCTCCAGGACGCCGCTTCCTCTCCTCTTCGCTCGTCTTCCACATCCACCCCGGCCGCGCCGCCTCCCCGCCAGCCAGCGGAGCCTCCCGGCGTCGTACGCTCGTCGTCTGAGGCTTCGACCGACCACACCAGCCGCCGTCTTCAACGACGCTTCGTCCTCTCCGCTGTGCGCATCAGGCACTAGGTAATGTTTCAAGCGCACCCATCCCCTCCTCTTCGACCTGTGCACTCGAAATGTTGACGGCCATTACTAGGACCGCCTGGAGCGGTTGCGCGCGGCGGGCACGAGGAGGGTACAGGAAATTGTTTTGCGGTGGTGCTGACTGCTGAGGGATAGTAGCTAGCGCTACCACCAAATTGCAGGAACGAACGCGCGCGAGGGCCATGGGCTCCTCTTTTCAGGGGGCGGAACTAGTTTCTCGGAAAGCTCTTTTACGGTACACTGGTACTTCCTTAAGAAGGGATGGAGTACCACTAAAATCTGGCCATCCACCTGAAAGGGTAGTTTAGTCATTTTTCTCATATTCTTAAGCGATATCTTTCACATCAGATCTGCTATAAATTGTTTGGTAACGCGTCTGTTTATCCATGTCAAAAAAAGCGAGTACCGTAAAAAAATCGGGTGTTTATCGGCCTATAGGCATGCCGCCATCATCTCATGAGCTGTTACGCACGCGGCTGCCAATGCTATCCCTTGGCCAGATAAATCCCACACATGAACGTCCACCACTTGGTCAACGCAAGCATGATGGAGCTCCAGCCGACCTAGTGATCCCGCCTCGCCCTAGTCCTGTCGCTTCAGCGTTGCCCTGGTTGGTGACCATACCCAGCTGACGCCGCTTGACAAGTACTTGAGCAGCCATGCCTTCATGGCCGTCTCTCCCTGAGACTCTGATGCGGGGATGGCATGGCCGCCGCCGGCGTATATCCCAGTGAAGAATTAGGGTTCTAAAAATAATTAATCACGTCAAGTTGAAACGTTATTATGTAGCAGCCGTACTGACATGATAAATTAATTGCATCTAGATTACATTTTTACCCCTAAGATCAGGGTACTCCCTAGCTTTTTCAGTTGGTACTCTCTTGTACACTTGTTGGAGTACCGATTAAGATCATCCATCGGATTAACAGAAATGGAGGGCTCATAATCATTTAGGGGTACTGTAAAAGAGCTCTTCTCGGAAGGGGATGTCGCGGAGAAGCCGATGATTGAGGGGTTACCGGGCCTAGAAGCATGTCGGGCGCGAGATGGAAGCAGGATGACCGGCTTCCTGCGTCGGCGATGAATGGGTTGCGTAGCCGCAGCCCCGCTTGGTGGAGGTAGAGGGGGAGCCGAGGGGCCACGCCTGCTCTGGACATTGCAATGCTGGCAGCGCCGCGCCTCAATCGCCTAGTCTTGCGCCGTCTTAGCAATGCGACTTCATGGTGTGATAGCAATACAGTTGCAGTTTGATTGCCCCCCTGTTTTTGTCACGGTTCCTCGCGCTCACTGATTTTCCTCTCTCGGGCTTGATCATCGAGGCAATGTGGTAAATTGGTTAGTGGGTCAGTGCACCAAAATTACAAGCAAGGGATGTCGAGTTCAGAACTTAGCTAGCATGTACAGAATCTAGATGTAGTAGAATTCAGCTAGCAACGACATTTTTCCAGCCCAAGTGTGCACACTTCAAGAGAATTTAGAATACAGAGGTGTAGAATTTTGATCAATCCATCAGGAATTTATATTGCACAAGAGAATTTACAGTTTGGATCTGACTTCATGAATTTGAATCTACTTCGGAACTCTCAACCCCTGTTATATTTGTATAATGCTACAGATTTCTTTTGAATCCGATTTCCAAATGGTCCATATATATATGCTTGTTCAGATGGCTATCTTTTTATCATAATTTTTCTAGGCAGGCAACTTTTTGGTTCATAATCTGAAATGCATGAGATTTTCGCATCTATCGTTGAAATTCAATATGACTGGTTGCACAAAATATGCATTGATTCTATCTACAAAATTTTATCCAGACCTGCATCATTTTTCTTAAGTTTGTTCATGTGTGCATGGTAAATGAGGGAGCGTGAGGGGATAGAGTGGAGATGGTATAGGCAGGTCATCGTGTGTTTTGCAAAAGGGAGAGACCGCATGCATGCATGCATGCATGATACATGGATGTCTTATTATAATTTTTGCATAACTAGAAGAGCAATTCTTAATGCAAACTGAGGAAAATGAAGGGATGTGGATTAAGACGTAGTTGCTCTTTTTCACTCATAGAAACACAGTAATACCTCGCTCCTATTTCCCACATCTTTGTTCCAGAGAAGCATACTTGCCTTTTTTTCTTTTGCGGGGACAGAGAAGTATACTTCTCGTGAGAAGTATAGCGTGTGTATGTACCTGGGCTCAAAACAGTGTCTTATCTGTTCCCTGTTAATGTGTATCTGACTAGCTTGGTGAGGTATTAGAACAGCAACAAAAGAAAGTTCCACAACGAATGGCTGGGCCATGAACGGGAGGTAAAATCCAGTCTGAACGCGAGTTGCGTAGTTGAGGATAGTCAGGGCATGCGGGCGTGCCTGGCCGATGTGCGACGTGAAGTCGATGCATGGAGACCATGCCGTCGTGTAGAGCCGAGTGGGCTTTAGGAGAAGCGTATCGTGCTTGGTGCCGGCCGAATTTCTGGTCATATCCTAGCAATGTTAGGCTCTTGCGGACAGATATATTAGAAACATCTTGTGCAGTATCATAACATGCATGCTGCTTATTTCTTGATTTCTAGGGAAAAATGGAGGCAGATTATGAACTTAATTGGAAGAATCAGCTTTACCACATGAAACCTATAATCCCGTCTGTCCGTGACCAGGGAAATTCAGGTTAAACGAGTTACATTTTTCTTTTCTCTGTTCTTGTTATGTGTTTCTTAAACTCATAATATAATTGCTCTTGTCTCAATTCAAGGCACCTGCTTCATTCATAGTCCGTGCACTATAACAGAATCATATAAGAAGCGGGCGGGTGCTTTAGAAGACCCGCAAGAAGATTTTGAAGTTATACTATCTGATGATAATTTAAGAGAGTTGTATGAGCAGGTAAATTATCTAACTGGTTTGTGCTGATCAATGCAGTTTTCCGCCTTTCCACCTTTGTACTCCATCCGTTCATTGTTATAAGATTTTCTAGCTTTTTTTGATTGAAATGTATACGTATTTTAGTGTGTTTGTTCACTCATTTCAATCCACATGTATTCCATATTGAAATATCCAAAACATCTCATCTTTGTATAAACGGAGGGAGTAGTGACAGTAGTAAAAACTGAACTGTTTAGGTGCCTAAAAGAAACCATCAGCGGTTGGGAGCCCATGCTTGCTTTGAGCTAGAATAATACAATTTAATTACTACTCCTTTTCTTTTTGATAATCTACAACAATTGTCTAGAAGTAGAACCGTCTTAAGTTTTTTTTTCAGGTCACAATTCTATCTAGTGGAAGTAGAACTGTTGTAAGTCGGTTTCAAAATAAGGAAATGTTCTAGCAACAAATATAAACTTGCGCTTTAGATTATTCACTATTTTCGTGTTCAAACAGGAGCATGGTGTAATTGGAGAAGAAACCAAAGGGGGTACGGGATTTCTAAGATTGTGGAGAATCTTACAGATACTGATTAAAACGGGGGCCCTCGGGAGAGACGAGAACGGGACGATAGTTGGCCCTTACAATATCAAGAGCTTTGACGAGATAGACCCAATTTACCTTCCAAAGCCCACCAAGTCCTGCCCCAATCCTAAAGCTAAAATGCCCAAACGAGTTCAAGACTCGCTTAACAGAGCACTTTGCATGTTGGGCACTTTCAGTATATCTAGGAATTATCGCAAGTTGAAGCCCGGCGATATTTACAGTTTTGACAAGGATGTTCCTGTATTAACGGAAAAAGGGCGCATAGCTTCCCATGCTGTTGCGATAATTGGTTATGGCGTCAGAGGCGGCGAATGGTACTACGTGTTTCAGAACAGCCATGGCAAGATCTGCGGAGAAGAAGGAATTGGCAGGGTGAACATCAATACCGCCCGCCAGCTTGTGCAAGTCAAGATCTAAATGCAGAGATTAAGGCCTGTCACTCTGCTTGTACATTTGTTCTTCTGCTGTTCTATTCTACTGACCTATCCACATATACCATGTTCTGATTCTTAAGATGATCATCGTGTGAATCACTTTCACCTCGATAGTCTGTCTGTATTACCTTGTAATGTAAGCTGCTAGTAATACAAAACTTACATTGATGTCTGTTTCCATCAAGTGCACGGATGGGTAATGACTATGATGTAACAGAGATCGCGGAAATACTCAATTGACTGTTCCCTTTTTTTCTGGCTGGTGCATAGTCTTCTTGTGGCTTCGTCCATGTTAGCCTGGTGTAGTGTAACTTGTTCAAATTTTGCCTATGATCAGTTCATTTGACCTATATTAGCTTTTGCTCTTTCACTGTTTCCGCTTATGCCTTGAGTAAACATGCTTTCGCATGTGTGGCAGCTTCTTCTTTTTCTGCCGGTAGATGTGGTAGTTTCATGTAGCCTTTGTTAGCCATAAGAAAATATCTTTTTTTTATAAAGATTCATCTATTATCTCATAATGTAGCATCAAGGGGATATATCCCGTAATGAGTGACACCCGGTCTCTATATAACTAAGGTGCACACAATTAACACTACACATCTACTTCAGGACAATCCTCCTAAACACATCAACATAGCAGATATCCTCATAATTCGAACCCAGCACATGTATGCTTAGTACAACTGCGGTAACCAACTGGACTACTTTCTTCTTGTGCCTTGTTACCTTCTTTTTATTCTTCAAATATAACACTAACCAATGAGAGCCTGTTAGGTTTTTTGGGGGCTCTGGTTTTTCTTTTTCTTTTTTCTTTTTATTTCTTTTTTAAAATTCATGAACTATATTTAAATTGTGAAGTTTTTCTTAAATCAATGGACTTTTCAAATTTGTGAATATTTCTTAAGTTCGCGAACTTTGTTTTCAAATTCATGAACTTTTTTTCCCCAAATCTACAAACTCTTTCAACTTAGAACCACAAATATGAGATGTTGATAGATAGATAGGTACGGATAGTAGAACCAGTAATTCTCTCCACAGCCACCATCAAGAGCACCTCATCTGCCTCGGACACCAGCACCGCTGACCCGACCGCCACGACTGGCAGCAGCGGCACCTCCAAACCTCCCGTCAGCAATGCCACCATCTCTGACCCCCAGTGAAGCTAACTCCATGCCCACGGCCATGACCGCTACCATGCCCACGACCACGCCCATGGTCACGGCCCCTGTGACCAATGCGACCAGGACCGTACACCAATCCGAATATGTCGTTGAGGTTCTCTTCCTGTTGCGCCCAGATCTCTTCCCGAAACTCATCCATTGCATGAGCCTCCTCCTCTTCCTCGATGTAAAGCCGGAAAATCTCCTGCAACACCAGATGCAACTCCACCCAAAACTCCAATAGAGGATCGACCGCAGAACCCCGTATTCGCCATTGTCCGACATTGATGAACAAGTGGAGAGTGTATTAGAGAGGATACGGTTATGCAGTGAGGAACTACCCCATGAAGCTGTCTAATTATATAAGACCCGTCATTAACTACAAGAGGCAGGTGGCGGTCAAACGTCTCGTCTTCCCATATTGTTTTGGATTGTGCACACGCGTAAATGCAGCATCCATACTACCATACAATTTATTTAAAATTTAATTCATGACTTTCTAAACTAAATTGATGTTTTCTAAATGAAAAAATGTGCAAAAACTGATTTTGTTCACAATGTTCTAGATCATAAACTTGCATTGTTCAAATTGTTAATATCTCAAATAATATTATTTTTAGAAAATCAACAGAATTTTAAAGACATTAATATGATTAATAATATTGAATCAATATTATATTATAATTCAATATGGTCCAAACATTAGGTTTATTAGAATTCAATTTGGTCCAAACATCCGTTTATTAGAATTATCTCATAATATGTAACTTCTCCAAAAAGCATCCACATAAAGTTCCGGTGACTCTAACTTGTTACATGTACTGCCAGTTATTGTAGCTGCATTCTAACATCAAACCCATCATAATCCAAATCTTGAACACAAAAGTTGTTCAAGGATGAAAAGTAACAAAGAACAACATCAATAACAAAATTTCCAAGTTGTACAGCAAACTTTTTCAAAACTTTTGGAAGGAGCATATTTGGGCGGGCAGTCATATGTTTGAAGACCTTCAATCCATAAGGAAAGAAGATGCTCTATTTCATTTAGATGAGAAAATCAAATTTGTCAAAGAATTATGTTCCTTTCCCTACCTATATACTGTCATGTGTGTTCGTATCTTCAAGGCATTCAACCGATTCAAAGTAGGCTTAATCATGGATGTTTCATGGAATAGGAAGATATAAGAAGAAACAGGAACTAAGAAGAACAGAACAATGGCTTAATAAATGACGGCTTAACTTATACTTCAATATTATTAACATGTGAAACCATAATATGCCCCATATAACATTTGGAATCTTAGCATGTCACAACGAACACAGTTAATATAGGATTTCAAGTTAATATAGTCAATATATGTTACTACTCATGAAGTAAAATATGTAATAACTAAAAGTTGAATAGACTAAGTTTCATCCTCAGTAACTAAACAAAAAAGTATTCATATATACATTGTAGCGCTGGAAATAATATTATCTATTATTTTAGATAAAACACAGTTAATATATCCAAATATGTCGATTGAACAAACCAAACAAACGAATTGAACCATCAATATGCAAATTTACTTACCATATATACCCCACAAATATTATAGATTTCAACTATGATACAACAACAAAAGTTATCAAGAAAAAAAATGCAAATATAACAGACCTTCTCGACTAAGCTTCCGACCGAACTCCACTTGTATTGCTGATAATTTGTATCTATTTTTGTAGATTAATATAATAACTAATTTTACTTCATGATTCTATTTCTTGTAAGATGAAATCGAACCAGCTGAAAGAGAGAGATAACAACGAAGAAGAACAGGGAAGAAGAGCTAGCTATCTATACTCCCAATGGATCGTTTTCCTTGGGAGTTGTATATGTGTAGATACACTAACTGTATGTACCCCACACGAATAGTTATCTGACTCAACAGAAAAATAAATATACAATTAGATATACATAACATTACGGACACATTATACAAAGCATTATACAACACAGAAAGACCATATACACAAACATATGTGCGAATTTTGGCGCAAATCAACGGCCCACAAAGTGCATGCTCCGACACTTGCGTGCCCTAAATTCTCTTCCGCCAGTCATGGTGGAGAGTAACTTAGACGAGTGTTATGCATATGATAATCTATATTACTATCTTCTTAGTGTAAAGTAACATAGATGTAGTATCATAGTTGGTTGCTTCTATTAGTGTGTATACTTATTTTCCTTTAGAAAGCGCTATGTGATAGTATCATATTATGTTACTCCAAACACCTCTTCTCATAACTAATTGCCACATAAACAACTTTGCCTTCGGATGTGTTATGTCACTAGCTTAGTTACTCGCACTATGACCTGCCTAAAGTTAGACAAAGTTTGTTATTAATGTAAGTGCATGGTCCAGAGAAGAGATGGTACACAGAAATTGCAGAACAAAGGCCCAAAATACAAACCAACAGAAAAAATAACTTTTATCTTTTATAAAGTACCAAAATATTAACGTAGCAAGACCGCGGCTATACCCTATGACTAGTCGGCTCTAGCAAGAGCCACCGCCCCTGAGGGCGAGGACGAGGTGCAGCACGTCTCCACCCTTGATATTGTAGTCCTTGGCAGTCTTGTCGTCGGCGAGCTGCTTGCCGGCGAAGATGAGCCTCTGCTGCACGGGTGGGATGCCCTCCTTCTCCTCGACGCGCTCCTTGATGCGGTCCACCGTGTCGGTGGGGTCGATGTCGATCTCAATCTCCTTGCCGGTGAGCGTCTTGACCTTGATGGTGGTGCCGCCGCGGAGGCGGAGCACCAGGTGCAGCGTCGACTCCTTTTGCACGTTGTAGTCGGCGAGCGTGCGGCCGTCCTCGAGCTGCTTCCCGGCGAAGATGAGGCGCTGCTGGTCCGGCGGGATGCCCTCCTTGTCCTGGATCTTGGCCTTGACGTTGTCGATGGTGTCGCTGCTCTCCACCTCCAGCGTGATTGTCTTGCCCGTCAGGGTCTTTACGAAGATCTGCATCTTGTTGTCGTCGGCGGCCGCTCTTTCCTGTTTTGTCGACTCCTCACGATCGTGTGTTTCGCTCGGTTGCTTTGGAACGATGGGGCTGTGCTGCTCGGGTCGTGGATATTTATATCGAATCGATCGATCGAGGCGTTCGAGTCGGGTCGGCAGTCCGGTCCGCGCCGACATCGCTTGATCCGTCACGGACTCCGCCGCACACAACGTGCTGTTCGTGGTCATCTCGTATTCTCAAATCAAGTAGGAGTAGTATTCCGATCGGGTTCCCATAAACATAGATGTGTATTGGGGCTACATACAAATATACTTCGTGCATATATCTTTGCCTCCGCCGTGCTCCTGCCGTACGTCCCCTAGTACCACGACGATGGACGAACAACCCGACTGGCTGAAGCTCCCGTCGGACCTCCTGGAACCCATCGGCCGGAGGACGCGCGATGCCGTCATGGGAGTTGCCACCTTCCGCTCCGTCTGCCGGGCGTGGCGCGCTGCCGTGAGACCAACGCCGCGCCTCCTGCTTCCCGCCGCTCCTCGGGGCGGCTCGGAGCACGCGCTCGTCTTCCCCTTGTCACCAGGCGACGCCCGCGACGTCTCCTGTCACCTGAAGCACCTGCCCACGGGCACCACGGGCGCGCTGCCCAATCTCAACGCCGTCCGTGACGGCGGCGCCGCGTCCGAGATCACGCATATGGGTCACGAGCACGCGCCCGATCATGAAGAGCCAAATCTCAACGACGGCAGCGCCGCGTCCGAGGTCACGCACCTGGGTTACGAGGACGCTCCCGATCATGAAGAGCCCAATCTCAACGCCGTTGGTGACGGCAGCGCCGCGTCCGAGGTCACGCATCTGGGTGACGAGCAGGCTCCCGATCATGAAGAAGCGCCTACAGACATGGGTCGTGGTGCGCCGGAAGATGACTGGTATCGGACGTTCAAATTTCAAGATTACTGCCGTACACCCTCTTATTTTATTCTTGAAAACGTACCTCGAATTATCACACATTTTCACATTTGCCGTATCACCTTCTGCATGGAGATACGGGGATGGTTTTCTGCCGACCAGGAGACGCCGCCTGGACGAAGGTAGCTAACCCCATTTCAGAATACTTCTTCAATGACTTCGCCTACTCCAAGTCCCAGGGCAAGATGCTCGCCTTGGACAACGAAGGCATGACGGTGGTGTTCGATGCCGCGACACTCGAGGTCCTCCACCAGGTCGACGTGCCCCCGGCGACCTCGAACTTCAGGTACAAGCATTCCGGCGGCGATGCTCCGGATGAGTTCAGTTGCCTCCGGCTTGTTGCGGTGCCGGGCAAGGTGCTTTTGCTCAAAATATGCGTCAAGTCCTCTAGGCCGGAGGGGTTCCACGTCTTCGAGTTATCGTCCGGGTCAGAGAAAGGTGACGGAGGGCCCGTCTGGCGCAAGGTGGCCGCGGACGACATCGGTGGCGACCACGAATTATTCTTGGATAGCTACCATGCCACCTTTGGCGATGATCGTGACGGCGGTGGGACACGGATTTATTATTTTCATGATGATTACTCGTCTGCGGTAACTAGTTGCGCCGCGGCGTACTGCTACAATATGAAGGATAATAAGCTCGAGTGCGTGTACATGCCATCTCGGGAGAACGGTGACATATATACAACTAGGCCTAGTTGGTTTGTCCCTGGCTAAGATAGCTAGTTTGTTGTGCAAAGAAAAGATCCTTTGAAGCCACGTTTTAGTTGTTAATTCATAATAATTGTCAAATCAAACATTACGTAGTTGGTGAGTGAGCACTCGGTTTCTGATCCTTTTTTTGAAAAAAAGATAACCCCGAACTCTGCGTCAGAACGATGCATGTGGTCAATTGTTTTTTTTAATTGACTTATTAAGGGATTTCTTTGTGTTTTCCTTTCCATCGATGAGAACGACGATGCACACCAGCAGAACAAAACCACAGTCCAGTGGCTGGAAGGAGATAAGCTCTAGCGACCCTGGCAACCTGCTCGCACGCAATCCCCCCCCCCCCCCCCCCTCCCGCCACGCCCATGGGCAGTGCCCAAATCCTACCCGGCAAGGCATGGGTAGATTTTGTGTTCATGGGTATGCCCACCCTACCTCAGTTGTCTTATCGATGTGTCACATGTGTAATAAATACTAAGCTATCAAGTCTTTGTATGTAATTGGCTTCGTTTCTCATCCCATCCTCCTCCCAACAACCAATTTCTCAACCATAGAAACCTCTCGGTGGTTGGAGTCTCCACCATACAATGGACTAGCAATTACGCCACCACCCATCGACATTGTGTTGAGCAGCCTGATGGGTACCCATTGGTACATGATATTTACCCAATGGGTATGGATGAACAACAAACTTATGTACTTCTCCTGTTTCAAAAAGAGTGAAATGCGTCATTAGTCATACATTAACTTAAACTAAAAGCACGCTTTAGACCAAGAACTCGGGAAGTGAACGAATTTAGTCCATAAACTTACAAATTTTATCTAATAAGGTCAATACCGATCTAGGAGGTATTAACTTAAACTAAAAGCACGCTTTAGACCAAGAACTCGGGAAGTGAACGAATTTAGTCCATAAACTTACAAATTTTATCTAATAAGGCCAATACCAATCTAGGAGGTAAAAAACCGACCACGTGACTGCCACGCCGGTGTACAGGGTAAATTTTTTAACATGAACTCTACGTGATTTGAACCCATGCCCTTGGGTGTAGCAAAGGGCTCGCTAACCAGTAGGACATTAAGACATTTATATAAAATGATGAAGCGGATATTATATATTACAAGATGAAGATTCAGTTCATTAGGGCCTCAAGAAAAAAGATTCAGCTAATTCTTTTAAACATATGTTCGAAAAACATATGGAAAGGGAGCATTGCATGCTGACCATTATCTATATCTATATCTATATACCTTATAATAAAAAGGCTATTGCTTCTGGCGGTACGTCATGAAAATTGCCACAAAAATATAAAATATTACCCACCAATGCCATCTATATAAAAAAAATGAGTCTAAACACACTTGACTTTATTGATTATAAAAGTTCATAGGAATACAATGTAGATCCGACAGATTAAGGAGCCACACATGACGTCCTAAAGAAAAGCCTA
This sequence comes from Triticum urartu, assembly GCF_056163025.1. Classification (NCBI taxonomy): domain Eukaryota; kingdom Viridiplantae; phylum Streptophyta; class Magnoliopsida; order Poales; family Poaceae; genus Triticum; species Triticum urartu. The sequence goes on from NC_141873.1 coordinate 369,417,572, forward strand.
GAGTATGTTTAGCGAGGCTATGTGCCTCAAGATTAGTTTCTCTTCCTTCGAAGATGAAGGAACAGCGAGAGAACTGCTGAGATGTAAGATTGATCTCCTTAATAATGCTAGAGTGTAGCCCACCCATATTTCCGTGGATATCTTTGATCACACCTTGACAGTTTGAACCTATCTGTATGTCTTCAAGTGATAAGTCAAGAGCAAGCGAGAGCACTTCTCAATAAACCAATGCCATCTATAAGTGATAAAAACATGTTTTACACAAGGCAATCCACGCCTGGGCCGGCCCATGCAGTATGTACCTCCTATACCGCGCTCTGGCGCTGGGAGAAGACGCAACGCGCCTGTTTGGGGCAGCCCATGTCCGGACGGTCTTTTTAAATTTCTTTTATTATTATTTATTTATTTAAAATAATTTGGGACCTCAAAATTGTTCCGAAAATAAAAAATAATTTTGAAATAAAATGTTTGTCAATTCCAAAAATGTTTGCGATTTTGTAAAAAATGTTTGCTTATTCAAAAAAGATTGCAATTTCAAAAATAAATGTTCAGGAAATAAAAAATGTTCATGATTTTTATAAAGTTCGTGTATTAAAAACTGTTAATGAAACTGAACAAAATTTTGTAAATTCAAAAAATATTCATGAGTGGAAAATATCCTAAAAATTAAAAAACTATTCATGACTTACGAAATAGTTTATTCATTAATAAAATGTTCACTGGTTCAGAAAATGATCTTGCATTTCAAGAAATGTTCGTTAAATAAGAAAAGTGTTCGTTAAATCAGAAAAATGTTTGTGAATTTCAAAAATGATTCTACCTATTTAAAAAAATCATTGATTCTAGAAATGTTCGCTATTCACGGAAATTGTTTTAAAAAATGTCCACAATTTTTTAAAAATGTTTGCAAATAGTATAATTTTTTTATGAATTCAAAATGTGTTCTTGATTTTAGAAATTGTTCAAAAATTTGTAAAAGTGTTCACGAATCTAAAAAATATTCATGATTTCAAATATGTGCACGAGTTTAAAAAGATGTTCCTGATTTCACGGAATTGAGAGTGATAGTGTATCTTGATGATGCATCAAATGTGGGCATGGCCATTGGAAATTGTAAGGCCGATTCTAGAACCCCAAGGATTCAATAGTATATGGATATGAAAAATATAAGATTTCTGATCCTAGCGGAAAAAGGCGGGGAACAGATACCCAATAGGATAGGATCCTTGGTAGGAACTTTCGGTAATAGTTTTCTTTTCTCCCATTGCAATGAGCTGCCATTTTGCTATAGAATTCAAAGTATTTTGTGTCTTCAAAGGCTTACATTACTTATGTTGGTAACGTTAAGATCCCAACCATAATATATATACATCTTCAGAACAATATACAAGCTCCCTCGCAAAAAGAAAAAGATAACAATATATAAGGTCACCTTCAGAGAAAATATAACAATGCAATATATACCCTTGGTATCATCACCTGATCACGTATCTGCGATTGCTTGATGGCACGAAATCATTAAAATATATTAAATCAGCTTCTCTTATACAAAATCAGGTGTCCCCTACCGGTTATCAAGGCCATTATCCTCTCTCACGGCGTGGGTTCAACTCCCATTCATAGCATTTTAATTTTATTTTATTTTATTTCCTTCACACGCCATTAGCTGGGCTATGAAAAAAAACCAGTCACTTTGTAAAAAGGTCCCTGTAAAAAAGTTGGTTTGCGAGCAAGCAAGGGTATGCTGATATGGTAGCCACGTCTTCGGTTTTTTACCTTCCGGATCGGCTTTGGCAAGTCCCATTCATAACATTGCATTTTATTTTATTTTTCCTCCATAGAAAACCGGCCACTTTATAAAAAGGTCCCCATAAATAAGTTAGTAAGCGAGCAAGCAAAGGGTACGCTAACATGGCAGCCACGTCATCGGCTTTTTACCTTCCGGATCGATTTTGACCGTATTTGATCAAATTAATGAGTTTTTGAACTAAATTCAATCCCCTTTTTAGTTGTTGGCCTAAAGCGTGCAACCAATTACTCACTCTTTCAAAACAAATCTTATACCTTCTTCTGTTTTGAAATAATTAAAATTTTAGAATTATCCTAAGTCAAACTTCATTGAATTTGATTAAGTCTTAGAAATAGAAGCTGATAGCTCGCAAAATAGTGGGATCATCAGTGATATAAAACGTCTTCTTCAGCTGGATGGGAACTTTACCATCTCGACCATGTGTCGCTCGTGCAACGGTGTAGCTCATGATCTTTCTTTTTTTCAAAAATGATCCAATCTATTATTAAAGTTCCTCGAAAGTATAGAGCATCTTAAACATAATAAAACTATATTGAGATTCTAAAAAAAATAGCCACTGCCGTTCTCAGAACAAGCCGTCAATGCCACTTCCTGAAACCACTGAACAACCACTATCGTCGCCAGAACGAACCGCCGACGTGCCACTCTCGCCACTATCAGAGCCGGTTTGATTGATGTTGTTGATGACAGCTGAGAGGTCTTCATGTACGGATCCCTAAGGACCAATATCCTGAAGCCGCCGTTGTTGCACCCTTAAACAAATCTTATCCTAAAGCCGCCGTTGTTGCACCCTTAAACAAATCTAAAGTATCTGACATCAAATCTTGTTACTCTAGGGCTCCGTCAATCAAGAAGACCAAATCTACTCTGGGGCTCAAGAAGACCAAATCTCATCGCCCCCAAAAGACTACACGAATCTACTCTAGGGCTCCGTCAAGTACGTCCATGAACGAACTCGAGAAAGATCAGAGCTCAAAACACAAACTGGAATAAAAAGCGTCTCCATCCACCTGAGTGCCCCATCTATGAAACTAGAAACAACGAAAAACTCATAACCTAAACCAGGCAACCGGGTTCCTCTCCTCGCCGGAGCAACAGAGGAAAGACGAATTCATGGGTCGCCGACAAAGAGAGGTGGCTCATGGTCTTCCTCAGCTTGGTTATCACAACAATGATGTGGTTTATGGTCTTGTGTGGCTTATGGTCCTGCTCAGTTTGGGTATCACAACAAGCGCACTCCGATGTGGCTTAGATCGGGTCCCTCATTCGCTGTAGTCTAACCACAATGGTTAAGCAATGAAATCTTTTATTCTTGCATTTTCTATTAAGTCTATATAAAAATATATAGACATCTATAACCTCAAATTTACTATGAGAATATATTTTCATATTATATATATTTTATATTGTAGATCTCAATAGATTTTTGTTTAGACTTGGTCATTTTTCTTAAGAAAATCGAAGAAGTACAAATATTTTGCAACAAGTAAAACTTGTAACAAGCCAAAAGACTTCAAGTACGTTTAGGAACGAAGAAAATAACTCACAGAAACTATTTATTCGTTCTTACACACTGATGCGAGTGGGTAGGTAATACACACGACGCGCCCACATATGACTCGTCACGGCTCAGCGGCACTTATTTATGGCTAACTCAGTAGCTAGCTCTACTACTAGTGCATCAGTTCACGACTAGTGGCGCGTCGACGCGTCGGCCATCGATCAGGCGGTCGTCGAGCCGCACGAAGCGCAGTTGCAGGCCGCGCCGCAGGAGCAGTTGGCCCTCCTGTTCGCCCGCCCGGACGGCGTCCCCTCGCGCCCGCACGCGCACGGGTTGCACCCACAGTGCTCGCCGCACCCGCACGTCGTGTGCTCCCCCGCCGCCGCGTCGCTCCTCGCCGAGGTGCACCTGCAGCTCGTGCCGCCGGGGCACGGCACGGCGCACCCGCACTTGTCGTTGCAGCCCATCTGGATCTCCGGCGTGCCTTGCTCGCAGTAGCTCTTGTCAGTTCACCACTATGGCCACACTGTATGCCAGAGCACGGAGCTGTAGGGGGTGCGCTGCGCGACTATATGAAGAGTGGGCTTAAGCGGTGGCATGTCTTTCGGACGTCGGAGCTGCCGGCGTGTGGCAGTGGACAAGGACACGTGGGGTACACGGCAGGAACTAGGGATGATGTGGTGGCAGTGGCACCTACGTACGTTCGCCACGGCCGGAGACGTGTACAATACCTACGAAAACGGCCAAGCCACGGCATATATATCCGGTAGATGGATGGAGCAGTGGTTATTGTTGAGATATGTACTCCCTCCGTTCCTAAATATCCCAAATATTTGTCTTTCTAGGCATTTCAACAAATGACTACATACAAAGCAAAATGAGTGAATCTACACTCTAAAATATGTCTACATGTATCCACATGTAATAGTCATTTGAAATGTCTAGAAAGACAAATATTTAAGAACGAAGGGAGTATACTGCATGTATATTTTTTTGTACCACAAGCCGTCTTCCTCCTTTGTATAATTGAGGACGTGGTTACCCTTATACCTATATATATACGTGCATATGCACCCGATCATTATATCGTGAGTTGCACCAATTCTCTAATCCTCTACATGATATCAGCCTAACTAGGACCTTCCACGTGTCGCAACCCTAGCTGCTCCCGCGCGATCCCTCCTCCCGCCGCCGTGTCCTGCCTTTGCATGCCTCCACCTAGATCGCCACGCCACCTTGCGATCCTTCCCACCGCTGCCTCGCTCCCACCTCCTAGTTGTGCGTCGCTAGCCTTTCTGCCACGCCTTGCTACCCTCCCCAGCCGCGCGTTGCCTCCATCCCGTCGCACGCCGCCTAACCCTAGCTGCACCGCTACTTCTTCAAAACCCTAACCTCCCGAAGCCCTCCCTCCATCGCCGTCATGTCGCACTCCAGCCGCTCTGACCTTAGCAACCCCTTCGCCTCCTCCTCCGAGGTCGGTTCTCTCCCTGACCCGGCCTACATCCGCGATGTCCCAATCTTCGATCGCGTTCCGATCAAGCTATCCCACACGGAGGCCAACTTCTATGCATGGAAAACCTATTTTAACCTCCTCTTCCGTGAGTACAACCTCCGTGACCACATCGACGGCACCACCGACTTCCTCGCCATGCGTCACGATGAGGATTGGATGGCGGTTGACGCCACCATCATCCGGTGGCTCTTCCTCACCGTGTCCAAGAATATCTTTCAGACCATTGTTCGCGACGGTGATGATGCTTACATGGTGTGGACGAAGATCATCGGCCTCTTCACCGACAACAAGCTCCAACGGATCGTCTTCTTGCAGCAGGAGTTTTTTGGTTGCCACCAAAACGACTCCTCCATCGACGCCTACTGCATGCGCCTCAAGACTCTCTCCGACGAGCTCAACGACGTCGGCTTCAAGGTTGTGGACGAGCTCCTCCTCTCCACCCTCACCGCCGGCCTCAAACGAAGATCTCGGTAATGCCGCGTCCAATCTTACCCTTATCGCTAACCCTACTTATGAACGGGCGGTGCCCTATCTACGTCTTGAGGAGCGTCACCTGAAGAACCTGTGGGCTCGTGCGGTTCATACCACCTTCGCCGCCGACTATTCCCACGGCGGGTCTACATCAGCACTTCCCGCCGGGGGCCACGGCGCCCCGCTGCCTCCGCAGCCTCGCCCACCGGTGCCTCCAGCAGCCGCTGGTGCGGGTGGCTACGGCGCCCTTCCGCCTCGGCCTTCGGCGCCGGTGCCTCCGCCCCAACAGCAGCAGCAGAACCAGGACGACCGGCGCGGCCGTGGTGGTCGCCGTGGCCATGGCAACCGCTCCAACAACGGCGGTGGACAGCAGCATGGTGGTGGCCAGCAACATCAACTTCCCTCGCCACCATGGGGCACCGGCCACAATCCCTGGACCGGGGTTGTACACTCCTGTACAATGCCGGTTCCCCGCGCTCCACTTCCAGGACTTCTCGGGCCTCGATCAGCGGCACACCAGGCCTTCTACGCGGCCCCCAGCTCGGGGCTCCGACACCACCGCCTCCCCCTACCCTGCACTGTTTGGCTATGGCGCACCAAACCCCAGTGGGGGTGGGGGTGGGGGTGATGGGGTTTACCGGCTACCCCACGCCGTCGGTCTCCTACGACCCGGCTCTGCTCTCGGCGCTGCAGTACACGCCTCGGCCCAGTTCTTACACCGGTAGTGGCGACCGGTTCATGGACACCGGTGCATCATCTCATATGGCAGCCTACCTGGGTAACCTCTCCTCCGCGTCTCCTGTTCACACATCTTCTCGTATCATCATCGGTAACGGCGCTGGTCTTCCCATTACTCACGTTGGCTCTAATCCTTTTCCTTCTACGTCTAGGCCATTGTCTCTTAATAATATGCTCGTGTCTCCTCAACTTATTTAGAACTTAGTCTCTGTTCGTAATCTTTCCCGTGATAATTTTATAACTGTCGAATTTGACGAAGTTGGTTTCTCTGTTAAGGACGCCCGCACCCGGATGGTTCTTCACCGATGTGACAGTCCCAGCGACATGTACCCCATCCAACCTTCATCGTCATCACACACTGGACCTCTCGCTCTTTCCGCCGGCATCGATCTTTGGCACGCCCGTCTCGGTCATCCTAGCTCCACTGCACTTCGTCAAATAGTCAAGGATTTTTCTTTTTCATGCAATAAAGCGGATGCTCATTCTTGTCAAGCATGCCGCATGGGCACACATGTTAGACTCCCGTTTAGTTCTTCTTCGACAGTTGCTTCTTATCCTTTTGAATTAATTCTATGTGTGGACGTCACCTATCTCAAGTAATTCTGGTTTTCTATACTATCTTGTTATTCTCAATGACTACTCTCATTTTGTGTGGACCTTTCCGCTTCGTCGGAAATCTGACGTTCCCGCCACTTTCCTCGCCTTTTACTCCTATGTGTCTACACAGTTTGGTCGTCCCATCCATGCTCTCCAAACTGACAACGGGAAGGAATTTGATAACATCACCATTCGTACACTTCTCTCCAACCACGGAACCATCTTTCGGTTAACCTGTCCATACATCTCCCAGCAAAACGGTCGAGCAGAACGCGTTCTTCGCACTCTTAATGACTGCATCCGCACCTTCTGTTTCACGCCTACATGCCACCCCGGTTTTGGCCGGATGCCCTTGCCACCGCCACCCTCCTCGTTAACCTTCGTCCGCGTTGTGTCCATTAGAACTACACCGCGCATCATCTTCTTTTTGGGTCTCCTCCATCCTACGACGGTCTTCACATTTTCGGATGCCTCTGTTATCCTAGTGTCGCAGCCACCGCCCCTCATAAACTTGCCCCTCGTTCCTTGCCTTGTGTCTTTCTCGGTTACCTGGCTAACACTAAAGGATACCGATGTTATGATCCGGTGTCTCACCATGTCATCACCTCTAGGCATGTTTATTTCGATGAGTGCTCTTTTCCTTTTGCACAGGAACAATTGGAGATGTCACCCGCTGGAGAGGATAACGCCTTGTCTGGCTCTACTCGCCGACGTGATGCACTGGGACCTTTCCCTTTGGTTCCTGCACCGTTGGCCTCGCCGGCTCCTCTGCTGCTTTCGCCCGAGCCTTCGCCGGCCTCGCCGGCCACGCCGGGTTCTTCGCTGGCTACACCGGCTTCTTCGCCGGCATCACCGGCCATGTCGGGCTCCCTGCCCGCCTCGCCAGGCTCGCCCGCCCGTTCGCCGGACTCGCCGGCCTCTTCACCAGCCTCGTCGGGGCGGTCGCCCCGCCTGCCAGTGCCCGGCGCACCCCCGGCACCTGCTGCTTCTCCGGCTACTGCACCACCACCCGCCGGTCCTACTACTCGTGCACGCATGGGTGTTCATCAGCCGAGTCTCCGCTACTCCGCTGATGAGTATGCTTGTTCGGCCTCTACGGTGCCCCCGCCGCCTCTTCCGACCTCCGCTCGTATGGCTCTTCGTGACCGATACGTCCATTTTGCATCATGCTTTTATATCAATATTTATTGCATTACGGGCTGTTATTACACATTATGTCACAATACTTATGCCTATTCCCTCTTATTTTACAAGGTTTACATAAAGAAGGAGAATGCCGACAGCTGGGATTCTGGGCTGGAAAAGGAGCAAATATTAGAGACCTATTCTGCACAGCTCCAAAAGTCCTGAAACTCCATGGATGACGTTTTCCAAATATATAAAAAATACTGAGAGCAAGAACTTCACCAGGTGGTCCACACCCTGCCCACGAGGGTGGGGGGCGCGCCCTACCCCCTGGGCGCGCCCCCCTACCTCGTGGCCCCCTGGTGGCCCTCCGGTGACCATCTTCTGCTATATGAAGTCTTTTGATGAAAAAAAATCATAAGCCATTGTCGGCGTTTTGGGAACGGGGGTCCCCAGACTTGCCTGCCTGCGGCCTGCGGAGTGGCTCGAGTGGGGGCCTAGTGCGGCCCAGCTTCATCAGCTCAAGCTCAAGACCCTCGCAAGGGGCCAAGCCTTGCGGGGTGGATGACAGGAGGCTACCTCAGGAGCAGCCTCATCAGGCAGGCTCGCGAGGAGGCGGAGAGATCAAGGCAGGGGTGCCTCACGAGGAGCCCATGACGCAAGCCATGACGGTCAAGATTAGGCAGGCGCCAGGCGGGCGTCGGCCTGCGCAGTGTCCTTGTTTCCCCTTCGGTGCAAAGGGAGCAAGCACATGCCAAGGCATCGGGCAAAGGTTACCATTCCGGTGCAACGAGACCAAGACCAGCAGAGCGGCAGGACGGAGGTCACCGTGGAGCCCAAGACGGCGTCATCACCAGTGCTTTTGGTAGCCGAAGACCGCCTTTGGTCAGGATAACTTGTACTAGATGTTCCCCTTCAAAATGGCCAATTGTTGATGCCCTTCCCGCTCATTTTTTGGGAAGAGGACTAGGGCCTCTATAAATAGGACTAGCCCCCCGAAAGAAAGGGAGGAGAGAGGAAAAAGGTGTTGGGTTTCGTAGTAATTTCAAAAAATTTCCTACGCACACGCAAGATCATGTGATGCATAGCAACGAGGGGGAGAGTGTTGTCTACGTACCCAACGGAGACCGACTGCGGAAGCGATGACATGACGTAGAGGAAGTAGTCGTACGTCTTCACGATCCAACCGATCAAGCACCGAAACTACGGCACCTCCGAGTTCGAGCACACGTTCAGCTCGATGACGATCCCCGGACTCCGATCCAGCAAAGTGTCGGGGAAGAGTTCCGTCAGCACGACGGCGTGGTGACGATCTTGATGAACTACAGCAGCAGGGCTTCGCCTAAACTCCGCTACAGTATTATCGAGGAATATGGTGGCAGGGGGCACCGCACACGGCTAAGGAATAGATCACGTGGATCAACTTGTGTGTTCTAGGGTGCCTCTACCTCAGTATATAAAGGAGCCAAGGGAGGAGGGGGGCGCCGGCCAGGGAGAGAGGCGCAGGAGGAGTCCTACTCCTTCCGGGAGTAGGACTCCCCCCCCAATCCTATTCCAACTAGGATTCCCCAAAGGGGGAAAGAGAGAGAGGGGGGCCGGCCACCTTCTCCTAGTCCTAATAGGACTAGGGGAGGGGGAAGTGGCGCAGCCACCTTGGGCTGCCCCTTTCTCCTTTCCACTAAGGCCCATGAAGGCCCATATGGCTCCCGGGGGGTTCCGGTAACCTCCCGGTAACCCGGTAAAATCCCGCTTTCATCCGGAACACTTCCGATGTCCAAACATAGGCTTCCAATATATCAATCTTTACGTCTCGACCATTTCGAGACTCCTCGTCATGTCCGTGATCACATCTGGGACTCCGAACAACCTTCGGTACATCAAAATGCATAAACTCATAATGTAACTGTCATCGTAACCTTAAGCGTGCGGACCCTACGGGTTCGAGAACAATGTAGACATGACCGAGACACGTCTCCGGTCAATAACCAATAGCGGGACCTGGATGCCCATATTGGCTCCTACATATTCTACGAAGATCTTTATCGGTCAGACCGCATAACAACATACGTTGTTCCCTTTGTCATCGGTATGTTACTTGCCTGAGATTCGATCGTCGGTATCCAATACCTAGTTCAATCTCGTTACCGGCAAGTCTCTTTACTCGTTCCGTAATACATCATCTCACAACTAACATATTAGTTGTAATGCTTGCAAGGCTTATGTGATGTGTATTACCGAGAGGGCCCAAAGATACCTCTCCGACAATCGGAGTGACAAATCCTAATCTCGAAATACGCCAACCCAACATCTACCTTTGGAGACACCTGTAATGCTCCTTTATAATCACCCAGTTACGTTGTGACGTTTGGTAGCACCCAAAGTGTTCCTCCGGCAAACGGGAGTTGCATAATCTCATAGTCATAGGAACATGTATAAGTCATGAAGAAAGCAATAGCAACATACTAAACGATCGGGTGCTAAGCTAATGGAATGGGTCATGTCAATCAGATCATTCAACTAATGATGTGACCTCGTTAATCAAATAACAACTCATTGTTCATGGTCAGGAAACATAACCATCTTTGATTAACGAGCTAGTCAAGTAGAGGCATACTAGTGACACTTTGTTTGTCTATGTATTCACACATGTATTATGTTTCTAGTTAATACAATTCTAGCATGAATAATAGACATTTATCATGATCATAAGGAAATAAATAATAACTTTATTATTGCCTCTAGGGCATATTTCCTTCAGTCTCCCACTTGCACTAGAGTCAATAATCTAGATCACATCACCATGTGATTAACATCGATAGTTCACATCATCATGTGATTAACACCCATAGTTCACATCGTCATGTGACCAACACCCAAAGGGTTTACTAGATTCGGTAATCTAGTTCACATCGCTATGTGATTAACACCCAAAGAGTACTAAGGTGTGATCATGTTTTTGCTTGTGAGAGAATCTTAGTCAACGGTCTTTCACATTCAGATCCATTATGTATTTTGCAATTTTCTATGTCTACAATGCTCTGCACGGAGCTACTCTAGCTAATTGCTCCCACTTTCAATATGTATCTAGATCGAGACTTAGAGTCATCCAGACCAGTGTCAAAACTTGCATCGACGTAACCTTTTACGACGAAACTTTTTGTCACGTCCATAATCGAGAAACATATCCTTATTTCACTAAGGATAATTCTGACCGCTGTCCAGTGATCTACTCCTAGATCACTATTGTACTCCCTTGCCGAATCAGTGCAGGGTATACAATAGATCTGGTATACAGCATGACATACTTTATAGAACCTATGGCCAAGGCATAGGGAATGACTTTCATTCTCTTTCTATCTTCTGCCGTGGTCGGGCTTTGAGTCTTACTCAACTTCACACCTTGTAATACAGGCAAGAACTCTTTCTTTGACTGCTCCATTTTGAACTACTTCAAAATCTTGTCAAGGTATGTACTCATTGAAAAAACTTATCAAGCGTCTTGATCTATCTCTATAGATCTTGATACTCAATATGTAAGCAGCTTCACCGAAGTCTTTCTTTGAAAAACTCCTTTCAAACACTCCTTTATGCTTTACAGAATAATTCTACATTATTTCCGATCAACAATATGTCATTCACATATACTTATCAGAAATGTTGTAGTGCTCCCACTCACTTTCTTGTAAATACATGCTTCATCGCAAGTCTGTATAAAACTATATGCTTTGATCAACTTATCAAAGCGTATATTCCAACTCCGAGATGCTTGCACCAGTCCATAGATGGATCGCTGGAGCTTGCATATTTTGTTAGCACCTTTAGGATTGACAAAACCTTCTGGTTGTATCATATACAACTCTTCTTTAATAAATATATTAAGGAATGCAGTTTTGTTTATCCATTTGCCAGATTTCATAAAATGCGGCAATTGCTAACATGATTCAGACAGACTTAAGCATAGATACGAGTGAGAAACTCTCATCGTATTCAACACCTTGAACTTGTCGAAAACCTTTTGCGACAATTCTAGCTTTGTAGATAGTAACACTACTATCAGCGTCCGTCTTCCTCTTGAAGATCCATTTATTCTCAATTGCTCGCCGATCATCGGGGCAAGTCAACCAAAGTCCATACTTTGTTCTCATACATGGATCCCATCTCAGATTTCATGGCTTCAAGCCACTTTGCGGAATCTGGGCTCACCATCGCTTCTTCATAGTTCGTAGGTTCATCATGATCTAGTAGCATGACTTCCAGAACTGGATTACCGTACCACTCTGGTGTGGATCTCACTCTGGTTTACCTACGAGATTCGATAGTAACTTGATCTGAAGTTACATGATCATCATCATTAGCTTCCTCACTAATTGGTGTAGTAGTCACAAGAACAAATTTCTGTGATGAACTACTTTCCAATAAAGGAGAAGGTACAATTACCTTATCAAGTTTTCTACTTTCCTCCCACTCACTTCTTTCGAGAGAATCTCCTTCTCTAGAAAGTATCCATTCTCAGCAACGAATGTCTTGCCTTTGGATCTGTGATAGAAGGTGTACCTAACTGTTTCCTTTGGGTATCCTATGAAGACGCACTTCTCCAATTTGGGTTTTGAGCTTATCAGGTTGTAACTTTTTCACATAAGCATTGCAACCTCAAACTTTTTAGAAAACGACAACTTTGGTTTCTTGCCAAACCACAGTTCATAAGGCATCGTCTCAACGGATTTAGATGGTGCCCTATTTAATGTGAATGCAGCTGTCTCTAATGCATAACCCCAAAACAATAGTGGTAGATCGGTAAGATACATCATAGATTGCACTATATCCAATAAAGTACGGTTATGATGTTTGGACACACCATTATGTTGTGGTGTTCCATGTGGCATGAGTTTGTGAAACTATTCCACATTGTTTTAATTGAAGACCAAAATCGTAACTCAAATATTTGTCTCCGCGATCAGATCGTAGAAACTTTATTTTCTTGTCACGATGATTTTCCACTTCACTCTGAAATTCTTTGAACTCTTCAAATGTTTCAGACTTATGTTTCATCAGGTAGATATCCCCATATCTGCTCAAATCATCTGTGAAGGTCAGAAAATAATGATACCTGCTGCAAGCCTTAATATTCATTAGACCACATACATCAGTATGTATGATCTCCAACAAATCTGTTGCTTGCTTCGTTGTTCCGGAGAACGGCGTTTTAGTCATCTTGCCCAAAAGGCATGGTTCGCAAGCATCAAGTGATTCATAATCAAGTGATTCCAAAATCCCATCAGCATGGAGTTTCTTCATGCGCTTTACACCAATATGACCTAAACGGCAGTGCTACAAATAAGTTGCACTATCATTATTAACTTTGCATCTTTTGGTTTCAATATTATGATTATGTGTATCACTACGATCGAGATCCAACGAACTATTTTCATTGGGCGTGTAACCATATAAGGTTTTATTCATGTAAACAGAACAACAATTTATTCTCTTACTTAAATGAATAACCGTATTACAATAAACATGATCAAATCATATTCATGCTCAACGCAAACACCAAATAACACTTATTCAGGTTCAACACTAATCCCGAAAGTATAGGGAGTGTGCGCTGATGATCATATCAATCTTGGAACCACTTCCAACACACATCGTCACTTCACCCTTAACTAGTCTCTGTTTATTCTGCAACTCCCGTTTCGAGTTACTAATCTTAGCAACTGAACTAGTATCAAATACTCAGGGTTTGCTATAAACACTAGTAAAGTACACATCAATAACATGTATATCAAATATACTTATGTTCACTTTGCCATCCTTCTTATCCGCCAATCACTTGGGGTGGTCCCGCTTCCAGTGACCAGTCCCTTTGCAGTAGAAGTACTTAGTCTCAGGCTTAGGACCAGACTTGGGCTTCTTCACTTGAGCAGCAACTTGCTTGCCGTTCTTCTTGAAGTTCCCCTTTCTTCCCTTTGCCCTTTTCTTGAAACTAGTGGTCTTGTCAACCATCAACACTTGATGTTTTTCCATGATTTCTACCTTCGTTGATTTCAGCATCACGAAGAGCTTGGGAGTTGTTTCCGTTATCCCTTGCATATCATAGTTCATCACGAAGTTCTACTAACTTGGTGATGGTGACTAGAGAATTCTGTCAATCACTATCTTATCTGGAAGATTAACTCCCACTTGATTCAAGCGATTGTAGTACTCAGACAATCTGGGCACATGCTCACTAGTTGAGCGATTCTCCTCCATCTTTTAGCTATAGAACTTGTTGGAGACTTCATATCTCTCAACTCGGGTATTTGCTTGAAATATTAACTTCAATTCCTGGAACATCTCATATGGTCCATGACGTTCAAAACGTCTTTGAAGTACCGATTCTAAGCCGTTAAGCATGGTGCACTTACTATGAAGTAGTCATCATATTGAGCCAGCCAAACGTTCATAACGTCTGCATCTGCTCCTGCAATAGGTCTGTCACCTAGCGGTGCATCAAGGACATAATTCTTCTGTGCAGCAATGAGGATAAACCTCAGATCACGGATCCAATCCGCATCATTGCTACTAACATCTTTCAATACAATTTTCTCTAGGAACATATCAAAATAAACACAGGGAAGCAACAACGCGAGCTATTGATCGACAACATAATTTGCAAAATACTACCAGGACTAAGTTCATGATAAATTTAAGTTCAATTAATCATATTACTTAAGAACTCCCACTTAGATAGACATCCCTCTAATCCTCTAAGTGATCACGTGATCCAAATCAACTAAACCATGTCCGATCATCACGTGAGATGGAGTAGTTTCATTGGTGAACATCACTATGTTGATCATATCTACTATATGATTCACGCTCGACCTTTCGGTCTCCGTGTTCCGAGGCCATATCTGTATATGCTTGGCTCGTCAAGTATAACCTGAGTATTCTGCATGCGCAACTGTTTTGCACCCGTTGTATTTGAACGTAGAGCCTATCACACCCGATCATCACGTGGTGTCTCAGCACGAAGAACTTTCGCAACGATGCATACTCAGGGAGAACACTTCTTGATAATTTAGTGAGAGATCATCTTATAATGCTACCGTCAATCAAAGCAAGATAAGATGCATAAAAGATAAACATCACATGCAATCAATATAAGTGATATGATATGGCCATCATCATCTTGTGCCTGTGATCTCCATCTCCGAAGCACTGTCATGATCACCATCGTCATCGGCGCGACACCTTGATCTCCATCGTAGCATCGTTGTCGTCTCGCCAATCTTATGCTTCCACGACTATCACTACCGTTTAGTAATAAGGTAAAGCATTACATCGCGATTGCATTGCATACAATAAAGCGACAACCATATGGCTCCTGCCAGTTGCCGATAACTCGGTTACAAAACATGATTATCTCATACAATAAAATTCAGCATCATGCCTTGATCATATCACATCACAACATGCCCTGCAAAAACAAGTTAGACGTCCTCTACTTTGTTGTTGCATGTTTTACGTGGCTGCTATGGGCTTAAGTAAGAACCAATCTCACCTACGCATCAAAACCACAACGATAGTTTGTCAAATAGACTCCGTTTTAACCTTCGCAAGGACCGGGCGTAGCCATACTTGGTTCAACTAAAGTTGGAGAGACAGTCGCCCGCAAGCCATCTCTGTGCAAAGCACGTCGAGGGAACCGGTCTCGCGTAAGCGTACACGTAAGGTTGGTCCGGGTCGTCTCGTCCAACAATACCGCCGAACAAAAGTATGACATGCTGGTAGGCAGTATGACTTGTATCGTCCACAACTCACTTCTATTCTACTCGTGCATATAAAATCAACATAAATAACCTAGGCTCGGATGCCACTGTTGGGTTTCGTAGTAATTTCAAAAAATTTCCTACGCACACGCAAGATCATGTGATGCATAGCAACGAGGGGGAGAGTGTTGTCTACGTACCCAACGGAGACCGACTGCGGAAGCGATGACATGACGTAGAGGAAGTAGTCGTATGTCTTCACGATCCAACCGATCAAGCACCGAAACTACGGCACCTCCGAGTTCGAGCACACGTTCAGCTCGATGACGATCCCCGGACTCCGATCCAGCAAAGTGTCGGGGAAGAGTTCCGTCAGCACGACGGCGTGGTGACGATCTTGATAAACTACAGCAGCAGGGCTTCGCCTAAACTCCGCTACAGTATTATCGAGGAATATGGTGGCAGGGGGCACCGCACACGGCTAAGGAATAGATCACGTGGATCAACTTGTGTGTTCTAGGGTGCCTCTACCTCAGTATATAAAGGAGCCAAGGGGGGAGGGGGGTGCCGTCCAGGGAGAGAGGCGCAGGAGGAGTCCTACTTCTTCCGGGAGTAGGACTCCCCCCCAATCCTATTCCAACTAGGATTCCCCAAAGGGGGAAAGAGAGAGAGGGGGGCCGGCCACCTTCTCCTAGTCCTAATAGGACTAGGGGAGGGGGAAGTGGCGCAGCCACCTTGGGCTGCCCCTTTCTCCTTTCCACTAAGGCCCATGAAGGCCCATATGGCTCCCGGGGGGTTCCGGTAACCTCCCGGTAACCCGGTAAAATCCCGATTTCACCCGGAACACTTCCGATGTCCAAACATAGGCTTCCAATATATCAATCTTTACGTCTCGACCATTTCGAGACTCCTCGTCATGTCCGTGATCACATCCGGGACTCCGAACAACCTTCGGTACATCAAAATGCATAAACTCATAATGTAACTGTCATCGTAACCTTAAGCGTGCGGACCCTACGGGTTCGAGAACAATGTAGACATGACCGAGACACGTCTCTGGTCAATAACCAATAGCGGGACCTGGATGCCCATATTGGCTCCTACATATTCTACGAAGATCTTTATCGGTCAGACCGCATAACAACATACGTTGTTCCCTTTGTCATCGGTATGTTACTTGCCTGAGATTCGATCGTCGGTATCCAATACCTAGTTCAATCTCGTTACCGGCAAGTCTCTTTACTCGTTCCGTAATACATCATCTCACAACTAACATATTAGTTGTAATGCTTGCAAGGCTTATGTGATGTGTATTACCGAGAGGGCCCAGAGATACCTCTCCGACAATCGGAGTGACAAATCCTAATCTCGAAATACGCCAACCCAACATCTACCTTTGGAGACACCTGTAATGCTCCTTTATAATCACCCAGTTACGTTGTGACGTTTGGTAGCACCCAAAGTGTTCCTCCGGCAAACGGGAGTTGCATAATCTCATAGTTATAGGAACATGTATAAGTCATGAAGAAAAGCAATAGCAACATACTAAACGATCGGGTGCTAAGCTAATGGAATGGGTCATGTCAATCAGATCATTCAACTAATGATGTGACCTCGTTAATCAAATAACAACTCTTTGTTCATGGTTAGGAAACATAACCATCTTTGATTAACGAGCTAGTCTAGTAGAGGCATACTAGTGACACTCTGTTGGTCTTATGTATTCACACATGTATTATGTTTCCAGTTAATACAATTCTAGCATGAATAATAAACATTTATCATGAAATAAGAAAATAAATAATAACTTTATTATTGCCTCTAGGGCATATTTCCTTCAAAAGGAGAAGAGAGAGGTCCAGAGAGAAAGAAAGTGAGAAGAGAAAGAAAGAGAGAAAGGTCTGGACCAAGTAGAACACACTGCACCAGCTCAAGAACACCTCTCGCGAGGCCGTTCTTCCTTTGTATTGTTCATCATCAGCCCCCGAGGCAATCCACCACACCACGCACTGGAGTAGGGTATTACACCACATCGGTGGCCCGAACTAGTATAAACCTCGTGTCCCTTGTGTGTTCTTCTTTCTAGCCTAGATTTCTTGCGAGCCATACAAGCGCGTGTCGGTAGGGGAAAGATCTCCATGCGCACCCCAGAGTTCGAACCTTAAGGGTCTGCCGGAACCCGAAATCCGACATTTGGCGCACCAGGTAGGGGTGCGCCGGAATCCTTCTTCCTCCGCGTCGCGTTCCGTTGCCTCGCCATTCAGATGTCGAGCGACCCGGCTGCCAACGCCAACCACTGGGTGGTGTGGCCCACCCACGCCGTGTCGCCGGCTCAGGGCGACCTCAACCTTGCGCCTTAGGCAGCCCGCGCTCCGCAGGGCGCTGCGGGGCGCGGGCGACGCGGCCAGACGCCGCCTGTCCTCACACCACGGCAGGTGCGGGCCGCAGCAAGGGCCTCAAACCACGCCGTGGCCACAGCGCCGCACACCCGACGGGAACAGGCGAACTCCAGGGCCGCGCTCACGGTGGCCCGAGAGCTGCTACGGTGCCGGCTGCTGGAGGGCGGCCGCGATGTGTTGTTGGAGCGAGTGGCCGAGCTCCTGGACGCCGCCGCCTCAGGAGCACCTCCCTTCTGCGTCCAGCTACCGCCCCAGGTCCAGGGCGGGCAATATGTCAGTATTATACGTGCTCACGCAACTTCAAGCGAACTCCAAGGCCTGTTCAATGCCAACGCCTCCGTCGGCACCGGGCGACAAGTCGCGCCGGCCCCACCTCCGGCTAGCGAAGGGGTGCACGCCATGGCCTCCGGCTTCGGCGGACCGCCGCGCCATCACCCCCAAGACGACGCTCCAGGTCGGACTGCGTGGCATGCGGGGCGCTACGGTGAGGCCCATGAGGCGGTGGACCCAGAAGGTTATGTGCCCCGCATGGTGGATCAGGGGTGCACTCTGGAAGAAGATCATGGCTCATTCCTCGGGCCAGGCTGGGGCGAGGAGGCGCCAGAAGCTGAGCTCTTTTAGGAACCCCAAGAGAGCCTCGACAACTGCATCGGCGGCAGCAACTATCGGGTACCACTCATTCCTCAGGAGCAAGCTTATGCTAACCATGGGTCGCAGGAGATACAGGTCGCCGCAGCAGATGGCTGCCCCAATGCTGCAGCCTCCAATCCCTCAGGAGGAGGGCGCAGGGGGCTGCAGGAGAGGGGCCGAGATCCGGGTTCGCCCCCGCGGCGGTCGGAGCAAGGCGTTCTTAGGAGGTAGGCCCTCTGCCGGGGAGGTGCCCCAGGGCCTGCCCCTGGTAGAGGACCCGTGGTCGTCGGGGGAACTGCTGGCAACCGCTCTACCCCATTGGCGTCGTCCTTGGTCTCCGGCCGCCGTCAATGGCGGTAGAGTGTGGCGCAAGGCGGGGCCCTCGTCAGGCGATATGAAGCAAGGCTAGTACCTGTGAAGAAGGCCTAGTGCCTGTGAAGCTCACCGCCCGTGACACTCTCACGTAATAATGAGTGGGGCTGTACATGCACCGGAGTCTCCGAAGAGCCGCCCTCGGGCCTCGGGGGCTCCCGCCCATGCCCAGTGGCAGCACTTAGCTCCACGCTGGTGAGAAGACGTCGAAGACTAGACTAGGTGCCGGACGCGGCCTTTTGCTTTTCGCTTCTTCCTTGTTGACAAGTTTCTTCGGTTTGGTTTTAAGTTGGATTTGAGCTCAAGACTTGCGTGTGTTTGGGGAAGGGGTGTTTAGTCTCGTTTGAGCAATCTCTCGTGTTCTGATTTCGGCTTTGCGTCCAAAGTTAGCATTGGCTGCCCCCCCTCACGAGCCCCTCGCGAGCCGGGCCGGGCCAGGCACGACTACAGACGGGACCGCTGTCACCGCACCCTCTCCGGAGGTTCTCATCGCAGGATAAACAGGATAATCAAAAGACACCCGAGGCGCGGGGGCCCCCGCAGGCCCGCTCGGAACTCGTCGGAGTCGAAAGGAAAACAAGTCGGCCGACCCATCACCGGGCTAGCAGCTAAGCTCACACGCAACATTATCTTTACCAGGATACTGATCGCAAACCTTTACATGAGGGGCCTACCCTCCCAAAATGCTCTTACATTCTTCAGGGCCGAGCCCGAACCTTCTTCGTGCAGGGTAAACAGCAGCGACATACGGTCAGTCGGACATATCACTCACCGCGTCTTCTGGGGCACCTCGGAGGCATCGCTGGCGTCGCTGACATCGTCGCCGCCACCGCCAACACCTCCGACAGCGCCAGGCTCGTCCACAATGCCGCCTTCATCGGCGGCCACGATCACGCCGTCATCATCAGATGCAAAGGCCCTGACGAGGGCATCCACGTTGTCCTCCACCCATTGTGCCAGGTCGCCCCGGACGGCTATGGGCATGGGTGCAATGGCAGCGTCGCAGTCGAAGTGGGGGTCCCTGTCCTACAGATAGCTGAAGACACGGGAGAAGGCACACCCGAGCAAGGCTCGGCTCCTCTCTTCGACAAGCCAACGGGACCTCTCGGAGCGGTTCTCCAGAAGCATCACCACGTCAATGAAAAACTGGAGGTTGCCGGCGTAGCTGGCCTCATGCGGCTCCTTAGCGGCAGCCTCGCAAATGTTGCCCAAAGCTGTGCTGGCCCTCTCCCTGAGCGTTCGAAGCATGGGGGCATGCATGTGTTCCAGAACCCGCCGCCGACGGATCTCGTCCTCATTCCGCTGCGCGACGGCCTCGACGTCATCAACCCTCTGTTGGAGAAGAAGCAGCTTAGCCCGGGAAGAGGCCAACTCCGCCTGCGCTGTGCCAAGGGCGGCTGCGGATGAGTCCGCACGCCGCGTCACTTCAGCCAATTTGGCCCTGAGGGCCACAGTCCTACCCTCAGCCTCGGCCCTGATCAGCCCCAAGATAGCTTCGTATTCGTGCTCGAAGGCCGAGCGGACTTCTGCCACGCGGCGGTCAACCTCTTCCTGGGCCCGGACTTTGCGCGCAGCAACGTCATCCTCCGCCTGGGCCACCAGGCGCTCCCTCGTCTCCAACCGCTCAAGGTCAAGATTGCGCTCGGCGGCCTCCAGCGTCAGCGCCTCCTCGCTCTTCAGCAGCTCCGCCTGGTCGACGGAGGCCCCCTTCAGCGACTCAAGGGCCACCTGGCGCAGTTCCACTTGCTGCTCCAGGGAGTTGCTTCAGGCTTGGAGGTCCCATGCGCGCTCCTCCGCATCTCTGCGCTGACGGTCTGCTTCCCGAGCCTCCTCGACGACCTGGGAGCAGGCCTCCCGCGAAGCCACCAGCGACGCTTCAGCCTTCGCGTTGTCAAGATCACGTTGGTGACGCGCGAGGGCGATGGCTACCTTCAGTTTGCGCCTCTCCTCAGCAAGGCGCAAACCTTCGGCCTTGAGGCGCGCATCCTCGCCAGCAAGCTCTGCCCCGATCCAGCTCACCGCATCCTCCGCCCCCTGGAGGAACTCTTGGTGAAGGGCGCGACGCTCCCAAGCGCGCCTAAGCACGTCTTCCACATCACCCTCTTCCACCGGAGTATGCGGAGGGCCCCAAGGCGACATGCCCCCTCCCAGCGCGGGGCTGGGGGCTGGCACCCTAGCCATCACCGAATGGACCCCTCTGGGAATCCAGCCGGGCGTCGGTCCACCCACGGAGGAGGAGCTGAAGGCAGACTTCAACCATTCACCCTCATTGATCAGAGGAGGAACGCAGGGCAAGCCGGATGTGCCCCAGGGGGACTCATGAAGAAAGGACAGCGGACGCGTAGGCTCAAGGTGCCCGGTTGAACAGACCACTCCACCGACCGGTCCGGCGGCGGGGGTGCCGCTCGAGCTCGGCGCGCCCAGAGCCAGCGGAGAAGGCGAAGCTTTGGGGGTTGGCTCCTGGGCCGACTCAGCGAATTTGGCAGGACAGGGCCTGAAAGGCCACAATCAGCCACAGGGATAGTCAAGTAAATGAGCAGAGAAAGAAGAGGACTTACTCGTCCATGGCGAAGTACTTCCTGCGCTTCAACAAGCGGCAAGGGCGGTCGTCGCCACCCAAGGCCTCCTTCCTCTTGCGGAGAGCCTCAAAATCTACACGGAACTGGCCTAAGCGCCCGACGCAGGGGTCGACCTGGGGCGCGGAAGAAGCATCAAGAAGATCAGCGCCGAAGGAGCCGGCCTGGGGGGACGCCATCAGGCAATGCCTCGCGAGGAACGGCCGGGGCCTCGGGAGCCCCGACCTCAAGAGCCAAGGGCTGTAACTCCGCGCCAGCCGCCGCTCCTGGGCGGGCCTCGGGAGGCACCGCCTTCAGGGCTTCTCGCGGCATCGGCACCTCGACATCAGTCGCCTCAGCTCCCGCCGATTCTCGTCTCCCCGCTCTATCGCCTAAGGAAGGACCACTGTGGATGACAGGGGGAGCAACCACGACGGCTGGGTTCTTGCGGGGCCCCGTGAAGCTAGCCGGGCGCAACCCCCACTCGTCGAAGCTGGGCATC
The DNA here is from genome assembly GCF_056163025.1 of Triticum urartu. Lineage (NCBI taxonomy): Eukaryota > Viridiplantae > Streptophyta > Magnoliopsida > Poales > Poaceae > Triticum > Triticum urartu. Next base: position 369,439,536 of record NC_141873.1, read on the forward strand.
TGCCTCACAAAATCGGCCCTACCAGAGCAAAGATACAAAAGGGCACCATCACTGTCGGTGTCAAAATCGGCGGATCTCGGGTAGGGGGTCCCGAACTGTGCATCTAAGGCGGATGGTAATAGAGGCAGGGAACACGATGTTTTACCCAGGTTCGGGCCCTCCTGATGGAGGTAAAACCCTACGTCCTGCTTTATTAATATTGATGATATGGGTAGTACAAGAGTAGATCTACCACGAGATCAGAGAGGCTAAACCCTAGAAGCTAGCCTATGGTATGATTGTATGTTATCGTGTCCTACGGACTAAAAACCCTCCGGTTTATATAGACACCAGAGAGGGTTAGGGTTACACCAGGTCGGTTACAAAGGAGGAGATATCCATATCCGTACTACCTAGCTTGCCTTCCACGCCAAGTAGAGTCCCATCCGGACACGAGACGAAGTCTTCAATCTTGTATCTTCATAGTCCAATAGTCCGTCCAAAGGATATAATCCGACTATCCGGATACCCCCTAATCCAGGACTCCCTCATTAGCCCCTGAACCAGGCTTCAATGACGATGAGTCTGGCGAGCAGTGTTGTCTTCGGCATTGCAAGGCGGGTTCCTCCTCCGAACACATCACAGAAGAATTTGAATACAAGGATAGTGTCCGACCCTACAAAATAAGTTCCACATACCACCGTAGACAGAATAATATTTCCACAAATCTAATTTTCCGACTTGTTTTGGCAACACGACATTATGTCATGGCCCGATGATTATTTGAACCGTTTCCTTTAACTAGCCCCGCACATAACGCGAGGCAGTTTTTTGACACGTCTTGTCAAAGCAGAGATCGTGTCCCCTTATCACGGGATTCTCATCAATACAGGCGTGGGTAACCCAACCGTGCCATCGATTACGGTGCTTGGGGGATAAGCGAGTTTTATCAGGCTAGTGGGGACGCATAGTTTCGTCCGCCCATATAAAGGGATAAGGATTCACCTTTTCATCCACGCCTTCTTCCTCCTTTGCTCATCCATTTTCGCACACTCGAGCTCCAGCACCCAAGTCCGCATTTCCCACCTCGACCTTCTCCAACCATGTCTGGAGCGGGAGGCAGGTGGATGGTCTCCTTCGTCACGGAGGGACACATCAAGAAGCTGAGGAGAGCCGGATACCTGCCCGACGACATCGCGCACCGGCTCCCAGATGAGGGGCAGCTCATCCCCACCCCAGGCCCCATGAGAGGGTAGTGTTCCTTACCCATTTCCTCCGCGGACTGGGATTCCCTCTCCACCCATTCATCCGGGGGCTCATGTTCTACTATGGCCTGGATTTCCATGATCTGGCCCCAAACTTCATCCTCAACATCTCGACGTTTACCGTCGTGTGCGAGGCCTTCCTCCGCATCAAGCCCCACTTTGGCTTATGGCTGAAGACCTTCAATGTCAAGCCGAAGGTGGTGAGCGGCCGCCAGGCGGAGTGCGGAGGCGCCATGGTGGGCAAGATGCCCAACGTCACATGGCTCGAGGGCTCCTTCGTGGAGACCGTAAAGGGGTGGCAATCGGGGTGGTTCTACATCACCGAGCCGCGTGACCCTAAATGGGCAGCGGCCCCCGAGTTCCGATCTGGCATCCCAACGCGGCTCACCTCTTGGCAAGAGAAGGGCCTGTCCTGGGGTAGTTCGGGAGAGCTGACCAGACTCCAAACATGTATTCAAAACATGGTGAACAAGAAGCTCAAACTCGTCAACGTAGTTCAGGTCATGCTCATCCGCTGGATCCTCCCGTGTCAACAACGGGCCTTCAACTTGTGGGAGTTCGACCCGGCCCAACACCGAACTCTGAACATGCTCTTCGACACAACTCACGAGGATGCCTGGAAGGTGCTATTCAAGGGTGCTGAGGTTCCCCCTCCCACTACCGAGGATCGCGGATTCTGCGCAAAGCGCCAAGCCAGCGCGGTAAGCTGTTTTACCTCTCACGGGATACTTGTTTTTCATAGTTTGACTCTATGCGGGATCTAAGCTCCCGTACCTTTGACAGGACTGGCAGGAGACGGCCAGTCAGATCGACTGTCTGGCTCCTTTGCCCGAAGACCCAGCAGACGCTCTCCTGACGAATATGTTGACTCCGGCTCCTTACAAGGTGCCGGAGAAGACCAAGAAGGCCAAGGGAACCCAAAAGAGTTCCCGACGCCAGGCGTCATCGGACTCATTGTCCGATAACTCTGCGACACACTCCTGCCCCGAAGACGAGGAGGAAGAAGAAGATGCCCCCCCTTCAGATGGGGGAGACAAGAAAAGGAAGGCCGCCCCAACTGGGGAGGCTGAGGGGTCCAAGAAGGGAAGGACTCTCCTTCCGGACAGTTCCACCACCGCCGCCGAAGGCGAAGACGACTGGCTGCTAAGGGCCAAGTCCCTGGCGAAGTCGTAAGTATTCAGATACCAGAGTAACTCATAGCATTCCTTTGTCGCACTGCTTCCCTAACACCGAATATGATTATGCAGGCCGCCACGAGCCAGTATCGATGTATCATCGGACGGCTCCCTAGGCTCGTCGGATATGGATAGCGATCCACTTCCGACCGCCACCTCCCCTTGCCCTGCGGACGACGCCGAGGTATTGTCTCAAGAGGCACCGGGTCGAGGGGAGACAGTCCCGGAGGCGCCTCAAGGCGACCTTCCAGACTCCGGGAGCAGAGGGAACAAGGCCCCTGAGGGCTCCGAGTTCGGCCCTCAGCCGAACACCGCGCCGGATCCTCCAGTGGTTCCGGACTCGAGCAGGCGGCCTCCCTCCAAGAGGGGCAAGACGCCTGTGCCGGTGACCTCTGTCCATCCAGAGGCGCCGGACAATCTGCTGGGAGCGCTTCGCAGCGCTTCCATCGACGAGGAGCATCGTACTATTATGAGTGTGGTGGTCCAGAAGGTTCAGTCCGCCAAGAGCGGATTGACTGAAGTCTGTGCCAGCCTTCTAACAGGCTTTGAGGTAAGTGTTCGAAATATAGGAAAAATATTACCGCATAGACAGTAGCCCCTGATGCTCTGTTCGGTGTTCAAAAAGAAAAGCCGAATAGAGGATCAAATAATACCGCAGGAGTCTAACATAACTATGTCTATATGCGTATGCAGGCTTCGCTGCTGGCCTCAGCCGCACTGACTGCGGAGGTCGCCACACTGAAGCAGGACCTCGAGGGGTCCAAGAAAGAGCTCGGCCTTGCCAATAGGCAGCTCGAGGAGAACAAGGGTAAGTAATACCCTGTCTATAGATATGTATATATAAAAGAAAAACGCGATTGCAAAATGACAGGATCATCGTATATTTGCCAGGGGCCACGACCGAGGTGGCGACCCTGAAGCAAGCGCTATCCAAGGCCGAAGACAAAGCGGCCAAGGAGCGCACCGAGCTGGAAAGGAAAGAGGCTCGGGTGGGCGAGGTGCAGCAAGAGCTCCAGGCTCTCGTGACGAAGCACGAGGCGTTGGAGCTTGACTCGAAGACGCGAGAGTCTGAGCTTGCCGTGGCCCTCGAGAGCGCAAAGAGTGCCAAGGCCGAAGCCCAAAAGGCCCTCCAGGAGATTTACGCGATGAAGAAAATAGCGGCGGGTAAGGCATTCTATATGCAAAGCAAGCATGTGAAAGTAAATTACCTATTACTTACCCGAATCGAGAGCTCTCCAGGAGCATTCGCAGATTTGCCCCGCAGCGTGTCGGATGCCGCACAGTTTTACCAGGCCGAGGAGGGAAGCTCAACGGAGAAGCTGTTCTGGTCTCAGTATACTGGGACCGAACACTCGGTGCCTATGAGCGACCAGCTGAAGTAGCTGGTCGAGCTACACAAGGCAGCCGAACAGGCCATGAAGGGCTTTATAGTCCGGCTGTGGCCTGGCGACGCCCTTCCGAATAGCTACTTCGGCCTATTGAGGCGGCTGGTGGATGCATGCCCATGGCTAGAAGTCGTCAAGTGGTCCGTCTGCATCGAAGGTGCACGCCGGGCTTTCGCCCGTGTGAAGGTGCAATGGGCCAAGCTAGACGTCGTGAAGCTGATCAAGGAAGGACTGCAGCAGGGCAAGGAGCATTGCACCCCCGAAATTTATTATGAGGGTGTCCTGAAGGGTGCCCGTCTTGTAGCGGACGAATGTTCAAAGGATGTAATATTTGAGTAAACTTGCTCGTGTGATCCTGTATGATGAAAAATTGTTTCATATGCGCTATGCAACGCTTGTTTGAATTTAAAATATTACCTTCTGTTTGGCTGTTTATCCAATCTGAGAGATGGCTAGTCCTCGGCTTCTGCCCCCATGCCGCGAGTGCTGGGGTGTTCGGGATAAACCTGAGCACTCTTGTTCCCATTTTTGGGTCCTTCGAGGGAGGTGCTCAGCACAACTAACAAGGCAACCGGACTAATAATGCTTTATCACTCTCACTTAGCCATAGAATTCTATAATTTTAAATTTCGGCGAAGCCCCTGGTATTCGGAAGGCCGAATTCAGGGCGCGATACACGCCTTTAAACCGGGCAGGACCGGCTCCTTGCTCTAAGCGGCATAAGTCTTTAGGGACTCGAAACCTCGCCGAACAGCGACCAGTCTCTCGCCTTATCATGACAATCAGTTTTAGCTTTCCCTACTGAGGTGCTTAGCCCAGCAGAACCGGGGCACAGTCACAGTAGTTCTCCTAGTGCTACCTTAGCCGATAGAGCGGAACGTAAGGTACCAAAACATAGGAGCCGGGCAAACCCAGCATTTGACCAAAGACATGATTCGGAGCTGATGCATATAATGCTATAAGTTCGGGGTGCCGCACTTGTGAAAGTGTTCGGACTTCTCACACCATAATGTGGGGTACTTAAGCCCCTGGTGTATTGGCCGTACCAAAGTGTATAGTTGCAAGGCGTCATTAATGAACACATATATATAAAACAAGAATGCAATAATAATCGTAATGTTATGCATTGTTTATTCAAAAAGGTGCGTTAAAGCAGAATGATACAGGTAGCGCGATAAGCAAAAAGTAGGACTATGTCCCTTCCAAGGGCAAGCTGAGGAATAGTATTAAAGCAAATATTTCACTCGTTATCGTAATCCACCTAGGAGTGCCGTGGTGTGACGTAGCTTTCTGCCTCCTTGGTTGCTGCATCATGTGTTCGGCAATCATGTTGCCGGACAGGGTTTCCAGAGATTGAAGTCCTGAAAGAGAAAAATAACAAAGCGGGAAGCCCCTAGTGCGGTTTAAGCCGCGTATTGGGGCGTGCCATAGTTGTGCCCCCCTCCCCGCATGTGCCCATGGTATTTTTAATGCGTAATTATGTACGCGTGGCACGAATTTCGCCGTTTGGCTGGGACTGGGGTGGGGGCCGCATTGCTACGCGAGCTTAGGTCGTGCCAGGTGGTCTAGTTGCCGATTACTCCGAGCGCGCTTGAAGGTGTCCGGGTCTTGAAACGCCGAACTGGTGGATTGCCTTGAGAGGCTGCTTTGCGCTTCTACTGCGAGGGCCGCAGTGTGCTCCTCCGTGCGGAGAGAGCGCTCTGTGTTTCCATTAATTGTGATGACCCCCCGAGGACCTGGCATCTTGAGCTTGAGGTATGCATAATGCGGTACCGCGTTGAATCTCGCAAATGCGGTTCGCCCGAGCAGTGCATGATAGCCACTGCGGAACGGGACTATATCGAAGATTAATTTTTTGCTTCGGAAGTTATCCGGGGATCCGAAGATCACTTCCAGTGTAATTGAACCTGTGCAATGGGCCTCTACACCTGGAATGACGCCTTTAAAGGTTGTTTTTGTGGGTTTGATCCTTGAGGGGTCTATACCCATTTTGCGCACTGTGTCCTGGTAAAGCAGGTTCAGGCTGCTGCCGCCATCCATAAGGACTCGAGTGAGGTGAAATCCGTCGATGATTGGGTCTAGGACCAGTGCGGCGAATCCGCCATGACAGATACTAGTGGGATGGTCCCTGCGATCGAAGGTGATCGGACAGGAGGACCATGGGTTGAACTTTGGGGTGACTGGCTCCAACGCATATACGTCCCTGAGCGCACGCTTCCGCTCCCTCTTGGGGATGTGGGTTGCGTATATCATGTTCACCGTCCGCACTTGTGGGGGGAACCTCTTCTGTCCTCCGGTGTTCGGCTGCCGGGGCTCTTCCTCGTCATCGCTATGTGGCTCCTTATCTTTGTTTTCGGCAATTAACCTGTCGGCCTGCTTGAATACCCAACAATCGCTATTGGTGTGGTTGGCTGGCTTGTCGGGGGTGCCGTGTATTTGACACGAGCGATCGAGTATGCGGTCCAAACTGGACGGGCCCGGAGTGCTTCTTTTAAATGGCTTTTTCCGCTGACCGGGTTTAGAGCCTTTGAATCCGGCATTGACTGCCGTATCCTCGGTATTGTAGCTGTTAATGCGGCCCTTATGTTTATTTCGACGTGACCTGCCATTGCCGTCCTTGGTATCCGAAGTACCATGGTTCTTTGATATGTTATTACTACGAGCCAGCCAGCTGTCTTCTCCCGCACAAAAGCGGGTCATGAGTGTCGTGAGGGCTGCCATAGATTTCGGCTTTTCTTGACCAAGGTGCCGGGCTAGCCACTCGTCGCGGACATTGCGTTTGAAAGCTGCTAGAGCCTCTGCATTCGGACAGTCGACGATTTGATTTTTCTTTGTTAGGAACCGAGTCCAGAATTGCCTGGCCGATTCTTCTGGCTATTGAATTATGTGGCTCAAGTCATCGGCATCTGGTGGTCGCACCTATGTGCCCTGAAAGTTGTCGAGGAATGCGGCCTCCAGATCTTCCCAACAGCTAATGGACTCTGCTGGCAAGCTGTTAAGCCAATGCCGCGCTGGTCCTTTGAGCTTTAGTGGGAGGTATTTGATGGCGTGTAAGTCATCACCGCGGGCCATGTGGATGTGGCGGGGGAAATCCTCGATCCACACCGCAGGATCTGTTGTGCCGTCGTATGATTCAATATTTACGGGTTTGAAACCCTCTGGGATTTGATGATCCATTACTTCGTCTGTGAAGCATAGGGGGTGTGCGGCGCCTCTGTACTGGGCTATGTCGCGACGCAGCTCGAATGAGTCGTGTCCGCTGTGGTCGGCCCGGCCGGACTTACTTTTACTGTATCCGGCGTGACGTTTATCGTCTTTCATAGTGGCGCGCCCTCGTGATCTGTAGATCGATCTTGCGTGTTTTGCTTTGTCCTCCAATACATCTCGCAAGTTTGGCGTATTTCCCCATGCCTTTTTATTTGAATGGCGTCGGGGTGCAGGCTGAGTTTTTGGCTGGAATGCCTCTCTATCACGGCCACGAGGTGGCTGATCAGCCGCGTCATACGCTTCTTCCTCCAGTCAGGGTAGCAACCTGGATTTTGGGTAACTCTTGGAGGGGGTTCGAGTTTATATTCCTCGGCCGCGAGGATTTCAGTCCATCTGTCAGCTAGCAGATCTTGATCAGCTTGAAGCTGCTGCTGCTTTTTCTTAAGGCTATTTGTCGTGGCCATAAGCCGGCGCTTGAAGCGCTCTTGTTCGACGGGATCCTCTGGCACGGCGAATTCGTCATCGCCGAGGCTTGCCTCGTCTTCGGAGGGGGCATGTAATTATCATCCTCCGCCTCTCCATCTGCCGCTCTCTTGGGAGGGCTGGCTCCTCCATCCTCCTGCTCTAAATCTTGATAGAGGGGATTGTTGTTGTCTTCGGTAATATCCGGAGTGTTATTATCTCCTGTGCCGGTATCACCACTTTTGCTTTGGTGGGACTTAGAGCGGCGTCGCTGACGTCGGCGTTTGGGTTGCTTCTTGGAGGGGTCATCCTCTGTTGTCTCGTCGCCATTGCCTTCTTTGGGTGTGTCCACCATGTATATATCGTATGATGAGGTGGCTGTCCAGTGCCCTGTGGGCAGTGGTTCCTCTTCGTCTCCCGCATCGTCGTCCATACCGTTGATGTCTTTGGAGTAGAAGTCGAGCATGTCGGTTAAGTCATCGACAGTGGCTACTAAGTGGGTGGTGGGTGGGCCGCAAATTTCTTCGTCGTCTGCATCCCAATCCTGCCGGACATAGTTCGGCCAGGATCCTCCTGACAAGGAGAGAGACCTTAATGAGTTTAGTATGTCGCCAAAGGGCGAGTGCTGAAAAATATCCGCGGAGGTAGACTCCATGATCGGCGCCCAATCGGATTCTCTAGGAACGGGCGCAGGCGGTTCGGAGTCCGTGGCCGGAGAAGTATCCGACAGTTCAACAATACGGCTCTCGCGAAGGGTAAGATTGGTATTCAGCTCGATCACCGTTGGGGATGTGGCCTCTGTGGCGGGGTCTATCCACCCGTCCATGGGAGGCGCAACTGGCTCCGAATTAAGGGTCGGAGCGGCTGCCGTGTGATTTATTGAACACTGTCCGATGGCAGAGCTAAATCGTACTCATCGTGACCGCGTGACGCACAAGGCAGAGGCTCGAATCCGTCGAAGATCAAGTCTCCGCGGATATCGGCCCTGTAGTTTAAGCTTCCAAACCTGACTTGGTGGCCAGGGGCGTAACTTTCGATCTGCTCCAGATGGTCAGGCGAGTTGGCCCGCAGTGCGAAGCTGCCGAACACAAAGATCTATCTGGGGAGAAAAGTCTCACCCTGGACTGCATCGCTATCGATGATAGTAGGAGCCATCAAGCCTAACGGCGACAACACAGAGGAACTCTCAATGAAAGCACCAATGTCGGTGTCAAAACCGGCGGATCTCGGGTAGGGGGTCCCGAACTGTGCGTCTAAGGCGGATAGTAACAGGAGGCAGGGAACACGATGTTTTACCCAGGTTCAGGCCCTCTTGATAGAGGTAAAACCCTATGTCCTGCTTGATTAATATTGATGATATGGGTAGTACAAGAGTAGATCTACCACGAGATCAGAGAGGCTAAACCCTAGAAGCTAGCCTATGGTATGATTGTATGTTATCGTGTCCTACGAACTAAAAACCCTCCGGTTTATATAGACACCGGAGAGGGTTAGGGTTACACAAGGTCGGTTACAAATGAGGAGATATCCATATCCGTACTGCCTAGCTTGCCTTCCATGCCAAGTAGAGTCCCATCCGGACACGAGACGAAGTCTTCAATCTTGTATCTTCATGGTCCAATAGTCCGGCCAAAGGATATAATCTGGCTATCCGGATACCCCCTGATCCAGGACTCCCTCAATCACGCGGAAGGCTACTTGGGGAAGGTTCGCTAGTCAAGACCCTGAGCACCGTCCGCAGCACTTCAGGCGCCAAGTCCTCCTCCTGAAGTCGCATGCGGTCTCTGTGCCCCGCAAAGTCCCACATCCGACGAGAGTGGCGCTGGAGAGGAGCAATGCAGCATTGGAGGAACTCCTTCACCACCTTGGACGCAGTCACATTGAGTGCCCTCAAACTCTGGAAGCGGCGCCAGACGAAGGCGAGCCGGGGGCTCACGAGCATCTCATGGTCCCAGCCCGAGTGGGGAACAACAGGCGAAGTCGGGTGCGAGAGCAGAGGGTTGGGCACTCTAACGTCCACATACAACCACCGCTCTCTGAACCTAGCCTCAGAAGGAGGAAGGCCGAAGTCGATCCCTGAAGCGGCCGTCTCTGGCATGGCGAAGAAGCCCACGCACCCTGAGCACTGAGTGGGGTCGCTCAAGCGCAAGGAAAAGAAGTGGCGCAACAGGGCAACGGAAGGAGGAATGCCTACCATTGCCTCACAAACAAAAGCAAAGACAGCCAGAAGGGTGATGGACCCAGGCCCGAGGTGCATCATGCAGATCTGATAATGGGAGAGCACCGCATTGAAGAAAGAAGAAAAGGGGGGAACCAGACCCGCCCACAGGGCATCGGCGAAGAATCGGACCTCCGTGACGATCCTATCAAGGTAGGCATGGGATGCAGGCCAGACTCTGGTCCTGCCGCACTCATTGAAGATAGTGGCAAGGGCAGAGCGGACCTTGTTTAGGGCTTTTGGATTGAGTATGATCGACCGATCAACGGCGGGGGCCGCCACAGGAGATGAGCGGGGCGAATACGCGGGCTTCTTCCCCTTTCCTTTCTTTGTTGGCGCCATGGCGATGGAAAGAGGGAAGAGCTCGAGCCGGATTGGCGGCGGAGGTTGGAGCTCGAAGAAGAAGGAAAGGTAGGAGGCGAGCGAGCAGCGGAAAAGGGAACAACTGTGTGCAACTATGGGTCCGCTTAGCCGGGCGCGTAACAAGGTGTCGTGGGGAAGCGCAGACGCCCATGTCCAATCAATCGCCACGCGGAGCCCAAGGACGTAGGCTATTTGGCCCCGCGGCGCTTCGCGCTTGCCCCTTAGCTTCTCTGCTAAGCCAAGCCCGGGCGCGCCTTGGGCCCGGGGGCTACTGTCGGTGTTCTGGGAACGGGGGTCCCTAGACTTACCTTGTAACGCCCCAGATGTAACTTTCCCTATTTGTACTCCAACTCTTGGCGTTTCCGGTGTTAAGTTATATTTATTTCTTGGGTTCGGGTCTTTGTCTCCGTGTGTTGTTTTTCGTTTTCATGCATCTCATATCATGTCATCACGTGCATTGCATTTGCATACATGTTCATCTCTTGCATTCGAGCATTTTTCCCGTTGTCCGTTTTGCATTCCGGCGCTTCGTTCTCCTCCAGTGGCCATTTCTAGCTTTCTTTCGTGTGTGGGGATTAAACATTTCCGGATTGGACCGAGACTTGCCATGCGGCCTTGGTTTACTACCGGTAGACCGCCTGTCAAGTGTCGGGTCATTTGGACTTCGTTTGGTACTCCAACGGTTAACCGAGGGACCGAAAAGGCCTCGTGTGTGTTGCAGCCCAACACTCCTCCAATTTGGCCCAAAACCCACCAAACTCTGCTCCATGTCCTAGAGCGTTCGATCACGATCGCGTGGCCGAAAACCGCACCTCATTTGGACTCTCCTAGCTCCCTCTATGTCTATAAATACCCCCTCCATTCGGATCTCTTCTTCCCCCGTCCGAAACCCTAGTTAAAAAAACAGATCAACCCCCGCCACCGATGGACGTGTCCGGATTGGACCGGACAGCGTCCGCCGCCGCCCCTTGTCCACTCACGTGCCGCCACGTGGGCCGCGCCCACATCCCCGCCGCCGGCCCGGGAGGCCCAGGAGGGGCCCCCGCGAGCCCGATCCGCCACCGCCCTTCGTCCCGCGCCCCGCCGCCGTCCTCTTCCCGGCCGGCCGCCGCCGCCGTCGCCCTAGCCGGAGGTTGCCGCCGCCCGTGAAGACCGGCGCCGCCACGCACGGCCCCGCCTCGGGCGCCGCCGCCGCACGGCCACGCCGCCGCCCTGGTCCGGCCGGCACCCTCCTCCTCCGCGGCGCCTCCTCCTCTCCGGCGAGACTCCGGCGAGATCCCGGCCATCCTCGGTTCGCGCGTCCGTGAACAGTGCCGAAACCCTAGATCTGGGTTGACTTCCCTCTTCTCCCCCGTAATTTTTTATGCTATGTTTGACTGCTCATATCTCCGCATCCGTAACTCCGTTTTGGGCATATAATATATCAAAATCTTCGCCTCGACATGTACATCATTTCATTCCATTGCATCATTTGCATTTGAGTTCATCTTGATGCCCAAAATGCTGTTATAAGGAGGCTTCGTGAGTTAAATTGCAGATCCGTTAGTTCATCATAGACTTTTGTCATTTTTGCCATGTTCAATCCGTGCATGATATGCCTGTGACTCTTTGGGATGTATTGTTAAGCATTTTGTCTTATTTCCAGAGGTGCCTCCCATGCATTTTTAGGATGTGTGTGTTGTCTTGTGCAAGCTTGCAAAGAGAGGTACCTGAGATTGCTGTTTTCAGGGACTTAGTGATTTTCACTAAGTCTGGGATATTTTAGTTCATGATGCCATATGTTCAGCTTGTTTTCCTAGTGATCCGTGCCTCTTTTGAGGATGATCAGTAAGGGAGTTTTGATGTTTATGTTATGCTCTATCCATCCATGTCTTTACTTGTTATGTTGGAGCAACCTAGGTTGAGTCAATCGAGCTCAACTTTTGCTTCGTGGTAAAGCTGGGCAGATCGTCAACCTGTTTGCGATTTTGCCGGTGCTATTGCTAGTGATCCATGCATGCTATGCCATTGTTCTTGCCATGTCTAGCTAGCATTTTGTGCCTTCTTACCGGATATATGCTTGCCTTGCCATGACTTGCACCGTAGTGAGTGCATCGAGCTCGTTTACATGCCTTCGTGAGTTAAATTTCTGCATGTCTCAGTTTTCACTAAGTCTGAAAACTGATTGTGTTTTATGCTATGTTCGTGTGCCCGTTAATATATTTTGTGATCCCTTTTGGCCCCAGGTCACTTTGGGACTTTTGGTAAGATTGTTTAGTAGCTCCATGCCATGTTCTTACTTGTCATGTTCAGGTCATGTATCATGTTGTTTTGCTGCTCCGAAGAGAGCATCGTGATCTGAAATTTCAGACAAGTGTTAATTTCACCAAGTCTGGAATCTGTTTTGCATTTGCGTTTTTGCCATGCTTGTTTGAACCTCATAATGGATGAATTGGCCGTGGCTCAGTGCTAGTATTTTGTTAAGCATCTTGTGGGCATCCCTGCCATGTATTTTGTTGTCATGTTTGGTGGCTGTAGCATGTTCTTTTCGTTGCATTTAGATGCCTACTTCCTGTAAATCGCAGACCGGCGTCATATCTTAAAACGCTTGCCATTTCCAAACCGTAACTCCGATTCCAACGATCTTTATATCGTTTTCAAGAGATTTCATCCCCTCTATCCAGTGGAACCCTTGGAATTCCAAGTTGAGGCCAGGTTCATGCATTTCCTGTTATATCTTGCATTTTGTATCCCGCATCGCATCCTTCATAGCATATCATTATTTCATCATATTGCTTGATCTTGCACGTGGTTGATTGTATCCTTGTTTCTTGTTTGTCTTGTTGGGTAGAGCCGGGAGACGAGTTTGCTATCGAGGAGCCCGTTGAGTTTGCTTGTGAGGATCCAGTCAACTCTGACAACTGTGCAGGCAAGATGATCATACCCTCGAAATCACTACTATCTTTGCTATGCTAGTTTGCTCGCTCTTGCTATGCCAATGCTACGATGCCTACCTTTTGCTTGTCAGCCTCCCAATTGCCATGTTGAACCTCTAACCCACCATGTCCTAGCAAACCGTTGATTGGCTATGTTACCGCTTTGCTCAGCCCCTCTTATAGCGTTGCTAGTTGCAGGTGAAGATTGGAGGCCGTTCCTTGTTGGAACATTTATTTACTTGTTGGGATATCACTATATTGCTATGTTATCTTAATGCATCTATATACTTGGTAAAGGGTGGAAGGCTCGGCCTCTCGCCTAGTGTTTTGTTCCACTCTTGCCGCCCTAGTTTCCGTCATATCGGTGTTATGTTCCCGGATTTTGCGTTCCTTACGCGGTTGGGTTATAATGGGAACCCCTTGATAGTTCGCCTTGATTAAAGCTTTTCCAGCAATGCCCAACCTTGGTTTTACCATTTGCCACCTACTTTTTCTTTCCCTTGGGTTCTGCAGACTCAAGGGTCATCTTATTTTAACCCCCCCGGGCCAGTGCTCCTCTGAGTGTTGGTCCAAACCGTCAGCCGCCGGTGGCTACCAGGGGCAACTCTGGGCTGGCCTACCGGAAGTTTAGACAATTTGAGTGTGCCCTGAGAAAGAGATATGTGCAGCTCCTATCGGGATTTGTCGGTACATTCGGGCGGTGTTGCTGGTCTTGTTTTAACCTGTCGAAGTGTCTTGAGTTACCGAGATACCGAGTCTGATCGGAACGTCTTGGGAGGAGGTCTATTCCTTCGTTGACTGTGAGAGCTTGTCATGGGCTAAGTTGGGACTCCCCTGCAGGGATTGAACTTTCGAAAGCCGTGCCCGCGGTTATGGGCAGATGGGAATTTGTTAATGTCCGGTTGTTGATAACTTAAACCTTAATTAATTAAAATGAATCAACTGAGTGTGTTGCCGTGATGGCCTCTTCTCGGCGGAGTCCGGGAAGTGGACACGGTGTTGGAGTTATGCTTGCGCAGGCTGTTCCTCTAGTTTCTCGCTCGCGCTTTGCCTCCTCTTCTCGCTCTCTTTTGCGTATAAGTTAGCCACCACATATGCTAGTCGCTTGCTGCAGCTCCACATATATTTGCCTTACCCATTCCTATAAGCTTAAATAGTCTTGATCGCGAGGGTGCGAGATTGCTGAGTCCCTGTGGCTCACAGATACTATAACTCCAGATGCAGGTCCAGGTGTTTCCGCTCCAGATGACGATTACGAGCTCAAGTGGGAGTTCGACGAGGACTCTCAGCGATACTACGTGTCTTTTCCGGATGATCAGTAGTGATGCCTAGTCGGGGTTAGATTCAGGGCCTTGTCGCATGTTGGGTTCTTTTCCATTTTGGCGCCGTAGTCGGGCCATGAGTGTTTGTTTGACAGATGTTATTTATGTACTCTGATGTGACGTGGCGAGTGTAAGCCAACTATGTATCTCCCCCTTTTATTATGTATTACATGGGATGTTGTAATGATTGCCTGACTTGCGACACTACTTTCAATGCGGTTATGCCTCTAAGTCGTGCCTCGACACGTGGGAGCTATAGCCGCATCGAGGGCGTTACAAGTTGGTATCAGAGCCTTCCCCGACCTTAGGAGCCCCATTGCTTGATCATTTTTAGCAGCCGAGTTGTGTCTAGAAAAATGTTTTGAGTCATTTAGGATTTATATATCGAAGAGTTAGGAATTCTTTTTACTTCCCAGTCTCCTCATCGCTCTGGTAAGGCATCTTGACATAGAGTTTTGACTCTTCTCTTCTCAAATTTCACTAAAAATTTTTTTAGGATCACGCGAGTATCTTGGATTTGTTCTGATGGCTTATGATGAGAACACTGTCTTGGTGCCTCCTGTCAGGGGTTTAGTGGAAGTGTCCCGGGGAGTTGAGCTCTGAGGTGTTGTCATCATAATTTTATCGTTGCAATTCTGGAATACTTGAGATATGTTCGCCGACATCGAAAATCTCTTTTATGCAGTTCGTTGGTGAGATAACCTCGACGCCACCCAGTACTGGGGCGGGAGTTCGGGAGTATCGCCATAACTTGTATAACGGATGCTTTTTGAAGGTTGAGGTAGATGGTTTCCTAAGTTTTCTTGGTTATGTGTTGAAGGATGGATACAGCTGGATGTAGGATTTGCTAGTTTGGGTGATATATTATGCTTCCCCTGTATCCCCAACACCTGATTGCATAACCGGAAAAGTTCGGGAGTTTCACAGGTGGGAATTCTAGTAGCTCTAGTTCTTCTTCCACGGAGATTGGTTTGAGATTGGGATTTCTTACCGATTATTCGTTCTTGATTCGTACCTTGTTGATTTATTTCTCTACCTTAATTCTACGTGGCTTCTCAACTTATGGATATGTGACCATTTGAAGAGGAATGCATTCGTTCATTTTGTTCGGATGTGAAGACTATATGTTGCAATTTTCATTCCGTTGGATTCAGCTTAAATATTTATCTGTCAATGTGCTAACGGTGGTCAACCTCTTCAGGATGGCTCCCGCTAAGAGCACCAGTCAGAACCAGAATCAAGATCCGCCACCACCTCCACCTCCTCCAGAGGCATGGCAAGCTGTGATGGCCGCAACCAATGCAAACACTCAGCTGATCATGCAAATTCTCCAAGAGCGCAATCAAGGCAGTCAAGGGAATCAAGGCAGAAATCAGAGTCACTTTGCTACACTCAACCAGTTCCTTGCTAACGGACCAAAGACTTTCAGTAATTGTGTTGAGGCAACCGATGCTGACGATTGGCTTGTGGATCTGTGTAAGCATTTCGAGTGCAGCAACGTCAGGCCTGAGGACTTTGTCAAGTTCGCTTCCTTCCAACTCAAAGATCAAGCTACAGAATGGTTCCAGCAGTACAAGGATTCCAGAGGGGAACGTGTTATCACTTGGGATGATTTCCATCGAGATTTCCGAGCTCATCACATTCCGCAGAGCGTGGTTGAAAGCAAGCGTGAGGAATTTCGCAATCTGAAGCAAGGCTCTTTGTCTGTCTATGACTACAACAAATTGTTCCAGAAGCTTGCCCGCTTTGCCAAGCAGGACGTGCCTGATGAGAAGAGCATGATATATCAGTTCAGGGGTGGTCTCAGAGAAGATATTCAGCTCGCTCTTGTTCTCTTTGAGCCTTTGAGATACGATGAGTTCTACAACATGGCACTGAAGCAAGAGGCTGCTCAGTTGAGGTGTGATGCGTCCAGGAAGCGAGTCAGAGATGTTACTCCTTCTTCCTCTACTCAAGTGGCCAAGCAGCAGAAGTTCTGGCTTCCTCCTCCTCCGTTCCGTCAGCCATATCAGCAGAAGAGCAAAGGTGGCAGTGGTTCTTCCCACCCACCCAACCCAGGCTTTCAGAACAAGACTTCGTCTCAAGCTCCAAGATCGAGTGCTCCATATCACCGTCCGCTTTCAGAGGTCACGTGCAACAAGTGCCAATAGAAGGGTCACTATGCCAACAAGTGTTTCAACCAGAGGCGCCTTCCTCCTCCTCCTCCTGTGAGATCGGCAAGTACAGCTGTGGTCAAGCATAACCCCAAGTACGCCAAGGTCAACATGGTGAATGCAGCTCAGGCAGAGGACTCATCAGATGTGATCATGGGTAACCTTCCTGTTAACAATGTTCCTGCAAAAGTTCTTTTTGACACGGGTGCATCGCATTGCTTCATTTCCAGACCTTTTGCATCTAAGCATGGGTGGTTTTCCCAAGTTATGCATAAGCCATTAGCAGTCGTCTCTTCGGGTAGATGCTTGCTTGCTAACTACGAAGTTCCGGATATTTCTATCATGATGGGTGATTTCAAGTTTCTGGCTTCTCCAATGATTCTTGGCAACTCGGATATTGATCTTATTCTCGGGATGGATTGGCTTTCTAAGCACAAGGCTCAGCTTGATTGTGCTGCCAGGCAGATTCAATTGACTCATTCGTCTGAGGATGTAATTGTCTTTGCCGCTCGGGATAATACTATCCGTCTGTTTTCTCTCAATGCGAAGGGTGAATTGGATGCCATCTCTCAAATTCCAGTCGTTTGCGAATATCAAGACGTTTTCCCAGAAGAGCTCCCAGGAATGCCTCCACACCGGCCAGTCGAATTCGTTATTGAACTTGAGCCTGGCACGGAACCTGTGTGCAAACGTCCTTACAAGCTCGGACCTGAAGAGTTGAAGGAGCTGAAGAAGCAACTCGATGAGCAAGAAAGATTGGGTCTCATCCGGCCTAGTACTTCTCCATGGGGTTGTGGTGTTCTTTTTGTGAAGAAGAAGGATGGAACGGACCGACTTTGTGTTGATTACCGTCCGGTGAACAAGAAGACCATCAAGAACAAATACCCACTTCCCAACATCAATGAGCTGTTCGAACAACTCAAAGGTGCCCAAGTATTCTCCAAGCTTGATCTCCGTATGGGTTATCACCAGATTCGCATTCGTGAAGAAGATATTCCCAAGACAGCATTCAGAACAAGCTTTGGTTCATATGAATACACTGTCATGTCTTTTGGCCTCGCCAACGCTCCTCCGACGTTCTCTCGCATGATGAATTTCATCTTCAACGCCTACACCAATGACTTCGTTTTGGTCTATCTCGATGACATTTTGGTTTTCTCGAATAATAAGGAAGATCATGCCAAGCACTTGCGTTTGGTTCTCGATAAGCTCAGGGAACATCAGTTCTACGCCAAGTTCTCCAAGTGTGAATTTTGGCTCGATGAGGTTCTTTATCTTGGTCATATCATCTCTGCCAAGGGCATTTCCGTGAATCCCAAGAAGGTATCCGCAATTGTGAATTGGGAACCTCCTCAGAACGTGAAGCAACTCCGCAGTTTTCTCGGTCTCGCAAGTTATTGCCGAAGATTCGTTGAGAACTTTTCCAAGATCGCGAAGCCTCTCTCAAATCTTCTTCAGAAGCACGTCAAGTACGTTTGGTCTCCAGAGTGTGATATTGCTTTCAACACTTTGAAAGAGAAATTGATCACTGCTCCAGTCTTGACTCCGCCTGATGAATCCAAGCCGTACGAGGTCTTTTGTGATGCCTCTCTCCAAGGTCTTGGCGCAGTATTGATGTAAGAGAAGAAAGTGGTTGCTTATACATCTCGCCAGTTGAAGCCTAATGAGAAGAACTACCCCACTCATGATCTCCAGTTGGCGGCAGTTGTGCATGCTCTTTTGACTTGGAGACATCTTCTATTGGGAAGAAAAGTGGACATTTTCACTGATCACAAGAGTCTCAAGTACATCTTCACTCAGCCTAATCTCAACCTAAGACAAACTCGATGGGTCGAAATGATTCAAGAGTATAATCCGAGTATTGAGTATACTCCAGGCAAGGCCAATGTGATTGCTGATGCTTTGAGCAGAAAGGCCTACTGCAACAGTCTGATTCTCAAGCCTTATCAACCCGAGATTTGTGAAGCTTTCCGCAAACTTAATCTGCAACTTGTTCCTCAAGGTTTCCTCGCCAACCTTCAAGTCTCTCCTACCTTAGAAGACCAGATTCGCCAAGCCCAGCCTCTTGATGCTATGGTGAAAAAGTGAAGATTGGGATTGCCAAGAGTCAGTCCAAGTACAAGTGCTACCGCCTTGATGACAAGGACACTCTCTTCTTCGAGGATTGTATTGTTGTGCCCAAAGGTGAACTTCGTAAAGTGATCATGAACGAGGCTCACAATTCTCTCCTCTCCATCCACCCTGGGAGCACGAAGATGTATCAGGACCTTAAGCAAGCTTATTGGTGGACTCGAATGAAGCGCGAGATCGCTCAATTCGTGAATGAATGTGATGTCTGCAGAAGAGTGAAGGCAGAACACCAAAGGCCAGCTAGTCTCCTCCAACCTCTTGCCATTCCAGAATGGAAGTTTGACCACATTGAAATGGACTTCGTGACTGGGTTTCCAAAGTCCAAGCGTGGCAATGATGCTATATTTGTTGTCATCGACAAGCTCACCAAAGTGGCTCACTTTCTGCCTATCAAAGAGTCAATCACTGCAGCTCAATTGGTGGAACTCTATACCTCTCGCATTGTCTCTCTGCACGGTATTCCTCAAGTGATATCTTCAGACCGTGGCAGCATCTTTACCTCCAAGTTTTGGGATTCTTTTCAGAAGGCCATGGGCACCAACATTCGCTTCAGCACTGCTTTCCATCCTCAAACGAGCGGTCAAGTCGAGCGTGTCAACCAGATTCTTGAGGATATGCTCAGGGCTTGTGTGATCTCTTTCGGCTTGAAGTGGGAGGACTGTCTTCCTTATGCTGAATTCTCATACAACAACAGTTTTCAAGCAAGTTCGGGCAAGGCCCCTTTTGAAATTCTGTATGGCAGGAAGTGCCGTACCCCTCTCAACTGGTCTGAAACCGGTGAACGTCAGCTTTTGGGTAATGACTTAATCACAGAAGCAGAAGAAATGTGCAAAGTCATTCGTGATAACCTCAAAGCAGCCCAATCCCGCCAGAAGAGCTACTATGATAGTAAGCACCGTGATTTGGCTTTCGAGATCGGAGATCATGTTTACCTCCGCGTCTCTCCCATGAAAGGTACTCGTCGCTTCGGTATCAAAGGGAAGCTTGCCCCTAGATACGTGGGACCTTTCAAGATTGTCAGCAAGAGAGGCGACCTCGCCTATCAACTCGAGCTTCCTTCAAACTTTGCAAATGTTCATGATGTGTTCCATGTCTCTCAGCTTCGAAAGTGCTTCAAGACTCCTGACCGCACCGTCAACTTCGAGGACATTGAGCTCCAAGAAGATCTCTCTTATCGTGAGCACCCAGTTGCTATTCTTGAAGAGACTGAACGCAAGACTCGCAACAAGTCAATCAAATTTCTCAAAGTCAAGTGGTCTCACCATTCCGACCGTGAAGCTACCTGGGAATGCGAGGATCACCTCCATTCTGAGTACCCGGAGTTCTTTCAGTCCTAGATCTCGGGACGAGATCTTTTCGTAGTGGTGGAGTGTTGTAACGCCCCAGATGTAACTTTCCCTATTTGTGCTCCAACTCTTGGCGTTTCCGGCGTTAAGTTATATTTATTTCTCGGGTTCGGGTCTTTGTCTCCGTGTGTTGTTTTTTGTTTTCATGCATCTCATATCATGTCATCACGTGCATTGCATTTGCATACATGTTCATCTCTTGCATTCGAGCATTTTTCCCGTTGTCCGTTTTGCATTCCGGCGCTTCGTTCTCCTCCAGTGGCCATTTCTAGCTTTCTTTCGTGTGTGGGGATTAAACATTTCCGGATTGGACCGAGACTTGCCATGCGGCCTTGGTTTACTACCGGTAGACCGCCTGTCAAGTGTCGGGTCATTTGGACTTCGTTTGGTACTCCAACGGTTAACCGAGGGACCGAAAAGGCCTCGTGTGTGTTGCAGCCCAACACTCCTCCAATTTGGCCCAAAACCCACCAAACTCTGCTCCATGTCCTAGAGCGTTCGATCACGATCGCGTGGCCGAAAACCGCACCTCATTTGGACTCTCCTAGCTCCCTCTATGTCTATAAATACCCCCTCCATTCGGATCTCTTCTTCCCCCGTCCGAAACCCTAGTTAAAAAAACAGATCAACCCCCGCCACCGATGGACGTGTCCGGATCGGAACGGACAGCGTCCGCCGCCGCCCCTTGTCCACTCACGCGCCGCCACGTGGGCCGCGCCCACATCCCCGCCGCCGGCCCGGGAGGCCCAGGAGGGGCCCCCGCGAGCCCGATCCGCCACCGCCCTTCGTCCCGCGCCCCGCCGAAGTCCTCTTCCCGGCCGGCCGCCGCCGCCGCCCCAGCCGGAGGTCGCCGCCGCCCATGAAGACCGGCGCCGCCACGCACGGCCCCGCCTCGGGCGCCGCCGCCGCACGGCCATGCCGCCGTCGCCGCCCCGGTCCGGCCGGCCCCCTCCTCCTCCGCGGCGCCTCCTCCTCTCCGGCGAGACTCCGGCGAGATCCCGGCCATCCTCGGTTCGCGCGTCCGTGAACAGTGCCGAAACCCAGATCTGGGTTGACTTCCCTCTTCTCCCCCGTAATTTTTTATGCTATGTTTGACTGCTCATATCTCCGCATCCGTAACTCCGTTTTGGGTATATAATATATCAAAATCTTCGTCTCGACATGTACATCATTTCATTCCATTGCATCATTTGCATTTGAGTTCATCTTGATGCCCAAAATGCTATTAGAAGGAGGCTTCGTGAGTTAAATTGCAGATCCGTTAGTTCATCATAGACTTTTGTCATTTTTGCCATGTTCAATCCGTGCATGATATGCCTGTGACTCTTTGGGATGTATTGTTAAGCATTTTGTCTTCTTTCCAGAGGTGCCTCCCATGCATTTTTAGGATGTGTGTGTTGTCTTGTGCAAGCTTGCAAAGAGAGGTACCTGAGATTGCTGTTTTCAGGGACTTAGTGATTTTCACTAAGTCTGGGATATTTTAGTTCATGATGCCATATGTTCAGCTTGTTTTCCTAGTGATCCGTGCCTCTTTTGAGGATGATCAGTAAGGGAGTTTTGATGTTTATGTTATGCTCTATCCATCCATGTCTTTACTTGTTATGTTGGAGCACCCTAGGTTGAGTCAATCGAGCTCAACTTTTGCTTCGTGGTAAAGCTGGGCAGATCGTCAACCTGTTTGCGATTTTGCCAGTGCTATTGCTAGTGATCCATGCATGCTATGCCATTGTTCTTGCCATGTCTAGCTAGCATTTTGTGCCTTCTTACCGGATATATGCTTGCCGTGCCATGACTTGCACCGTAGTGAGTGCATCGAGCTCGTTTACATGCCTTCGTGAGTTAAATTTCTGCATGTCTCAGTTTTCACTAAGTCTGAAAACTGATTGTGTTTTATGCTATGTTCGTGTGCCCGTTAATATATTTTGTGATCCCTTTTGGCCCCAGGTCACTTTGGGACTTTTGGTAAGCTTGTTTAGTAGCTCCATGCCATGTTCTTACTTGTCATGTTCAGGTCATGTATCATGTTGTTTTGCTGCTCCGGAGAGAGCATCGTGATCTGAAATTTCAGACAAGTGTTAATTTCACCAAGTCTGGAATCTGTTTTGCATTTGCGTTTTTGCCATGCTTGTTTGAACCTCATAATGGATGAATTGGCCGTGGCTCAGTGCTAGTATTTTGTTAAGCATCTTGTGGGCATCCCTGCCATGTATTTTGTTGTCATGTTTGGTGGCTGTAGCATGTTCTTTTCGTTGCATTTAGATGCCTACTTCCTGTAAATCGCAGACCGGCGTCATATCTTAAAACGCTTGCCATTTCCAAACCGTAACTCCGATTCCAACGATCTTTATATCGTTTTCAAGCGATTTCATCCCCTCTATCTAGTGGCACCCTTGGAATTCCAAGTTGAGGCCAGGTTCATGCATTTCCTGTTATATCTTGCATTTTGTATCCCGCATCGCATCCTGCATAGCATATCATCATTTCATCATATTGCTTGATCTTGCACGTGGTTGATTGTATCCTTGTTGCTTGTTTGTCTTGTTAGGTAGAGCCGGGACACGAGTTCGCTACCGAGGAGCCCGTTGAGTTTGCTTGTGAGGATCCAGTCAACTCTGACAACTGTGCAGGCAAGATGATCATACCCTCGAAATCACTACTATCTTTGCTATGCTAGTTTGCTCGCTCTTGCTATGCCAATGCTACGATGCCTACCTTTTGCTTGTCAGCCTCCCAATTTCCATGTTGAACCTCTAACCCACCATGTCCTAGCAAACCGTTGATTGGCTATGTTACCGCTTTGCTCAGCCCCTCTTATAGCGTTGCTAGTTGCAGGTGAAGATTGGAGGCCGTTCCTTGTTGGAACATTTATTTACTTGTTGGGATATCACTATATTGCTATGTTATCTTAATGCATCTATATACTTGGTAAAGGGTGGAAGGCTCGGCCTCTCGCCTAGTGTTTTGTTCCACTCTTGCCGCCCTAGTTTCCGTCATATCGGTGTTATGTTCCTGGATTTTGCGTTCCTTACGCGGTTGGGTTATAATGGGAACCCCTTGATAGTTCACCTTGATTAAAGCTTTTCCAGCAATGCCCAACCTTGGTTTTACCATTTGCCACCTACCTTTTTCTTTCCCTTGGGTTCTGCAGACTCAAGGGTCATCTTATTTTAACCCCCCCGGGCCAGTGCTCCTCTGAGTGTTGGTCCAAACCGTCAGCCGCCGGTGGCTACCAGGGGCAACTCTGGGCTGGCCTACCGGAAGTTTAGACAATCTGAGTGTGCCCTGAGAAAGAGATATGTGCAGCTCCTATCGGGATTTGTCGGCACATTCGGGCGGTGTTGCTGGTCTTGTTTTAACCTGTCGAAGTGTCTTGAGTTACCGAGATACCGAGTCTGATCGGAACGTCTTGGGAGGAGGTCTATTCCTTCGTTGACCAAGAGAGCTTGTCATGGGCTAAGTTGGGACTCCCCTGCAGGGATTGAACTTTCGAAAGCCGTGCCCGCGGTTATGGGCAGATGGGAATTTGTTAATGTCCGGTTGTTGATAACTTAAACCTTAATTAATTAAAATGAATCAACTGAGTGTGTTGCCGTGATGGCCTCTTCTCGGCGGAGTCCGGGAAGTGGACACGGTGTTGGAGTTATGCTTGCGCAGGCTGTTCCTCTAGTTTCTCGCTCGCGCTTTGCCTCCTCTTCTCGCTCTCTTTTGCGTATAAGTTAGCCACCACATATGCTAGTCGCTTGCTGCAGCTCCACATATATTTGCCTTACCCATTCCTATAAGCTTAAATAGTCTTGATCGCGAGGGTGCGAGATTGCTGAGTCCCTATGGCTCACAGATACTATAACTCCAGATGCAGGTCCAGGTGTTTCCGCTCCAGATGACGATTACGAGCTCAAGTGGGAGTTCGACGAGGACTCTCAGCGATACTACGTGTCTTTTCCGGATGATCAGTAGTGATGCCTAGTCGGGGTTAGATTCAGGGCCTTGTCGCATGTTGGGTTCTTTTCCATTTTGGCGCCGTAGTCGGGCCATGAGTGTTTGTTTGATGGATGTTATTTATGTACTCTGATGTGACGTGGCGAGTGTAAGCCAACTATGTATCTCCCTCTTTTATTATGTATTACATGGGATGTTGTAATGATTGCCTGACTTGCGACACTGCTTTCAATGCGGTTATGCCTCTAAGTCGTGCCTCGACACGTGGGAGCTATAGACGCATCGAGGGCATTACATACCTGCCTGCGGCCTGCGGCGTGGCTCGAGTGGGGGCCCAGTGTGGCCCAGCTTCAGCAGCTCAAGCTCAAGACCCTCGCAAGGGGCCAAGCCTTGCGGGGAGGATGACGGGAGGCTACCTCAGGAGCAGCCTCATCAGGAAGGCTCGCGAGGAGGCGGAGAGATCAAGGCAGGGGTGCCTCACGAGGAGCCCGTGACGCAAGCCATGACGATCGAGATTAGGCGGGCGCCAGGCGGGCACCGGCCTGCGCAGTGTCCTTGTTTCCCCTTCGGTGCAAAGGGAGCAAGCACAGGCCAAGGCATCAGGCAAAGGTTACCATTCCGGTGCAACGAGACCAAGACTAGCAGAGCGGCAAGATGGAGGTCACCGTGGAGCCCAAGACGGCGTCATCACCAGTGCTTTTGGCAGCCGAAGACCACCTTTGGTCAGGATAACTTGTACTAGATGTTCCCCTTCAAAATGGCCAATTGTTGGCGCCCTTCCCGCTCATTTTTTGGGAAGAGGACCGGGGCCTCTATAAATAGGACTAGCCCCCGAAAGAAAGGGAGGAGAGAGGAAAAAGGAGAAGAGAGAGGTCCAGAGAGAAAGAAAGAGAGAAGAGAAAGAAAGAGAGAAAGGTCTGGACCAAGTAGAACACACTGCACCAGCTCAAGAACACCTCTCGCAAGGCTGTTCTTCCCCTGTATTGTTCATCATCAGCCCCCAAGGCAATCCACCACACCACACACTGGAGTAGGGTATTACACCACATCGGTGGCCCGAACCAGTATAAACCTCGTGTCCCTTTTGTGTTCTTCTTTCTAGCCTAGATTTCTTGCGAGCCATAAAAGCGCGTGTCGATAGGGGAAAGATCTCCATGCGCACCCCAGAGTTCGAACCTTAAGGGTCTACCGGAACCCGAAATGCGACAGCCATCTTCTCGGACGAAACTCCGCCGCCACGAGGCGGAACCTTAGCGGAACCAATCTAGGGCTCTGGCGGAGCAGTTCTGTCGGGGAAACTTCCCTCCCGGAGGGGGAAATCATCACCATCATCATCACCAATGCTCCTCTCATCAGGAGAGGGAAATCTCCATCAACATCTTCATCAGCACCATCTCATCTCAAAACCCTAGTTCATCTCTTGTATCCAATTCTTGTCTCCAAGTCCGGGATTGGTGCTAGTAGGTTGCTAGTAGTGTTAATTACTCCTTGTAGTTGATGCTAGTTGGTTCAATTGGTGGAAGATCATATGTTCAGATCCTATATGCATATTAATACCCCTCTGATTATGAACATGTTTATGCTTTGTGAGTAGTTACTTTTGTTCCTGAGGACATGGGAGAAGTCTTGCTATTAGTAGTCATGTGAATATGGTATTCGTTCGATATTTTGATGAGATGTATGTTGTCTCTCCTCTAGTGGTGTTATGTGAACGTCGACTACATGACACTTCACCATTGTTTGGGCCTAGAGGAAGGCATTAGGAAGTAATAAGTAGATGACGGGTTGCTAGAGTGACAGAAGCTTAAACCCTAGTTTATGCGTTGCTTCGTAAGGGGCTGATTTGGATCCATATGTTTCATGCTATGGTTAGGTTTACCTTAATACTTTTGTTGTAGTTGCGGATGCTTGCAATAGAGGTTAATAATAAGTGGGATGCTTGTCCAAGTAAGGGCAGTACCCAAGCACCGGTCCACCCACATACCAAATTATCAAAGTACCGAACGTGAATCATATGAACGTGATGAAAACTAGCTTGACGATATTCCCATGTGTCCTCGGGAGCGCTTTACATCATATAAGAGTTTGTCCAGGCTTGTCCTTTGCTACAAAAAGGATTGGGCCACCTTGACGCACCTTATTTACTTTTGTTACTTGTTGCTCGTTACAAATTATCTTATCACAAAACTATCTGTTACCACTTATTTCAGTACTTGCAGAGTATACCTTGCTGGAAACCGCTTATCATTTTCTTCTGCTCCTCATTGGGTTCGACACTCTTACTTATCGAAAGGACTACGATAGATCCCCTATACTTGTGGGTCATCAGTGACCCGCTTTGGTACGCAGTGATGAAGGAGGAATTTGAGGCTCTACAATGTAATGCGACTTGGCAGCTTGTTCCTCGTCCCCGACACGCCAACATCATTACGGGGAAGTGGGTGTTCAAGCACAAGTTTCATCCAGATGGCACCCTCGACCGCTATAAAGCACGTTGGGTGGTCTGCGGCTTCCGACAGCGCGCTGACGTTGACTTCATGGATACATTCGCCCCGGTTGTATATGCTTGCGGTGTCTCATGCCTGGCCGGTGCACTAGATGAACGTCTCCAACGCCTTCCTCCATGGTCATCTTGAGGATAAGGTATATTGCCAGCAGCCTACAGGGTTCGTCGACGACTCTTGTCCGGAGCATGTCTGCCTGCTTTCTCGCTCCTTGTACGGGCTACCCGATCAATATATCGTGAGTTGCACCAATCCTCTAATCCTCTACAGTTATGAAAACCTGGACCCTCATCGTAATCGTTGGAGTTGGTACTACGACGAACGATAAGGAAGAAGAGCTCAATTCGCGAGCTCAAAAGATACACCCTCATGAACAACGAAACTTTTATAAAAAATATTAGGGAAATAATAGACTGGGCCACAAACCAACTAGGTCCGTACAAATTTGACTTTTTGTCTGTAAACATCAATATATTATGTCAAGATTAAAGCATCTCTCTTCCCGGTATAAGAAACTGACAAACCCGGGTAGGTAGGAAAAAAACTAACTAGGGCACAAACAAACTAGGCCTAGTTGAATAATAATCTCCGATGGCTCGTATATGCACTCCATCTTGTTATGCTGCATGTTGTAGCAGTACCCTCAAACACACCTCGCAGTGCCGAAGAGCTCGTTATCAATGATACGTCTCCGTCGTATCTACTTTTCCAAACACTTTTGCCCTTGTTTTGGACTCTAACTTGCATGATTTGAATGGAACTAACCCGGACTGACGCTGTTTTCAGCACAATTACCATGGTGTTATTTATGTGCACAAACAAACGTCCTCGGAATGACCTGAAACTTCACGGAGCAACTTTTTGGAAAATATAAAAAATACCTGCAAAAGATGAAGGCCAGGGGGCCCACCACCTGTCCACGAGGGTGGGGGGCGCGCCTGCCCCCCTAGGGCGCGCCCCCTACCTCGTGGGACCCTTGGTGCCTCTCCGACTCCAACTCCAACTCCATATATTGTGTTTCGGGGAGAAAAAAATCAGAGAGAAGAATTCATCGCGTTTTACGATACGGAGCCGCCGCCAAGCCCTAAAACCTCTCGAGATGGCTGATCTGGAGTCCGTTCGGGGCTCCGGAGAGGGGAATCTGTCGCCATCGTCATCATCAACCATCCTCCATCACCAATTTCATGATGCTCACCGCCGTGCGTGAGTAATTTCATCGTAGGCTTGCTGGACGGTGATGGATTGGATGAGATCTATCATGTAATCGAGTTAGTTTTGTTAGGGTTTGATCCCTAGTATCCACTATGTTCTGAAATTGATGTTGCTATGACTTTGCTATGCTTAATGCTTGTCACTAGGGCCCGAGTGCCATGATTTCAGATCTGAACCTATTATGTTTTCATCAATATATGAGTGTTCTTGATCCTATCTTGCAAGTCTATAGTCACCTATTATGTGTTATGATCCGTTAACCCCGAAGTGACAATAATCGGGATACTTACCGGTGATGACCGTAGTTTGAGGAGTTCATGTATTCACTATGTGTTAATGCTTTGTTCCGGTACTCTATTAAAAGGAGGCCTTAATATCCCTTAGTTTCCGTAAGGACCCCACTGCCACGGGAGGGTAGGACAAAAGATGTCATGCAAGTTCTTTTCCATAAGCACGTATGACTATGTTCGGAATACATGCCTACATTACATTGATGAACTGGAGCTAGTTCTGTGTCACCCTAGGTTATGACTGTTACATGATGAACCGCATCCGGCACAATTCTCCATCACCGATCCATTGCCTACAAGCTTTCCACATATTGTTCTTCGCTTATTTACTTTCCAGTTGCTATTGCTATCATCACTACAAAATACCAAAAACATTACTTTTACTACTGTTACCTTTTGCTACCGTTACCACTACTATCATATTACTCTGCTACTAAATACTTTGCTACATATACTAAGTTTCCAGGTGTGGTTGAATTGACAACCCAGCTGCTAATACTTGAGAATATTCTTTGGCTCCCCTTGTGTCGAATCAATAAATTTGGGTTGAATACTCTACCCTCGAAAACTGTTGTGATCCCCTATACTTGTGAGTTATCAAGACTATTTTCTGGCACCGTTGCCGGGGAGCATAGCTCTATTCTTTGAGTCACTTGGGATTTATATCTGCTTATCATTATGAAGAACTTGAAAGATCCAAGAACCAAGATTTATCCCTCAACTACGAGGGAAGGTAAGGAACTGCCATCTAGCTCTGCACTTGATTCACCTTCTGTTTTGAGTAAGCTTGCGACACCTAAAACTGCTTCTGCTATTCATTCTGATATGTCGCATGTTATTGATGATGCTACTTCTGCTATGCATGATACTTATGATGAAACTACTTCTATGCTTGATACTACTGTGCCACTTGGTGAATTTCTTGATGAACAACGTGCTAGGGCTAGAGAGATTGAAAATATTGAATCTGATAATACTGATGAAAGTGATGATGAAGAATCACTTGTTATTCCCGAGGGTTATGTTTTTGATCAAGAAGCCTCTTTAGCTATTTTAGCTTGCAAAGATAGATATGAACTTAAGAGGTTATTAGCTAAATGGAACAAGCAATCTCTAAATGCTAGAATGAAACCTGACCTGCTTTTGCTACTTCACCTATCTGTGTTATAGATAAGGATTATGAATTCTCTGTTGATCCTGATATAATTACTTTAGTTGAATCTGATCCTTTTCATGGCTATGAATCTGAAACTGTTGTGGCACATCTTACTAAATTAAATGATATAGCCACCCTGTTCACTACTGATGAGAGAACTCATTACTTCTATATCCTTAAAATATTTCCGTTCTCATTAAAGGGTGATGCTAAGATATGGTTTAATTCTCTTGATCCTAGTTGTGTGCGTAGTCCCCAGGATATGATTTATTACTTCTCTGCTAAATATTTCCTTGCTCATAAGAAACAAGCTGCTTTAAGGGATATATATAATTTTGTGTTAAATTAAAGAAGAGAGTCTCCCACAAGCTTGGGGGAGGCTTCTCCAATTACTTAATGCTTTGCCTGATCATCCTCTTAAGAAAAATGAAATACTTGATATCTTTTATAATGGACTAATCGATGCCTCCAGAGATTACCTGGATAGTTGTGCTGGTTCTGTTTTCACGAAAAGAACACCGGATGAAGCTGAAATTCTATTGAATAATATGTTGACAAATGAAAATAATTGGACACCTCCGGAGCCAATTCCTGAGCCTATTCCTAAACCAACTCCGAAGAAGAGGGGTATTCTATTTCTCAGTCCTGGAGATATGCAAGAGGCAAAGAAATCTATGAAAGAAGAAGGTATTAAAGCTGAAGATGTTAAGAAATTACCTTCTATTGAAGAAATACACGGTCTTAATTTACCGCCTGTTGAAGAAACATATGTTGTTGATCCATCACCTATTGAAGAAACTCATGGTCTTGATAACCCGACACAGGTAGTAAAGGTAAATTCTCTCTATAGATATGATAAAGCTGAAATCCCATTTACTAAGTATGCTAGCCCATGCTTAGATGAGTTTGATAAATTTATGGCTAAGCAAGAAGACTTTAATGCTTATTTTGGTAGACAATTGAAATACAATTCAAATATGCTTGAACACTTGAGTGATTATATGGCCAATGTCAAAGGTGAACTTAAACTTATTAGTAAACATTCTTCTATGGTTACCACTCAAGTAGAACAAGTACTTAAAGCTCAAAATGATTTGCTCAATGAATTGAATAGTAAGAATAATGATAATGTTGTTAGAGTTATGACTAGAGGTGGTAGAATGACTCAGGAACCTTTGTATCCTGAAGGCCATCCTAAGAGAATTGAGCAAGATTCTCAGAGAAATAATATAGATGCACCTAGTCCTTCTAAAAGGAAGAAAAAGAAAAATGATAGGACTTTGCATGCTTCTAGTGAACCTGTTATTGAACCACCTGAGAATCCAAATGATATTTCTATTTCTGATGCTTTAACTCAATCTGGTAATGAACCTGAAACTAGTAATAATGTTAATGATAATGTTCATGATGATGCTCAACCTAGTAATGATAATGATATAGAAATTGAACCTGCTGTTGATCTTGATAACCCACAATCAAAGAATCAATGTTATGATAAGAAAGACTTTGTTGCTAGGAAACACGGTAAAGAAAGAGAACCATGGGTTCAGAAACCCATGCATTTTCCTCCCAAACCATCCAAGAAAAAGGATGATGAGGATTTTGAGCGCTTTGCTGAAATGATTAGACCTATCTTTTTGCGGATGCGATTAACTGATATGCTCAAAATGAATCCTTATGCTAAGTATATGAAAGAAATTGTCACAACTAAAAGAAAGATACCGGAAGCAGAAATTACCACCATGCTTGCTAATTATACTTTTAAGGGTGGAATACCAAAGAAACTTGGATATCCAAGAGTACCCACTATACCATGCTCTATTAAAAGAAACTATGTTAAAACTACTTTATGTGATCTTGGAGCTGGTGTTAGTGTTATGTGATACGTCTCCAATGTATCTATAATTTTTGATTGCTCCATGCTATATTATCTACTATTTTGGACATTATTGGGCTTTATTATCCACTTTTATATTACTTTTGGGACTAACCTATTAACCGGAGGCCCAACCCAGAATTGCTGTTTTTTTGCCTATTTTAGGGTTTCGAAGAAAAGGAATATCAAACGGAGTCCAAACAGAATGAAACCTTCGGGAACGTGATTTTCTCAACGAATAAGACCAGAGAGACTTGGACCCTACGTCAAGAAATAAAACAGGAGGCCACGAGGTAGGGGGCGTGCCCACCCCCACCAGGCGCGCCCTCCACCCTCGTGGGCCCCCTGTTGCTCCACGAACGTACTCCTTCCTCCTATATATATCCACATACCCCCAAACGATCAGAACAGGAGACAAAACCCTAATTCCACCGTCGTAACTTTCTGTATCCACGAGATCCCATCTTGGGGCCTGTTCCGGAGCTCCGCCGGAGGGGGCATCGATCACGGAGGGCTTCTACATCAATACCATAGCCCCTCCGATGAAGTGTGAGTAGTTCACTTCAGACCTACGGGTCCATAGTTAGTAGCTAGATGGCTTCTTCTCTTTTTTTGGATCTCAATACAATGTTCTCCCCCTCTCTTGTGGAGATCTATTCGATGTAATCTTCTTTTTGCGGTGTGTTTGTTGAGACCGATGAATTGTGGGTTTATGATCAAGTCTATCTATGAATAATATTTGAATCTTCTCTGAATTCTTTTATGTATGATTGGTTATCTTTGCAAGTCTCTTAGAATTATCAGTTTGGTTTGGCCAACTAGATTGATCTTTCTTGCAATGGGAGAAGTGCTTAGCTTTGGGTTCAATCTTGTGGTGTCCTTTCCCGATGACAATAAGGGCAGCAAGGCACGTATTGTATTGTTGCCATTGAGGATAACAAGATGGGGTTTTCTTCATATTGCATGAGTCTATCCCTCTACATCATGTCATCTTGCTTAAGGCGTTACTCTGTTCTTAACTTAATACTCTAGATGCATGCTGGATAGCGGTCGATGAGTGGAGTAATAGTAGTAGATGCAGGCAGGAGTCGGTCTACTTGTCTCAGACGTGATGCCTATATACATGATCATACCTAGATATTCTCATAACTATGCTCAATTCTGTCAATTGCTCAACAGTAATTTGTTCACCCACCGTAGAATACTTATGCTCTTGAGAGAAGCCACTACTGAAACCTATGGCCCCGGGGTCTATCTTTATCATATTGATCTCCTACTACTTAGTTATTTCCTTTGCTATTTACGTTGCCTTTATTTTACTTTGCATCTTTTATCATAAAAAATACCAAAAATATTATCTTATCATATCTATCAGATCTCACTCTCGTAAGTGGCCCTATAGGGATTGACAACCCCTATTTGCGTTGGTTGCGAGGATTTATTTGTTTTGTGTAGGTGCGAGGGACTCGCGCGTAGCCTCCTACTGGATTGATACCTTGGTTCTCAAAAACTAAGGGAAATACTTACGCTACTTTGCTGCATCATCCCTTCCTCTTCGGGGAAAACCAACGCAGTGCTCAAGAGGTAGCATTATGCCTCTCTCTTTATATCGTAGACTTGATTTGAATAAGTTGACACCTACTGAAATATCTTTGCAAATGGCTAATAAATCAACTACTATACCTGTCGGTATTTGTGAGGATGTGCGTGTTGTAGTTGGAAACGTTACTATTTTAACAGACTTTGTTATTCTTGATATTCCCGAGGACGATAATATGTCTATTATTCTTGGAAGACCCTTTTTGAACACTGCAGGGCTGTTATTGATTGCACTAAAGGCAATGTCACTTTTCATGTTAATGGTAATGAGCATACGGTACACTTTCCTAGGAAACAACCTCAAGTTCATAGTATCAACTCTATTGGAAAGATTCCATCGATTATATTTGGAGGTTTTGAATTTCCTCTTCCTACTGTCAAGAAGAAATATGATATTCCTATTACTTGGGATGTGCATATCCCCATTGAGGTAACATAGTGTTATTCGAAATTTCTCCGGTTCCATGTTATTCGGAATGAGTTCGTTAACAAGACTTGATCAACCTTGTTAGTGGATTCCTTTTGATGAGCATGAGATGGATGAAACTAGAAAGCACAACCTTTTGTACCCCACTTTTACTTTCTATTAAATATATTAAATAAAATAAAAATAAATATTTTTCTGTCTGTTATCTGATTATTCGTGCAATATAAAAATACCCTGAAAATAAAAGTTCTCCAAATGCCCTAAAATTTAAGTATGATATTTTCTAGAATATTTGAGAATATTTGGCACTGAAAACAAACCAGGGGGGTCAACCACCTGCCCACGAGGGTGGAGGGCGCGCCCTACCACCCTGGGCGCGCCCCCTGCCTCGTGGGCCCATGGTGGCCCTCCTCCACTTATTCCTGCACCCACACACTTCTTCTTCCTCCCACAAACATGAATATCCAGCTCAAGCATGAGTTCTAGCTCATCTTGCTGCCATTTTCGATCTCCTTGCTCAAAGCACCTCTCACAAAACTGCTTGGGGAGATTGTTCCTTGGTATGTGACTCCTCCATTGGTCCAATTAGTTTTTGTTCTAGTGCTTTATTCATTGCAAATTTTTGCTGCTTAGGTGACCCTGTTCTTGAGCTTGCATGTCAAATTTATTTGGTCAAAAGTAGTTTTGATGCATGATATAGGCCCTAGGCACTTGTAGGAGTAGTTGCTATCAATATTATTGAGTTTGGTCTACTTTTATTTTGAAGTTACTAAAAATTTTAGAATTTTTCAGAAAATGATGAAGAGACTTTTCAGGGGATCATCGAGCCAAAGCTCGAAGGAAAAGGCACCAAAGCCTAAGTATAATCCGCCTCGCACCGCGGAGGTTCGGGCGTGTGAATGGCCTTCCGATGACTTCTTGAGAGCAGCCAAGAGTTATGAAGATTTTCATGAATTGGCTAAGAATGCAGGCCTCACCGCTTTCCTCCACGACCAATGCGATCAGTATCTCTTACTCACAGATATCTTTGTGCAAAACTTTCATTTCCATTCTAGGAGCTCACCTACGGTGGAGTTTTATTTATATGATGAGCATAAGGAGATGTCACTTTATGACTTTTGTCGGGTTTGTTTGGTCCCTTTCGAGGGCAAGACAGAAGAACCACATCGCGATGATGTGGACAGGTTTATTGATACTATCACTGTAGGGGAAACAAGGAAGGTTTCCGATGCACGAATCACTAGCATACATTTGCCTGTTTTACGTTATTTTGCATTATTTGCTAGTCGTTGTTTAATTGGTCACGGAAACTGTGGAAACCTTAGTATCCCTGATATTATTATTTTGCTCCACGGTTTATACGGTGATAACTCTGTTAGTATGGGCGGCATTATTGCTAAACGGTTAAGTCTGAACCGTACCAAGGGCCCCATCTTTGGAGGCATCTATGCTTCACGCCTAGCTGCACATTTTAACATACCTATTAGGCATTATGAGAAGGAGGAAAAAGTGCTGCCTCGTGTTTATCTAGATTATAAAAGTATGGTGACACATGATTTTATTGTTAAGAATAGGGAAGGAGAGCTTAAATACAAATTGTACTTTAATAAACATCATCCTGAGACTATTACCCTGCCTGCTCCTTCTTTGTTTGATTTATCTGCAGGCCAGTACCTTGTTTCGTTGAAGGCTATTCACGCCTACGGGAACCCTGCACCAGCCATGCAGCCAGAGCCGGAACCACAAGTTGATCCTTCACGACAGTCTAATTACCAGTGGGATCCGGAGATGATTGTCAGCCCGTGGCAATCGGAGTCTTCCTCTTCTTCTTCTCAGTACAACCCCAACTACTATTATGGATATCCGCCAGGTCCGCCGTGGCCATAGACCAACTTAGGCCAAAAGCCTAAGCTTGGGGGAGTACGTATTTCCCACCGACATTACATTTATGTTCACACACTCATTGCTAGATGTCGGTGCTCATACTTTTTTATTGTATCATCCATGCTAGTTTATTTTCCTTTTTATGCCTTCTTCTTGTGTGTTTAATAAACCTTAAGAAAAACAAAAAAAAATTAGCTGTAGCTTTTAATTAGTTTACTTTGCATGCCTGTAGTAGTAATTAAAAAAGAAAACCCAAAAAGATTTCCTGTTCTTCTTTTGCTTGTTGGGAGCTCTCCCATGTAAATAGTTTTATTTCTTTTCTTTGGGGGTCGATAGGAGAAGACCATGATTAAATTGTTGAAGTAGCTCTTATATGCATTATTGTTGATCTGACAAAAGAGCCCATATTGCCTTGCCTTCTCCTGTTTATTCAATGCTTGCAAATTTCAGCTTAGTCCAATGCATGCGCATATTATTATTATTCACGTCGTTCGGTCGTGCAAGTGAAGGGCAATTATGACGATATATGATGGACTGACTGAGATGAGAAAAGCTGGTATGAACTCAACCTCTTTTTTTTTGTAAATATGATTAGTTCATCGTTCCTGGTTCAGCCTATTATGCATAATCATGTTTGCAATGACGACTAGAGATCATAGTTCTTGTGCCATGCTTGATTAGCTAGGAGCTTATAATGGTTTACCTTGCATTCCAACATGCTATTAAAATGGTTGTGATGTGGTATGATAGGGTGGTATCCTCCTCTGAATGATTTAAGTGACTTGACTTGGCGCATGTTGACGCATGTAGTTGAAACAAAATCAACATAGCCTTCACGATATTTATGTTCATGGTGGATTATATCCTACTCATGCTTACACTCGGTGTTGATTAATTTTAATGCATGTTCATGATTGTTGTCGCTCTCTAGCTGGTCGCTTCCCAGTCTTTTGCTAGCCTTCACCTGTACTAAGTGGGAATACTGCTTGTGCATCCAATCCCTTAAACCCCAAAGTTATTCCATAAGAGTCCACTATACCTACCTATATACGGTATCTACCTGCCGTTCCAAGTAAATTTGTATGTGCCAAACTCTAAACCTTCAAATAAATATCCTGTTTTGTATGCTCGAATAGCTCATGTATCAACTAGGGCTGTCTGTATCTTCCATGTTAGGCGGGTTATTCTCAAGAGGAGTGGACTCCGCTCCTCACTCACGAGATAAATGGCTGGTCACCGGGATGCCCAGTCCCATGCTTTATGCAAACTAAATCAAAATAATTGCAAACAAAACTCCCCCTGGGACTCTTGTTAGTTGGAGGCACTCGTTGTTTCGAGCAAGCCATGGATTGATGCTTGT
Organism: Triticum urartu; assembly: GCF_056163025.1. Classification (NCBI taxonomy): domain Eukaryota; kingdom Viridiplantae; phylum Streptophyta; class Magnoliopsida; order Poales; family Poaceae; genus Triticum; species Triticum urartu. The sequence goes on from NC_141873.1 coordinate 369,475,703, forward strand.
TGGTGGAAGGGGGAGTATAAACTTTACCATTCTGTTTGGTAACCACCTATAATGTGTGTAGCATGGAAGATATCGCCATCTCTTGGTTGTTATGTTGACAATGAAAGTATACCGCTCAAAATATTATTCACCTCTATTTCAAAACCGAGCTCTGGCACCTCTACAAATCCCTGTTTCCCTCTGTGAAGGGCCTATCTATTTACTTTTATGCTGAGTCATCACCCTCTTATTAAAAAGTACCAGTTGGAGAGAACCGCTGTCATTTGCATTCATTACTGTTAGTTTACATTGAGTATGACTTGACTGGATCTCTTTTACCATGAATTACAATGTCTAGTCAGTCCTTGGTCTTTAAAGGTGCTCTACATTTATGTTTTGCGGTCTCAAAAAGGGCTAGCGAGATACCACCTTGTTATATCATATTCTGATTGTTTTGAGAAAGTGTTGTCATCCGAGATTTATTATTATTGCTCGCTAATTGATTATGCTATTGATATGAGTAAACTTGAGACCTAAGCGTTATTGTGAGTGTGGTTAGTTATAATCTTTGCTGAAAACTTGAATGCTGGCTTTACATATTTACAACAACAAGAGCAAACAGAGTTTGTAAAAGTTTTTCTTTATCACTTTCAGTTTATCAATTGAATTGCTTGAGGACAAGCCAAGGTTTAAGCTTGGGGGAGTTGATACGTCTCCATCGTATCTACTTTTCCAAACACTTTTGCCCTTGTTTGGACTCTAACTTGCATGATTTGAATGGAACTAACCCGGACTGACGCTGTTTTCAGCAGAATTACCATGGTGTTATTTATGTGCAGAAACAAACGTTCTCGGAATGACCTGAAACTTCATGGAGCAACTTTTTGGAAAATATAAAAAATACCTGCAAAAGATGAAGGCCAGGGGGCCCACCACCTGTCCACGAGGGTGGGTGGCGCGCCTGCCCCCTAGGGCGCGCTCCCTACCTCGTGGGCCCCCTGGTGCCTCTCCGACTCCAACTCCAACTCCATATATTGTGTTTCGGGGAGAAAAAAATCAGAGAGAAGAATTCATCGCGTTTTACGATACGGAGCCACCGCCAAGCCCTAAAACCTCCCGGGAGGGCTGATGTGGAGTCCGTTCGGGGCTCTGGAGAGGGGAATCCGTCGCCATCGTCATCATCAACCATCCTCCATCACCAATTTCATGATGCTCACCGCCGTGCGTGAGTAATTCCATCGTAGGCTTGCTGGACGGTGATGGGTTAGATGAGATCTATCATGTAATCGAGTTAGTTTTATTAGGGTTTGATCCCTAGTATCCACTATGTTTTGAGATTGATGTTGCTATGACTTTGCTATGCTTAATGCTTGTCACTAGGCCCCGAGTGTCATGATTTCAGATCTGAACCTATTATGTTTTCATCAATATATGAGTGTTCTTGATCCTATCTTGCAAGTCTATAGTCACCTATTATGTGTTATGATCCGTTAACCCCGAAGTGACAATAATCGGGATACTTACCAGTGATGACCATAGTTTGAGGAGTTCATGTATTCACTATGTGTTAATGCTTTGTTCCGATACTCTATTAAAAGGAGGCCTTAATATCCCTTAGTTTCCGTAAGGATCCCGCTGCCACGGGAGGGTAGGACAAAAGATGTCATGCAGGTTCTTTTCCATAAGCACGTATGACTATGTTCGGAATACATGCCTACATTACATTGATGAACTGGAGCTAGTTCTGTGTCACCCTAGGTTATGACTGTTACATGATGAACCGCATCCGGCATAAACCCAAGGTTGAACCCAAACCCGAGACTAAGTGCTTCTGTAATAAGGGGAACAACCACTGGAGCAGAATTACCCTAGATACTTGGTAGATGAGAAGGCTGGCAAGGTCGATAGAAGTATATTGGATATACATTGTGTTAATGTGTACTTTACTAGTACTCCTAGTAGCACCATGGTATTAGATACCGGTTCAGTTGCTAAATGTTAGTAAGCTCGAAATAAAAGGCTGCGGAGTAAACGGAGACTAGCTAAAGGTGAGCTGGCAATATGTGTTGGAAGTTTTTCCAAGCTTGATGTGATCAAGCATCGCACTCTCCCTCTACCATCGAGATTGGTGTTTGCGTTGAGCATAGACATGATTGGATTATGTCTATCGCAATACGGTTATTCATTTAAGGAGAATAATGGTTACTCTGTTTATTTGAATAATACCTTCAATGGTCTTGCACCTAAAATGAATGGTTTATTGAATCTCGATCGTAGTGATACACATGTTCATGCCAAAAGATATAAGATAGTAATGATAGTACCACCTACTTGTGGCATTGCCACGTAAGTCATATCGGTATAAAACGCATGAAGAAGCTCCATGTTGATGGATCTTTGGGCTCACTCGTTTTGAAAAGTTTGAGACATGCGAACCATGTCTATTGGTGTATATGCATGAAGAAACTCCATGCAAATGGATCGTTTGGACTCACTTGATTTTGAATCACTTGAGAGCAAATCATACCACATGGGCAAGATGACTGAAAGCCTCGTTTTCAGTAAAATGGAACTAGAAAGCAACTTGTTGGAAGTAATACATTTTGATGTGTGTAGTCCAATGAGTGCTGAGGCGTGTAGTAGATATCGTTATGTTCTTACTTCACAGATGATTTGAGTAGATGTTGAGTATATTTACTTGATGAATCACGAGTCTGAATTATTGAAAGGTTCAAGTAATTTCAGGGTGAAGTTGAAAGATCGTCGTGACAAGAGGATAAAAGATCTATGATATGATCATAGAGATGAATATCTGAATTACGAGTTTGGCACAGAATTAAGACATTGTGGAAATTGTTTCACAACTAATACAGCCTGGAACACCATAGTGTGATGGTGTGTCCAAACATCATAACTGCACCCTATTGGATATGATGCATACCATGATGTCTCTTATCGAATTACCACGATAGTTTATGGGTTAGGCATTAGAGACAACCACATTCACTCTAAATAGGGCACCACATAATTCCGATGAGATGACACCGTATGAACTATGGTTTAGAGAAACCTAAGCTGTCATTTCTTAAAAGTTTGGGGCTGTGACGCTTATGTGAAAAAGTTTCAGGCAGATAAGCTCGAACCCAAAGCAGATAAATGCATCTTCATAGGACACCCAAAACAGTTGGGTATACCTCCTGTCTCAGATCCGAAAGCAATAAGGGATTGTTTCTAGAATCGGGTCCTTTCTTGAGGAAAAGTTTCTCTCGAAAGAATTGAGTGGGAGGATGGTGGAGACTTGATGAGGTTATTGAACCGTCTCTTCAACTAGTGTGTGGCAGGGCACAGGGAGTTGTTCCTGTGGCACCTACACCAATTGAAGTGGAAGCTTATGATAGTGATCATGAAACTTCAGATCAAGTCACTACCAAACCTCGTGGGATGACAAGGATGAGTACTACTTCAGAGAGGTACGTAACCCTGTCTTGGAAGTCATGTTGCTAGACAACAATGAACCTACAAGCTATGGAGAAGCGATGGTGGGCCTGGATTCCAAAATGGCTCGAGGCCATATAATCCGAGAGAGGATCCATATATGAAAACAAAGTGTAGACTTTGTAAGAACTACTTGATGGTCGTAAGGATGTTAGGTACATATGGATTTTAAAAGGAAGATGGACAATGATGGTAAGTATCACCATTAAGAAAGCTCGACTTGTCGTTAAGATGTTTTCCGACAAGTTCAAGGAGTTGACTATGATGAGACTTTCTCACTCGTAGCGATGCTAAGAGTCTGTTGGAATTATATTAGCGATTACTGCATTATTTATGAAATCTTGCAGATAGGATGTCAAAACATTGTTTCCTCGACGATTTTCTTGAGGAAAGGTTGTATGTGATACAACCGGAAGGTTTTGTCAATCCTGAAAGATGCTAATAAGTATGCAAAGCTCCAACAATACTTCTAAGGACTGGAGTAAGCATCTCGGAGTTGGAATGTATGCTTTGATGAGATGATCAAAGATTTTGGGTGTATACAAAGTTTATGAGAAACTTGTATTTCCAAAGAAGTGAGTGGGAGCACTATAGAATTTCTGATGAATATATGTTGTTGACATATTGTTGATCAAAAATGACGTAGAATTTCTGGAAAGCATGTAGGGTTATTTGGAAAGTGTTTTTCAATGGAAAGCCTGGATTAAGCTACTTGAACATTGAGCATCAAGATCTATAAGGATAGATCAAAACGCTTAATGGTGCTTTCAAATGAGCACATACCTTGACATGATCTTGAAGGTGTTCAAGATGTATCAGTCAAAGAAGGAGTTCTTGCCTGAGTTGTAAGGTATGAAGTTAAGACTTAAAGCTCGACCACGGCAGAACAAAGAGGAAGGACGAAGGTCATCCCCTATGCTTTTGTCATAGGCTCTATACGGTATGCCATGCTGAGTAACGCACCTGATGTGTGCCTTGCCACATATCTGGCAAGAGGGTACAAAGGTAATCTAGGAGTAGATCACCAGATAGCGGTCTAAATTATCCTTAGAGGAATAAGTATATGTTTCTCGGTTATGGAGGTGATAAAGAGTTCGACGTAAAGAGTTACGTTGATGCAAGCTTAACACCTATCCGGATAGCTCTGAGTAGAGATACCGGATACGTATAATGGAGCAACAATTTAGAATAGCTCCAAGTAGAACAGTTATTTGAAATGGCTCCAAATGTAGCGTAGTAGTTGCATCTACAAGATGACATAGAAATTTGCGAAGTACATACGGATCTGAATGTTGCAGACCCGTTGACTGAAACCTCTCTCACAAGCATAACATGATCAAACCCAGAACTCTTTGGGTGTTAGTCACATGGGGATGTGACCTTGAGTGTTAATCACATATCGATGTGAACTGGATTATTGACTCTAGTGCAAGTGGGAGACTGTTGGAAATATGCCCTAGAAGCAATAATAAATTGGTTATTATTATATTCCTTGTTCATGATAATCGTTTATTATCCATGCTAGAATTGTATTGATAGGAAACTCAGATACATGTGTGGATACATAGACAACACCATGTCCCTAGTAAGCCTCTAGTTGACTGGCTCGTTGATCAATAGATGGTTACGGTTTCCTGACTATGGACATTGGATGTCGTTGATAACGGGATCACATCATTAGGAGAATGATGTGATGGACAAGACCCAATCCTAAGCCTAGCACAAGATCATGTAGTTCGTATGCTAAAGCTTTTCTAATGTCAAGTATCATTTCCTTAGACCATGAGATTGTGCAACTCCCGGATACCGTAGGAGTGCTTTGGGTGTGCCAAACGTCACAACGTAATTGGGTGGCTATAAAGGTACACTACAGGTATCTCCGAAAGTGTCTGTTGGGTTGGCACGAATCAAGACTGGGATTTGTCACTCCGTGTAAACGGAGAGGTATCTCTGGGCCCACTCGGTAGGACATCATCATAATGTGCACAATGTGACCAAGGAGTTGATCACGGGATGATGTGTTACGGAATGAGTAAAGAGACTTGCCAATAACGAGATTGAACAAGGTATAGGGATACCGACGATCGAATCTCGGGCAAGTATCGTACCGCTAGACAAAGGGAATTGTATACGGGATTGATTAAGTCCTTGACATCGTGGTTCATCTGATGAGATCATCGTGGAACATGTGGGAGCCAACATGGGTATCCAGATCCCGTTGTTGGTTATTGGCCGAAGAGTTATCTCGGTCATGTCTGCATGGTTCCCGAACCCGTAGGGTCTACACACTTAAGGTTCGATGACGCTAGGGTTATAGGGAATAGATATACGTGGTTACCAAATGTTGTTCAGAGTCCCGGATGAGATCCCGGACGTCACGAGGAGTTCCGGAATGGTCCGGAGGTAAAGATTTATATATGGGAAGTCCTGTTTTGGTCGCCGGAAAAGTTTCGGGTTTTATCGGTAATGTACCGGGATCACCGGGAGGGTCCCGGTGGTCCACCAAGTGGGGCCACCAGCCCCGGAGGGCTGCATGGACCAAATGTGGGAGGGGACCAGCCCCAGGTGGGCTGGTGCGCCCCCCCCCCACCAAGGCCCAAGGCGCAAGGGAGAGTGAAAGGGGGCAAACCCTAGGCTCAGATGGGCCTAAGGCCCACCTAGTGGTGCGCCCCCCTCTCTCCCCCTTGGCCGCCCCCCCCCCCCCTAGATGGGATCTAGGGCTGGCCGCCACCCCTAGGGGTGGAAACCTAGGTGGGGGAGCAGCCCCTCCCCTCCCCCTATATATACTTGAGGTTTTGGGCTGCCAGAGACACGATTCAATCTCCTTCTTGGCGCAGCCCTACCCCTCTCCCTCCTCGTCTCTTGCGGTGCTTGGCGAAGCCCTGCTGGAGTACCACGCTCCTCCACCACCACCACGCCGTCATGCTGCTGCTGGATGGAGTCTTCCCCAACCTCTCCTTCTCCCCTTGCTGGATCAAGGCGTAGGAGACGTCACCGGGCTGTACGTGTGTTGAACACGGAGGTGCCGTCCGTTCGGCACTAGGATCATCGGTGATTTGGATCACGACGAGTACGACTCCATCAACCCCGTTCACTTGAACGCTTCCGCTTAACGATCTACAAGGGTATGTAGATGCACTCTCCTTCCCCTCGTTGCTAGATTACTCCATAGATTGATCTTGGTGATGCGTAAATTTTTTTGAATTTCTGCTACGTTCCCCAACAGATATATACGAGTACGGCTCACATCATCCATGAATATATCATAGTTGCCTCCTATACCTTCGTCCTCTGCACCTTGCGCCAAGCGAACCTATTATCTTCCTCAGACTCGGACACCAACTCAAAGACACGGAACTCATATGATTCCATCAAAACCTTGACCAGAAGCAGCTTGTGTTGTAGTGCAACAAGTTGGAGGCACTCAAGCTTCTCTCAGGGCCTCCTACACTGGTTACGAGGCCGTGCTACATACATGCGAACCTCTTTTTATGCAGATGACGCATCCATCTTTGTTGCTCCCATCAAAGAGGATATTCAACACCTAACTCAGATTCTGGCTGATTTTAGGGAGGTTACGGGCTGGTGGCCAATCCTCTTTAAAGCAACATTACCCCAATCCGTTGTGCCAATTTGGACTTAGACAATATTCTTCAGAGCTTCCCGGCCATCAGGATTGGATTTCCAATGCGTTATTTGGGTCTTCCGCTTTCTACGCACAGCCTGAAGACAGCGGATTGCCAGTTCCTGGTGGACAAGGTGGCGTCCAAACTTCCACCTTGGCAAGGGCACAACATCAACTCGGTAGATCGGACGACGCTAGTCAAATCGTTTTTGAGATCTCTTGTGATATAGCACACCACTACGCTTGAGGTGCCTATAGGAACAAAAGGTAGTATCACTAAGATTCAGCGGGCCTTCCTTTGGACGGGAGCTGATCAGGTGTCGGGAGGCAAATGCAAAGTGAACTGGAAAACGGTTTGTCGATGTAACATCCCAAATTTTCAATTTGGAATGTTATACATAGATCATTCATGCATATCATATTTTATTGCATTTCGTTTCTCGATCCTCGAAATCCTAAGGAACTCAAGGACCCTCAGAGAGAGTTGGGGATTTCATTGTTTTCATATTTGAATTTTATCAAATATTGAAACGAGGATTTTGGTTTTAATTATTTTCTCTCCGAAAATATTTCGTATTAAAATATATGAGAGAAGATAATATGACTGCTCCAAAATAATTGAAATATTGGAGGAAAAATATTAAAATCAAATATTCGATTTTATTCAGATTTTATTTGCATTAGAAAAATTACATGTTTTTCAAAATTGCATTTTAGGGCCAAGAAAATATTCATCTTGTTCTAAATATTTTATTTAGATGGTGAAAATTTGTTTTGGCATTTTTAGTTTTTATTTTATTTTCTAGGATTTATTTAAGTTCCGGTGAAATTATTTTTTTTTTAAAATCCAGCGCCCGACTAGGCAGAAGCCTAGCCGAGCCATGCCGGCCCACCGCGCCGCCACCGCCTTCCCCCATGCGCCCGTGCCCGCACCGGACTCCGCCGGAGTCCGGGAGTCCGCCGGAGTCCGGGAGTCCGCCGCCACCCCGGTTTCCCCTTCCCCAAGCCGACCCGCCCCCCCTTTATATGCCGCCCCGCCCCGCCGCCACCACCCCATCACGCCCGCCGCCCGCAGCCGCAGCCGCAGCAGCAACCGCCGCCGTCGCCGCCCAGCGCCGCCGCTGACGCCACCCAGCCCCGCCGGAGCCCCGCCCCCGCCGGATCCGACGAGGTAGCCGCCGCCGGTTTTCACTAGAAAACTAATCCAGTTTTTCTTTTGAAAACCCTAGGTTTGTTTTTTAGAATAGATCGGTTTTTTTGGTTTAGTTTATTTAGCGGACGTTCGTCCGTACGTTCATTGTAACAAACGGTTTTCGCTCGTTAGTTACAGATAACGAACGTTCGTTCGTTAGCCTGTTTGTCGGTTTTTCTTTTTCTCGGGTTTTTTCGCGATTATTTTCGATCGTGATTTCTAATTCGATTTTCGTTTCAGTTTATCTTTTCGCTCGTTTGTCGGAATCAGGCGATTCAAGCGCCTAGATCTTCGTCTCGAAACCCTCTTTCTGTTTAATCAACTTGAACAAGATTTTGGTACTGTAAAATTTGACTTTAGTCCAGATTAGTAAATGGATCCTGTTTCTTTCGTAGTTTGAGTTTCGTTGCTCTGTTTGGTTTGATTCTTTTCGCAAACCGGAGTTCTTAAGTTGAACTTTCTGGTTAGATCTTCTTATTTGAGATTTACCCGTGTTTCTTTGCTTGATTGCTTATGTATGCTATTGTTTTTTTGCGATAGAACACCTGGAGTGCGAAGCGTGCTACTACAAGTCCCTAGGTTTTGCGGATCGTCAGCAAAGCAAGTAACATTTTGATCATACTCCTTTCATATATAGTTTTTATGCATTAGGTCCAATACTCAAACATTGCATGATTAGGATGTGATTAACATGTGGGTTGGGAAGTAGTTGATGAGGTAGAACCTATTGCCCTGTTATATTCAAACCTTGGTAGTTACTTCTACGTATTGCTTATATTGCTATGCTATGCTCGTAGACGTGGTTTGGTGAGTGAATCCATGACAGATGTGAGATTGTTAATTAATGGTTCAACTTAAGGTGGCAACTTTAATACACATCTGGGTGGATTGCTTGCCGGGCACCTGGAGAACCCAGTGTTGTCCTAGGATATCCCGGAGTACCCGTGTGATCATCCTAAGGTCCGCCACCCAGGCTCAAAGGGAACTGAGATATTTTAATGCTAGAAACTTCTGTGTGCAACCACAAGCTATTATGGGCTCTAGCATAGTTGAGTAAGTTGCGTGAAGCTCCTAAAGAGGTGGATCAGCAGGTAGAGGGATGTAGGTTGGTATGGTCTGCCCAGAGTAAGGAGTTAATGCTTCTGAAAGATTGTGTCTCGGTCATCCATTTCTCAAACACCATGTAATGCGAGAAATTCAACGGAGGAGATCGAGTCTTGTGGGGAAAAGTGCGTAAACCTCTGCAGAGTGTATAAACTAATCATGGTTACCCGTGTCCCCCGTTATGGACATCTTGAGTATCTAGTACTTGGAGTATCCTATGTATCTCATCACTCTAAATTAATATTGTTGGGTTGATAATTACTTTTAATTGGGATTGAGTTGGAGGAACCTTCTCAATGATGTTTCAACTACCATGATAGTTAAAGAAAATTTATTCCTTTGTTGTAGGGAAAAATTGGCTATTCGAAAATACCATAACCATAGAGCTTTCCACCAGCCAAATATGCATCTAGTGATAGCATTATTCTGTTCTTGCTCTACCGTGTTATCTTGCCAGCATATTCCATGTGCTGACCCATTTTTGGGCTGCAACGTATTATGTTGCAGACTTTTCAGACGAGGAGTAAGGTTTGTTAGGTCGTTGCCGTGCAGCTCAGCCATGCCGTTGGAGTTGATGGACTCACTTTATCTTCCAAGCCTTCCGCTGTTACCGTATTAGATGGCCTTAAGCCATATTTATTATAATAAGTTCTCTTTTGAGACATTCGATGTAATAAGTGTGTGATTGCTACTCTGTTATAAATCCTTCGAGTACTGTGTGTGTCAGCATTACCGATCTAGGGATGACACTGAAGCACAGAGACTTGACCGTTTGAGGTCGGGTCGCTACAAGATGGTATCAGAGCACACACTGAGTGTAGGACACGACCACTAAGCTAAAGCCCTAGATCACTATTCTCTTCTCATTTCTGACTCCTCTCCATTTTCTATTCTTTAGGATGGCAGACGCAAGGAACAAGTTTGCACAACCAGATGAAGACGCACCCTTTGGACGACACTTGAAGGAAGTCACTAGGTACCTGAACATTGGAATACCAAGCTTCACCGGGACTTACAATGCCACTTTACCAAAAGAGGAGCGATGGATGATTCAAGTTCAAGTTCCAGGAAGGACATTCACGCCAGTCACTAAGCCCATAGAGTTTCCTTTGATGCACCAACCTGGAGTCCAGGAAAGAGTATGGCAGCTCACATCACCATGGGACGCGTTGGAGAAGTTTACCATAAGGAGCATAAGGATACTATCTATCAGATTTGTGGGCGCCGAGATGAGCAATGGGAGATGATCAGCACCGGGAAGGATAGATCAATTGCAGCTTTCATCAAGGAGTTAAACCAGCACATTCGTCGCCAGGAGAACCAGATGTGCGCAGGAATGATAGATCTGAAGAAGGCGATGACTAGGATCATGGAACTAGAGGAAGAACTCAAGGCTAAACGTGAAGATTATGAGGAAGAAATCGTCATACTAGTGGAGAAGAATGACGATCTGGAAAGGAAGCTAGGAGTATTCATGGGAGACCCCGCACCAGGAGGAGAAGACGAAGAACCCAAGGAGATTCGTCCGGAGGACTATATCATCATCGACGACACCGACTCGGACCCCGATGATAGCGATGATGACTATGAAGATGAAGCTGGAGCAGACATCATGGAGTCTTCGACCGATCAATATTTTTAGTAGACCACCACATCTGTAGTAGTATTCCACCATGTATATAGTATAGTCCGATCACTTTTGTAACGATAGTTAGATCGATTGTATGCCCTTGCTTGCTTGATTGAGTGAAATGATTGTGTTTGTCTCATGTGCATATGGGTAGTGTTTTTCTCATTAGACCTCATTCTATTCTAATCTCTCCCCTCTAAACCCATCAGATGCCTCCGAGACGTGACCCCGGATTTACTTTCCCACCGGAGCTCACTCAGTTGATCCAGCAGTAGAATACCCTGATGCAGTTGTTAGTTTAGAACCAAGGCAACAACAACCCACCGCCACCACCACCAGTTGACAACTTAGCCCACTTTCTGAGGTTGCAGCCGCCGGTGTTTTCCAGTAGCACCGAGCCGATACTGGCAGACGATTGGCTCCGCAGGATTGGAAGGGAGTTAACCACTACAGGATGTACATATGTTGAGAAGGTGTGTTTTGCCGCACATCAGTTGGATGGACCAGCATCCTCATTGTAGGATAATTACACTGTCAGCTACCCTATAGCCACTGTTATATGGGACCAGTTTCAGCAAGCTTTCCATACAGCCCATGTCTCAACTGGAGCTATGAGTATGAAGAAGCATGAGTTTTGCAACTTACGACAGGGGAACCGTACTGTGGCTCAGTACGTGGATGAGTTTAGCAAGTTATCTCACTATGCCCCTGACGATGTGGCCACAAATGCCGCAAAGCAGGAGAAGTTTATGGAAGGGCTGAATGATGAGATGAGCATGCAGTTGATGATGGCAACATTCAACAACTACCAGGAGTTGGTAGATAAAGCTCTTATGATTGAAGGGAAGCAGCAGCAGATTGAGAGCCGTAAGAGGAAGTATGGACAAGGAAGGTATAATTCAGGAGCTCAGCAGAAGCCTCGCCTAACCCCGAACTCGGGAGGACTTGTTCATAACCATGGAGGCCACCCCCACAATGGAGGAAGTACCCATAATCATACTGGCCCAAGGAATGGGAATGGGAATGGAGCAAGCAACAATCAGAACCGCCCCAATCCAGCCACACCCGCCAAGAGAGACCTAAGCCACGTTACTTGTTTCAAGTGCGGGAAGACTGGACACTATGCCACAGAGTGCCCTGACGTGAAGAATGGAAACGGTAATGGGAGCGCTGGAAAGAAGCCCAATCCATTCAACAAAGGACAAGTGAACCACGTTAACGTGGAGGAGGTTGAAGAGCAGCCAAACGCAATTATTGGTAAGTTTTTGGTTAAGTCTTTTACCGCCCTTGTTCTTTTTGATACTGGTGCATCGCATTCATACATATCAAGGGAATTCGTGGATAAGTTTAAACTACCAACCCAAACCCTTAGGACCCCTCTGTTAGTGAGTTCACCTAGGGCAGAGTATATGGCTAGTCGATGGTGCGACCAGATACCCTTAACCATTGGTAGCCATGTTTTTCCGTCTGACCTAATAATCTTGGAGTCCCAAGGATTGGATGTGATATTAGGCATGGACTAGATGTCAAAGTATGGAGGAAGCATTGGCTATGCTAGTAAGTCGATTTTTCTCACCACCCCGGAGGGAAAAAGGATCAAGTATGTATCTAGGCATGCGCCTAGGAGGAGCCAAGTAAATACCCTCACGGGAGTTGTTCAGGAGGAAGTGCCTGTAGTGAAGGATTACCCGGATGTTTTTCCAGAGGAGTTACCAGGCATGCCACCGGATCGAGACATCGAGTTTTTGATAGAGCTATTGCTAGGTACATGGCCAATATCAAAGAGACCATACCGGATGCCCGCAAATGATCTGGAGGAGATTAAGAAACATATCAAGGAGTTATTGGAGAAAGGTTACATTCGACGGAGTTCATCACCATGGGGAGCCCCAGTGCTTTTGGTTGAGAAGAAGGATAAGTCTCTAAGAATGGTTGTTGATTATCGCGCATTAAATGAGGTGACGATCAAGAAGAAATACCCACTGCCAATGATCAATGATTTATTTGACCAGCTGCAAGGAGCTAAGGTGTTTTCAAAGATCGATCTGCGATCTGGATATCACCAGCTGAAGATTCGAGAGAAAGATATACCTAAAACCGCATTTACCACAAGGTACAGGTTGTATGAGTATACGGTCATGTCGTTTGGACTGACTAACGCCCCTGCCTACTTCATGAGCATGATGAACAAAGTGTTCATGGAATATTTGGATAAGTTTGTTGTGGTGTTCATTGATGATATAACGGTATACTCGAAGAATCAGGAGGAGCACAAAGAGCATTTGCGTTTAGTTCTCGAGAAACTCAGGGAACACCAGTTGTATGCCAAGTTCAGCAAATGCGAGTTTTGGCTGAAGGAAGTTCGATTCCTTGGACATGTTATATCAGGAGAAAGTATAGCAGTAGATCCCACTAAGGTTCAGTCAGTCACTGAATGGTTGGCACCCACTTCAGTTAGTAAGATCCGGAATTTTCTTGGACTCGCGGGATACTATTGGAGATTCATTGAGAATTTTTCCAAGATTGCGAAACCAATGACGGAGTTATTGAAGAAGGATACCAAGTTTAAATGGATGGAAGAATGTGAGACGAGTTTTCGGGAATTAAAGAAACGTTTGACTACATCCCCAGTGTTGATTCTGCCGGATATACGTAAGGAGTTCCAAGTGTATTGCGACGCTTCTCGCCTAGGACTTGGAAGTGTGCTCATGCATGACGAAAGAGTTGTTTCGTATGCCTCACGACAACTAAAACCGACGAAGTGAATTATGCCACGCATGATTTGGAGTTAGCGGCCGAAGTGCATGCGTTGAAGACCTGGAGACATTGCCTTATTGGAAATTGTTGTGATGTGTACACGTACCATAAGAGTTTGAAGTACATTTTCACACAGAAGGAGCTGAACCTTAGGCAGAGAAGATGGTTGGAGCTTATAAAGGATTATGACATGAAGCTTCACTATCATCCAGGCAAGGCCAATGTCGTAGCAGACGGTTTGAGTCGGAAGAGTTATGCTAACACCCTAGTAAGCACGGGATTGCCAAAGGAGTTAGCAGAGGATCTCAGGGAACTTCGATTGGAGATTGTTCCTAGAGGTTTTGTTGCAACAATGGAAGTGCAGTCTACATTGTTAGGAAAGATTCGAGAAGCTCAGAAGGATGACAAAGAGATTGCCGAGATAAAAGAGAGAATGAGCGAAGGAAAGGCCAAAGGTTTTCGTGAGGATGAGCACGGCACCTTATGGTTTGAGTGAAGGAAATATGCCCTAGAGGCAATAATAAAGTTATTATTTATTTCCTTATAATCATGATAAATGTCTATTATTCATGCTAGAATTGTATTAACCGGAAACATAATACATGTGTGAATACATAGACAAACAAAGTGTCACTAGTATGCCTCTACTTGACTAGCTCGTTAATCAAAGATGGTTATGTTTCCTGACCATGAACAATGAGTTGTTTTTGATTAACGAGGTCACATCATTAGTTGAATGATCTGATTGACATGACCCATTCCATTAGCTTAGCACCCGATCGTTTAGTATGTTGCTATTGCTTTCTTCATGACTTATACATGTTCCTATGACTATGAGATTATGCAACTCCCGTTTACCGGAGGAACACTTTGGGTGCTTCCAAATGTCACAACGTAACTGGGTGATTATAAAGGAGCATTACAGGTGTCTCCAAAGGTAGATGTTGGGTTGGCGTATTTCGAGATTAGGATTTGTCACTCCGATTGTCGGAGAGGTATCTCTAGGCCCTCTCGGTAATACACATCACATAAGCCTTGCAAGCATTACAACTAATATGTTAGTTGTGAGATGATGTATTACGGAACGACTAAAGAGACTTGCCGGTAACGAGATTGAACTAGGTATTGGATACCGACGATCGAATCTCAGGCAAGTAACATACCGATGACAAAGGGAACAACGTATGTTGTTATGCGGTCTGACTGATAAAGATCTTCGTAGAATATGTAGGAGCCAATATGGGCATCCAGGTCCCGCTATTGGTTATTGACTGGAGACGTGTCTCGGTCATGTCTACATTGTTCTCGAACCCGTAGGGTCCGCACGCTTAAGGTTACGATGACAGTTACATTATGAGTTTATGCATTTTGATGTACCGAAGGTTGTTCGGAGTCCCGGATGTGATCACGGACATGACGAGGAGTCTCGAAATGGTCGAGACGTAAAGATTGATATATTGGAAGTCTATGTTTGGACATCGGAAGTGTTCCGGGTGAAATCGGGATTTTACCGGGTTACCGGGAGGTTACCGGAACCCCCCGGGAACCATATGGGCCTTCATGGGCCTTAGTGGAAAGGAGAAAGGGGCAGCCCAAGGTGGCTGCGCCACTTCCCCCTCCCCTAGTCCTATTAGGACTAGGAGAAGGTGGCCGGCCCCCCTCTCTCTCTTTCCCCCCTTGGGGAATCCTATTTGGAATAGGATTGGGGGGGAGTCCTACTCCCGGAAGGAGTAGGACTCCTCCTGCGCCCTCTCCCTGGCCGGCGCCCCCCTCCCCCCTTGGCTCCTTTATATACTGAGGTAGAGGCACCCTAGAACACACAAGTTGATCCACGTGATCTATTCCTTAGCCGTGTGCGGTGCCCCCTGCCACCATATACCTCGATAATACTGTAGCGGAGTTTAGGCGAAGCCCTGCTGCTATAGTTCATCAAGATCGTCACCACGCCGTCGTGCTGACGGAACTCTTCCCCGACACTTTGTTGGATCGGAGTCCGGGGATCGTCATCGAGCTGAACGTGTGCTCGAACTCGGAGGTGCCGTAGTTTCGGTGCTTGATCGGTTGGATCGTGAAGACGTACGACTACTTCCTCTACGTTGTGTCATCGCTTCCGCAGTCGGTCTGCGTTGGGTACATAGACAACACTCTCCCCCTCGTTGCTATGCATCACATGATCTTGCGTGTGCGTAGGAATTTTTTTGAAATTACTACGTTTCCCCAACAATGGCATCCGAGCCTAGGTTTTATGGTTTGATGTTGTATGCACGAGTAGAACAAAAGTGAGTTGTGGGCGATATAAGTCATACTGCCTACCAGCATGTCATACTTTGGTTCGGCAGTATTGTTGGATGAAGCGGCCCGGACCGACATTACGCGTACGCTTATGCGAGACCGGTTTCCCCGACGTGCTTTGCACAAAGGTGACTTGCGGGTGGCTGTTTCTCCAACTTTAGTTGAACCAAGTGTGGCTACGCCCGGTCCTTGCGAAGGTTAAAACGGAGTCTATTTGACAAACTATCGTTGTGGTTTTGATGCGTAGGTGAGATTGGTTCTTGCTTAAAGCCCGTAGCAGCCACGTAAAACTTGCAACAACAAAGTAGAGGACGTCTAACTTGTTTTTGCAGGGCATGTTGTGATGTGATATGGTCAAAACGTGATGAGATATAAGTTGTTGTATGAGATGATCATGTTTTGTTAAAATTATCGGCAACTGGCAAAACCCTTATGGTTGTCTCTTTATTGCATAAGATGCAAGCACCAAATAATTGCTTTACTTTATCGCTATGCGATAGCAATAGTTGCAAGAGCAATAGTTGGCGAGACGACCATGTGACGACACATTGATATAGATCAAGATGATGGAGATCATGGTGTCATGCTGGTGACGATAGAAATCATGACGGTACTTCGGAGATGGAGATCACAAGCACAAGATGATGATGGCCATATCATATCACTTATATTGATTGCATGTGATGTTTATCTTTTTGTGCATCTTATCTTGCTTTGATTGACGGTAGCATTATAAGATGATCTCTCACTAAATTATCAAGAAGTGTTCTCCCTGAGTATGCACCGTTGCCAAAGTTTGTCATGCCCAGACACCACGTGATGATCGGGTGTGATAAGCTCTACGTCCATCTACAACGGGTGCAAGCCAGTTTTGCACACGCGGAATACTCAGGTTAAACTTGACGAGCCTAGCATATGCAGATATGGCCTCGGAACACGGAGACCGAAAGGTCGAGCGTGAATCATATAGTAGATATGATCAACATAGTGATGTTCACCAATGAAACTACTCCATCTCACGTGATGATCGGACATGGATTAGTTGATTTGGATCACGTGATCACTTAGAGGATTAGAGGGATGTCTATCTAAGTGGGAGTTCTTAAGTAATATGATTAATTGAACTTCAATTTATCATGAACTTAGTCCTGGTAGTATTAGCATATCTATGTTGTAGATCAATAGCTTGCGTTGTTGCTTTCATATGCTTATTTTGATATGTTCCTAGAGAAAATTGTGTTGAAAGATGTTAGTAGCAAAGATGCGGATTGGATCCGTGATCTGAGGTTTATCCTCATTGCTGCACAGAAGAATTATGTCCTTGATGCACCACTAGGTGACAGACCTATTGCAGGAGCAGATGCAGACGTTATGAACGTTTAGCTAGCTCAATATGATGACTACTTGATAGTTTAAGTGCACCATGCTTAACGGCTTAGAATCGGGACTTCAAAGACGTTTTGAATGTCATGGACCATATGAGATGTTCCAGGAATTGAAGTTAATATTTCAAGCAAATACCCGAGTTGAGAGATATGAAATCTCCAACAAGTTCTATAGCTAAAAGATGGAGGAGAATCGCTCAACTAGTGAGCATGTGCTCAGAGTGTCTGGGTACTACAATCGCTTGAATCAAGTGGGAGTTAATCTTCCAGATAAGATAGTGATTGACAGAATTCTCTAGTTACCATCACCAAGTTAGTAGAACTTCGTGATGAACTATAATATGCAAGGGATGACGGAAACAACTCCCAAGCTCTTCGTGATGCTGAAATCAACGAAGGTAGAAATCAAGAAAAACATCAAGTGTTGATGGTTGACAAGATCACTAGTTTCAAGAAAAGGGCAGAGGGAAGAAGGGGAACTTCAAGAAGAATAGCAAGCAAGTTGCTGCTCAAGTGAAGAAGCCCAAGTCTGGTCCTAAGACTGAGACTAAGTGCTTCTACTGCAAAGGGACTGGTCACTGGAAGCGGATCTACCCCAAGTGATTGGCGGATAAGAAGGATGGCAAAGTGAACATAAGTATATTTGATATACATGTTATTGATGTGTACTTTACTAGTGTTTATAGCAAACCCTCAGTATTTGATACTAGTTCAGTTTCTAAGATTAGTAACTCGAAACGGGAGTTGCAAAATAAACAGAGACTAGTTAAGGGTGAAGTGACGATGTGTGTTGGAAGTGGTTCCAAGATTGATATGATCATCATCGCACACTCCCTATCATTTCGGGATTAGTGTTGAACCTAAATAAGTGTTATTTGGTGTTTGCATTGAGCATGAATATGATTTGATCATGTTTTACGGTTATTCATTTAAGTAAGAGAATAAATTGTTGTTCTGTTTACATGAATAAAACCTTATATGGTTACACACCCAATGAAAATAGTTCGTTGGATCTCGATCGTGGTGATACACATAATCATAATATTGAAACCAAAAGATGCAAAGTTAATAATGATAGTGCAACTTATTTGTAGCACTGCCGTTTAGGTCATATTGGTGTAAAGCGCATGAAGAAACTCCATGCTGATGGGATTTTGGAATCACTTGATTATGAATCACTTGATGCTTGCGAACCATGCCTTTTGGGAAAGATGACTAAAACGCCATTCTCCGGAACAATGAAG
The DNA here is from genome assembly GCF_056163025.1 of Triticum urartu. NCBI lineage: Eukaryota > Viridiplantae > Streptophyta > Magnoliopsida > Poales > Poaceae > Triticum > Triticum urartu. Next base: position 369,494,406 of record NC_141873.1, read on the forward strand.
CAAGCAACAGATTTGTTGAAGATCATACATACTGATGTATGTGGTCCGATGAATATTAAGGCTTGCAGTAGGTATCATTATTTTCTGACCTTCACAGATGATTTGAGCAGATATGGGGATATCTACTTGATGAAACATAAGTCTGAAACATTTGAAAAGTTCAAAGAATTTCAGAGTGAAGTGAAAAATCATCGTAACAAGAAAATAAAGTTTCTACGATCTGATCGTACAGAAGAGTATTTGAGTTAAGAGTTTGGCCTTCAGTTAAAAACAATGTGGAATAGTTTCACAAACTCATGCCACATGGAACACCACAGCATAATGGTGTGTCCGAACGTCATAATCGTACTTTATTGGATATAGTGCAATCTATGATGTCTCTTACCGATCTACCACTATCGTTTTGGGGTTATGCATTAAAGACAGCTGCATTCACGTTAAATAGGGCACCATCTAAATCCGTTGAGACGACACCGTGTGAACTATGGTTTGGCAAGAAACCTAAGTTGTCGTTTCTTAAAGTTTGGGGCTGTGATGCTTATGTGAAAAAGTTTCATCCTGATAAGCTCAAACTCAAATCGGAGAAGTGCGTCTTCATAGGATATCCAAAGGAAACTATTGGATACACCTTCTATCACAGATCCGAAGGCAAGACTTTTGTTGCTAAAATTCGGAAACTTTCTGTTGAAGGAGTTTCTCTCGAAAGAAGTGAGTGGGAGGAAAGTAGAACTTGACGAGGTAACTGTACCTGCTCCCTTATTGGAAAGTAGTACATCACAGAAAACTGTTACTGTGACACCTACACCAGTTAGTGAGGAAGCTAATGATAATGATCATGAAACTTCAGAACAAGATACTACTGAACCTCGTAGATCAACCAGAGTAAGATCCGCGCCAGAGTGGTACGGTAATCCTTTTCTGGAAGTCATGCTACTAGATCATGATGAACCTACGAACTATGAGGAAGCGATGATGAGCCCAAATTCCGCAAAGTGGCTTGAAGCCATGAAATCTGAGATGGGATCCATGTATGAGAACAAAGTATGGACTTTGGTTGACTTGCCCGATGATCGGCAAGCAATTGAGAATAAATGGATCTTCAAGAGGAAGACGGACGCTGATAGTAGTGTTACTATCTACAAAGCTAGAATTGTCGCAAAAGGTTTTCGACAAGTTCAAGGTGTTGACTACGATGAGTTTTTCTCACTCGTATCTATGCTTAAGTCTGTCCGAATCATGTTAGCAATTGCCGCATTTTATGAAATCTGGCAAATGGATAAACAAAACTGCATTCCTTAATGGATTTACTTAAGAAGAGTTGTATACGATGCAAATAGAAGGTTTTGTCGATCCTAAAGGTGTTAACTAAATATGCAAGCTCCAGCGATCCATTTATGGAATGGTGCAAGCCTCTCGGAGTTGGAATAAACGCTTTGATAGTATGATCAAAGCATGTAGTTTTATACAGACTTGCGGTGAAGCCTGTATTTATAAGAAAGTGAGTGGGAGCACTACAACATTTCTGATAATTATATGTGAATGACATATTGTTGATCGGAAATAATGTAGAATTATTCTGTAAAGCATAAAGGAGTGTTTGAACGGAGTTTTTCAAAGAAAGACCTCGGTGAAGCTGCTTACATATTGAGTATCAAGATCTATAGAGATAGATCAAGACACTTGATAAGTTTTTTCAATGAGTACATACCTTGACAAGATTTTGAAGTAGTTCAAAATGGAACAGTCAAAGAAAAGGTTTCTTGCCCGTGTTACAAGGTGTGAAGTTGAGTAAGACTCAAAGCCCGACCATGGCAGAAGATAGAAAGAGAATGAAAGTCATTCCCTATGCCTCAGCCATAGGTTCTATAAAGTATGCCATGCTGTATACCAGATCTATTGTATGCCCTACCACTGAGTTTGGCAAGGGAGTACATTAGTGATCTAGGAGTAGATCACTGGACAGCGGTCAGAATTATCCTTAGTGAAATAAGGATATGTTTCTCGATTATGGACGTGACAAAAGGTTTGCCGTAAAGGGTTGCGTCGATGCAAGTTTTGACACTGATCTGGATGACTCTAAGTCTCGATCTAGATACATATTGAAAGTGGGAGCAATTAGCTAGAGTAGCTCCGTGCAGAGCATTGTAGACATAGAATTTTGCAAAATACATACGGATCTAAATTTGGCAGGCCCGTTGACTAAGATTCTCTCACAAGCAAAACATGATCACACCTTAGTACTCTTTGGGTGTTAATCACATAGCGATGTGAACTAGATTACTGAATCTAGTAAACCCTTTGGGTGTTGGTCACATGGCGATGTGAACTATGGGTGTTAATCACATGATGATGTGAACTATCGATGTTAATCACATGGTGATGTGATCTAGATTATTGACTCTAGTGCAAGTGGGAGACTGAAGGAAATATGCCCTAGAGGCAATAATAAAGTTATTATTTATTTCCTTATGATCATGATAAATGTCTATTATTCATGCTAGAATTGTATTAACTAGAAACATAATACATGTGTGAATACATAGACAAACAAAGTGTCACTAGTATGCCTCTACTTGACTAGCTCGTTAATCAAAGATGGTTATGTTTCCTGACCATGAACAATGAGTTGTTATTTGATTAACGAGGTCACATCATTAGTTGAATGATCTGATTGACATGACCCATTCCATTAGCTTAGCACCCGATCGTTTAGTATGTTGCTATTGCTTTCTTCATGACTTATACATGTTCCTATGACTATGAGATTATGCAACTCCCGTTTACCGGAGGAACACTTTGGGTGCTACCAAACGTCACAACGTAACTGGGTGATTATAAAGGAGCATTACAGGTGTCTCCAAAGGTAGATGTTGGGTTGGCGTATTTCGAGATTAGGATTTGTCACTCTGATTGTCGGAGAGGTATCTCTGGGCCCTCTCGGTAATACACATCACATAAGCCTTGAAAGCATTACAACTAATATGTTAGTTGTGAGATGATGTATTACGGAACGAGTAAAGAGACTTGCCGGTAACGAGATTGAACTAGGTATTGGATACCGACGATTGAATCTCAGGCAAGTAACATACCGATGACAAAGGGAACAACGTATGTTGTTATGCGGTCTGACCGATAAAGATCTTCGTAGAATATGTAGGAGCCAATATGGGCATCCAGGTCCCGCTATTGGTTTTTGACCGGAGACGTGTCTCGGTCATGTCTACATTGTTCTCGAACCCGTAGGGTCCGCACGCTTAAGGTTACGATGACAGTTACATTATGAGTTATGCATTTTGATGTACCGAAGGTTGTTCGGAGTCCCGGATGTGATCACGGACATGACGAGGAGTCTCGATATGGTCGAGACGTAAAGATTGATATATTGGAAGTCTATGTTTGGACATCGGAAGTGTTCCGGGTGAAATCGGGATTTTATCGGGTTACCGGGAGGTTACCGGAACCCCCCGGGAACCATATGGGCCTTCATGGGCCTTAGTGGAAAGGAGAAAGGGGCAGCCCAAGGTGGCTGCGCCACTTCCCCCTCCCCTAGTCCTATTAGGACTAGGAGAAGGTGGCCGGCCCCCCTCTCTCTCTTTCCCCCCTTGGGGAATCCTATTTGGAATAGGATTGGGGGGGAGTCCTACTCCCGGAAGGAGTAGGACTCCTCCTGTGCCCTCTCCCTGGCCGGAGCCCCCCTCCCCCCTTGGCTCCTTTATATACTGAGGTAGAGGCACCCTAGAACACACAAGTTGATCCACGTGATCTATTCCTTAGCCGTGTGCGGTGCCCCCTGCCACCATATACCTCGATAATACTGTAGCGGAGTTTAGGCAAAGCCCTGCTGCTGTAGTTCAACAAGATCGTCACCACGCCGTTGTGCTGACGGAACTCTTCCCCGACACTTTGCTGGATCGGAGTCCGGGGATCGTCATCGAGCTGAACGTGTGCTCGAACTCGGAGGTGCCGTAGTTTCGGTGCTTGATCGGTTGGATCGTGAAGACGTACGACTACTTCCTCTACGTCGTGTCATCGCTTCCGCAGTCGGTCTGCGTTGGGTATGTAGACAACACTCTCCCCCTCGTTGCTCTGCATCACATGATCTTGCGTGTGCGTAGGAATTTTTTTGAAATTACTACGTTTCCCCAACATTGAGGACCATGTTTATGTGCCCAATAACACAAAGATCAGGAAGTTAATACTTCAGGAGGCTCATGACTCACCATACTCAATACACCCCGGAAACACCAAGATGTACTTGGATTTGAAGGAACGTTTCTGGTGGACTGGTATGAAGAAGGATATTGCCGAGTATGTAGCCGTATGCGATGTGTGTCAAAGAGTGAAGGCAGAGCATCAAAAGCCAGCAAGATTGTTACAGCCTATGCCGATACCCGAATGGAAGTGGGATAAACTTGGCATGGATTTCATCACCGGATTTGCCCAGGACTGCTACCTCTTGAGCACTGCATTGGTTTTCCCCGAAGAGGAAGGGATGATGCAGCAAAGTAGCGTAAGTATTTCCCTCAGTTTTTGAGAACCAAGGTATCAATCCAGTAGGAGGCTACACGCGAGTCCCTCGTACCCGCACAACACAAATAAATCCTCGCAATCAACGCAAATAGGGGTTGTCAATCCCTATAAGGCCACTTACGAGAGTGAGATCTGATAGATATGATAAGTTAATATTTTTGGTATTTTTATGATAAAAGATGCAAAGTAAAATAAAGGCAAAGTAAATAGCAAAGGAAATAACTAAGTACTAGGAGATCAATATGATAAAGATAGACCCGGGGGCCATAGGTTTCACTAGTGGCTTCTCTCGAGAGCATAGGTATTCTACGGTGGGTGAACAAATTACTGTTGAGCAATTGACAGAATTGAGCATAGTTATGAGAATATCTACGTATGATAATGTATATAGGCATCACGTCCGAGACAAGTAGACCGACTCCTGCCTGCATCTACTACTATTACTCCACTCATCGACCGCTATCCAGCATGCATCTACAGTATTAAGTTAAAAACAGAGTAACGCCTTAAGCAAGATGTCATGATGTAGAGGGATAGACTCATGCAATATGAAGAAAACCCCATCTTGTTATCCTCGATGGCAACAATACAATATGTGCCTTGTTGTCCCTACTGTCACTAGGAAAGGACACCGCAAGATTAAACCCAAACCTAAGCACTTCTCCCGTTGCAAGAAAGATCAATCTAGTAGGCCAAACCAAACTGATAATTCAAAGAGACTTGCAAAGATAACCAATCATACATAAAAGAATTCAGAGAAGACTCAAATATTATTCATAGATAGACTTGATCATAAACCCACAATTCATCGATCTCAACAAACACACCGCAAAAAGAAGATTACATCGAATAGTTCTCCACAAGAGAGGGGGAGAACATTGTATTGAGATCCAAAAAGAGAGAAGAAGCCATCTAGGTACTAACTATGGACCTGTAGGTCTGAGGTAAACTACTCACACTTCATCGGAGAGGCTATGGTGTTGATGTAGAAGCCCTCCGTGATCGATGCCCCCTCCGGCGGACCTCCGGAACTGGCCCCAAGATGGGATCTCATGGATACAGAAAGTTACGGTGGTGGAATTAGGGTTTTGGCTCCATATATGATCGTTTGGGGGCACGTAGGTATATATAGGAGGAAGGAGTACGTCGGTGGAGCAACAGGGGGCCCACGATGGTGGAGGGCGCGCCTAGGGTAGGCAGGCGCGCCCCCTACCTCGTGGCCTCCTGTTTCCTTTCTTGACGTAGGGTCCAAGTATCCCGGGTCTTGTTCATTGAGAAAATCACGTTCCCGAAGGATTCATTCCGTTTGGACTCCGTTTGATATTCCTTTTCTTCGAAACCCTAAAACAGGCAAAAAACAGCAATTCTGGGTTGGGCCTCCGGTTAATAGGTTAGTCCCAAAAATAATATAAAAGTGGATAATCAAGCCCAATAATGTCCAAAATAGTAGATAATATAGCATGGAGCAATCAAAAATTATAGATACGTTGGAGACGTATCAAGCATCCCCAAGCTTAATTCCTGCTCGTCCTCGAGTAGGTAAATGATAAAAAACAGAATTTTTGATGCGGAGTGCTACTTGGCATACTTTTAATGTAATTCTTCTTAATTGTTATGAATATTTAGATCCGAAAGATTCAAGACAAAAGTTCATATTAACATAAAAATAATAATACTTCAAGCATACTAACAAAGCAATTATGTCTTCTCAAAATAACATGGCTAAAGAAAGTTATCCCTACAAAATCATATAGTCCGGCTATGCTCTATATTCACCACACAAAATATTTAAATCATGCACAACCCCGACGACAAGCCAAGCAATTGTTTCATACTTTTGACATTCTCAAAACTTTTTCAATCTTCACGCAATACATGAGCGTGAGCCATGGATATAGCACTATAGGTGGAATAGAGTGGTGGTTGTGGAGAAGACAAAAAGGGAGAAGATAGTCTCACATCAACTAGGCGTATCAACGGGCTATGGAGATGCCCATCAATAGATATCAATGTGAGTGAGTAGGGATTGCCATGCAATGGATGCACTAGAGCTATAAGTATATGAAAGCTCAAAAAGAAACTAAGTGGGTGTGCATCCAACTTGCTTGCTCATGAAGACCTAGGGCATTTTGAGGAAGCCCATCATTGGAATATACAAGCCAAGTTCTATAATGAAAGATTCCCACTAGTATATGAAAGTGATAACATGAGAGACTCTCTACTATGAAGATCATGGTGCTACTTTGAAGCACAAGTGTGGTAAAAGGATAGTAACATTTTCCCTTCTCTCTTTTCTCTCATTTATTTTCTTTTCTTTTTTTATTTGGGCCTTTTCTCTTTTTTATGGCCTCTTTTCTTTCTTTTTTTATTTTTCCTCCGGAGTCTCATCCCGACTTGTGGGGGAATCATAGTCTCCATCATTCTTTCCTCACTGGGACAATGCTCTAATAATGATGATCATCACACTTTTATTTTTCTTACAACTCAACAATTACAACTCGATACTTAGAACAAAATATGACTCTATATGAATGCCTCCGGCGGTGTACCGGGATATGCAATGACTCATGAGTGACATGTATGAAAGAATTATGAATGGTGGCTTTGCCACACATACGATGTCAACTACATGGTCATGCTAAGCAATATGACAATGATGGAGTGTGTCATAATAAACGGAACGGTGGAAAGTTGCATGGCAATATATCTCGGAATGGCTATGGAAATGCCATAATAGGTAGGTATGGTGGCTGTTTTGGGGAAGGTATATGGTGGGTGTATGATACCGGCGAAAGGTGCGCGGTATTAGAGAGGCTAGCAAAGGTGAAAGGGTGAGAGTGCGTATAATCCATGGACTTAACATTAGTCATAAAGAACTCATGTACTTATTGCAAAAATCTACAAGTTATCAAAGCAAAGTATTACGCGCATGCTCCTAGGGGATAGATTGGTAGGAAAAGACCATCGCTCGTCCCCGACCGCCACTCATAAGGAAGACAATCAATAAATAAATCATGCTCCGACTTCATCACATAACGGTTCACCATACGTGCATGCTACGGGAATCACAAGCTTCAACACAAGTATTTCTCAAATTCACAACTACACAACTAGCATGACTTTAATATCACCATCTCCATATCTCAAAACAATTATCAAGTATCAAACTTATCATAGTATTCAACACACTCATAAGAGAATTTTTATTATTCTTGAATACCTAGCATATAAGGATTTAAAGCAAATTACCATGATATTAAGACTCTCAAAATAATCTAAGTGAAGCATGATAGATCAATAGTTTCTATAAAACAAATCCACCACCGTGCTCTAAAAGATATAAGTGAAGTACTAGAGCAAAATTATATAACTCAGAAGATATAAGCGAAGCACATAGAATATTCTAACAAATTCTAAATCATGTATGGCTCTCTCAAAAGGTGTGTAAAACAAGGATGATTGTGGTAAACTAAAAAGCAAAGACTCAAATAATACAAGACGCTCCAAGCAAAACACATATCATGTGGCGAATAAAAATATAGCTCCAAGTAAAGTTACCGATAGAAGTAGACAAAAGAGGGGATGCCTTCCGGGGCATCCCCAAGCTTTGGATTTTATGTGTCCTTAGATTATCTTGGGGGTGCCATGGGAATCCCCAAGCTTAGTATCTTGCCACTCCTTGTTCCATAATCCATCAAGTCTTTACCCAAAACTTGAAAACTTCACAACACAAAACTTAAAGTAGAAAATCTCGTGAGCTCCGTTAGCGAAAGAAAATTAAAGACCACTTCAAGGTACTGTAATGAACTCATTATTTATTTATATTGGTGTTATACCTAATGTATTACAAGTTCTCTATGGTTTATAAATTATTTTACTAGCCATAGATTCATCAAAATAAGCAAACAACACACGAAAAACAGAGTCTGTCAAAAACAGAACAGTCTGTAGTAATATGTAGCTAGCGCAAGATCTGGAATCCCAAAAATTCTAAAATAAATTGCTGGACGTGAGGAATTTATCTATTAATCATCTGCAAAAAGAATTAACTAAATAGCACTTTCCAAATAAAAATGGAAGTAGTTCTCGTGAGCGCTAAAGTTTCTGTTTTTTTACAGCAAGTTCAACAAGACTTTCCCCAAGTCTTCCCTACGGTTCTACTTGGCACAAACACTAATTAAACACAAAAAACACAACCAAAACAGAGGCTAGATAAATTATTTATTAATAAACAGGATCAAAAAGCAAGGAATAAAAATAAAATTTGGTTGCCTCCCAACAAGCGCTATCGTTTAATGCGCCTAGCCAGGCATAACAAGCAATGATAGATCTAGGTATTGCCATCTTTGGTAGGCAATCCATAAGTGGCTCTCATAATAGATTCATAAGGTAATTTAATTTTCTTTCTAGGAAAGTGTTCCATGCCTTTCCTTAACGGAAATTGGAATCTAATATTTCCTTCCTTCATATCAATAATTGCACCAACCGTTCTAAGGAAAGGTCTACCAAGAATAATAGGACATGAAGGATTGCAATCTATGTCAAGAACAATAAAATATAGAGGCACATAATTCGTATTTGTAACAATAAGAACATCATTAATTCTTCCCATACGTTTCTTAATAGTGGAATCCGCAAGGTGCAAGTTTAGAGAGCAATCATCAAAATCACGGAAACCTAACAAATCACACAAAGTCTTTGGAATCGTGGAAACACTAGCACCCAAATCACATAAAGCATAGCATTCATGATCTTTAATTTTAATTTTAATAGTTGGTTCCCACTCATCATAAAGTTTTCTAGGGATAGAAACTTCCAATTCAAGTTTTTCTTCATAAGATTGCATCAAGGCATCAACGATATGTTTAGTAAACGCTTCATTTTGACTATAAGCGTGAGGAGATTTTAGCGCGGATTGCAACAAGGAAATACAATCAATCAAAGAGCAATTTTCATAGTTAAATTCCTTGAAATCCATAATAGTGGGTTTAGCAACATCTAGGGTTTTCATTTCTTCAATCCCACTTTTATCAATTTTAGCATCAAGATCAACAAATTCCGAATTCTTGGAACAACTTCTAGGTAAAGGTGGATCATATTCAGTCCCATCATTATCAAGATTCATATTGCAAAACAAAGATTTAACAGGGGACACATCAATTACTTTTAGATCTTCATCCGGATTATCATGAAAACTAGAAGAACACGCTTTCACAAAGAAATCTTTCTTAGCACGCATCCTAGCGGTTCTTTCTTTGCACTCATCAATGGAAATTGTCATGGCTTTGAGAGACTCATTTATATCATGCTTAGGTGGAATAGATCTAAGTTTCAAAGAATCAACATCAAGAGAAATTCTATCAATGTTCCTAGCCAAATCATCAATCTTAAGCAATTTTTCTTCAATCATAGCATTAAAATTCTTTTGCGAAGTAATAAATTCTTTAATATTAGATTCAAAATCAGAGGACATCTTATTATAATTTCCATAGAATTGTTGTAGGAATTACCATAATTATTAGAGGAATTACTAGGATAAGGCCAAGGATTAAAATTTCCTCTATACGCATTGTTACCAAAATTGTTCCTACCAACAAAATTCACATCCATAGATTCATTATTATTCTCAATCAAAGTAGACAAGGGAATATCATTAGGATTAGAAGAAACACTCTTATTAGCAAATAATTTCATAAGTTCATCCATCTTTCCACTCAAAACATTAATTTCTTCTATCGCATGCACCTTTTTATTAGTAGATCTTTCAGTATGCCATTGAGAATAATTAACCATAATATTATCTAGGAGTTTAGTAGCTTCTCCTAAAGTGACTTCCATAAAAGTGCCTCCCGCGGCCGAATCTAAAAGATTTCTAGAAGCAAAATTCAATCCGACATAATTTTTTTGTATAATCATCCACAAATTTAAACCATGAGTAGGGCAATTACGTATCATTAATTTCATTCTCTCCCAAGCTTGTGCAACATGTTCATGATCAAGTTTCTTTAAATTCATAATATCGTTTCTAAGAGAGATGATCTTAGCGGGAGGAAAATACTTAGAGATAAAAGCATCTTTGCACTTATTCCATGAATCAATACTATTTTTAGGCAAAGACGAAAACCAAGCTTTAGCACGATCTCTAAGCGAAAAAGGAAATAGCTTCAATTTAACAATATCATTATCGACATCTTTCTTCTTTTGCATGTCACTCAAATCAACGAAGCTATTTAGATGGGTAGCGACATCTTCACTAGGAAGGCCAGAGAACGGATCTTTCATGACAAGATTCAGCAAACAGTATTAATTTCACAAGATTCAGCATCGGTAAGAGGAGCAATCGGAGTGCTAATAAAATCATTGTTGTTGGTATTGGTGAAGTCACACAATTTAGTATTATCTTGAGCCATCGTGACAAGCAAGCAAACTAACACACAAGCAAACAAAAAGCAAGCGGACAAAAAGAGGCAAATAGAGAGGGAGGGTAGAGAGAGAGAGGGCGAATAAAACGGCAAGGGTGAAGTGGAGGGAGAGGAAAACGAGAGGCAAATGGCAAATAATGTAATGCGGGAGATAAGGGTATGTGATGGGTACTTGGTATGTTGACTTTTGCATAGACCTCCCCGGCAACGGCACCAGAAATCCTTCTTGCTACCTCTTAAGCACTGCGTTGGTTCTCCCCGAAGAGGAAGGGATGATGCAACAAAGTAGCATAAGTATTTCCCTCAGTTTTTGAGAACCAAGGTATCAATCCAGTAGGAGGCTACGCGCGAGTCCCTCGTACCTGCACAAAACAAATAAATCCTCGCAACCAACGCAAATAGGGGTTGTCAATCCCTATAAGGCCACTTACGAGAGTGAGATCTGATAGATATGATAAGATAATATTTTTGGTATTTTTATGATAAAAGATGCAAAGTAAAATAAAGGCAAAGTAAGTAGCAAAGGAAATAACTAAGTAGTAGGAGATCAATATGATAAAGATAGACCTGGGGGCCATAGGTTTCACTAGTGGCATCTCTCGAGAGCATAAGTATTCTACGGTGGGTGAACAAATTACTATTGAGCAATTGACAGAATTGAGCATAGTTATGAGAATATCTAGGTATGATCATGTATATAGGCATCACGTCCGAGACAAGTAGACCGACTCCTGCCTGCATCTACTACTATTACTCCACAAATCGACCGCTATCCATCGTGCATCTAGAGTATTAAGTTAAAAAACAGAGTAACGCCTTAAGCAAGATGTCATGATGTAGAGGGATAGACTCATGCAATATGAAGAAAACTCCATCTTGTTATCCTCGATGGCAACAATACAATACGTGCCTTGCTGCCCTTACTGTCACTGGGAAAGGACACCGCAAGATTGAACCCAAAGCTAAGCACTTGTCCCATTGCAAGAAAGATCAATCTAGTAGGCCAAACCAAACTGATAATTCGAAGAGACTTGCAAAGATAACCAATCATACATAAAAGAATTCAGAGAAGAGTCAAATATTATTCATAGATAGACTTGATCATAAACCCACAATTCATCGATCTCAACAAACACACCGCAAAAAGAAGATTACATCGAATAGTTCTCCACAAGAGAGGGGGAGAACGTTGTATTGAGATCCAAAAAGAGAGAAGAAGCCATCTAGCTACTAACTATGGACCCGTAGGTCTGAGGTAAACTACTCACACTTCATCGGAGAGGCTATGGTGTTGATGTAGAAGCCCTCCGTGATCGATGCCCCCTCCAGCGGAGCTCCGGAACAGGCCCCCAGATGGGATCTCGTGGATACAGAAAGTTACGGCGGTGGAATTAGGGTTTTGGCTCCGTATCTGATCGTTTGGGGGTATGTAGGTATATATAGGAGGAAGGAGTACGTTGGTGGAGTAACAGGGGCCCATGAGGGTGGAGGGCGCGCCTAGGGTAGGCAGGCGCGCCCCCCTACCTCGTGGCCTCCTGTTTCCTTTCTTGACGTAGGGTCCAAGTATCTCGGGTCTTGTTCGTTGAGAAAATCACGTTCCTGAAGGTTTCATTCCGTCTGGACTCCGTTTGATATTCCTTTTCTTCGAAACCCTAAAACAGGCAAAAACAGCAATTCTGGGCTGGGCCTTCGGTTAATAGGTTAGTCCCAAAAATAATATAAAAGTGGATAATAAAGCCCAATAATGTCCAAAACAGTAGATAATATAGCATGGAGCAATCAAAAATTATAGATACGTTGGAGATGTATCAAGGACCAAATCAGGATATGATTCTATATGGGTAGTAGTGGATCGCTTGACCAAAGTAGCTCACTTTATCCCAGTGAAAACCACCTATACAAGTGCAAAGTTGGCCAAGATATATATGACCAGGATCGTATGATTGCCTGGAGTTCCGAGGACCATCGTATCAGATAGAGGAACACAATTTACTTCAAAGTTTTGGCATCAGCTGCACCAAACTTTGGGGACAAGGTTGGAGTTCAGTACGGCGTTCCACCCGCAGACAGATGGACATACCGAGAGAGTCAACCAGATCCTGGAGGACGTGTTGAGGGCCTGTGCACTAGATTATGGATCTAGTTGGGATGACAATTTGCCCTACGTGGAGTTCTCATACAACAATAGCTACCAAGCCAGTTTGAAGATGGCACCGTTCGAAGCCCTGTATGGACAAAGGTGCAGAACACCATTGATGTGGGATGAAGTCGGAGACCGACAGTTGTTTGGACCAGATTTGATCAAGGAGTCTGAAGAGAAAGTTAAGCTGATCCGAGATAGACTGAAGGTAGCTTAGTCCAGGCAGAAGAGTTATGCAGATTCGAAACGCAAGGAGGTAACCTATGAAATTGGAGACAGAGCGTATCTATGAGTATCACCCTTGCGAGGAGTGAAACGTTTTGGAGTTAAGGGAAAATTAGCCTCGAGATTTGTAGGACCGTATCGTGTTTTGGACCGTATGGGAGAAGTTGACTACAAGTTGGAGTTACCTGAAGGACTGTCAGGAGTTCATGATGTATTTCATGTTTCACAGCAGAAGAAGTGTCATGCTGAGATGGCCGATGTACCGTTAAGAGATACAGTACCCTTGGAAGCGATTCAGTTGGACAATGATTTGACCTATGAGGAGAAGCCAGTCAGGATTCTTGAATTTGCCAGCCGAGTCACCCGCAACAAGGTTATCAAGTTTTGCAAAGTTCAGTGGAGCTACCATACCAAGGATGAAGCCACCTGGGAACGAGAGGATGATCTTCGCAAAGACCACCCACACCTATTTTCTAGCCAACCCGAATCTCGAGGGCGAGATTCATCTTAAGGGGGGGTAAGTTTGTAACATCCCAAATTTTCAATTTGGAATGTTATACATAGATCATTCATGCATATCATATTTTATTGCATTTCATTTCTCGATCCTCGAAATCCTAAGCAACTCAAGGACCCTCGGAGAGAGTTGGGGATTTCATTGTTTTCATATTTGAATTTTATCAAATATTGAAACGAGGATTTTGGTTTTAATTATTTTCTCTCCGAAAATATTTCATATTAAAATATATGAGAGGAGATAATATGACTTCTCTAAAATAATTGAAATATTGGAGGAAAAATATTAAAATCAAATATTCGATTTTATTCGGATTTTATTGCCATTTTATTTGCATTAGAAAAATTGCACGTTTTTCAAAATTGCATTTTAGGGCCAAGAAAATGTTCATCTTGTTCTAAATATTTTATTTCGATGGTGAAAATTTGTTTTGGCAGTTTTAGATTTTTATTTTATTTTCTACAATTTATTTAAGTTCCGACGAATTATTTTTTTTTAAAATTAAAAAATCCAGCGCCCAACTGGGCCGAAGCCCAGCCGAGCCAGGCCGGCCAGCCGCGCCACCACCGCCTTCCCCCGCGCGCCCGTGCCCGAACTGGACTCCGCCGGAGTCTGGGAGTCCACCGCCGCCCCGGTTTCCCCTTCCCCAAGCCGACCCCCCTTATATGCCGCCCCACCCCGCCGCCACCACCCCGTCCCGCCCACCGCCCGCAGCAGCAGCCGCCGCCACCGCTTGCCACGCCGCCACCCGCCGCCCAGCGCCGCCGCCCTCCGCCGTCGCCGCCGACGCCACCCAGCCCTGCCGGAGCCCCGCACCCCACCGAATCCGACGAGGTAGCCGCCACCGCTGGTTTTCTCTAGAAAACCGATCCGGTTTTTCTTTTGAAAACCCTAGGTTCGTTTTTTAGAATAGATCAGTTTTATTTTTTTCCAGTTTAGTTTATTTAGCGGGTGTTCGTCCGTACGTTCGTTTTAACGAACGGTTTTCGCTCGTTAGTTAGTTTTTCTTTTTCTCGGGTTTTTCGCGATTATTTTCGATCGTGATTTCTGATTCGATTTCCGTTTCAGTTTATCTTTTCGCTCGTTTGTCGGAATCAGGCAATTCAAGCGCCTAGATCTTCGTCTCAAAACCCTGTTTCTGTTTAATCAACTTGAACAAGATTTTGGTACTGTAAAATTTGACTTTAGTCCAGATTAGTAAATGGATCCTGTTTCTTTCGCAGTTTGAGTTTCGTTGCTCCGTTTGGTTTGATTCTTTTCGCAAACCGGAGTTCTTAAGTTGACCTTTCTGGTTAGATCTTCTTATTTGAGATTTACCCGTGTTTCTTTGCTTGATTGCTTATGTATGCTATTGTTTGTTTGTGATAGAACACCCGGAGTGTGAAGCGTGCTAATACGAGTCCCTAGGTTTTTTGGATCGTCAGCAAGGCAAGTAACATTTTGAGCATACTCCTTTCATACCCAGTTTTTATGCATTAGCTCCAATCCTCAAACATTGCATGATTAGGATGTGATTAACATGTGGGTTGGGAAGTAGTTGATGAGGTAGAACCTTGTGACGCCCGGATATTTAAGCTACAGTAACCCTCTACTAAGGATGCCACATCACCATGATTACTGTTGTTGATCTCACGATGATTCAAATCCCGTTTGAATTCAAAATTCAAAATCAAGTCAAATGGTAAAGTTTTCAAACATTAAAATTAAAATGTTCTAGAGGTGGCAAATAATGCATAGGTAATTATGGTGGAGGATCACATTTTTATAAAATAATTAAAAGCACTAAACTAAATAAAACAATGGCTTAAACAAATAATTAAATGAATTTTATAAATATTAAAACATTAAACTATTTTATTAGGTATGAGAAATTAATGTGGCAGTAGAGTATTTATAAATACTAATTTAGGGGCTAGTGGTATATTTTATAAAACTAAAAATAAAGTAAAACTAATATGAAAACAGGAACTATAAATAAAATAAATAAAATGAAAACAGAAAGGTAAATAAAAAAACAAGAAAAGAAAACAGAACCCCCCTTCCCAGTGGGCTTCATGGCCCAGCCGGCCAACCTGTCCACCAGTCAGGCCGGCCCATTCCATGCACCCCTCCCTGGCCTATATGGCCCGACTCCCCCGACCTAACCCTAGCCTAACCCCATTCCCTCACGATCCCCACCTCCCTCTCCCTCCAGCGCCGCTAGGGGAGATCCCCCACGCTCGATCCCCACTTCCCTCCCTCCTGAACCCCGCACTCCCCCTCGTTCCCCGCTCCCCACGTCGCTCGCCCCCACTCCCCCTCTGCCTCCCCTCGCTCTGGATCGGGCGCAGGCGCCTCATCGCCGACGCCGCCCGGCGATACCCCGCCGTCGCCTGCCTCCTCAACCCTCCCTCCTATGCGGATGCGGTCGGGGGCAATCGACGCCCCCGGCGCCCTGAGCCCGCGATGACGCCGGACCCCGTCGTTACCATCCCCGCCCGTCGAGGGCGTTCGCCGCCTCGACCACAATCCCCTACCCCGTCTACGCACGTCGTCCTCGTCCTCCTCCTCACCGGTCGACCCCGAGCCTCAACGCCCCTCTCCCCGTCAAACGCCGGTGGGGCACCGCCCCACCTTCTTTCTCCCGCGGTCACCGCGTCGCCGTCCCTCTCGTAGCAGCACTCGCCGCGCCCCGTGCGTGCCCCAAGGCCGCACGCGCGCCCGCACACGCAGCGCCCCGGCGCGACCTCACTCGCCTACTGCTTCCCCCATCACTGCCCGCGCCTGGCCGCACCCTGCGCCGCCTGCACGCGCGCTCGCGCGCCCACCTGCGCTGCTCCACTGCCGCCCCGCGCCTCGCTCGACATCTGCCTCGGCGCTGCTCGCAGCCGAGCCCGCAGCTCCTCCCCATGCCGCGCCCGCCTCGCCTCTGGCCGCCCTTCGCCGGCGCTGCCCGGCGGTGTTGCCGGCCCCGCGCCGTCCCATCCCCTCCTCCCGGTCGTGGCCCCCTGGCCGCGCCGCGTCGGCGCCCCCGCTGGCCTCGCCCCGCGCCCGGGCGTAGCGCCCCTCGGGCACGGGCGCCCGCTCGTTACGCCCAGCACCCGCTATGGCCCCCTGGGCAGATGACAGATGGGGCCCACGCCCCCTGTCTTGTTAAAAAACGAAAAGAAAATGTAATTTAAAAATGAAAATAAGTAATTAGTTAATTAATTAATTAAGTAACTAACTAATTAATTAAATAGGTAATTACTTAACTTAATTAACTCTGTTTAGTACTTAATTAACTTGATTAGTTAATTAAAACTGTTAATTAGTTGTTAGACTATGACGAACGGGACCCACGCATCAGTTTGACCCAGTCAACGCCCTGTTGACTGCTGACGTCATGATGACGTCAGCGTACACTATTCTGGATAGTGTTAATTCAATTAATAATTAATAAATTAGAAAATGATTTAAAACTTTAAAAATTAAACCGTAGCTCAGATGAAAAAACTTTGTACATGAAAGTTGATCAGAACGACGAGACGCATCCGGATGCGCAGCCCGTCCGTCCGCTACGCATCCCTAGCATAGCAAACTCGCAACTTTCCCCCTCCGGCTCCTCTGTCCGAAAACGCGAAACACCGGGGATACTTTCCCGGATGTTTCCCCCCTTCACCGGTACCACCTCGTACCGCGTTAGGGTACACCTAGCATCACGCTTTGTCATGTCATGCATCGTCATGCATTTGTTTGCATTATATTTATTGTTTCTTCCCCCTCTTCTCTCGCTAGACACCGAGACCGACGCCGCTACTACCCAGTACGACTACGGTGTTGACGACCCCTCTCTCTTGCCAGAGCAACCAGGCAAGCCCCCCCTTGATCACCAGATATCGCCTATTCTCTTCTATACTACTTGCATTAGAGTAGTGTAGCATGTTACTGCTTTTCGTTAATCCTATTCTGATGCATAGCCTGCCTTTGCTACTACTGTTGTTACCTTTACCTGCTATCCTAATGCTTAGTATAGGATGCTAGTGTTCCATCAGTGGCCCTACACTCTTGTCCGTCTGCCATGCTATACTACTGGGCCGTGATCACTTCGGGAGGTGATCACGGGCATATACAATATACTTTACACAGTTACCTTACCTGTGATACTGTTCGGAGATGGGGGCTGAAGGGGCAGGTGGCTCCATCCCGGTAGAGGTGGGCCTGGGTTCCCGACGGCCCCCGACGGTTACTTTGAGGCGGAGCGACAGGGCAGGTTGAGACCACGTAGGAGAGAGGTGGGCCTGGCCCTGGTCGATGTTCGCGGATACTTAACACGTTTAACGAGATCTTGGTATTTGATCTGAGTCTGGCTACTGGCCTATACGCACTAACCATCTACGCGGGGACAGTTATGGGCACTCGACGTCGTGGTATCAGCCGAAGCACTTCGTGACGCCAACGACTGAGCGGCGCGCGCCGGGTTGGACCGCATAACGTGACTTCCTTTGTAATGGAGGTTGCTAGGTCTGCTCTCCGGCCGCGTACGCAACGTGCAGGTGTGCTATGGGCGATGGGCCCAGACCCCTGTGCGCTTAGGTTTAGACTGGCGTGCTGGCCTCTCTGTTGTGCCTAGGTGGGGCTGCGACGTGTTGATCTTCCGAGGCCGGGCATGACCCAGGAAAGTGTGTCCGGCCAAATGGGATCGAGCGTGTTGGGTTATGTGGTGCACCCCTGCAGGGAAGTTAATCTATTCGAATAGCCGTGATCTTCGGTAACAGGACGACTTGGAGTTGTACCTTGACCTTATGACAACTAGAACCGGATACTTAATAAAACACACCCTTCCAAGTGCCAGATACAACCGGTGATCGCTCTCTCACAGGGCGACGAGGGGAGGATCATCGGTTAGGATTATGCTATGCGATGCTACTTGGAGGACTTTAGTCTAATCTCTTCTACATGCTGCAAGACGTAGGCTGCCAGAAGCGTAGACTTCGAAAGGACTAGCTATCGCCCTCTTATTCCGGCTTTCTGCAGTCCAGTCCACATATAATAGCCTTATTCCAGTTGATACCAATGCATACCTATGTAGTGTAGCTCCTTGCTTGCGAGTACTTTGGATGAGTACTCACGGTTGCTTTCTCCCTCTTTCCCCCTATCCCTTCTACCTGGTTGTCGCAACCAGATGTTGGAGCCCAGGAGCCAGACGCCACCTTCGACGACGACTCCTACTACACCGGAGGTGCCTACTACTACGTGATGCCCGCTGACGACGACCAGGAGTAGTTTAGGAGGATCCCAGGCAGGAGGCCTGCGCCTCTTTCGATCTGTATCCCAGTTTGTGCTAGCCTTCTTAAGGCAAACTTGTTTAACTTATGTCTGTACTCAGATATTGTTGCTTCCGCTGACTCGTCTATGATCGAGCTCTTGTATTCGAGCCCTCGAGGCCCCTGGCTTGTAATATGATGCTTGTATGACTTATTTTATTTGTAGAGTTGTGTTGTGATATCTTCCCGTGAGTCCCTGATCTTGATCGTACACGTTTGCGTGTATGATTAGTGTACGATTAAATCGGGGGCGTCACAAACCTATAGCCCTGTTATATTCAAACGTTGGGAGTTACTTCTACGTATTGCTTATATTGCTATGCTATGCTCGTAGACGTGGTTTGGGTGAGTGAATCCATGACATATGTGAGATTGTTAATTAATGGTTCAACTTAAGGTGGCAACTTTAATACACATCTGGGTGGATTGCTTGTCGGGCACCTAGAGAACCCAGTGTTGTCCTAGGATATCCCGGAGTACCCGTGTGATCATCCTAAGGTCCGCCACCCAGGCTCAGAGGGAACTGATATATTTTCATGCTAGAAACTTCCGTGTGCAGCCACAAGCTATTATGGGCTCTAGCATAGTTGAGTAAGTTGCGTGAAGCTCCTGAAGAGGTGGATCAGCAGGTAGAGGGATGTAGGTTGGTATGGTCTGCCCAGAGTAAGGAGTTAATGCTTCTGAAAGATTGTGTCTCGGTCATCCGTTTCTCAAACACCATGTAGTGCGAGAAATTCAACGGAGGAGATCGAGTCTTGTGGGGAAAAGTGCGCAAACCTCTGCAGAGTGTATAAACTAATCATGGTTAGTCGTGTCCCCGGTTATGGAAATCTTGATATCTAGTACATGGAGTATCCTATGTATCTCATCACTCTAAATTAATATTGTTGGGTTGATAATTACTTTTAATTGGGATTGAGTTGGAGGAACCTTCTCAATGATGTTTCAACTACCATGATAGTTAAATAAAATTTATTCCTTTGTTGTAGGGAAAAATTGGCTTTTCGCAAAAACCATAACCATAGAGCTTTCCACCAGCCAAATATGCATGTAGTGATAGCATTATTCTGTTCTTGCTCTACCGTGTTATCTTGCCAGCATATTCCATGTGCTGACCCATTTTTGGGCTGCAACGTATTATGTTGCAGACTTTTCAGACGAGGAGTAAGGTTCATTAGGTCATTGCCGTGCAGCTCAGCCATGCCGTTGGAGTTGATGGACTCACTTTATCTTTCAAGCCTTCCGCTGTTACCGTATTAGATGGCCTTAAGCCATATTTATTGTAATAAGTTCTCTTTTGAGACATTCGATGTAATAAGTGTGTGATTTCTACTCTGTTATAAATCCTTCGAGTACTGTGTGTGTCAGCATTACCGATCCAGGGATGACACTAAAGCACAGAGACTTGACCGTTTGAGGTCGGGTCGCTACAAGATGGCATCAAATATTAACCGATGGCATCCTTTCCAAACAATATTATCCTTTACAAATAATACTTGAAAATTGGTTTGTTATATATGGAAGGCATGAGATGGACAGAGTATGATTGGTCGCTTTATTTTGGGCATTAGAGGTGTAAGATGGAAAGAACGAAAAAATTGATTGGCATTGTATATCTGTTTGCGATTGCGATGCGATTTGATTCCTGTTGTGTATGAAAAGTATTATTTGGAAAGGATAATATTGTTTGGAAAGGATGCCATCAGTTAATATTTGATTCTTGATGTGTATGGAGAGTATTATTTGAAAAGGTTAATATTGTTTGGAAAGGATGCCATCGGTTAATGTTTGGCCTTTGTAGGGTTTCTTTGGGATTGTCTCGGTTAATAAAAAAATTTAAAAAATCGGTGAAGGTGGGATGGGATCGTGGGGTGGCCTCTCGTTTGATGGGAGGAGAAGGGTACGAGCGAACGAAACCACGTACAGACTCAGACATTAAGAGTAGAGAACAAAAAGATTGATTGGCGTTGTATATCTGTTTGCGATTGCGATGTGATTTGATTCCTATTGTGTATGGAAAGTATTATTTGGAAAGGATAATATTGTTCGCAAAGGATGCCATCGGTTAATATTTGATTCCTGTTGTGTATGGAAAGTATTATTTGGAAAGGTTAATATTGTTTGGAAAGGATGCCATTGGTTAATATTGTTTGGCCTTTGTGAGGTTTATTTGGGATTGTCTCGGTTAATAAAAAAATTAAAAAAATTGATTCCTGTGTACAGCGGTTAACCTCTGGTAGCATCCACCAATCTGTTCGTTGTGTTTCTCCCCCTCTCTTCTCTATTGCTCGCTTGCTCGCGTTCACCACGAAGCGTAATTGCAGCACTCTGCCTCGTCGCTCGGAGCACCGCGCCATGCGCCACCCTTGGAAGCACCCCACCGTGCGCCACGGCGCCGCCGAGCTCTGCTTCCGCGAGGTCGGTGACCTCCTCCCCCGCCGCTTCGCATTTTGAAAATTGGTTTGTTGTTGTATATGGAAGGCGTGAGATGGACAGAGTATGATTGGTCGCTTTATTTTTGGGCATTGGAGGTGTAAGATGGAAAGAACGAAAAGATTGATTGGCGTTGTATATCTGTTTGCGATTGTGATGCGATTTGATTCCTGTTGTGTATGAAAAGTATTATTTGGAAAGGATGCCATCGGTTAATATTGGATTCCTGTTGTGTATGGAGAGTATTATTTGAAAAGGTTAATATTGTTTGGAAAGGATGCCATCGGTTAATATTGTTTGGCCTTTGTGGGGTTTCTTTGGGATTGTCTCGGTTAATAAAAAATTTAAAAAAATCGGTGAAGGTGGGATGGGATCGAGGGGTGGCCTCTCATTTAATGGGAGGAGAAGGGTATGAGCGAACGAAACCACGTACGGACTCAGACATTAAGAGTAGAGAACGAATAGATTGATTGGCGTTGTATATCTTTTTGCGATTGCGATGCGATTTGATTCTTGTTGTGTATGGAAAGTATTATTTGGAAAGGATAATATTGTTTGGAAAGGATGCCATCGGTTAATATTTGATTCCTGTTGGAAAGGAATAACAACCCTATCACTCAAGTACCTCTTGATCTCCGACACTAGATGACCGTACGCCGATCTGTCCAAGGAGTTATCCACAAGCATCTTGAGAGCCACAGCACAATCAGACTGAAGAAGAATAGTGGCCTGAGAATGCTCTACCTCTAGCTTTAGCCCTTCCATCATTACTTGTAGTTCTGCCTCTAGAGCTTCATTATAGTGGAACAGTTTGCGGTAGGAAGCAAAAATAACAGCCCCAATACTGTCTCTCAGAATCATACCAGAGCCCCCTGACTCGTCTGCAGGGTCAAAAGATCCATCAACTGACAGTGCTGATGACCCACAAGTGTAGGGGATCTATCATAGCCTTTTCGATAAGTAAGAGTGTCGAACCCAACGAGGAGCAGAAGGAAATGATAAGAAGTTTTCAGTACGGTATTCTCTACAAGCACTGAAATTATCGGTAACAGATAGTTTTGTGATAAGGTAATTTGCAACGAGTAGCAAGTAATAGAAGTAAATAAGGTGCAGCAAGATGGCCCCATTGCAAGCATCCGCAACTACAACAGAAGTATTAAGGTAAACCTAACCATAGCATGAAACATATGGATCCAAATCAGCCCCTTACGAAGCAACACATAAACTAGGGTTTAAGCTTCTGTCACTCTAGCAACCCAATGCCTCCCTCTAGGCCCAAACAATGGTGAAGTGTCATGTAGTCGACGTTCACATGACACCACTAGAGGGATGACAACATACATCTCATCAAAATATCGAGCGAATACCAAATTCACATGACTACTAATAGCAAGACTTCTCCCATGTCCTCAGGAACAAACACTACTCACAAAGCATATTCATGTTCATAATCAGAGGGGTATTAATATGCATAATGGATATGAACATATGATCTTCCACCAAGTAAACCACCTAGCATCAACTGCAAGGAGTAATCAACACTACTAGCAACCCACAGGTACCAATCTGAGGTTTGGGTACAAAGATTGGATACAAGAGATGAACTAGGGTTTGAGATGAGATGGTGCTGGTGAAGATGCTGATGGAGATTGACCCCCTCCCGATGAGAGGATCATTGGTGATGACGATGGTGATGATTTCCCCCTCCCGAAGGGAAGTTTCCCCGGTAGAACAGCTCCGTTGGAGCCTTAGATTGGTTCCGCCTCGTGGCGGCGGAGTTTCTTCCCCAAAGATTGCTTATGATTTTTTTCCTTGACGAAAGACCTCATATAGCAGAAGATGGGCATCGGAGGGCCACCAAGGGGCCCACAAGGCAGGGGGCGCGCCCAGGGGGGTAGGGCGCGCCCCCACCCTCGTGGCTGGTGGGTGGCCCCCCTCTGGTACTTCTTGCGCCCAATATTTTTTATATATTCTGGAAATAACTTCCGTGAAGTTTCAACACTTTTGGAGCTGTGCAGAATAGGTCTCTAATATTTGCTCCTTTTCCAGCCCAGAATCCCAGCTGCCGGCATTCTCCCTCTTCATGTAAACCTTGTAAAATAAGAGAGAATAGGCATAAGTATTGTGACATAATGTGTAATAACAACCCATAATGCAATACATATCGATATAAAAGCATGATGCAAAATGGACGTATCAACTCCCCCAAGCTTAGACCTCGCTTGTCCTCAAGCGAAAGCTGAAATCGAAAAATATGTCCACATGTTTAGAGATGGAGGTGTCGATAAAAATAAAATACGGACATGAGGGCATCATGATCATTCTTAGAACATCAACATAAATATATATTGTCATATGATCTCTTATGCTAAAGTAACAATTCAATCACAATTTCAAGTATGAATCATAAAATTCATTGAAAGCTAACAAACTCTAATCTTGGTCATTGAGGCAATTGCAATTTATCATAGCATAGGAAAGAGTCAATATAAGAGCTTTTCAGCAAGTCCACATACTCAACTATCATTTAGTCTTTCACAATTGCTAACACTCACGCAATATTTATGGGTATGGAGTTTTAATCGGAGACAGAGAAAGATAGGGGCTTATAGTTTTTCCTCCCAACATTTCACCTCAAAGGTAATGTCAACAATAATAGTTCATGCAAACCCACATCTAATTAGCCATATATATCAGGATCTTTCCAACACATTGTGCTTGCCAAAGGATAAAATGTAAAAAGGAAAGGTGGATAACACCATGACTCTTTGCATGAAGTATAAGACAAGAATAAAATATAGGCCCTTCACAGAGGGAAGAAGAGTTTGCCATGCACTTTTATGGTTGGATGCACAAAATCTTAATGCAAAAGAACGTCACTTTATATTGCCACTTGTGATATGGACCTTTATTATGCAGTCCATCGCTTTTATTTCTTCCACATCACAACATCGTATAAAGCTTATTTTCTCCACATAAATAAATCATACATATTTAGAGAGCAATTTTTATTGCTTGCGCCGATGACAACTTACTTGAAGGATCTTACTCAATCCATAGGTAGATATGGTGGACTCTCATGGCAAAACGGGTTTAGGGATATTTGGAAGCACAAGTTGTATCTCTACTTGGTGCAAAGAAATTGGCTAGCATGAGAGGGAAAGGCAAGCTCAACATGTTGGATGAACCATGACAATATAATTTATGTCAGATGTAAGAAAACATAAACCATCACGTTGTCTTCCTTGTCCAACGTCAACACTTTAGCATGTCATATTTTAATGAGAGCTCACAACTATAATAGATGTCCAAGATAGTATATTTATATGTGAACCTCTCTTTCTTTATTACTTCCTATTAATTGCAACGATGACCAAAACTATGTTTGTCAACTCTCAACAACTTTTATTCATCATACTCTTATATGTGAAGTCATTACTCTCCATAAGATCTATATGATCTCTTTATTTCTTTTTATTCTTTCTCTTTTTTATTTTATTCCCTCAAGATCATACCAAAGTAATCAAGCCCTTGACTCAACACTAATCTTTATTATATATAGCTCACGGACTCGATTACATAGGAAGATCATAAAGCAAAACTCACAACTAGATCATACTAAAACTTTATTCTACTAGATCAAGATATTATCAAAAGGATCGAACTAAGAAAAATGGTAAAGGTAAAAGTGATGGTGATACGATACCGGGGCACTCCCCCAAGCTTGGCAGTTGCCAAGGGGAGTGCCCATACCTGTTGCTCAGTTCTTCTTTGTTGGTGAAGAAGGTGATGGTTTTGTTGATGGCGTAGGCTTCTTCCTTAATTTGTGTTTGAGGACAGAATTTTGATCCCTTAGGTCATCGATCTCCTGCTCAAGGCTTAATATCTTCTTGCATAATTCCTGTTTGTTTTCCTGCAAGAGGCGAAAAGGGATAAACTCGATCTTAGGTTTCTTTGCTCTATCTGGGAGGCTTGACTTTTTGAACTCCACATGCATGTCCCCAGGTTGAGGTAATGGGACTTCATCTTCATCTGAGCTTGTCTCCTCCTTTCCCTTGGGTTCATAGTCCTCTTCTTCTTCCATAGTCCAACCACAATGCTCCACGTCCCCATAGACCTTAGGATCTACAAGGTAATCAACCACATAGCTTTCTCCTTCCGAATCCTGGGATGACATATTGCTCTAATCTGCAGCAGGAACAACTCGAAACAAAGATAAATGATATTTGCGCGATATGGTGGTCAAAACCTTGGAAGATTATATAATGAATTTTTACTGACCAAAAGAAGTATCGTGCAAGAAAACGAAGTCCGGAGAGCGCACGAGGTGCCCACGAGGCAGGGGGCGCGCCCAGGGGGGTAGTGCGTGCCCTCCACCCTCGTGGAAGCCCCGTGTCCTTTCTGGTCTACTTCTTATTTTCCTATTTTCTTAAATATTCCAAAACGGAGAAAAATTGCCATTAGAACTGTTTTGGAGTTGGTTTACTTACCGTACCACGTACCTATTCCTTTTTGGAGTCTAAAAGTTCTGAAAAGTGTCCCTTATGTATTCCTCTAGGGTTATGGTTTCAATAATATTGGTTTCAACATTTATGGGATTACCTGAGATATAAAGTTTGATTCTTTGACCGTTCACCACTCTCGGATTTGTGCCTTCGAAGTTGTTGATTTTTATGGCACCGGAATGATAGACCTCCTCGGTTACGTAAGGGCCTTCCCATTTAGAGAGAAGTTTTCCTGCAAAAAATCTTAAACGAGAGTTGTATAGCAATACATAATCACCTACATTAAACTCACGCTTTTGTATCCTTTTATCATGCCATCTTTTAACTTTTTCTTTAAACAGTTTGGCATTTTCATAGGCTTGGGTTCTCCATTCATCAAGTGAGCTAATGTCAAATAACCTCTTCTCACCGGCAAGTTTGAAGTCATAGTTGAGCTCTTTAATAGCCCAATATGCTTTATGTTCTAGTTCGAGAGGTAAGTGACATGCTTTACCATAAACCATTTTATACGGAGACATACCCATAGGGTTTTTATATGCAGTTCTATATGCCCATAATGCATAATCAAGTTTCTTGGACCAATTCTTTCTAGATCTATTAACAGTCTTTTGCAAAATTAATTTAAGCTCTCTATTACTCAATTCTACTTGACCACTAGACTGTGGGTGATAAGGAGATGCAATTCTATGATTAACATCATACTTAGCAAGCAATTTACGAAAGTCACCATGAATAAAGTGTGAACCACCATCAGTCATTAAATATATAGGGACTCCAAACCTTGGAAAAATAACTTCTTTAAGCATCTTAATAGAGGTGTTATGATCAACACTACTAGTTAGAATAGCTTCTACCCACTTAGTAACCTAATCAACAGCAACTAAAATATGTGTATACCCGTTAGAGGAAGGAAAAGGTCCCATATAATCAAAGCCCCAAACATCAAATGGTTCAATAACAAGTGAATAATTCATAGGCATTTCTTGACGTCTACTAATATTACCAATTCTTTGACATTCATCACAAGACAA
Organism: Triticum urartu; assembly: GCF_056163025.1. Classification (NCBI taxonomy): domain Eukaryota; kingdom Viridiplantae; phylum Streptophyta; class Magnoliopsida; order Poales; family Poaceae; genus Triticum; species Triticum urartu. Next base: position 369,521,494 of record NC_141873.1, read on the forward strand.
GACAAACTTACGGGCATCCTTGAAGAGAGTAGGCGAATAAAAACCAGATTGCAATACCTTGTGTGCAGTTCTATCTCCAATAGTTACTTTATAATCAACAATATAAGGTCTGAACTTATCACAAGCAAATACAACTGCTAAAAATTCTTTTTCAGTAGTAGCATAATTTCTTTGGGCACTGTCTAGGGTTTTGCTAGCTGATAGGTCTCCAATGTATCTATAATTTTTGATTGCTCCATGCTATTATATTATCTATTTTGGATGTTAATGGGCTTTATTTCACACTTTTATATCATTTTTGGGACTAACCTACTAACCGGAGGCCCAGCACAAATTGCTGTTCTTTTGCCTATTTTAGGGTTTCGAAGAAAAGGAATATCAAACGGAGTCCAAACGGAATGAAACCTTCGGGAACATGATTTTCTCAACAAACGTGATCTAGGAGAATTGGAGTGTGCGTCAAGAAATGATCGAGGAGGGCATGAGGCAGGGGGCACGCCTACCCCCTGGGTGCGCTCTCCACCCTCGTGGGCCCTCCGTTGCTCCACCGACATACTTCTTCCTCCTATATATATATCCACCTACCCCCCAAACATCCAGGAGCACCACGAAAACCTAATTCCACCGCCGCAACCTTCTGTACCCGAGAGATCCCATCTCGGGGCCTTTTCCGGAGCTCCACCGAAGGGGGCATTGATCACGGAGGGCCTCTACATCAACTCCATGGCCTCTCCGGTGATGTGTGAGTAGTTTATTTCAGACCTACGGGTCCATAGTTATTAGCTAGATGGCTTCTTCTCTCTCTTTGGATCTCAATACAAAGTTCTCATCGATCTTCTTGGAGATCTATTCGATGTAATCTTCTTTTGCGGTGTGTTTGTCGAGATCCGATGAATTGTGGGTTTATGATCCAGATTATCTATGAACAATATTTGATTCTCCACTGAATTCTTTTATGTATGATTGGTTTATCTTTGCAAGTCTCTTCGAATTATCAGTTTGGTTGGCCTACTAGATTGATCTTTCTTGCAATGGGAGAAGTGCTTAGCTTTGGGTTCAATCTTGCGGTGGTCGATCTCAGTGACAGAAAGGGAACCGATACGTATTGTATTGTTGCCATCGAGGATAAAAAGATGGGGTTTATATCATATTGCATGAGTTTATCCCTCTACATCATGTCATCTTCCTTAAAGCATTACTCTGTTCTTATGAACTTTATACTCTAGATGCATGCTGGATAGCGGTCGATGTGTGGAGTAATAGTAGTAGATGCAAAATTGTTTCGGTCTACTTGTCTCGGACGTGATGCCTATATACATGATCATACCTAAATATTCTCATAACTATGCTCAATTCTATCAATTGCTCGACAGTAATTCGTTTACCCACCGTAATACTTATGCTCTTGAGAGAAGCCACTAGTGAAACCTATGGCCCCCGGGTCTATCTTCCATCATATTAATCTTCTAGTACTTAGTTATTTCCTTTGCCATTTATTTTACTTTGCATCTTTATTTCTCTTTATCATAAAAATACCAAAAATATTATCTTATCATATCTATCAAATCTCACTCTTGTAAGTGACCGCGAAGGGCTTGACAACCCCTTTATCGCGTTGGTTGCGAGGTTCTTATTTATTTGTGTAGGTGCGTGGGACTTGAGCGTGATCTCCTACTGGATTGATACCTTGGTTCTCAAAAACTGAGGGAAATACTTACGCTACTTTGCTGCATCACCCTTTCCTCTTCAAGGGAAAATCAACGAAGTGCTCAAGAGGTAGCAAGAAGGATTTCTGGTGCCGTTGCCGGGGAGATTCGTGCCAAGTCAAGTCAAGATTTGACTCCCAACAACGAGTCATTTCTGGTGCCATTGCTAAGTCAAGACATACCAAGTACCCATCACAAACTCTTATCCCTCGCATTACATTATTTGCCATTTGCCTCTCGTTTTCCTCTCCCCCACTTCACCCTTACCATTTTATTCGCCCTTCTTTTGTTCGTCTTTCCATTTGCTTTGATGTCTTACTTGGCTTGTGTGCTCGTTTGGTTGGAATAGTTTTTTATTTATTACTAAACAGATAACCTAAGATCTATGGATCCTCATCCGCTTGCTAATCTTTTGAAGAGATCCAATTATGATAAACCAATTGCTAGTGAGTTTTGTGCACTAGATTATCTTTATGAAGTTTTGCTTGAAATTCATGAATCTGAAAATTGTGATGAAGTACTTTATGGAGTGATTCACGATGGATCTTTCAATAGAAAGCATGATTGCAATGATGATAGTATAAATTCTATTAATGTTAATTGTGCTTATAATATGCAAAACCCTAAGCTTGGGGATGCTAGTTTTGCTATGTCTACCACTTGTTGCAATGATCATGATCGGGGTGATTCTTCTTATGATCTTCAAAATTTATTTAAGCCCCATGATGAATATGAGATTGATTATAATGTTTGCAATAATATTGAAAGTGGGTTTGGAAGAGTGTCACCTTTAGATCCCACATATTTGGAGAATGTTCAATCTTATGAACTTTTTGATAAAAGTGGGTTTGGAGAGGTCATGACTTCAGTTAATGTTAATTCCACTATTTCGGAAGAGTGTCAACTTTGCATAGATGTGGATCGTGTTAAGAATATGTTTTGTGATAGCTATATTGTTGAATTTTCTTGTGATCCTACTTGTAATTATTATGAGAGAGGAAAATATGGTTGTAGAAATTTTCATGTTACTAAATTATCCCTCGTTATGTTGAGATTGCTATTGTTTCTTACCGCTTCCTTGCATATGCTAGTTTTTGCTTGCCTTGATAATTTGTTTGCCTTTAAGATGCCTATGCATAGGAAGCATGTTAGACTTAAGTGTGTTTTTTCACATGTTTTATGATGCTCTCTTTCTGCTTCAATTCTTGTCTTCCATGTGAGCATCATTAAAATTATCAATGCCTAGCTAAAAGGCTTTAAAAAAAGCGCTTGTTGGGAGACAACCCAATATTTCTCCTTGCTGTTATTCAATACATAATTTATCTAGATTCTGTTTCGGTTGTGTTTTTTTGTGTTTAATTAGTGTTTGTGCCAAGTAGAACCGTTGGGAAGACTTGGGGAAAGTCTTTTTGATCTTGCTGTAAAAAACAGAAACTTTAGCTCTCACGAGAACTGCTGCCATTTTTATTTAGAAAGTGATATTTAGTTAATTATTTTTGAAGATGATTAATAGATAAATTCCACACGTCCAGAAATTTATTTTAGAATTTTTGGGGTTCCATAAGCTGCGTTAGCTACAGATTACTATAGACTGTTCTTTTTTCTGACAGATTCTGTTTTTCGTGTGTTGTTTGCTTATTTTGATGAATCTATGGCTAGTAAAAGAGTTTATAAACCATAGAGAAGTTGGAATACAGTAGGTTTAACACCAATATAAATAAAGAATGAGTTAAGTACAGTACCTTGAAGTGGTGTTTTGTTTTCTTTCGCTAACGGAGCTCACGAGATTTCCTATTTTGAGTTTTGTGTTGTGAAGCTTTCAAGTTTTGGGTAAAGATTTGATGTATTATGGAACAAAGAGTGGCAAGAGACTAAGCTTGTGTATGCCCATGGTACCCCAAGGTAAAATTCAAGGACACCAAAAAGCCTAAGCTTGGGGATGCCCCATAAGGCATCCCCTCTTTCGTCTTCGTCTGTCGGTAACTTTACTTGGAGCTATATTTTTATTCACCACATGATATGTGTTTTGCTTGGAGCGTCTTGTATGATTTGAGTCTTTTCTTTTTAGTTTACCACAATCATCCTTTCTGTACACACCTTTTGAGAGAGACTCACATGATTTGAAATTTATTAGAATACTCTATGTGCTTCACTTATATCTTTTGAGCTATATCGTTTTTGCTCTAGTGCTTCACTTATATCTTTTAGAGCACGGCGGTGGTTTCATTTTATAGAAATAATTGATCTCTCATGCTTCACTTATATTATTTTGAGAGTCCTTTAGAACAACATGGAAATTTTCTTTAATATAAAAACTTTCATAGAAGTGCATTGAATACTATGAGAATTTTGATACTTGATAATTGTTTTGAGATATGGAGATGGTGATATAAGAGTCATGCTAGTTGAGTAGTTGTGAATTTGAGAAATACTTGTGTTTAAGTTTGTGATTCCCGTAGCATGCACGTATGGTGAACCGTTATGTGATGAAGTCGGAGCATGATTTATTTATTGATTGTCTTCCTTATGAGTGGCGGTCGGGGACGAGCGATGATCTTTTCCTACCAATCTATCCCCCTAGGAGCATGCGCGTAATACTTTGTTTTGATAACTAATAGATTTTTGCAATAAGTCTGTGAGTTCTTTATGACTAATGTTGAGTCCATGGATTATACGCACTCTCACCCTTCCACCATTGCTAGCCTCTCTAATATCGCGCAACTTCCGCCGGTATCATACACCCACCATATACCTTCCTCAAAACAGCCACCATACCTACCTATTATGGCATTTCCATAGCCATTCCGAGATATATTGCCATGCAACTTTCCACCGTTCCGTTATTATGACATGCTTCATCATTGTCATATTGCTTGCATGATCATGTAGTTGACATTGTATTTGTGGCAAAGCCACCATTCATAATTCTTCATACATCTCACGCATGCATCATTGCACATCTCGGTACACCGCCGGAGGCATTCACATAGAGTCATATTCTGTTCTAAGTATTGAGTTGTAATTCTTGAGTTGTAAGAAATTAAAATGTGATGATCATCATTATTAGAGCATTGTCCCAAGTGAGGAAAGGATGATGGAGACTATGATTCCCCCACGAGTCGCGATGAGACTCCGGACGAAAAAAAAAAGAAAAAGAGAAAGGCCATAAAAAAGAGAAAGGCCATAAAAAAAGAGAAGGCCCAAAAAATGAGAAAAATGAGAGAAAAAGAGAGAAGGGACAATGCTACTATCCTTTTTCCACACCTGTGCTTCAAAGTAGCACCATGATCTTCATGATAGAGAGTCTCCTATGATATCACTTTCATATACTAGTGGGAATTTTTCATTATAAAACTTGGCTTGTATATTCCAATGATGGGCTTCCTCAAAATGCCCTAGGTCTTCATGAGCAAGCAAGTTGGATGCACACCCACTTAGTTTCTTTTGTTGAGCTTTCATATACTTATAGCTCTAGTGCATCCGTTGCATGGCAATCCCTACTCACTCACATTGATATCTATTAATGGGCATTTCCATAGCCGGTTGATACGCCTAGTTGATGTGAGACTATCTTCTCCTTTTTGTCTTCTCCACAACCACCATTCTATTCCACATATAATGCTATATCCATGGCCCATGCTCATATATTGTGTGAAGATTGAAAAAATTTGAGAACATCAAAAGTATGAAACAATTGCTTGGATTTTCATCGGGGTTGTGCATGATTTAAATATTTTGTGTGGTGAAGATAGAGCATAGCCAGACTATATGATTTTGTAGGGATAACTTTCTTTGGCCACGTTATTTTGAGAAGACATGATTGCTTAGTTAGTATGCTTGAAGTATTATTATTTCTATGTCAATATTAAACTTTTATCTTGAATCTTTCAGATCTGAACATTCATGCCACAATAAAGAAAAATTACATTGAGAAATATGTTAGAAAGCATTCCACATCAAAAATTCTTCTTTTATCATTTACGTACTCGAGGACGAGCATGAATTAAGCTTGGGGATGCTTGATACGTATCCAACATATCTATAATTTTTGATTGCTCCATGCTATTATATTATCTATTTTGGATGTTAATGGGCTTTATTTTACACTTTTATATCATTTTCGGGACTAACCTACTAATCGGAGGCCCAGCCCAAATTGTTGTTTTTTTGCCTATTTTAGGGTTTCGAAGAAAAGGAATATCAAACGGAGCCCAAACGGAATGAAACCTTCGGGAACGTGATTTTCTCAACAAACGTGATCCAGGAGACTCGGAGTGTGCATCAAGAAACAATCGAGGAGGGCACGAGGCAGGGGGCGCGCCTACCCCCATGGGCGTGCCCTCCACCCTCGTGGGCCCTCCGTTGCTCCACCGACGTACTTCTTCCTCCTATATATATCCACGTATCCCCAAACATCCAGGAGCACCACGAAAACCTAATTCCACTGCCGCAACCTTCTGTGCCTGAGAGATCCCATCTCGGGGCCTTTTCCAGAGCTCCGCCGAAGGGGGCATTGATCATAGAGGGCCTCTACATCAACTCCATGGCCTCTCTGGTGATGTGTGAGTAGTTTATTTCAGACCTACGGGTCCATAGTTATTAGCTAGATGGCTTGTTCTCTCTCTTTGGATCTCAATACAAAGTTCTCCTCGATCTTCTTGGAGATCTATTCGATGTAATCTTCTTTTGCGGTGTGTTTGTTGAGATCCGATGAACTGTGGGTTTATGATCCAAATTATCTATGAACAATATTTGATTCTCCTCTGAATTCTTTTATGTATGGTTGGTTTATCTTTGCAAGTCTCTTCGAATTATCAGTTTGGTTTGGCCTACTAGATTAATCTTTCTTGCGATGGGAGAAGTGCTTAGCTTTGGATTCAATCTTGCGGTGCTCGATCCCAGTGACAGAAAGGGAACCGACACGTATTGTATTGTTGCCATTGAGGATAAAAAGATGGGGTTTATATCATATTGCATGAGTTTATCCCTCTACATCATGTCATCTTCCTTAAAGCATTACTCTGTTCTTATGAACTTAATACTCTAGATGCATGCTGGATAGCGGTCGATGTGTGGATTAATAGTAGTAGATGCAGAATCATTTCGGTCTACTTGTCTCGGACGTGATGCCTATATACATGATCATACCTAGATATTCTCATAACTATGCTCAATTCTATCAATTGCTCGACGGTAATTCATTTACCCACCGTAATACTTATGCTCTTGAGAGAAGCCACTAGTGAAACCTATGGCCCCCGGGTCTATGTTCCATCATATTAATCTTCCAACACTTAGTTATTTCCTTTTCCGTTTATTTTACTTTGTATCTTTATTTCTATTTATCATAAAAATACCAAAAATATTATCTTATCATGTCTATCAGATCTCACTCTCGTAAGTGACCGTGAAGGGCTTGACAACCCCTTTATCGCGTTGGTTGCGAGGTTCTTATTTGTTTGTGTAGGTTCGCGAGACTTGAGGGTGATCTCCTACTGGATTGATACCTTATTTCTCAAAAACCGAGGGAAATACTTACGCTACTTTGCAGCATCAGCCTTTCCTCTTCAAGGGAAAACCAACGCAGTGCTCAAGAGGTAGCACTAGCATATTGGATAACATTTAATTTCTTATCAACTCTTTGTCCTAGAACAACCCCTACAGCATAATCACTAGCATCACATATAATTTCAAATGGTAAATTCCAATCAGGAGGTTGAACAATAGGTGCAGAAACCAAAGCTTTCTTAAGTATTTCAAATGCTTCTACACAGTCATCATCAAAGACAAAAGGAATATCTTTTTGTAATAGGTTATTCAGAGGCCGAGAAATTTTTGAGAAGTCCTCAATGAACCTCCTATAAAAACCGGCATGACCAATTATACTTCTTATACCTTTGATGTCCTTGGGACACGGCATCTTTTCAATAGCATCAACTTTAGCTTTATCAACTTCAATACCTCTTTCAAAAATTTTATGCCCCAAGACAATACCTTCATTAACCATAAAGTGGCACTTCTCCTAGTTCAAGACAAGATTAGTTTCTTCACATCTCTGCAAAACTCGATCGAGGTTGCTCAAGCAATCATCAAAAGAGGATCCATAAACGGAGAAATCGTCCATGAAAACCTCACAAATCTTTTCACAAAAGTCATAGAATATATCCATCATGCATCTTTGAAAGGTAGCAGGTGCATTACATAAACCAAAAGGCATACGTCTATAAGAAAAAGTACCGAAAGGGCAAGTAAAAGTGGTCTTTGATTGATCATCAGCTGACACAAGTATTTGAGAGAAGCCAGAGTAAACATCTAGAAAGCAAAAATGTGTATGTTTGGATAATCTTTCTAGCATTTGATCAATGAAAGGAAAAGGGTAATGATTCTTTTTAGTAGCTTTATTTAATTTGCGGAAATCAATTACCATTCTATATCCTGTAATAATTCTTTGCGGGATCAATTCATCTTTATCATTAGGAACTACAGTAATACCTCCCTTCTTAGGGACACAATGGACAGGACTTACCCACTGACTATCAGCAACAGGATAAATTATACCTGCCTCAAGGAGCATTAATATTTCCTTTCTTACCACTTCTTTCATCTTAGGATTTAGCAGCCATTGGTGATCAATAACTGGTTTGGCGTCTTTCTCCAAATTTATTTTGTGTTGACATAGAGTGGGACTAATGCCCTTAAGATCATCAAGAGTATATCCAATAGCAGCACGGTGCTTCTTCAGAGTTTTCAACAATTTCTCTTCCTCCTTCTCTGAAAGGTTAGCACTAATAATAACAGGATATACCTTCTTTTCATGAAGATAAGCATATTTAAGAGTATCAGGCAATGGTTTAAGCTCAAACACGGGATCACCCTTGGGTGGAGGAGGATCCCCTAGGATTTCAACAGGCAAGTTGTGTTTCAGAATAGGTCCCTGTTTAAAGAATACTTCATCTATTTCCCTTCTTTCATTCATGAACATATCATTTTCATGGTCTAGCAAATATTGTTCTAAAGGATCAGTAGGAGGCACGACAATAGAAGCAAAACCAATCATTTCATCTTTACTAGGTAATTCTTCCTCTCGGGGTTGTCTATGAAATTTAGAAAAATTAAACTCATGAGACATATCCCCTAAACCAACAGAAACAATATCCTTATTGCAGTCTATCTTAGCATTAACAGTATTCAAGAAGGGTCTACCAAATATAATGGGACAAAAGCTATCTTGTGGGGAACCAAGAACAAGAAAATCATCAGGATATTTAACCTTCCCACACAAGACTTCAACATCTCTAACAATCCCAATTGGTGAAATAGTATCTCTATTGGCAAGCTTAATGGTAACATTGATATCTTCTATCTCAGCAGGTGCAATATCATGCATAATTTCTTTGTATAAGGAATGAGGTATTGAACTTGCACTAGCACCCATATCACATAAGCCATGATAGCAATGATCTCCTATTTTAATAGAAATAACATGCATGCCTACAACAGGTCTATGTTTATTTTTAGTATCATGTCTAGCAATTCTAGCAGTCTCATCACAGAAGTAAATAACACGCCCATCAATATTATCGGCCAAGAGATCTTTAACCATAGCAATATTAGATTCAACTTTAACTTACTTAGGGGGTTTGTGTGTCCTTATATTACTTTTGTTGACTACAGTTGAAACTTCAGCATGATCCTTTATTCTAACAGGGAAAGGTGGTTTCTCAACATAAGCAGTAGGAACAATAGGATCATTATAAGTGCAACTACTTTAATAGGTGCAACTACTTTTACTTCAATGGGAGAATTATATTTAAACCACTTCTCCTTAGGGAGATCAACATGAGTAGCAAAGGATTCACAGAAATAAGCTACTATCTCAGAGTCAAGTCCATATTTAGTGCTAAATTCATGAAATGCATCGGTATCCATAAAAGATTTAACACAATCAAACTTAGGTGTTATACCTGACTCCTTACCTTCGTCGAGGTCCCAATCCTCAGAGTTGCATTTAATAATTTCCAATAAATCCCATTTGAATTCAATAGTCTTCATCATAAAAGAACCAGTACAAGAAATATCGAGCATGGAGCGATTACTGAGAGAAAGCCGAGCATAAATTTTTTGAATAATCATTTCTCTTGAGAGCTCATGATTGGGGCATGAATATATGATAACCCACAAGTATAGGGGATCACAACAGCTTTCGAGGGTAGAGTATTCAACCCAAATTTATTGATTCGACACAAGGGGAGCGCCAAAGAATATTCTCAAGTATTAGCAGCTGAGTTGTCAATTCAACCACACCTGGAAACTTAGTATCTGCAGCAAAGTGTTTAGTAGCAAAGTAATATGATAGTGATGGTAACGGTAACAAAAGAGTAATGAAAGCAAGTAATGTTTTTGGTATTTTGTAGTGATTGTAACAATAGCAACGGGAAAGTAAATAAGCGTAAACCAGTATATGGAAAGCTCGTAGGCATCGGATCAATGATGGATAATTATGCCGGATGCGGTTCATCATGTAACAATCATAACATAGGGTGACACAGAACTAGCTCCAATTCGTCAATGTAATGTAGGCATGTATTCTGAATATAGTCATACGTGCTTATGGAAAAGAACTTGCATGACATCTTTTGTCCTACCCTCCCGTGGCCGCGGGGTCCTAATGGAAACTAAGGGATATTAAGGCCTCCTTTTAATAGAGAACCGGAACAAAGCATTAGCACATAATGAATACATTAACTCCTCAAACTACGGTCATCACCGGTAAGTATCCCGATTATTGTCACTTCAGGGTTAACGGATCATAACACATAATAGGTGACTATAGACTTGCAAGATAGGATCTAGAACTCTCATATATTGATGAAAACATAATAGGTTCAGATCTGAAATCATGGCACTTGGGCTCTAGTGACAAGCATTAAGCATAGCAAAGTCATAGCAACATCAATCTCAGAACATAGTGGATACTAGGGATCAAACCCTAACAAAACTAACTCGATTACATGGTGAATCTCATCCAATCCATCACCGTCCAGCACGCCTATGATGGAATTACTCAAGCACGGCGGTGAGCATCATGAAATTGGTGATGGAGGATGGTTGATGATGACGACAGCGACGAATCCCCCTGTCCGGAGCCCCGAACGGACTCCAGATCAGCCCTCCCGAGAGGTTTTAGGTCTTGGCAGCGGCTCTGTATCGTAAAATGCGATGATTTTTTTCTCCCTGATTTTTTTCTCCCCGAAAGCAGTTATATAGAGTTGGAGTTGGAGTCGGGGGGTCTCCAGGGGGCCCACGAGGTAGGGGGCGCCCTAGGGGGGCGCCCCCACCCTCGTGAGAAGGGTGTGGGCCCCCTGGTCTTCATCTTTGGCGAGGATTTTTTTATTATTTATTGTAAGATATTCCGTGGAGTTTCAGGTCATTCCGAGAACTTTTTTTTTCTGCACATAAAACAACATCATGGCAATTCTGCTGAAAACAGCGTCTGTACGGGTTAGTTCCATTCAAATCATACAAGTTAGAGTCCAAAACAAGGGCAAAAGTGTTTGGAAAAGTAGATACATTGGAGGCGTATCAACTCCCCCAAGCTTAAACCCTTGCTTGTCCTCAAGCAATTTAGTTGACAAACTGAAAGAAATAAAGAATAACTTTTACAAACTCTGTTTACTCTTGTTGTTGTAAATATGTCAAGCTAGCATTCAAGTTTTCACTAAAGATTATAACTAACCACATTTGCAATAATTCTCGGGTCTCATGTTTACTCATATCAATAGCATAATCAACTAGCAAGCTATAATAATAAATCTCGGATGACAACACTTTCTCAAAACAATCATAATATGATATAACAAGATGGTATCTCGTTAGCCCTTTCTGAGACCACAAAACATAAATGCAGAGCACCTTTAAAGATCAAGGACTGACTAGACATTGTAATTCATGGTAAAAGAGATCCAATCATAGTCACACCCAATGTAAACTAACAATAATGAATGCAAATGACAGTTGTGCTCTCCAGCTAATGCTTTTTAATAACAGGGTGATGACTCATCATAAAAGTAAATAGATAGGCCCTTCGCAGAGGGAAGCAGGGATTTGTAGAGGTGCCAGAGCTCGGTTTTGAAATAGAGGTGAATAATATTTTGAGCGGTATACTTTCATTGTCAACATAACAACCAAGAGATGGCGATATCTTCCATGCTACACACATTATAGGCGGTTCTCAAACAGAATGGTAAAGTTTATACTCCCTCTCCACCAACAAACATCAATCCATGGGTTGCTCGAAACAACGAGTGCCTCCAACATACATCAGGTCCCAGGTGGAGTTTTGTTTGCAATTATTTTGATTTAGTTTGCATAAAACATGGGACTGGGCATCCCGGTGACCAGCCCTTTATCTCATGAGTGAGGAGCGGAGTCCACTCCTCTTGAGAATAACCCGCCTAACATGGAAGATACAGACAACCCTAGTTGATACATGAGCTATTCGAGCATACAAAATAGGATATTTATTTGAAGGTTTAGAATTTGGCACATGCAAATTTACTTGGAACGGCAGGTAGATACCGCATATAGGAAGGTATAGTGGACTCATCCGGAATAACTTTGGGGGTTTAAGGGATTGGATGCACAAGCAGTATTCCCGCTTAGTACAGGTGAAGGCTAGCAAAAGATTGGGAAGCGACCAGCTAGAGAGCGACAACAGTCATGTACATGCATTAAAATTAATAAACATTGGATGCAAGCATGAGTAGGATATAATCCACCATGAACATAAATATCGTGAAGGCTATGTTGATTTGTTTCAACTACATGCGTGAACATGTGCCAAGTCAAGTCACTTAAATCATTCAGAGGAGGATACCACCCTATCATACCACATCATAACCATTTTAATAGCATGTTGGCACGCAAGGTAAACCATTATAACTCATAGCTAATCAAGCATGGCATAAGAAACTATGATCTCTAATTGTCATTGCAAACATGTTTATTCATAACAAGTTGAATCAAGAACGATGAACTCATCATATTTACAAAAACAAAAGAGGTCGAGTTCGTACCAGCTTTTCTCATCTCAGTCAGTCCATCATATATCATCATAATTGCCTTTCATTTGCACGACCGAACGATGTGAATAATAATAAGAGTGCACGTGCATTGGACTAAGATGGAATCTGTGAGCATTCAATAAACAGGAGAAGACAAAGCAATGTGGGCTCTTTTGTCAGATAAACAATAATGCATATAAGAGCCATTTCAACAATTTAATCATGGTCTTCTCCTACTGACCCCCAAAGAAAGAAAAGAAATAAAACTATTTACATGGGAAAGCTCCCAACAAGCAAAAGAAGAACAGGAAATATTTTTGGGTTTTCTTTTTAATTACTACTACAAACATGGAAAGTAAATTAATTAAAAGCTACAACTAATTTTTTTGGTTTTCCTTAAGGTTTATTAAACACACAAGAAGAAAGCATAAAAGGAAATAAACTAGCATGGATGATACAATGAAAAAGTATGAGCACCGACATCTAGCAATGAGTGTGTGTGAACATAAATGTAATGTCGGTGAGAAACACGTACTCCCCCAAGCTTAGGCTTTTGGCCTAAGTTGGTCTATGGCCACGGCTGGCCTGGCTGATATCCATAATAATAGTTGGGGCCGTACTGCGATGAGGAAGAAGAAGGCTCTGATTGCCACTGGCTGGCAATCATCTCCGGATCCCACTGATAGTTAGAATGTCATGAAGGATCAAATTGTGGTTCCGGTTCTGGCTCCTCGGCTGGTGCAGGGTTCCGGTAGGCGTGGATAGCCGTCAACGGAACAAGGTACTTGCCTACAGTTAAATCAAACAAAGCAGGAGCAGGCAAGGTAATAGTCTCAGGATGATGTTTATTAAAGAACAATTGATATTTAAGCTCTCCTGCCCTATTCTTAACAATAAAATCATGTGCCACCATACTTTTATAATCTAAATAAACACAAGGCAGCACTTTTTCTTCCTTCTCAGCATGCCTAATAGGTATGTTAAAATGTGCAGCTAGGCATGTAGCATAGATGCCTCCAAAGATGGGACCCTTAGTACGGTTCATACTTAACCGTCTAGCAATGACGCTGCCCATACTAAAAGTGTTATCACTGTATAAACCTTGGAGCAGAATAATTATATCAGGGATACTAAGGTTTTCACAGTTTCCGCGTCCAATTAAGCAACGACTAGCAAATAATGCAAAGTAACGTAAAACAGGAAAATGTATGCTAGTGATTCGTGCATCAGAAACCTTCCTAGTTTCCCCTACAGTGATAGTATTAATAAATCCCTCCACATCATCATGATGGGGTTCTTCTGTCTTGCTCCCAAAAGGGACCAAACAAATCCGACAGAAATCATAAAGTGACATCTCCTTATGCTCATCATATAAATGAAACTCCACCGTAGGTGGTGAGTTCCTAGAATGAAAATGAAAGTTTTGCACAAAGGTATTTGTGAGTAAGAGATACTGATCGCATTGGTCGTGGAGGAAAGCGGTGAGGCCTGCATTATGAGCCAATTCATGAAAATCTTCATAAATCCCGGCTGCTCTCAAGAAATCCTCGGAAGGCCATTCACATGCCCGAACCTCCGCGGTGCGCGGCAAATTATACTTAGGCTTCGGTGCCTTTTCCTTCGAGCTTTGGCTCGATGAGCCCCTCAATAATCTCCTCATCATTTTCTAAAAAATTCTAAAAATTTTAGTAACTTCAAAATAGAAGTAAACAAACTCAATAATATTGATAGCAACTACTCCTATAAGTGTCTAGGGCCTAAATCATGCATCAAAACTACTTTTGACCATATAAATTTGACATGCAAGCTCAAGAACAGGGTCACCTAAGCAGCAAAATTTGCAATGAATAAAGCACTAGAACAAAAACTAATTGGACCAATGGAGGAGTCACATACCAAGGAACAATCTCCCCAGGCAGTTTTGTGAGAGGTGCTTTGAGCAAGGAGATCGAAAATGGCAGCAAAACGAGCTTGGACTCGGGTTTGAGCTGGTTTTTCGTGTTTGGGGGAGGAAGATGAAGTGTGTGGCTGAAAGAATAAGTGGAGGAGGGCCACTGTGGGCCCACGAGGCAAGGGGGCGCACCCTCCACCCTCATGGCAAGGTGGTTGGCCCCCTGGTGTGTTCTTTGTTCCATAAATCCTCAAATATTCTATAAAAAATCATATTTAATTTTCAGGGCATTTGGAGAACTTTTATTTTCGAGGTATTTTTATATTGCATGGATAATCAGATAACAGACAAAAAATTATTTATTTTTACTTTATTTCAACTAAATAACAGAAAGTATAGAGAGGGTACAGAAGGTTGTGCTTCTAGTTTCATCCATCTCATGCTCGTCAAAAGGAATCCACTAATAAGGTTGATCAAGTCTTGTTAACAAACTCATTCCGATTAACATGAAACCGGAGAAATTTCGAATAACACTAGGTTACCTCAATGGGGGTATGCACATCCCCAATAATAAGTATATCATATTTCTTCTTGGCAGTAGGAAGAGGAAATTCAAAACCTCCAAATATAATCGATGGAATTTTTCCGATAGAATTGATACTATGAACTTGAGGTTGTTTCCTCGGAAAATGTACCGTATGCTCATTACCATTAACATGAAAAGTGACATTGCCTTTGTTGCAATCAATAATAGCCCTGCAGTATTAAGAAAAGGTCTTCCAAGAATAATAGACATACTATCGTCCTCGGGAATATCAAGAATAACAAAGTCCGTTAAAATAGTAACGTTTCCAACTACAACAGGGACATCCTCACAAATACCGACAGGTATAGCAGTTGATTTATCAGCCATTTGCAAAGATATTTCAGTAGGTGTCAACTTATTCAAATCAAGTCTACGATATAAAGAGAGAGGCATAACACTAACACCGGCTCCAAGATCACATAAAAGCAGTTTTAACATAGTTTCTTTTAATGGAGCATGGTATAGTAGGTACTCCTGGATCTCCAAGTTTCTTTGGTATTCCACCCTTAAAAGTATAAATAGCAAGCATGGTGGAAATTTCAGCTTCTGGTATCTTTCTTTTATTTGTAACAATATCTTTCATGTACTTAGCATAAGGATTCATTTTGAGCATATCAGTCAATCGCATACGTAAAAAGATAGGTCTAATCATTTCAGCAAAGCGCTCAAAATCCTCATCATCCTTTTTCTTGGATGGTTTGGGAGGAAAAGGCATGGGTTTCTGAACCCAAGGTTCTCTTTCTTTACCATGTTTCCTAGCAACAAAGTCTTTCTTATCATAACGTTGATTCTTTGATTGTGGGTTATCAAGATCAACAGCAGGTTCAATTTCTAGATCATTATCATTACTAGGTTGAGCATTATTATGAACATCATCATTAACATTTTCATTAGGTTCATGTTCATTACCAGATTGTGTTTTAGCATCAGAAATAGAAATATCATTTGGATTATCAAGTGGTTCAGCAATAGGTTCACTAGAAGTTTGCACAGTTCTATCATTTTTCTTTTTCTTCTTTTTAGAAGAACTAGGTGCATCAATTTTATTTTTCTAAGAATATAGCTCAATTCTCTTAGGGTGGCCTTCAGGATACAAAGGTTCCTGAGTCATTCTACCAGTTCTAGTAGCCACTTTAACATCATAATTATTTTTCTTACTATTCATCTCATTGAGCAATTCCTTTTGAGCTTTAAGTACTTGTTCTACTTGAGTGGTAACCATAGAAGCATGTTTGCTAACAAGTTTAAGTTCACCTCTAATGTTAGCCATATAATCACCCAAGTATTTAATCATATCAGCATCTTGTTTTAATTGTCTACCAAAATAAGCATTGAAGTCTTCTTGCTTAAACATAAAATTATCAAACTCATCCAAGCATTGACTAGCAATTTTAGTAGGAGGGATTTCAGCTTTATCATATCTATAGAGAGAATTTACCTTTACTACCTGTGTCGGGTTATCGAGGTCTGGAGGTTCTTCAATAAATAAAGGATTAAGATCATATGTTTCTTCAGCAGGTGGTAAATTAAGACCATGTATTTCTTCAATAGGAGGTAAATTATTAACATCTTCAGCTTTAATACCTTTTTCTTTCATAGATTTCTTTGCCTCTTGCATATCTTTGGGACTGAGAAATAGAATACCCCTCTTCTTTGGAGTTGGTTTAGGATTGCGATCATTAATTGGAGCAGGAGCTGGCTCAGGAGGTGCCCAATTATTTTCATTTGTCAACATATTATTCAATAAGATTTCAGCTTCATCCGGTGTTCTTTCCCTGAAAAGAGAACCATCACAACTATCCAGGTAATCTATGGAAGCATCGGTTAGTCCATTATAAAAGATATCAAGTATTTCATTTTTCTTAAGAGGATGATCAGGCAAAGCATTAAGTACTTGAGAGAACTCCCCCAAGCTTGTGGGAGACTCTCTTCTTTAATTTGCACAAAGTTGTATATTTCCTTTAAAGCAACTTGTTTCTTATGAGCAGGGAAATATTTAGCAGAGAAGTAATAGATCATATCCTGGGGACTACGCACACAACCAGGATCAAGAGAATTAAACCATATCTTAGCATCACCCTTTAATGAGAACGGAAATATTTTAAGGATATAAAAGTAGCGAGATCTCTCATCATTAGTGAACAGGGTAGCTATATCATTTAATTTAGTAAGATGTGCCACAACAGTTTCAGATTCATAACCATGAAAAGGATCAGATTCAACCAAAGTAATTATATCAGGATCAACAAAGAATTCATAATCCTTATCAGCAACACAGATAGGTGAAGTAGCAAAAGCAGGGTCAGGTCTCATCCTAGCATTTAGAGATTGCTTATTCCATTTAGCTAATAACCTTTTGAGTTCATATCTATCTTTGCAAGCTAAAATAGCTAAAGAAGCATCTTGATCAAATAAATAACCCTCGGGAATAACAAGTGATTCTTCATCATCACTTTCATCTTCATAATGAGATTCAATATTTTCAATCTCTCTAGCCCTAGCAAGTCGTTCCTCGAGAAAATCACTAAGTGGCATAGTAGTATCAGGCATAGAGGTAGTTTCATCATAAGTATCATGTATAGCAGAAGTAGCATCATCAATAACATGTGACATATCAGAACGAATAGCAGAAGCAGGTTTAGGTGTCGCAAGCTTACTCATAACAGAAGGTGAATCAAGTGCAGAGCTAGATGGCAGTTCCTTACCTCCCCTCGTAGTTGAGGGATAGATCTTGGTTTTTGGATCTCCCAAGTTCTTCATAGTGTCCAGCAGATATAAATCCCAAGTGACTCAAAGAATAGAGCTATGCTCCCCGGCAACGGCACCAGAAATTAGTCTTGATAACCCACAAGTATAGGGGGTCGCAACAGCTTTCGAGGGTAGAGTATTCAACCCAAATTTATTGATTCGACACAAGGGGAGCCAAAGAATATTCTCAAGTATTAGCAGCTGAGTTGTCAATTCAACCACACCTGGAAACTTAGTATCTGCAGCAAAGTGTTTAGTAGCAAAGTAATATGATAGTGATGGTAACGGTAACAAAAGGGTAATGAAAGCAAGTAATGTTTTTGGTATTTTGTAGTGATTGTAACAATAGCAACAGGAAAGTAAATAAGTGTAAACCAGTATATGGAAAGCTCGTAGGCATCGGATCAATGATGGATAATTATGCCGGATGCGGTTCATCATGTAACAATCATAACATAGGGTGACACAGAACTAGCTCCAGTTCGTCAATGTAATGTAGGCATGTATTCTGAATATAGTCATACGTGCTTATCGAAAAGAAATTGCATGACATCTTTTGTCCTACCCTCCCGTGGCAGCGGGGTCCTAATGGAAACTAAGGGATATTAAGGCCTCCTTTTAATAGAGAACCAGAACAAAGCATTAGCACATAGTGAATACATGAACCCCTCAAACTACGGTCATCACTGGTAAGTATCCTGATTATTGTCACTTCAGGGTTAACGGATCATAACACATAATAGGTGACTATAGACTTGCAAGATAGGATCTAG
This sequence comes from Triticum urartu, assembly GCF_056163025.1. Classification (NCBI taxonomy): domain Eukaryota; kingdom Viridiplantae; phylum Streptophyta; class Magnoliopsida; order Poales; family Poaceae; genus Triticum; species Triticum urartu. The sequence goes on from NC_141873.1 coordinate 369,540,261, forward strand.
AACTCTCATATATTGATGAAAACATAATAGGTTCAGATCTGAAATCATGGCACTCGGGTCCTAGTGACAAGCATTAAGCATAGCAAAGTCATAGCAACATCAATCTCAAAACATAATGGATACTAGGGATCAAACCCTAACAAAACTAACTCGATTACATGGTGAATCTCATCCAACCCATCACCGTCCAGCAAGCCTATGATGAAATTACTCACGCACGACGGTGCGAATCATGAAATTGGTGATGGAGGATTGTTGATGATGACGACGGCGACGAATCCCCCTGTCCGGAGCCCCGAACGGACTCCAGATCAGCCCTCCCGAGAGGTTTTAGGGCTTGGCGGCGGCTTCGTATTGTAAAACGCGATGATTTCTTCTCCCTGATTTTTTTCTCCCCGAAAGCAGTTATATAGAGTTGGAGTTGGAGTCGGGGGGTCTCCAGGGGGCCCACGAGGTAGGGGGGCGCGCCCGCCCTAGGGGGGCGCGCCCCCCACCCTCATGAGAAGGGTGTGGCCCCCCTGGTCTTCATCTTTGGCGAGGATTTTTTATTATTTATTGTAAGATATTCCGTGGAGTTGCAGGTCATTCCGAGAACTTTTGTTTTCTGCACATAAAACAACATCATGGCAATTCTGCTGAAAACAACGTCAGTCCGGGTTAGTTCCATTCAAATCATACAAGTTAGAGTCCAAAACAAGGGCAAAAGTGTTTGGAAAAGTAGATACGTTGGAGACGTATCAATATAACATTGACTTAAGCCTCCCCCAAGCTCGAGCGATGCTTTCTCCTTCGTGAGGCCAAAAATTATATATATAATTACGATCACGATGAACAAGATGCATAGGATAAAACTTCTGGTGAAAATCCAATTTCAATCGCTTATAGTCCCATGATCTCATATACCATGTCAATGCATCTCCCTTCAAAGATAAAGGGAAGACCTTCTTCTTGATAACATCCTCAGGCATACCTGCAGGCTTAAATAATCCACAAACTTCATCCACATAGATTAAGTGTAAATCGGCATGCAATGTTCCATCTCCTGCAAAAGGATTAGCTAGCAGTTTGTCTATCATACCCGAAGGAATTTCAAAGTAAAAATTTTCATTAGGTTCAGTAGGTTTAGGAGAAACTCTTTGCTCTCCTGGTCGGGGTGAAGATACCTCGAACAAGCCCCTCAAAGGATTATGTTCCATAGTAACAAGTGATAGTAAATTTCAGCACACTATATAAATTTTTCCTTACCAAAGGCGCTTCACTCCCGGCAACGGCGCCAGAAAAGAGTCTTGATGACCCACAAGTGTAGGGGATCTATCGTAGACTTTTCGATAAGTAAGAGTGTCGAACCCAATGAGGAGCAGAAGGAAATGATAACCAGTTTTCAGTAAGGTATTCTCTGCAAGCACTGAAATTATCGGTAACATATAGTTTTGTGATAAGGTAATTTGTAACGATTAGCAAGTAATATAAGTAAATAAGGTGCAACAAGATGGCCCAATCCTTTTTGTAGCAAAGGACAAGCCTGGAAAAACTCTTTTATGAAGGAAAGCGCTCCCGAGGACACATGAGAATTATCGTCAAGCTAGTTTTCATCATGTTCATATGATTCACGTTCGGTACTCTGATAATTTGATATGTGGGTGGACCGGTGCTTGGGTACTGTCCTTACTTGGATAGGCATCCCACTTATGATTAACCCCCATTGCAAGCATCCACAACTACAACAAAAGTATTAAGGTAAACCTAACCATATCATGAAACATATGGATCCAAATCAGCCCCTTACGAAGCAACACATAAACTAGGGTTTAAGCTTCTGTCACTCTAGCAACCCATCATCTACTTATTACTTCCCAATGCCTCCCTCTAGGCCCAAACAATGGTGAAGTGTCATGTAGTCGACGTTCACATGACACCACTAGAGGGATGACAACACACATCTCATCAAAATATCAAACGAATACCAAGTTCACTTGACTACTAATAGAAAGACTTCTCCCATGTCCTCAGGAACAAACGTAACTACTCACAAAGCATATTCATGTTCATAATCAGAGGGGTATTAATATGCATAATGGATCTGAATATATGATCTTCCACCAAGTAAACCAACTAGCATCAACTACAAGGAGTAATCAACACTACTAGCAACCCACAAGTACCAATCTGAGGTTTGGGTACAAAGATTGGATACAAGAGATGAACTAGGGTTTGAGATGAGATGGTGCTGGTGAAGATGTTGATGGATATTGACCCCCTCCTGATGAGAGGATCGTTGGTGATGATGATGGTGATGATTTCCCCCTCCCGGAGGGAAGTTTCCCCGACAGAACAGCTCCACCGGAGCCCTAGATTGGTTCCGCCTCGTGGCGGCGGAGTTTCTTCCCCAAAGCTTGCTTATGATTTTTTCCTTGATGAAAGACCTCATATAGCAGAAGATGGGCATCGAAGGGCCACCAAGGGGCCCACGAGGCAGGGGGCGCGCCCAGGGGTGTAGGGTGCGCCCCCACACTCGTGGCTGCATTACTAGGAAAATGCTTATAGATAGAAGTTTACCAGTAGCGCCTGTTTATGACCCTACGCTACTAGTATTTAGCAGTAGCGCTTGGCAGAAAACACGCTACTACTAATATATAACAGCAGCGTTTGTTTGCTTGGGCCGCGCTACTGTTAGATGGGCCGCAAGGCAAAAGCAGTAGCCCACTTAGTTGTAGCGTTTGTTTTGAACGGGCACTACAGCTGGTGGGCTTAGCAGTAGTGCCGGCCTCTAAACAGCACTACTACTAGAGCAAAAGAAAACCGGCCCGAGCGCCCCCGCACCCCCTCACACTCTCACAATCGATCCCCTCCGCCCGACGACGCCGCCGTGGTTAGGGTTCGTCCCTGGCCGCCTCACCCCCGTCGACGGTGCCGTGCGCCGCCACCACGCTCGGTCGCCTCTCGCCAACTCCGACGCTCCAGCCCCGTAAGTCCCCCTCGATCTCCTCCTCCATGCGCGCGCCACACTAGCTAGGCTCCAATCGATTTTCCACGGCGGCTCGCCATGTTTGGGGATTTAGGGATTGCATGGTGGCTCCGCGCTTCGATGCGACATGCTCCTCGCGTGATTGGGGAGAGAGTAGAGAGAGGGGTTAGGTGAGAGAAGTAGAGGCTTTTTGTTGCTCACCGAAACTTAGGAGAGAGTAGAGAGAAGTAGCTAGAGAAGTAGAGGCTTTTAGCACATATAATTGAAACTTGGGTTTCAATTCTTGGCTGCTGCCCCTGGAGGAGTGGTGGCGGCGGCGGTGCCTAGTGTTGTAGAGTTTAGAGAGGAGGCGTCCATGTCGTGACTATTGTTTCCGACATTTAGGATCATTGATGTAGTACTTGTAACTACTTGTCATTCCTTCGCTGGAACAACCATAGTGCTCAACCGTAGAATCGTGAGCATTTTTTAGCTCTGATATGACAGCAACGGTTGAGGGTTTCAATTCTTGGCTACTGCCACTAGCTTCTTTGTTGATGCACATAAAGATATGACCAAGAAGCCCTCATTGTTATGTGGTTTCATGGAAAAATCAATGCTTGATTCGATACTCTCTTTCAGGTTGAAGAGAGTATCTGTATGTGGTGATGCTCAAATTGCTAAGTTCTTATGATGCTGTTTGTGAGCCCATTTTTGGTAAATTTCAGAAAAAGAAAACACAGATAGATAGAGAGTTGTATCTGATCGAAAAGGGGGGTGTTTGCCTTTTATAGTTTTAGTTATTGTGCATCTGATGCCAAAGGTGGAATGGATGTTTACTTATTGTGTTCTGGAAGATTCTTAGCTGGTTCAACTTTTGGATGTGGGAATAGATAAAGTGTTCCCCTGGACTGAACTTTATGTTTACTTTTTAGTTATTATTTTGCTTGCCATGTGAACTCTAGCTATGAAAACTTTATGTTTACTTTTTGGATCATTAATCCTTTAATCATATTGCTTTAGGGAAATGGCGCCACCACCACCACCACCACCATGTCGACTGTGCAAGTCAAGGTGCACTAGCAACCTTGCAACTGGCATGCTGTTTGGCATCTACTTCGAGTCTAGTTTTCTTCATGCGGCGGTAATAAATTATATGAAACTAGTAACTACTATTTTGTTTTTAGTGTTATTGGCATTAATGCATCGTGTATATATCATTTTGCTTTTTTTACACAGATCATCCCATGCAATGTGAGGTCAGAACTCAACAATCTGACTGGAGACTCTGTGACCTTTGAGGCTCCTGGGGGCCCCTACACTATGGAGATCGAGAAAGGACGAAAGATGACGCGGGTGGGAGGAGATGGATGGGTCCGTTTCATCGACCACATGCATATCACCGGTGTTGAGTTGATCAGCTTCTCCTTCAGAGCTGAAAGACCCAAGCTGGCCGTGATTTATGTCAACAAAGCAGAAGATTATGAGGATGATGACGACCCACTCGGTGATGCCATCGTAGCTCAAAGAATGAAGTTGAGCGAGGAGGAGGTGTGCAACCTATGGGACATCATTCCGCCACGTGCTGACTTCGTCGGGGTGCCATTCATGACCTGCCTGACAAGTACCATGGTTGATCGACATATCATGGTATGTTGCATTTACTGTAGTTTTTAGAGTAATTTGATGATATGCTTTATTGTTATACTTAGTTTAGAGTTCGATGATATATATGCTTAGTGAATCTTATATGCTTTATTGTTATACTTAGTGTAGAGTCTGATGATATATATGCTTAGTCAATCTTATATGCTTAGTGAATCTTATATGCTTAGTGAATCTTATATGCTTTATTGTTATACTTAGTGTAGAGTCCGATGATATATATGCTTAGTGAATCTTATATGCTTTATTGTTATACTTAGTGTAGAGTCCGATGATATATATGCTTAGTGAATCTTATATGCTTAGTGAATCTTATATGCTTTATTGTTATACTTAGTGTAGAGTCTGATGATATATATGCTTAGTGAATCTTATATGCTTAGTGAATCTTATGTGCTTAGTGAATATTATATGCTTTATTGTTATACTTAGTGTAGAATGTGTGAGGCTACTTATTAATTGATATGTTTTTCTTATTCAGCAATTGCCAAAGAGCCTATCTAAGAATTGTGGTATCAAGCCTGATGAAGAAGGCTCTGCTAGAATACGCCTTACCGCAAGGGGCTCCGTCACCACTTGTGCGTACGGCGTGGACACGGACGGTCACACACACTTCAACTCGGTTGGGTGGAAGAGCTTCCTCGTCGGCAAAAATCTTCATGTTGGACAGGCAATCCTAATTACTATGAGGAACACCCACCGCCCAGGCTTGAGGATGATGGTCGTCATCGACATCATCTAGAACTTCATATGCATGCGTGTGGCTGTTGAACCATATATATGCTAGTATGACTACCTAGTAGACTTATCGACTATGATCTATCCATGCATTGTTGACTACTATATGAGTTTGTGAGATTGTGTGGTTATATTAAATGTGGTACTGTCGTTAATGTTTGTGAGATGGTTCTCTGAACTTAGTTTATTTGCACTAGACTTGTCTTGATTTCCATGAATATTGCACCTGGCTGCTTTTTTATTTTTTATTTCTATTTTCCTAGTTGTAGCGTGGGGAGAAAATAAGGCGCTACTACTACGTGATGATAGTAGTAACGTTGGTGGAGAAATCGGCGCTACTAATGAGTATTTTAGCTGCAACGCTTGTTTAGAAACGCGCTACTGTTAAATAATAGCTGTAGCGCCCTAGCAGTAGCGCGGGTGCCCGCGCTACTGGTATGTAAAAAACCAGCGCCATTAGTAAGCTTTTCTCTAGTAGTGCTGGTGGGTGGCCCCCCTCTGGTACTTCTTGCGCCCAATAATTTTTATATATTCTGAAAATAACTTCCGTGAAGTTTCAGGACTTTTGGAGCTGTGCAGAATAGGTCTCTAATATTTGCTCCTTTTCCAGCCCAGAATCCTAGCTGCCGGCATTCTCCCGCTTCATGTAAACCTTCTAAAATAAGAGAGAATAGGCATAGGTATTGTGACATAATGTGTAATAACAGCCCATAATGCAATAAATATCGATATAAAAGCATGATGCAAAATGGACGTATCAAGTGCCACCTCATGTGCCCCCGGGGAAGGCCATGGTTTGCGTGGTGTACGTATCACAGAGGGGGGGGCACTTGCATGAGTGCATCTGCTATTATCGGGGCTTTCCCTTTTAGAATCTCCACGACATTCAGCGGATTTTTTTGGAAGGTATTGTAGTAGCTCGATAGAAACGAACGCGACACATCCAAAGAGGGAATGGGCTTACCATGTGTGATTTCATTCCGCAAGTGCCAGGTCCGCCAAAGAACCATGATGATCCTTCTCCTGATATGCTGATTGGATTCAGTAAGAAGATGAAGCAGCCATTCCGAGCCCGTGCATATGATGTCAGACCTATTAGGCAGTGGCCAGATTGCCCGCATTGTATCCCAGAGAAGAGCAGCATTAGGGCATACAAGCAGCGCATGAAATGACGTTTCCACATCCCGATCACATAGACTGCAGTATGCGGATGTTCCTATATGTCTTCGACACTTCTCGGCATTTGTAGGAAGCGATCCCGAGATGACCTGCTAGGCAAAGTGTCGCATCCTGGGGAGAGCAGCCGCATTCCAGACAAGCTTCCACACCGGCCGGTCACCTGTTGGGGCGGAGCTCAACGCACCCTGGTTGACATGATCCCTCAGTGTCGACATTGCAAAATGATAGGCACTCTTGACCTTCAACATACCCGATCTGTCCCAAGGCCATGACACAAAATCATCCATTTGACGCAGAGATGTCCAGATCTTCTGTATCGCCTCTACATCAGCCTGCCAGAAGAACTGTTGTAGCAAATTAAGCTTCCAGTTACCATGGTCATCAAGAAAGTCTTGTACTCTGTTATGGCGGCAATTGCGCTTTGGCAAATTGGGGGTAAATGGAGGACCCCTCAGAATCCACGGATCCCTCCAAGCTCTTATGCTAGCACCATTGCTGACCCGACAGAGCATACCTCTTTTCACTAGGTCCAAACCATGCTCGATGCCCTTCCACACCGCAGAACTGTTCGCTGGGAAAATTGTATCCACCAGGTTCCCGTTAGGAAAGTACTTGGCACGAAGCAGTTTAGCACACAATGAGTCTGGAGAGGTGAGAAGCCTCCAGGCTTGTTTGGCTAACAGTGCCTGATTGTAGGCTCACATATCATGAAAACCAATACCTCCTTGAGATTTAGGGAGCGACATTCATTCCCAAGCAACCCATGCCATCTTTTTCTTCCCATTCTCCACCCCACCAGTATTGTCTCATCATTTTTGTCAAGTCATCACAAAACAGATAGGGGAAGCTTGAAAATACTCATAACATAAACCGGGATAGCTTGAGCAACAGCCTTTATAAGCACCTCCTTACTTGCAAAAGATGAGTATCGTTCCAGTTCACCAAACACTTACTCAACCTGGATTGCAAGGACCAAACCGCCCCTTATGCATGCGCCCCTTAGGAACCGGGAGGCCCAAATATTTTGGTTCGAACTCTTGTTGTATTACGCCCAGAATATGTTTTACCTCCTCTGCAACTTGACTTGGACAACTGTCAGCAAACATATGGAACACTTGGATGGGTTAATAAGTTGACCCGTAGCTGAAGCATAAGTGCTCAACACATCCTTGAAAATCATCGCCGAATCAGTACTTGCACGGAAGAAAAGCAAAGAGTCATCCGCAAATAACAAGTGTGATATAGCAGGAGCTCTTCTGCAAATTTTGATAGCCTCAAGCCCTCTTTGTTGGACTGCCACATGCAAGAGAGATGACAAGGAATCAACCACAAAGAGAAATAAGAAAGGTGATAAGGGATCACCTTGTCGCAAACCATGGGAAGGTGAGAATTGCTTTAAAAGACGGCCATTAAATTTCACTGAATATTTAACCGATCCCACACATTCCATGACCAGAGCAACCCACCGTGGGTCAAAACCCCACTTCAAAAGTGCACGCTCCAAAAAGTCTCAATTCACACGGTCATATGCCTTTGAGAGATCCAGCTTATAAGCACAAAAATCATTATTCCCGGAAGAGGTTTGGATGTGGTGGATACACTCAAAAGCAATAATAGAATTATCCGAGATTAAGCGTCCTAGAATGAATGCGCTTTGATTTTAGGAGATAAGATGCGTTAGACATGGTCTGAGTCTATTAACCATGCACTTAGACACTATTTTGTAAATCACATTGCACAGATAAATTGGACGAAAGTCCTTCAGCTTCGCGGGATGTTGGATTTTGGGGATCAACACAATACATGTATAGTTAACCCCCACTGGCATGTGACCGGTGACAAAAAACTGACGAACAGCCGCATCATGGAAGGTTAACTATACGTAGTTGCGGCTGTTTGATGTACACATACGCATGTTACTGGGTATTTTTTCTAAAAAGAGAAAATCTTAATTATACATCGATTGATGTACACAATTGCTATTTGCATCAAAACTCGTGGGGCAGAGGATGTATACCCAGTAAGGTTAACTTTTACGATGTATAGTTAACCTTCCACGATGTATACCCAGTAAGGTTAACTATACGTATGGTTTCGTGACAAAAAACCGGTGATAAAACCTTACTAGGTATTTTTTTCTAAAAAGAGAAAATCTTAATTATACATCGGTTGATGTACACAATTGCTATTTGCGTCAAAATTCGTGGGGCAGAGGATGTGGTTACGAAGGAAGAGGAAGAGGGTGCGACGGTGCACAAGGGAGATAGGAGGGAGGAGGAGGCAGGGGTGTGGCTATAGCGGCTGACTGGCTAAGGATTGGGTGGCTAGGGTTCATACAGTTCTCTGGCCAATGGGCTTTCCCATAGGAACAGACCAATCAGACCGTTCCACCATCGCACCCAGCCAAGACACACGACCCCATAAACGAATTGGCCCACCGTGAAAACACAAATGAGGTGAAACATGCAGTCAAAATCTAACGGCTGAGGATAGACGGGGTGAAAACACAACCAGACGGCCAGGAATGCTCGAAATCGGGGGCTCGCCATGGAGGCCGGTTGACTAGCATCCTAGTCTTTATCTTTACCTAATCTTTATCTTTATTTTTAATATTAAAAGGAGGATTGTTTTTCCACTTTTTTTAGTCCTTCTATTTCTTTCGTCTGTCGTTTTCGCCCGACGCTAAGAAATCGTCGCTAAACAAATTTGTTCCCGTGGGGGATCGACCTCAAAGACCATCCTGCTGAAAGGATACACACTAGCCAACCCATTAAGGATCTCTTGTCTTCTTTAAAAGAGATAAAGTGTATATGTATTGAATGGTTGGATGGGGACTATGGGCCGGCCCATCAATGCTGCACAAACTCCATTGTTAGACTAAATCCCACGTCGCCCGCTGAAATAGAATTCTTTCCATTTATATATGTTTTTCAGTTTCCTGGTATTAAGTAGCCGTCTTAGGAATTAAAAATAATCAAAGAGGAAAGAAAGGACTGAGACAAAGAAATAATGAAGACGTGCAATAATTAAGGCAAGAAAGGAATGGAGACAAAAAAAATAAGGAAAGTAATGGAGACAAAAGAAAGTGAAGGAAAGAAATTGAGGCAAATAAAGAAAGAAAGGAAATAAATAAGGCAAGAAAGAGACAAAGAATAAGAAAGGAAATGAATTGGTAAGGGGAGGAAAGAAATCTCAAGCCGGGCAAATGCGACCAGGGGCCTCAGCCTAGCACAAAACACACGTGTGCATTCTGGACGTGAACAGTACACTATTGCGTGGACACATCTAATATTTTTTTACATACTTATAGTGTTTGTATACAATTTTGGTCATCTAATATTTTTCTTTTGCGAGTAGACCATCTAATGATGATTATTTGCTATAATAAAGGTATGCCAAATGAAGTTCCTAATGTTTTGCTTTTAGGTGTTATTATTTTCTATCATATATTTCTTTTATCTGGGTTTTTCACCGCAAAAAAAATCACATTGTAAATTTTCATATATGTTTCACCAGATAAATGGCTTGCTTTTTGGAAGATGTTTTTGTCTATTTTTCTCTTTTTAACCAACAATGACTTCTTATATATAATAGGTTAATGTATTGATGCGAATACAGTGGCAAGTTAAATCTTTTAATAGTTGACATGGAGTACACCCCATGGATGTCGAGTGGAAAAGAGGAAGTCGTACACCAATTTCAGTTAGAGAAACAAGGAAGGAAAACTCTCTAATTAAACGGAATTATATGAAGCGCATAATAAAAATGTCGATGACCTATTGAGATGTTTAAAATGGGATCACTTGGCCATATGGAGTGTCGTGAATTTTTATCCTGTTGCAATGCATTGCTTTTTTACAAATACCATAGGAGTGCAGGTAATTTTTATCCTGTTGCAACGCACGGGTATGTGGCGGACTGAAAAGAGGAGATGAGATGGATGAAAATTAGTGAGGCATGAGACGTATAACAATGTCTCCCATTGCAACGCTCGGTCATTTGTGCTATGCATACTAAAAGGATGGACTGATTGTCAACTCATGCCCCATATACTACCTGTGTAATAAAATATAAAACAGCTTTTTAATCTAAATCTAGACCAAAAATCATTTTATATTTTGATATGAAGGCAGTACTACATAAGGTCTAAATTGCAAATGAAATATTGTATAAGTATATCTGCCACTAATCCTAATATATTCGCACATTTAAAATAAGTGTATATAACCAAGCCTCTATATCCGGCAAGGTTTTCGCTCCATTATTCACCACTTGGATGAAAATGACCCATGATGAGATTTGGATATGGCACGTGCTATTTTTTGGTACATGGTGTTGGAAAATTAGGCAAGTTCATGATTAATTCCAGTAAATAATTCATGACTAGAAGAGATACTAGCATGCAAAAATCTAGCAAACTAGAAGAACAGCAAGACATGCATAACAGCAGCAAACACGTAACAGTAGCTGTAGAAACAGACATGAACAAAGGATGTTGGACGTACTGATCGTTAGCTATTATGGGTGCGACAGTGTTGATGACGATGTTGTCGACGATCTGCTGCTGTCGGCGATGAATACGACGATGAGTAGCACCGCCCGACTTGGACGGAAGACGACCCGTGATGACGAATTTGAGCAGTCGCGCACAGCGCTTCCCAAAAACCTAATTCGTCCTCTCCCGGTGCAGGATCGCAAAGACGAACGGTTCCGGAGACCTGCTCTCCCAAGCGCCGATGCACGCCGGCGTTTGGGATGGAGTAGACTACGATGGCGGCGCAAGTTGTGAGATGAGGCAAAACCCTAGGTGTTTTTCGGTGTATCTCTGGCTAGCTGTATATATATTAAGACCAGAGGCGGTATTGTGTCGCGACTACAATCCCAAACCGACTCGGTTTCTAATTCGTATACTTGCCGGACAAGAAATCAAAAAACTTGTCTGCCAAGACATAAAAATAAAACGGGGCGAGGCGAGCGAGCGCGCGTGTGGTTTTCCCTTTCTCTTCTCACACATCACTTAGAGTGGTAGAGAGAACCCACTATATAAAGAGGTCCAACTCTTCTTCAACTTCCAAGGTGGGACTAAACTTAGCACCATCACTTGCCATTTTACACATGGGTTTTGAGATTTCAGAAATTGCTATGGGCCTAGCCCATTAATTCTAACACACGGTGGTGTACAAATGCATTGTGTATCGAGGGTTTCGTTCCAAATTTTTTGAACTGCTGTGATGCTTCTTTTGGTGGGTTTAGTATTTTTGATTGCATGTGGGGTAAGTCGGGACATGCAACATGCTCTTTGTCCCTGATCGGTTCACGTGGGCTCGATGAGTTTGATTTGACTACGTCCCTCTTTCTTCTCTGGATATTTGCATGCATATACTGATCCCGTGTTCAATTTGCATGTGGACAGCATGATGCTAGCGTGTCTTTGGATTGGGACGATCTGATCTGCATGTCCTCAGATATTGCCTACGTGTCATTTTTTGCACAGGTTCACATTTTTTAAAACGTGATTTGTGGAGGTATGGGTGGTGGGTTCCTTCCAGATATTTCGTTAGTTCTCTCTCTTCTAGATTCTTCTCCTCTCCTAAAGAAGGCTCCCGTAGAATCTGGTGCAGCAGTTCCACCGCTTTTATATTTGCTTATAAATAGACTCCTCTCCGTCCCGATGCTCCATACCTCACCTCTGCCGTGCCATCAGTGCCCCATCGTCGAGCTCCCACCCCCCAGCCTGCCTCTTCTCTTCGTGTGGCCAAGCTGGAATGGAGGGCACGATCAATATTCGTGGAGCCCCAGGCTTGGCCAGGCATACATTCATTAGTTTCTTTTTTATATTTATATACATACAAGGCCCAGCCCCAGGCGTGCAAGCACAGCCCCATGTTCAGCCTACATAAGTTCCCACTTCCCAGCCCAATGGAGATGTCCTATGCCACAACTCGAGACCACCATAGTTGGTTTGGTTAGTAGCGATTTCTAAAGAATCATTCATCCAGTGTTTCGCCTCATCTTTTGCCCAATTGATCAAAAAACGTCTCCGTTCACAGCTGCGCCGCCTCAGCCGCCCGCCATTTCCCACGGGACAGATCGGCGTCCCGCGTCTGTACTTGCGCCCAGGCGGCTGGCGCTCGCCGCTCAGAGCACGGATCATCGCCTCGTCGACTCCTAGCAGTGCCCTCCGGGCTCCAGCCCTTCTTCCTTATCATCTTCAGAATCGGCTAGACAGCAAGACAGGACAGGTAATCTTCAGTTTATTGTATCTGTCATCTAATTTTCTTTAGTTTTCTTTCTATTTGCCCAAGTCAATGAGTTTGTGACATTCAATTGTATTACTTTAATCACTTCTATTTCATTGTTATTTGTTAACAGGAAATATTGTTCAAAATCCAAGATGAAGAGGATTCAAACAATTGAAGAAGAAATATTGTTCAAAATCCTTGATTCTGCTTTGTCACTACAGCAACCGTAGAAAGAGCTTTCTCAGCTATGAGCATTGTCAAAACTGAATTGCGGAATAAGATGAATGATGAATGGATGAATCATCGTTTGGCGTGCTATATTGAGCGTGATGTATTTGCAAGCATTGATGATATTAAGATTATACGGTGCTATCAAAAAATGAGGAAACAAAAGGGGCTACTACCTCGTGCACTTCGTGACAATGGTATTTTTTTTTGCAAAATATCATACGAACAATTGATTTTAGTATATGTCCAGTGTCTTAATTTTAAATACTCGATTTTATGTTTGCAGCTCCAGGTCTTTCTACTATTGCTGGTGAAGAAACAATTGCCTAGAATTAAGCAAGTCTTCATCAATTTGGTACCAAACAATGTTTGTAAAATGCACTTTGTTAAATTATTTGTTTTATCAAATTTTCTCTCATGGTAATAAGGAATTTACATTTCATCTTTAATGTGAATTTGTGGCATACTTCTAGCACATGTTGGTGTGCATGCTATTTGACGTTATTTTTAGTCAGTTAGTTTTAGCCCTAGGCTTTGAGAAATCCTGACTCCGCCTCTGGGTGCAGCCATGCAGGTCATGCCGCTGTTGGCCGTGGAGAACGTGCCCCGCGCGGAAGTCATGCTGGGCTCGCCGGAGACGCGCTGGCAGTGGCGCTACTGCGCCTCAAGCGCGTACCGGTGACCTCTAAGGCGTCGAGACCCGAACACGGCCGAGGTCTTGGCGGATGGTGCCGAGCTTATCAAGCCCGCCGTCAACAGCACCAGGCCGCACGTAGTGGCCCTGCTCGCGGAGCTTCGCTCCTACGACCTACTGTTCGAATTCGCCACGCTCCTAGGTTGCCGAGGTTGCGCCGTTCCAGTTCGCTATCTTCTCCGTCTTCCTCATTTGTCACTGTGCCAATCTCCCAGTCCCAGCTTCCCGGCTTCACCTACATGTTCACTAGCTTCAATGGTGAGTCGTGCCTGTATTGTACGCCTGCGCCATCGCTAACCTCGAGGACAGTGATGCCCTCGTGATCAAAACATGCGTCGTCATGAAGTGCTCCGGCACTGAGGAAGCCGTAGCATGTGGCCGCTACAAGCAGTCCTTGTCGGCAATACCACGGCAGACAGAGACATCCATCAACAGTCGTCAACCCGGATGGAGGCTCAAAGTTAACGTGGAAGCGCCCTGTTGGGAATAAGCCGTGCTGAGCCCGGTGTGCGGTGTGCGTGCGTGCGTGCGGTGGCCACGTCGGACTCGGGCCAGGGCGAGCTTGGGCGCGTGCGTGCGTGCCCAAGTGTAGGTGTGCGTGTGTGCGCGTGGCCGCGTGAGTTAGTTGGCGAGGTTTAGGAGGAGTGGACTGCGTCGGGCGCGCAGCATGGCCGCGGCGATCGCATGCGTGCGTGATCGGAGCGCGCGAGCCGGCGCGTGCGGGGCGTGGCGAGTGGCAGGTGGGTGCGTTCGAGCGCGGCCCGGCATGTCGGACCTCGCGGGTATAAGATCCACTCCACCCTTGTGTAATCGCTGACGAGATCGAGTTCGTGCTCGAGGAGAAATACAAAGAACCCGTCCGTGTGTGGGGGGGTGTTCATGCGCCGGCAAACTCTCTGTGTTCTTCCTCCTCCTCTCTGGTCGTGTGTTCGGTGATCACCGTCGAGTGCTCGAGATCGCTGCGCCAACATTTGGTATCAGAGCAAGGTGACGGAGCGAGCTGAAGGAGATCGCCGGCGATGGCTCTGGTTCCACACGGCGGAGGCAGCGCGGGCGGATCGGTGTCCATGGGGATGCCGGTGCTCGCGCCGGACGGCTACACCCTGTGGGCAATCAATGCACGGGCGATCCTTGATGCCCACACTGAAAGGATCGATATGGTTGACTAGAGGGGGGGTGAATAGGCAACTAACAATTTTTAGCTTTTCTTTAACAATTTAAACTTTGCATCAAAGTAGGTTGTCTAGATATGCAATTAGGTGAGCAACCTATATGATGCAACAAGAATAGGAACACAAGCAAGCAAGTGATATGATATAAATAAGCTTGCACAAGTAAAGGCACGAGATAACCAAGAGTGGAGACGGTGGAGACGAGGATGTGTTGCCGAAGTTTCTTTCCTTTGAGAGGAAGTACGTCTTCGTTGGAGCGGTGTGGAGGCACAATGATCCCCAAGAAGCCACTAGGGCCACCGTATTCTCCTCACGCCCTCACACAATGTGAGATGCCGTGATTCCACTATTGGTGCCCTTGGAGGCGGCGACCGAACCTTTACAAACAAGGTTGGGGCAATCTCCACAACTCAATTGGAGGCTCCCAACGACACCACGAAGCTTCACCACAATGGACTATGGCTTCGCGGTGACCTCAACCGTCTAGGATGCTCAAACACCCAAGAGTAACAAGATCCGCAAGGGATTAGTGGGGGGAATCAAATTTCTCTTGATGGAAGTGTGGATCGAGGCCTTCTCAACCACTCCCGAACAAATCAACAAGTTTGATTGACTAGGGAGTGAGATCGGGCGAAAATGGAGCTTAGAGCAATAATGGAGCTTAGGGTTGGAAGAGATGAGTCAACGGGGAAGAAGGGGACTCCTTATATAGGTAGGACAAAGATCCAACCGTTACCCACCAACCAGCCCGCCGCCAGCGGTACTACCGCAAGGCTGCACGGTACTACCGCTTGCTACCAAGCGGTACTACCGCACGGCCATGCGGTACTACCGTACAGGCCCGCGGTACTGCCGCAACCCCAGCGACAGCAAGGTCAGATCTGACGCGCAGGAGCTGAGGGTGGTACTTCCACGAGTACGGTACTACCGCGCCTCCATGCGGTACTACCGTAAGGCAGAAATCCCCTAGCCAGGGGGGAGGAAACATCCGTGCCTAATTCCGCAAAAAAACGGAAGAAGCAAAAACCCGACACAGTAGTACTGCCGAGGGGCGGTACTACTGCCTGACAACATAGCGCGGTACTACCGCGGAGCGAAAGCGGTACTACCGCGGTAGGTGTGGATGTAAAAAATGGCATCCGCCCCTACTACCGCAAAGGAGCGGTACTAGCCTGGTGGGCAGCGGTAGTGCAGCTCCAGAGGAGCGGTACTACCGTGGGCACCTGCGGTACTACCGCGCCACCGCACGGTACTACCGCTGGTGCCTACGGTACTACCGCTCTCCTGGGAGCAGTACTACCGCGACCCAAATCAGCAGCCAGAACCAGGGAGGCAAGAAAGCGGAGGAAGCTCCAAGGGAAAAGGAGGGGACTAGAAGGAGACGTGTACGTGATGATTCCACCCAAATCTTTCCGACGCGGACCCCCTCTTAATAGTATTGCTTTCCTACGACTCAAATCCACCAAAAAGAAACGTAGAAAAGACGCCGTCTTCAACAGTCTTCGAGGGGCACCCAACCGTCTTGTGCCTAGCGATGAAATGTCTGGGATACTTAAGGCACATGATTAGTCCACAAACGCGTTTTCATCAATCACCAAAACACTTTAGGGATAAATATGCCCTTACAATCTCCCCCTTTTTCGTGGATTGATGACAATACGGGATTTGCACAGGGGAAATAATATTAAGCAACCACAAACCCCTCCTCTCTAGAATATAGACGGGCTCTCCCTAGATGTGTGCCACTTAGATGAGTGCTTTGAATTGCACGGCACACATACTAGGATCAAAGCTCCCCCTATATTATAGAGACGAGGCATATCTAGTAATAGGAAGGCTATCACAAGACAAGATAGCACAAACATAAGTTAACTAAGATAGATAGAGTGCATATGTCTTACACCATATGAAGGATAGGTCTCGAAAGCTTAAACCAAACAAAAGCAAACGAAACGAGGCAAACTAGGCCCAAACAACAAAGCAAACAAACACACCAAGCACGACACAACGCAAATCCCTACACTCTCTCCCCCTTTGGCATCGAGACGCCAAAAAGGCAGAGAGGACACCTACACACACGGGGTGGCTCAGGCAGAGAAGTCGTCCCACTGCTCCTCGTGCTCCTCGTCAGACTCAGCGGCGGGGACGGTCTCCTCGATGTCTTCCCCTGAACTGGTCCACTTGTATCCCGGCTTCGACATCTAGGCAGCCTCAGGCGTGATGACGTCCTCAGACCCGCCAGACACATCCTCTCCAAAGAGCTTCATAACCTTCTTGTCACGGCGGCGACTCTCCTTGTCTGCCACGTGAGCCATGTACTGTCCCTTTGCCTGCATGCAGAAAAGAGTCTTCATCTTGTCCTTTAACTTCTTGGCCCGCGATGGCTCAAAGGAAGGTGTGGTGGATCTAGCAGGACGGTCCTCAGCAATATTCTCAGCAGCAGCCTCCTCCTCACCAACAGCCCTCCTAGCAGAAGAGGCCTCAGCACGGGTAGTGGTGTTGGCCCAGTTGGGCTTGACGCGGAGGCTGATGGACTCATGGCGAATCCAGTCTGGAGCAAGGAACTCATCACCAGGGCACATCTTCTCCCAAGTGGTGGAGAGCAGCAGAAACAGGTACGGTCCATAGATAGGTACCTTGCGAGTGAACACCGCAAATCGAAGCTCACACCACATGATGTGTGAGACATCAAGTGGCTGAGTCTAAGATGAACGTGCCTCTACACACAGGAGCAACATGTCCACTAGATAGGCATGGACCTTGTCCTTGTCGCCAATGCGTGGGAATAGAGTGTTGCGGAAGATGCTATGCATGATATCCAGAAAGGAGTTCAACACCCAAGTTGACTTGCCATTGGGGAGCACCTTCTCAACAAGGAAAGGCTGAAGCAGGTTCTTGTTGGCAGACTCAGAGTTGGCATGGGGGCGAACACCAACGGGGGTGTGAAGCCCGTCATCAGGAATGTGAAGCAGATCCATGAACTCCTTCCATGTAGCAGACAGCTGACGGCCGTTGGTCATCCAGATCATCCTCCGCTCATCCCCGGGATGAAAGTACACTGAGGCAAAGAACTGACAGATAAGTTCAGGGTCATAGTCAAGGTGAAAGGAGATCACCGGTTCAATAGCAAACTGCTCCACCAAGTCCAGAGCCTCTCCAAAATAGTCACGAAACTTGTCCTTCCGCATGTGATTCATGTCAATCCACTTGACATCCACGAAGGTATTCTGCTTGTTCTTGATCACATCCAGATAGATGAGAGCCTGTTGCTTGGTCCAGAGCAACTCGGTGCCTCTGAGGATAGCCCGAGCATTCACATAGGGATTGATCTTCCGGCGTTCGACATACTCAGTGACTGAAATCTCATCCATGCCCTTAGCAGGTTCCTTTTGCTTACTGGCAGTGGTCTTGACATTGCGCTTGGGGGCATTGGAGCCCTCTGGGGCTTCATCTTGGGGGTTGCGCAGACGCTTGGAGCCAGTGTCATGACTAGGATTGGAACAGCGAGAGCCACCACCTGAGACACAAAACACAAAACACCCACGACAAACAAGAGGGATCAATGCAAAGACCACAACAAAGCAAAAGAAACATGCAGAAAGCACACAAGATAATTGCCTAGAGAGAGATTTGACCCCTACGGTAGTACTGCCAAGTGCCGCGGAACTAAGATAGTAGTACTGCTCTTAGTCGCGGTAGTACCGTGTAAGGTCACGGTAGTACCGGGTCTAGGAGCGGTAGTACGAGCTTAGTGCCTCAGCTAGCGCGGTAGTACCGCGTCTGATGAGCGGTAGTACCGCACGAGCTAGCGCGGTAGTACCGCACCTGATGGGCGGTAGTACCGCACGAGCGGTAGTACCACACATGAGACACGGTAGTACCGCACCATGTCAGATCCGAACAAGTTCAAATCCGAGAAAAGCCCGCAAAACCGCGGCAGTACTACGGTTGGACAAATCTACCACAAGACAACATATCAAGTATGATTCCTACGCAACACGACTCTCCTACATCCTACTCTTGCATAGATTTGGCCTAAAATCTCAAGAACAACAAGCATCTCCCCAAAAACCTAGAAGCGAGAGAACAACCAAGAAAAAGAGGGATTTGGGGAAAAACCTTGGTCCATGGCAAGAGGAAGTGGTGGGGAACGATCCCACCGGTCGGAATCCGAGGAGAGTGGCCGGAGACGGAGATCCGACGAGGGCCTCCGGCGCCGTTCTTGAGCAAGAGAGAGAGAGATGTGGGGAGAGAGACAAGTGAATGGGTATGGGGAGTTGGAACTCCCCTGCCCGAGTCATAACCCCCATGCTCCCTCGACGGCACGGTAGTACCGTGCCCCATCGCGGTAGTACCGCTCGGCGCGGTACTTCCGAAGTACCGCACCTGAGCGGTAGTACCGCGCTATGGCGCGGTAGTACCGTGCCTCTCAAAGCGGTAGTACCGCGGCAAGCCGCAGTAGTACCGTGGGCTCAAGAAGATGCACGTTTTAAGCACATGAAAAACGGGGTCTTTGCACTAACACTCCGAGGCAACACGGCACCATGAGACCACGCTACACACAAAGGCAGAAAGGCAAACGACAAAATGAAACAACCATGAGACACCACCTCTCCAAAGAGAGGGCGATGGCTGTAGCCACCTATGTTTGAGTCAATTGGTATGGCACCGCGAAGAATTATCCTTGGGTCCATGACCAAAACTCGTCTTTGAAGCACAAGTACCATCAAACATGGGTAATGTGAAAGACTTGATCAATTTATGCATAATGGGGGGAGGGAGAGTTCATTGAGAGAACAACACTCCCCCTATGTCCATGCCTACATATAAACAAGACAACACGTTGAGTATGGTGGGGTGTGCAAGGGTTCAAGCAACATTGCTCGAATCAATGATATTTAGCTCATGCCTTAACTCACGAAATCTTGCTTCATCCAAGGGCTTCGTGAAAATATCTGCAAGGTTATCATGAGTGTTGACATAGTTGAGATCGATCTCTCCTCGCCTAATGTGATCCCGGATGAAGTGATACCGGATCTCGATATGCTTCGTCTTGAAGTGTTGCACCGGGTTGAGAGAGATCTTGATGGCACTTTCATTGTCACACCAAAGAGGCACTTTGTCACAAATGACACCGTAATCCTTTAAAGTTTGCCTCATCCATAAGAGTTGTACACAACAACTACCGGCCGCCACATACTCCGCTTCGGTGGAGGAGAGAGACACACAACTTACCAAAGAGCAACCAAGGAATTGGCACCCTCCAGAAGTGGACTTCCTATCCACTTTGTCTCCCGCCCAATCGGAATCCGAATACCCTACAAGCTTGAAGTTTGCTCCTTTTGGGTACCATAAGACAAAGTTTGGGGTATGAGCCAAATATCGAAAGATTCGTTTGACCGCCACATAGTGACTTTCCTTAGGTGCGGCTTGAAACCGTGCACAAATTCCCACACTCAACATGATATCCGGTCTAGATGCACAAAGGTAAAGCAAGGAGCCTATCATGGAGCGATATACCTTTTGATCCACCGCTTTACCATTGGGATCTATGTCAAGTTGGCACTTGGTGGGCATTGGAGTGGAAGCCCGCTTGACATCACTTAGCTTGAATCTCTTGAGCATGTCTTGAGTATATTTGGCTTGGTTGATGAAGGTTCCTTCTCTTCTTTGCTTCACTTTGAACCCTAGAAAGAACTTCAACTCTCCCATGGAAGACATCTCGAACTTTGAGGTCATGAGAGCGGCAAATTCCTCATTGAAAGCTTTGTTAGGGGAACCAAAGATGATATCATCAACATATAATTGGCACACAAACAACTCCCCTTTGACCTTCTTAGTAAAAAGAGTGGGGTCGATTAGCCCAACTTCAAAACCACGGTCTTGTAACAACTCGGTAAGGTGGTCATACCACGCACGTGGGGCTTGTTTAAGGCCATAGAGTGCCTTATCGAGTTGACACACATGATCGGGAAAGTAGGGATCCTCAAACCCGGGGGGTTGCTTGACATAAACCAATTCATTAATGGGACCATTAAGAAAAGGACTCTTCACATCCATTTGTTGTAACTTAAAGTTATGATGAGAAGTATAAGCAATCAACATGCGAATAGGTTCAAGACGAGCAACGGGAGCAAAGGTTTCACCGTAGTCGATACCCTCGACTTGGGAGTAGCCTTGTGCTACCAAACGAGCCTTGTTGTGAATGATAATCCCATGGGCATCTTGCTTGTTCTTAAATATCCACTTGGTTCCAATGACATTGTGGTTCCCCGTCGGTCTTGGCACCAATCTCCACACTTTGTTGCGCTCGAAGTTGTTGAGTTCTTCATGCATGGCATTGAGCCAATCTGGATCTTCTAGCGCCTCATAGACCTTGTGGGGTACAACACAAGAGACAAATGCGTGATGCTCACAATAGTTTGCTAATTGTCTACGAGTGCTTACCCCCTTTCTTAAGCTTCCAAGCACATTCGTCATGAGATGATCCTTGGTGGAGAGCTTGGAAGCAACCTTGGCGGCACGACGCTCCAATTCCTCCTCGGGGGTGAGACGAGGAGTGGTCACTTGATCATCTTGAGCGTCGTCTTGAGCTTGTTCTTGTTCTTGGACTTGCTCGGAGGAGAGAACTTGACCTTGGGCATCACTTGATGTGTCAACACCGTCTTGAGCATGATCTTGCCCTTGGTCATGTTCTTGAGGATGAGGGCCTTCATGTTGTTCTTCGGAAGCGTGTGGGCCTTGGGTTGGTGATGGATCCACTTGAGTGGAGCTTTGTCCTTCTCCTTCGGCCACAAGGGGTTCCTCAATGGGTAGGATAAAACCAACACCCATTCTTCTTATGGCTTGAGGAGGAATTTCATCACCTACATCACAAGTGCCACTTTGCTCCACTTGGGAGCCGTTATTCTCATCAAAATCCATGTTACATGTCTCCTCAATAAGTTCCATGGATTTATTGAGGACACGGTAAGCATGAGAGTTTGTAGCATAACCAACAAATATGCCCTCATAAGCTCTAGCCTCAAATTTAGACAACCGAACACCTTTCTTGAGAATGAAACACTTACACCCGAACACCCGAAAGTACTTGAGGTTGGGCTTGTTACCGGTGAGTATCTCATATGGAGTCTTGTTCAAGCCCTTGCGGAGGTAGAGCCGATTGGATGCATGACACGCGGTGTTGATGGCTTCGGCCCAAAAGTTGTACGGAGACTTGAACTCCGCCATCATGGTCCTTGCCGCATCCATCAACGTCCTGTTCTTCCTCTCCGCAACACCATTTTGTTGAGGGGTGTAAGGTGCGGAATATTGATGCTTGATCCCTCATCACTAAGAAACTCATCCAAGGTGTAGTTCTTGAACTCGGTGCCGTTGTCACTTCTTATTGTCAAGATCTTTGCATTGTGTTGACGTTGTGCTTCATTTGCAAAGTCAATGATGGTTTGTTGGGTCTCGCTCTTCCTCTTGAAGAAATACACCCAAGTGTATCTTGAGTAGTCATCCACAATCACCAAGCAATACTTCCTACCCCCAAGACTATCGAAGGATGGAGGCCCAAAGAGATCCATGTGAAGGAGCTCCAAAGGCCTCTTTGAGTAAATGATAGTCGTGGGAGGGTGAGCCTTCTCATGTAGCTTTCCTTTGATACAAGCACTGCAAGCACGATCTTTAGCAAAACTAACATTCGTTAGTCCACGGACATGGTCCCCCTTGAGGAGACTTTGCAAAGATCTCATATTGACATGGGCTAGACGGCGATGCCAAAGCCATCCCACATCAACTTTAGCCATTAGGCATGTCGCGGTCTTAGTGGGTCACTCCGAAAAGTTAATCACATATAGACCGTTCTCGACATGCCCAACAAAGGCTACTTTAAGAGTATTGCTCCACAAGAGGGCCATGATATCGATATCAAAGAAAGTGGCAAAGCCCATGATTGCAAGTTGACGAACGGAAAGTAAATTGTATGCAAGGGACTCAACAATCATGACCTTCTCGATCATGAGATCATGAGAGATGACCACCTTGCCAAGTCCCAATACCTTAGAGGATGAGGCGTCACCCCACTCGACATTGGTGGGCATAGATGGAATCTTGCATGTCCACCACCAAGTCCTTGCTTCCGGTCATATGATTTGTAGCTCCACTATCGAGCAACCATGATCCCCCACCGGAAGCAAACACCTACAAGAGATTAATGCTTGGTTTTAGGTACCCATTTTGTAATGGGTACTTTGATGTTAGTAACAAGGGTCTTTGGAACCCAAATAGACCATTCAATGTATTCATGAGGAGAACCAACGAATTTGGCATAGACATGCCCATCACTAGCACGGCATAACACATAAGAAGGATTAAAGTTGCCGGCTTTGATGCGAGGAATGACATTGCCCTTTTTGACAATGCTACCCTTCGCATTGTTCTTCTTCTTCTCCTCGGAGGCACTCTCTCCCTCCTTCACAAAGGTTTGCATGAGACGAGGAGGTCGTTTGATCTTGTCATTCTTCTTCTTGTTCTTGGAGTCGGGCACGTACCCAACCCCGTCCTTGGCCACAACTCCCTTTTGGTTGATCAAGAGGTCGTTGAGGTTCTTCTTGCCTTGTATGCAAGTCGCAAGACCTCTCTCAAGTTGCCCCTTTAGCTTAGCGTTCTCCTCAACGAGATGCACATGCTCACAACACGGGTTAGTAGCATTTGCATTATCAATTAACATCATACGAGGAAAAGTGGCTTTTTCCTTGGTTAGCTTTACTTGAAGTTGATCATGAGACTCTTTGAGGCTAGCAAGAGCACCCTTCAAGACATTGTGAGCCTTGTCAAGTAGATCAAACTCCTCTTTGAGTCTAGCAAGATCAACCTCAAGTTTGTCCTTCTCGGAGTTTAGCACATGAGAAACAATGAGGACATGATCATAATCTTTCTTTAACTTAGCATGATCAACGTTGTGTGACTCCTCAAGAGCCAAACGAAGACCATGCTCTTCCTCAAGAGAATTGTAAAGATCCGAAATCTCATCGGCATAGTCACGACTATGCCCTTCCATCTTAGTGATGGTGTCTTCGTGAGCCTCGATCATGTCATTGGCTTCACCAAGTTGTTCCAAGAGAGCAACAAAGTGCTTCTTGGATTTTCCCTTAAGTTTGCCCATAAAGGCCTCAAACTCATTTGCCTCCACATTAGCTCCCTCAAGTTCATGAATGCTATCCGTCGGAGAAGGATGATTAATGATGGTAGTTTTGATGTTGGGGGTTACCTTGTTGGTGGCTTTAGCCATGAGGCACTTGGCGGTGATGCTCTCATTGGGTGAGTCGAAGAGAGACACCCGTGGAGTCGTCGCAATGGAAACGGAGGCCATGGCAACCGACTCATCACCTTCATCATCCTCATTGTACTCTTCTTGTACCACCAATGCCTTGGGAGGAGTCTTCTTGGTGAAGTTGCTCTTGTTGGGGAACGACTTGGCCTTGTCCTTTCGGATGAGCTTGCCACCATTGTCTTCCCTCTTCTCATACGGGTACTCCGCAACAAAATGACTCACGTTGCCACAATTGTAGCAAGTCCTTACACGTTGCTTGCTCTTCGTGCCACTTGAGTTGTTTTTGCTGAAGTTTGGCCTCGAGTTTTTCTTGCTCCAAAATTGCCTTTAAGCGAGTGCCATGTGTTCATGATATGCATACTTTGTATCTTCGGGGTTGCTCTCCTCTTCTTCCTCCTCTTCTTCTTCAACGTTGAGCTTGGCCTTCAATGCAAGGTTGGGCTTCTTTGCCCTTTGAGAACGAAGCACCGCATTGTCGGCGGTCTTGTCCAAAATGTTCATGGCCACAAACTCATCCAACACTTCGCTTGAGGTCAAAGTGTGGAAGTCCGGTCTTTGACGAATGACGGAGGACATGGCCTTGTGGTAGGGCATCATTTCCTTGAGGAATTTCCGCTTGATCCAATTGTCATCCGTGTCCTTGCTCCCGTGATCTCGTAGTGAGACCGCAAGTTTGGTTACTCTCCGATAAAGCTCACGAGGTTCTTCATCTTCTTTCATTGCAAACTCATCGGCCTCATCTTGCACCACTTCATAGTTGGAGCGTTGAATGCTTGCGCTTCCCCGGTAGAGAGAGACAACACAGTGCCATGCGTCTTTGGCCAAGGCGAAGGGCCAAAGATGAGGTAGGTCTTCGGGTGGGATTGCATCTTGAATGATGAAGAGAGCATTCTCATTGAATTGATTATCCGCGGCTTCTCGAGGAGTGAAGTTGCTTGGATCATGCGGATATAAACATTCTTCAACGATTCTCCAAAGGTTAGTGTTCACATGATTTAAATGACGTTTAAAGCGGTAAACCCAAGAATCAAAGTCCTCATTTTTCACAATCTTAGGGGGAGGACCGGCATGATTCAAATGAGTGGAAGGAACCGGTCCACCATAAACAAGTGGTGGTTCCACATGAGCAAAGATGCCGGTGCCATTTTTACCACTAGAAGAAGGAGCCTTTTCACTACTAGCTTCCCCCTTATCGGAGATAGCATCCGTCACCTTGTCGGTGGGATCACCCACTTTCAACGGTGCGGTGGATAGTTTAAGCCCCTCAAGGAATATAGTAAACATGCTTTCAACCTCGGTCATCATGGAGGTTTTCAATGTCTCCAAGGCCACATTGAACTCCTCATAAGAGACCGAGGTTCCCCCATCGCCCGTAGACGAGGTCGGATTCACATCGGAGTGTTCCTCCACACCTTCTACGGTATTAACCATACTCTTCAGACGGTAAAGTCCTTAATGAAGAAACATGGCTCTAATACCAATTGAAAGGATCGATATGGTTGACTAGAGGGGGGTGAATAGGCAACTAACAATTTTTAGCTTTTCTTTAACAATTTGCATCAAAGTAGGTTGTCTAGATATGAAACTAGGTGAGCAACCTATATGATGCAACAAGGATAGGAACACAAGCAAGCAAGTGATATGATACAAATAAACTTGCACAAGTAAAGGCATGAGATAACAAAGAGTGGAGACGGTGGAGACGAGGATGTGTTGCCGAAGTTCCTTCCCTTTGAGAGGAAGTACGTCTCCGTTGGAGCGGTGTGGAGGCACAATGCTCCCCAAGAAGCCACTAGGGCCACCGTATTTTCCTCACGCCCTCACACAATGCGAGATGCCGTGATTCCACTATTGGTGCCCTTGGAGGCAGCGACCGAACCTTTACAAACAAGGTTGGGGCAATCTCCACAACTCAATTGGAGGCTCCCAACAACACCATGAAGCTTCACCACAATGGACTATGGCTTCGTGGTGACCTCAACCGTCTAGGATGCTCAAACACCCAAGAGTAACAAGATCCGCAAGGGATTAGTGGGGGGGGGAATCAAATTTCTCTTGGTGGAAGTGTGGATCGAGGCCTTCTCAACCACTCCCGAACAAATCAACAAGTTTGATTGGCTAGGGAGTGAGATCGGGCGAAAATGGAGCTTAGAGCAATAATGGAGCTTAGGGTTAGAAGAGATGAGTCAACAGGGAAGAAGGGGACTCCTTATATAGGTAGGACAAAGATCCAACCGCTACCCACAAACCAGCCCGCGGCCAGCGGTACTACCGCGCCAGGCCAGCGGTACTACCGCACGGCCATGCGGTACTACCGTACAGGCCCGCGGTACTGCCGCAACCCCAGTGACAGCAAGGTCAGATCTGACGCGCAGGAGCTGAGGGCGGTACTAACACACCTCCATGCAGTACTACCGTAAGGCAGAAATCCCCTAGCCAGGGGGAGGAAACATCCGTGCCTACTTCCGCAAAGAAACAGAAGAAGCAAAAACCCGACACAATAGTACTGCCGAGGGGTGGTACTACTGCCTGACAACATAGCACGGTACTACCGCGGAGCGAAAGCGGTACTACGGCGGTAGGTGCGTATGTAAAAAATTACATCTGCCCCTACTACCGCGAAGGAGCGGTACTAGCCTGGTGGGCAGCGATAGTGCAGCTCCAGGGGAGCGGTACTACCGTGGGCACCTGCGGTACTACCGCGCCACCGCACGGTACTACCGCTGGTGCCTATTGAAGGAAATATGCCCTAGAGGCAATAATAAAGTTATTATTTATTTCCTTATAATCATGATAAATGTTTATTATTCATGCTAGAATTGTATTAACCGGAAACATAATACATGTGTGAATACATAGACAAACAAAGTGTCACTAGTATGCCTCTACTTGACTAGCTCGATAATCAAAGATGGTTATGTTTCCTAACCATGAACAATGAGTTGTTATTTGATTAACGAGGTCACATCATTAGTTGAATGATCTGATTGACATGACCCATTCCATTAGCTTAGCACACGATCGTTTAGTATGTTGCTATTACTTTCTTCATGACTTATACATGTTCCTATGACTATGAGATTATGCAACTCCCGTTTGCTGGAGGAACACTTTGGGTGCTACCAAACGTCACAACGTAACTGGGTGATTATAAAGGAGCATTACAGGTGTCTCCGAAGGTAGATGTTGGGTTGGCATATATCGAGATTAGGATTTGTCACTCTAATTGTCGGAGAGGTATCTCTGGGCCCTCTCGGTAATACACATCACATAAGCCTTGCAAGCATTACAACTAATATGTTAGTTGTGAAATGATGTATTACGGAACGAGTAAAGAGACTTGCCGGTAACGAGATTGAACTAGGTATTGGATACCGACTATCGAATCTCGGGCAAGTAACATACCGATGACAAAGGGAACAACGTATGTTGTTATGCGGTCTGACCGATAAAGATCTTCGTAGAATATGTAGGAGCCAATATGGGCATCCAGGTCCCGCTATTGGTTATTGACAGGAGACGTGTCTCGGTCATGTCTACATTGTTCTCGAACCCGTAGGGTCCGCACGCTTAAGGTTACGATGATAGTTATATTATGAGTTTATGCATTTTGATGTACCGAAGGTTGTTCGGAGTCCCGGATGTGATCATGGACATGACAAGGAGTCTCGAAATGGTCGAGACGTAAAGATTGATATATTGGAAGCCTATGTTTGGATATCGGATGTGTTCCGGGTGAAATCGGGATTTTACCGGAATACCGGGAGGGTTACCGGAACCCCCCGGGAGCTATATGGGCCATAGTGGGCCTTGGTGGAAAAGAGAAGAGGCTGCCCTAGATGGGCTGTGCGCCTCCCCCTTCCCCTAGTCCTATTAGGACTAGGAGAGGTGGCCGGCCCCCTCCTCCTCTTTTCCCCCTCCGCGAATCCTATTCCGACTAGGATTGGGGGGGGATCCTACTCCTAGAGGGAGTAGGACTCTCCTGCGCCCTCCTCCTTGGCCGGCCAGCCTCCCCCCCTCTACTCCTTTATATACAGAGGCAGGGGGCACCTCTAGACACACAAGTTGATCCACGTGATCTATTCCTTAGCCGTGTGCGGTGCCCCCTGCCACCATATACCTCGATAATACTGTAGCGGAGTTTAGGCGAAGCCCTGCTGCTGTAGTTCATCAAGATCGTCACCACGCCATCGTGCTGACGGAACTCTTCCCCGACACTTTGCTGGATCAGAGTCCAGGGATCGTCATCGAGCTGAACGTGTGCTCGAACTCGGAGGTGCCGTAGTTTCGGTGCTTGATCGGTTGGATCGTGAAGACATACGACTACTTCCTCTACGTTGTGTCATCGCTTCCGCAGTCGGTCTGCGTTGGGTACGTAGACAACACTCTCCCCCTCGTTGCTATGCATCACATGATCTTGCGTGTGCGTAGGAAATTTTTTGAAATTACTACGAAACCCAACAGTGACATCCGAGCCTAGGTTATTTATGTTGATGTTATATGCACGAGTAGAACAGAAGTGAGTTGTGGACGATACAAGTCATACTGCCTACCAGCATGTCATACTTTGGTTCGGCGGTATTGTTGGACAAGACGACCTGGACCAACCTTACGCGTACGCTTACGCGAGACCGGTTCCCTCGACGTGCTTTGCACAGAGATGGCTTGCGGGCGACTGTCTCTCCAACTTTAGTTGAACCAAGTATGGCTACGCCCGGTCCTTGCGAAGGTTAAAACGGAGTCTATTTGACAAACTATCGTTGTGGTTTTGATGCGTAGGTGAGATTGGTTCTTACTTAAGCCCGTAGCAGCCACGTAAAACATGCAACAACAAAGTAGAGGACGTCTAACTTGTTTTTGCAGGGCATGTTGTGATGTGATATGGTCAAGGCATGATGCTGAATTTTATTGTATGAGATGATCATGTTTTGTAACCGAGTTATCGGCAACTGGCAGGAGCCATATGGTTGTTGCTTTATTGTATGCAATGCAATCGCGATGTAATGCTTTACTTTATTACTAAACGGTAGTGATAGTCGTGGAAGCATAAGATTGGCGAGACGACAACGATGCTACGATGGAGATCAAGGTGTCGCGCCGGTGACGATGGTGATCATGACGGTGCTTCGGAGATGGAGATCACAGGCACAAGATGATGATGGCCATATCATATCACTTATATTGATTGCATGTGATGTTTATCTTTTATGCATCTTATCTTGCTTTGATTGACGGTAGCATTATAAGATGATCTCTCACTAAATTATCAAGAAGTGTTCTCCCTGAGTATGCACCGTTGCGAAAGTTCTTCGTGCTGAGACACCACGTGATGATCGGGTGTGATAGGCTCTACGTTCAAATACAACGGGTGCAAAACAGTTGCGCACGCAGAATACTCAGGTTATACTTGACGAGCCAAGCATATACAGATATGGCCTCGGAACACGGAGACCGAAAGGTCGAGCGTGAATCATATAGTAGATATGATCAACATAATGATGTTCACCGATGAAACTACTCCATCTCAGGTGATGATCGGACATGGTTTAGTTGATTTGGATCACGTGATCACTTAGAGGATTAGAGGGATGCCTATCTAAGTGGGAGTTCTTAAGTAATATGATTAATTGAACTTAAATTTATCATGAACTTAGTACCTGATAGTATCTTGCTTGTTTATGTTGATTGTAGATAGATGGCTCGTGCTGTTGTTCCGTTGAATTTTAATGCGTTCCTTGAGAAAGCAAAGTTGAAAGATGATGGTAGCAATTACACGGACTGGGTCCGTAACTTGAGGATTATCCTCATTGCTACACAGAAGAATTACGTCCTGGAAGCACCGCTGGGTGCCAGGCCTGTTGCTGGAGCAACACCAGATGTTATGAACGTCTGGCAGAGCAAAGCTGATGACTACTCGATAGTTCAGTGTGCCATGCTTTACGGCTTAGAATCGGGACTTCAACGACGTTTTGAACGTCGTGGAGCATATGAGATGTTCCAGGAGTTGAAGTTGATATTTCAAGCAAATGCCCGGATTGAGAGATATGAAGTCTCCAATAAGTTCTATAGCTGCAAGATGGAGGAGAACAGTTCTGTCAGTGAGCATATACTCAAAATGTCTGGGTATAATAATCACTTGATTCAATTGGGAGTTAATCTTCCAGATGATTGCGTCATTGACAGAATTCTCTAATCACTGCCACCAAGCTACAAGAGCTTCGTGATGAACTATAATATGCAAGGGATGAACAAGACTATTCCCGAGCTCTTCGCGATGCTGAAAGCTGCGGAGGTAGAAATCAAGAAAGAGCATCAAGTGTTGATGGTCAACAAGACCACTAGTTTCAAGAAAAAGGGCAAAGGAAAGAAGAAGGGGAACTTCAAGAAGAACGGCAAGCCAGTTGCTGCTCAAGAGAAGAAACCCAAGTCTGGACCTAAGCCTGAAACTGAGTGCTTCTACTGCAAGCAGACTGGTCACTGGAAGCGGAACTGCCCCAAGTATTTGGCGGATAAGAAGGATGGCAAAGTGAACAAAGGTATATGTGATATACATGTTATTGATGTGTACCTTACTAATGCTCGCAGTAGCACCTGGGTATTTGATACTGGTTCTGTTGCTAATATTTGCAACTCGAAACAGGGGCTACGGATTAAGCGAAGATTGGCTAAGGACGAGATGACGATGCGCGTGGGAAACGGTTCCAAAGTCGATGTGATCGCGGTCGGCACGCTACCTCTACATCTACCTTCGGGATTAATATTAGACCTAAATAATTGTTATTTGGTGCCAGCGTTGAGCATGAACATTATATCTGGATCTTGTTTAATGCGAGACGGTTATTCATTTAAATCAGAGAATAATGGTTGTTCTATTTATATGAGTAATATCTTTTATGGTCATGCACCCTTGAAGAGTGGTCTATTCTTATTGAATCTCGATAGTAGTAATACACATATTCACAATGTTGAAGCCAAAAGATGCAGAGTTGATAATGAAAGTGCAACTTATTTGTGGCACTGTCGTTTAGGTCATATCGGTATAAAGCGCATGAAGAAACTCCATACTGATGGACTTTTGGAACCACTTGATTATGAATCACTTGGTACTTGCGAACCGTGCCTCATGGGCAAGATGACTAAAACACCGTTCTCCGGTACTATGGAGAGAGCAACAGATTTGTTGGAAATCATACATACCGATGTATGTGGTCCGATGAATATTGAGGCTCGTGGCGGATATCGTTATTTTCTCACCTTCACAGATGATTTAAGCAGATATGGGTATATCTACTTAATGAAACATAAGTCTGAAACATTTGAAAAGTTCAAAGAATTTCAGAGTGAAGTTGAAAATCATCGTAACAAGAAAATAAAGTTTCTACGATCTGATCGTGGAGGAGAATATTTGAGTTACGAGTTTGGTGTACATTTGAAAAACTGTGGAATAGTTTCGCAACTCACGCCACCCGGAACACCACAGCGTAATGGTGTGTCCGAACGTCGTAATCATACTTTACTGGATATGGTGCGATCTATGATGTCTCTTACTGATTTACCGCTATCGTTTTGGGGTTATGCTCTAGAGACGGCCGCATTCACGTTAAATAGGGCACCATCAAAATCCGTTGAGACGACGCCTTATGAACTGTGGTTTGGCAAGAAACCAAAGTTGTCATTTCTTAAAGTTTGGGGCTGCGATGCTTATGTGAAAAAGCTTCAACCTGATAAGCTCGAACCCAAATCGGAGAAATGTGTCTTCATAGGATATCCAAAGGAAACTATTGGATACACCTTCTATCACAGATCCGAAGGCAAGACTTTTGTTGCTAAATTCGGAAACTTTCTTGAGAAGGAGTTTCTCTCGAAAGAAGTGAGTGGGAGGAAAGTAGAACTTGACGAGGTAACTGTACCTACTCCCTTGTTGGAAAGTAGTACATCACAGAAAATTATTTCTGTGACACCTACACCAATAAGTGAGGAAGTTAATGATAATGATCATGAAACTTCAGAACAAGATACTACTGAACCTCGTAGATCAATCAGAGTAAGATCCGCACCAGAGTGGTACGGTAATCCAGTTCTGGAAGTCATGCTACTAGATCATGATGAACCTACGAACTATGAAGAAGCGATGGTGAGCCCAGATTCCGCAAAGTGGCTTGAAGCCATGAAATCTGAGATGGGATCCATGTATGAGAAGAAAGTATGGACTTTGGTTGACTTGCCCGATGATCGGCAAGCAATTGAGAATAAATGGATCTTCAAGAAGA
The DNA here is from genome assembly GCF_056163025.1 of Triticum urartu. NCBI lineage: Eukaryota > Viridiplantae > Streptophyta > Magnoliopsida > Poales > Poaceae > Triticum > Triticum urartu. Next base: position 369,572,712 of record NC_141873.1, read on the forward strand.
AGACTGACGTTGATGGTAATGTTACTGTCTACAAAGCTCGACTTGTCGCGAAAGGTTTTCGACAAGTTCAAGGGATTGACTACGATGAGACCTTCTCACCCGTAGCGATGCTTAAGTCCATCCGAATCATGTTAGCGATTGCCGCATTTTATGATTATGAAATTTGGCAGATGGATGTCAAAACTGCATTCCTGAATGGATTTCTGGAAGAAGAGTTGTATATGATGCAACCGGAAGGTTTTGTCGATCCAAAGGGAGCTAACAAAGTGTGCAAGCTCCAGCGATCCATTTATGGACTGGTGCAAGCCTCTCAGAGTTGGAATAAACGTTTTGATAGTGTGATCAAAGCATTTGGTTTTATACAGACTTTCGGAGAAGCCTGTATTTACAAGAAAGTGAGTGGGAGCTCTGTAGCATTTCTGATATTATATGTGGATGACATATTGCTAATTGGAAATGATATAGAATTTCTGGATAGCATAAAGGGATACTTGAATAAAAGTTTTTCAATGAAAGACCTCGGTGAAGCTGCTTACATATTAGGCATTAAGATCTATAGAGATAGATCAAGACGCTTAATTGGACTTTCACAAAGCACATACCTTGACAAAATTTTGAAGAAGTTCAAAATGGATCAAGCAAAGAAAGGGTTCTTGCCTGTGTTACAAGGTGTGAAATTGAGTAAGACTCAATGCCCGGCCACTGCAGAAGGTAGAGAGAATATGAAAGATGTTCCCTATGCATCAGCCATAGGATCTATCATGTATGCAATGCTGTGTACCAGACCTGATGTGTGCCTTGCTATAAGTTTAGCAGGGAGGTACCAAAGTAATCCAGGAATGGATCACTGGACAGCGGTCAAGAACATCCTGAAATACCTGAAAAGGACTAAGGATATGTTTCTCGTATATGGAGGTGACAAAAAGCTCACCGTAAAAGGTTACGTTGATGCAAGCTTTGACACTGATCCGGACGATTCTAAATCGCAAACCAGATACGTGTTTACATTAAACGGTGGAGCTGTCAGTTGGTGCAGTTCTAAACAAAGCGTCGTAGCGGGATCTACATGTGAAGCGGAGTACATAGTTGCTTCGGAAGCAGCGAACGAAGGAGTCTGGATGAAGGAGTTCATATCCGATCTAGGTGTCATACCTAATGCATCGGGTCCAATGAAAATCTTTTGTGACAATACTGGTGCAATTGCCTTGGCAAAGGAATCCAGATTTCACAAAAGGACCAAACACATCAAGAGACGCTTCAACTCCATCCGGGATCTAGTCCAGGTGGGAGACATAGAGATTTGCAAGATACATACGGATCTGAATGTTGCAGACCCGTTGACTAAGCCTCTTCCACAAGCAAAACATGATCAGCACCAAAGCTCCATGGGTGTTAGAATCATTACAGTGTAATCTAGATTATTGACTCTAGTGCAAGTGGGAGACTGAAGGAAATATTCCCTAGAGGCAATAATAAAGTTATTATTTATTTCCTTATAATCATGATAAATGTTTATTATTCATGCTAGAATTGTATTAACCGGAAACATAATACATGTGTGAATACATAGACAAACAAAGTGTCACTAGTATGCCTCTACTTGACTAGCTCGTTAATCAAAGATGGTTATGTTTCCTAACCATGAACAATGAGTTGTTATTTGATTAACGAGGTCACATCATTAGTTGAATGATCTAATTGACATGACCCATTCCATTAGCTTAGCACACGATTGTTTAGTATGTTGCTATTGCTTTCTTCATGACTTATACATGTTCCTATGACTATGAGATTATGCAACTCCCGTTTGCCGGAGGAACACTTTGGGTGCTACCAAACGTCACAACGTAACTGGGTGATTATAAAGGAGCATTACAGGTGTCTCCGAAGTTAGATGTTGGGTTGGCGTATATCGAGATTAGGATTTGTCACTCCGATTGTCGGAGAGGTATCTCTGGGCCCTCTCGGTAATACACATCACATAAGCCTTGCAAGCATTACAACTAATATGTTAGTTGTGAAATGATGTATTACGGAACGAGTAAAGAGACTTGCCGGTAACGAGATTGAACTAGGTATTGGATACCGACGATCGAATCTTGGGCAAGTAACATACCGATGACAAAGGGAACAACGTATGTTGTTATGCGGTCTGACCGATAAAGATCTTTGTAGAATATGTAGGAGCCAATATGGGCATCCAGGTCCCGCTATTGGTTATTGACAGGAGACGTGTCTCGGTCATGTCTACATTGTTCTCGAACCCGTAGGGTCCGCACGCTTAAGGTTACGATGACAGTTATATTATGAGTTTATGCATTTTGATGTACCGAAGGTTGTTCGGAGTCCCGGATGTGATCATGGACATGAAGAGGAGTCTCGAAATGGTCGAGACGTAAAGATTGATATATTGGAAGCCTATGTTTGGATATCGGATGTGTTCCGGGTGAAATCGGGATTTTACCGGAATACCGGGAGGGTTACCGGAACCCCCCGGGAGCTATATGGGCCATAGTGGGCCTTGGTGGAAAAGAGAAGAGGCTGCCCTAGATGGGCTGTGCGCCTCCCCCTTCCCCTAGTCCTATTAGGACTAGGAGAGGTGGCCGGCCCCCTCCTCCTCTTTTCCCCCTCCGCGAATCCTATTCCGACTAGGATTGGGGGGGGGGAATCCTACTCCTAGAGGGAGTAGGACTCTCCTGCGCCCTCCTCCTTGGCCGGCCAGCCTCCCCCCCTCTACTCCTTTATATACGGAGGCAGGGGGCACCTCTAGACACACAAGTTGATCCACGTGATCTATTCCTTAGCCGTGTGCGGTGCCCCCTGCCACCATATACCTCGATAATACTGTAGCGGAGTTTAGGCGAAGCCCTGCTGCTGTAGTTCATCAAGATCGTCACCACGCCGTCGTGCTGACGGAACTCTTCCCCGACACTTTGCTGGATCAGAGTCCGGGGATCGTCATCGAGGTGAACGTGTGCTCGAACTCGGAGGTGCCGTAGTTTCGGTGCTTGATCGGTTGGATCGTGAAGACATACGACTACTTCCTCTATGTTGTGTCATCGCTTCCGCAGTCGGTCTGCGTTGGGTACGTAGACAACACTCCCCCCCTCGTTGCTATGCATCACATGATCTTGCATGTGCGTAGGAAAATTTTTGAAATTACTACGAAACCCAACACCTATGGTACTACCGCTCTCCTGGGAGCAGTACTACCGCGACCCAACTCAGCAGCCAGAACCAGGGAGGTGAGAAAGCGGAGGAAGCTCCAAGGGAAAAGGAGGGGACAAGAAGGAGACGTGTACGTGATGATTCCACCCAAACCTTTCCGACGCGGACCCCCTCTTAATAGTACGGCTTTCCTATGACTCAAATCCACCAAAAAGAAACGTAGAAAAGACGCCGTCGTCAACAGTCTTCGAGGGGCACCCAACCGTCTTGTGCCTAGTGATGAAATGTCTGGGATACTCAAGGCACACAATTAGTCCGCAAACGCGTTGTCATCAATCACCAAAACACCTTAGGGATAAATATGCCCTTACAACACGGTATGGAGCTTTGTTCGGAAGAGGTGCTCCGGGGATGAGGTCGATTCGGTGCTCAATGCCTCGTAGAGGAGGTAGACCCGGAGGTAGCTCATCGGGGAAAACATCTTGAAATTCCTGCAAAAGAGAAGACAACACTAGAGGAAGAGTGTGAGAAGTGTTAGTTTGTGGTGCATTTTCCTTGCACATGAGGACGTAGTGTAGGACACTAGATGGGTTCTCACACACTTCCCTTACCTCACGTTTGGTGGCAAATAGAACTAGGTTCTTGTTCTCGCTCATCGTGGAGGCACTCGATTTTGGCTTGTGGCGCTTGATACGTCTCCAACGTATCTATAATTTTTTATTGCTCCATGCTATATTATCTACTGTTTTGGACTATATTGGGCTTTATTTTCCACTTTTATATTATTTTTGGGACTAACCTATTAACCGGAGGCCCAGCCCAGAATTGCTGTTTTTTGCCTATTTCAGTGTTTCGGATAAACAGGATATCAAATGGAATCCAAACGGAATAAAATCTTTGGAAACGTGATTTTTTTACCGAACGTGATCCAGGAGACTTGGACCCTACTGCAAGGGATCAAAGAGGTGGTCACGAGGGTGCCCCCCCTAGGGCGCGCCCCCCTGCCTCGTGGGCCCCTCGGTGCTCCACCGACGTACTCCTTCCTCCTATATATACACACGTACCCCCAAACGATCAGAACAGGAGCCAAAAACCTAATTTCACCGCCGCAACTTTCTGTATCCACGAGATCCCATCTTGGGGCCTGTTCCGGAGCTCTGCCGGAAGAGGGCCGTCATCACGGAGGGCTTCTACATCATCCTAGCCCCTCCGATGAAGTGTGAGTAGTTTACCTCAAACCTTCGGGTCCATAGTTAGTAGCTAGATGGATTCTTCTCTCTCTTTGAATCTCAATACAAAGTTTTCCCCCTCTCTTGTGGAGATCTATTCGATGTAATCTTCTTTTTGCGGTGTGTTTGTTGAGACCGATGAATTGTGGGTTTATGATCAAGTCTATCTATGAATAATATTTGAAACTTCTCTGAATTCTTTTATGCATGATTTGTTATCTTTGCAAGTCTCTTCGAATTATCCGTTTGGTTTGGCCAACTAGATTGGTAGTTCTTGCCATGGGAGAAGTGCTTAGCTTTGGGTTCGATCTTGTGATGTCCTTACCCAGTGACAGAAGGGGCAGCAAGGCACGTATTGTATCGTTGCCATCGAGGATAACAAGATGGGGTTTATTTCATATTGCATGAATTTATCTCTCTACATCATGTCATCTTGCTTAAGGCGTTACTCTGTTTTTAACTTAATACTCTAGATGCATGCTGGATAGCGGTCGATGAGTGGAGTAATAGTAGTAGATGCAGAATCGTTTCGATCTACTTGTCACGGACGTGATGCCTATATACATGATCATGCCTAGATATTCTCATAATTATGCACAATTCTATCAATTGCTCAAGAGTAATTTGTTCACCCACCATAGAATACTTATGCTCTTGAGAGAAGCCACTAGTGAAACCTATGGCCCCCGGGTCTATTCTCATCATATCAATCTCCATCACTTTTATATTGTTTTGCTATTTACTTTGCCTTTACTTTTTACTTTGCATCTTTATATCAAAAATACCAAAAATATTCTATCTATCAGATCTCACTCTCGTAAGTGACCGTGAAGGGCTTGACAACCCCTAATCGCGTTGGTTGCGAGTAGCTATCGCTTTGTGCAGGTACGAGGTACTTGAGCGTGGGCTCCTACTGGATTGATACCTTGGTTCTCAAAAACTGAGGGAAATACTTACGCTACTCTACTGCATCATCCCTTCCTCTTCGGGGAAAACCAACACAAGCTCAAGACGTAGCAAGAAGGATTTCTGGCGCTGTTGCCGGGGAGTCTACGCAAAAGTCAATATACCAAGTATCCATCACAATCCCTATCTCTCGCATTACATTATTTGCCATTTGCCTCTCGTTTTCCTCTCCCTCCCAATTCACCCTTGCCATTTTATTTGCCCTCTCTCTCTCTATCCTCCCTCTCTGTTTGCCTTTTTGTTTGCTCGTGTGCTAGTTTGTTTGCTTGTCGTCATGGCTAGTCTCATATCTTCTCCGTTGTCTCCCGAGAGTGAAGTTCTAAATTTTAAACAAAGGGAGGGAGAAAATCTAAAAGATGCTTGGTATAGAATTTGCAATGCTCAAAATAGATCTACCAGGAAACAATATACCGTAGTTCTTCTTCGCAATTTTTATGTAGGTGTTAATCCTTGATATAGATATATCCTCGATACCATTACCGGAGGGAACTTCTTGGGTAGCCATACTTTTGATTCTTATAATGCTATGATAGATTTATTTGGCTCACCACCTCTTTTGGTTAATGGAACCATGTTAACTTTGGAGCATGTTATGCAAAGACTTGAAATTATTGAAAATAAAGTTGCTACTATTGAATCAATTGAAAATCTAGATAAAAAGATCCACAATCAAATTACTCAATATGGATCTAAGGTAGGAATGACATTGAAAAATATTAAGAAAAAGGAACCCATAGTTAATGAGAAGATGAACTTAGATTCTACTAGAATTGATAAACTTGAGGGTATCATTGCAAATTTGGGAACCGCTTTTTATTCCATAAAGAATACTCCTAGTCCTCCTACTAAAATTGCCAAGCTTATGTATATTCCTAAAAATAAGGGTGAATCATCTAGTAAGGAAACTGCTGATCTTAAATCTATAAGTATTCATCCCAATCTTTTTGCTATCATTAAAGAACCATTTATTACAAATGAATTTTTCGATCTTGTGCCTAAAAGTTTGATAATTAATAAAAATAAATAAATTCCTAAAGATGGTAGATGCCTAATTGAAGAATTACCTACCAAAGATGGCAATACTTAGATCTATCCTTGCTTGTTATGCCTAGCTAGGGCGTCATACGATGGCGCTTGTTGGGAGGCAACCCAATTTTATTTTTGTTCCTTGCTTTTTTCTCCTGTTTAGTAATAAATAAATTATTTAGCCTCTGTTTTGGTTGTGTTTTGTGTGTTTAATTAGTGTTTGTGCCAAGTAGAACCGTTGGGAAGACTTGGGGAAAGTCTTGTTGAACTTGCTGTAAAAAACAGAAACTTTAGCGCTCACGAGAACTACTGTCATTTTTATTTGAAGAGTTCTATTTAGTTAATTATTTTTTCATATGATTAATAGATAAATTACTCATGTCCAGAAATTTATTTTAGAATTTTTGGGGTTCCAGATTTTGCGCTAGCTACAGATAACTACAGACTGTTCTGTTTTTGTCAGATTCTGTTTTTCGTGTGTTGTTTGCTTATTTTGATGAATATATGGCTAGTAAAATAGTTTATAATCCATAGAGAAGTTGGAATACAGTAGATTTAACACCAATACAAATAAAAAATGAGTTCATTACAGTACCTTGAAGTGGTCTTTTGTTTTCTTTCGCTAACGGAGCTCACGAGTTCTCTATCTTGAGTTTTGTGTTGTGAAGTTTTCAAGTTTTGGGTGAATTCTTTTGATGGATCATGGAACAAGGAGTGGAAAGAGCCTAAGCTTGGGGATGCCCATGGCACCCCCAAGATAATCCAAGGACACCAAAAATTCAAAGCTTGGGGATGCCCCGGAAGGCATCCCCTCTTTTTCGTCCACTTCCATCGGTAGTTTACTTGGAGCTATATTTTTATTCACCAACATGATATGTGTTTTGCTTGGAGCGTCTTGTATTATTTGTGTATTTGTTTGTTAGTATGCCACAATCATCCTTGCTGTACACACCTTTTAAGAGAGCCATACATGAATTAAAATTTGATAGAATACTCTATGTGCTTCACTTATATCTTTTGAGCTAGATAATTTTGCTCTATGTGCTTCACTTATATCTTTTGAGCTAGATAATTTTGGTCTATGTGCTTCACTTAGATCTTTTAGAGCACGATGGTGGATTCGTTTTAAAGAAACTATTGATCTCTCATGCTTCACTTAAATTAATTTGAGAGTCTCTTAATAACATGGTAATTTGCCTAACAATAATATGCTTGGTATTCAAGATTTGTGAAACTTTTTGAGTGTGTTGAATACTAAGAAAAGATTGAAGCATGATAATTGTTTTGAGATATGGAGGTGATAATATTAAAGTCATGCTAGTTGAGTAGTTGTGAATTTAAAGAATACTTGTGTTGAAGTCTGTGATTCTCGTAGCATGCACGTATGGTGAACCATTATGTGATGAAGTCGGAGCATAATTTATTTATTGATTGTCTTCCTTATGAGTGGCGGTCGGGGACGAGCGATGGTCTTTTCCTACCAATCTATCCCCCTAGGAGCATGCGCGTAATACTTTGCTTTGATAACTTCTAAATTTTTGCAATAAGTATATGAGTTCTTTATGACTAATGTTGAGTCCATGGATTATACGCACTCCCACCCTTCCACCCTTGCTAGAATCTCTAATACTGCGCACCTTTCGCCGGTATCATACACCTACCATATACCTTCCTCAAAACAGCCACCATACCTACCTATTATGGCATTTCCATAGCCATTCCGAGATATATTGCCATGCAACTTTCCACCATCTAGTTCATCATGACACATCCATCATTGTCATATTGCTTAGCATGATCATGTAGTTGACATAGTATTTGTGGCAAAGCCACCGTACATAATTCTTTCATACTTGTCACTCTTGATTCATTGCATATCCCGGTACACCACCGGAGGCATTCATATAGAGTCATACTTTGTTTTAGTATCGAGTTGTAATCATTGAGTTGTAAATAAATAGAAGTGTGATGATCATCATTCAATAGAGCATTGTCCCAAAAAAAGAAGAAAAAAAGAGAAAGGCCAAATAAAAAAAGGCCCAAAAAATTATATATAAATAAAAAGGGGCAATGCTACTATCATTTTTTTTCCACACTTGTGCTTCAAAGTAGCACCATGATATAGCAAGTCTCATATATTGTGCTTCAAAGTAGCACCATGTTCTTCATATAGAGAGTCTCATATATTGTCACTTTCATATACTAGTGGGAATTTTATGTTATATAACTTGGCTTGTATATTCCAATGATGGGCTTCCTCAAATTGCCCTAGGTCTTCGTGAGCAAGCAAGTTGGATGCACACCCACTAGTTTCTTTTGTTTAGCTTTCATACATTTATAGCTCTAGTGCATCCGTTGCATGGCAATCCCTACTCACTCACATTGATATCTATTGATGGGCATCTCCATAGCCCGTTGATACGCCTAGTTGATGTGAGACTATCTTCTCCTTTTTGTCTTCTCCACAACCACCATTCTATTCCACCTATAGTGCTATATCCATGGCTCACGCTCATGTATTGCATGAAGATTGAAAAAGTTTTGAAAAATTTAGAGTATGAAACAATTGCTTGGCTTGTCATCGGGGTTGTGCATGATTTAAATATTTTGTGTGAGGAAGATGGAGCATAGCCAGACTATATGATTTTGTAGGGATAACTTTCTTTGGCCATGTTATTTTGAGAAGACATAATTGCTTTGTTAGTATGCTTGAAGTATTATTATTTTCTATGTCAATATAAACTTTTTTCTTGAATCTTTCTAATCTAAATATTCATACCACAATTAAGAAGATTTGCATTGAAATTATGCCAAGCAGCACTCCGCATCAAAAATTCTCTTTTTATCATTTACCTACTCGAGGACGAGCACGAATTAAGCTTGGGGATGCCTGATACGTCTCCAACATATCTATAATTTTTGATTGCTCCATGCTATATTATCTACTGTTTTGGACTATATTGGGCTTTATTTTCCACTTTTATATTATTTTTGGGACTAACCTATTAACCGGAGGCCCAGCCCAGAATTGCTGTTTTTTGCCTATTTTGGTGTCTCGGATAAACGGAATATCAAACGGAGTACAAACGGAATAAAATCTTCGGAAATGTGATTTTCTCACCGAACGTGATCCAGGAGACTTGGACCCTACTGCAAGGGATCAAAGAGGTGGTCACGAGGGTGGGGGCGCCCCCCCTAGGGCGCGCCCCCTACCTCGTGGGCCCCTCGGTGCTCCACCGACGTACTCCTTCCTCCTATATATACACACGTACCCCCAAACAATCAGAACAGGAGCCAAAAACCTAATTCCACCGCCGCAACTTTCTGTATCCATGAGATCCCATCTTGGGGCCTGTTCCGGAGCTCCGCCGGAAGAGGGCCGTCATCACGGAGGGCTTTTACATCATCCTAACCCCTCCGATGAAGTGTGAGTAGTTTACCTCAGACCTTCGGGTCCATAGTTAGTAGCTAGATGGCTTCTTCTCTCTCTTTGAATCTCAATACAAAGTTCTCCCCCTCTCTTGTGGAGATCTATTCGATGTAATCTTCTTTTTGCGGTGTGTTTGTTGAGACCGATGAATTGTGGGTTTATGATCAAGTCTATCTATGAATAATATTTGAAACTTCTCTGAATTCTTTTATGCATGATTTGTTATCTTTGCAAGTCTCTTCGAATTATCCGTTTGGTTTGGCCAACTAGATTGGTAGTTCTTGCCATGGGAGAAGTGCTTAGCTTTGGGTTCGATCTTGCGATGTCCTTACCCAGTGACAGAAGGGGCAGCAAGGCACGTATTGTATCGTTGCCATCGAGGATAACAAGATGGGGTTTATTTCATATTGCATGAATTTATCTCTCTACATCATGTCATCTTGCTTAAGGCGTTACTCTGTTTTTAACTTAATACTCTAGATGCATGCTGGATAGCGGTCGATGAGTGGAGTAATAGTAGTAGATGCATAATCGTTTCGATCTACTTGTCACGGACGTGATGCCTATATACATGATCATGCCTAGATATTCTCATAATTATGCACAATTCTATCAATTGCTCAAGAGTAATTTGTTCACCCACCATAGAATACTTATGCTCTTGAGAGAAGCCACTAGTGAAACCTATGGCCCCCGGGTCTATTCTCATCATATCAATCTCCATCACTTTTATATTGTTTTGCTATTTACTTTGCCTTTGCTTTTTACTTTGCATCTTTATATCAAAAATAACAAAAATATTCTATCTATTAGATCTCACTCTCGTAAGTGACCGTGAAGGGCTTGACAGCCCCTAATCGCGTTGGTTGCGAGTAGATATCGCTTTGTGCAGGTACGAGGGACTTGAGCGTGGGCTCCTACTGGATTGATACCTTGGTTCTCAAAAACTGAGGGAAATACTTACGCTACTCTGCTGCATCATCCCTTCCTCTTCGGGGAAAACCAACGCAAGCTCAAGACGTAGCAGCGCTCACTCTCTTTTTGGTGGCTCGCTCTCTCACTATGATCTCCACGATGGGTGGCTTGCTTGTCGGCGATCACTTTACTTGGCGACATTGGACGGAGGACGTACTCCTTGCCCTTCATCTTGAAGATGTTGTGGTTCGTTCGGCCGTTGTGGACGACTCCTCTATCAAATTGCCATGGCCGTCCAAGGAGAAGATGACAAACGGTCATAGGAACGAGGTCGCACTCCAAGGTGTCTTCGTAGGCGCCGATTTTGAAGGAGACTTGTACTCGGTGCTCGACTTGGATGGTGTCGGAGTCACTAAGCCATTGCACTTTGTATGGATGTGGATGCTTCGTCTTGGGAAATTGGAGCTTGGAGCAAAGTTCTTCACTTGCGAGATTATGACAACTCCCTCCATCGATGATGACTTTGACGGATCGTCCATTGATGCCGGCATTGGTGTGGAATATGTGGCATCGTTGGTCTTCTTCTTGGTGATGTTGGAGAGTCAAGACTTTGGAGACAACAAGTGCGGGACTTGAGTCTTCATCACAAAAGACGTGTTCTTCTTCATTGTTCACTTGGCGGTGCATGGCGACTTGCTCGAGGGCTTCCATTTTGCCTTCGCTCATGGAGTCATAGGTGCCATCGTCGTTGAAGACCATGGTTCGCTTGTTGGTGCACTCGTAGGACTTGTGGCCTCAGCCTCCGCAAGTGAAGCACTTGAAGGAACTCGTCTTGACGGTCTCATCGGTTGGGGTTGATGATGATGAAGCTCTCGGCTTGAAGTTGGTCGTAGTAGGATGACTTGTAGTTGATGAAGCTTTCTTGAAAGTTGACTTGTCGATGTTGGAAGTAGAAGGCTTTGTAGTCGGTGTTGGAGTCATTGAAGCTTGGTTGTTGGAGAAGCCGTATGACTTGGATGAGAACTTGGCATACTTGAAATCATCTTGCACTTGGTGTTCCGCTTTGGTAGCTTGGTGCACTAGCTCGATGAGATTTGAGTATGGTTGGAAATCGATGATCTTCTTGATAGGATGATTGAGTCCATTCAAGAAACGTGCCATTGTTTGCTCATCATCTTCCGTGACATTGGCTCTTATCATTGCAATCTCCATCTCCTTGTAATATTCTTCAACGCTCTTTGTTCCTTGCTTGAGTTGTTGGAGTTTCTTGAAGAGGTCGCGGTTGTAGTAGGTAGGTATGAAGCGTGCTCTCATGACATCCTTCATTTGCGCCCAAGTAGTGATGGGTGGTTCACCTCTTGCCTCTCGGCGCTCTATGATTTGTTCCCACCAAATGAGGACATAGTCTTGGAACTCAAGGGATGCCATCGCGATCTTCTTCTCTTATTCAAAATTGTGCAAACGGAAGATCTTGTCAACCTTCAATGCCCATGAAAGGTACTCTTCGGTATCGTTGCTTCCGTTGAACTTGGGCATGGTGAACTTGAGTTTGCCATAACGTTGCTCTTCATTGTGTTGGGGTCGGGGATGATGACACCCATGTTGTTGATGATTGTGCAACTCGTGGTGCTCTTGGCGCGGAGGGTTGTTATCGTCATGTTGTTCTTGTCGTGGAGGAGCTGGTCGAGCTCGAGGAGGAACTTGACGATGCACGCGAGCTTGAAATCTTCGTTCTTGAATTTCTTCGCGAAATGCTTCCTCTTGTTCACAGGCTTGTCGGCTTCGGTCGGCAACGGCTCGAATCGAATCGCGTAGAGCTTGTTGCACCGCAAGTGCTTGAGCGTCACGGAGTTGTTGTTCTTGACATTGTGCCTCGGCATCTTGAGCATTTTGGTGTAGACGCGCTCGCTCTTCCTCTTCATGTTGGCGTTGGCGTTGCCGTTCTCGGGCTAGCGCAAAGGCCTCTTGAGTTTGACGTTGTCGGCGCTCTTGAGAGTCGGTGTCGCGTAGCGGATTGAGGCTTGCTTGCCGATCGGTGCGTGCGGCCCGGCGAAGAGTGTTCAATGTCGGTGTACTTGAGCCAGAGAGGGTGAAGTCGGAGTGGCGGCTTGAACGGCTCCTTCTTGAAGTGGAAGACGAGCGGTTGAGCAACAAAGCACGAATTTTGTCCATCCTTGCGTCATTCTCTTGCTTGTGATTATCGATCTTGTGGTCGAAGTAGTCCCTTGTACGCTGCTCGGAAAGTCGCAAGTCGGCGGCAAGGTTGTCGATACGTTCACTCATAGCTTGTTGCTCTTGATGCAAAGCACGTTGTGCACCAAAGAGGTGACTCTTGGTGACGAAGGAGTTCATGTCGTCGTCTTGCTCCATGAAGAGTGGGTTGGTAGAAGTACTTGGCCTTGACCGAAGTTGAAAGTGGATCGAGGATCACTCCAATGTAGGACAAGGAAATAGCACAATTGGTACTAGCACTTGTCGGTTTCTCACACCTACACAAGTAAAATCTTTTGGTGGGGCTTGGTTGGGATGGTGGCACAAAAATTTGATGCAATTGTAAGTGAGCTTCAATAATGTTGGAAAGGATTCACAAGATGCAATGTAACAAGTAGACCAAGCATATAAGGTACACGGAAACACACACGCAAAAAGATAAGTGGGGTTGTGCAACCAAGGGTGAGCCAAAATGTGGAATCCACAAAAATGCTCTTGTTGCACAACACTAGAGAGACGCTAGCACGATTGCACAATAGGCGGATACAAGAACTTGTGCACAACCTACTTAGCAAAAATGCAACGACTTCTATCCCAAATATGTTCTATGCAAGGTGTTGCTATGATATGATCCAAGATGATCGAGTATGACAATCTTAATGTTGTAAGATGCTATGGTTCTTGCTTAAAAGCTCTTTGCTTATCTTTTCTCTTTGCTTAAAAGCTTGTTTGGCTCTTTGATGTTTGAGCTCTTTTCTCATGCAATGCTTGACGAACCAAGATAGCAAATGAGTATGCGATGACAACTTTGTGACACAAGAGATGATACCAATATATGCAACGATGTATGTATGCTATGGGAAGTATGATCACTAATGTGCACAACTCTCGTTGCCGGCAATACTCAATGGCTAGTCTTGATGGGTAAGCGACGCAAAGGAGTAAGGCTATAATGGCTATCAATGTAATGGAAAGAGTGATATGTCCAATACCACGATGAGGTTACCGGTCTTGCTTCCGGTATGGTGTCAAAATGGTGGCACGAATACCAAGGTGTAGTCGAGGTAGTCGTTGTTGATGACGATGTAGGACACGTCCGTGGCGAAGATGAGCGGCGGTGATGTCGATGTCGAACCGTACCTAGATAGCCGAAACACAAAAGGATACGGTACCGCAACTCAAATTCTCAAACCTCGAAGTAGCAATTGTGTCGGAGAGCGAAACGGTCCAAAATGGTTGGGTTATGCGGAAGTGGTGGAGGTATGCGGAAGTGTATATGGTATATGGTGGGCACCGGAACAAAATTTGGTGGAAATTGGGCGGAAAACGGTGCGGTGGATGGAGATGTTGCTGCCAGGGGTCGGATGTCTGGGTGGATGGCCGGATGTCCGAGCTTGACGGGCCGGATGTCCGGGCTCTGGATCCGGGGATGAGCAGGATGAACACCGCGTGGAGAGGTTAAATCCGGGCGAAATTCAGAGGAATTTGTGGATGGGAATTGGGGGGAAAAGGATGGGAATCTAGATCCACTCAGAACAAAGCAAATCCACGGATACAAACCAACAAAATCTCAACACACCGACAAATCAGAAAAAAAAAAATTGGGGCTATTTTTGGTGGGGATTTTCAGATTAGGACGAAAAACAACAAAATTAGGCTAGAAACGCAACGGGGAGGCTCCGAAATCGTGATCAACGTGGCTCTGACACCATGATGATGTAGGGTAGAACCCTAATCGCCCGATCTTTCACGAAAGGAGCGGATCCCGCGAAGAACACGAAGAACACGAGGGGAAAACACGAGGGGAAATCACAAAGGGGAACAAAGAGGAACACTCAAACCAACAAGATAGTCACACATGTGCTAGATCCTTGGATACATAGAACGATACATGGTCCACGGACAACTAGGGACGATACAAAAGGGTAACCGGTTCTTCTCCGTGAGGAGGTCTTGATGTTCTTCCCTAAAGAGGGGTCTTGAATCCGCTTGGGGGATCTTCTCCGGTGGAGGCTCTAATCTCCGAGGAGAAGGTAACCAAGTGGATGAGCAAAGCTCTCACACAAAATATGAGATAATCCTTTGCTAACCCTAGAAAGTTGTATGGGATGGAGTATATATAGTCTAGGGGGAAGAAGGGATACACGGGCCTCGGCCCTTCACTGTGCGCAGACAGGGGTGAAAGAACATGCAGTTCCCCCATGTTTGGTTTTGGTAATTGATGACAATCTCTATGGACTAATGGTTGCCTTGAGTTATATTTGAAGGCTTTGTCCATAGGCTTTTCTTGGAGTACATGTGTTGGTTTCAAGGAGAGTTTGTGTCGACCAAGGTGCTATTCAAGGAATTACCTAAAGATTGGTCTTGTGAGAGGTTGATCAAGACTAAGTTAAAGAGTGAATCAAGATGATCAACCCACAAAGCATAGAAGATGTACCGAGAGGGATCAAGTGATCCCATGGTATGGTAAGCATTGTCAATTACGCTGTGTGTACTAACCCATGGTCTTCGTGAGGGTTCTTTGTGGGGTTAGGTTGCGGTGTGCAAGTTCAAGTGGAGCACCACGAAGAGATCAAATGCTTGAAGCTTGTTGTCCTTTGTGGTGACAATGGACCTGTGAAGATGTGCGGAAGAGTAGCTCGCCCATAGTAGAGTATGGGGGAGCAATCAACTAGTCTTCATCGACTCAACACAATCAAGAAAGGTTGCGGTGCAAGTTCAAGTGGAGCATCACGAAGAGATCAAATGCTTGAAGCTTGTCGTCCATTGTGGTGACAATGGACTTGTGAAGATGTGCGGAAGAAAGGCTCACCCATAGTGGAGTATGGGGGAGCAATCAACTAGTCTTCATCGAGCCAACACAATCAAGAAGGGTGGTCCAACTTGAGGGAGTCAAGATCGTCATCATCTAGCTCAAGTGGACCATGTGCAAGGCAAAGGTTTGCCCTTGATAGGTTTTCTATTTTACCGGTCTCATGATGGTAGTTGGGAGACCGGGTTATAGGATCGATTGCCATACTATCAAGGGGGGCTCTCAATGAGTAGCTTGATCGTATCGTTCGTTGAGAGCTCAAACCATTGCATCCTTGCATCATCTTTCTTGGTTCTTGTTTGGTTCTCTTTATGAGTCTTAGAGCTTACGGTCATCTTGTTGACAAGCTTGAGTTCATCCAAAATGGAGTTCGCTTGCATCTTCTATGATGTTTTCGATGTTGGAGGTTTTGCCGGTTCTTCTCGGTTGGAGGTTTCACTCCTCTTTTTGTTAGGCATACCTCCCCTGCCTCTTCTCAGTTGGAGGTTTTGATGCTACTCGTCGTCTTGTTTCCAACAAGCTTGAGTTTGCTCAATTCGAGCTCATATGCAGAAGTTATGGCAGTTCTGGTTTTCTTGAGTGTGGTTTTTGTCAGGGTCCCAGCGGTAGTACCGTGATACCCAGCGGTAGTACCGCTGAGGAGTCACAAGCGGCAGTACTGCTCCGCAATGGTAGTACCGGCGGTGACTCCGCAGCAGTACTACCGTTGGCTTAACAGGTCCCTACCGCGTTGATTCGAGGGGTCTTTTCTGTGTCGGATTATGCGGTACCTTGCTGCGGCAGTACCGCCCTTCCTTCGCGGTAGTACCGCCCGGTTCCCTCTTTCCCTTTCCCCTTCGTTCTGCGCGGCAGTACCGCCGAAGGGAGCGGTAGTACCGCTTAACCCAGCGGTAGTACCGCTGTCTCCTGCGGTACTACCACCCCAAGGTTCATGTTTTGTTGCTCCTTTTCCATGTTTCTTCTGCCTGAGCGGTAGTACCGCTCGTGTGCGGGCTGAGCACATAACGGTTGGATTTTTTCCCTCCTATAAAAGGGGGTCTTCTTCCCCAATGAACCTTATCCTTTGAGCTCGTGTTCTTCCCCCATTGTTGACCTTCTTCGAGCTTGCTAACTCTCAATCCCTCCATGGATTCTTGCTAGTTTTTGAGGGAAAAGAGAGGAGATCTAGATCCACATTTCCACCAATCACTTTCTCCTCTATGTGAGGGGAACCCCTTGGATCTAGATCTTGGAGTTCTTGGTGTTCTCTTCCTTGTTCTTCCTCTCATTTTCCTCCCTGGCATTAGTTGCTTCGGTGGGATTTGAGAGAGAAGGACTTGGGCACTCCATGTGCCCTTGCCATTCTATTTGGTGCATCGGTTTGAGTTCTCCACGTGATACGTGGAAGTTACAAGTTGAGAAGCTTATTACTCTTGGGTGCTTGGTACCCTTGAGCTTGTTCCTCTTGGGTGCTTGGGCGCCCTAGACGGTTGTTGGTGTTCGGAGCTCAATCATTGTGGTGCAAAGCTCCGGGCAAGCGTCGGGGTCTCCAATTAGGTTGTGGAGATTTCCCCGAGAAATTTGACGGGTACCGGTGACCGCCCCCAAGGGTTGCCAAAGTGTACGGGTTCGGTAACCGCCCCCAAGGGTTGCCATTTGTACGGGTTCGGTGACCGCCCTCAAGGGTCCCTTAGTGGAATCACGACATCTTGCATTGTGCGAGAGCGTGAGGAGATTACGGTGGCCCTAGTGGCTTCTTGGGGAGCATTGTGCCTCCACGCCGCTCCAAACGGAGATTAGCATCCGCAAGGGTGTGAACTTCGGGATACATCGTCGTCTCCTCGTGCCTCGGTTATCTCTTACCCGAGCCCTTTACTTATGCACTTTACTTTGTGATAGCCATATTGTTTCTTGTCATATATCTTGCTATCACATAGTTGCTTATCTTTCTTAGCATAAGTTGTTGGTGCACATAGGTGAGCCTAGTTGTTTTAGGTTTTGTGCTTGGCAAATTAACCGCTAGGTTTATTCCGCATTTGTTCAAGCCTAAACCGTAATTATTTTAAAACGCCTATTCACCCCCCCCCTCTAGGCGACATCCACGATCTTTCAAGGGGAGGCCGGATGTCCGGGCTGGTCGGGCCGGATGTCCGAGCTTTCAGGCGACGCCGGATGTCCGGACTGGGGGCAGATGTCCGGGCCGGAGCGGTGGCATTTGTTGCTCTCGGGTTCGGAGGGGCCGGATTTCCGGGCCGGTGGCCGGATGTCCGGGGGCTCGGGAGGCGCCGGATGTCCGGGCTGCCGGGGCCGGATGTCCGGGGCCTGTAGCCTTCTGCGGATGGCCTGCTGTAGTGGAAGATGCTCCAGTGGCCGGACGTCCCGGGACTTGGCCGGATGTCCGGGGCCTAGGAGATGCTCTTGGCTCCTTCCGTTGGTTCTCCTCATCTGTGGACTTGGGGACTTGTACATCTTCACGCGCATCTTCGGGAGGGCCCTCTTGGTGCCTAATCATGCACAACACCTCGGACTTAGGTAGTAGCCATGTCTCATGCATAGAAAGTGGAAGTTCGGAGAGGAGTGAGTTCACCTTATCTTCGATAGCTTTGGCTCGGGCACGTGTCATTGGTCCAAATGGTGTCGTTGGAGGTGTAGGTGCGTCCATGGGGATGATCATGGGATGCTCCGCATCAAATATAGTGATCCAGGAGTGGATCACTGGACAGCGGTCAAAATTATCTTTAGTAGAATAAGGAATTATTTCTCGGTTATGGAGGTGATAAAGAGTTCATTGTAAAGAGTTGCGTCGATGCAAGCTTTAACACCGATCTGGATGACTCTGAGTCTCAATCTAGATGATATTGAAAGTGGGAGCAATTAGCTAGAGTAGCTCCATGCAGAGCATTGTAGACATAGAAATTTACAAAATACATACGGCTCTGAATGTGACAGGCCCGTTGACTAAAATTCTCTCACAAGCAAAACATGATCACACCTTAAGTACTATTTGGGTGTTAATCACGTAGCGATGTGAACTAGATTATTGACTCTAGTAAACCCTTTCGGTGTTAGTCACATGGCGATGTGAACTAATCACATAAAGATATGAACTATTGGTGTTAAATCACATGACGATGTGAACTAGATTATTGACTCTAGTGCAAGTGGGAGACTGAAGGAAATATGCCCTAGAGGCTATAATAAAGGTGTTATTCATATTTCCTTATATCATGATAAATGTTTATTATTCATGCTAGAATTGTATTAACCGGAAACTTGGTACATGTGTGAATACATAGACAAATAGAGTGTCCCTAGTATGCCTCTACTTGACTAGCTCGTTAATCAAAGATGGTTAAGTTTCCTGACCATAGACATGTGTTTTCATTTGATGAACGGGATCACATCATTAGAGAATGATGTGATGGACAAGACCCATCCATTAGCTTAGCATAATGATCATTAAGTTTTATTGCTATTGCTTTCTTCATGACTTATACATATTCCTCTGACTATGAGATTATGCAACTCCCGAATACCGGAACACTTTTTGTGCTATCAAACGTCACAACGTAACTGGGTGATTATAAAGATGCTATACAGGTGTCTTCGAAGGTCTTTGTTGGGTTGGCATAGATCGAGATTAGGATTTGTCACTCCGTGTATCGGAGAGGTATCTCTGGGCCATCTCGGTAATGCTCACCACTATAAGCCTTGCAAGAAATGTGACTAATGAGTTAGTTGCGGGATGATGCATTAAAGAACGAGTAAAGAGACTTGTCGGTGTTCTCACACGAACACGTCACCGTGTACCTCCAACGCCGAGGCTGATGCACCGCAGCTCATGTCGAAGGAGACCCGTCCGGAAGCGCGATACGCAAGCAATCCGGTGGGTGCTTTTGAGGACCCGAAACCCCACACGTCCGGGAGGGACCCCGTCAGGGCTTGCGGCGGCTATGGGCTGCCATAGGTCGACCTGATCGCCCCTAGGGCCTCGAAGTTTGCCGCCCTGCAAACAAAGAACGAACGAAGAACGAGGAAGAAGAAGAACAAGGGAGAGAGATAAAGGTAAAGGTAAAAAGATGATATACTGATAGATCGATTGTGTGTTGTTCAATCGGCCGTCACCCCTTACATATATATGAGGCGGCTGGACTTTTCGTACAAGAAAATGACTCAAATCACGTCCAAATCATCAAAAGTTACCCTAACTCCGACTACGAGGGCCGGAACTTCCGGTCTGGCCCGGAACTTCCGGGCTGAAATTATATCAAGTAGCCCTCTTGCACTGAATCTGCAGGTTGCATACTACTTCCGATGACGATGGTCCCAAAAGCAAAGTTGTAGATCTTGCAATGGAGAAAAACTATTCAGTTGATCACTTTTTCATCCGAGGTCATCTTGATGTCGAAATCGGCCCCACAAATCTGCAAACAATGTTAAAATTCCAGTTTTCGGGGCACACCGCGTGCAAACTTTCGGTTTAGCCCGGAACCTCCCCGGAAGTTTTGCCCGGAACTTCCGGGGCAAACTTATGCAGCACACTGTTTTGGCTCTAACTTTTGCATACGAACTCCGATTTAGACGTTTTTTATATCGAAATCGATCGCCTCGACGAGACGAAGACAAACCGTGTAGAAACATTTCTCATATAAGGCCATCTTGGGGGCGTAATAAGCTGAATAGTGTTCTGAATATAAAATCTGAGTACTTCAAACACAACTTCGGCCTTAGAGATGAGACCGGATGGCTATGGCCCAAATATGAAAGTTTCTCCTTTTGATGATACGGAACTTTCTCACTTTGAGTACTTCTCCATTTGAGGCCATCTTAATTAAGTTCTTGGTCGTGTCAAAATCTGGTGTCAACACATGCCCCCCTGTTTTTCGGCAAACTTGTGTGCCGAAAAATAACTTGCACTATGATTTTTCTAAGGACGATGTCAACACTCCATCGGCCATTTTGGATGTTCTTAGGATGATAAGTATATATCGGTCATTGCTTGTTTGAACCTCTTGAGGCAAACTTGGGTGAAAACTTCTCAGCTTCTATAACAATCCGATGATAAGGTTTCATAGACCAAAACCATCCTCCGAACCATATTGTTCTCCCTTTCGTTGGGATTTTGCAGATAATCAAGAATGAACTTCCTTCAATCCTTACTTCGTCTGCATAAAAGTTTCATTAGTGGCCGAGATGGTGAGCTCCAATTCGGCCTTACCTATGTTGGCAAGAATAAGCATCGGCTATTGATAGATGTGCAATACACCATGACCAACATGGTAGCCGAATGCTTGCTATGCCAACTCTCTCCAATTGTCATGTCTAGATATATGAAGAATCTTAAAACAACACATGGTAAATTTTACATCTAGACATACCTCAAGATAAACTAAACTGATTCGTCAAAACATTGATAATCATTGGATATTTTTTGCACTACTAATAACGAATCACCGAAAGCCTCAATATCTATAGCACCTATAGAAAGGAAAAGCTCCAATCTGAATAACAATGCATATTCGGCTTTGATCATTTGTGCATAAATATTTTAAGCGGCACGAGGCTTCACAAAATAGCACCATAAGGAGATATATAAGCAACACCAACACCTTGGCCATTGCTACAAATTTAACCATCAATGTATAATCTCCATGATACTAAAGAGATAGAGCTAAAACAATATTATGCATGATGTCGACATGATGCTCAATAATAAAATCAACCATGATTTGGCCTTACATAAATTATGAAAACTAATAAGCCAAAGCACACCCAATCAAAACATAAGTACACTTTGCAATTTTGATGAATTGGTCTATGCATAATATCTTCAATGGCATCAATTTGACAACTTCCTTTGCAAGCACTTATCTCAATCTCTACTCAAACTAAGGACAATGTTAGAATACCACACCGGCCATTCTTAGATATATTCTCAGGGCGATAGATAGGTATCGGCCATTACCATGAGGTCCATGTAGAATTCACCCACCAAAGTATGTATAGCCGAAATAAACAAACGAAATAGCAATAAAATATTTCGGCCCCTTTATATTAGCAACAAAAATGAAACTAACTAAATGTATAGTGATTTGGTAATACCCTCTCATGATATAGAAAATTATGTTGCATCCATGGATCAAAATGAATCCATGGAGGGTAATTGATCATACCTAGGGATGAATTCCATGGCAAAGGCATCAATGGCATGGTTGAAGAAAATGGATGATGTGCTAACCGAAGATTTTGATGTTGTGATGCACACCTTCGGCATAATTGTTTGTTGCTTCCATCCTTCTCTTTCTTCACTTTTATTGTACTTGTTGCAATAGAAGCATGCAAATAATTTTTGTTATGATTGGTCTTCTTGGGAATCCATGCCATGTTCTTCTTTCTCAGCTCTTGTGCACTAAGATTTTGTAATTCCTTCTTTTGCCAATACGACAAACCGAGTGGGCATGTCGGCTGTGATTTTGCTTCAACCAATGGCAACTCGTTTTGGACCTTGTGCACCCTCAACCTCTTTTCTTCAAATTTGGCACTTTGATTTTTATCAATTGATTGCTTCACTTCTTTGCCTTTTGTAGCCAATGTCAACACTTTAATTGGCTCTTTATCCTTTAAGATCAAATCTGAATTGGCACTCTTGCGACCATCTTTTTTAACTCGATATACTTGTTTGGTCACCTCTTTCTTCTTTCTTGAGCTCTGAACCGATTCCTTATGATTGAAACGGTCTTTAACATGTGATAGTTCAAATGTTGATCTTCTCGGAGCTGCATAATATTGGTGAGATGGTTTAAAATAAGATGGAGAATGTGCCCTTGTATCATACCTGTCCCATGATGGATATGAATCTACATGAGCATAGGAAGGCATCCACAACATTGGCATTGGTGGCCCAAAATAAGGATATGAATATGTTGCATGAAAATTTTCACTTTTCCAATACCGATCCTCATATTTGCGCCTTGGGGTGATCTTGATGCTTTTGCATTAGTTAGCTGATAAGCACTTTTCTCTTCACTCTTATCTTGATATTTATCTAATAATTGTGCAGAAGTGACATTGGATTTCTTGCACTTGTGCTTATTGCGGCCTTTGTTTCCTTTGGTTGTGCTTGCACTGATCTCTGAATTTGCTTGCTGACCCTCAGTCCTTGGCGTCTCCATTGTAGCTTCGATGGAATTTTCGCCCTCAAGATTATGTTCATTATGCTCTTCAACAACTTCTTTACTTGAAAGCTTAATCCCATCACCTGCATTTTTTACCTTCTCTTAAAATGGATCGGCTTGAACTAGCCGATGCAAAAACTTTCTGCCATCGGGACCAATCGGAATTGACTGGTGATCTCTTGGTGTCTCAACAAATTTCAATCGTCCTTTATCAATGGCCGATTTAACTATTTGAAGAAACATGTTGCAATCCTCAAAATTATGCTTGGACGAATCATGCAATTTACAATACATTCGTCCCTGGGCAGATGGCTCAACATGGTGATCAAGAATTCTAATATAATTATTTCTCAACAACAAATTAAATATTTGATCACGCATGCTTGAATTGAAGGTAAACTTTTTATTCTCTATCCGATCTTGTTGTGAGAATGGCTTTGGAGTTAAGCAAACGAATGGTTTAGATTTTGCATCACCCCATTCGGCTATGCATTGTGTTTTGCACTCTATCTCCGATGTCTTTGGATAAGAAACTATACTGGCATCGGTTTGCTCAGAGAATTTTAACCTTGGCTTTAAATTTCTGAAACGAAAATAGTTAGAATATACATGTCTCAATTAAGACCAAGTGTAAGCCAAGTAAGAAATAAGCAAAGCTACCCAATTAGATATGAACTTTAAATAAAGCAATGGGAAAAGCTTTGGCTGCAGTGATGTAACGCCCCGAGACCGAAGTGCCAGGTGTCTTCTAGTTATTCGCTGAGTTGCCATGTCATTTGCTTGCGTGTTGCATTTCATCATGTCATCATGTGCATTGCATCATCATGTTTTCAAAACCTGCATCCGTCCGGGTTTCTCCCCGTTCCTTCTGTTGTCCTTTCTGAGCCCAACCACACTTGCACGCGCCCGCGGCATGTCCGAAATAATATTTTATAAGTGGCCGAGAAATGTTCTTGGATTGGGTTGAGAGTTGACGTGTGGTCTTATTATAGTGTAGATAGACCGCCTGTCAAGTTTCATCGCATTTGGAGTCTTTTTGATAGCCCAATCGTTAAACTATAGCGGCATTATAGCCGGTCTTTTCGTCGGACGTTTTCGGTCTCCGGAAACAGTCGCTGGGCCTCCCTCTCTTCTCTCCTCTCAGCTCGAGACCGTCTACACAGCCCACCTAGTCCATCCTCCTTCCCCTCTTCGCTTCCGGAGTTGTCCGATGCGATCGCACGGTCCGAGACCCTCTCTGCTCAGTGCATCAAAACCCCTCACGTGTGCGTCCGAAAGTTGTCCCGAACCCGACTCGGGCTGTCGCTACCGTTGTGTCCGGATCATCCCCAAACGTCTACAAAACGTCACTGTTTTCCTTTTTGGACTCCCTAGCTATTTTATCCGCGATCGTCCGATTGCGATCGTAGGGACGAGGTAGCCCCTAACCTAGTCTGTGAGGTATATATATACTCCACTCCTAGTCTATTTGGACAAACCCTAAAAATTAGGACCCTTGTCCCATCCCACCGCCGCCAGCATCTCCCACCTCGGGGTCTTCCCCGATCCAAATCCTCCTCGTTTTCTCCACCCAACCAACCCAGCTCATTCCCTGGATCCCCTCGCAGTCAACCTAAGCCAGCCACTTCTCGATTCCCTGCGCCGCCAGCCACGCTCGAGAGGAGCCCGATGCCCTCTGCGCCTCGTCCCGCAGCTCGCCGAGAGCCACTCAAGGGCAAGCCATGGCGCCCATCGGACCTCTCCACCAGCGCCGTCGCTCGAAGGTCACCGGATCCGTCGCCAGATGCCTTCTTCAACCGGATCCGCGACCCCAGTGAACTCCCGCTCGCGCAGCCGACGTCCCTTTCATCGTCCACACCAAGCCATGCACCGCTGTTGGCCTCGTCCTGGACCTCCTCTGCAGTGAACCCGAATCAGGCGCCCGTGTTGACCCCGCCTTCGGCCACGCATCCGGTGAGGAACGGCCGCCCCTCGACCAAAACCGGCCGCCCAGCTCGCCTGCTGCCGTCCCGCTGCGAAGTGCCCGCTGTCAAGCACCGCGCCTGCAGCCTCGTCACACGCGCAGCCTTGCCTCCACTCAGCAGTAGCAGGAGCAGCCATGGGCGCCATGTCCGCAAGCAGCAGTCGTCGCCATCTTCCCCTGCCTCGCCTCGGATCCTACCTGGTACGCCGTCTAGCGCCCGGATCCGCGCCGCTCCGCTGCCCCGTCTCCGGCCCCGCTCGCCGGAGCCGCACCTCCCTGTGCCTCGCATCCCTCGGCATGTCGCTCCTCTGTTTTGTTCGAACAGAGGAGGACGAGCAGCGCCCGCAACCCCTGCCCCGTCTCGATCTCAAGGCCCAATCCCTTCCGAGCCGGCCCCCTCTCCACGTCACCCGCGCCCTTGGCCTCAAGCCAGCCGGCCCTCTTGGGCCTCCTCCACCGACCAGCCCATCAGGCATGGTGAGATGCCCCCAGCTCCTGTTCCTGCTAGGCCAGCCAGTTTCGGCCCATGTCATTTTTTTTCCGTTCTACGAATTTGTCTTTTATCCAGAGTACTGCATATTTATAGAAAACCCCTTAAGTTTCATGCATATAATAACTCATTAACCGAGCATCGTATTAAAATGATTTATATATGGTATGTGACTAGAATTTCATCTAGTTTAATAATCTCCAACTTTCAATCATGTTTGACATGTTTAAAATGATGTTTGCCTTAATTTGCTTTAATAACATGTTAAAATGCTTTTATTCATAACTAAATAACCGTAACTCGGAATCTAATGAACTTTATATGTAAATGGGGTAGAATTTTGCATAGTTTATCATGGTGACATTGCTTTGCATGTTTAACAATATTAAAATTATGTATAGGGCAGAACAGTATCAAACCTAATATATGCATATGGGGATTTACCAGAATTGTTGTTCGTTGCTTCCGGCCTCATTTAAACTTGCCTAGATAGGTAGTTATCTTTTGCTTCACCTCTTGCCATGTTAATCAACATTTAAAATTGTTGGGTACATAAACAGGATCGAACTAAATAACTTGAATGTGGTCTTCCGTCAATATGCAACTCGTTGCATATTGAGCTCCACTTAACTTGTAGTGTTGTTTGTGCACTTTGCCATGCCATGCATATTTAAACCGGACATGCATCATACTTGTTTGCGCATCATGCCATGTTTATGTGATGGTTGTTCACTATGTTGTGTGCTTCTTTCCGGTGTTGCTTCTTCAGGTTGGTTCCGATAACGTCGCGTTTGTGAGGACCCGTTCGACTACGGCCGTTTGTCTTCTTCATGGTCTCGTTCTTCTTTCTTGCGGGATTTCAGGCAAGATGACCATACCCTCGAAATCACTTCCATCTTTGCTTGCTAGTTGCTCGCTCTTTAGCTATGCCTATGCTACGATGCCTACCACTTACTTATCATGCCTCCCATATTGTTGAACCAAGCCTCTAACCCACCTTGTCCTAGCAAACCGTTGTTTGGCTATGTTACCGCTTTGCTCAGCCCCTCTTATAGCGTTGTTAGTTGCAGGTGAAGATTGGAGCTTGTTCGATGTTGGAACATGGATATTTTGTTGGGATATCACAATATCCCTTATTTAATTAATGCATCTATATACTTGGTAAAGGGTGGAAGGCTCGGCCTTTTGCCTAGTGTTTTGTTCCACTCTTGCCGCCCTAGTTTCCGTCATATCGGTGTTATGTTCCCGGATTTTGCGTTCCTTACGCAGTTGGGTAATAATGGGAACCCCTTGACAGTTCGCCTTGAATAAAACTCTTCCAGCAATGGCCAACATTGGTTTTACCATTTGCCACCTAGCCTTTTTTCCCTTGGGTTTCGCGGACTCAAGGGTCATCTTTATTTAAACCCCCCCCCCCCCCCGGGGCCAGTGCTCCTTTGAGTGTTGGTCCGACCGAGCAGACTGCGGGGCCACCTCGGGGCAACTTGAGGTTTGGTTTTACTCGTAGGATGTCTCATCTGAGTGTGCCCTGAGAACGAGATATGTGCAGCTCCTATCGGGATTTGTCGGCACATTCGGGCGGTGTTGCTGGATTTGTTTTAACTTGTCGAAATGTCTTGTAACCGGGATTCTGAGTCTGATCGGGTCTTCCCGCTAGAAGGAATATCCTTCGTTGACCGTGAGAGCTCGTGATGGGCTAAGTTGGGACACCCCTGCAGGGATTTGAACTTTCGAAATTCGTGCCCGCGGTTATGGGCAGATGGGAATTTGTTAATGTCCGGTTGTAGAAAACCTAAAGTTGACCTTAATTAAAATACATCAACCGCGTGTGTAACCGTGATGGTCTCTTTCCGGCGGTGTCCGGGAAGTGAACACGGTGTTGGAGTTATGCTTGACGTAGGTTGTTCTAGGATCACTTCTTGATCATAGTTTCTCGACCATGCTTTGCCTTCTCTTCTCGCTCTCTTTTGCGTATATGTTAGCCACCAAATATGCTAGTCGCTTGCTGCAGCTCCACCTCATACCCTTACTTTACCCATAAGCTTAAATAGTCTTGATCGCGAGGGTGTGAGATTGCTGAGTCCCCGTGACTCACAGATACTTCCAAAACCAGCTTGCAGGTGCCGTTGAACTGTGCATATGACGCAACCAAGCTCAAGGAGGAGCTCGATGAAGATCTTGTCCTTTATGTTGTTCTGCTTCCAGTTGATCAGTAGTGGAGCCCAGTTGGGGTCGATCGGGGACCTTGTCGCATTTGGGGTTCTTCTTTTATTTTGGTTCCGTAGTCGGACCTTGATTGTATTTGGATGATGTAATGCTTTATTCATGTATTTGTGTGAAGTGGCGATTGTAAGCCAACTAGGTATCTCTTTCCCTTATGTATTACATGGGTTGTGTGAAGATTACCTCACTTGTGACATTGCTTTCAATGCGGTTATGCCTCTAAGTCGTTCTTCGACACGTGGGAGATATAGCCACATCGAGGGTGTTACAAGTTGGTATCAGAGCCTTCCCCGACCTTAGGAGCCCCATTGCTTGATCGAATTAGCGGACGAGTTGAGTCTAGAAAAATGTTTTGAGTCTTTTAGGAATTATATATCGGATAGTTTAGGAATTCTTTTTACTCCCCAGTCCCTTCATCGCTCTGGTAAGGCATCCTGACGTAGAGTTTTGTCTCTTCTCTTCTCAAATTTCACTAAAAAAATTTAGGATCACGCGGGTATCTTGGAATCGTTCCGATCGATTTGTGACGAGAACATTGTTCTTGGTGCCTCCTGTCATTTAGGGTTTGTGGCAGTGTTCCGGGGAGTTGAGCTCCGAGGTGTTGTCGTCACAATTTTATCGTTGCAGTTCTGGAATACCTGAGTTTAGTTTCGCCGACATCGAAAATCTCTTTTATGCAGTTGTTGGTGAGATAACCTCGACGGCACCCAGTACTGGGGCGGGAGTTTGGGAGTATTGCCATAACTCGTATAACGGATGCTTTTTGAAGGTTGAAGTAGACGATTTCCGAAGGTTTCTTGGTTATGTGTTGAAGGATGGATACAGGTGGATGTAGGATTTGTTAGTTTTGGGTGAGATATTATGCTTCCTCTGTATCCCCAACACCTGATTGCATAACCGGAAAATTTCGGGAGTTTATAAGTGGGAATTCAAGTAGCTCTTAGGATATCTTTCCGACAGATGTATGATATGAAATTGGGGTTCGACGTCTAGTGCTCCACCTATCCACGGTTGGTTTTACAGTGGTCTCGTTGTGTCTTAAAGAGTCCTTGGCTATGCCGACTCGGGGACGCTTCGTATGTCATGTGCACTGCCTTGTACATGATGGTCTTGTACGATCGAGCCCGTGTAGGCCCCACCACGAAAACTTCGGATGAAATCTCTATCATATGTTTGTTCCGGCTTATTTTGCAAGCCAATCCTTTGTTTTGTTTTGAGTTGTGGTATTCGAGTTGCTTCGAAGTCAAATGTTGATTCCATACCTTTTCCTAAGCGGTGTTCTCATACTCTGATGTGAAGACCAATCCTTCTGGATAATCGAGACTGTCATGTCAATCCTTTTCAACCAGTGTGCTTCTCTTCTAGTGGATCCGACCATTTCAACTTCTGCAAGATCAATTATCACTTCTTCTCAACGGTGTTTGTTTCATCCGTCTCCAAGTTGCCTTTGTTTTTCCCGCCCACCCACCCTTTTCCTTCAAGAACTCAGATTTTTCTGAATCAAGTATCCATTTTATTCATGTGAAGTCTCTCCATTATTTTCCGTCAATATTCTTATCCGGTGATTCTCATGAAGATCCTAACGGAACCTCAAGTTCATCATTATTCATTCTCTTTCTTCTCCGGTGGGACCAATTCAAGCTTTGTGGATCATATCCTTTTCCTCGTTTCAAATACCCTCTCATGCCGGTGCACCTCATAATCATTCCACACTCGCTATTCTATTGTTTCCGAGTGCTCAAGATATCTCGAAGATTCGTGTTTCCACTCTACATTCGTTCAAGTTCTTTCGAGGTTGTTATCTCATTCTAGCCATTTAAATCTAACCGGTGCATTATCTCTTTTAAATTGTTCTACGATGTTCCTTTTGAGTGGGCCCTAACCCACAGGTCTTTTTCCAGGATCTTACCTGACTCTTCTAATTTTCCCGGAGCTATCCTCAAATTTCTTTTTGAAGTTTGACGTAAGAATGAATTTTCATCAATCATATGTGCTTCTCTAAGATCTCTCAATTTCTTTTCATCGTTGGCTCAACCTTTCCATTCCTCATTCCGGAGTGCCTCAACAATTCAGGGTGGTGTTTCTCATCGTCATTCTCAACATTTGAAGACCGAAGAAGAGTTTTACCTCTATATCTTATCCGTTCTCTCAGAGATTCATGGTTCTAATTCGAGACCATCCTCTCATAATTGTTTTGATCGTGAGAATTATTTTCACCCATCCGAAGCATTTCTTGAGTTGTTTTCCATTTCTTTCCTCCGAAGGCCATCTTTTCAAATATTATTCATTTCAGCTGACAGCTCACATTCTACAAATCTTACCGCTGCATCAATCAAATATCCTCTAATCAGTTCTTGATCTCTTCGTTCTGATGTATCTAAATCCCCTTAAGCTTCTTCGTTCATTTTCTAATTCTTTCCGGTGTTTCTTTATCTTTTCTTCGTTCATTTTCAATTCTTACGGTGGTTTGCTAAAGATTCCTCTTCTTATGTTATCATACTTCCGTTCTTTCAAATCCTACTGGTGGATCATCGAAGGCCTCTTCAAGTTTGTGCATTATCTATCTTAATCCTTTCTATGATAATAAGTAGTATGCCAATTTCATTGGTTGTCATCAATTTGAATTGGTGAAGGATAAGCATAATGTAATTCTTATTCTTGTGTCATCGAGTTGATTAAATTCCTTATTCCGGAGTGGTTCATCATACATATTCTTGGTTTCAAGTGCTCATTTTTCTTTCCCGGAGTTCCAAGCTCTCGCAATTATGTTATCACGGAGATCTATCTAAATCTTTACAAGGTTCCACCTTGTGTTTTCAATTTCTCCTTCTTTTTATTCTTTTGTTACCGGAGTTTCTTCATGGAGGCTATACAGGATGGTTCATCAAAGAAATAATTCCTTCTCCTAGCATTCATTAAGATTCTTTTCAGAGGAACTCAAGCATTCTTCATCTTGCTATCCGGATTGCAATTCTTTCTTCCGAATCATTGGAGGTGGTATTATGTCATTCTTGATAATTTGAGTTCATGTTTCATGATTCACATGTTATTAAGAATGAGGTATTTTAAATCCATCAATCTCTTCATTGGAGTTACCTTGGGTTATATTTCACCTAAAGCTTTCCCTAAGGATTGTTGCTATCTATGGTTCTTATAAATGATCCAATTTCTTCATTTATCCTTTCCGGTGCGACATACTTTCTCGTCAATTTGTTCATATCAATCCAATTCTTTTCCCGTGAGTGGCAGGTTGTCACCTCATAATTTTAGGTGTATTCCATAAGACCATATCAAGCTTATCCTTTTCATTGTTGGTTTTCCAACAATTCCGTTCAACCCTTCTTTTAAGGATGCTTTTTCAAATTCTATTGTGGTAGAAGATGTCTTTTTCCTCTCAATTCTTTCCTTTCCAAGAGCCAACTTCTATTCTTTCTCCCGGAGGTCTAGTGATGTTGCTCTTTTCACTCCTCATCTCGGTTTGTCAAGATCATGTTCAATTTCTTCCATTTACAGTCAAAGTGCTGTCCAAATTATATCAGTCTTTTTCCTTTTCTATCTTGTTTAACCGGAGTGTTGTGCCCCTTTGCTCAAATCCTTTTCATCCTATCAAGTCTTGTATCTCTTTTCAACTGGAGTGCTATAAGAAATTGTTCTTCCTTATTCCTCTTTTCTAACGAGGTGTTTTCAACTTTGTTCATCTCCGTTGTATTCTTTCTTTCAATTTGTTTAACTTTTCAAGGTTCCTTGGTTTCACTCGTTTGTAAAAGAAGCAACTTAGTTTTACCTCTTCTTTTTCTCTCCCGTTTTCCCTCCGGTGCCATTCTAGATCTTGGGACGAGATCCTCTCGTAGTGGTGGAGTGATGTGCCAGGTGTCTTCCAGCTATTCGCTGCGTTGCCATGTCATTTGCTTGTGTGTTGCATTTCATCATGTCATCATGTGCATTGCATCATCATGTTTTCAAAACCTGCATCCGTCCGGGTTTCTCCCTGTTCCTTCTGTTGTCCTTTCTGAGCCCAACCACACTTGCACGCGCCCGCGGCATGTCCGAAATAATATTTTATAAGTGGCCGAGAAATGTTCTCGGATTGGGTTGAGAGTTGACGTGTGGTCTTATTATAGTGTAGATAGACCGCCTGTCAAGTTTCATCGCATTCGGAGTCTGTTTGATAGCCCAACCGTTAAACTATAGCGGCATTATAGCCGGTCTTTTCGTCGGACGTTTTCGGTCTCCGGAAACAGTCGTCGGGCCTCCCTCTCTTCTCTCCTCTCAGCTCGAGACCGTCTACACAACCCACCTAGTCCATCCTCCTTCCCCTCTTCGCTTCCGGAGTTGTCCGATGCGATCGCACGGTCCGAGACCCTCTCTGCTCAGTGCATCAAAATCCCTCATGTGCGCGTCCGAAAGTTGTCCCGAACCCGACTCGGGCTGTCGCTACCGTTGTGTCCGGATCATCCCCAAACGTCTACAAAACGTCACCGTTTTCCTTTTTGGACTCCCTAGCTATTTTATCCGCGATCGTCCAATTGCAATCGTAGGGACGAGGTAGCCCCTAACCTAGTCTGTGAGGTATATATATACTCCACTCCTAGTCTATTTGGACAAACCCTAAAAATTAGGACCCTTGTCCCATCCCACCGCCGCCAGCATCTCCCACCTCGGGGTCTTCCCCGATCCAAATCCTCCTCGTTTTCTCCACCCAACCAACCCAGCTCATTCACTGGATCCCCTCGCGGTCAACCTAAGCCAGCCACTTCTCGATTCCCTGCGCCGCCAGCCACGCTCGGGAGGAGCCCGATGCCCTCTGCGCCTCATCCCGTAGCTCGCCGAGAGCCACTCAAGGGCAAGCCATGGCGCCCATCGGACCTCTCCACCAGCGCCGTCGCTCGAAGGTCGCCGGATCCATTGCCAGATGCCTTCTTCAACCAGATCCGCGACCCCAGTGAACTCCCGCTCGCGCAGCCGACGTCCCTTTCATCGTCCGCACCAAGCCATGCGCCGCTGTTGGCCTCGTCCTGGACCTCCTCTGCAGTGAACCCAAATCAGGCACCCGTGTTGACCCTGCCTTCGGCCACGCATCCGGTGAGGAACGGCCTCCCCTCAACCAAAACCGGCCGCCCAGCTCGCCTGTTGTCGTCCCGCTGCGAAGTGCCCGCTGTCAAGCACCGCGCCTGTAGCCTCGTCACACGCGCAGCCTTGCCTCCACTCAGCAGCAGCGGAGCAGCCATGGGCGCCATGTCCGCAAGCAGCAGTCGCCGCCATCTTCCCCTGCCTCGCCTCGGATCCTACCTGGTACGCCATCTAGCGCCTGGATCCGCGCCGCTCCGCTGCCCCGTCTCTGGCCCCGCTCGCCGGAGCCGCACCTCCCTGTGCCTCGCATCCCTCGGCGTGTCGCTCCTTTGTTTTGTTCGAACAGAGGAGGACGAGCAGCGCCCGCAACCCCTGCCCCGTCTCGATCTCAAGGCCCAATCCCTTCCGAGCCAGCCCCCTCTCCACGTTGCCCGCGCCCTTGGCCTCAAGCCAGCCGGCCCTCTTGGGCCTCCTCCACCGACCAGCCCATGAGGCATGGTGAGATGCCCCCAGCTCTTGTTCCTGCTAGGCCATCCAGTTTTGGCCCATGTCATTTTTTTCCGTTCTACGAATTTGTCTTTTATCCAGAGTACTGCATATTTACAGAAAACCCCTTAAGTTTCATGCATATAATAACTCATTAACCAAGCATCGTATTAAAATGATTCATATATGGTATGTGACTAGAATTTCATCTAGTTTAATAATCTCCAACTTTCAATCATGTTTGACATGTTTAAAATGATGTTTGCCTTAATTTTCTTTAATAACATGCTAAAATGCTTTTATTCATAACTAAATAACCATAACTCAGAATCTAATAAACTTTATATGTAAATGGGGTAGAATTTTGCATAGTTTATCATGGTGACCTTGCTTTGCATGTTTAACAACATTAAAATTATGTATAGGGCAGAACAGTATCAAACCTAATATATGCATATGGGGATTTACCAGAATTGTTGTTCGTTGCTTCCGGCCTCATTTAAACTTGCCTAGATAGGTAGTTATCTTTTGCTTCACCTCTTGCCATGTTAATCAACATTTAAAATTGTTGGGTACATAAACGGGAT
The DNA here is from genome assembly GCF_056163025.1 of Triticum urartu. Taxonomy (NCBI): domain Eukaryota; kingdom Viridiplantae; phylum Streptophyta; class Magnoliopsida; order Poales; family Poaceae; genus Triticum; species Triticum urartu. The sequence continues at coordinate 369,606,442 of NC_141873.1, forward strand.
CAACTAAATAACTTGAATGTGGTCTTCCGTCAATATGCAACTCGTTGCATATTGAGCTCCACTTAACTTATAGGTTGTTTGTGCACTTTGCCATGCCATGCATATTTAAACCGGATATGCATCATACTTGTTTGCGCATCATGCCATGTTTATGTGATGGTTGTTCACTATGTTGTGTGCTTCTTTCCGGTGTTGCTTCTTCAGGTTGGTTCCGATAACGTCGCGTTTGTGAGGACCCGTTCAAGTACGTCCATTTATCTTCTTCATGGTCTCGTTCTTCTTCCTTGCGGGATTTCAAGCAAGATGACCATACCCTCGAAATCACTTCTATCTTTGCTTGCTAGTTGCTCGCTCTTTTGCTATGCCTATGCTACGGTGCCTACCACTTGCTTATCATGCCTCCCATATTGTTGAACCAAGCCTCTAACCCACCTTGTCCTAGCAAACCGTTGTTTGGCTATGTTACCGCTTTGCTCAGCCCCTCTTATAGCGTTGTTAGTTGCAGGTGAAGATTGGAGCTTGTTCCATGTTGGAACATGGATATTTTGTTGGGATATCACAATATCTCTTATTTAATTAATGCATCCATATACTTGGTAAAGGGTGGAAGGCTCGGCCTTTTGCCTAGTGTTTTGTCCCACTCTTGCCGCCCTAGTTTCCGTCATATCGGTGTTATGTTCCCGGATTTTGCGTTCCTTACGCGGTTGGGTAATAATGGGAACCCCTTGACAGTTCGCCTTGAATAAAACTCTTGCAGCAATGCCCAACATTGGTTTTATCATTTGCCACCTAGCCTTTTTTTCCCTTGGGTTTCGCGGACTCAAGGGTCATCTTTATTTAACCCCCCCCCCCCTGGGCCAGTGCTCCTTTGAGTGTTGGTCCGACCAAGCAGACTGCGGGGCCACCTTGGGGCAACTTGAGGTTCGGTTTTACTCGTAGGATGTCTCATCTAAGTGTGCCCTGAGAACGAGATATGTGCAGCTCCTACCGGGATTTGTCGGCACATTCGGGCGGTGTTGCTGGATTTGTTTTAACTTGTCGAAATGTCTTGTAACCGGGATTTCGAGTCTGATCGGGTCTTCCCGCTAGAAGGAATATCCTTCGTTGACCGTGAGAGCTTGTGATGGGCTAAGTTGGGACACCCCTGCAGGGATTTGAACTTTCGAAAGCCGTGCCCACGATTATGGGTAGATGGGAATTTGTTAATGTCCGGTTGTAGAAAACCTAAAGTTGACCTTAATTAAAATACATCAACCGTGTGTGTAACCGTGATGGTCTCTTTCGGCGGAGTCCGGGAAGTGAACACGGTGTTGGAGTTATGCTTGACGTAGGTTATTCTAGGATCACTTCTTGATCATAGTTTCTCGACCATGCTTTGCCTTCTCTTCTCTCTCTCTTTTGCGTATATGTTAGCCACCAAATATGCTAGTCGCTTGTTGCAGATCCACCTCATACCCTTACTTTACCCATAAGCTTAAATAGTCTTGATCGCGAGGGTGTGAGATTGCTGAGTCCCCGTGACTCACAGATACTTTCCAAACCAGCTTGCAGGTGCCGTTGAACCGTGCATATGACGCAACCAGGCTCAAGGAGGAGCTCGATGAAGATCTTGTCCTTTATGTTGTTCCGCTTCCAGTTGATCAGTAGTGGAGCCCGGTTGGGGTCGATCGGGGACCTTGTCGCATTTGGGGTTCTTCTTTTATTTTGGTTCCGTAGTCGGACCTTGATTGTATTTGGATGATGTAATGCTTTATTCATGTATTTGTGTGAAGTGGTGATTGTAAGCCAACTAGGTATCTCTTTCCCTTATGTATTACATGGGTTGTGTGAAGATTACCTCACTTGCGACATTGCTTTCAAAGCGGTTATGCCTTTAAGTCATGCTTCGACACATGGGAGATATAGCCGCATCGAGGGCGTTACAAGTGATACGTCACTATCGGTCTGTTTGAATGGTACAATATATTGACCGATATGCTTAGTAACAATTTTATTGCTAACAAGTAAATTGCCCTTCTCCATTGGTCTTTGAAAATTACTTATTAGAATTTTTCTAATAGATGCATCAACAATAAAGTTGTGACCAAATCTGAAAATAGGTAAATTACTTGCTAGACATACCTCTTCAAATATGTTGGGAGAGCATGATGATGGTGTGACTTGAAGAATATCTTGCTCCGCCTTCGGATAGCTCCCCAACGCCTTGTCATCATCTTTCTCTTGGTTTCGTGCATCATTAGTTTGAAGATCTTCGTCCACCAAACTTTCTTCGGCTACTTGTTCTTGTTCTTAAAGCTCACCAATTTCTATGGCACGAAACTCATAGGGCAGGAAGTAGGTTCCATTAACTTCAGAAAAATCAAATATGGTTGTCTTTTTATACTTCCCATGCCCTTTCTCAACAATGTTTGCCTCTTTGGATTTGATGGATTCGGAATATATACTACTTGATTCGGCTTTTTCAACCGAAGCACTTTTAGTTTCCGAATCATCATTCTTTTCACCGGTTATATCAATTGGCAACACTTCTTTTCTTTGAGCTAATTCCCTATCAATTCTCTCTTGGCGAAGTACTTGCACCCTATCGCGCAAAGCTTTAACTCCCCTCTCAATCTCAGCCCGCTCTAGATTAGTTTGCCCCCCAACGCTTCTAGAATCTTTCGGCAATGAAGTGTTAGTGTTGCCGAAATTTTGCAATTGTGTAGGGGGTGTATAATATGCTGCGGTACTAGGTGGAGGTGTATGCACTGCTGTATAACCATATGCTCTTTCGCCAATTCTATCAATGCATGTAGTTTCATCTTCTTGCAAAACTCTAGCCTTTATTGCAGCATAATCAGGAAACAACCCCTTTTCATATTGTTCAAGGCAAAGAGCACTAGTTTTCTTGTTTTGTGCCAAGCTCTTTTTTATCGCAGCCACAAGCGCTTCTAGAAGGGATTGCTGCACAATACTTTCAGATTCTTTCGGCAATGATTCGTGAGTGTTGCCAAAATTCTCGAATTGCGTAGAGTATGCATTATATGCTACAGTATTTGATGACGGCACATGTGTTCCTGTAAAATTTTCACTTATTCGGCTATGACCATGAAGATGCGGGGCCGAATTATGAACATCTACAGTTGCATACGGTGCTGAAAAATTACTAAAATGAGGTGTAGCATATGATGGTTGAGAGTAACTGGCCGAATAGCTAGTAGTAGCATGGCCAATTCTCCCATCCATCGGTAAGGTTGGATTCACATACTACAAATTAGTTGCCGATGAATAAAAAGGTGAAACACTTTCTTCTATGCTATTGGAAATTTTAACATGAGGTGTTCCAAATTAATTAACCGAACCCATCATGTTGTTCATCGGCATATGGATTTGTGGGGTTGCCGATGCATGAGAGTTAGGATACATATGTGGTATGTTACTAGTATCATAAGAAGTTGAAACATGTAAATTACTTTGAATCGGCCTATGCATGTAATTAGATGCCTTATTGAAAAAACTAGGGCTGGCCGATAGAGTATAATCATTGAACGCTCTAGTAACATCATATGAATTATTTACATCTACAGTAGGGAATTGGGTATTCATATTACCTTTGTAGATTGCAAACCCTAGATGACGATCTCTTCGTAGCAAGAACGGGCTGGAGACTGTTCAAAGCTTCTTCCCCAGCGGAGTCGCCAAAAAGTGTGTTCGCACACGAACACGTCACTGTGTACCTCCAACGCCGAGGGTGATGCACCGCGGCTCACGTCAAAAGCACCCGCCGGATTGACGTGTCCCCAGCGGAGTCGCCAAAAAGTGTGTTCGCACACGAACACGTCACCGTGTACCTCCAACGCCGAGGTTGATGCACCGCAGCTCGCGTCGAAGGAGACCCGTCCGGAAGCGCGGTACGCAAGCAATCCGGCGGGTGCTTTTGAGGACCCGAAACCCCACACGCCCGGGAGGGACCCCGTCAGGGCTTGCGGCGGCTATGGACTGCTCTATGTCGACCTGATAGCCCCTAGGGCCTCGAAGTTTGCCGCCCTGCAAACGAAGAACAAACGAAGAACGAGGAAGAAGAAGAACAAGGGAGAGAGATAAAGGTAAAGGTAAAAAGATGATATATTGATAGATCGATTGTGTGTTGTTCAATCGGCCGTCACCCCTTACATACATATGAGGCGGCTGGACTTTCTATACAAGAAAAGGACTCAAATCACGTCCAAATCATCAAAAGTTACCCTAACTCGGACTACGAGGGACGGAACTTCCGGTCTGGCCCGGAACTTCCGGACTGAAATTATATCAAGTAGCTCTCTTGCACTGAATCTGCAGGCCGCATACTACTTCGGATGACGATGGTCCCAAAAGCAAAGTTGTAGATCTTGCAATGGAGAAAAACTCTTCAATTAATCACTTTTTCATTCGAGGTCATCTTGATATTGAAATCGGCCCTGCAAATCTGCAAACAATGTTAAAATTTCAGTTTTTGGGGCACACCGCGTGCAAACTTTCGGTTTAGCCCAGAACCTCCCCGGAAGTTTTGCCCGGAACTTCCGGGCAAACTTATGCAGCACATTGTTTTGGCTCTAACTTTTGCATACGAACTCCGATTTAGACGTTTTTATATCGAAATCGATCGTCTCGACGAGACGAAGATAATCCGTGTAGAAACATTTCTCATATAAGGCCATCTTGGGGGCGTAATAAGCTGAATAGTGTTCTGAATATAAAATCTGAGTACTTCAAACACAACTTCGGCCTTAGAGATGAGACCGGATGGCTATGGCCCAAATATGAAAGTTTCTCTTTTTGACGATACAGAACTTTCTCACTTTGAGCACTTCTCCATTTGAGGCCATCTTAATTAAGTTCTTGGCCGTGTCAAAATCTGGTGTCAACAGCCGGTAACGACATTGAACTAGGTATGATGATACCGACGATCGAATCTCGGGCAAGTAACATACCGATGACAAAGGGAACAACGTATGTTGTTATGCGGTTTGGCCAATAAAGATCTTCGTAGAATATGTAGGAGCCAATATGAGCATCCAGGTTCCGCTATTGGTTATTGACCGGAGATGTGTCTCGGTCATGTCTACATAGTTCCTGAACCCGTAGGGTCCGCATGCTTAACGTTCGATGACGGTTTGTATTATGAGTTATGTGATTTGATGTACCAAAGTTTTTTCAGAGTCCCGGATGAGTTCACGGACATGACGAGGAGTCTAAAAATGATCGAGACATAGAGGTCGATGTATTGGAAGGTTATATTCGGACACCGGAATGGTTCCGAAGTGTTTCAGGTATTTTCCGGAGTACCGGGAGGTTACCGGAACCCCCCGGGAGAGTAATGGGCCTTAATGGGCATTAGGGGAAAGGAGAGACGGGCCTCAAGGGGTGGCCGCGCGCCCCCCCATGGGATGGTCCGAATTGGACTAGGAGGGGGCGGCGCCCCCTCCTTCCTTCTCCCCTCCTTCCCCTTCCCTCCTCCTAGTTGGAATAGGAAAGGGGGGCTGAATCCTACTTGGACCAGGAGTCCAAGTAGGACTCCTCCCTATGGCGTGCCACCCCTATGGCCGGCCTCCTCTCCTCCTCCCTTTATATACGTGGGAGAGGGGCACCCTAAAGACACACCAAAGTTTCTCTTAGCCGTGTGCAGTGCCTCCCTCCACAGTTACACACCTCGGTCATATCGTCATAGTGCTTAGGCGAAGCCCTGCGCCTGTAAACTTCATCATCACCGTCGCCACACCGTCGTGCTGACGGAACTCTCCCTCGGGCTTAACTGGATCAAGAGTTCGAGGGACATCACCGAGCTGAACGTGTGCTGAACGTGGAGGTGTCGTACGTTCGGTGCTTGGATCGGTTGGATCGCGAAGACGTTCGACTACATCAACCGCGTTACTAAACGCTTTCGCTTTCGGACTACGAGGGTACGTGGACACACTCTCCCTCTCGTTGCTATGCATCTCCTAGATAGATCTTGTGTGATCGTAGATAAAATTTTGAAATACTGCGTTCCTCAACAAAATACTAGTCCTATCTCCATACAATTGTATTCCAACACTACTCATGCTTCAAAAACCTGGAACAAATGGGTCCTTCACCTTTGAGTCAAATGAATTCCATAGGATTATGGAGGGTTGGAATCTTTAGAAAAGAATTCTACGTTGTTCATTTGATTCATAGGATTGAATTCTATGGAAAAAAATCTAAGAAATCATGTGTAGTACATTTAATTAGAAATCTAGTGTCCATTTCAACCTTTTTTATATAATTTGTTTGTATTTTACATGGCATCAAACACTGTAGGCTAATCTTATAATATTCAAGTGGGCATACCATTCCGATCCTGTATTTTTCTATTCCTACGTTTTGAGATTCCTACAAATCAAAGAGGACCTAGCGGTGTCTTCATCTCTACTATCAAAGGACATCGTCCGTTTCATTCCCTACCTCCAACCCACATGTACCATCTATTGGTGTAACCCATTGCAGTAACCTCTAATCTATCATTTGACTATACTGACATCATTACTGATGAGTAGATTCCGCTTGTAAGTTCACACATGGCAAAGAAAAACCTATGACATCAGCCAACCAATAAAACTACCAATATGAACAATTTTAATTGCTAGTTACAATTATTGGTTTATAACTTAACATTTAAAAATAGAAATAGGTAAATCATATATACACACACACACATATATATATATGACTGACCCTTTTAAAACATTGGTCGGGTCGCGAGCCGTCGGATCTGGCGCATCAAGCGGCCAAGCGACGCCTCCACCACTGCAACAAAGGTCTTGTTGCAGTTTTTTTTTTTTGCAACAGAGGTCTTGCTGCAGTTTTTTTCGGCAGATTTTTTTGCAACAGAGGAGATGTTGAATTTTTTGTTCCGTCTTCGCTTTTTTGCAATGTAGGTATTATTGTGGAAGAAACGTCTGCAACATAGGTAATGTTGCAGAGTACAATGAATGTTGGGTGGGAGACTCAGCCGGATTAAAACATGCAAGAGATGCACAATTTTGATCTAACGGTAGTTGATGTAGCGCCTTGATTGTGCGGTTGATGCCAATCGGTTCCCTTACCAATTTGACAACTGTTTAGCTTATTTGGACATGTTTGGGAGATATTGGCAGTTTCATGGCTCAATCATTTTTTCATAATTCTATATTTTTAAGAAAACAAATAATATGTGTGTACCCAAGTATTGATTTGGAAGTTTCAACTCAATTTGACCATATTTTGGGAGATATTAGATTATTTTTTTAGTCCAAGCCGACTAATGCGGCATTTTTTCCGCTGCATGTACACTTACAAGCAGGACCTACCATGTGAACCACATCAAATGATGGATTAAAGCTAACTAGAAAACATGCCTTTGCGTTGCAACGGGAGAAAACAGCCCTCACACGCCCTTGCCCACTAAGTATGGCTAAAGACCTCACCCTCATGCCCATAACATAGTAAACGTGACTAATACCTCATCCTCGGGTCCACATCCTCCATTTCAATATAACAATAGACATACGTTTCCGTTTGTCGTCTTTGCCGTCCTCGTCACCGGTGGTCGCAGTATCAGTTATCACTAATCAAGGTTGGCAAGGTCCAATAGCTGGACTGTTGAGCCGCCTTCGTGTCCGACGAAGATCAAGAGTGTTGAACCCAGTTTTTTTATCATCTGGCTAATATAATAGGGAAAAGCACTGCACATAATATATGTCCATGTCATCATGTAAATTGAGTAGTTTGTGTCACATAGACCATGCATGAAACCTTGGTTGGACTTCTCATGCATTTTGACGGGAGTCACTCGACCGAGTGAGACGGTTGTACGTGAAGATGCGACAGAGAAAAAGATTCCTTCCATGTCCCTAGTTTAATAAAGTGAAGTAAAACAAAGCATCATGTGGGCATATTTTAAAATTTTGCCAAGTTTTATTAATATAGGTATAGATTAAAACAATTTAGCTATAGTACCTCCCAGTTTAAAAAAACATGTTTATTAAAATGTTTGCCTTTTCAAATTTAATGTTCAAAAAATATTTGTGTTTTTAAAATGTTTGCAAATTCCAGAAATAATGACAACAGTACATCCTACTTTTAAAAAATTGTTTGTGTTTTAAAAAATACCCAGGTTTAGAAAAAAATAAAAAGACAAATATTGTTCTTTAAACAATGTTTGGCTTTAAAAATTTTATTAACAACTTTCAAAAATTTCACATTCTAAAACTTATTCACTTAAAAAATATATATTCCTCTCAATATCTGGCACGACTGTGTACTTAATTTTAAATTTTATGGTTCTAATTAAACACCTAGTCTTGTTTAGTCTAGTGGTTAGCATTTGAGTGTTGTAGTGTGAGCGGGCTGGGTTTAATTCCTCCCATCACAGTATTTTTCCTTGGAAATTATTTTACTGGCGCGGACTGTTTTGTATACTAATGGGCCAGCCCATTGAGGCTCTGTGTGTCCTGTAAATTTGTTTTTGGGCAAAGCATAGCTTTATTACTTAATGGTGTCCGGGTAAATCACCCGCGACACAAGCAGCTACATGGGCTGAAACATCAGACTCATACTCTACACAGTGGTTTGCAGGGTACAGACGCCCCACACTAGCAAATTCATGTGCTACCGAATTCGCACTTCAACAACACATACTTATTACATATTTAGAAAACCATATCTTTAGCTGAAACTTTGTGTCCTCGATGAATCAGGAGAACGCCCACATGAGGAAACGCCTGCGACGTACGAAGCCCGAGAAATACGAAAATTATATGGGTCCCACCATGAACGAAAAGAACTGAAGAAACAATTCTTCTTTTAATATTAGGTAAAGATAAAGATAAAGATTGCAGCAGATTAGGTGGTGTTTTGTGCAACAAACGCAAAGAATAGGTTTTCTATACAAATTTGACCCCAATAGGTGATGGTTTGTGCAATTTTCTTCGCACGGGAAATTAGCATCTGCAAAAAATTATTAACCCACTCATCTTTAAACCAAGACGATCACAGCTTTCCTACTCTTTTACCGCATGTGGGAAAAAGATTAAAAAAAACTGAGCAAAAAACGTGCACCTACATTGTTGGGGTTTCTATTGTGTGTGCATCTCAGAAAAAAGATGGGTCGACTTGACACTTGGAAAACTAGAGCCACATTCTTTGCGGTAACACCGGATCATCTGATATGTATGTACATCAATCCAAATTGTCAATACAACACAGAAAAAACAAAGGCATGACGACCATGTACGGGAAAAAGTTAACTGTATTATTCCGTCTTTTTTACTGTAGACGGACACTGCCTGTTGGCTAAAACAGGGAGATTACGGGCAGCATCTGGCTCGTTTTATCTACTGGCCAAAGTTCCCGAGAAGGCGCTCCACAGCAGCATGTACGTTCCCAGAAGTGGCCATCAGTGCCCGAATATTCTCTGCGGTGTCAAAGAACCCCATTTCTTGGAGCTGGCCAAGTTGCGTTGCATAGAGTTCCTCCGGTGGCACTGAAATTTTGAGAACAGGGAAACTAATATCAGCTGACGGAACGCAATAAGAGCAGGCAAATTCTCAAGACGGCAGCGTATACAAACCATTGGAGGCATTTGGTACACCTAAGCCACCTCCAGCACCAAGCCCACTAAGCATGCCCATCAAGGTGTCCAGACCAACATTTCCCCGCGTGCCTGTATTTGTTGATAAAATGTGTTTATCTAGACAGAACTTAAGATCTCTGCACTGCACATCTAGTTTTGCTTCAGAACTGAGCACTCTGCAGTCAAGACTACGTACAAATTCTGTTCAATATCCAGGTAGCACCGCAAAGCAGCTGGACAGTAGATCAGAGACATTACAAATAAAAATGGCTCAATAGCGGTGGTATCAAGGTGCATGTAACTACAATCTATTTTTCAGTTAACAAATCCAAATGAGTGGAACAGTATTTTGGTCAGAGGCAACCCATTTCCATTTGAAGAAACGTATCACATGATTCAGAATCAGGAACGCATCGATAATTGACTGTAGGCCAAATGATTCTGTGAATTTCTAACTTCTAATGTTTAATTCAGTAATTATCTTGCAAAAAAGAAAATCGCCTTAGTAGTTTCGAGTTATCAATGACAGGTAATGATTCTAATGCCACAACAGTATACCCTAACAAATCACGGAGCAGAAACTTTATGAACATGAACCAAGCAGAGTGTGTATAGAAAAGCAACTCTTGCCACAGGAGATCATTTTTTTTTTGCGGGAACACAGGAGATCAACTACAAACAACATAAGAGAACTCTGGAGCATTCACATCAAACCTGACATCGTAATCCATATCAAGGAAGAAGAGATTGTGCATAAAGAACATAATAATCAAGAACAATTACCTGTGCCATTGCCTCCTAGGTTACCAGCCCTGAAAGAAAAAAAGATGACTCAGCAAACGCATAATTGCACCCTCAAAAAATGAACATAACTGCACTTCATAATCTCCATTTCATTTAATTTCATAAAAAAAGGGGTGATACAATGATGCTATTGAATTAGAGTTACTCACTGGCTAGGTTGATTTTGGCCAAGCTGTGATGACAGTGTCTGCTGGAATGAGAGTAATTGCTGCGCAGAACAAATACAAATTATCATAAAATAAAATACGAGAACAGTTGTTAACTTGCATCGCAACAGATTTTACCTGCAAAGCCTCTGGGGATGCCATCTGGCGAAGAAAGTCTGGGTTTTGGAACATATCCCTCAACTGAGTGTTTGACTCCATCAGGCTACGTGCATTTGGGTTCATGCTAAGCAACTGTGGGACAAGCAAATGTTACAGAATGATCCAAGGTCATCTCCAAAAATCATAAAGGAACTAGTTTTGAAAAATATTGGACCTGGTTCATTGACTGTGGGTCAGACATAATGTTCTGCATCATCTGCATCATAGCAGGGTTTTGCAGCATCTGACTCAAAAGAGCAGCATCAGGTGGACCACCAAGCATACTCCCCAAATCTGCTGAACCCAACCCTCCTAGACCACCTGCAGCACCAGTTCTTGCATTCCCACCAAGACCACCGAGCAGGCTGCTCAAATCTGCTGAACCCAGCCCTCCTGGGCCACCAGTTGCACCAGCCCTGGTACTAGCAGCAGGACCTGACCGTGGTGTTCCTTGCGCACCCCCAGCTGGGAAAATAAAATTGTATCACAGGCAATTATCAGCAGCAGTGAGAATAAAAATACTACCACATGTAATTATCAACATTCAACAACAAAACAAACAAAAAACTCTAAATAACTAGAACCTACCATTGTTGCTCCAGGGGTTTGGAAGTGGATTAGTATTTGGAACAGGGGTTCCTGTTGTGGACTCTGGGCCGGTAATTGGAGCATTTGTAGCAGCATTGCCGGCTTGGTTAGGCCCCTGATTTCCAAGAAGAGCTGCAAACGGGTTAGAGGCCGGGGTGCCTTCCCCACCCCCTCCCATTGTTGTTGCATTAAGAAAAGGCTCCTGTACAGTTTCATACATACGCCGGAGCATATTAAACCCTTCAGGGGAAGCTTCAATGTTGCTCATTGCTCTGTCTGTGTTCCGCATCATCTCCCTCATAATTTCAGGGTTTCTTGCAGCTTCAAGGGTCTGGCGGAGAACACTAGGGTCATTGAGGACATGGGCAAGATCTGGATTCCGATCAATAATATCACGCATTTGTGGATTATTCATAATCATATTGCGTATTAGATCAGGGTTATTCATGAGACTCTGCATCATTGGCATGTTCATTATCTCCCTCATAAGGTTGGGATTCTGGCTCAACTGTTGCTGCATTTGATCTAATTCCGGAAGTCCAGCCCCAAATAAACCTGCTGGCCTGCCACTAGCAGCTCCAGTAGCACCAAGGCCTGGAAATAAGCCTCCAAGACCACCTGCAGGGCCACTGGTAGGAGTAGTTGAAGCTTGGGGGCTTGATGCAGCAGGTGCTCCTGATGCTGCTGGTTGGGCAACGCCTCGCACCAAGTGAATGGTGTGATCTGTCTCAACACCTGGAAAATACAAGTAGCATAGAAAAATGCTTAATAACACAGAGATCTAAATGACAGGTCAACATTACCATAGAAAGAACGAATGCATTTGCATCCTTGCATGTGCCAAAACCATATACAGGAGTTTGTAATATAGTAAGATAGTGCAACTTGCTACTATACCGCAAATCATCGTTCATCTCATCATAAAATAATTTGCTAATAACCAACCAAATAATTACATTTTGGAACAGAAGAAGCCAACTGTTACAGACTCATACAAGAATTACCAGTTTTCTCCCAAAATAAATAAATAAAATCCAAAGATGGAATTTAATGTTTTTTCATGAAAAGTGTTAGTGATGCAACAAATTCATTGGAAAGCATTTGCTCCATGCAAGGGCATGTAGGCATGTAGCATCTGCCAGTCTTTTGCAGACTGTTCCCTGCATTTTCCCAACACGAAGTGTAGCATTAGTGCCCTATGTGTGTGTGATTCTGAAATATAATAGTCAAAAAATACGGAAACATGCCATAACTCCAGTGACTGTGGTTGTACGACACTATTTTGTAAAATAAGAAGTCGGCCATTTAGGAACAAAAAACATTATGCATTTTCATTAGGATTCAACTATAAACTCCACAGAAGGCTTTGTCAGTTTACCAGAATACAGTGACTTACTAAAAATACATCAACAAATTTTACATACTTCCCCAGAGTAACATAAATTTTACACACTGAACAATCAATTGACACAAATTTACTACACTCTACAAACTACAGTCAACAATCAAACACTATGCCAAAATTCACACACAAAAATACTGGAACTTCCTTATGATGATCCTTAAGCTAACATACTAATTCCCCACTCCACCTCAAGCAAATCCAGTAAATCTCTTTAGATTTCACCTGTAGCTATGTAATGATACATGCACAAGTAACGGAAGCTAAAATCCGTAACGCTTGGAATTAAATTCATGCCGCGACAAGGGAAGCTTCCTTCAGCTTCACCTTCTTCTATGCTATATAAAACATGTACGCCAACGGTATCCGTTATCACTAACACACCGCACTCTCTACCGGCATCAACCAGTCACCCGTGTAGTATCGGCTAACGCGGCACATAAGCATACCGTTGCATCTGATCCACACCAGCACGCTCCCAACCAACAAACGGGCATTGCAAATTTGCAATTCACGCACGGGGCCGGCCAATTCGACCCCACCGAAGCCAAACCGCGACCCTATTCCCCGTATCCATGTGGTGTGCACGCACCGTAGCTTTCTAGGGTTTGCTCGTCCTTGAGGATCCGGCCCTTGTAGATCAGGCGCTGCTGCGGCGCCGGCACGTCGCAGCTGGCGGCCACGGCCTCCTTGAACGCCCCGACCGTCTCGCCCAGGTCCGCCTGCAGGGTGAACTTGGCGCCGTTGGCGCACCGGATGTTGAGCGTCGCCCGCGCCCCCGAGGGCGGGGACTCGCTCCCGGCCCCCTCGCCGTCGCCTGCTCCGCCCATGCCCTCGGCCGAGGCTCGATCCGGTCGGGTCAGGGGGCGTGGGCTGCGATTGGGTTCTGCCGTGTGCGCGTGAGCTTTGCGAGTTTTTTTTTCCCTCTTACCTTCCTTCCCTTGCTCGGAGAGAGAAGAAAGAGAGGAGAAGAAGAAGCAAATCGGCCGCGGACGCGAGGGATTTAACGGCGGAGGGCGCCACGGGGTAGGGGTGGCGGACGGCGTGGATTCGTTGCGTGCGGTGGGGGCGCTGTGTGATACCGGGTGGGGGGTCCTCGTGGACCGCCACCGCAAGAGTCGGTGACCGGAAGGTTCTAGGCTTCTAGCGTTCGAGTCAGGGGAGGGTGTTCCCTATTCCCACTGGGACCGAACGGGTCCGTGGAATTTTCGGACGGATTGTGCGAATCTCAACGATTCCACGTAGTAGTGTACAGACTGGCTCTTGGGTCATCTTTGCTCCCGGAGGTGATGCGAGGCCAAAATCACTGTGTTTTGGCTCATGGCAGCATCGCACCCATTCATACTCATCCCTGAACCGTTCGCCCCACGTTCCCTTCTCATCCCTTGGAAAGGTGATCTGGGAGGCCATCGTTTTGCCCCCATCTCCGTTGGCGCGGCCGTGGGTCCTCTACCCCTCCGGCAATCGCTCCAGCGACGAGAGGCGAAGGGGACCCCGGCGTTGTTGCTCCGGCGAGTAGTTAGGCTGGGCTTTGTTCTTCACAGAGGTGGCGCATCGGTGGCGGGATCGATGTCATGTCAGAATAATTTGGCTTTGTTTCTTCCCCACCGATAGTGTTCCAATCAATGATGCTGGGAACTTGGGAAGCAGGTGGCCTCTTTGTCTTGTCAATCATCGGATCTAGCGGTTTTAAGTTGTGTCGGGTGGTGTTCGGCGTCACCCGGTGGCGGCAGCTGCGGCCATGGCAGAGTGTACGGAGGTTCTGAAATGGGATGTGCAATGGTGGCAGGTATTATGTATCTCAAAAAAAAATTGATCATATACTTAAAATTTTGTTTTGGATGTTTTGACTTTATATATACAAACATCATATTCCACCTGACGGTACAACCGCGGTAGCACTTAACGAATTTCTTATTTCAGAAAGCATTTTAGAAAGTTCATTACCACAGGAAGAACAAGTTATGCGTGAAGGCATATCAACATCAAAGGTATCAGCTAGCCTATTACAAGGCAGCATGGTGCCCATAATAACATAATTGTTTTTCACAAAGGAGAGACGGTTTTAAAACCGGCTTCCGGTTTAAGCTTGGCCACCAGCCTGGCCTGATGGTTGTGGGTCATCCTGCACCGCTTCAGCTTCCGTTTCTCTACCCAGTGGCTGGAAATCCACAGTTGTCCAGTCAATTCCCATCAATGCTTGAAAAACAGCTTCGTCATGGATTAGCGAAGACGGGTCAATATCGGGAGCGTAAGTATGCTTACGGATTGGAGGGATCAGGTTTTCCGATTCATGGATTGGTGCAGCTATTCGCTTGTTCTGACTGTCATATTGGGCTTGATAATGAGACAAATCTGCTTCCTCAGCCAGTTGACAAGCTAGCGGACGTACCTCCCGGTTTATGGCTCGCAGATCCGCTTCACCAAATTCTGACCCGTCTTCCTTCAAACTGGGATAACCCTGAGCCGCTTCAATAGGATCAAAATCCGGCACCCAGGCTTTTGCCCGGATTAAAGCATTGATTGCACCGGTTCGAGCAGCAGATTTCTTCAGCTCTTCAACCCGGGCAGGAAGCACTGACAGTTTCATCAAAGTATCTTGAATCAAAGTGGGCGCCGGTTTGTTATGAGACGCGGTACAGATGATCCGCTGGGCACCAGTATACAATTGTTCAACCAAGGTATAGGCGGCTTTCAATTTCTTCCGCACATCTGACCCCAAGTGACCAATGCGTGTCCCTGAAATACCATAAAAGGTTAATAAACCGGCGACTCTGTAAGAAGGCAGAATCAATTCAGAAGGCAAGCTGGCTTACCAAAGATAGCAGTGGTCATGGCATGAACGTGCCGCTTTATGCTGGTCAGTTCATCCGTCACTGGTTTCAGTGCAGCCTCGGCATCCTCTGCTCGTTTGATCAAAGCGGATTTTTCAGTGGCCCAATCCGCCCGTTTCTTCTTGAAATTATCCTTAAGTTGTTCCATGGCGCTTAAGGCACTGGCCAATTCCTCTTTTGCCTTGGAGGTTTCAGCCTGTTGGGTTTTCAGGTTTTCTCGTAGATCGATGACTTGGCTTTCTTTCGCCTTTAGCTCCGCCTGCAGGCATACAGATATATGTTTCAACAAATCGGTAGAAGGATTCAAGTACCAACCACATAACAAGTTATGCGCTTAGCACTTGGGGGCTAATGCATATTCGATCTTCATCTTTTAATTGTTTACAAAGTCCCAAGCTCAATACAAGTATTCAACTTGGCACTTGGGGGCTAATGGCTATTTGATCATATGTATTCTGATGCGGCAGTTTCAAATACTTAAAGTACCAGTTTAACTACGCTAAGTTGAACCGGCCCTTGGGGACTACATCAGCAAATTTCAAAGCATCAAGATTCATATTATTAAGTCCCGGTTTGAAAGAATATTTCAAATCGGCCCTTAGGGGCTAGGAGAGTCAGCAAGAATGAAAGCATGCAAGCAGGAAGGAGCATATGAAAGTTACCTCATATTTATCCTTCATCATGTTAACCAGACCAGCTTCATAGTCACGGCTGGTATACAGCCGGTTCAGATAGCCGGAATGGATATCTTGGGCGTTCAGAGCAGCGTAAGCCGTCAGATCAGCATTCCACTTGCCTTTGCCAAAAGCAGCTAATTCTTCCTTGGCAGAATGTTTGGATAAAGCGACAGGATTGCTTGGCTCAGTATGGCCAGTGCCAGTAATGACAATTTTATCATCATCGGTACCGCCGGTTTGCACTGGAGCTGTGGGCTTGTCAGTAGGTTTTGCGGGACCGGTGGAGCTTTCAACCCGGAGGGAACCTGTGGGCTGATGAATAGGACCTGAGATATCAGTAGGTATTTCCTCAGCAGTAAGATCATCATCTGGCTACGGTGGATCATTGGGAATATCCTCAGGAATAGCCGCTTCAAGATTGGGTGTGGTGCCTGGTTCAACAATGACATCTTCTTCGGTCGCTTTATCCAGGCGGGCCTTCTTACTCGGCCTGGGTTTGGCCCTGAGAAGAATAACAAAATTAAATACAACATATGTTCTAAGGCAATATACTACAAACATCACAATAAATATAGCTTACCCAAGCACCGTTTTGAGCGGTGGGAGCTGAGTAGCCGACGACTCGCTAGAAGATGAGTGGGAAATAACCTGATAATCGGAGTCAAACGGATTAAGAGGTTGACGAAAGCAGACCGCTTTAGGACAAGCACTGACAAGCGAATTAGAGACCTCGGAATGACGTTTCCGAACCGGACTGTTCGGTAAACCGGCGGAGGTAACTACCTGGCCGCTGTGCCGCGTGGTGCGGCGAGCTTCGTGTTGTTGAGTCTTCATAAGAAGTTTAGGATCCAAATAAGCAAGATGATGAGAAAATTTAAATTTCTGGTTTGCCTGACGGATTTTTTGTGAAGGCAAAGTTTCTGAATCGGAAGAGAGAATAATTATCTCTGCAACATCCGCATGGCTGGCTTCGGCATCATCCTGACAAATATCATCATCAATAAGATGCATGAAAAATAAACCAAGTGAGTCAAGCTCTACTTCAAAGTCCGGATTATCCACCTCGTCATCAAGGGCCGGATTAGAAGATGCAGTGGTTCTTTTCCGGTGGGCAGTCTTCTTCACAGCTTTAGTTTTTTGCCGGGTTGCTCTTTCCGGTTTATCTGTTTTCTCTGGTTTCTCCTGCGGCAGCTTTTTGCTCCAAAACGGATCATCGCCCTGGTTATGCAGACACTAATATTAAAAACAATGACCAGACATATCAATAACAGATTCAGCAAAGAGAAAAATCAAACTCTTACAGCTGGCGGTTTGTTGGTGGCACAGAAGGGAAGCAGGCCGGTTCTAGTGCAGATGTGCTCCGGTTCATTCAGTATCTTACGCACAGCCTCTGTGATTTCTTCACCGGAAAGCTGGAGTCTTGAATGTCGCAGTGGGTCATCCACACTATCAGTATATTCGCACATCAAACCGGAGCGCTGACTAAGGGGCAGTATGCTCCATGATATCCAACAGCGAGCAAGGTCAACCCCTGTTAAACCGTTGGCCATAAAGGCCCTGAGTTTTGATAGCTGAGGAGCATATTTGCTTCTCTCCTGGGCAGTCAATCGTTGAGGAAAAGGATGGGTATTGCTGAGCCGCTCCGGACGAAAGCCAGGCAAGGGATTCTCACCAGCAGGGGAGGTGTCTTTGCAGTAGAACCATGTCTGATTCAACTCCTTGGGGTGACTGTGCAGCTTGGCGTGAGGGTAGGTGACCTCTTTCCTTTTTTGAATAGCCATGCCACCCAACTCCGTATTAGAGCCATCAGTAAACTCAGTATGGCGGTTTAGATGGAAAAGATCTCTGAATAATTCCACTGTGGGCTCCTCTTGAAAGAACACCTCACAGAGCACTTGGAAGTGGCACATATTTGTAACAGAGTTGGGGCCAGTGTCTTGCGGATGGAGTTGGAAATCAGCTAGAACATCCTGGTAGAATTTAGAACCGGGCGGTTTAAAACCCCGGGCTAAGTGGTCTACGAAAACAACAACCTCTCCTTCTCGAGGTGTGGGGGGCATTCTTTGCCAGGAGCCCTCCAATGGACGGTGTCTTTGACGCGAGAAGGGACCCAATTGCACTCATACACTTGCTTGGCCATGATGAAATCTACAAAGTACATTGATATGTGCAATGTTAAACCGGAAGCAGATCTATCTAAACTGGAGTTTATGAAGCAACAGCATCCCGGCGGTTCAACAAGGGGACTAATGATATATGATAGATTGCTTTTTCAAAGGTGAACCGCCTATGTGGTAAAGAGGATACAAATCTAAGGCAAGAATGACTAAGGTAAAAACAGATTTCATAAGGTCGCAGTGAAATTTTGGATCTACCGTAAGACAGGAAAATAAAAGGATTTAGACCTAAAAGATTGATCTCAAAGCAATTCACAAGGGACCAGATCAGTGTTTTATGCGCATAAAGGTTTGCTTTGGTAACAGAAGATAAGCCATTACGGAGAATACATCAGGTTTGAAGTTTTATTCATGGGCTAAAGAAGAAACAAAGGAAGAACAGCGCCAGAGTCTCGATGAACTTCGACGAACAAGGAAACCCTAGAACAGATCTGCGGGGGAAAGGAAAGAAGATTTACCGGAGCCGAGGAAGAAGCGGAAGGTCACCGCGATGCTCTGGTGTGCTCAGGTTGATGCAGCGGCCAAGGTTGATGCAGAGGTCGACGGTGGCGGCGGAGCTCCGAAGCTGGGCGA
This sequence comes from Triticum urartu, assembly GCF_056163025.1. Lineage (NCBI taxonomy): Eukaryota > Viridiplantae > Streptophyta > Magnoliopsida > Poales > Poaceae > Triticum > Triticum urartu. The sequence continues at coordinate 369,625,391 of NC_141873.1, forward strand.
CGCAAGGAAGATGAAGCAGAAGGGGTCGGAGGGAAAGAGAAAGGAAATGACCCTTCGGTCCTATTTATAAAGAAAGGGATATGTCAGGCGCGAGAATCAAGGAGCCGCGAGGTTGGAAATAAAGTTGCGGCCTTAATTGTCGCAGGCTTGTTAATAGGATAAGGTTCTTTATAACTAGTGACGTCACACCGGTCTACCGCGAGCAGAGAAGATGACATCACGGCGGTTCAACAAAATACAAGCAGATGTTGAAGATGAAGATTTTTGCTAAGGATTGACATGAACCTGTTCAAATCAATTTGGGGCCTAATGTTGGGGATATTACTACTGGGCGTAAACCGGCCAGGACAAGCCGGGTTAACTTCATCAGTAGTTGAGTGTGATAAAAGCCCATGAGGGCAGATGAGGGCTAAAGGCCCATAATCGGTTTAAGGCCTATAGCTATAAACCGGCGTCGGTATGTAACTTGTGTTATAGGTTAGGAATAGTGGAGACCGAACCGGACGCATCTATGAGCCGGTATCGGGACTCTGTGAACCGACGGGCGTCCCCGTGTATATAAGGGGACAACCCGGCGGCGGTTGAAGGAGAGACAACAACTCGAGACATAGGTGAAGCTTATTTGCTCCCTAGTCATCGAAACACCCATCAATTCCATCACAACTAGACGTAGGCTTTTACCTTCATTGAAGGGGCCGAACTAGTATAAACTCTCTTGCATCCTTGTGTCCGCTTTAACCCCTTCAAGCTAACCCGTAGCGATGGCTCCACGACTAAGTCCTTTCTCTAGGACAACTGCCGTGACAAAACCACGACAGGCAGGGTGTTAATCTGCTCTTCCTTCTTTTGTTCTTTGCTCTTCTCCTCGTCTTTTTCATCTAATGAGTTGGCAGTTTCATCAATTTCTTCTTTCATGCAAGTCTGCAAAATATTAGTTTCTTATAGGGCAGCAGACATTCTCTCAATAAATTCTTTAATATAAGGTTTTTTATGATAGTGCCCTTGATTCCTTAATTGTGCTCAATTGTCCCCACGCTCTACACTTTTGCTCACTTTTCCCCACCCTCTTATTTGAAACTCTCATAAATGGTCAAACTGGAAGTTTGCCGTTGGGTCAATGGCTTCATCGTTAACTGCTAACGAGTGGGCCGCTTAGGGCCAGGTCCTCTTTTGACCGCTATGTGCTGACGAGTGGGGCCGCAAGGAGACACGTCAGAGCAGCTTGTCTAAAACAGATCGAGCCACTCCCCCATCGCCCCGTCCCGCCTCCTCCTCCGTTGACGATGTTGTGCCCTCCACCATCTAACCCTATTTCGTTCATCGGCGACGCCACGCCTCTGCCACATCAACCCCCCCCCCCCAAATCTGGGATTAAGAAGCGATGTCGGGGGAGGACGCCCTATGGCCCATCGACCGTGGAGATGATTGGGCCGAATTGGAGGCGGATAATTCATAGATTCCATATGGGTAAGCGTCGTTTCCCCTCAATTTGATGAGCAAACTCGTAAATTAGGCAGTATTTGACCACTGGTCGCTTGAATCATACCAATTTGGGTTGCTGAATTTTTCATCCTTTATGTCGACCGAATAGGATTGATCATGTGCTTGCTTTTCGGCTGGCGGTTAGAATGGAAACTAGCATGCTACGCGGTTGCATTTGGTGTGTTGGAGGCAGAGTCCGAGGAAAGTTAGGTCTAGTTTATGCAGCAGTTGCGCAACATTATAGGTACACCTCTAGGTTTAGCTATACACAAAGATGCTTGCAAGGGTTTAGAGACTGCAGTAGGAATTGTATTCCCTGAAGCGGAGCATATAGAATGTATGCGACTGATACGTCTCCAACGTATCTATAATTTTTTATTGTTCCATGATGTTATATTATCATTCTTGGATGTTTTACAATCATTTTATAACAACTTTATATCATTTTTGGGACTAACCTATTGACATAGTGCCCAGTGCCAGTTGCTATTTTTTGCTTCACAGAATATTAGTACCAAACGGAGTCCAAACGCAGCGAAACTTTTTGGAGACTTTTTTGGACCACAAGACACCTTGGGGGCCAAGAAAGCACCAGAGGGGATCCCTATGGGGACCACAAGACACCTGGGCGCGCCCATGTGGGTTGTGGGCCCCGCGGAGGTCTCCTGCACTACCTCTTTGCCCTATAAATTCCCAAATATTTCAGAAAACTTAGGGGAGTCGACGAAACACAATTCCAGCCGCCGCATGTTCCAGAACCACGAGATCCAATCTAACACCATCACGGAGGGGTTCATCATCCTCATTGGTGCCTCTCCGATGATGCATGAGTAGTCCACCATAGACCTAAGGGTCCGTAGGCAGTAGCTAGATGGCTTCTTCTCTCTTTTTGCTTCTCAATACAATGGTCTCTTGGAGATCTATTTGATGTAAACCTTTTTGCGATGTGTTCGTTGGGATCCGATGAACTTTGATTTTATGATCAGATCTGTATCCATGAATATTTTTTGAGTCTTCTTTGATCTCTTATATGCATGATTATTTATAGCCTCGTATTTATTCTTCGAATCTTTGGTTTAGTTAGACCAACTAGACCGATTTTTCTTGCCATGGGAAAAGGTGCTTTGTGATGGGTTCGATCTTGCGGTGTCCTCTTCCGGTGACAGAAGGAGCAGCGAGGCACGCATGTATCCTTGCTATTAAGGATAACAAGATGGGGTATATTCCTACACGAATAGATATTTTCTACATCATGCCATCGTTCTTATTGCATTACTCCATTTATCCAGGAACTTAATACATTAGATGCATGCTGGATAGCGGTTGATGTGTGGAGTTATAGTAGTAGATGCAGGCAGGAGTCAGTCTACTAATCTTGGACGTGATGCCCATATAATGATCATTGCCTTGGATATCGTCATAATTATTCGATCTTCTATCAATTGCCCAACAGTAATTTGTTTACCCACCGTATGCTATTTTCTCGAGAGAAGCCACTAGTGAAATCTACGGCCCTCGGGTCTATCTTTTATCATATTGCTTTCAGATCTATTTTTATTCATATTTGTTTTCAGATCTATTATTTGTAAAACACAAAAATACCTTGCCGCGTTTTTTCTTTCTTTATTCTATTTTTGTGTTTTTGCGAGATCTATTTATCCAAAATTATACAAACCGGTCTATCATTTTACCAGGAGGGATTGACAACGCCTCTTACGCGTTGGGTTGCGAGGATTTGTTCTTTGTGTGCAGGTACCGTTTACATAGTGTTGCTTGGTTCTCCTACTAAATTGATACCTTGGTTTCATAACTGAGGGAAATACCTACCGTAGCTGTACTGCATCATCCCTTCCTCTTTGGGGAAATACCGAGGCAGTTTCAAGCCGCATCAGCGACACCTAGCGTAGAATTTTAAAAGAAATTCAGAGATTAAGTTTATGATGAGAACATATGCATCATACACATGCAGTTTGAGGAAGCATGAGCACCATTTAAGAGTGTTGTATGCTCACAACCCTTAGGTGAAGTGGTACGTCCATTTTGCATCATGTTTTCCTAATGATATTTATAATGTTTTTATGCATAATAATGCTTTTTGGAGTATTTCTAATGCATTTTCTCTCATAATATGCAAGGTTTACACAAAGAGGGAGAATGCCGGCAGCTGAAAGTCTGGACCTGAAAAAGCTACGTCGGAGTTACCTATTCTGCACATCTCCAAATAAGCTGAAACTTCACGGAGATTTTTTATGGAATATTTAAGAATTATTGGAGCAAATAACTACCAAAGGGTGGCCACCGGGTGGGCACAACCCACCTGGGCGCGCTAGGGCCCCCAGGTGCGCCCTGATGGGTTGTGCCCTCCTCGGGCCACCTTCGGTGCCCATCTTCTGGTATATAGGTCATTTTGACCTAGAAAAAATCAGGAGGGGAATTTCAGGACGAAGCGTCGCCGTCTTGAGGCGGAACTTGGGCAGGAGCACTTTTGCCCTCCGACGGAGCGATTCCGCCGGGGGAACTTCCCTCCCGGAGGGGGAAATCATCGTCATCATCATCAACAACAACTCTCCCATCTTGGGGATGGCAATCTCCATCAACATCTTCAACAACACCATCTCCTCTCAAACCCTAGTTCATCTCTTGTGTTCAATCTTTATATCGGAACCTTAGATTGGTACTTGTGGGTGACTAGTACTGTTGATTACATCTTGTAGTTGATTACTGTATGGTTTATTTGGTGGAAGATTATATGTTCAGATACATTATGCTATTTAACACCCCTCCGATCCTGAGCATGATTATCATTTGTGAGTAGTTACTTTTGTTCTTGAGGTCACGGGAGAAGTCATGTTGCAAGTAATCATGTGAACTTGATATCTGTTCGATATTTTGATGATACATATGTTGTGTTTCCCTTAGTGGTGTCATGTGAACGTCGACTACATGGCACTTCACCTTATTAGGGCCTAAGGGAATACATTGTGGAGTAGTTACTAGAAGATGGGTTGCTAGAGTGACAAAAGCTTAATCCCTAGTTTATGCGCTGCTTCGTAAGGGACTGATTTGGATCCAAAAGTTTAATGCTATGGTTAGATTTTATCTTAATGCTTTTCTCATAGTTGCAGATGCTTGTAAGGGGGTTAATCATAAGTAGGAGGTTTGTTCAAGTAAGAACAACACCAAAGCACCGGTCCACCCACATATCAAATTATCAAAGTAGCGAACATAAATCAAATCAACATGATGAAAGTGACTAGATGAAATTCATGTGTACCCTCAACAACGCTTTGCTTATTATAAGAGACTGTTTTGGCATGTCCTTTGCCTCAAAAGGATTGGGCTACCTTGCTGCACTTTATTTACCGTTACCATTACTTGATCGTTACAAATTATCTTGCTATCAAACTACCCGTTACCGACAATTTCAGTGCTTGCAGAGATTACCTTGCTGAAGATCACTTGTCATTTCCTTCTGCTCCTCATTGGGTTCGACACTCTTGCTTATCGAAAGGACTACGATTGTTCCCCTATACTTGTGGGTCATCAAGCCTCTTTTATGGCACCATTGCCGGGGAGTGAAGCGCTCTTGGTAAGGAAAAATTATTACTATGTGCTGAAATTTATTGTTACTTGTTACTATGGAGAACAATCCTTTGGGGGGTTTGTTCATGGTATCTTCACCTCAACCGGAACCACAATTAGTTGCCCCTCAACCTATTTCACCTACTAAAAATATCCGTTATGAAATTCCTTCGGGTGTGATAGAACAACTACTAGCTAATCCTTATGCAGGAGATGGAGCTGAACATCCTGATATGCACTTGATATATGTGGATGAAATTTGTGGATTATTTAAGTTTGCAGGTTTATCCGGAGATGAAGCTAAGAAGAAGGTTTTCCCTTCACTAGTACATCGAGGTGCTATACAAACGGTTTTTAACCCCTTTCCGGGACGGCGTTCTGAACCGTCGCCCAGTGAGTGTGTGTGATAGGGGGGGGGGTCCTTCCCACACAACCTGAAAACCGTCGGGGATAGGCCCTACTGGCACACACACTCGGTAAAATGAGGTCGCGTGCGACGGGCGAGCGATCAAATACGGTCACTACTGTGGGATGCTGCTAACGCGACACTACGACCAGAGACCCTTCAAGAAACTGTGTGTGATGCAATAATCGCAAACGGTGTTGTATGAAAACCGTCAGAAATGATGCAAAACGTTTGCGATGAATGATACATCAAACACGGTTCAGATTATAGTTGCTTGTGCGATGAGGGGCATACGGTTGATCTGTACGAACTGTTTGCGATGAAACAGAACAATAGAAACAGGAAGCCAGATCAAGGTGTGTGCAATATATGGCATATAGTTCACTCCGATGAACCGTTTGCGATGAGTGAGGTGAACACAAACGATTCGGCGTAACAAGATGTGTGTGATACCCGGCAAATAGGTCGGTGATCAGAATTGTGTGCGATCATTATAGACAGCCCATACGGTCTTTTTTTGTGAATTGTGTGCTCGTCAGGGCACACCGTTCAACAAACCAACCTATTGGTGATAATGTAGAAGATCTCTGTCGAATACATATTACTAACCGTCTGCGATGAGATTGACAGGATAAACATATATATATATATATAGAAACTCTATTAGTGACCCAGGGTGAAGAATAAGCTATTCTTCACCCCAGTCCATCGACCGAGGTCCTCGCAAAAAAAGTCCATCGACCGAGGCATGTTCTGGTTAAGCAAATCTCGACCGATATAAAATTCTGTTGCACTGCCGTAAATTTACCTTTATGGCAGTGGTTAAGCAATTCTCCCCGTACCTATTTGTTTTTTTTTCTAATCAGCTATGACCTATGAGCAGTTAAGCGACCGGCGGGTGGGCTTGACATGGTTCCTCTCACCCCGGACCATCCTCTCCGGCAACGATTGCTGAGGCGGCGACAGCGATGGCGACGGTGCCAGAGGGATGATCGGGAGGTCCACTCCCCTCTCTCGTACGTGGAGTACCCCCCTTTCCCTTGTCATGCAGTAGTGACCATGAGGGGAATTGGGCACTGCAACGATTCGGTGCGAGATCGGGGACAGCAACGTCCTTCTCCGGTGTCCATCTCCATCGCTGGTGGTATTCTCTCTGGTAAGATCTTCCTCCAGTACCTTTCCCTTTCCTCCTCCATGAATTTCTAATTTTTTAGGGTTAGGGTTCTTGATTTTTCGGGAACGGGGCTAAGAAAGAGGAAGAAGTCCAAGAAAGGAGATGAATGAAAAGAGGGAGCTTGCATACTGAAGGGGGTGATGTAGTAGACCTTCGCTCAGATGTGAGATCAATTCGAGGAGGGGATGATCATGCAGGAGGAGAAGAAGAGGACGGGCTCAACACTGCGGAGGAACAACACTAGAGTATCTTCCAAGATTTGGCCCTGTTTCTTGACATTTTTTTTCTATTTTGGATGAATTGTTCCTTATTTCTTCTTTGGAGCTCCATTGCTACAAAAAAAGGAGCAATGCCCAGCCGTTTTCACTTGGTGGAGTTGGGATGCTACTACTGTATTAGGATGGTCATCCCATCATTGTGAATCTGCCCTGTTGTAGAATAAGGCGCAGAAGGAAACCAGAAAGGGCAAAGCACAAGAAAGTGTGAAAATAACAAGCCACACACTGTGAGCAACTAAGAATCACTCCTAAAAAGAAGCACAAATCATTGAAGCCCAAGTAATTGTGATCGTAATGTTGGGGATCGTAGCAGAAATTCAAAATTTTCTACGCATCACCAAGATCAATCTATGGAGTAATATAGAAACGAGGGGAAGGAGAGTGCATCTACATACCCTTGTAGATCGCTAAGTGGAAGCGTTCAAGTGAACGGGGTTGATGGAGTCGTACTCGTCGTGATCCAAATCACCGATGATCCTAGTGCCGAACGGACGGCACCTCCGTGTTCAACACACGTACAACCCGGTGACGTCTCCTACGCCTTGATCCAGCAAGGGGAGAAGGAGAGGTTGGGGAAGACTCCATCAAGCAGCAGCACGACGGCGTGGTGGTGGTGGAGGAGCGCGGGACTCCAGCAGGGCTTCGCCAAGCACTACGAGAGACGAGGAGGGAGAGGGGTAGGGCTGCGCCAACAGGGAGAGCAAATCACATGTGTTGGGCAGCCCCAAACCTCAAGTATATATAGGGGGAGGGGGAGGGGCTGCGCCCCCACCTAGGGTTCCCTCCCTAGGAGCGGCAGCAGCCCCCAGATCCCATCTGGGAGGCGGCCAAGGGGGAGAGAGAGGGGGGCGCACCTAGGGTGGGCCTTAGGGCCCATCTGCGCCTAGGGTTTGCCCCCTCTCCTCTTGAGGCGCATGGGCCTTGGTGGGGAGGCGCCCCAGCCCATCTAGGGTCTGGTCCCTTCCCACTATTGGCCCATGTATGCCTCCGGGGCTGGTGGCCCCACCTGGTGGCCCCCCGGACCCCTCCGGTGGTCCCGGTACACTACCGGTGATGCCCGGAACACTTCCGGTGGCCAAAACCATACTTCCTATATATCAATCTTTACCTCCGGACCATTCCGGAACTCCTCGTGACGTCCGGGATCTCATCTGGGACTCCGAACAACATTCGGTAACCGTGTACATACTTTCCCTATAACCCTAGCGCCATCGAACCTTAAGTGTGTAGACCCTACGGGTTCGGGAGTCATGCAGACATGACCGAGAAAACTCTCCGGTCAATAACCAACAGCGGGATCTGAATACCCATGTTGTCTCCCACATGCTCCACGATGATCTCATCAGATGAACCACGATGTCTAGGATTCAATCAATCCCGTATTCAATCCCCTTTGTCTATCGGTACAATACTTGCCCGAGATTCGATCGTCGGTATCCCGATACCTTGTTCAATCTTGTTACCGGCAAGTCTCTTTACTCGTTCCGTAACACATCATCCCATGATCAACTCCTTGGTCACATTGTGCACATTATGATGATGTCCTACCGAGTGGGCCCAGAGATACCTCTCCGTTTAGACGGAGTGACAAATCCCAGTCTCGATTCGTGCCAACCCAACAGATACTTTCGGAGATACATGTAGTGTACCTTTATAGCCACCCAGTTACGTTGTGACGTTTGGCACACCCAAAGCACTCCTACGGTATCCGGGAGTTGCACAATCTCATGGTCTAAGGAAATGATACTTGACATTAGAAAAGCTTTAGCATACGAACTACACGATCTTGTGCTAGGCTTAGGATTGGGTCTTGTCCATCACATCACTCTCCTAATGATGTGATCCCGTTATCAACAACATCCTATGTCCATGGTCAGGAAACCGTAACCATCTATTGATCAACGAGCTAGTCAACTAGAGGCTTACTAGGGACATGTTGTTGTCTATGTATCCACACATGTATCTGAGTTTCCTATCAATACAATTCTAGCATGGACAATAAACGATTATCATGAACAAGGAAATATAATAATAACCAATTTATTATTGCCTCTAGGGCATATTTCCAACAGTCTCCCACTTGCACTAGAGTCAATAATCTAGTTCACATCGCCATGTGATTAACACTCACAGGTCACATCACCATGTGACCAACATCCAAGAGTCTACTAGACTCAATGATCTAGTTCACATCACTATGTGATAAACACTCAAAGAGTTCTAGGTTTGATCATGTTATGCTTGTGAGAGAGGTTGTAGTCAACGGGTCTTGCCATATTCAGATCCCTATGTATTTCGCAAAACTTTATATCGTAGATGCTGCTACCACGTTCCACTTGGAGCTATTCCAAATTGTTGCTCCATTATACGTATCCGGTATCTCTACTCAGAGCTATCCGGATAGGTGTTAAGCTTGCATCGATGTAACTCTTTACGTCGAACTCTTTATCACCTCCATAACCGAGAAACATTTCCTTATTCTTCTAAGGATAATTTTGACCGCTATCTGGTGGTCCAGTCCTAGATCACCTTTGTACCCTCTTTCCAGACATGTGGCAAGGCACACATCAGGTGTGGTACTCAGCATGGCATACCGTATAGAGCCTATGATAAGAGCATAGGGGACGACCTTCGTCCTTCCTCTTTCTTCTGCCGTGGTCAAGTTTTGAGTCTTACTCAACTTCACACCTTACAACTCATGTAAGAACCCCTTCTTTGACTGATCTATTTTGAACTCCTTCAAAAACATGTCAAGGTGTGCGTTCTTTGAAAGTATCATCAGGCGTCTTGATCTATCTCTATAGATCTTGATGCCCAGTATGTAAGCAGCTTTATCCAGGTTTTCCATTGAAGAACACCTTTCAAATAACCCTATATGCTTTCCAGAAATTCTACATCATTTCGGATCAACAATATGTCATCCACATATACTTATCAGAAATGTTGTAGTGCTCCCACTCACTTTATTGTAAATACAAGTTTCTAGCAAACATTGTATAAACCTAAAAGCTTTGATCACTCCATCAAAACATATATTCCGATTCCGAGATGCTTGCTCTAGTCCATAGAAGGATTGCTGGAGCCAGCATACCTTTTAGCATCCTTAGGATCGACAAAACCTTTTATTGTATCACATACAACTTTTTCTTACGAAAACTGGTAAGGAAACTTGCTTTGACATCCATCTGTTAGATTTCATAATCGAAAAATACAGCTAATGCTAACATGATTCCGATGGACTTAAGCATCGCTACGGGTGAGAAATTCTCATCGTAGTCAACTCCTTGAACTTGTGAAAAGACTCTTTCCCACAAGTCGAGCTTCATAGACGGTAACATTACCGCCCACGTCCGTCTTCTTCTTAAAGATCCATTTATCTCAATGGCTTGCCGATCATCGGGCAAGTCCACCAAAGTCCATACTTTGTTCTGATATATGGATCCTATCTCGGATTTCATGGATTCTAACCATTTGTCGGAATACGGGCCCACCATCGCTTCTCCATAGGTCGTAGGTTTATTGTTGTCTAACAACATGATATCTAAGACAGGATTACCGTACCACTCAGGAGTAGTACATATCCTTGTCGACCTACGATGTTCGATAGCAACTTGATCCGAAGCTTCATGATCACTATCATTAACTTCCTATTCAACAGATTTAGGTGCCACAGAAAACATCTTTCTGTGTGGCATCACTCTCTGGTTGAAGTAAAGGTTCGACAACCTCATCAAGTTCTATTTTCCTCCCACTCAATTCTTTCGAGAGAAACTCCTTCTCGAGAAAGGACCCGTTCTTAGCGAAAAACAATTTTCCCTTGGATCTGAGATAGAAGGTATACCCACCTATCACCTTTGGGTATCCTATGAAGATGTGTTTGTCCGCTTTTGGGTTCGAGCTTCTCCGGCTGAAGCCTAAAGCATCGCAGCCCCAAACATTAAGAAACGACAACTTTGGTTTCTTGCCAAACCAATGCTCATACGACATCGTCTCAACGGACTTAGATGGTGTCCTATCTAAAGTGAATGCAGCTGTCTCTAATGCATAACCTCAAAATGAAAACGGTAGATTGATAAGAGACATCATAGATCGCACCATATCTCATAGTGTTCGATTACGACGTCCGGACACAGCATTACCTTGTGGTGTTCCAGGTGGCCTCAACTGTGAAACAATTCCACAATGTCTTAAGTGATTGCCAAACTCATAACTCAAAAAATCCCCTTTTGATCATATCGTAGGAACATGATCTTATTGTTATGATGATTCTTAACTTCACTCTGAAATCGCTTGAACTTTTCAAACGTTTCAGACTTGTGCTTCATTAAATAGATATACCTATATCTACCAAAATCGTCAGTGAAGATGAGAAAATAGCGATATCCACCGCACGCTTCAATTCTCATTGGATCACACGCATCAGCATGCATGATTTCCAACAAGTCACTTGCCCGTTTCATTCTACCTAAAAACGGGGTCTTAGTCATCCTGCCCATGAGACATGGCTCGCATGTGTCAAGTGATTCAAAATCAAGTGACTCCAAACATCCATCGACATGGAGTTTCTTCATGCATCTTACGCCAATATGACCTAAGCGGCAGTGCCACGAGAAAGTGGTACTATCATTATTAACTCTACATCTTTTGGCGTGAACATGTGTATTACCACGACCGAGATTCAATGAACCATTCACATAGGGTGCATGACCATGAAAGGTATCATTCATGTAAACAGAATAACCATTATTCTCTAACTTAAATGAATGACCGTATTGCAATGAACATGATCTAATCATACTCATGCTCAACGTAGACACCTGATAACATTTATCTAGGTTCAATACTAATCCCGAAGGCAGATGGAGCGTGCGATGGTGATCTCATCAACTTTGGAAACACTTCCAACACACATCGTCACCTCGCCCTTAGCCAGTCTCCGTTTAGTCCGTAGCTTTTGCTTCAAGTCACCAATAATAGTAACTGAACCGGTATCCAATACCCAGGTGCTACCAGGAGTACTAGTGAGGTACACATTAATAACATGTATAAATTTTGTTGAAGTTGCCAGCCTTCTTATCTACCATGCATTTGGGGTAATTCCGCTACTAGTGACCGTTCCCTTTACAATAGAAGCACTTAGTCTCGGGTTTGGGTTGAACCTTGGGTTCCTTCATTGGAGCGGCAACTGGTTTGCCATCCATGAAGTTTCCCTTCTAGCCATTACCCTTCTTGAAACCAGTGGTCTTGATAAACCATCAACACTTGATGCTCCTTCTTGATTTCTACCTTTTGCGGTCTTAAGCACCGCGAACAGCTCCGGGATCAACTCCATCCCTTGCATGTCATAGTTCATCACGAAGATCTAGTAGCTTAGTGATAGTGGCTAGAGAACTCTATCAATCACTATATTATCTGGAAGTTTAACTCCCACTTGATTTAAGTGATTGTAGCACCCAGACATTCTGAGCACATGCTCACTAGCTGAGCTATTCTCCTCCATCTTGTTGGCAAAAGAACTTGTCAGAGGTCTCACACCTCTCAACACGGGCATGAGCCTGAAATCCCAATTTCAGCTCTTGGAACATCTCATATGTTCTATGGCGTTCAAAACGTCATTGGAATCCCGATTCTAAGCCATAAAGTATGGTGCACTAAACTATCAAGTAGTCATCAGGATGTGTCTGTCAGGTGTTCACAACATCCACAGACGACGTTGTAGGGGTTTGTACATCGACCGGTGCATCAAAGACGTAAGCCTTCTGTGTAGCAGTGAGGACACTCCTCGGACTACGGACCTAGTCCGCATCATTGCTTACAATATCTTTCAACTTAATCTTTCTCTAGGAACGTATTGAAACAAGGAGCTACAACGTGAGCTATTCATCTAGAACATATTTGCAAAGACAATTTAGACTATGTTCATGATAATTGAGTTCATTTAATGAACTCCCACTCAGATAGACATCCCTCTAGTCATCTAAGTGAAACATGATCCGAGTCAACTAGGTCGTGTCCGATCATCACGTGAGACAGGCTAGTCAACATCGATGAACATCTCATGTTGATCATATCTTCTATACGACTCATGTTCGACCTTTCGGTCTTCTGTGTTCCGAGGCCATGTCTGTACATGCTAGGCTCGTCAAGTCAACCTAAGTGTTTCGCATGTGTCCCGAGGCCATGTCTGTACATGCTAGGCTCGTCAACACCCGTTGTATTCGAACGTTAGAATCTATCACACCCGATCATCACATGGTGCTTCGAAACAACGAACCTTCGCAACGGTGCACAGTTAGGGGGAACACTTTTCTTGAAATTTTAATGAGGGATCATCTTATTTACTACCGTCGTTCTAAGCAAATAAGATGCAAAAACATGATAAACATCACATGCAATCAAATAGTGACATGATATGGTCATCATCACTTTGCTCCTTTTTGATCTCCATCTTCGGGGCTCCATGATCATCATCGTCACCGGCATGACACCATGATCTCCATCATCGTGTCTTCATGAAGTTGTCTCGCCAACTATTACTTCTACTACTACAGCTAACGGTTAGCAATAAAGTTAAGTAATTACATGACGTTTATGTTGACACGCAGGTCATAAATAAATTAAGACAACTCCTATGGCTCCTGCCGGTTGTCACACTCATCGACATGCAAGTCATGATTCCTATTACAAGAACATGATCATCTCATACATCACATATATCATTCATCACATCCTTTGGCCATATCACATCACAAAACACTTGCTGCAAAAACAAGTTAGACGTCCTCTAATTGTTGTTGCAAGTTTTTACGTGGCTACTATAGGTTTCTAGCAAGAACGTTTCTTACCTACGTGAAAAACCACAACATGATATGCCAATTTCTATTTACCCTTCATAAGGACCCTTTTCATTGAATCCGATCCGACTAAAGTGGGAGAGACAGACACCCGCTAGCCACCTTATGCAACTAGTGCATGTCAGTCGGTGGAACCAGTCTCACGTAAGAGTACGTGTAAGGTCGGTCCGGGCCGCTTCATCCCACAATGCCGCCGAATCAAGATAAGACTAGTAACGGCAAGCAAATTGACAAAATCGACGCCCACAACAACTTGTGTTCTACTCGTGCATAGAAACTACGCATAGACCTAGCTCATGATGCCACTGTTGGGGATCATAGCAGAAATTCAAAATTTTCTACGCATCACCAAGATCAATCTATGGAGTAATCTAGCAACGAGGGGAAGGAGAGTGCATCTACATACCCTTGTAGATCGCTAAGTGGAAGCGTTCAAGTGAACGGGGTTGATGGAGTCGTACTCGTCGTGATCCAAATCACCGATGATCCTAGTGCCGAACGGACGGCACCGCCGTGTTCAACACACGTACAACCCGGTGACGTCCATCCAGCAGCAGCACGACGGCGTGGTGGTGGTGGAGGAGCGCGGGACTCCAGCAGGGCTTCGCCAAGCACTACGAGAGACGAGGAGGGAGAGGGGTAGGGCTGCGCCAACAGGGAGAGCAAATCACATGTGTTGGGCAGCCCCAAACCTCAAGTATATATAGGGGGAGGGGAGGGGCTGCGCCCCCACCTAGGGTTCCCTCCCTAGGGGCGGCGGCAGCCCCCAGATCCCATCTGGGAGGCGGCCAAGGGGGAGAGAGAGGGGGGCGCACCTAGGGTGGGCCTTAGGGCCCATCTGCGCCTAGGGTTTGCCCCCTCTCCTCTTGAGGCGCATGGGCCTTGGTGGGGAGGCACCCCAGCCCATCTAGGGGCTGGTCCCTTCCCACTATTGGCCCATGTATGCCTCCGGAGCTGGTGACCCCATCTGGTGGCCAGACCCCTCCGGTGGTCCCGGTACACTACCGGTGATGCCCGGAACACTTCCGGTGGACAAAACCATACTTCCTATATATCAATCTTTACCTCCGGACCATTCCGGAACTCCTCGTGACGTCCGGGATCTCATCCGGGACTCCGAACAACATTTGGTAACCGCGTACATACTTTCCCTATAACCCTAGCGTCATCGAACCGTAAGTGTGTAGACCCTACGGGTTCGGGAGTCATGCAGACATGACCGAGACAACTCTCCGGTCAATAACCAACAGCGGGATCTGGATACCCATGTTGGCTCCCACATGCTCCACGATGATCTCATCGGATGAACCACGATGTCTAGGATTCAATCAATCCCGTATTCAATCCCCTTTGTCTATCGGTACGATACTTGCCCGAGATTCGATCGTCGGTATCCCGATACCTTGTTCAATCTCGTTACCGGCAAGTCTCTTTACTCGTTCCGTAACACATCATCCCGTGATCAACTCCTTGGTCACATTGTGCACATTATGATGATGTCCTACCGAGTGGGCCCAAAGATACCTCTCCGTTTAGACGGAGTGACAAATCCCAGTCTCGATTCGTGCCAACCCAACAGATACTTTCGGAGATACCTGTAGTGTACCTTTATAGCCACCCAGTTACGTTGTGACGTTTGGCACACCCAAAGCACTCCTACGGTATCCGGGAGTTGCACAATCTCATGGTCTAAGGAAATGATACTTGACATTAGAAAAGCTTTAGCATACGAACTACACGATCTTGTGCTAGGCTTAGGATTGGGTCTTGTCCATCACATCACTCTCCTAATGATGTGATCCCATTATCAACGACATCCTATGTCCATGGTCAGGAAACCGTAACCATCTATTGATCAACGAGCTAGTCAACTAGAGGCTTACTAGGGACATGTTGTTGTCTATGTATCCACACATGTATCTGAGTTTCCTATCAATACAATTCTAGCATGGACAATAAACGATTATCATGAACAAGGAAATATAATAATAACCAATTTATTATTGCCTCTAGGGCATATTTCCAACACGTAATGCACAATATCATTGACTTCCTGATAGGGAGTATAACGTTTTGTTAGATTTCAAGTCCATCAAACCACTGTCATCAGGGCCGATCATACCTCTAAATAGAAAGAAATGTAAACCTTTGGATTCAATGATCTTGCTAAAGGATACAAATGTGTCTTTTCTTAAATGTAAGGTATTTCATGGCTCCATTTGGTCAAAAATTTCTGCCCCTGTTTCATTACATAATTTGTAGAGAAATCATGGTGCTTAGCATACTTCTCTTGCCTTCAAAGTTCAATTTCTAAGACAATGGAGATGTCATGCCTTGTTTTATTAGGAATGATGCATCCAGAAAAATGTTCTCATATTATGGAACAGAGGGAATATTTGTGATATATCCCTGTAGGCAACAGATAATGTTAGTTTCCAGTAGTGCCAATTGGCTCCTACCTGAACTTTATTTTTGAGATGCACTTCCATGTCTGTGAGACCAATTCCCTGTGTTCCATAACAGACCTATCTTTCACCATATTTGCTATTATCTGGTCTCTCATTTAGCTTAGTCCACCTATTTTTTTTTCTTTGTAGCTCCATCATTAAAATATAAGCCCCATTTTAAAGTTTGGCACAGGGCCCCAGATATTACCGGCCCGGCCTTGGTTATATGTGCTTGTGTGTTGGTACACTTGTGAGAAAATATTCTGTTTGTCAGGTATCTATTCAAGCGGATGATGGTTAATGTACGAGGGATAGACATTAACGTCTCCGTATCTATGGTGGGTACTAGTAATGTTGAATTGAAATTCCAGGCTTTCTTTTTCTATAACCAGAAGCAAAATTTAGGTTTTGGTGAGAAGAAAAGTGAACCTAAAGGGTGCAGTACTATTAATAGGATACTATATGTTGGTTACAGCTCATGGATAGTAATGTTTCAGTCGCTGGAGAGCTTGCTGAACAGATGAAGTTGACGTAAAATCTCTAGTCACCTGCAAATTTAGCTCCTTGAAAATCAAGTTCAGCAGTAGTCAGTTTCAAGTTTGGTAGTATTCAGTTTTGTAATACAGTGGTGATTTCTGAATTTTTCATGCTGCTGGTTACTTAGGGCTAAGTAGCACTCAATTGTGTCCAAACGAACTTTATTTGTAATTGTGAGGATGGTTTTTATTATGTGAGATAATTAGCAGAACCACAACACAGAATCTATTTATTAGACCACTTTGTTGTTCCGCTGTTAACAAAATATTCATAGCGTACAGAATGAATTGCGTGTATTTCTTATTGTTACCAAAAATGCATTCCACAGAATGGTGATAATGGCTTGTGTTACTTAAATCATTTCTATATTTCATTTTTGCTAGAGACCTGGTGTACTAAGTCCAATAGAGATAGTAAAAGAACTAACGAAAAATACATCAAATAAGGAACGCAGCCTTATATCTAAAAAATCAAGAACGCCCAGCTACTATAAGATTACCCGAGTGGCCGTAAAATTATGTCAAGATGCGCCAGACTGGTTCCTCGTATACAGGGAGTAATTTACTCGCATGCAAACTATTAGATGCGGCAGACTGGCTCCTCCTTCCATGCTGTAATATTACCTCACAAACGTGTTTTCCCTTACAGATTATGGTTCTGAGTGTGGGCATAGAAACTGACTGGGGTGAGGAATAAGAATTCCTCACCCAGGGTGACGAATAGTGCGACTAGCCTGCTTAATTTAGTCCTTCTTCTTGTTGTTGTTCTTGTTGGATGGCCCCGCGACATCGTCTTGGCGAGGACGCTTCTTGCCGTCGACCGTTGGCTTTTCATCGCCGCCGTCACCATCATCGTCGTTGCTGTCATCCTCCTCCTCGTTCGACCATTCCTCATCATCATCATCGTCGTCCTCCGACGGCTCCTCGTCTGTCTGGTTGTCGTCTGACGACTCCGAAGGTGGCGTCCCTTCCATGAACCGGATATAATTGAGGTCTGGGCTCGACGCCGGACTCATGGAAGACGAGCGGGATGATTCCGATGTTGACCTATCATCGGGCGCCAGACTGCTGGCCGGACTGTCGTCCTCACTATCGCTCGACATGGCTGCAGAGTGTGTGCCAGTGTGTAGCGCGGCCTATCGGGGACGATGAAGATGGTGGACATTTAAGCGGGGTATGCAGAGAAGAGGAACTGTCAACTGAAGCGGGGGTTGACGTATTATCTAACCGCAGATATAATCAACCGCAATTATTTGTACCCAGTCGCTCCAAATTCCCGGGGTTGCGTAGGACTCCTATTGGCTATTTGGCTGGTTTCCTTTTTTAGGACAAAAATAAGGAACGAGTTTTGGGATTATGCATCGGTACCGGTACGAACGGAGTAGGACAGTTGGAAAACAATACATTGAGCTCTTCTTATTGATAAAGCCAGTAATAATCAAACTAGAAAGGAAAAGAAAAAAAGACAAAGAAAAATATCTGCACGAATCTCCGCGTAACATTAATGGCATAGGACCTAGATGTGCATTACTTAGAGCACATCTAGATGTGCTTTACGTTATCTTCTGCGAGCTTGGTGATAACACTCCGAGCCCTGCCATGCCATTCTTCATCCAGCCAGTTAACAAAGGCACAAGCCTCATATCCTTGCCAATGTTAAATAGTATTCTGGATGAGCGGTGGCATTAACTGAAGTAAAGTGATGAACTTAATTAGCACTAACCTCTAAGGGGCAACTGAGAAACCGCCTGCCAGTGTTGAATCCCTCCGTGCATTCACGTCGAGCGGGAGTGTGCCCATGCACGCAACTCAGCTTTTGGTACTTCTCAGTGGTGCAAAACTCGGAGTCGAACTCGTGTTGCGGGAGTCTGGAGTCAAGCTTCGGATCCGGCGGCAAATCGCTTTCCTGGGGGGTGGGGGGTCATTCAGGACGGATTCAACAAGGATCTATACTTTGGACATGCTAAAAAAGATCGGGGTAGATTGGAACCCGACATGACGATTCGGATCCGTAGTACACCTGCCTTCTGATGACCTTAGGCAAGTGCTCGCCGGCGATACGAGCAGGAGCAGATGCACCGAAACCATCAGCACCACTCGTCCGCATTCCCCCAATGTCAGTGCCACGCGAGGGAATTTGGAGGCTATGTAGGGATTTGGGGCAAATGGGGAAACTGTGGAGATAGGCTAACGGTCGAGAACTACTAATGGCACTATATATAGTTGTATATACGGCACACTATTTGTACATGTCGTTTGTGTTGGGTATTACAACGTCACACACGATTTCCGCACCAAACTGTGTGAGAAGACAACGTAGGTTAGACACAGTTGCTGTTACATAACCGTATGTGATGTACTACCCTGTCCATATAATTGAGTTACGGTGAGATACCGTGTAAACAGCCGCTCTGCGGATATCCGTAAAAAAACAGCTGCTCTGCATATAGAGATGGCGACGGTGGCCTAGGCAGCGGCTACCGGAGAAGAGGTCAATCCTCGGTCGGTGGGCAGTGGCGGCGTCATAGGAGGTCAATCCTCGGTCTGCGGCGGGAGATAGGAGGAGCTCAACCATCGAGGTCATCGGGGGCGTGATTCGAGCACATCCATCGCGGTCGATGGCGGGATAGTGGAGGTCGAACTTCAGGCGGCAGCCGCACTAAGCTTAGCTCCTCGACCCTGCTATCTTGGCGTGCCTCCGCATCGCGCTTGTCTGTCTGCTGGGTGGAGGTCGCAGCGCGGCTAATTAATTAAGGTATTCTTTTCGTGAGTGGCTTAATTAAGGTATTCAATTCCTAAGTGTAGTGCTGTACTAGTACTCTGCGTGTAAATTGACTGGCCATTAATTTTTGTCATTGCATGTCTGGGTAACAACATGGAGCGCCCTCAGTAATTATTAAAATAAAACCTTGTGATTTATGCATGCATCTCTGGGCATCAGTTAATCCGTGTATTAATGTTGTTGTTTTGTTTTTAATTACCATGCATCTACTGCAGATGGAACGATCTCGATGGATGAAGAATCGGAAAACCGCAGATTTTATCAGTGGCGTGACAGAGTTCATGAATTTGGCTGAAAGTACAAAGAGGAGAATTGGTGATGCGGATTACATCCTGTGTCCATGTACTGATTGTGCCAATACAGAGTCACATGAAGTTGCAGATGTCCAGATGCACTTAGTCTCTAGGGGATTCATGGATGGATATACACGTTGGACCAGACACGGTGAAGAGGAGGCCATGGATGAAGATACCCAGGGCAGCGAGATGCCAAACCCCGATCAGTGTCACATGGATGTTGAATCTAACATCGGGGCAGAGGCGTCAAGCTACCAATGGAACACCGAAAAGCCGAAGCGCCCACTGGAAAACCAAGATGTCCACACAGATGACGACGATCTTGACATGCCAGATTTTGCTGCTATGATTGCAGATTTCAAGGGCCCAGAAAAGGATATGATTGGGTACAAGGATCTGCCAACCATTGATGCGGACTCCAAGTAATAATTGTATCCACGTTGCAAAAAGAAATATCTCAGATTTAAAGCAGCAAATGGTCTATCAAACAAGGGCTTCACAAAGATCTTAGGTATTTTCAAAGATATTCTTCCGGAAGATAATGTGCTCCCCAGAAGCACGAATGAAGTGAATAAAATTGTTTGCCCATTAGAACTTGAAGTACAGAAGATACACGCTTGTGTGAATGATTGTATATTATACCGTGGTGAGTACAAAGATTTTCGTGCATGTCCCACATGCAAGCATGCACGATACAAGCGCAGGAGAGCGAAGGACAAGTACAAATTGGATGACGAGGTCAAGACAGGAATCCTGTTCAAGGTTGTTTGGTACTTGCGTTTAATTCCAAGGTTGAGGCATTTGTTTGCAAAGCCTAGAGAGGCAAAGAGGTTGCGGTGGCATCATGATGAGCAAATTGCGGATAGGTTAATGAGGCACTCGAAAGATGGGGCTCGGTGGGAATTAATCGACAACAAGTTTGAAAATTTTGCCAAGGATCCTAGAAGTATAAGGCTCGGGGAGTGTATTGACGGGATGAATCCTTTTGGCGATATGAGCACCAATCACAGCACATGGCCGGTGCTTCTATGCATATATAACCTAGCTCCTTGGTTGTGTATGAAGAAAAAATACATTATGATGTCAATGATTATCCAAGGCCCGAAGCAACCTGGAAATGACATCGACATTTACATTCAACTATTGGTAACTGCTGGCAGTGTGGATAGATGCGCATGTTGTAAAATGTTATGATGCTTACAAAAAGGAGATTTTTGATCTACATGCGATGCTGGTGCACACCATTCAAGATATGCCGGCATTAGGCAACACATCGAGGCAGAAAACAAAGGGAGATGTAGGGTGTGTCACATGCATGGATAGGACAGCTAGCAAAAGACTTCCCAACTCGCGCAAAACAGTGTATTTGCGTCATCGTAGGTTCTTGCGGATGAATCACCCATACCGAAAGATGAAAGCTGAATTTGATGGTATGGCAGAGGCAGGTGTGGCCCCAAGACCCTATGACGGGGAGGTGGTCCACAACATGGCCAAAAAAACTAATGTTGTGCTTGGCAAGAACCACCCTTTGATGGTGAAACTAACACCCAAGGATCAAGTGTTTAAGAAAAAAAATCGGTGTTCTGGAAATTACCTTACTGGGAGATTCTACGTGTACGTCACTGCATCAATGTCATGCACGTAGAGAAGAACGTATGTGAAAGCATCCTTGGTACTCTGCTCAAGATTAAAAGTAAAAGAAAGGATGGTGACGGTTCACAGCTCGATATGCTTGCTGATCAATCACAATGCAAGAGTGAAGCAGAAGATGATGACAAATTCATCAAAGCTCGCCAGAGTTACAATTTCAGTACAAAAGAAGCAACACAATTCTTCACCTATTTGTTGTCAGTTAAGACACCCTCTTCCTACCGCGCAAACATCAGAAGTCTCATGGATGTGAGCTCAGGTAAAATGAAGTTGGGACACATGAATGAAGGAAATATGCCCTAGAGGCAATAATAAAGTTATTATTTATTTCCTTATATCATGATAAATGTTTATTATTCATGCTAGAATTGTATTAACCGGAAACATAATACATGTGTGAATACATAAACAAACAGAGTGTCACTAGTATGCCTCTACTTGACTAGCTCGTTGATCAAAGATGGTTATGTTTCCTAACCATAGACATGAGTTTTCATTTGATTAACGGGGCCACATCATTAGGAGAATGATGTGATTGACATGACCCATTCCGTTAGCTTAGCACCCGATCGTTTAGTATGTTGCTATTGCTTTCTTCATGACTTATACATGTTCCTATGACTATGAAATTATGCAACTCCCGTTTACCGGAGGAACACTTTGTGTGCTACCAAACGTCACAATGTAACTGGGTGATTATAAAGGTGCTCTACAGGTGTCTCCGAAAGTACTTGTTGGGTTGGCGTATTTCGAGATTAGGATTTGTCACTCTGATTGTCGGAGAGGTATCTCTGGGCCCTCTCGGTAGTGCACATCACTTAAGCCTTGCAAGCATTGCAACTAATGAGTTAGTTGCGGGATGATGTATTACAGAACGAGTAAAGAGACTTGCCGGTAACGAGATTGAACTAGGTATTGAGATACTGACGATCGAATCTCGGGCAAGTAACATACCGATGACAAAGGGAACAATGTATGTTGTTATGCGGTCTGACCGATAAAGATCTTCGTAGAATATGTGGGAGCCAATATGAGCATCCAGGTTCCGCTATTGGTTATTGACCGAAGACATGTCTCGGTCATGTCTACATAGTTCTCGAACCCGTAGGGTCCGCACGCTTAACGTTTCGATGACAGTTATATTATGAGTTTATATGTTTTGATGTACCGAAGGTTGTTCGGAGTCCCAGATGTGATCACGGACATGACGAGGAGTCTTGAAATGGTCGAGACATGAAGATTGATATATTGGAATCCTATGTTTGGATATCGGAAGTGTTCTAGGTGAAATCGGGATTTTACCGGAGTACCGGGAGGTTACCGGAACCCCCCGGGGACTTAATGGGCCTTAGTGGGCCTAGGTGGAAGAGAGGAGAGGCGGCTAGCCTCCCCCAGTCCGAATAGGACAAGGAGAGGGGGGCGGCGCCCCCCTTCCTTCTTCTCCTCCACTCTTTCCCCCTCCCAAGTCCTAATCCAACTAGGAAAGGGGGGGAGTCCTACTCCCGGTGGGAGTAGGACTCCTCCTGGCGCGCCTCCTCCCTGGCCGGCTGCACCCCCCTTGCTCCTTTATATACGGGGGCAGGGGGCACCCCATAGACACAACAATTGATCGTTTGATCTTTTAGCCATGTGCGGTGCCCCCCTCCACCATAGTCCACCTCGATAATACTATAGCGGTGCTTAGGCAAAGCCTTGTGTCGGTAGAACATCAACATCGTCACCACGCCATCGTGCTGACGAAACTCTCCCTCAACACTCGGCTGGATCGGAGTTCGAGGGACGTCATTGAGCTGAACGTGTGCTGAACTCGGAGGTGCTATACGTTCGGTACTTGATTGGTCGGATCGTGAAGATGTACGACTACATCAACCGCGTTGTGCTAACGCTTTCGCATTCGGTCTACGAGGGTACGTGGACAACACTCTCCCCTCTTGTTGCTATGCATCACCATGATCATGCGTGTGCGTATGAAAATTTTGAAATTACTACATTCCCCAATAGTGGTATCAGAGCCAGGTTTTATGCGTAGATGTCATATGCACGAGTAGAACACAAGTGAGTTGTGGGCGATATAAGTCATACTGCTTACCAGCATGTCATACTTTGGTTCGGCGGTATTGTTGGATGAAGCGGCCCAGACCAACATTACGCGTATGCTTACGCGAGACTGGTTCTACCGACGTGCTTTGCACACAGGTGGCTGGTGGGTGTCACTTTCTCCAACTTTAGTTGAACCGAGTGTGGCTACGCCCGGTCCTTGCAAAGGTTAAAATAGCACCAACTTGACAAACTATCATTGTGGTTTTGATGCGTAGGTAAGAACGGTTCTTGCTAAGCCCGTAGCAGCTACGTAAAACTTGCAACAACAAAGTAGAGGACGTCTAACTTGTTTTTGCAGGGCATGTTGTGATGTGATATGGTCAAGACATGATGCTAAATTTTATTGTATGAGATGATCATGTTTTGTAACCGAGTTATCGGCAACTGGCAGGAGCCATATGGTTGTCGCTTTATTGTATGCAATGCAATCGCCCTGTAATGCTTTACTTTATCACTAAGCGGTAGCGATAGTCGTGGAAGCATAAGATTGGCGAGATGACAACGATGCTACGATGGAGATCAAGGTGTCGTGCCGGTGACGATGGTGATCATGACGGCGCTTCAGAGATGGAGATCACAAGCACAAGATGATGATGGCCATATCATATCACTTATATTGATTGCATGTGATGTTTATCTTTTATGCATCTTATCTTGCTTTGTTTGACGGTAGCATTATAAGATGATCTCTCACTAAATTTCAAGATAAAAAGTGTTCTCCCTGAGTATGCACCATTGCCAAAGTTCGTCGTGCCCAGACACCACGTGATGATCGGGTGTGATAAGCTCTACGTCCATCTACAATGGGTGCAAGCCAGTTTTGCACACGCAGAATACTCAGGTTAAATTTGACGAGCCTAGCATATGCAAATATGGCCTCAGAACACTGAGACCGAAAGGTCGAGCGTGAATCATATAGTAGATATGATCAACATAGTGATGTTCACCATTGAAAACTACTCCATTTCACGTGATGATCGGTTATGGTTTAGTTGATTTGGATCACGTGATCACTTACAAGATTAGAGGGATGTCTTTCTAAGTGGGAGTTCTTAAGTAATATGATTAAATGAACTTAAATTTATCATGAACTTAGTACCTAATAGTATCTTGCTTGTCTATGTTTGATTGTAGATAGATGGCCCGTGCTGTTGTTCCGTTGAATTTTAATGCGTTTCTTGAGAAAGCAAAGTTGAAAGATGATGGTAGCAATTACACGGACTGGGTCCGTAACTTGAGGATTATCCTCATTGCTGCATAGAAGAGTTACGTCCTGGAAGCACCGCTGGGTGTACCACCTGCACCAGCAACTGCAGACATTGTGAATGCCTGGCAGTCGCGTGTTGATGACTACTCGCTAGTTCAGTGTGCCATGCTTTACGCCTTAGAACCTGGACTTCAACGATGTTTTGAACGTCATGGAGCATATGGGATGTTCCAGGAGTTGAAGTTAATATTTCAAAAGAATGCCCGGATTGAGAGATATGAAGTCTCCAATAAGTTCTATAGCTGCAAGATGGAGGAGAGTAGTTCTATTAGTGAGCATATACTCAAGATGTCTGGGTACTGCAATCACTTGATTCGACTAGGAGTTAATCTTCCGGATGATAGCGTCATTGACATAATTCTCCAATCACTTCCACCAAGCTACAACCTACAAGAGCTTCGTGATGAACTATAATATGCAAGGGATGGATAAGACAATTCCCGAGCTCTTCGCAATGCTAAAGGCTACGGAGGTAGAAATCAAGGAGCATCAAGTGTTGATGGTCAGTAAGACCACCAGTTTCAACAAGAAGGGCAAAGGGAAGAAGAAGGGGAACTTCAAGAAGAATAGCAAGCAGGTTGCTGCTCAGGAGAAGAAACCCAAGTCTGGACCTAAGCCTGAGACTGAGTGCTTCTACTGCAAGCATACTGGTCACTGGAAGTATTTGGCGGATAAGAAGGATGGCAAGGTGAACAAAGGTATATGTGTTATACATGTTATTGATGTGTACCTTACTAGAGCTCGCAGTAGCACCTGGGTATTTGATACTGGTTCTGTTGCTAATATTTGCAACTCGAAATAGGGACTACGGATTAAGCGAACACTGGCAAAGGACGAGGTGACGATGTGTGTGGGAAATGGTTCCAAAGTTGATGTGATCGCAGTCGGCACGCTACCTCTACATCTACCTTCGGGATTAGTATTAGACCTAATAATTGTTATTTGGTGCCAGCGTTGAGCATGAACATTATATCTGGATCTTGTTTGATGCGAGATGGTTATTCATTTAAATTAGAGAATAATGGTTTTTCTATTTATATGAGTAATATCTTTTATGGTCATGCACCCTTGAAGAGTGGTCTATTTTTGATGAATCTCGATAGTAGTGATACACATATTCATAATGTTGAAGCCAAAAGATGCAGAGTTGATAATGATAGTGCAACTTATTTGTGGCACTGCCGTTTAGGTCATATTGGTGTAAAGCGCATGAAGAAACTCCATACTGATGGACTTTTGGAACCACTTGATTATGAATCACCTGGTACTTGCGAACCGTGCCTCATGGGCAAGATGACTAAAACACCGTTCTCCGGTACTATGGAGAGAGCAACAGATTTGTTGGAAATCATACATACAGATGTATGTGGTCTGATGAATGTTGAGGCTCGTGGCGGATATCGTTATTTTCTCACCTTCACAGATGATTTAAGCAGATATGGGTATATCTACTTAATGAATCATAAGTCTGAAACATTTGAAAAGTTCAAAGAATTTCATAGTGAAGTTGAAAATCATCATAACAAGAAAATAAAGTTTCTACGATCTGATCGTGGAGGAGAATATTTGAGTCACGAGTTTGGTCTACATTTGAAACAATGCGGAATAGTTTCGCAACTCACGCCACCCGGAACACCACAGCGTAATGGTGTGTCCGAACGTCGTAGTCGTACTTTACTAGATATGGTGCGATCTATGATGTCTCTTACAGATTTACCGCTATCATTTTGGGGTTATGCTTTAGAGACGGCCGCTTTCACATTAAATAGGGCACCATCGAAATCCGTTGAGACGCCGCCTTATGAACTGTGGTTTGGCAAGAAACCAAAGTTGTCGTTTCTGAAAGTTTAGGGCTGTGATGCTTATGTGAAAAAGCTTCAATCTGATAAGCTCGAACCCAAATCGGAGAAATGTGTCTTCATAGGATACCCAAAGGAGACTGTTGGGTACACCTTCTATCACGGGTTCGAAGGCAAGACATTCGTTGCTAAGAATGGATCCTTTCTAGAGAAGGATTTTCTCTCGAAAGAAGTGAGTGGGAGGAAAGTGGAACTTGATGAGGTAACTATACCTGCTCCTCTATTGGAAAGTAGTTCATCACAGAAACCAGTTTCTGTGACGCCTACACCAATTAATGAGGAAGTTAATGATGATGATCATGGAACTTCAGATCAAGTTACTACTGAACCTCGTAGATCAACCAGAGTAAGATCCACACCAGAGTGGTACGGTAATCCTGTTCTGGAAGTCATGCTACTAGATCATGATGAACCTATGAACTATGAAGAAGCGATGGTGAGCCCAGATTCCGCAAAATGGCTTGAGGCCATGAAATCTGAGATGGGATCCATGTATGAGAACAAAGTGTGGACTTTGGTTGACTTGCCCGATGATCGGCAAGCAATTGAGAATAAATGGATCTTCAAGAAGAAGACTGACGCTGACGGTAATGTTACTGTCTACAAAGCTCGACTTGTTGCGAAAGGTTTTCGACAAGTTCAAGGGATTGACTACGATGAGACCTTCTCACCCGTAGCGATGCTTAAGTCTGTCCAAATCATGTTAGCAATTGCCGCATTTTATGATTATTAAATTTGGCAAATGGATGTCAAAACTGCATTCCTGAATGGATTTCTAGAAGAAGAGTTGTATATGATGCAACCGGAAGGTTTTGTCGATCCAAAGGGAGCTAACAAAGTGTGCAAGCTCCAGCGATCCATTTATGGACTGGTGCAAGCCTCTCGGAGTTGGAATAAATGTTTTGATAGTGTGATCAAAGCATTTGGTTTTATACAAACTTTTGGAGAAGCCTGTATTTACGAGAAAGTGAGTGGGAGCTCTGTAGCATTTCTAATATTATATGTGGATGACATATTGTTGATTGGAAATGGTATAGAATTTCTGGATAGCATAAAGGGATACTTGAATAAAAGTTTTTCAATGAAAGACCTCGGTGAAGCTGCTTACATATTGGGCATCGAGATCTATAGAGATAGATCAAGACGCTTAATTGGACTTTCACAAAGCACATACCTTGACAAAGTTTTGAAGAAGTTCAAAATGGATCAAGCAAAGAAAGGGTTCTTGCCTGTGTTACAAGGTGTGAAGTTGAGTAAGACTCAATGCCCGACCACTGCAGAAGATAGAGAGAAAATGAAAGATGTTCCCTATGCTTCAGCCATAGGCTCTATCATGTATGCAATGTTGTGTACCAGACCTAATGTGTGTCTTGCCATAAGTCTAGCAGGGAGGTACCAAAGTAATCCAGGAGTGGATCATTGGAAAACGGTCAAGAACATCCTGAAATACCTGAAAAGGACTAAGGATATGTTTCTCGTTTATGGAGGTGACAAAGAGCTCATCATAAACGGTTACGTTGATGCAAGATTTTACACTAATCCGGACGATTCTAAATCGCAAACCGGATACATGTTTACATTGAACAATGGAGCTATCAGTTGGTGCAGTTCTAAACAAAGCGTTGTGGCGGGATCTACATGTGAAGCGGAGTACATAGCTGCTTCGGAAGCAGCAAATGAAGGAGTCTGGATGAAGGAGTTCATATCTGATCTAGGTGTCATACCTAGTGCATCGGGTCCAATGA
Source organism: Triticum urartu (assembly GCF_056163025.1). Taxonomy (NCBI): domain Eukaryota; kingdom Viridiplantae; phylum Streptophyta; class Magnoliopsida; order Poales; family Poaceae; genus Triticum; species Triticum urartu. The sequence continues at coordinate 369,653,849 of NC_141873.1, forward strand.
AAAACTTTTGTGATAATACTGGAGCAATTGCCTTGGCGAAGGAATCCATATTTCACAAGAGAACCAAGCACATCAAGAGACGCTTCGATTCCATCCGGGATTTAGTCCAGGTGGGAGACATAGAAATTTGCAAGATACATACGGATCTGAATGTTGCAGACCTGTTGACTAAGCCTCTTCCACGAGCAAAACATGATCAGCACCAAGGCTCCATGGGTGTTAGAATCATTACTATGTAATCTAGATTATTGACTCTAGTGCAAGTGGGAGGCTGAAGGAAATATGCCCCAGAGGCAATAATAAAGTTATTATTTATTTCCTTATATCATGATAAATGTTTATTATTCATGCTAGAATTGTATTAACTAGAAACATAATACATGTGTGAATACATAGACAAACAGAGTGTCACTAGTATGCCTCTACTTGACTAGCTCATTGATCAAAGATGGTTATGTTTCCTAACCATAGACATGAGTTGTCATTTCATTAACGGGGTCACATCATTAGGAGAATGATGTGATTGACATGACCCATACCGTTAGCTTAGCACCCGATCGTTTAGTATGTTGCTATTGCTTTCTTCATGACTTATACATGTTCCTATGACTATGAGATTATGCAACTCCTGTTTACCGGAGGAACACTTTGTGTGCTACCAAACATCACAATGTAACTGGGTGATTATAAAGGTGCTCTACATGTGTCTCTGAAAGTACTTGTTGGGTTGGCGTATTTCGAGATTAGGATTTGTCACTCCGATTGTCAGAGAGGTATCTCTGGGCCCTCTCGGTAATGCACATCACTTAAGCCTTGCAAGCATTGCAACTAACGAGTTAGTTGCGAGATGATGTATTACGGAACGAGTAAAGAGACTTGCCGGTAACAAGATTGAACTAGGTATTGAGATACCGACGGTCGAATCTCGGGCAAGTAACATACCGATGACAAAGGGAACAGCGTATGTTGTTATGCGGTCTGACCGATAAAGATCTTCGTAGAATATGTGGGAGCCAATATGAGCATCCAGGTTCCGCTATTGGTTATTGACCGGAGACATGTCTCGGTCATGTCTACATAGTTCTCGAACCCGTAGGGTCCGCACGCTTAACGTTTCGATGATAGTTATATTATGAGTTTATATGTTTTGATGTACTGAAGGTTGTTTAGAGTCCCAGATGTGATCACGGACATGACGAGGAGTCTCGAAATGGTCGAGACATGAAGATTGATATATTGGAAGCCTATGTTTGGATATCAGAAGTGTTCCGGGTGAAATCGGGATTTTACCGTAGTACCGGGAGGTTACCGGAACCCCCCGGGGACTTAATGGGCCTTAGTGGGCCGAGGTGGAAGAGATGAGAGGCGGCTAGGGCTGGGCCGCGCGCCCCTACCCCATAGTGTGAATAGGACAAGGAGAGGGGGGCGGCGCCCCCCTTCCTTCTTCTCCTCCACTCTTTCCCCCTCCCAAGTCCTAATCCAACTAGGAAAGGGGGGGGGAGTCCTACTCCCGGTGGGAGTAGGACTCCTCCTGGCGCACCTCCTTCCTGGCCGGCCACACCCCCCCTTGCTCCTTTATATACGGGGGCAGGGGGAACCCCATAGACACAACAATTGATCATTTGATCTTTTAGCCGTGTGCGGTGCCCCCCTCCACCATAGTCCACCTCGATAATACTCACCGTCGGCGTCCTTGCCGCCGTCGTGGCTTGAGCTCGAGACAGCCGTGCCCTTGCACTGCATCGAGGTCCTGATGACCCCAGGGTGCCGCGGAGCCCCTTGGGTGGCCTTCCTGTGCCCTGTAGCCCGCTTTCGCCCGGAGCCGAACTCCGGCCGCCGCCTCAAGCCCCGCTCCGGCAAGCTCCGGCGCCTCCGCAGCCTCCCACCAGCTCCCCTGGATGCGGACGACAACGGGCTACGCCCCGGTGGTCTTCGCGCGTCTAGACACCGCTCGTAGCGCAATTCCGGTGAGTCGCCACCGGCCAGAACTCCGGCGGGCTGACGTGGCATCGTAGTTAGGCACTAACTACCCCCCTAGAGACACTGATAGTGGGCCCCAGCGCCACTAATCTAAATTAGATTCGAAATAACCCCTCGGTTAAACTAACTATGACACTGACGCGTGGCCCCCACACGTCAGGTTTGACCCAGGTTGACTGCTGACGCAGGCATGACGCAGTGCTGACGAAATTAATCCTTTTCTGGTTTTAATTAAATCAGGAAATTCCAAAAAATGATATAAACTTCAAAAATTCATAGAAATTCAACCGTAGCTCAGATTGAAATAATTTATATATGAAAAATTATTAGAAAAATTCAATCTATCCATCTGTACCATTTTCATGCATGACAAACCAACCTATACATGCTGTATATATGAAAACTCACTTATGGCATATTTAAGAGCTTAATTTGGAGTTGTATTTGAACCCTTGGTTCAAATGGACTTCAACCAAATAAATGCTAGATGCATTAACTCAAACAACATCACATACTCATGCCATGTTCATGCATCATAATGTTGCATATGCTTGTGTTTGATTTTCGACACCGTTCCTTCCCGATAGGTTCTGCTCCGGAGAGTGTTTGAGAGTACCTGTCTGAGGAGCAATGCCCCCCTGTTGATCTACCAGGCAAGCAACCCCCCTTGTTCATTCCGATACAATCCTACTCTCTCGCTCCTGCTCTCATTTATTGCATTAGGACAACAACGATTCAACTGTTACTTTATGCTGCGGTAGTTGAACCCATTCCTCTGCATGACCTGTCATTGCCACAGTAAATAGTTAAAACCCACTAGCATGTGTAGGAGTTTCTTGAGCCATGTTGTGTTCTTGCCATGCCATGCCTGCTATTGCTTAGAGTATGTTAGGTCTGATTCACTGGGAATGAATTAGAGTACACTGCTATGTTCTGATGTTGAGAGTTAAGCGTGTGAACACGATTTGGTAAAGGTAGCGGTGAGAGGCCATGTAGGAGTACATGGTGGGTTGTCTCACTGGAACCGTCCCTAAGAACTGAGTTCTGTGTATGTTGTCCAAGGACTAGCTACTACCACACATTGGGTTCCGGTAACTCGACCCCTCTCGACTTATTAGCCAACTTGATCTCTGTCCAGGAGTTGCAAGTAGTTTCTGGTGTTTATAGGTAGTGCTATTTTTCTACCGAGTGGCACCCGGCAGGGTGGACTTGGGACAGACTAGGCACACATGGCCCGACGTACCGAGTGGCACCCGGATGGTGGGCTCGGGAACCCTGTACACATCGTTTGGGGTCGTGAGCGAAACCCCGGCCGGATCTCCTTGCGGATGGAACCCGAATAGGCGATAAACCTGGACTAGAGTCTTGTTTGGTTAGTCAGGTCGTGGCCGACACCCTCGCCAGGCTTCCGCTTGAAGGTTGCCGAGATACATGACGTGTATATGGTGATAAGTGGTGAGAGCGTGTGTGAAGAAGTACACCCCTGCAGGGTTATCATGATCTGTTCGAATAGCCGTGTCCTCGGTTATGGACTTCTTGGATGCTTATGTGGTACATAGAAAACTTAAAGTGGATACTCTAAAATGCTCAAGACAAGTGTGAGTGCTATGGATGGCCTTTTCATGGAGAGACGGGGATGAATCCATAGTAGTGTATTGATGTGGTGATTAGTGGACTCGTGTGCGCTGCCTCATCTTAAAGAAGTTTCTCGTTGTCGTAGAACATGATAGCTACTGAGTCAAAGCTGGATTGCTGCAACTAAACCCCGCATTACCTTCTTGATACAAATGCATGTATGATAGGATCTGATGTAAGTCTTGCCGAGTACCTTTGTACTCACGTTTGCTTTATTTATGTTTTGCAGGTGAGACATCTGTCTCACTAGTAGTACCACTTGGACTTCGACGAGTAGCTTGTTACCTCAGCTACGATCTTGGTCCCTTGGGAGGGACTTGTAGATAGTCAGGCTTCTCGGCCTTTTTCTTTTGTAGTTGTCTGTACTCAGACATGTAATGCTTCCATTGCTTGTATGCTCTGAATGATGGGTCATGTGACCCCTGTTTGTATTAATGCTATGTGGCTCTTCTGAGCCTTTATCTATATGAGTTTGCGTTATGTTGTGATGCCATGTTGTACAACACATACTTGCATGTTATGCGTATGTGTGACGTGTATTGCTATGTGTGGGATCCGACAATCTAGTTGTTTATCCTTGGCAGCCTCTCTTATGGGGAAATGTAGTCTAGTGCTTCCTCGAGCCATAGTAGTCAGCTACAGCCCGGTTCACCGGAGTCCTGCTAGCCCAGCACTATTTCTCAGGACACTTGACTGGCCGGCATGTGTTTCACTTCGTTCCTGTGTCTGTCCCTTCGGGGAAATGTCACGCGGTGACATCCGGAGTCCTGCCTAGCCTGCTACAGCCCGGGTTGCCCGGAGTCCTGTTAGCCCAGTGCTACAGCCCGGTTTCACATGCTGCTGACTGACATGCTCGATGTGAATCATGTATGCCTGTCCCCATAGGTCAGTACCGCTTTGGGTTCACGACTAGCCATGTCAGCCCGGGTTCTCTGTCATATGGATGCTAGCGATACTATCATATACGTGAGCCAAAAGGCGCAAACGGTCCCGGGCCATGGTAAGGAGACACCCGTGGGAATACCGTGCGTGAGGCCGCAAAGTGATATGAGGTGTTACATGCTAGATCGGTTTGACTTGGAATCGGGGTCCCGACAGTGTTGCACATCATATCACTGAAACCCACTAGGCCAAACTAGCTCGCCTAGGTCATCGATCGCTAAGCCTACAATTTTAGGAGCTAGGGCTATTGGTCGATCGACGAGGGATAAATATAAGAGTACCACGAGCTCATCAGCCCCAATGTTTCTCTTCGGTGAGTGTTTTGCAAGTACTATAGCTCGCACAGTAGCTAGCCTACTAACACCAAGAATCATCTGCTGATATGATAAACAGTTCAAACTTACATCTAATCATGCCATATATTACATCAAAAGCTGGTGAGGATACATCTGTTTCCATAACTCGGAGAGGGTTCGCATGATTAATCGCATGATTCACTATCAAACAAAAGTAGCAAGATCCGCCCACACAAGACAGTGCACTAGCCTTAAGATGGTTTGATAACATGCATCATTCTGGTAATTAAACACAGGGCAATGCAAACTACCCTGAAGGATTAGCCCGACCAACTATTTCTTGTCATCGATCTCTCGGGCAATGACCACAGCATACATCGGCATGGGAATCGATTTTTGGGGCGATGTCCGCAGGACTGACCGCGACATCGGAATCGATCTCTGGGGCGATGTCCACAGGATGGACAGCGGCATCGGAATCGATCTCCGGGGCGATGCCAACAGGATGGGCCACGACATCAGAATCATCAAGGACGTCCACCGGCACCTGCACAACCCTAACATATTATCAAGCACATTGCAAATAATCAAAAACCACAACTATGGTAATAATCCATTATTTTTTACCTTGTGCAGCTCACCGGGGGATCTCATCCCTCCGGGGGCCATCTCCTCGTCCTCGATGGGGTCCATCACCTTGCCAGGGGAATACTGCTTCTCAACGGCGACTATCTCCTCAAGCTCGGTCTTGAGCCTCACATAGGTGGCAATCAGAGTTCCTGGGGTAGGCACGGTGGGTCCCTTGCCGTTCTTCCAACTTCCTTTGAGGAGTTCGTCCTTCGTCTCCATGGGTTGGCCCGCCAACATGGTCAACTCGTTGGTCGGTCCTTGCTTCCTGGAGATCGCTGTCTCCAGTGGGTTGTCCGCCGGCAACTCTTTGCCTAGTGCTCCAGGACCCATCAATGAACTGACAAACAAAAAGCAATCGAAAGGAAACCACAATCGCAATGAAAACGGGAAAAGAATAGGATGTGAGAATCGGTCGGTGCTTCACAAAAAGAAGATTCTTGGAATGAAAATATAGCAGCCTAACTGATTCGCCCACCTTTCCTTCGTCGGTACAGAAGAAAAATGGCAGAAGTGAGTAGCCTGGAGTGAGGTTTTCTTCAAGAAAGGGAAGAAAGGGCTTGAACGAGCATTCCAGTGAAATGATGGTTGCTTCGTCCAGTCCAACTTGGAGGCCACCTTACCACTGCTGGTAAAGGTGTGGGTTTTGTGATATGACGGGTCATGACGGCCACACCAGGGTTACAGGTGAGTCTCAACTGTAGCACCTCGCTGTGATTTGGTGGATGGCACGCGGGCTCGGATGCTTTGAAATGTCCCGCGTGTAGATAGAGCGGCTAGTCATATAGGAGTGCTGAATATTGTGCACCGCGACCAAGGCGAAGAGGAAAACGAGAGAACTACGTAATTAATGCATGAGTTTAATTAGGGTAGTTTTGTAAAGTACGAGATACATTCCTCCAATCGCAAAATGCCTTGGTTCATGAGATTTGAGATTTGAGCCCTATAAACCGGAAGGGAGGGAGTACTGCACATGGTGTAGTCGAGTCACTTATTGAAATCTCTAGAAAGGCAAATACTCCTTTCCGGTTTATAGGGCTATACTACTCCCTTCGTCTAGGTGTGTAAGTCATCTTACGAAAACCAAATAGTCCCAAAACACTTAGGCGCGGTGCATTAACTTCTACCTTGTTTCTTGTTTCTTGACATATCAACCAATAAGAGATGAGAGGTGTGCATGCTTTTAATGACTTGCAATGGCTAGTTCATTGCATGCAATGCTATTAATTAGCAAATAAACATTGGTGACCCCAGGAGGAAATGGTGCTAAGCGCGTGGACCTATGCAGAATGAGTATCACCCAATGGATAATGGAGTTTAATTGTTAAACAATAGCAATTTTGTCTCATGCAAGAGCCTGGCTAGTACTCCAAGGAACCACACCATGCGAGCATTCGCAACTGCCACGTTCGGGTTACGCTTGGCTCTTCGCCTCTTCGAGAAGACGAACAATAATGATGTTACTCCTACTTCTACAGTATCGAATCCACTGCTGCATGTCCGTCCACCTCGTGCGGGAGGGATAGCGAAAGCTTCAACTTACTGCTCCTACCTTTGCGTCCATGACAGGTGGGCCCAACAGGTGGTTGGCTCTCCTGTCATGCAGCCAAAGGCAGGTGCAGTTAAGGCACCGGAGCTCAGTCCGTGAGGGAGAGGGCGTTGTAGTAATCAAATTTCTCGGTCTTGTACGAGTTGACGAAGATAGGGGTTGCTTGCTTGCTAGGGTTGCTCACTACGTATATATAGGCCGGAGCCTCCGCGCTTGCTTGCTAGGGTTGCTCTATTCACACTCTCATCCTCTCCAGATTTAAACAAGATAGGGGTAGTAACACTATCTTTGTCCCTTCAAAAAACACTGGCTTTCTATCCTCACCGCTGGTTACAGATCCGGACGTATCCCCCTTTGCCGGTGAAGGGGAGGAGGGGCAGCATTTAGGCCGTCGTCGACAGCGAGGGAGGAGACCCACTGCCGGCCGCACCGTTATCTCTGGCCGAGCGCCGGCGCGGGAGGTCCTCCGATCCCTTCGTCGTTTCCTGTGGGCGGATCCGGCCTCCCGCCGCCCACCTATCCACATCCCGACGACCTTCAGGTATATCTTCGTTCGAAACCGCCTTAGCTCTACTTCCCCAGCTCGCTACGTCGCTGCATGTGCATCATTTTCTACCTCTCAGCCCCTCTCGATCGGATGGTCCAACGTCACATATTTTTTTCTTCTATTGTTAGAGGTAAAGCTACTTCATGGAGTCGAATCTTGTACTCCCTCCGTCCGAAAATACTTGTCATTGAAATGGATGTATCTAGATGTATTTTAGTTCTAGACACATCCATTTTGATGACAAGTAATTCCGGACGGAGGGAGTACTTGGTTCAAACAAGAAATAAAGTGGGGGTGGGGGAATTTAGTATGTACATCGGACTTGGTACGAACAAGAAGGAAAGGGGGTGAAAGTAGTACAGACTGGTCATCCAATCGGTCTCTTGGTCGAAAAGGGAAATATAGGGGTAACGCTGTACACAGTGGTATGACCAGGACTAGATTTGCTATCCACACATAGGAGTAGGTGGCTAGAGTGAACAAAAATGGGACCAACCCAGATATGTTTCTTGGATGTTTGTTTCTCGGGGCAACAAACTATGAATCACCACTTTATGCCCATGTTTACGTACATGGTGCTGGACTACTGGTGCACCCACTGTTATAAGCCATGACAAGTTTAGCCAAATGTTTTTGCCTGTAATTGTTTGAGACTCTGACTGTTTCCTCTGTGCCTTTTTGTGCAAACAGGGATATCCAATTCACCTGGTTGCTGTTGTGACCTTTTGGTGCATTGCACAAAACTCTTCTTAAAAGAAGTGACTTTTGTGTTGTTTAACTGGAATGTCAGAATGGAACAGTTGGTTCATTTTGGTGGAACTGCACAAAGGGAGATCTGTGTTCCAATCCTCATCATCCATATTGGCGCCATAACCTTCCTTTAGGTAAGAATGATATTTAATGCATGTGTTCATCTCTATTTTCCGACTGCCATGAGAAAATAATGCTGTTTTTTACTAGTACACTTGTACTCCCTCACTGACAAAACCAATTCTGAATTAGAAGGCCAATCATGTACTTGGTTTCACCAACTTGTGAGGAGAAAGAGAAACAGAGCATGAAGAGGAAGAAGAAGAAGAATAAACAGTGCCAAGGCGATCTTGCTGAAGCCAGAGGCCTCAGTCGAGGCCATTCAAGGGCTCCGGCAACAACTACCTTACATGTGAGACGATCCTCCAGGGAGCCCTTCCACTTCTGTTGTCTCACTTAATTAATTAGGAGTACTTAAGTACCACTAATTTATTACTGCCTAATTTTCCTGTTGGAGTTAAACAAATCTTTAGTAGGACCCAATGCTGAATCATGTACGTGTGTATGTTTGTCTATGGAGGTGAATCATGTGGTGGAGCAGGGAGGGAATATTATTAGTGTCATGACATAATAGTGCTATTGTTTTGCATGTCAATTTATTGCCATTGGTTCAATGAGGCAATGTTTTGCGTATTGTCCATCATGAATTTGATGCTACTGGTTGAGTAATATGCTAATGTCTTCCTATCCTTTCTCACTAAGCTAATGAAGGTTTCACCTTGTTCCTACTTGTGCAAACAGGGATCATGTTGTGCCAATCATACATTAAATGGAACTACACAAGACAATACAATGAACTGTATCCCAGCCAGTGCTTTAACTCTGCTGGAAGTTCTTGATAATCTTTCGATATAATCTCAGCACTGGTAAACAAGAGTGATTTCAACCATACATTTGAAGTGCAAAAAAATATATACTATTGTGTGATTCCAGTGAGTGCTTTATCATCTCTTATGGGACTACATGAATAAGCTTTTTTCTCAGGTTGGTACGGGCCTAAGGCCTTCATCCATATTAGTTTGCTGTCATCTCTATTTGTATCGTGCTACTGTCATGAGAAACTCCTTTATCTTTGCACGTTAAAGTTTTGCAACCTATGATAAATGGCAATGCTTTGAGTGTTGAGTTGAGCTAATTGGCACTGATTAAATAAACTAATACCTCTCTTTAAGCAAGACTACTATGTTGCTAACTTTACCCATTAAGATAATGAGGGTGCTTCTGTTTGTTAGTGTATGTTTCACAAATTAGTCCCACTATTACAGTAATCTCACTCTCTCAATATATGTGCCAACAGGGATGCTCGATTTTGGTGGAACTGCACAAAAACTTTGGGTGCTTCATTGCCTCGACAGCTTCCGTCCTTTCCTATCAGTCGCTAAACTCCACATGCTTTCTTCCTTTGCTGTCAGTCGCTTGGCTTATCTCGGCTTCCAGTCAAAGGAAATAGTAATTGATATGCTACCTCACACAGGTTGGTACTGGTCTTTATCCTGATTATTGTGCCTGTCATATGTATTGGTAATTTGGTATTGTGCTACTGTTTGCCGATTTCATAAAGGAGTAATTTGGAGCCTGAACTCGCACGCAAATCATTACATCGGGTGATTTTAGTAGAACTGCACAAAATGATCAGATGGACAGGTACTTATGCTGCTACTATGTACTCCAAAGTTCAGTCAGACAAGCATCGATGTTGACAAGAAGTGCCTATATTCATTCGAGTATCAACCGACGTCAACCAATTGTCAAACTCCAAGTGTTGGGAGAGTGAATGCCAAAAATATTGCTTGGTGCATAGCCCAGAAAAACGCAGCCCAGTCTTTGGTCCCAACTTGTGCCTTTTGGTTATCGGCACATATGGTAGCGAACTATATGGCATGGAGTCTAAAGATTCCAGACAAGTTGGTTGACGCGTATATTCATCTCGCCAAGGATGCTCCATTTCAGTTGAATTGCACAAAAAAATTGGGTGGTTCATTTTCTCAACCGCCTCCTTTCTCGTCTTCAATGTAGAATTTTGGCGAGATACAGGACCAAGATGACCCAGTAAACTGGTTGGATAAAGTAGTGGCCAAGTTGCTCAAACCTCCCTGGGCACGAGGCCACTATTTGAGGATAAACCTACAAGCAAAGTTCAGATTGTCTGTGCTGCCTCTTATGTACTCGAAAGTTTACTCGTACAAGAACTAATTTTAGCAAGAAGTACCTCTGATTGAACACCATTTACCAGTCTGTACCCTAGGTAATTAAAGTTCGTCCATGGATCATATTGTCTGTGATCTCAATCATTTGGATGCATAAACATACTGAACATGTGTATATCTGAATCTTTTTGTAAATTATGTATGAATATTGTCGTGTGATCTATCAATCATTTGGATGCATAGATATGCTGAGCTTGTGTATATATGAATCTTTTGAGTTGTTGATTGTGAATGTTGGCTATGGATATGAACGTGTCCTGTGAACCTGAGTTTGATATGAATGTTTACCTTTTCTGTTGTATTTGTGTGTGAACTTGTTAGTATGCCTACTGTTGGGTATAAAACGCAGGTCTCTTATAAAAGTAATGATGTGTCCAATTTATGTTTTCCCTTCTAACCACTGCGGCTGTGCTGCCGCGCACCCGAACCAGTGAAGTTTCCCACTCCTCTCTATCTGCGACTCCACTGCAGCTTAATAAATAGTAACGTCTTCGGTTTTAGCCCGGTTTTCTGTAGATTAACCAGGCAATTCTCTTCTTCTTAATTAATCGACAAGGCAATTCTTTTGCCTCCATTTCGGAAAAAATAGTAACGTCTAACTGAGCCAGTTAGTTAGATGCGTACACTTGGTGTAGTAGGATCTTTATTTAGTTTGATGCATACACTTGTTCTTTTTTGGTAGCCCTTTTGTAATGATGGCTAATGTTTGGTTTGGAAGAGAGAGCTGCATCTTCACTCTTCTGGCCTGCTTACTGCTTCTGTTGCACCCCCAGCCCTGGTTGCTGCTACTGCTGTTTTCAATGTACAATCAGTAGTATATTTCGTCTGTTGGTTGAATAAATGTGTTGTTAGAACGACAAACACAATGTTTTGGAAGTCGCTGCACGGTTCGATCCTTTAGTGCCCCGTACCGTACGTAGCGCATACTATTTATCATACGGAACACATTTTTTTTGAAACTCAGAACACATTTTCCACTTGTTGATAACATGCAGCCCACTGATGAAGGCCCAATAGAGAAGCCCATAATTAACTGGATGGGAGGCTCTCACATGAATCCGGCCCAGGTACATGCTCATGGTCCCCTAAACATAAATAAGTAAATAAATAAATAAATAAAGCTAAATGCTCATGCACCAGTTCTTTGGGAAAATAGGTAGCCCAGTATTTCTTTTTGAAGAATACCCAAGCTAGGCCTATTTGGTTTCTCCGAATTACTGGGCTGCAAATCTTTCAAGACGAGGAGGGATGCATTCCGGCCTGGCTTAAGAGTATGGTCAATGTCTGTTAAAAGTAATATCAAAAGGGGTGGAAAATTCCAAATAATTTATAGCAAATGGGATATAAGTTTCTTTTTTTGTTTTTGTTCTTCACTGATATCTTATACGTATTTCATTGGATTTAACATGACATAGTACTAATTTATTTTTAAATTTGTTTTAGTATGGCTATTAATTTTGGGATTAAGAATATTTCATTCCCCAGCAAAAATTTGTGAATTTTCAAAATTTCCCACATATTTAGTTAATTTTTTGACCCTGGTACTGACCAGAAAATGGCCAGCAATTCTAAAAATGGAAAACGGGCTGCAATAAATTCCATATGAATTAGAAAATGCATAAAAATATAAAAATAATAGCAAATGGGTTGTACACGCCACAGATTTCGAGGCTGACTTGTTTACGCAAGGCTTTGTCAGTGAACACATGATTCTAGCAGCAGTTAGTGTTGGATGTCCATCCAACGGCCGACGTGCTTCTTCAGTCTCTGATCTTCCTGCTCCAGCCTCCTAAACTAGCGCCGGCGGGACTGCCTGCTCCCTCCTCTTGTGGCCCGCTGTGATGCCGTGCAGGCTTCCCCGGCCCACCCTACTCACTCTGCTGGCCTGGCCGCACGCAATCAACTGCCTCCTTATTACGCGAAAAAATGATTCCTCCCACTGATATCTAGGGCGCACCGGTTGGGAGGCTGACCTGTGGGCCTACTAAGTTGACGCGTACGCAGGACTTGTCAACTTAGTCAACAAACGATTCTAGCAGCAGTAACCGTTGGATTTGAATCGAACGGTCCTGCTGCTTCTTTAATCGCTGCTCTTCTTGCACCAGCCGCCCAAACCAGCGCCGGGGAGACCGCTTGCTCCTGCCTCCAGTGGCCGGCTGTGCTGCCGATGAGGCCTCATCGCCCCCTACTACTCCCACCGCTAGCCAGGCCCTGCGGCGACGGCAGCCCCACACCGCAGCCGAACCAGTGAACCCTCGTACTCCTCTCCGCGTGGGCATCCACTGCCGCGTCTTCCCCGGCTCCGCGTCGTCCCCTTCCTAGGCCTTGCCGTCATCCACCGCCTTGGTGCTCTCGGCGCGGCGTGGTCAACGTGGTCAATGACATTCCATCAGAAGAGTACTGTACGTGGAGAGGCTGACAGCTGGGTCCACAGCCACATCCCAGTTTTTTTATGATTTGCCAAGTAAGTCGCTTTGTCAGGCCTATTGGGCTGCAAATCTTTCAAGACAAGGAGAGCTTTCACTCTGCTGGCTGAGAACATGGCCCATCAGTAATGAGAAATGGGCTGTACATTTTTAAAACACATCAAACCAGCAATTAGTTTCAAATATCTTTTTTTTATTTCGAGATTTGAAATTACATTAATTTTTATGCGTGGAGAATTTGTTGGATTTTATATTGATATACATTTATTTTTAAAATCAGTTTGAATGTGAGTCGAAATTTCAGGATTAAAAACAGTTCGGACCGCACCGAAATATGCAAAATTTCGTATAATTTTTTAACCGTGGTCACAATATGGGCTGTAATGCTAACAAAAAGAATATGGGCTCCAAAAAAACCTTAATAATTAGCAAATGTGTTGTAAATTATTAGAAATAATGGCAGATGGGATGTATGCTGTTTTCCACAGATTTGAGGCTTTCCTAAAAAAAGGTAGACGCGCAAGCAGTGACTGTTGGATGGCCATCCAACGGCCGTCGTGCTTCTTCAATCTCTACTCTTCCTACTCTAGCCGCTCAAACAGGCGCCGGCGGGATTGCCTACTCCCTCCTCCCCGCGGCCGGCTCTGCTGCCGCGCAGGCCTCACCGCCCCACTGTACTCCCATCGCTGGCCTAGCCATCCCTCTACTCACACACACCTGCTGTTATTCTCCGGCGATGGCAGACGAACCAGTAAACCCTCATACAGTCGTACTCCCCTCCGCGTGGGAAACAACTGCCGAGTCTTCCCTACCTCCGTGTCGTTCCCTTCCTAGGCCTCGCCGTCGTCCACCGTCCTGGTGCTCTCGGCACGGCCCGGTCAACATGGTCAACAACCGACATGCATCTGAAGTGGACTTTATGTGGAGAGGCCGACAGCTGGGTCCACGGCCGCACGCAAGGAAATGCCTCCTTATTACGCGCAAAATAATGATTCCTCCACCTGACATCAGGGACCCACCGAAAGGGCCTCTGTATTTCGCGAAAAAACGTTACCACCGCTGACAGCTCGGACCCACCAGCTATATCTTCGCACGCAAGGAAATGCCTTCTTATTACGCACAAAAAATGAATACTCCCCCTGTTAGCTGGGACCCAGTATAGTGGCAGGCTGACTTGTGGGCCTACTAAGTTGACGGGGACGGAGGGCTTTGTCAACTTAGTCAATATGCATGATTCTAGCTCCAGTGACCGTACGATGTCCATCCAACGGCCGTAGTGCTTCTTCAACCTCTGGTCTTCTTGCTCCAGCCGCCCAAACCAGCACCGGTTGTGCCTCGTGCTCCTGGCTCCCGTGGCCGGCTGCGATGCGGCGGAGGCCTCACCGCCCCCTACTACTCCCACCGCTGGCCAGGCCATCCCTCTACTCACCCACACCCCCTGTTATTCTGCGGCGACGGCAGCCTCACACTGCAGCGAACCAGTGAACCCTCGTACTCCTCTACGCGTGGGCATCCACTGCCGCGTCTTCCTCGGCTCCGCGTCCTCCCCTTCCTAGGCCTCGCCGTCGTCCACCGCCCTGGTGCTCTCGGCGCGGCGTGGTCAACATGGTCAAGGAACGGCTTCCATCGGACATGGACTGTACGTGGAGAGGCTGATAGCTGGGTCCACGGCCACAGCAAGGAAGTGCCTCCTTATTACGTGCAAAATAATTATTCCTGCACTTGACAGCGGGACCCACCGGACGGGCCACCGTATTTCGTGAAAAAAACATTTCCCCCTGACTGCTGGGACCCACCAGCTACGTCTTCGCACGCAAGGAAGTGCGTCCGGGCAAAAAAAATGATTCGCCCCCTGACTGCTGGGACCCACCAGCTACATCTTCGCAGGCAAGGAAGTGCCTGACAGTCGGGACCCACCTGGTCGAAGCGTACGTAGCGTTGTCATTCTGGTCTCGAACATGTACGTACATACTGGTTGATGTAGAGGTGCGCACGTGTCGTAGTAGAGGCCCGCACGTAGCATTTACACGTACGTACAACGGCCAGGGTGCAAGAAAGAAAATACGGCCACGTATGTGTACATACGGGCGGGGTCTCGAACGCCTACTCGCGCATATGTACGGCTAGGGCTCGTGTACATGGCTGGGTCAGAACGGAGAAACATCGTCGTCGTCGTGTTCATGGGGAGGCAACGGAATGTGTCGTGTTCATCGGGAGGGCTTGGACGGAACATGCGATGGAAACGAGGCCTGGCGTACCGCAGAACGGAGGAAACAGCCTTGTGTTCAACCGGCCACGTTCGAAAAGGGATCCTGTTCATCGGGAGGGGTCTGGCGTACCGCAAAACGGAGGAAACGGACCTCCTACGGTCAAAACGGGGGTCCTGTTGATCGGGAGGGGTGTGGCGTACCGCAAAACGGAGGAAACGGACTTTTGTTGGAGCGCTACGGTCGAAACGGGGGTCCTGTTCATCGAAAGGGGTGTGGCGTACCGCAAAACGGGACTCCACGGGATACTGTTCATCTCCACCGTCGACCTCCTCCAGCCTCCACGGGCTCCTGTTCATCCAGCCTCCACGGGCTCCTGTTCATCCAGCCTCCATCGCGCGCTACTCCACTGGCTACTGTTCAACCACCCCTCCACCGTCTACTGTTTATCCAGCCCTCCACACCACGGGGTCCTGTTCAACCACCCCTCCATGGGCACCCCTCCACCGTCTACTGTTCATCCAGCCCTGCACACGACGGGGTCCTGTTCAACCACCCCTCCACCGTCTACTGTTCATCCAGCCCTCCACACCACGGGGTCCTGTTCATCCACCCCTCCACGGGCACCCCTACACCGTCTACTGTTTATCCAGCCCTCCACCACACCACGGGGTCCTGTTCATCCAGAGGCAATGCCACCGCTCACTGTTCATCTAAACCCCCCGCAACGCTCACTGTTCATCCCATCGATCGGCTTCAGTTAGCAACAGTAGCGAAGGAATCGCTCGATCGGGTCCAGTTAACAGCCATCGATCGATCGCTTGGGTTCAGTAATGTGTAGCCTGCAGTGCAATCGCTCGGGTTCAGTTAGAGCCCAACGCCTCGCTCGGGTTCAGTTAGAGCCAACGCCTCGCACACACGCGCGTACGTGTACGAGAGAAATGCGCATCGCTCGGCCCCCGACCTCCCACCGTAACCAGGAACTCCCCGAAATTTTCCTCCCCCTCGCTTCTACCACGGTTTTTTCCGTCATGGACGGCCCAAAGAATGTCATGCAGCTGCGTCTCCAGCCCGCCCAGGACGAAAAGCCCATTTTCTGTCATGATTTTTTGTCATAGAAGTAGGAGCCCACCACATCTATGATGATACCAGGTTTTGTCACAATTATCGTCATAGAAGTGTCATATGTATGACAGGAAAAAAATTCGTTCGGCCCAAAATGTCATGGATGTGTCTTTTTTTGTAGTGTTGCTGGCACGCAAATGGCTGCACCCGGAGAATTGGTAGAGAAAGCCCATTTGACGGTACTGCTTAATAGCCCAGTTCTCATCACTTATGCCAAAGAACACTTGGCCGAGATACGCCAAAGCTTCTTACCAATGGTGCCTTCATCAGAAGTGGAGATGAAGGAGCAGAAGTATGCCGAATGGCTGAAGAATCGTTTGGCACAAGGATCCATCTATGACATTGCTATGTGGTTGGCACAAAATCCATCACCTACGGTGTTGACGTACCAAGCATATGACATAAATGGATACACGTTCTACACTGTGTAACATGGTAAGAAGACCTCATATCAGAACAGCTCTGTTCAAATAGAATGCATGACTGTAAATGAAGTTGATAAAAGGGTATACTATGGAACCATTAAAGAGATTTGGGAGCTTGACTATGTGAAAGTTAAGGTGGCATTATTCAGGTGCGCATGGATCCCTCTTGGTCAGGTAAGGATTGATGAGTACAGGAAGACCTGTGTTAACAGGACAATGATGGCATATCACGCGGACCCATTCATTCTTGCGAGCGATGCTACCCAGATTTTCTTTGTGGAAGACCCCTTGCATAAGAACGACCATTTAGCGATGCATGGGAAGAGGAGGGTACTGGGTGTCGATGATGTTGCCGATCAGAACGAGTACGATGAATTTGATGAGTTGCCAGCCAAGGGATCGCGCACCAGTGCAACAGAGAAGTGTAAAGTCATCAAAAACCCCAAGTTCATTCGGGGTCAACTTAATGATCCCAGTTCCCCCATGTACATGGGAATTAAGCCATAAGACTAGTCATTATGCCTACCCTGCAACTTAATTCATTCAATTTAGAATTGTCGCGTGTACTGAATTTGTGAGTTATGCCCGGTTTTCTATTGATGTAAGAATCATTAATATGTTGACCTTGATATGCTGTCAGCTCAGGCAATGAATATGAACTGTTTATTATTATTATTATTATTATTATTATTATTATATCATAGAGGTAGCACACTCAATCGATCTCACTACAGTATGTGTGAACAAAAATATGCAATCTAGTTTGCGAATAGTACACGGTTCGTTGATGAAAGCCGTGTGCCAACCAAACCCCGCCACCTCGCCCACGATCTGAGTCGTGCTTTCTGATTGGTCAGAACCCAAACCCCACGGATCATACGTCTGCACCGTTGGATGCTCCCAGATCTAGCGGCGATCCTCATCCCTTTCGACAGCACATGCAGTTCCGGTTGTATTTTTATTTTTATGCACAAAATGCACGTTGATCTAAAAAATGTCTTAAATATAGCTAACGATACCTGAAATGTGCTAGAAAATCAAACCCGTGGTATAATTGTGATTGCATACCGTGGAAATTTTTATGAGGCCAAATGATGAAGTCACCGACCACAGGAGTTTGAATTGACATGTCTCCTTTTGGAAAACCATGATCCTTCATG
This sequence comes from Triticum urartu, assembly GCF_056163025.1. NCBI lineage: Eukaryota > Viridiplantae > Streptophyta > Magnoliopsida > Poales > Poaceae > Triticum > Triticum urartu. The sequence continues at coordinate 369,671,785 of NC_141873.1, forward strand.
TGAGATGCTCCGGTTTGGAAGGCGCGATCATCAAAACTTGTGCCAAACTTTACCAATTTTTTTCCACGGGGTCGTGAGAGCACGCCACAGGCACACATCGATTTTGATGATGTCCGAACTCCATCTGAATTTTCTATAATTAAAATACCAACTAGGCCTACGCCAGTGGCCGCACCTCGCGGCAGAAATGTTTGGAACTTCTCACCGCTTCTCGAACAAACGGATGAAAACTCACAAAGCGACGCACAAATGATCTGTACACCTTTGCTAGGCTGATAGTAAGGGGGTATCATAGCTAGTATCATGCATGCCAACTAGGCAATTTTGATGAGTTGTCATAGAATTATTTAAATGAAGAAAGAGAGGGTGAAGTATCATATCCTGGACCCGTATCATAATAAATGTTATGCTACTATGTGTCATGCATGACAATATAAATAAAGTACTACATATGATACTAGCTACTCTATGATACTATGCATTAGAGCAAGTAAGTACACAATAGAGTGACATAAGACTAGCGACAATGGGTAGTAACATAGAATGTTACTACCTCTATAGTGGGGAGTAACATATGTGTAGTAACATGCAACACTTCATTTATTAGGCTATAGACTCATCTTGCCTTGAGATGTGTGATGTTACTCAGACTAGCCACAATGGGTAGTAACATAGACTAGTAACATGCCCATGTGTTACTAGTCTATGTTACTACCTCTATAGTGGGGAGTAACATATATGTGTGGTAACATGCAACACTTCATTTATTAGGCTACAGACACATCTTGCCTTGATATGTACATGTGATGTTACTCATACTACTAGTAACTAGCTATGTTACTACTTTCCTCTCTTTCTTCATTTATTGCTTGACACATCATCTACTAATTTATCTAGATATGTGTGATGTTACTACCTATGTTACTCCCACTGTGGGTAGACTATACCCACAATGGGAGTAACATAGGTAGTAACATCACACATATCCACTTTCCTCCATTTCTTCATTTATTGCTTGCCACATCATCTATTTTGTCTAGATATGTGTGATGTTACTACCTATGTTACTCTCACTGTGGGTAGTCTGGATATAAGGAATAGAATAACATATATGTGCTTATTAGTTGGAGGGAAGAGAAGAGATGCAAGCTCTTGGTTAGTAGAGCCAGCTGCAACACGAGACCCAAGACACTTTGTGAGGATGTAAGTTGGGCCAACTATTGATAAACTAGTACGTATATAAAACTTATTATTGTACATGCCCGCTAAGAGGTTGGCTGTATATGACATGGCAACTTCTTATAGCCGACCCATGGCTGTATTATTAACCATGCATGCTCTTAGTGAGGTAGCTAGTATATCATAGACGACTAGCTAGTATCAGACTAGCCACAGTGGGAGTAACTTCAGCAGTAACACCGACTCCAACTCAGCAAACTTGCTTATGTGGCAATAAGTTAATGAGGAGAGAGATAGTTTCAGTAACTTAGCTAGTTACTGTAACATCACATGTCCCAATGCAATATGAGTCTATAACCTAAGAAATGAAGCTTTGCATGACACCACACTTATGTTACTACCCACTATGAAGGTAGTAACATATATAGTCTAGGGATATGTGTATGTTACTAGTGTACTACTCTCCATTGTGGCTAGTCTCATACTCCCTCCTTTCCGGTTTAGGCTGGTTGTAATGGTATTATCATAAGCGGTATCATCCATGCCAACTAGACTTTCTGGATGATGTCGCACACAAGAGAGGATGTGGTATCATATCATGATACTGTGTCATATTAAATGTAGTACTACTACTTTGTGTGATGCATGACAATTAGTAAGGCAACCTAAGATGTTAACTTATGATACTATGCATTATGGAAGTAGTATCCTAGCTACACTATCATATATATGCATGCATGATACTACTAGTATATATAATACTCCCCATTACAACCAGCCTTATAGGGCTCAGTTCATAAATATAGTCATCTATGATGTATACTCCTTCCGAAAACTAATACAAGAGCATTTAGGTCACTATTTAGTAATATAAACACTCTTATATTAGTTTACAGAGGGAGCTAGTAATACTCTATGGTACTATATATGCACTATGAAGGTACGCACGTAGTATCATACACTAGTATCATATGCATGATACTATATATATAGTATATGATACTCCCCACTATATAAAGCTGGCCATAGTGGCCGACGATGTCATGCACTCGGAAATAGCAAGTATGCTGATGTGGCAAAGAATTAAATATATATAAAGAGGGTTAGAGTAACATATAGTAGGTAGATACCGTATCATGTTAAATGCGATGCTAACTTGTGTCATGCATGGCAATAAATATGATCTATATATGATACTATACTCTATGTATTATACTATGCGCTATAATTAATTAAAGGTAGTATCATACACTAGTATCACATCTACTGTATATTCATGATACTAGTATATGACACTCTCTACTATACTCATGATTTCATACCGTGGAAAAAATTGGAGGCGAAACGATGAACTCATGTTGTCATTCGAATAAAAATATGATATTAGGTAATGTAAATGTTTTCAAAGAGCACACGGTTCACTCATGAAAGCCGTGTGTCCACTAAACCGTGGCCGATGCACCCCCACCCCTCTGCCACGCGCGCGATCTGAGTCGCGCGTTCTTGAAAGTGCAACTATCCATAGGTGGTTTTGGTAATTCATAACAACATATAGCTCATTGAGCTAATGCTATTCCAAGATGACTATTTCAGGAAAAGCTCAATGATTGGCATGGCATGGATGTGAAAGTGGAACCCTCAAAATGCTAAGGACAAAGGATTGGCTCAAGCTCAAAAGCTCAAGACTCTTCATTTTATATCTTAGTGATCCAAGATCACATTGAGTCTTTAGGAAAAGCCAATACTATCAAGGAGGGATGAGGTGTTTCTTAATGAGCCTCTTGCTTCATGTGCTTAATGATATGCTCCAAAACCCTCAACTACTTTCCCATATCCACATATGACCTAAACCCTAAGCCAAACTCGGTCCTACCGATTCTTTCTATCCGGCGCCACCGAGTTTCACTTGTCATAAGCCACTGCCAAACCCTAGCAATTCGGTTCTACCGATAGGGATCTCGGTCTCACCGAGATGGGATTGCAAACTCTCTGTTTCCCTTTCGTAACTTTTTGGTCTCACCGAAAGAGCGAATCGGTCCCACCGAGATTGCAATGTAAATTCAGTGTTTCCTTTTTGTAACTTTTCGGTCTAACCGAAAGAGCAAATCGGTCCCACCGAGTTTGCCTGACCAACTCTCTGGTTAGCTAATTACCAAATTCGGTCTCACCGAGTTTGTGTAATCGGTCTCACCGAGATTACGTTATGCCCAAACCCTAACCATATCGGTCCTACCAAGTTGCATGTCAGTCCCACCGAAAATCTCTAACGGTCACTAGGTTTACCTTTTCGGTCCGACCGAGTTTGTTGAGTCGGTCCCACCGAGATTGGAAAACTGTGTGTAACGGTTGGATTTTGTGTGGAGGCTATATATACCCCTCCACCTCCTCTTCATTCGTGGAGAGAGCCATCAGAACACATACATAATTCCAACTCATATGTTCTGAGAGAGAACCACCTACTCATGTGTTGAGACCAAGATATTCCATTCCTACCATATGAATCTTGATCTCTAGCCTTCCCAAGTTGCTTTCCACTCAAACCTTCTTTCCACCAGATCCAAATCCTATGAGAGAGAGTTGAGTGTTGGGGAGACTATCATTTGAAGCACAAGATCAAGGAGTTCATTACCTACACACCATTTGTTACTTCTTGGAGAGTGGTGTCTCCTAGATTGGCTAGGTGTCACTTGGGAGCCTCCGACAAGATTGTGGAGTTGAACCAAGGAGTTTGTAAGGGCAAGGAGATCGCCTACTTCGTGAAGATCTACGCTAGTGAGGCAAGTCCTTTGTGGGCGATGGCCATGGTGGGATAGACAAGGTTGCTTCTTCGTGGACCCTTTGTGGGTGGTTGCTTCTTCGTGGACCCTTCGTGGGTGGAGCTCTTCGTGGACTCGCGCAACCGTTACCCTTCGTGGGTGGAGCCCTCCGTGGACTCGCACAACCATTACCCTTTGTGGGTTGAAGTCTCCATCAACGTGGATGTAGGATAGCACCACCTATCCGAACCACGGGAAAAACATCCGTGTCTCCAATTGCGTTTGAATTCTCCAAACCCTTCCCTTTACATTCTTGCAAGTTGCATGCTTTACTTTCCGCTGCCAATATACTCTTTGCATGCTTGCTTGAATTGTGTGATGATTGCTTGACTTGTCCTACAATAGCTAAAATCTGCCAAGAACTAAAATTGGGAAAAGGTTAAGTTTTTATTTGGTCAAGTAGTCTAATCACCCCCCCTCTAGACATACTTTCGATCCTACAAGTGGTATCAGAGCTTTGGTCTCCATTTGCTTTGATCTCCATAGCTTTTGGTGGTCATAGCCTTGGTTTCACAACCTAGGAGAGTATGGCATCTAGCGAGGGAAATTATCACCATAGAGGTCCTTACTTTGATGGTACTAATTTTGCTAGTTGGAAGCATAAAATGAAAATGCATATTCTTGGACATAACCCCGCCGTTTGGGCTATTGTGTGTGTTGGTTTGCAAGGTGACTTCTTTGATGGGAAAGAACCAAACCGTGAAGCTACCACGGATGAGTTGAAGATGTTGCAATACAATGCTCAAGCTTGTGATATTCTCTTCAATGGATTGTGCCTCGAAGAATTCAACAAAATCAGCCGTCTTGAGAATGCAAAGGAAATTTGGGACACTTTGATTGATATGCATGAAGGTACCGACTCCGTCAAGGAATCCAAGTTGGATGTGCTTCAAAGTCAACTTGACAAGTTCAAAATGAAGGATGGTGAAGGTGTCGCTGAAATGTACTCTAGGCTTGCTCTCATCACAAATGAGATTGCCGGCTTAGGAAGCGAAGAGATGACCGATAGATTCATCATCAAGAAGATTCTAAGAGCCTTGGATAGAAAATATGATACCGTGTGCACATTGATCCGAATGATGCCCAATTACAAAGATCTCAAGCCAACGGAGGTGATTGGAAGAATTGTTGCTCATGAGATGTCACTTAAGGATAAAGAGGAACTTCACAACAAATCAAGTGGTGCCTACAAAGCCTCATGTGAAGCCCCTACATCATCAAGTGAGAAACAAAACTTCAATGAGCTTAATGGTGAAGAACTTCAACAAGTTCTACAAGAGTAGAAGCAAAGATAGAAGCTTCAAGTCAAGGTCCTACAATGACAAAAGATCTTCTAGTCAAGAGCGAAACTACTACAGTTGTGGAAGACCCGGACACTATTCCAATGAGTGTACGGCTCCCTATAAGAGAAAAGAAGATTCTCCAAAAAGAAGAAGCAAAGAATCACCACCAAGAGAGAGAAGGAGCAGAGATGATCGTTGTGAATGAAGATACTCACGGAGAAGCAAGGATTTGGAAAGGAAGGAAAAATCATCAAGGAGCTACACAAAACAAAGACATCAAGCTCATGTTGGTGAATGGGTATCCGGCTCCGTCTCCAACAGCCACTCCGAGAGAATTTATCACTCCGACTCCGAAGATACTCAAGATGAAGGTGTTGCCGGTCTAGCACTTGTGTCAACCAACTCCTACGACATATTTGACTCACCAAATGAAGGAATTGGAAGATGCTTCATGGCCAAAGGTCCTAAGGTAACACACCCTGAGTATGTTGATTTCAATAGTGATGAAGATGACTTTTTAGGTGATGATTTGCTTGTTGACAAATCTAGTGATGAATACTATGATGAAACGTCAATTAATCATGCTAATCAAGATAAAACGAATGACAATGATAAGGAGAAGATTGAGGCTCTAACTAAAGAACTAAACACTCTTAAGTTAGCTCATGAAACTATCTTCGAAGATCATCGAGAACTTTTAAGAGCTCATGAGAAATTACGCTTTGAAAAGCTCAATCTTGAGCAAGAGCATGAGTTCTTAAAAGCAATCAATGATGATCTCCGCAAGAAAAGTTCTTCTTACATTGGCAAGCGTTTACTCTTATCCACTTACATGCCTCAAGTCAAGTCTAGTAACGAGAACAAGAAAGATTCTTTCTCTAGCAGTAACAATGATCATGCTAAATCCAATATTGTTGCTTCTAGTAGTTCTCTTGATTCCACTAATGATTCTCTTAGCCAAGTTACACTTGAGCAAGAAAATAGCTTATTTAAGGGAATTATAGAGAAAGGAGTGTACAAAAGCCTTGCCGGGAGTAAGCAATTCGAGGAAATTGTGCGCAAGCAAGGAATGCACCGGAAGAATCAAGGTGTTGGTTTTGAACGAAATTTCAATGCCAATGGAGTTGAGTGGGAAGAAGATCAATACCCCAAGACAAGGTTTGTTCCTCAACAAGAGAAGTATGATACTTCTTTCAAGGGGACACAAGCTCAAGATGATCTTCCACCACAAGACTACAAGCAAAAAGGCAAGGACAAGCTTCAAGAGGAAATTGATGCATTTGAAGAAGCTCCTAAGACCTTAGTCAAGTGGATTCCCAAGACTACTTCAAGTTCCACTTCATCATGTACGACTACAACTCCAAGGATTCCCATCAAGATGGTGTGGATCCAAAAGAAGAAGAACTAGAGAGTTCTTGAGGGTGACTCCGCCAACATACTTCACTCTTATCATTTTGGCAAGAACAAGTGCAATCAACTTCCACATCTTGCACTAGTTCAAGGATTCACAAACCCTCTTGTTGGTAAGACAAGGGACAAGGTAACCTAAAAGTTTTCATGGACATCATCTTGTGTGTGCATCACTCTATGTCTATGGATATCCTTGTTTGTTCCTTGTGGGACTAACCCATGTAGGTATTGAAAGTGCAATTCACTCAAATGGATAGCTCCAAGTGATCTACATCAACATTGAGCATCCACATCTTCAACATCTACATGAAGTCATCATCGACAAAACCCGAGGTTAGTTCATCCCTCTAAGGGGGGATATCACATCTAGGGGAGCTTTACTCTAAGACTTGAGCTAAAGCAACTCTAAAGATGTGAACACAACAATGCTTTATGTAAAAGTGGTAACCCCACTTGAGCTTAAACGATGAGTATGACCTATGCTCAAGTGTTCTCACTTGACTCCTAAGTCAATATACTCATATATAGATGACCTTGTCATCGCAAATTGCTTGATAGGTGTTAGAATTGGTTGTGCATGCCTTGTCACATATTTCATTTGCCATCTTATTGTGTGAGCATGCTGGTTGCATATTTTACTCATTCGAGGACATCCACTTGTTGTTTTGATTGTTTGGTTTTATTTCCTTTTGCCAAGTGGATGGACAAGAATGCCTAAGAACCTCCTCTAGCTATCTATGCTTTTCTCGTCTCAAACTCTATTCATGCTACATCACAAAATTTGATCAAGTCAGATTCGAACCACTCTGTGTGAGGAGCGCTCGGAGTCCCTGATTTGTCATAGACTTAAACTTCTGTAACATCCCAGATTTTCAATTTGGAATGTTATACACTAGATCATCCTGCATAGCATATTTTTCTTGCATTTTGGTTGATCCTAGAAATTTCACGCAACTCAAGGACCTTCGGAGAGAGTTGGAGATTTCGTTATTTTCATATTTGAGAGTTTTCTCGAATTTGAAAAGAGGATCATTTGATTTATTTATTTCATCTTCAATAATTTTTCCGATATAAAAAATATAAGAGAGGGAATAATATGACTTTCCCGAAGTTAGGAAAAATGAAGATTTAATGAATAAGTCAAATTTTGGTTTTGTCGGAGTTTTGTTTGCTTTTATTTGGATAGGGAAAAATGCGCGTTCTCGAAAATTGCATTCTAGGTCCGGAGGAAAGTTCATTTTGTTCGACTCATTTTTAGGAGTCGGGGAAAATTTTACTTTAGGAATTTTGGAGTTCGTTTAGTTTCTTTTTCTTTGTTTTTTTGCGCGTGAAACCGATTTAAAAAAAAGAGCAGATCCCGCCAGGCCAGCCGGGCCAAAGGCCCAGCCAGCCACCGCTGCGCCCCAGCCTCCCTGCGCGCGTGTGCCAGCGCCAGGCGCCAGGCGCCAGGCCGCCGCCTCGCCTCTTAGCCGAGTCCCTCTAGGACTCTAGGCTAGCCCCCTTTCCTTGTTTTGTTTTCCCTCTTTTGCTTGCCCCCTACCCCAAGTAAATCCCCCCCTCACCTATATAAATACCCCATAACCCCCCCCCTCTCCTCACATCAAAACCCCAAGCCCCTCTCCTCCTAAGCCGCAGCAAGCAGCAGCGCGCAGCCCCCGTTCCATTTTCTCTCTGATTCTTTTCTTTTTCTTCCGGTTTTGTTTCAGTTTTCTTCCGAAACCCTAGATCGGTTTTCCGTTTCTTTTTCGGTTTCTTTTCCGAAACCCTAGATCGGTTTTCATTCTTCTTTCGGACCGTTCGTCTCAACGAACGTGATCACCGATTATTCCCGGTTAACGACGCCTGTTCGTTTAACCGTTCGTCTCTTTCTTTTCGTCGGATTTATTCCGCGATCGTGATCTCAGATCCGATCTTCGTTCTAGTCTTTCTTCTCGCTCGTTTTTCGGAATCAGGTGATTCAAGCGCCTGGAGTTTCGTTTCGAAACCGCCGTTCCGTCTAATCAACTTGAACAAGTTTTTGCCCCGGTAAAATTTGACCTAGATTTAACTTGCTAGAACCGAGTTGTTTTCTTCCGCCGTTTGTTTTCCGTTTCTTTGTTCGGTTCGTTCTTTCTTTGCAACCGGAGTTCTTAAGTTGAACTTTCTGGTTCGTTCTCTCATTAGAGTTTTACCTGTGCATTAGATGAGTACTTATTGTATGCTTGTTGTTTGTCTGCGATAGATCACCCGGATTGTGCCGCTTGTTACTTCGAAACCCTAGGTCTCGCGGATCATCAGCAAGGCAAGTAACACTTTGATCATACCTTTTCTACAACCCATGTTTTATTGCATTAGATCAATCCTCTCACATTGCATGATTAGGATCTAATTAAACTGTGGGATGGGAAGTAGATGAGGTAGTACCTATCACCTGTATTATTATGAAACCTTTGGGAGTTACTTCTACGTTTGCTTATTATGCCATGCTATGCTAGTAGACGTGGATTGGGTGAGTGATATCCATGACAGATTTGAGTTGATAATTTTTAATGGTTTATCTAAGGTGGCCACTTAAACACACATCTGGGTGGATTGAGGCACCTGATGTCTATCAGGACTTGCCTGTTTTATTTTGGACCGCCACCCAGGCTCAAAGGGATCATAAGATAATTCATGCTAGAAACTTCCGTGTGCAGCCACATGCTACTATGGGCTCTGGCATAGTTGACTAAGTTGTGCGAACTCTTACGGGGTGGACTAGCAGATGTAGGGGTTGTAGGTGGTACGGTCTACCCCACATGTAAGGTGCTAGCGCTTCTGAAAGACTATGTCTCGGTCATCCGTTTCTCAAACATCATGTAGTGCGAGAAAACAAACGGAGGCGATCGAGTCATGTGGGGAAAAGTGCGCAAACCTCTGCAGAGTGTACAAACTAATCATGATTAGCCGTGTCCCCGGTTATGGACAACTTGAGTATCTAGTACTTGAATATCATGTGAATCTCATCATGTTACTTCTAATTAATGTTGTTGGGTTTTAAATTACTTAATTGGGATCGGAATGCTGTCAACCATTCTCGATGTTTAACAACCACCATGATAGTTAAATAAATTTATTCCTTTGCAGTAGGGAAAAATTGGCTTTACGCAAAACTGTAACCATAGAGCTTTCCACCAGCCATATATGCATATAGTATAGCTGTTTCATTCCATTACTCTCTATGTGTTACATTGCCAGCATATTCCATGTGCTGACCCGTTTTCGGGCTGCAACTTTCATGTTGCAGACTTTTCAGACGACGAGTAAGGTGCTTTTAGGTCGTGGTTCTATACTCAGTGATGCCGTTGGAGTTGATGGACCCATTTATCTTCCGAGTCTTCCGCTGTTATCGTTATTAGATGGCCTTAAGCCATTTTTATTGTAATAAGTTCTCTTTGAGACAACGATGTAATAAGTGTGTGATTGCCACTCTGCTATAAATCCTTCGATGTATTGTGTGGTGTCAGCATTACTGATCCAGGGATGACACCTGAGCACAGAGCACTTGATCCATTCGGGTCGGGTCGCTACAGAGATGGTATCAGAGCACAAGCTGACTGTAGGACACGACCACTAAGTTAAAGCCATAGATCACCATTCTCTTCTCATTTTCTAACTCCTCATCTTTTCTACTCTTTTAGGATGACGAACGCGAAGATTAAGTACGCTCAACCGGATGAAGGCACACCATTTGGATTTCACCTGAAGGAAGTCACCAAGTACCTGAACATTGGATTACCAAGCTTCACGGGAACCTTCAACGCCACTCTGCCTGAAGAGGAGCGCTGGAAGATTCAAGCTCACGTTCCGGGAAGGACATTCGCGCCAATCACGAAGCCTATAGATAGTGTTTTCAATGCACCAACCTGGAGTCTGGGAAGGAGCATGGCAGCTCATATCACCATAGGACGCATTGGAGAAGTTTATCAAGAAGACCTCAAGGACACTATCTACCAGATTTGCAGACGCCAAGATGAACAATGGGAGTTAGTCAGCACCAAGAAGGATAGATCCATTGCATCTTTCATTCAGGAGTTAAACCAGCACATTCGACGCCACGAGAACCAGATGTGCAATGATATGATAGAGTTGAAGAATGCAAAGGCAAGGATCATCGAGCTAGAAGGAGAACTGAAGTCTACATGCAAGGACTACATGGACGAGATCGTAGCTCTAGCGAGACACAATGGCGATCTTAAGCAGGAGATTGAAGAACTCAAGAGGAAGTTAGCATCCAAAGAGGAAGACGAGTACATCGCATGTCCGGACAACTACATCATCATCGATGACACCGATTCGAATCCAAGTGAACCCGATTTTGAAGACGAAGCTGGAGCAGATATCATGGAGTCTTCCACCGGTTCAAATTTATAGATGACCACCAGATAGTAGTAGCATTCCCCCCTGTAAACATTATAGTCGAGCACTTTTGCGATAGTTTTAGATCGATTGTAAGCCCTTGTTTGATTGAATGAAGTGACTTTGTGTGAATTTGCTCATGTGCATAAGGGTAGTGTTTTCTCTTTAGACCTCACTCTATTCTCAATTCTCGTCTTTTCTAAACCCTCAGATGCCTCCGAGACGTGACAATGGATTCCCACCGGAGCTCACTCAGTTGATCCAGCAGCAGAATCAATTGATGCAGATGTTAGTCCAGAACCAGCAGAATAACAACAACAACCCACCACCACCACCACCACCTGTTGACCACTTAGCCCGTTTCCTTAGGCTGAATCCGCCGGTGTTTTCCAGTAGCACCGAACCAATAGTAGCGGACGATTGGCTCCGCAATATAGGAAGGGAGTTGACCACTGTAGGATGCACGGATGGAGAGAAAGTGAAGTTTGCCGCACATCAGCTTGACGGACCCGCGGCAGCATGGTGGGAGAATTTTACAGCCACTTACCCAGTTGACACTGTCACATGGGATCAGTTTCAGCAAGCTTTCCGCACTGCCCATGTTTCAGCAGGAGCTATGGCCCTGAAGAAGCGTGAGTTTCGCAACTTACGCCAAGGAGGAAGGACAGTTGGCCAATACGTTGACGATTTCAGCAAGTTAGCACGTTATGCCCCAGATGACGTTGCTACGGATGCAGCTAAGCAGGAGAAGTTTCTGGAAGGACTGAATGATGAACTAAGGATGAAGTTGATGGTAGCGAGTTTCAACAACTACCAGGAGTTGGTAGATCGTGCCATCATGATTGAAGGAAAGCAACAACAGATTGAGAACCGTAAGAGGAAGTATGGACAGGGGAAGTATAACTCTGGAGCCCAGCAGAAGCCCCGTTTTGCCCCTAAACCAGGATTTCAGTTTCAGCATACCCATGGAGGAGGTAGCTCGCACAACCATAACGGCCACAAGAATGGTAATGGGAATGGAGGAAGCAACGGCCAGAACCGTACCACCCCATCGACCCCAACCAAGAGAGATCTGAGTCAAGTCACCTGTTTCAAGTGTTCCAAGACCGGACATTATGCCAATGAATGTCCCGAAGGCCAGAATGGAAATGGCAATGGAAGCTCTGGGAAGAAGCCGAACCCTTTTAATAGAGGACAGGTGAACCACGTTAATGTGGAGGAGGTTGAAGATCAGCCCGATGCAGTAATCGGTAAGTTTTTGGTTAAGTCATTTACCGCACTCGTTCTTTTCGATACTGGTGCATCGCATTCATACATATCAAGGGGATTTGTGGAAAAGTATAGCTTGCCCACTAGGATTCTTAAAACACCCATGTTAGTAAGCTCACCAGGAGCGGAGTTTATGGCCAGACGATGGTGTGATCGGTTACCATTAAGGATTGGTAACTATGTGTTCCCCTCATACCTAATAGTATTGGAATCTCAAGGATTGGATGTGATATTAGGCATGGATTGGTTATCGAAGTATGAAGGGAACATTGAATGTGCTAGTAAGTCAATTTTGCTTACCACACCCGAAGGAAGAAGGATCAAGTATGTATCCCGGCATGTGCCAAACAGGACACAAGTAAATTCTTTAACAGGAGTTGTGCAAGAAGAAGTACCAGTGGTAAAGGATTTTCCTGATGTATTTCCTGAGGAATTACCAGGCATGCCACCGGATAGAGACATTGAGTTTTTGATTGAGTTATTGCCAGGTACAGGCCCAATATCGAAGCAACCGTACTGGATGCCAGCAAAGGATTTGGTGGAAATTAAGAATCATATTAAGGAGTTATTGGATAAAGGTTACATTCGCCCAAGTTCTTCGCCTTGGGGATCACCCGTACTCCTAGTGGAAAAGAAGGATGGATCATTAAGGATGGTTGTAGATTATCGAGGATTGAATGAAGTAACCATCAAGAATAAGTATCCACTGCCAATGATTAATGATCTGTTTGATCGTTTGCAAGGAGCTAAAGTATTTTCCAAGATCGATTTGCGATCAGGGTACCATCAGTTGAAGATTCGAGAGCAGGACATACCTAAGACAGCATTCACCACAAGATATGGACTGTATGAGTATACCGTTATGTCATTTGGATTGACTAACGCACCTGCCTATTTTATGAACCTGATGAACAAAGTGTTTATGGAGTTTTTGGATAAGTTCGTCGTAGTGTTCATTGATGACATCCTGGTTTATTCAAAGAATGAAGAGGAGCATAAGGAACATTTGCGTTTGGTTTTGGAGAAACTAAGGGAACATCAGTTATACGCCAAATTCAGCAAATGTGAGTTTTGGTTAAAGGAAGTTGGATTCCTCGGACACGTTATATCCGGAGAAGGTCTAGCAGTTGACCCCACAAAGGTTGAGACTGTAACCGAATGGGAATCACCAACAACAGTTGGAGAGATCCGGAGTTTTCTTGGACTCGCAGGATACTACCGGAGATTCATTGAGAACTTTTCAAAGATTGCAAAGCCTATGCCTGAGTTGTTGAAGAAGGATACTAAGTTCAATTGGACTGAGGAGTGTGAGGCTAGTTTCCAGGAGTTGAAGAAACGTTTGGTCACCTCACCAGTATTGATTTTGCCAGATCAGACCAAGGATTATGAGGTGTATTGCGACGCTTCACGTCGAGGACTTGGAGCAGTGCTTATGCAGGAAGGAAGAGTTGTTTCGTATGCTTCACGGCAACTGAAGCCTCATGAGTTGAATTATGCCACGCATGATTTGGAGTTAGCAGCCGTAGTGCATGCATTAAAAAAACATGGAGACATTTCCTCATTGGAAATCATTGTGAGGTGTACACGGATCACAAGAGTTTGAAGTACATTTTCACTCAGAAGGAGTTGAACCTCAGACAGAGGAGATGGTTGGAGCTCATCAAGGATTATGATATGAGATTGCATTACCATCCCGGAAAAGCTAATGTAGTAGCTGATGCATTGAGCCGTAAGAGCCATGTCAATACTCTAATGACGGGGAAAATACCCAAGGAGTTAGCAGAAAACCTTCATGAGCTATGTTTGGAAATAGTTCCGAGAGGCTATGTAGCAGCATTGGAGATTCGGTCAACATTGATGGATAAGATCAGAGAAGCTCAGAAATCTGACAAGGAGATTGCTGCTATAAAAGAGAAATTGAGCAAAGGAAAAGCAAAGGGATTTCGTGAGGATGAGCACGACACCCTATGGTTTGAAGACCGTGTTTATGTGCCAAATGACCCGGAGATCAGGAAGTTGATTTTGCAAGAGGCACATGATTCACCGTATTCGATTCACCCAGGGAATACCAAGATGTATTTGGGTTTGAAGGAAACATTCTGGTGGACCGGAATGAAGAAGGATATTGCAGCATATGTAGCAGTTTGTGATGTATGTCAGAGAGTAAAGGCAGAGCATCAGAAGCCAGCAGGATTGTTACAACCATTGCCGATACCTGAATGGAAGTGGGATAAGATAGGCATGGATTTTATCACAGGACTACCCAGGACGAAAGCAGGCTATGACTCGATATGGGTAGTAGTTGATCGTTTGACGAAGGTAGCACATTTTACTCCAGTTAAGACCACTTACACCAGTGCTAAGTTGGCAAAGATATACATGACTAGGATCATTTGTTTGCATGGAGTTCCGAGGAGTATCGTATCAGATAGAGGAACCCAATTTACCTCAAAGTTTTGGAATCAGTTGCATGAAACTTTGGGTACCAGACTAGAGTTCAACACAGCTTTTCATCCGCAGACAGATGGACAGACCGAGAGAGTCAATCAGATTCTGGAAGATATGCTGAGAGCTTGTGCACTAGATTATGGATCTAGCTTGGACGATAACTTGCCGTATGTGGAGTTTTCTTATAACAACAGTTACCAAACCAGTTTGAAGATGGCACCTTTCGAAGCTTTATACGGAAGGAGGTGCAGGACACCGTTGTCATGGGACGAAGTTGGAGACCGCCAATTCTTTGGACCAGATTTGATTAAGGAGTCTGAACGGAAAGTTAAGTTGATTCGCGATAGGCTCAAGGTAGCCCAGTCCAGGCAGAAGAGCTACGCAGATTCTAAACGCAAGGAGACAGTTTACGAAACCGGAGACAGAGTTTATCTTCGAGTATCCCCACTTCGAGGAGTTAAGCGCTTTGGAGTTAAGGGAAAGTTAGCACCGCATTTCGTTGGACCGTACAAGATCTTGCAACGTATGGGAGAAGTCGCTTATAGGTTGGAATTACCAAAGGAGCTGTCAGGAGTTCCTGATGTATTCCATGTTTCTCAGCTGAAGAAATGTCATGCCGAGATGGCGGAGGTACCGCTAAGAGATACCGTGCCACTCGAAGCGATTCAGTTGAAGGACGACTTAACGTATGTGGAAAAGCCAGTCAAGATTCTCGATTATGCCAGCAGAGTTACCCGCAGCAAGGTCATAAAGTTTTGCAAAGTTCAGTGGAACCATCACTCAGAGGATGAAGCCACCTGGGAGAGAGAAGAAGATTTGCTCAAGGACCACCCTCACCTATTTTCTAGCCAACCCGAATCTCGAGGGCGAGATTCATCTTAAGGGGGGTAGGTTTGTAACATCCCAAATTTTCAATTTGGAATGTTATACACTAGATCATCCTGCATAGCATATTTTTCTTGCATTTTGGTTGATCCTAGAAATTTCACGCAACTCAAGGACCTTCGGAGAGAGTTGGAGATTTCGTTATTTTCATATTTGAGAGTTTTCTCAAATTTGAAAAGAGGATCATTTGATTTATTTATTTCATCTTCAATAATTTTTCCGATATCAAAAATATAAGAGAGGGAATAATATGACTTTCCCAAAGTTAGGAAAAATGAAGATTTAATGAATAAGTCAAATTTTGGTTTTGCCGGAGTTTTGTTTGCTTTTATTTGGATAGGGAAAAATGCGCGTTCTCGAAAATTGCATTCTAGGTCCGGAGGAAAGTTCATTTTGTTCGACTCATTTTTAGGAGTCGGGGAAAAATTTACTTTAGGAATTTTGGAGTTCGTTTAGTTTCTTTTTCTTTGTTTTTCTGCGCGCGAAACCGATTTTAAAAAAAAAAGCAGATCCCGCCAGGCCAGCCGGGCCAAAGGCCGAGCCAGCCGCCGCTGCGCCCCAGCCTCCCTGCGCGCGTGCGCCAGCGCCAGGCGCCAGGCGCCAGGCCGCCGCCTCGCCTCTTAGCCGAGTCCCTCTAGGACTCTAGGCTAGCCCCCTTTCCTTGTTTTGTTTCCCTCTTTCGCTTGCCCCCTACCCCAAGTAAATCCCCCCCTCACCTATATAAATACCCCATAACCCCCCCCTCTCCTCACATCAAAACCCCAAGCCCCTCTCCTCCTAAGCCGCAGCAAACAGCAGCGCGCAGCCCCAAGCCGCCGCCTTAGCCGCGCCGCCGCCGCCCTTAGCCGCCGCCGCCCGGAGCCCGCCTCCCGAGGTAGCCGCGCCTATCTTTTTCTTCCCCGGTCCGGTTTTTCCTAAAAGAAACGTTCCATTTTCTCTCTGATTCTTTTCTTTTTCTTCCGGTTTTGTTTCAGTTTTCTTCCGAAACCCTAGATCGGTTTTCTGTTTCTTTTTCGGTTTCTTTTCCGAAACCCTAGATCGGTTTTCATTCTTCTTTCGGACCGTTCGTCTCAATGAACGTGATCACCGATTATTCCCGGTTAACGATGCCCGTTCATTTAACCGTTCGTCTCTTTCTTTTCGTCGGATTTATTCCGCGATCCTGATCTCAGATCCGATCTTCGTTCTAGTCTTTCTTCTCGCTCGTTTTTCGGAATCAGGTGATTCAAGCGCCTGGAGTTTCGTTTCGAAACCGCCGTTCCGTCTAATCAACTTGAACAAGTTTTTGCCTCGGTAAAATTTGACCTAGATTTAACTTGCTAGAACCGAGTTGTTTTCTTCCGCCGTTTGTTTTCCGTTTCTTTGTTCGGTTCGTTCTTTCTTTGCAACCGGAGTTCTTAAGTTGAACTTTCTGGTTCGTTCTCTCGTTCGAGTTTTACCTGTGCATTAGATGAGTACTTATTGTATGCTTGTTGTTTGTCTGCGATAGATCACCCGGATTGCGCCGCTTGTTACTTCGAAACCCTAGGTCTCGCGGATCATCAGCAAGGCAAGTAACACTTTGATCATACCTTTTCTACAACCCATGTTTTATTGCATTAGATCAATCCTCTCACATTGCATGATTAGGATCTAATTAAACTGTGGGATGGGAAGTAGATGAGGTAGTACCTATCACCTGTATTATTATGAAACCTTTGGGAGTTACTTCTACGTTTGCTTATTATGCCATGCTATGCTAGTAGACGTGGATTGGGTGAGTGATATCCATGACAGATGTGAGTTGATAATTTTTAATGGTTTATCTAAGGTGGCCACTTAAACACACATCTGGGTGGATTGAGGCACCTGATGTCTATCAGGACTTGCCTGTTTTATTTTGGACCGCCACCCAGGCTCAAAGGGATCATAAGATAATTCATGCTAGAAACTTCCGTGTGCAGCCACATGCTACTATGGGCTCTGGCATAGTTGACTAAGTTGTGCGAACTCTTATGGGGTGGACTAGCAGATGTAGGGGTTGTAGGTGGTACGGTCTACCCCACATGTAAGGTGCTAGCGCTTCTGAAAGACTATGTCTCGGTCATCCGTTTCTCAAACACCATGTAGTGCGAGAAAACAAACGGAGGCGATCGAGTCATGTGGGGAAAAGTGCGCAAACCTCTGCAGAGTGTACAAACTAATCATGATTAGCTGTGTCCCCGGTTATGGACAACTTGAGTATCTAGTACTTGAATATCATGTGAATCTCATCATGTTACTTCTAATTAGTGTTGTTGG
Organism: Triticum urartu; assembly: GCF_056163025.1. NCBI lineage: Eukaryota > Viridiplantae > Streptophyta > Magnoliopsida > Poales > Poaceae > Triticum > Triticum urartu. Next base: position 369,689,732 of record NC_141873.1, read on the forward strand.
GTTTTAAATTACTTAATTGGGATCGGAATGCTGTCAACCATTCTCGATGTTTAACAACCACCATGATAGTTAAATAAATTTATTCCTTTGCAGTAGGGAAAAATTGGCTTTACGCAAAACTGTAACCATAGAGCTTTCCACCAGCCATATATGCATATAGTATAGCTGTTTCATCCCATTACTCTCTATGTGTTACATTGCCAGCATATTCCATGTGCTGACCCGTTTTCGGGCTGCAACTTTCATGTTGCAGACTTTTCAGACGACGAGTAAGGTGCTTTTAGGTCGTGTTTCTATACTCAGTGATGCCGTTGGAGTTGATGGACCCATTTATCTTCCGAGTCTTCCGCTGTTATCGTTATTAGATGGCCTTAAACCATTTTTATTGTAATAAGTTATCTTTGAGACAATGATGTAATAAGTGTGTGATTGCCACTCTGCTATAAATCCTTCGATGTACTGTGTGGTGTTAGCATTACTGATCCAGGGATGACACCTGAGCACAGAGCACTTGATCCATTTGGGTCGGGTCGCTACAACTTCCAAAACCTCTTTATGATTCTCGGTCTGACCGATACCCCACTTTCGGTCCTACCGAGATCATTAAGTTGATCTAGGTTTTCGATCTCAGTACAACCGATTTGAACCTTTCGGTCACACTGAGTTGCAACAACTGTATACAGTTTTGCATCTCGGTGCCACCGAGTCATTCCACTCGGTCACACCGACAGGGTCGGGCTATATATAGTCACGGGCAAAAATTTGGAAATTTCTCCGAACCCGTTCGCCCGCGCGATAGCCTGCTCTGCCAACGTGGTCTCCGAATCGTCTCCTCGCCGCCAGCCGCCTCCAGTCGCTGGTCTCCATCGCCGTCAACGGAATTCTACCCCGCCGTTGCCGCCGTAGCGAGTCTCCGCCGAACTAGGGTATGGACTCGATCTTTGTGCTATTCTCCAATCCGATTCTTAGCACATTGTGATCATCATGATTCTTGCCACGATTGAAACACTCCTATCCAGTCAATGCGCTCGTAGATTAGGTTTGATTCAAAAATTTTAGGGTTAGGTTTCCGCCGAAACCATCTCGGACCCACCGAGTTGAAAAACTCGGTCCCACCGATTTGGCTTATGCCATTGCACAAGTGAGACTCGGTCTGACCGAGAATTACTTATCGGTGTGACCGATTTTGGAACTCTGTGAAACCCTAGCAGTCTCGGTGCCACCGAACTGTGACTCGGTCTGACCGAGTTCACTAGTTTAGGTGCCAAAACTGCTTCGGTATCACCGAGTTTAAAAATCGGTAGATCCGAGATGATTTCAGTGGGAAACTAAAACTAAGTTTTTGGATCATTCTTTTGCAAAAATCTCTGCATTTTGTGATGCTCATCTATTCTACCTCATCTACAAACTATTCACAGGGTCAGCAGACAGCTTGTTCATCATGTCAGATCAGAGTGACAACCAGAATGTGTCAGAACAGCAAGTGCACATGAGTGAGGGCACTAGTCCCTCCAGTTCTTCTGATGAAGGCAGCAGGAGCACTCCTAGCAATTTGCCAAAAGCTGCCACCAGACAGAGGAAGAAGAGAACTTCAGATTCTGAGGATGAAGATTATGTGGCAGAGGAAGAGGAAGCCACATCAAAGAGAGTTGAGCCAGCACAGGGCACAAAGCCAGGGTTAAAGATCAAAAGGCCAGTAGGTAGGCAGCCTATGCCAAAGGCCAGAGCCTCAACTCAGATTCCTGAGCCAGTTGCTACTGAAGGAAAGAAAAGGAAGGAAAGGGTGAAGAAAACCGTAGCCAGAGTGCTTGGCAAGGCTTCCATCATGGAAGAAGAGGAAGAAGAAGAGGTTGCTGCACCAGCACCTAAGGCACCTAAGCTTATGGGTGATGCTATAAGATCAGGGGCTGCCACATCCAAGCCCAAAGAAGCACCCAAAGCTGCCTCCAAGCCCAAGTCTGCACCAAAGAGAAATACAAGGAGCATCCTAGCTACTGAGAAGAACAAGGCCCCAGTGCCTGAAGCTGCAGAATAAGATGATGAAGAGCAAGTACTCAGAAAACTCAAGCCCAAGATCCCAGACCACAACGATGCTCATCCTGTGGCTGAGGATATGAAGCTCAGGAGAGACTCAGGGCTGAGGAAGTGGAGAGAAGCAGATCTGTATGCTTCAAGGAGGAGGACTGTTGTGGATTACAGGTTTCACACCAAGGAACAGCAAGATTTCTATGAGACAGTGCTACTTGATAAGAAGCCCATAGTTTGTGACATGAGATGGGTTGATTGGGAGTACATCAAGCACAATGAAGAACACTACCCTGGAGTGTATGACAGCTTCAATGCTTGTGGAGTAGCAGACTTTGTTGGGAAGAAGCTCACAAAGTGGAATGAGGAGCTTATCATGCAGTTCTACTCCACAACACATTTTTATCCAGATGGTAGGATAACATGGATGTCTGAAGGTACGAGGTACCAATCTACAGTTGCTGAATGGGCTCAGCTGATTAATGCCCCAGAAGAGCAAGCAGATGACTTGGACATTTATGCCAAGAAGAAGATGGATCATAACTCAATGTCCAATATGTACAAGGAAATTCCAAATGAAGCTCCTGAAACATTCAAATTTGGCTCAGTGCATTATCTTCTGTCAGGGCTGCCAACTATCAATTGGATATTGAGGCACACTCTCTTGCCCAAGTCTGGAGATCACAAGATGATCAGACGCCATGCAATCAATTTGCTTCATGTATTTGATGTACCTCAGAAATTCAAGGTCATGAGCCTCATAGTAGAGACTATCAAGAGGACTGCAGCAGATCAGAAGAGGAGCTGTGGTTATGCCCCTCAGATTCAGGAGCTCATCAACTCTAAGATGGGCACGGGCATATACTTATTGGACAAGGAACACCTGCCCATCCGTCCAGATTTTGAGGACAATCAAGTTGTGATGACTGAAAATGAACCATCGTCTGCACAAGCACAAGCAAAGAAGGAGAAGGCAAGGAAGGAGAAAGCTGCCAAGATGCCAACTCAAGAGGAGGCATCTGAATATTTCCTGAAAACCAAACAAGAGTAGCTTGGTTACCTGATTGCATCCACCCTGCGGATTGAGAAAGGACTAGCCACCCTAACTCAGAACCAGGCAAGCCTAGAGAGAATCATGGAACAAAAGTTCTATGACTTGGATGTCAAGGTGACAGAGATTCAGACTGCAGTGGAGCAGCTCCAAGATGACATGCAGGAGAGGAGAGGCAGGACTACAACTGATGCCTTTGCCAGAGTGCCACGAGGTCCGAGGTCGTCTGCAGTGCCAGTTCTTGACACAAGAGCAACTGCCTCAGCTCCAGCCGTAGCACCAGCCCAACCTGCTCCAGCCTCTACTTCAGCTCCAACTCCAGCGTCTACTTCAGCATCTACGGAAGCCTTCGTCCTTGGAGTGATCCGGACTCCACCACCACCTGAAGATCAAGCCTGAGTGTCGATCTAGCACTATGCATTTTCCAGGAACTTTTTGGTAACTTGTTGCCAAAGGGGGAGAAAAATGTATAGATCATAGGCTTCGAGAGAGAGAGTGTTGCTTTTCTCTCTCTTGCTTTATTTGGTGGTTTTTCGAACTTTGTTTGCTCTTGAGTGCTTTAGATACTATGTCATTGCTCGTGAGACATTGATGATCATGTGTTTGATCATAAGCTACACTTAATGTTTGCTTAATGCTATTATCTTATCTATCTTATGTGATCATTCACTATTCTTGGTGATGAGTGCATGTATTTCATTCTTATCATTTTAAGCGCTCCACCAAGATGTATGTGACATGGAAGAGTAACCCATGACTCTAACTCCTTGTGCACTTGCAGTCCAAAGCAAATTTTAAATATGCACAAATTTAGGGGGAGCTCTTACTTATCACATACTTCTCAAAGCGACGATATATTTCATGCTTATTATCATTTGTCGAAGCTTTGATCTATATGTTGTCATCAATTACCAAAAAGGGGGAGATTGAAAGTGCAACTATCCCTAGGTGGTTTTGGTAATTCATAACAACATATAGCTCATTGAGCTAATGCTATTCCAAGATGACTATTTCAGGAAAGCTCAATGATTGGCATGGCATGGATGTGAAAGTGGAACCCTCAAAATGCTAAGGACAAAGGATTGGCTCAAGCTCAAAAGCTCAAGACTCTTCATTTTATATCTTAGTGATCCAAGATCACATTGAGTCTTTAGGAAAAGCCAATACTATCAAGGAGGGATGAGGTGTTTCTTAATGAGCCTCTTGCTTCATGTGCTTAATGATATGCTCCAAAACCCTCAACTACTTTCCCATATCCACATATGACCTAAACCCTAAGCCAAACTCGGTCCTACCGATTCTTTCTATCCGGCGCCACCGAGTTTCACTTGTCATAAGCCACTGCCAAACCCTAGCAATTCGGTTCTACCGATAGGGATCTCGGTCTCACCGAGATGGGATTGCAAACTCTCTGTTTCCCTTTCGTAACTTTTTGGTCTCACCGAAAGAGCGAATCGGTCCCACCGAGATTGCAATGTAAATTCAGTGTTTCCTTTTTGTAACTTTTCGGTCTAACCGAAAGAGCAAATCGGTCCCACCGAGTTTGCCTGACCAACTCTCTGGTTAGCTAATTACCAAATTCGGTCTCACCGAGTTTGTGTAATCGGTCTCACCGAGATTACGTTATGCCAAAACCCTAACCATATCGGTCCTACCGAGTTGCATGTCAGTCCCACCGAAAATCTCTAACGGTCACTAGGTTTACCTTTTCGGTCCGACCGAGTTTGTTGAGTCGGTCCCACCGAGATTGGAAAACTGTGTGTAATGGTTGGATTTTGTGTGGAGGCTATATATACCCCTCCACCTCCTCTTCATTCGTGGAGAGAGCCATCAGAACACATACACAATTCCAACTCATATGTTCTGAGAGAGAACCACCTACTCATGTGTTGAGACCAAGATATTCCATTCCTACCATATGAATCTTGATCTCTAGCCTTCCCAAGTTGCTTTCCACTCAAACCTTCTTTCCACCAGATCCAAATCCTATGAGAGAGAGTTGAGTGTTGGGGAGACTATCATTTGAAGCACAAGAGCAAGGAGTTCATTACCTACACACCATTTGTTACTTCTTGGAGAGTGGTGTCTCCTAGATTGGCTAGGTATCACTTGGGAGCCTCCGACAAGATTGTGGAGTTGAACCAAGGAGTTTGTAAGGGCAAGGAGATCGCCTACTTCGTGAAGATCTACCGCTAGTGAGGCAAGTCCTTTGTGGGCGATGGCCATGGTGGGATAGACAAGGTTGCTTCTTCGTGGAACCTTTGTGGGTGGTTGCTTCTTCGTGGACCCTTCGTGGGTGGAGCCCTTCGTGGACTCGCGCAACCGTTACCCTTCGTGGGTGGAGCCCTCCGTGGACTCGCGCAACCGTTACCCTTTGTGGGTTGAAGTCTCCATCAACGTGGATGTAGGATAGCACCACCTATCCGAACCACGGGAAAAACATCCGTGTCTCCAATTGCGTTTGAATTCTCCAAACCCTTCCCTTTACATTCTTGCAAGTTGCATGCTTTACTTTCCGCTGCCAATATACTCTTTGCATGCTTGCTTAAATTGTGTGATGATTGCTTGACTTGTCCTACAATAGCTAAAATCTGCCAAGAACTAAAATTGGGAAAAGGTTAAGTTTTTATTTGGTCAAGTAGTCTAATCACCCCCCCTCTAAACATACTTTCGATCCTACAGTTCTGATTGGCCAGAACCCAAACCCCACGGATCGTATGTCTGCACCGTTGGATTCTCCTTGATCGAACGACGATCCTCATCCCTTTCGACAACACATGTACATGTTTTCAAATAGCCCCTCCCAAAAATGTTTTCAAATAGCACAGGTTCACACACAAAAGCCGTGTGCCAACTAAACCGTGGTCGATGCCCCCCCCCCCTCGCTGCACGCGCGATCTGAGTCGTGCGTTCTGATTGGCCAGAGCCCAAACCCCACGGATCGTACGTATGCACCATTGGATGCTCCCAGATCGAACGACAATCCTCATCCCTTTTGACAGGAAATTCAGTCCGGCTAGGAATTGATTTATATGCCAACATGCATGGTAAATGCCAAAAAATGTCTTACATATAGCACACGAGACCTGAAATGCGCCAGCAAATCAAACCCGTGGTAAAATTATGATTGGTTTACGTGCGGAAAATTTAGAGGCGAAACGATGAACTCACGTCTTCATTTCAAAATTAGTACATCTTCATTTTAAACGAAATTATTCTGTTTGTGCACACGAGTGCTTAGAGGCAACAGTTTGCATAGGCCTTCCTGCGCGCGCGGCGATAGGGGATATTTTTCACCTAGGCCGCCAACACCCCCCACCGTCCGCCCATGTTTCACTCAACTAGTCCACCCAATCTCCTTCACCAGCTCCCTCTCCCCCTGATCCACAGCAGAACCCTCTCCGGCGCCGCCGTGCTCACCTCGGCCGTGTGCCCGCTCTTCGGCGTCAAGCCTACCTCCACTGTCGTTCCCAACACACAGCATCCCGCACCTCGCCGTCTTCGTTTGCTCACCAGCCACCCTCGAGCATACCGATGCAGTAACCCTCGCCTCTCCTATGGTCCCGCCGGGTTTGCATTAAGAAGCCTGTTAGTTACTGCTCTCCATCGGTGAGGCATATTTCCTCGCAATCCCTCTTCCAATTTCGTTTCGTATGTTCCCAAATTGGCTATAAATAATGGAGAGCGTATATATGTTCATTATCTACCTTCCTTACTACATATAAGCTGTATTTGTTCCAATAAGTTACTGCCTATTTACAGATCACGGGCGCCCGAGTCACACAAACTTAACAAATTAGCCGTACATTTTCTAAATTATTGCATGGCATGTTTAGAAAGCTTGATACCAAGTTTTTAGTTTTATGCTTATCCTCCTTTCCTGAGTTTCGCATGTGTTCTCTATAGATGCCGAGTAGCAGCGACAACATTCATTCATGCCATGTATCTTCATCTGATTCAGACAACCCTAGGTCTTCAGCAGATTGTGAGGGATCAAGTAGTCTTGAACGGGATAGAGCTGCAACAATTACCCTTCCGGTTAGCACACGGAGGAACGCTCCAAGGAAGCCCACACACCAGCCTAAAGGTGTATATGAAGTAACCGAGATTGATTTAAAGTCCTGGGCTCCAACTAAACCAGATAAAGCACGCATGAGGTTCAGGAGTTTGTGTGGATTTGTTGGCAGGGCAAGGCTCAACATTAATCTGTCGGGGTTTCGGAAGGCTGACACAGAAACATGACAGAGGATAGTCCGGGAGATCATGGATCACTTCGACGTTCCAAAGCAGTGGAGAATGCAGGTGGAACACACTGCACTGAAGAAGGCTAGGGATGCTTGGAGAAACTGGAAGCATGTGCTGTACAAGAAGTACTTGAGTGAAGGCAAGGACCCAATCCCCGCATACCCCCAAATTACAAAGGCAGACTGGGCAGAATTCAAAAGGGTCGGGGAAACTCCAGAGTTTGCTGCGAAGAGTTTCAAGCAATTGGAACTTCAGAAGAAGAACATACACCCCCACCGTATGGGTGTGGCAGGATACTACGACATGAAACTGATATGGGAACAGGAGGACAAAGAAGCAGTAGCGGCGGGTGGGAATCCATCCTTTAGTGAAATCAAGGGCGAACACGCCAAAGACTACTTGCGGGCACGTGCAAAGAGGCGTGATGACGGAACTTATTACTTTGAAAACACACGTGACGCCAAACTGTATGAAGTGATGGTAGAGGCTTCCAAGATCCCTGGAAGGTTCTACGGGAACTTAGGGCCATGTGACATTCTGTCCATTGCTCTGGACACAAAAGAGCCCCCTGGCCGTGCAAGGGGTATAGGTGTTAATGTCCCACACAAGAGGGCTTTCACACTCAGCAAAGAAGAGAAGCTCAGCATGAAAAAAGTGAGGAGTGAAATGAAGCAGAATGCATTGTTTGAAAAAGTTGAAGAAGGAGATTTATCCAGCTGTTTGAAAGGATGTTGAGGAGTCAATGATGATGCAGAAGACTCTAACACTGACAGATAGCCAGCAGATGGGAGGGGAGGTGGGCATGGATGATGCTGCTTATTGCACGACAAGACTGCACGAGAGTAGTTGTGCATCAGCTGACCCCAGCGACACTGAGACTGCAGCTGCTCGTGATGATGCTATATCTGATCTATCTGCAATGAAAGACAGACTGAAGGGCGTGCTTACACATTATGAAGGTACATTAGAATGTGCAACAGCCTGGGTTTGCCCACCCTTCTTGGAAGATGGCCTCTTCTTGGACAATGTGCCATTGAAGTCGGGCTGTGTGAAGTGCTACGTGACTGAAGTAAAGCCTGGATTCAATGAATTTGCCCTGAAGAATGTCCTAGGAGACTTCAATGAGCAATGGACCTTGGGAGAAACACCGCTACATCACATCCAGTGGCCACAAAAGTAAATAGAGTTCATCGATGAGATTCCTGAAGCCCCGCCAAGAGCAACCACTGTCACCCCTCAATCGGTGATGCTCTCCTTGCCACAGTAGCTCTCGCGGGCTGATTCATCAACCTGTGATCAGCCGGCCTGACTTTGGGGCGAACAGGCCATGTCATCCTCCTCCCCAAAGCAGCCAGTGGCAAGGCCTACAACTGCTGATGACGCACCATGATACGTCCATTTTGCATCATGTTTTATATCAATATTTATTGCATTATGGGCTGTTATTTCACATTATGTCATAATACTTATGGCTATTCTCTCTTATTTTACAAGGTTTACATAAGGAGGGAGAATGCCGGCAGCTGGAATTCTGGGCTGGAAAAGGAGCAAATATTAGAGACCTATTCTGCACAACTCCAAAAGTCCTGAAACTCCACGGAACACCTTATAATAAATAATGAAAAATTCCTCGCCAAAGATGAAGCCAGGGGGCCCACACCCTTCTCACAAGGGTGGGGGGCGCGCCCCCCCTAGGGCGCGCCCCCTGCCTCGTGGGCCCCCTCGTGGCTCTCCGATGACCATCTTCTCCTATATGAAGTCTTTTGTCGAGAAAAAAATAAGAAGCAAACTTTTGGGACGAAACTCCGCCGCCACGAGGCGGAACCTTGGCGGATCCAATCTAGAGCTCCGGCAGAGCTATTCTACCGGGGAAACTTCCCTCCCGGAGGGGGAAATCATCGCCATCATCATCACCAACGCTCCTCTCATCGGGAGAGGGCAATCTCCATCAACATCTTCATCAGCACCATCTCATCTCAAAACCCTAGTTCATCTCTTGTATCCAATTCTTGTCTCCAAGTCCGGGATTGGTGCTAGTAGGTTGCTAGTAGTGTTAATTACTCCTTGTAGTTGATGCTAGTTGGTTTAATTGGTGGAAGATCATATGTTCAGATCCTTTATGCATATTATTACCCCTCTGATTATGAACATGAATATGCTTTGTGAGTAGTTACGTTTGTTCCTGAGGACAAGGGAGAAGTCTTGCTATTAGTAGTCATGTGAATTTGGTATTCGTTCGATATTTTGATGAGATGTATGTTGTCTAGCCTCTAGTGGTGTTATGTGAACGTTGACTACACAACACTTCACCATTATTTGGGCCTAGAGGAAGGCATTGGGAAGTAATAAGTAGATGATGGGTTGCTAGAGTGACAGAAGCTTAAACCCTAGTTTATGCGTTGCTTCGTAAGGGGCTGATTTGGATCCATATGTTTCATGCTATGGTTAGGTTTACCTTAATACTTTTGTTGTAGTTGCGGATGCTTGTAGTAGAGGTTAATCATAAGTGGGATGCTTGTTCAGTAAGAACAACACCCAAGCACCAGTCCACCCACATGTCAAATTATCAAAGTACCGAACGCGAATCATATGAACGTGATGAAAACTAGCTTGACGATATTCCCATGTGTCCTCGGGAGCGCTTTTCCTTATATAAGAGTTTGTCCAGGCTTGTCCTTTGCTACAAAAAGGATTGGGCCACCTTGCTGCACTTTATTTACTTTTGTTATTTGTTGCTCGTTAAAAATTATCTCATCACAAAAATTATCTGTTACCACTTATTTCAGTACTTGCAGAGAATACCTTGCTGAAAACCGTTTATCATTTCTTTCTGCTCCTCGTTGGGTTCGACACTCTTACTTATCGAAAGGACTACGATAGATCCCCTATACTTGTGGGTCATCAAGACTCTTTTCTGGCGCCGTTGCCGGGGAGTGAAGCACCTTTGGTAGGTGGAATTTGGTAAGGAAAAATTTATATAGTGTGCTGAAATTTACTGTCACTTGTTACTATGGAAAGTAATCCTCCGAGGGGCTTGTTCGGGGTATCTTCACCCCGACCAGTAGAGAAAAGAGTTGCTCCTCAACCTACTGAACCTATTGAAAATGAAATTCCTTATGAGTATCCTTTGAGTATAATAGAAAAACTGCTAGCTAATCCTTTTACAGGAGATGGAACAAAGCATCCTGATGAACACCTAATATATGTGGATTAAGTTTGTGGATTATTTAAGCTTGCAGGTATTCCCAATGATGTTGCCAAGAAGAAGGTCTTCCCTTTATCTTTGAAGGGAGACGCATTGACATGGTATAGGCTATGTGATGATATGGGATCATGGAACTATAGAAGATTGAAATTGGAATTTCATCAAAAGTATTACCCTATGCATCTTGTTCATCGTGATCACAATTATATATATAATTTTTGGCCTCGCGAAGGAGAAAGCATCGCTAAAGCTTGGGGGAGGCTTAAATCAATGTTATATTCATGCCCCAATCATGAGCTTCCAAGAGAAACAATTCTTCAAAAAATTTATGCTCGGCTTCCTGAAAATAATCGCACCATGCTCCATACTTCTTGTGCTGGCTCTTTTATGATGAAGACTATTGGATTTAGATGGGATTTATTGGATAGAATTAAACGCAACTCTGAAGATTGGGACCTCGACAATGGTAAGGAGTCAGGTATGACACCTAAGTTTGATTGTGTTAAATCTTTTATGGATACCGATATTTTCCGTAAGTTTAGCACTAAGTATGGACTTGATTCTGAGATAGTAGCTTCTTTCTGTGAATCTTTTGCTACTTATGTTGATCTCCCTAAGGAGAAGTGGTTTAAATATCATCCTCCCATATAAGTAAAAGTAGCTGCACCTATTAAACTTGAAGAAAAGACTGTCACTTATAATGATCCTATTGTTCCTACTTCTTATGTTGAGAAACCACCTTTCCCTGTTAGGATAAAGGATCATGCTAAAGCTTCAACTATAGTTTGTAAAAGCAATATTAAAACATATACACCTCCTGAGCAAGTTAAAGTAGAACCTAATATTGCTATTGTTAAAGAGCTCTTGTCTGATAATATAGATGGGCATGTTATTTATTTCTATGATGAAACTGCTAGAATTGCTAAACCCCGTGATACAGATAAACCTAGACCTGTGATAGGCATGCCTGTTATTTCTGTTAAAATAGGAGATCATTGTTATCATGGCTTATGTGATATGGGTGCTAGTCCTAGTGCAATACCTATTGACTTATACAACGAAATTATGCATGATATTGCACCTATTGAGTTAGAAGATATTGATGTCACTATTAAACTTGCTAATAGAGATACTATTTCACCAATGGGAATTGTTACAGATGTTGAAGTCTTGTGTGGGAAAACTAAATATCCTGCTGATTTTCTTGTTCTTGGTTCCCCACAAGATAGCTTTTGTCCCATTATATTTGGTAGACCCTTCTTAAATATTGTTAATGCTACCATAGATTGCACAAAGAATGTTGTTACTATTGGCTTGGATGATATGACTCATGAGTTTAATTTCTCTAAATTTAGTAAACAACATTGCAAAGAAGAATTGCCTAGTAAGGATGAAATTATTGGTCTTGCTTCTATTGCCGTACCTCCTAATGATCCTTTAGAACAATATTTGCTAGACCATGAGAATGATATGTTTATGAATGAAAGAAGGGAAATAGATGAAGTATTCTTTAAACAAGAACCTATGCTAAAACACAATTTGCCTGTTGAAATCCTAGGGGATCCCCCTCCACCTAAGGGTGATCCCATGTTTGAGCTTAAACCGTTGCCTGATAATCTTAAATATGCTTATCTTGATGAAAATAAGATATATCATGTTATTATTAGTGCTAACCTTTCAGAGCATGAAGAAGAAAGATTATTGAAAACTCTGAAGAAGCACCGTGCTTCTATTGGATATACTCTTGATGATCTTAAGGGCATTAGTCCCAGTATATGTTAACATAAAATAAATTTGGAAGCAGATGCCAAACCAGTTCATGATCCTCAACGACGTCTGAATCCTAAAATGAAAGAAGTGGTAAGAAAAGAAATACTAAAGCTTCTAGAGGCAGGTATAATTTATCTCGTTGCTGATAGTCAGTGGGTAAGTCCTGTTCATTGTGTCCCTAAGAAGGGAAGTATTACTGTTGTTCCTAATGATAAAGATGAATTGATTCCACAAAGAATTATTACCAGTTATAGGATGGTAATTGATTTCCGCAAATTAAATAAGGCTACTAAGAAAGATCATTACCCCTTACCTTTTATCGATCAAATGCTAGAAAGATTATGCAAACATACACATTACTGCTTTCTAGATGGTTATTCTGGTTTCTCTCAAATACCTGTGTCGGCTAAATATCAATCAAAGACTAATTTTACATGCCCTTTTGGTACTTTTGCTTATAGATGTATGCCTTTTGGTTTATGTAATGCACCTGCTACCTTTCAAAGATGCATGATGGCTATATTCTCTGACTTTTGTGAAAATATTTGTGAGGTTTTCATGGACGACTTTTTTGTCTATGGATCTTCTTTTGATGATTGCTTGAGAAATCTTGATCGAGTTTTGCAGAGATGTGAAGAAACTAATCTTGTCTTGAATTGGGAAAAGTGCCACTTTATGGTTAATGAGGGTATTGTCTTGGGGCATAAAGTTTCTGAAAGAGGTATTGAAGTTGATAAAGCCAAGGTTGATGCTATTGAAAAGATGCCATGTCCCAAGGACATCAAAGGTATAAGAAGTTTCCTTGGTCATGCCGGATTTTATAGGAGGTTCATCAAGGACTTCTCAAAAATTTCTCGGCCTCTGACTAATTTATTAAAAAAGATATACCATTTGTCTTTGATGATGATTGTGTAGATGCATTTGAAATACTTAAGAAAGCATTAGTCTCTGCACCTATTGTTCAGCCACCTGATTGGAATTTACCCTTTGAAATTATGTGTGATGCTAGCGATTATGCTGTAGGGGTGCTGTTCTAGGGCAAAGAGTTGATAAGAAATAAAATGTTATCCATTATGCTAGCAAGACTCTAGACAATGCTCAAAGTAATTATGCTACTAATGAAAAAGAACTTTTAGCAATTGTATTTGCTTGTGATAAGTTTAGACCTTATATTGTTGATTCTAAAGTAACTATCCACACTGATCATGCTGCTATTAAATATCTTATGGAGAAGAAAGATGCTAAACCTAGACTTATTAGATGGGTTCTCTTGCTACAACAATTTGATTTGCATATTGTTGATAGAAAAGGAGCTGAGAACCCTATTGCAGACAACTTATCTAGGTTAGAGAATGTTCTTGATGACCCACTACCTATTGATGATAGCTTTCCTGATGAACAATTAAATGTCATAAGTACTTCTCGTAGTACCCCTTGGTATGCTGATTATGCTAATTACATAGTTGCTAAATTTATACCACCTAGCTTCACATACCAACAAAAGAAAAAGTTCTTCTATGATTTGAGACATTACTTTTGGGATGACCCACATCTTTATAAGGAAGGAGTAGATGGTGTTATTAGACGTTGTGTACCTGAGCATGAACAGGAACATATCCTACGCAAGTGCTACTCCGAAACTTATGGAGGACACCACGCGGGAGATAGAACTGCACATAAGGTATTGCAATCCGGTTTTTATTGTCCTACTCTCTTCAAGGATGCCCGTAAGTTTGTCCTATATTGTGATGAATGTCAAAGAATTGGTAATATTAGTCGATGTCAAGAAATGCCTATGAACTATTCACTTGTTATTGAACCGTTTGATGTTTGGGGCTTTGATTATATGGGACCTTTTCCTGCCTCTAATGGATATACACATATTTTAGTTGCTGTTGATTACGTTACTAAGTGGGTAGAAGCTATTCCAACTAGTAGTGCTGATCATAACACTTCTATTAAAATGCTTAAAGAAGTTATTTTTCCGAGGTTTGGAGTCCCTAGATATTTAATGACTGATGGTGGTTCACATTTTATTCATGGTGCTTTCCGTAAAATGCTTGCTAAATATGACGTCAATCATAGAATTGCATCTCCGTATCACCTCAGTCTAGTGGTCAAGTAGAATTGAGTAATAGAGAACTCAAACTAATTTTGCAAAAGACTGACAATAGGTCTAGAAAGAATTGGTCCAAGAAACTTGATGATGCATTATGGGCCTATAGAACTGCATATAAAAATCTTTTGGGTATGTCTCCGTATAAAAAACTAGAACAAAAGGCATATTGGGCTATTAAAGAGCTCAACTATGATTTCAAACTTCCCGGTGAAAAGAGGTTATTTGATATTAGCTCACTTGATGAATGGAGAACCCAAGCTTATGAAAATGCCAAGTTGTTTAAAGAAAAGGTTAAAAGATGGCATGACAAAAGGATACAAAAGCGTGAGTTTAATGTAGGTGATTATGTATTATTATACAACTCTCGTTTAAGATTTTTTGCAGGGAAACTTCTCTCTAAATGGGAAGGCCCCTATGTTATCGAGGAGGTCTATCGTTCCGGTGCCATAAAAATCAACAACTTTGAAGGCACAAATCCGAAGGTGGTAAACGGTCAAAGAATCAAACATTATATCTCAGGTAATCCCATAAATGTTGAAACCAATATTATTGAAACCGTAACCCCGGAGGAATACATAAGGGACACTTTCCAGAACGTTTCAGACTCCGAAAAGGAACAGGTATGTGGTACGGTAAGTAAACCGACTCCAACACAATTTTTAAGGCAATATTTCTCTATTTTGGAATATTTAGAAAAATAGAAAATTAAGTAGCAGTCCGGGAAGGACACGAGGGCCTCATGAGGGTGGAGGGCGCGCCCTACCCCCAAGGTGCGCCCCTACCTCGTGAGCTCCTTGTGTGCCTTCCAGACTCCGCTTTCTTGCACGATACGTATTTTGGTCGGTAAAAATTCATTATATATTCTCTCGAAGGTTTTGACTCCCGTATCACGCAAAAATCTCTTGTCTTTGTTTTGAGCTGTCCTGCTGTAGACAGAGCAACATGTCGTCCCAGGATTCGGAAGGAGAAAGCTATGTGGTTGATTACCTTGCAGATCCTAAGGTTTATGGGGATGTGGAGCATTGTGCTTGGACTACGGAAGAAGAAGAAGGCTATGAACCCAAGAGAAAGGAGGAGACGATCTTAGATGAAGATGAAGTCCCACTACCTCAACCTGGGGACATGCATGTAGAGTTCAAAAAGTCAAGCCTCCCGGATAGGGTAAAGAAACCTAAGATCGAGTTCATCCGTTTTCGCCTCTTGCAGGAGAACAAGCAGGAACTATGCAAAAAGATACTGAGCTTGGAGCAGGAGATCGAGGACCTAAGGGACCAAAATTCTGTCCTCAAACGCAAATTAAGGAAGAAGCCTACACCATTAACAAAATCACCACCGTCTCCTCCAACAAAGAAGAATTGAGTATCTGGGTATGGGCACTCCACTTGGCAACTGCCAAGCTTGGGGGAGTGCCCCGGTATCGTATCACCATCACTTTCGTCTTTACCATTTTTCTTAGTTCGATCTTATTAGTAGTATTTTGATCTAGTAGAATAAAGTTTATGGCATGATGTAGTTGTGAGTTTTGCTTTATTATCCTTCTATGTAATTGAGTCCGTGAGCTATATAATAAAGATTAGTGTTGAGTCAAGGGCTTGATTGTTTTGCCATGATCCTAAGTGAATAAAAGAAAAGAGAAAGAAATAAAAAGAAACAAAGAGATCCTATGGATCTCATGGAGAGTAATGAGCTCACATAGAAAAAGTATGATGAATAAAAGTTGTTGAGAGTTGACAAGCATAGTTTTGGTCATCGTTGCAATTAATAGGAAAGTAATAAAGAAAGAGAGGTCTTCACATATAGATGTACTATCTTGGACATCTTTTATGATCGTGAGCACTCATTAAAATATGACATGCTAATGAGTTGACATTGGATAAGGAAGACAACGTAATGGGTTATGTTTTCTTACATCTAAGATAAATTATATTGTCTTGGATCTTCCAACATGATGAGCTTGCCTTTCCCCCTCATGCTAGCCAAATTCATTGCACCAAGTAGAGATACTACTTGTGCTTCCAAATACCCTTAAACCAGTTTTGCCATGAGAGTCCATCATATCTACCTATGGATTGAATAAGATCCTTCAAGTAAGTTGTCATCGGTGCAAAGCAATAAAAATTGCTCTCTAAATATGTATGATTGATTGGTGTGGGAGAAATAAGATTTATACGATCTTGTGATGCGGAAGTAATAAAAGCGACGGACTACATAATAAAGGTTCATATCACAAGGGGCAATATAAAGTAACGTTCTTTCGCATTAAGATTTTGTGCATCCAACCATAAAAGTGCATGGCAACCTCTGCTTTCCTCTGCGAAGGGCCTATCTTTTATCATTATCTTCTACCTTATGCAAGAGTCATGGTGATTTTCACCCTTCCTTTTTTACACTTTATCCTTTGGCAAGCACAGTATGTTGGAAAGATCCTGGTATATATGGCTAATTGGATGTGAGTTGTCATGAACTATTACTGTTGACATTACCCTTGAGGTAAAACGTTGGGAGGCAAGACTATAAGCCCCTATCTTTATCTGTGTCCGATTAAAACTCCACACCCATAAGTATTGCATGAGTGTCAGCAATTGTGAAAGATTATATGATAGTTGAGTATGTGGACTTGCTGAAAAGCCCTTATACATTGACTCTTTCCTATGTTATGATAAATTGCAATTGCTTCAATGACCGAGATTGTAGTTTGTTAGTTTTCAATGAAGTTTACGATTCATACTTGATATTGTGATTGAATTATTACTCTAGCATTAGAGATCATATGACAAAAATATATAAGTTGCTGTTATAAGAATGATCATGATGCCCTTATGTCCGTATTTTATTTTTATCGACACCTTCATCTCTAAACATGTGGGCATATTTTTCGATTTCGGCTTTTCGCATGAGGACAAGCGAGTTCTAAGCTTGGGGGAGTTGATACGTCCATTTTGCATCATGCTTTTATATCAATATTTATTGCATTATGGGCTGTTATTTCACATTATGTCACAATACTTATGGCTATTCTCTCTTATTTTACATGGTTTACATAAGGAGGGAGAATGCCGGCAGCTGGAATTCTGGGCTGGAAAAGGAGCAAATATTAGAGACCTATTCTGCACAACTCCAAAAGTCCTGAAACTCCACGGAACACCTTATAATAAATAATGAAAAATCCTCGCCAAAGATGAAGACCAGGGGGCCCACACCCTTCTCACGAGGGTGGGGGCGCGCCCCCTGCCTCGTGGGCCCCCTGGTGGCTCTCCGATGACCATCTTCTCCTATATGAAGTCTTTCGTCGAGAAAAAAATAAGAAGCAACCTTTTAGGACGAAACTCCGCCGCCACGAGGCGGAACCTTGGCGGATCCAATCTAGAGCTCCGACAGAGCTGTTCTGTTGGGGAAACTCCCCTCCCAGAGGGGGAAATCATCGCCATCGTCATCACCAACGCTCCTCTCATCGGGAGAGGGCAATCTCCATCAACATCTTCATCAGCACCATCTCATCTCAAAACCCTAGTTCATCTCTTGTATCCAATTCTTGTCTCCAAGTCCGAGATTGGTGCTAGTAGGTTGCTAGTAGTGTTAATTACTCCTTGTAGTTGATGCTAGTTGGTTTAATTGGTGGAAGATCATATGTTCAGATCCTTTATGCATATTATTACCCCTCTGATTATGAACATGAATATTCTTTGTGAGTAGTTACATTTGTTCCTGAGGACAAGGGAGAAGTCTTTCTATTAGTAGTCATGTGAATTTGGTATTCGTTCGATATTTTGATGAGATGTATGTTGTCTAGCCTCTAGTGGTGTTATGTGAATGTCAACTACATAAAACTTCACCATTATTTGGGCCTAGAGGAAGGCATTGGGAAGTAATAAGTAGATGATGGGTTTCTAGAGTGACAGAAGCTTAAACCCTAGTTTATGCGTTGCTTCGTAAGGAGCTGATTTGGATCCATATGTTTCATGCTATGGTTAGGTTTACCTTAATACTTTTTTTGTAGTTGCGGATGCTTGCAGTAGAGGTTAATCATAAGTGGGATGCTTGTTCAAGTAAGAACAGCACCCAAGTACCGGTCCACCCACATGTCAAATTATCAAAGTACCGAACGCGAATCATATGAACGTGATGAAAACTAGCTTGACGATATTCCCATGTGTCCTCGGGAGCGCTTTTCCTTATATAAGAGTTTGTCCAGGCTTGTCCTTTGCTACAAAAAGGATTGGGCCACCTTGCTGCACTTTATTTACTTTTGTTATTTGTTGCTCGTTACAAATTATCTCATCACAAAACTATCTGTTACCACTTATTTCAGTACTTACAGAGAATACCTTGCTGAAAACCGTTTATCATTTCCTTCTGCTCCTCGTTGGGTTCGACACGCTTACTTATCGAAAGGACTACAATAGATCCGCTATACTTGTGGGTCATCACACCACCGGTTCAGATGCCGGCCGCTGAAGCAGCTGGGGGAGACCCAGCTGCAGCACATGCTCAGCAGACCAACCTGGTGGAACAGACTGTTAAGCAGTCTGATGCTTCAAATCTGCCTGCTAAGTAGTCTGTAGGTCCAGAACCGACATGATGGAGTATTAAACTTCCCGACAATAAAGTACTAGGAGTACTGAATTACAGTGTGGATTCGATTCACTATTCGGTGTTCTCGATTGACGACAACCCAAAACCCGTGAAGTGACTAAGACAGGGAAGGGTACTACTTCATCACAAATTTATAAGATGTAGTGCAATGGCGTGATATCCTCAAGGTACCAGGGGGTAATACTCGAAGGTAGATCAAAATAGAGGTTGGGCAGGCGTACTGATATGAGAAGACAAGTATTTTAACTCTTCGATAAATGGGATAAAAGAAGGAGAATATGGTCGGAACCACGATTGCAAAAGGCCAGATCCCATATCTAAGATGAACTTATACCAAGGGAATAATTAATTTAAGATAAGCTTTAATGATAAGATCTACATCGTGTCCATGGGCATGAACACAAGGTTCAAGGTCGACTCCCACTTCTTCAATGCATAACCTTTCATTCACTTCTCTACTAAAAATTATTTGAGTGCGAAGATCTATCTGGCGAATTACCAGAGGAGTATGAACCTTGGAAAACTTTCGGGTTCACACAGATTAAGGAAGGCATAGGTTCAACCCATCAGGGCATCTTAGAAACATATACTACAAGCTTCAAGAGTAATTATCATCAGCTCAACAACAAAGCATGGTTGTCCAATTAGATAAGAGGATTTACCAATGGCATTATGTATCAGGGGAAAGAACTACTTGAGGTTTAGTATACTAAGGACACTGTCGGATGATAATTTCAACAAAGGATCTGACGGTCCATAATGAAGCTGATGTGAGCATCGACACACAATCAGAGGAAGAAATAATGCAAAGGCATGGCATTATAGAAATAACTAACTAATTCAAAGTTCAGATGCAAAGGAATTTATGATTTCCAAATCAAGGGATCAGAAGCAGAGGCTCTGATCAAGAGTTAAGTAAGTTGAATAGACATAGATCGGCAATCAATCATGGTTTGATTTGCCGAGAACTAGTTCATATCTGGATTGACGGCTGAGCCGAAAGGATTATTTTTAAGGGTCATCTAATGATTGCGTGCATTGACACACAATAAATCATTAGGCTCAAAATGGCAAGGACAAGGGATGTCAACGAAGACTACTAGACATATGGAATTAACCATAATGCAAGCAGGCAAGAATTTCAAGAGCAATAGGCTGCTAAGGATTTCTGGAAGACCGAATAGCATTTCAAAGAATTTTGTGAAACACATGATCAACTGGGGATGAACAAATCCTTGAGGAGTGTGAGGAATTATCCTTAGGTGTATTAAAGCGGAAATGGAGCTGCAAGCAGCAAGCATAATGGATTCTCAAAACAATAAAAAGAGTATCAGTGTATCTTGTAATAACAAGATCAGCGGGGAATGATAGTAAGAACGGCAAGTGTATGTGGTTATACATAGAGGTTTATCGATGGAAGGGAATTGCAAAAATGATGGCACTAAGTCTCACAAGAACATCGCAGAGTGCTTCTGGAATCTTCTGGTGCAGCAGGCGATCATCGGTAATAAGGGGATCTCCGGTTGGAAGTGATCATGACATCCTAATGTTAGAGTTGGCAAAACTCATTTAACCCGATTAGAAGAGAGATGAGAGTCCCAGAGTATAGACGAGGAGTAAAAGATCCTAGTACCACCCAATGGCGACGTGGGCCCGTAAGACACACAGCCATGTTAGTAAAAAGTTTTGCAATGTCTAGACTCGACTTCGGCCAAGGAGTGTGCAAGGGGGATTCCTACAGGCAGTCGGCTCTGATACCAACTTGTGACGCCCCTGATTTGACCGTGCACTAATCATACACGCAAATGTGTACGATCAAGATCAAGGACTCATGGGAGGATATCACAACACAACTCTAGACACAAATTAAAATAATACAAGCTTTATATTACAAGTCAGGGGCCTCGAGGGCTCGAATACATAAGCTCAAATACATAATAGTCAGCGGAAGCAATAATATCTGAGTACAAACATAAGTAAAACAAGATTGCCTTAAGAAGGCTAGCACAAAAGTAGAAACGGTCGAAAAGGCAAGGCCTCCTGCCTGGGACCTCCTAACTACTCCTCGAAGTCGAACTCCATGTAGAATCATCCTCGGGATCCTCTGGCTCCTGGACTCCATCATATCATCGCAGTAACCGGGAAAAGGGGGAAAAGAAGTAGGAAAGCAACCGTGAGTACTCATCCAAAGTACTCGCAAGCAAGGATCTACACTACATATGCATTGGTATCTGATACGTCTCCAACGTATCTATAATTTTTGATTGTTCCATGCTATTATATTATCAACCTTGGATGTTTTATATGCATTTATATGCTATTTTATATGACTTTTGGGACTAACCTATTAACCCAGAGCCCAGTGCCAGTTTCTGTTTTTCCCTTGTTTCAGTGTTTCGCAGAAAAGGAATATGAAACGGAGTCCAAACGGAATGAAACCTTCGGAAAAGTTATTTTTGGAAAGAAAGCAATACAGGAGACTTGGAGCTATATTTTTATTTGCCACATGATATGTGTTTTGCTTGGAGCATCATTTTATTTTATTTAGTTTTGCTTGCTGTTTTAATAAAATACCAAGATCTGAAATTCATAAATGTTAGAGAGTCTTCATATAATTGCATGATTATTCGACTACTCATTGATCTTCACTTATATCTTTCGGAGTAGTTTGTCGTTTGCTCTAGTGCTCCACTTATATCTTTTTAGAGCATGGTGGTGGTTTTATTTTGAAGAATTAGATGAACTCTCGTGCTTCACTTATATTATTTTGAGAGTCTTTAGAACAACATGGTAGGTTGCTTTGGTTATGAAACTTGTCATGGAATTGTCACGGCAGATGTCCTTAGCGTCAGGACTTAGTCGCGAGGCCAATGCGTCTATGTGGTAGCTTGAGAGGGTTTGAGCGGGACGAGAGACGCGATGTTTTACCCAGGTTCGGCCCCTCACGGTGGAGGTAAAAGCCTACATCCTGCTTCATTGATATTGATGATGATGATCATGGTTACAAGAGTGCTCTATTTCGAGAGCTATTGTCTAAACCTAACTTGTCCAACTTGTGGAACTTGTGAATCTTGTCCCTTTTGGGGAGCCCTGCCCCTCCTTATATATGTTGGAGGGGCGGGTTACCTGTAGAGTCCTATTAGGATTAGGACTAGTCTATCTCTAATACAAATCGGATACAAGTCCAGGTCTTCCTCATGCCTTTCCTCTTAAACCGGCCCACCATTAACCTAAACCGGCCTGCTAGTCCTTGGGCCTTGTCATGCATCTGGAATACGCGCCGGGTCACCAATGAATTTTCAGGCTCGTGAATTGTCATACCAGTAAACCGCCAGACACGTAAACCGCCAGACATGTAAACCGCCAATCACGTAAACTGCCAATCCTCTGGCGGTTTACCAATGGAACGCCTAGTCCGACCGGGTTATACTTCCGGCCAGTTTACGCCGCGGGGTATATCCCCGACATTAGCCCCCAAGTTTAGCTTGGATTTATTCATGGTAAACTTATGCTGCAAAATAAACACAAGAACAAATTTGACAGGTTATGCTCCGGGTTAAGAATTTTTATAAACCGGTACCTGATCATCCTTAAGTCCTTGTTATTTCCTCCTTCTGGGAAATCCGGGTCAACAGACCAGCTTCATAATCAATTTGCCGACATTGGTTTGTCACCGAGAAATATTGTGAAGAATAACTCCTTTAACTCAGCTCCCAAAGCACCGGTTTAAGAAATATGGGTCTGAAAATACTTATCTGATATTCAGCCGGTTTGAAGATGTAAAACTTGCCGGTTTAATATTACCAAAATGGCCGGTTTATAAATATTGATGGCACCGGGTCATAATTGTTGTCGACACCGGGTCATGTAATTGATCTTCCTGATTTGCTCAAAACTGATAAAATGAAGATGTTCCTCCTTTATATGCATAATACCTGTAGCCCCAAAGTCTTAAGAGGAGAACATAGTGATAACTTAAGACTTGCTCCAATAAGTGTTTCAACCTTGAAGAAATCCGATTAGTTCATCTCAATCATATAAACTGAATACTCCATATATGTAGCCCCCAAGTGCCGGGTTGTCATGCTTGCAGCAACCTGGGACTTGTAATTTGCTTATATAAACTTCAATCAGTGTAACCCCCAAGGACCGGGTCATTATGCAATAATGAGCAGGAACTTTGTAAATATAATAATGTAGATTTTAGCAGTGATGTGTAGCCCCCAAGGGCCGGCTTAGTAAGATAATACTGAACTGGGACTTAATATATACTTCAATGAAAATAACATCTTATAATGTAGCATCCATCGTAGGGCTTGAACCCATGTCCACAAGGTTAAGAGCTTTGTGCTTTACCAACTGAGCAATGGATCCTTCAATATTATGGACGAAAACTTGTGTACCTTGAATTGTTGACATGAGCAATTGGTAGCCCCCAAGTGTCATGATGCATGCTTGCAGCGACATGAGACTTGCATGTAATCTCGATTTGAATAATGTAGCCCCCAAGTGCCGGGTTATAAGCCTGCAGTGACTCGGGACTATTCCTTCAATTGTAGAATAAATCATATCTATTGATAATATGATAGCCATTGCGCTAAAGCAACTTTGAAAACCTCAATAATACCGGTTATTAATAACCATAAAAATCCAACCATGTTGGCTATTCAAGATAACATAATCCGGTGAAAACCTTATTCATTCAATATCATAATGAAAATTTAGCCAAACTTGGCTATTTGAATAATATAACCCAATGATTTATAAGCGCATGATTCCAATGGCGCAATCCAAAATATATATACTGGCGACTTATAGTCCAAAGCCAGGCTGGTTTAACAAACCTGTTTCTGCATACAACAAGTTTAAAGTGTCCTGGCGGTTTACCGCCGGACGGGTCATAATGCCCAACACATAACCCGGGTTTATAACCAAGGCTGCACTTAAGAATAATCAAATATGAAATGTATCATACCTGTGACATTGAATCACATTGTTGGTTTTACCAACTTTTTGTAGTAAGGGTGATAACCCAAATCTTGAGTACTGATAACTCCCTCCATATTGTGCCGGTTTATGATAAAACCATGCCGGGTTGCGGTAAACACCGGTTTACTCCATAATAGGATGGTAACAGAAAATCAAACCAGGCAGATAGTCTCCGGATTAAGATTTGACCGTGTTCCGTCAATTTGTAATTGACAGTTTGAACCGGTTTAAAACTTTGTCAGTTTAAAAAAACGCAATAAAAAGAAAGAAATATCTTTCAAAGAAAAATGTGAAGCAAAGGCAATGACAAAACCATTTGCAAAAAGAGGCTTATTTGAGCTGATCAGATGGCGTTACCATGGTCGGACACGACCAAGCTCCCGATAGGTGTAGCTATGGTTCAAGTCAGCCAGGTCCCCAAATGAAACTGTGGCATTTATGCCGATCAAGTGGCATGGCAATGGTTCGGGTTCGACCAAGCCCCCAAGTGATTCTGTGGCCTTAGGCCGATCAAGAGGCATGACTGGTTCAGACATGACCAAGTCCCCAAGTGATCTGGTGGCTCTCGCCTATCAAGAGGTATTGCATTGGTTCGGACACGACCAAGCCCCCAAGTGATATAACATGATGCTTTTGAAAAGCTAATTCAAGGGGTAAACCGGAGGCCGCTTTAGAACAACTCCGTGTAACCACACATGATGTAAAAGAACAGAGACCCCGCTTTATGAAGCAGAAGCCCCCATGTGATCAATAATATGTCAGGCCAGTAAGGCGGGATACCCATGTTCGAACTGCACATCGTGGCAGCAGGTCTTCTTTGGCAATTTTCAGCTATTTGCAAGAGATAAATTCTTCTTGAACCGGGATCTTGAACCGGATATTGAGACCTTCAAAGCTTTGTGGGAGACATCTTTCCCTTGAACCGGATTTTAAACCGGAATCTTCATTTTTAGTCAGAAATTTTCTGACGGCCTTTAAACTCAAACTTGCGAGAAGTTAATTCCTTTTTGAACCAGAAATTTCTTAAACCGGATTTGAGCGCTTCAGAGCTTTGCAGGAGAATAGATTTTTCTTGAACTGGATTGTAAACGGGGGTCATTTCGGATGATCTGGAACTTCTTCATCGAGCCGGGATTTTATAACTGTCATATACTTTCTAAGCCGGAAATTTTCTGATGGCCTTTAAACTTTCATCAATATAACAGTAGCCTCTGGGACCGGGTTATCCTTCCCTTCATCGTCCTGGGGTTCTTAAATTTGCTGAAACTGGCAAGATTCGCTGAGTCATGTCATCGTAGCCCCCGAGTCTCAAAGGTGACTCGAGGAGTTGGTTTGAGACTCTCCATATTTGACCGTGATATAAACCGGCATAACTTGTACATCATTGGCGTTGATAGCGCGATGTGAATCCATAGAAGGTTGAGGTGACTGCAGCGGGTTGTAAATGATCCCACTCGGCCAATGGTTCCTTCCAACTGGCGATTTGAAGTTAAACAAAACTGTAGTGGCGGCGACTTGTGCGCCTGCCCATTGAACCATCCAGTGCAAACGGCGGTTGATGATAATTTGTCTCCAATTTGAAAGAAAACCGGGCTACCCAAGCTATGACTTGTTCATACTCAATAAATGGCTTATGCAGACAGGTGCAGCCTGATATGTTGATGTAGACCGGACTGCGGGGGACGGCGGCCTGTGCACGCGCTAAATTCGCATGGTCCTGACGAGTTGACGCGGACTGGATCGCGATATAAACTGGCATGGGTTATTCAATAGCTCAGCGACATAATAATCCCTTTTTGCAATAGACAATTTGTCCTGATATGCTAGCCAGAAAATATCCACTACGGAATTGTTGATCACCACAGCGAAGCTGAAATTAATCATGAGCAAGTCGGCCATGCGAGCAGACGAATGAACTGGCCGCGGTGTTGTAAACCGGTGCAGACGAGCAAGTTGTCCCCCGTGTTGTAAACCGGTGCGGACACATGAACCGGTGGCCAGGGCGGACGGGCGAGTCGACCGGCGTGTCGACGTAAACCGAACCACGATACTCGTGTCCGTGAATGGCATAAAAATTGTCCTGTGCAAAAATATTACAGGACAGAGTAATTGTTATTTGACAAAAAACAATAAGTATTTAATACATAAATTTAGATGAATACCACCTGATGTTTGGGCGGATAGTAAAACCACGGCAGCATCAGAAGCGGCTTCAGAGTGATGAGTCAGTCGCGGCCTTGTAAGCCGGCACAGACGAGCCAATTGTCCTCCGCGTTATAAACCGGTGCGGACGCGTGAACCAGCGGCGAGAGCGGACGGGCAAGTCGTCCATGGCGTTTGTAAGGTGGCGCGGACAGGCAAGTTGGCCGGCGCGTTGATGTAAACCGGACTGCGATACGCGTGTCCGTGAAGCTGCGCGGCACAGCCAAACATGCCTCCGTGGTATAATACCACTTTTTGTAATGAATAATTTATCTGTATATAACAACACTATAGGGCAGAGTGGTTGTTTTCACAAAAAATTAACAAGTATTTACTGATAAAAAATAAACTGGATGGATATCACCTGGTGCATTGATACGACAGATGATCCGTACACAACGTCCGTAGATAACCTCTGTTCTTCTTAACAGCGCAGGATTAATCCACATGTCCTCCCACCAAGCAGGTACTCCAAGGCGGAGGTGGCAGGCCGGCAAATTGTTGTGGGGTCGTCCAGATTTTCCTCCAGCCCGTAGTGACTCGGCAAAGGCTGCGGCCACACGGCCGTAGTAGCAAGACCCTCCAGCGAAGAGAGAGGCCCCGATGCAGTGTAAGATGGAGGTGGTTCGACGGCAGCAACTTAGCAGCGGATTCACATGGAATGGCTCAAGGTGGAGATCAACATAAATGCTAGTTTGAAACCCAGGCGGCTCTGAACGGGGGTAAATGGCGATTTGCACGCTGCGAGCGACTCGGCAATGGAGCAGAGTCCGGATCGTAGTCTTCTTCCCTTTGAAAAACAGAACAAATACTACTAGTAGACTCACGTACTAGCACTCGTGGCTGGCCTGATCAAAAAGAATGACTAAAAACGAATCTGGACCTTGCTGTTCAGATTACTCCTTCCAAAAATCTGAGTCTTCACATGGACTGATCTGACACGACGTCCGGCGGTTTACAGCACAATTCCTGTCGATCTCCGTCAACACGCAACTGTGGCAGCAAAAAATTGATCTTTCATCTGGATTCGACTGAACGCCCAGATGCATGCTCTCTGTAACTTGCCATGATGTTCGGAACCAAAAAACTGTAGCTTGACGTGACAAGCGCTAGCACTAGTGGCCGGCTGATCGAAGTACTAGTTCTTGATCTGTAATGAAAGCACAAAACAATTCTGCTAATGAACTTCATAGTTGACGTGAATTCTTCCACGCCGGCTCTTGCTGATCCGGCAGGTCGTAACTTCTCAAACTCTAAAGAGATCCCTTCAAGAACTCAACACCACCGTGCGCAGGCCCCACGGTGGGCGCCAACTGTCGTGGAATTGTCACGGCAGATGTCCTTAGCGTCAGGACTTAGTCGCGAGGCCAACGCGTCTATGTGGTAGCTTGAGAGGGGTTGAGCGGGATGAGAGACGCGATCTTTTACCTAGGTTCGGCCCCTCACGGTGGAGGTAAAAGCCTACATCCTGCTTCATTGATATTGATGATGATGATCACGGTTACAAGAGTGCTCTATCTCGAGAGCTATTGTCTAAACCTAACTTGTCCAACTTGTGGAACTTGTGAATCTTATCCCTTTTGGGGAGCCCTGCCCCTCCTTATATATGTTGGAGGGGCGGGTTACCTGTAGAGTCCTATTAGGATTAGGACTAGTCTATCTCTAATACAAACCGGATACAAGTCCAGGCCTTCCTCATGCCTTTCCTCTTAAACCGGCCCACCATTAACCTAAACCGGCCTGCTGGTCCTTGGGCCTTGTCATGCATCTGGAATACGCATCGGGTCACCAATGAATCTTCAGGCTCGTGAATCGTCATACCAGTAAACCGCCAGACATGTAAACCGCCAATCACGTAAACCGCCAATCCTCTGGCGGTTTACCAATGAAACGCCTAGTCCGGCCGGGTTATACTTCCGGCTGGTTTACGCCGCTGGGTATATCCCCGACAAAACTAGTCCTAATATAATGGGCATCCAAGATGGGTATAATAAAAACTTTCATATAAAGTGCATTGAATACTATGAGAAGTTTGATACTTGATGATTGTTTTGAGATATGGAGATGGTGGTATTAAAGTCATGCTAGTTGAGTAGTTGTGAATTTGAGAAATACTTGTGTTGAAGTTTGTGATTCCCATAGCATGCACGTATGGTGAACCGTTATGTGATGAAGTCGGAGCATGATTTATTTATTGATTGTCTTCCTTATGAGTGGCGGTCGGGGACGAGCGATGGTCTTTTTCTACCAATCTATCCCCCTAGGAGCATGCACGTAGTACTTTGTTTCGATAACTGATAGATTTTTGCAATAAGTATGTGAGTTCTTTATGACTAATGTTGAGTCCATGGATTATACGCACTCTCACCCTTCCACCATTGCTAGCCTCTCTAGTACCGCGCAACTTTCGCCGGTACCATAAACCCACCATATACCTTCCTCAAAACAGCCACCATACCTACCTATTATGGCATTTCCATAGCCATTCCGAGATATATTGACATGCAACTTTCCACCGTTCCGTTTATTATGACATGCTCCATCATTGTCATATTGCTATGCATGATCATGTAGTTGACATTGTATTTGTGGCAAAGCCACCATTCATAATTCTTTCATACATGTCACTCATGAGTCATTGCACATCCCGGTACACCGCCGAAGGCATTCATATAGAGTCATATCTTGTTCTAAGTATCGAGTTGTAATTCATGAGTTGTAAGTAAATAAAAGTGTGATGATCATCATTATTAGAGCATTGTCCCAGTGAGGAAAGGATGATGGAGACTATGATTCCCCCACAAGTTGGGATGAGACTCCGGACGAAAAATAAAAGAAAAAGAAAAAAGGCCATAAAAAAGAGAAAAGGCCCAAATAAAAAAATAAAAAATAAAATAAAATAAATAAAAAATGAGAGAAAAAAGAGAGAAGGGGCAATGCTACTATCCTTTTACCACACTTGTGCTTCAAAGTAGCACCACGATCTTCATGATAGAGAGTCTCCTATGTTGTCACTTTCATATACTAGTGGGAATCTTTCATTATAGAACTTGGCTTGTATATTCCAATGATGGGCTTCCTCAAAATGCCCTAGGTCTTCGTGAGCAAGCGAGTAGTTTCTTTTGTTGAGCTTTCATACATTTATAGCTCTAGTGCATCCGTTGCATGGCAATCCCTACTCACTCACATTGATATCTATTGATGGGCATCTCCATAGCCCGTTGATATGCCTAGTTGATGTGAGACTATCTTCTCCTTTTTGTCTTATCCACAACCACCATCCTATTCCACCTATAGTGCTATATCCATGGCTCATGCTCATATATTGCGTGAAGATTCAAAAAGTTTGAGAACACCAAAAGTATGAAACAATTGCTTGGCTTGTCATCGGGGTTGTGCATGATTTAAATACTTCGTGTGGTGAAGATGGAGCATAGCCAAACTATATGATTTTGTAGGGATAGCTTTCTTTGCCCATGTTATTTTGAGAAGACATAATTGCTTGGTAAGTATGCTTGATGTATTATTATTTTTATGTCAATATTAAACTTTTGTCTTGAATCTTATGGATCTGAATATTCTTGACATAATAAAGAGAACTATATGGATAAACATGTTAGGTAGCATTCCACATCAAAAATTCTGTTTTTATCATTTACCTACTCGAGGACGAGCAGGAATTAAGCTTGCGGATGCTGATACGTCTCCAACGTATCTATAATTTTTTATTGTTCCATGCTGTTATATTATCAACCTTGGATGTTTTATATGCATTTATATGCTATTTTATATGATTTTTGGGACTAACCTATTAACCTAGAGCCCAGTGCCAGTTTCTGTTTTTCCCTTGTTTCAGTGTTTCGCAGAAAAGGAATATCAAACGGAGTCCAAACGGAATGAAACCTTCGGAAAAGTTATTTTTGGAAAGAAAGCAATACAGGAGGCTTGGAGTGCATGTCAGGGGATCAACGAGGAAGCCACGAGGCAGGGGGCGCGCCCACCCCCCTGGGCGCGCCCTCCACCCTCGTGGGCCCCTCGTGGCTCCCCTGATGTATTTCTTCCGCCTATATATATATCCATATACCCTAAAACTATCGAAGAGCACAATAGATCGGGAGTTCCGCCGCCAGAAGCCTCCGTAGCCACCGAAAACCAATCTAGACCCGTTCCGGCACCCTGCCGGAGGGGGCAATCCCTCTCCGGTGGCCATCTTCATCATCCCGGTGCTCTCCATGACGAGGAGGGAGTAGTTCTCCCTCGGGGCTGAGGGTATGTACCAGTAGCTATGTGTTTGATCTCTCTCTCTCTCTCGTGTTCTTGAGGTGATACGATCTTGATGTATCTTGAGCTTTGCTATTATGTTGGATCTTATGATGTCCCCCCCCCTCTACTCTCTTGTAATGGATTGAGTTTTCTCTTTGAAGTTATCTTATCGGATTGAGTCTTTAAGGATTTGAGAACACTTGATGTATGTCTTGCGTGGGATACCTGTGGTGACAATGGGGTATTCTATTGATCCACTTGATGTATGTTTTGATGAACCTATGGATAGGGGTTCTATGTGTTGGTTGAATAGATGAATCTAAGATTGTGTGATGCATATCGTATAATCATACCCACGGATACTTGAGGTGACATTGGAGTATCTAGGTGACATTAGGGTTTTGGTTGATTTGTGTCTTAAGGTGTTATTCTAGTACGAACTCTAGGGTTGTTTGTGACACTTATAGGAATAGCCCAACGGATTGATTGGAAAGAATAACTGAGAGGTGGTTTCGTACCCTACCATAATCTCTTCGATTGTTCTCCGCTATTAGTGACTTTGGAGTGACTCTTTGTTGCATGTTGAGGGATAGTTATATGATTCAATTATGTTATTATTGTTGAGAGAACTTGCACTAGTGAAAGTATGAACCCTAGGCCTTGTTTCAATGCATTGCAATACCGTTTGTGCTCACTTTTATCATTAGTTACCTTACTGTTTTTATATTTTCAGATTACAAAAACCTATATCTACATCCATATACCACTTGTATCACCATCTCTTCGCCGAATTAGTGCACCTATACAATTTACCATTGTATTGGGTGTGTTGGGGACACAAGAGACTCTTTGTTATTCGGTTGCAGGGTTGCTTGAGAGAGACCATCTTCATCCTACGCCTCCTACGGATTGATAAACCTTAGGTCATCCACTTGAGAGAAATTTGCTACTGTCCTACAAACCTCTGCACTTGGAGGCCCAACAACGTCTACAAGAAGAAGGTTGTGTACTAGACATCAGTATCAATGAAAAGAGTAGTATCTGTGGACTGAACTGCAGAATGCCAGAATAAGAGGGGGATAGCTAGTCCTATCGAAGACTACGCTTCTGGCAGCCTCCATCTTCAAGCATATAGAAGAGAGTAGATGATAAGTTCACCAAGTATCATTGTATAGCATAATCCTACCCGGCGATCCTCCCCTCGTCGCCCTGTGAGAGAGCGATTACAGGGTTGTATCTGGCACTTGGAAGGGTGTGTTTTATTAAGTATCTGGTTCAAGTTGTCATAAGGTCATGGTACAACTCCGGGTCATTCTTTTACCGAGGGACACGGCTATTCGAATAGATAAACTTCCCTGCAGGGGTGCACCACATTTTCCAACACGCTCGATCCCCTTTGGCCGGACACACTTTCTTGGGTCATGCCCAGCCTCGGAAGATCAACACGTCGCAGCCCCACCTAAGCGCAACAGAGAGGTCAGCACGCCGGTCTAAATTCTATGGTGCAGGGGTCTGGGCCCATCGCCCATTGCACACCTGCATGTTGCGAGGGTGGCCGGAAGCAGACCTAGCCTCCCTAATACAAGAGCAGGCGTTCCGGTCCAATCCGGCGCGCGTCGCTCAGTCGCTGACGTCAAGAAGGCTTCGGCTGATACCACGACGTCAAGTGCCCATAACTGTTCCCGCGTAGTTGGTTAGTGCATATAGGCCAGTGGCCAGACTCAGATCAAATACCAAGATCTCATTAAGCGTGTTATTTTAAAGTAACCACGGACCCCGACCAGGGCCAGGCCCACCTCTCTCCTAGGTGGTCTCAACCTGCCCTGTCGCTCCACCGCAAAGTAATAGTCTGGGGCTGTCGGGAAATCAGGCCCACCACTACCTGGATGGAACCACCTGCCCCTTCAGCCCCCACATCGGAATCACTTGCGGCTACTCTACGAGCCGAGCCGACTTTAGTCACCACTTGTATCATATAATGTATACAAGTATATACCCGTGATCACCTCCCGAGTGATCACGGCCTGGTAGTATAGCATGGCAGACGGACAAGAATGTAGGGCCACTAATGGAATACTAGCATCCTATACTAAGCAATTAGGATTGCAGGCAAAGGTAACAACAGTAGTAGTAAGGACAGGCTATGCATCAAGATAGGATAAACGGAAAGCAATAACATGCTACACTACTCTAATGCAAGCAGTAGAGAGAAGAATAGGCGATATCTGGTGATCAAGGGGGGGGGGCTTGCCTGATTGCTCTGGCAAGTAGGGGTTGTCAACAACGTAGTCCATCGGGGCACCAACAGCGGCGTCAGTCTCGTAGTCTACCAGAGAGAAGAGGGGGAAGAAACAATGAATACAATGCAAACACATGCATAACGATGCATGACAAGACAACGAGCGTTGCTAGGTGTGCCCTAACGCTGTAGTAGGTGATACCGGCGAAGGGGGAAAACATCCGAGAAAGTATCCCCAGTGTTTCACGTTTTCGAACAGATGAGCCAGAAGGGAAAAGTTGCGTGTTTGCTATGCTAAGGATGAGCGGCGGATGAATGGGCCACGTATCCGGATTCGTCTCGTCGTTCTGACCAATTTTCATGTACAAAGTTTTTCCATCCAAGCTACGGATTATTTTACATTAATTTTAAAAGATTTAAATCATTTCTAGGATTTATTTAATTATTTTAAATCAACATTATTCAGAATAGTGTTTGCTGACATCAGCATGATGTCACGTCAGTATTCAATAGGCCGTTGGCTTAGTCAAACTGACGCGTGGGTCCCGCATGTCATACTCTGTTTATTCTAATTAAGGTTTAACTAATTTAATTATTGTTTAATTAATTAAGAGTTGTTAATTAGGTTACTTAAACATAATTAATTAAGTTATTTATTTATTTATTTCTAAATCTTTTTTTAAATGTTCTGGGGGCTTGGCCCCGACTGTCATTGGGCCAGGGCCATAGCGGACGCTGGGCGATGGATTGGGCGCGGGGCATGGGCGCCCGAGGCCATTGGGGGCGAGGCTGGCGGGTTGCCGACGGCCACCGCACGAGCGGCAGTAGGGCGCGCGAGGGGGGGGGGCGCTGGTGTCGACCATGACGCGGCCAGCGGGGGGTGCGGGAGGCGTTGCAGCGGCGGTGAGTGGCGAAGCAGGGGGCCGCGGGGAGGTAGCTGCGGTGGCTGAAGACGGCGCAGCAGCTGCACGAGCACGGGGAGGGGCCGGACTCGATGAACACGACGGCCGGTAGGGCGCGGCACGCGGGACGTGGCGGGCTGCAGCAACAAGCAGCGCTGGCGGCGACAAACAGCAGGGGAGGCGGCGGCGCTGAAGCCAGCAGCGGGCGTGGCCAGGGGAGCCAGGCAGCGCGCGCGGCAGTGCGGTGAAGCGGGACGGAGGGCGTGGGCACATGCAACACGTGCGGTGGGGGCCAAGCGTGGATGCGCGCGCGCAACAACGGCGAAGGCGGCCGGCGCCAGGAGCAGGTGCAGGCGGGTAGCGGAGTCGGGCGCGCGCGTGGCGAACGTCGCCGGGCAAGGAGGAAATGGGGGAAGGACGGCGGCTCACTGGGCCATGTAGATGTGCAAAGGCCTGCTCGGCGAGGGCCGGAGTTGTGGTTCCGGCGACGGGGCGTCGAGGCGGCAGGTGGCGGCGTCGGGGGACCTTCAAGATCCAGGAATGGGGAGGAGGCGTGGTGGCGGGGACGAGGAGGCATCCGGCGAGGTCCAGCGGGGTCGAACGGCGTCGATGCCACCCGGGGGATCTCCCGATCCAAATTGAGAGGGAGAGGTGGATCGGGGGGGAGTGGGGTGCGTGGGGTGGATCGGGGGTTAGGGTTACGGGTGTAGGGGTTTAAGTGGTGGGGGGTGGGCCGACCCGTTTGGGTGGCTGTGGCCAGCTGGGCCACTTGGCCCAGCGAGGGGGGGGGTCTGTTGTTTTTTTGTTTGTTCATTTTTCTTTTAATTTATTTTTCCTTTAATGTTTTATTTGACTTTTCAATTTATTTTAATTTTGTAAAAATATAATTTCAACTCCTAATTTAGCATTTCCACTGAACCCACTATCATTAAAAGTTTACCCAGAACAAAACAGTTTAGTATTTTATATAATACAAAAGGCATTCAATTAATGGTTTTATCTACAGTTTTATTCATCTTATAGTATTTAAATATTTTATAAAAGTGTGGTTCCTCCACCATAACTAGTTAGGGATTATTTGCTACATGATGAACATTTTAGTTTTAATATTTGAAAACTTTTATTGTTTGCTTGATTTTGAATTTGAATTTGAATCAGTTTTGAACTAACACGAGATTAGCAACAGTAATCGAAGTGACGTGGCATCATTAGCAGAGGGTTGTTGTAGCTTAATTATCCGGGCATCACAAAAGAGAACGGTTGCCTCTTACTTAAAGCATTCATCGCACAAAACCAAATTAACAACATCTTGTTTGAATCGGGGAATAATATTATTTCTGACACCATGGATGATGAAGAAGTAGAATTGTTGCTTGCTAAAAGTAAAGTACACGTACTTGAAGCACGCAATTACATCCATGGCCAACCATTTCTTGGTGGCGAATACTTTGATGAGTGCAGCTCCAGTTGCCGCGAGTTACATGAATATTGCATGGATCAAATGTCAGTAGGTTATCGTGCTTTGGTAGTCCACTACAATAGAGATCATTTCCGACACGATGATGGTTCCATCAATGTGAGTTTCGAGGACTTACATCTCTTCTTCAACTTCAACATGCTCGATGCCACTCTTGTTAGATGCCTGATTTTGTAAGTACTTAACAAACTCTGATCAATTTCTCCATACAATGCTATAAATGATAAACAACTAACTGCATTTTATTCATCTCAGGGGATTGAATGCGCGGAGAAGAATAAGAGAGGGTGTGTATTTCATAGATCCTGCATTAGCAAATGGCACAACATTATATGGTAAGGACCGACGGGACTGGGCCGTTAACACGGTCCTCCGTATCTTCGAAAACACGTCCCATGCACAATCATTTCTCTGGCCATATCATGAACGGTGAGTCATGTAAACAACCACGCATACACTGATTGTCTTTCAGATTTTGACATCATTCGTAAGTTCATGTCTTTCTTAATATGTAGCAATCACTGGATATTGGTATTCATGTTCCAAACAAGAACACAGTTTACTACATCGATTCTCTCAGAGAGTCAACATACGCTCAGGATCTGACGCATGTTCAGCAATTCTTGGATAGGTATTGAATTCTATGATGTTGAAATTTATTTGCATTCATATCAAGTTCAATAATTGATGTTGTCAAA
The DNA here is from genome assembly GCF_056163025.1 of Triticum urartu. Lineage (NCBI taxonomy): Eukaryota > Viridiplantae > Streptophyta > Magnoliopsida > Poales > Poaceae > Triticum > Triticum urartu. Next base: position 369,725,510 of record NC_141873.1, read on the forward strand.
ATTCATCATCATTTGCAGTGTGCTCGCATTATGGAAACCAGGGAACCTGTTCAAGACGGAACAACCCGTGCAGCACAAGATCGTTTCTCCGGTAACACACCGAAATCCGTTATTTTTGGAAAATTTATCCAACAATCTGCAAATACCTTTCCTTACACTAGTCAAATGTTCAAGCTTCTAAATAAACCTTTTTCTATTTTGTTCAAAGAAAAAATAATACATCTAACACGGGTTAGGTTGTTCCTAACAGGACAAATACATGACTAATTTTGTACAAAAAATTTCAGTGTCCTCAGCAAGAAGCAGGGACCAACCTTTGTGGACACTATGTTTGCAGACACATGATCTCCATCTGCAAATCTGCTGATAGTTGTGACGATCCTCGCGAATTAGTACCAGTAAGTCTATCTTAATTAATATCTTCTACTCCACTCATATGGCACATTTTGATCTTGAAAATACTACATCTCATCTTAAAACCGAGGACCCCTGAACCGCTCCCGGCTGGTGAATTGCTGATGGTTCGAAGATTTATCAGCGACTTCTTCTGGATCACTACATCAATCCCACTCGTGATAATGAAGATTTCAACATGCCTTCTCCTGAAACATTGAGTAAGAATTAGCCGCTAAACATATAACGCATGGATTCATTGTTTTCCATCTCATGAGGTCTTCGTATTTCGTACACTATGATTAATTGTAATTGTTCAATTGTATTTCGTATTTCGTATTTCGTACGCATGGAATTTAGCTAACATATGTTCAATTGTAATTGTTGTGAAATCTGATGAATGTTCTTCCTGTGGACACTATTTGTTCAATTGAATATTGTGGCAAATTTGCTTTTTGCGTGCCGATTTAAAATGGGATATTTTTGTTTATTTGTTCAATTGAATATTGTGGCGAATTTTCTTTTTGCGTGCTGATTCAAAATGAGATATTTTTGTTTTAACCTGGCAATTGCTCCGCACACGGTTCAACTAAATGAGTGTGTGCGATCAACATCGGAAAGCATATGTCAATCATAGCGGAACCGTCGGTGATACACAGCAGATCGCAAACGATTTGCAGCGCTACTACGTGTGCATAGGTTCTCCGGAACCGTTTGTGATATCGCGTTATCGCACACGAGAACTGGGAGTAAACCGTGCCCAATGCAAAATACAATCCCAGTCGTATTTTTTCAGGAAACGTGTGGGATCCCAAACGAAAAGCATACGTCACTCTTGAGGCAACCGTCAGTGATACCTAACAAATCACAAACGGTCTGCAACACTTATATGTGTGCGAAGGGGCTCCTGAACCGTTTGTGATAGAACATTATCGTAGACGGTAATTGTTGGAAAACATGTGCGATGGAGTCTAGCATGGAAGACGGGTTACGCAGAAAACTCGTGTGCGATAGGGCACAAATCGCACACAGTTCATATGTTGGCCCGTGTGCTTTACATACTGTTTCCCAAACGGTTCGTTATGATAGGCCGTATGGTTTCACTGCGTCATTAGAAATGCTTAATCACCGATACCACACGTGCGAAAGAATTTAGTGTGTGCTGCATCGCACACGATTACATTTTGGAAGGCCTCTGGATCACTGTTCCATATCCCCGACGGTTTTCGGGTCGTGTGGGAAGGACCCCCTATCGCACACACTCACTTGGCGACGGTTCCGAAGGCCGTCGCGGAAAGGGGTTAAAAACCGTTTGTTTAGGACCGACGCGCACCCGTGAGTTATGCTAAAAAAATACAATTATACAGGCCAAATTGTTTCCGATCGTAAGTACATCCCACACAGTCAGTCGTGACTAAACGTTTCCGTTCGTATGTACATTCCACACAGTCAATCCAAGGAATACGTTTCCGTTAGTATGTACATCCCACACAGTTAATCCAAGAAGTATGTTTCCTTTGTATATACATCCCACACAATCACTCCAAGAAAAACATTTCCGTTCAAAGGTGCATGACACACAATTTTCCCTATTAATCGTTTGTGATAGCGTTGCCATTGCAGACGATATTAACAACCCTATTGTTTGCGTTATTGAATACACCACACATGGTGCATAGAAGAAACTGTGTGGCATAGGTTGTCCATCACACACACTTTTTATGTGGCAAACATTTGTGCAAGGTGGCCTAGTGGAAACAGTTTTCAAGAGGATGTCGTGTGTGATTGTTCATTCATTGAACACGGTTTATTTCTAAAAATTGTGTGAGTTGCTCGCCCACGGTGTTTTCCCAATAACCGTTTGCAAAAGAAAACCCAATTAGCAGGCTAATTGTACTATTATTAATAATCCATCTATTAATCTAATCGGCATTTCATATTAAGTACACAATATATTTCATTTTCATATTAAGGAAGCATGATTTCATAATTGAAATACATCAGAGTACAACATCATATAGATTCAACACTCAGCTACCCCATTACACAACTGCACCAGCACCAAGTTTCACATGCAACATCTATAACCTTTTGAAATTAGCATCATAGACGACACATAGACAGATGAATATCATCTAAAAAACTGCTGAAGCGGAAGGTGATGACCCACAAGTATAGGGGATCTATCGTAGTCCTTTCGATAAGTAAGAGTGTTGAACCCAACGAGGAGCAGAAGGGGCAAGAGACAACCTGGCGAACTGAAACATCTTAGTAGCCAGAGGAAAAGAAAGCAAAAGCGATTCCCGTAGTAGCGGCGAGCAAAATGGGAGCACCACTTTAAGATTACCATCTGGGGAGGTCCGTTTAGTATCCCAAAACTGCTTAGCAACAGTCGGACAAGTGGGTAATGTTGAGGTGAACCAAAAAAGTTTGGGTAGAGAAATGATAAGCAGTTTTTAGTAAGGTATTCTCTACAAGCACTGAAATTATCAGTAACAGATAGTTTTGTGATAAGGTAATTTGTAACTGGTAACAAGTAATAAAAGTAAATAAGGTGCAGCAAGATGGCCCAATCCTTTTTTGTAGCAAAGGACAAGCCTGGACAAACTCTTATATAAAGGAAAGCGCTCCCGAGGACACATGAGAATTATTGTCAAGCTAGTTTTCATCACGTTCATATGATTCGCGTTCGGTACTTTGATAATTTGATATGTGGGTGGACCGGTGCTTGGGTACTGCCCTTCCTTGGACAAGCACCCCACTTATGATTAACCCCTCTTGCAAGCATCCGCAACTACAAAATAAGTATTAAGGTAAACCTAACCATAGCATGAAACATATGGATCCAAATCAGCCCCTTACGAAGCAACTCATAAACTAGGGTTTAAGCTTCTGTCACTCTAGCAACCCATCATCTACTTATTACTTCCCAATGCCTTCCTCTAGGCCCAAACAATGGTGAAGTGTCATGTAGTCGACGTTCACACAACACCACTAGAGGAGAGACAACATACATCTCATCAAAAATCGAACGAATACCAAATTCACATGACTACTTATAGCAAGACTTCTCCCATGTCCTCAGGAACAAACATAACTACTCAAAAATCATATTCATGTTCATAATCAGAGGGGTATTAATATGCATAAAGGATTTGAACATATGATCTTCCACCGAATAAACCAACTAGCATCAACTACAAGGAGTAATCAACACTACTAGTAACCCACAGGTACCAATCTAAGGTTTTGAGAAAATGATTGGATACAAGAGATGAACTAGGGTTTGATATGAGATGGTGCCGGTGAACATGTTGATGAAGATTGACCCCGTCCTGATGAGAGGATCGATGGTGATGATGATGGTGATGATTTCCCCCTCCCGGAGGGATGTTTCCCCAGCAGAACAGCTCCGCCGGAGCCCTAGACTGGTTCCGCCAAGGTTCCGCCTCGTGGCGGCGAAGTTTCATCCTGTGAGCTTGCTTATTATTTTTTCTCGGATGAAAGACCTCATATAGCATAGGATGGGCACCAGAGGCCTGCCAGGGGGCCCACGAGGCAGGGGGCGTGCCTAGGGGGTAGGGCGCGCCCCCACCCTCGTGGATGGTGGATGGCCCCCCTCTGGTGCTTCCTTCGCCCAATATTTTTTATATATTTTGAAAATGACTCCCGTGGAGTTTCAGGACTTTTGGAGGTATGCAGAATAGGTCTCTAATATTTGCTCCTTTTCCAGCCCAGAATTCCAGCTGCCGGCATTCTCCCTCTTCATGTAAACCTTGTAAAATAAGAGAGAATAGGCATAAGTATTGTGACATAATGTGTCATAACAGCCCATAGTGCAATAAATATCGATATAAAAGCATGATGCAAAATGGACACATCAACTCCCCCAAGCTTAGACCTCGCTTGTCCTCAAGCGGAAGCCGATATCAAAAAATATGTCCACATATTTAGAGATAGAGGTGTCAATAAAATAAAATACGGACATGAGGGCATCATGATCATTCTTAGAACAGCAAAATGTATTTATATTGTCATATGATTTCTTATGCGAAAGTAACAATTCATTCACAATTTCAAGTATGAATTAGAAACTTCATTGAAAACTAATAAACTATAATCTCGGTCATTGAAGCAATTGCAATTTATCATAACATCGGAAAGTGTCAATATAAGAGCTTTTCAGCAAGTCCACATACTCAACTATCATTTAGTCTTTCACAATTGCTAACACTCATGCAATATTTATGGGTATGAAGCTTTAATCGGGCACAGAGAAAGATAGGGGCTTATAGCTTTGCCTCCCAACCTTTTACCTCAAGGGTAATGTCAATAATAATAGTTCATGAAAACTCACATCCAATTAGCTATATGTATCAGGATCTTTCCAACACGCAGTGCTTGGCAACGGATTAAATGTAAAAAGGAAAGGTGAAGATCACCATGACTCTTGTATGAAGTATAAGAAGAATAAAAGATAGGCCCTTCATAGAGGGAAGCAGAGGTTTTCATGTGCTTTTATGGTTGGATGCAGGAAATCTTAATGCAAAAGAACGTCACTTTATATTGCCACTTGTGATATGGACCTTTATTATGCAGTCCATCGCTTTTATTTCTTCCACATCACAAGATCATATAAAGCTTATTTACTCCACACTAATAAATCGTACATATTTAGAGAGCAATTTTCATTGCTTGCAACAATGACAACTTACTTGAAGGATCTTACTTAATCCATAGGTAGATATGGTGGACTCTTATGGAAAAACTGGGTTTAAGGATATTTGGAAGCACAAGTAGTATCTCTACTTGGTGCAAAGAATTTGGCTAGCATGAGAGGGGAAAGGCAAGCTCAACATGTTGGATGATCCATGACAATATAATTTATTTCGGATGTAAGAAAGCATAACCCATTACATTCTCTTCCTTGTCCAACATTAACTTTTTAGCATGTCATATTTTTAATGAGTGCTCACAATCATAAAAGATGTCCAAGATTGTATATTTATATGTGAGAACCTCTCTTTCTTTATTACTTCCTATTAATTGCAGCGATGACGAAAACTATGTTTGTCAACTCTCAACAACTTTTATTCATCATACTCTTTATATGTGAAGTCATTACTCTCCATAAGATCCATATGATATCTTTATTTATTTTTATTCTTTCTCTTCTCTTTTATTTTTATTCCCTCCAGATCATGCAAAATAATCAGGCCCTTGACTCATAACTAATCTTTATTATATATAGCTCACGGACTTGATTACATAGAAGGATCATAAAGCAAAACTCAAAACTAGATCATACTAAAACTTTATTCTACTAGATCAAGATATTACCAAAAGGATCGAACTAAGAAAAACGGGTAAAGATAAAAGTTTGATGGTGATACGATACCGGGGCACTCCCCAAAGCTTGGCAGTTACCAAGGGGAGTGCCCATACCCATGTGTTTATGTCTCTTTCTTCAGGGATGTCGATGTGATATTCTTGGCGATGATGCCCCTCAGGATACGATTCTCTTCCTCGAGCTTATTGACTTGCTGCTTGAGGTCCATTAATTCCTTATGGATCTTACCCGTGACGGCTAAAGCTCCTTTCACCCAAGGATGTTGCATAGCTGCGGGAGAACAAGTAACACTCTTTTTCATATTTTCATAAGAAAGAAATCTAATGTTGGAAGGGATGACCGGGTTTGGAATAGCTGAGCTCTGTAGTTCCCCCATCATGAATCCGGCTCGGAAACGAGAAGTAACTTCTTGATCGTCCTCCATGGCATCTATCATTTTCAAGTAGGCCTCCATCTCTTCCTCAGTTGATGGACCAAAGTGGTCAGCATCGCTGTTTGCTCTTGGCCCCGGTATCCGATGAGACACCAGACTCTCCCCGACTGACTCTTGAGAAGACATCTTGCTCTAAATCTACAACAAAAATAGCTCGAAACAAAAACATAGGATATTTGCGTGGTACAGTGGTCAAAACCTTCAGGAGATTATATAATGAATTTTTACCGACTAAAAGAAGTATCATGCAAGAAAACGGAGCCTGGAGAGCACACGATGTGCCCACGAGGCAGGGGGAGCGCCCAGGGGGGTAGGGCGCGCCCTCCACCCTCGTGGCCTTCCCGGACTGCTTCTTATTTTCCTATTTTCTTAAATATTCCAAAACAGAGAAAAAATGCTATTAGAACTGTTTTGGAGTCGGTTTACTTAACATACAACATACCTCTTCCTTTTCGGAGTCTGAAACATTCTGGAAAGTGTCCCTTATGTATTCCTCCGGGGTTACGGTTTCAATAACATTAGTTTCAACATTTATGGGATTACCCGAGATATAATGTTTGATTCTTTAACCGTTCACCACTCTCGGATTTGTGCCTTCGAAGTTGTTGATTTTTATGACACCGGAACGATAGACCTCCTCGATGACGTAAGGACCTTCCCATTTAGAGAGGAGTTTTCCTGCAAAAAATCTTAAACGGGAGTTGTATAACAATACATAATCACCTACATTAAACTCACGTTTTTGTATCCTTTTGTCATGCCATCTTTTAACTTTTTCTTTAAACAATTTGGCATTCTCATAGGCATGGGTTCTCCATTCATCAAGTGAGCTAATGTCAAAAAGCCTCTTCTCACCGGCAAGTTTGAAGTCATAGTTGAGCTCTTTAATGGCCCAATATGCCTTGTGTTCTAGTTCGAGAGGTAAGTGACAAGCTTTTCCATAAACCATTTTATATGGAGACATACCCATAGGATTTTTATATGCAGTTCTATAAGCCCATGATGCATCATCAAGTTTATTGGACCAATTCTTTCTAGATCTATTAACAGTCTTTTGCAAAATTAATTTAAGCTCTCTATTACCCAGTTCTACTTGAACACTAGACTGTGGGTGGTACGGGGATGCAATTCTATGATTAACAGCATACTTAGCAAGCATCTTACGAAAAGCACCATGAATAAAATGTGAACCACCATCAGTCATTAAATATCTAGGGACTCCAAACCTCGGAAAATAACTTCTTTAATCATCTTAATAGAGGTGTTATGATCATCACTACTAGTTGGAATAGCTTCTACCCACTTAGTAACGTAATCAACAACAACTAAGATATGTGTATACCCATTAGAGGAAGGAAACGGTCCCATATAATCAAAGCCCCAAACATCAAATGGTTCAATAACAAGTGAATAATTCATAGGCATTTCTTGACGTCTACTAATATTACCAATCCTTTGACATTCATCACAAGACAAGACAAACTTACGGGCATCCTTGAAGAGAGTAGGCCAATAAAAACCGGATTGCAATACCTTATGTGCAGTTCTATCCCCAGCATGGTGTCCTCCATAAGCCTTAGAGTGACACTTGCGTAGGATCTATTCCTGTTCATGCTCAGGTACACAACGTCTAATACCACCATCCTACTCCTTCTTTATAAAGGTGTGGGTCATCCCAAAAGTAACTGTAACGCCCCGGACACACCCGCCGGTGGTCGTTACTTCTGGTAGGATCTAGACTGGCCCCGGTCGGTCACCCATCCTGACACTACTCCAAACTGAGCACGCTTAACTTTGGAGTTCTGTCCGAATGGGCTCCCAGAAAAGAAGGAATTCCTTATTGATATGAGTAGTCTATCATCCCTAATAAGTCATGCCATCACATACACCCCCACTCAGAGGAACCGACATCCTCGTCGGGCCACAGGAACATTCCCTTTTGGCACATACATCTGTGCATCCAGTCCGGTACATGTACCATCCCGTGTGCCACGACGGGTCACAAACGTCATGAACAACATGATCGCGCACCTGTCCGCAAACATCCGTGTAACCGCGAGGGTCGGCTCTGATACCAACTTGTAACGCCCCGAACACACCCGCCGGTGGTCGTTACTCCTGGTGGGATCTAGACTAGCCCCACAGATCAATACTAGTCTTTTCTGCGCACTTTGTCCTCACTTGTGCGCACCCGGGAGCAACTTCCCGGTCGGTCACCCATCCTGACACTACTCCAAGCTGAGCACGCTTAACTTCGGAGTTCTGTCCGAATGGGCCCCCGGAAAAGAAGGAATTCCTTATTGATATGAGTAGTCTATCATCCCTAATAAGTCAGGCCATCAGAGTAATGTCTTAAATCATAGAAGAACTTTTTCTTTTGCTGTTATGTGAAACTAGGTGGTATAACTTTAGCAACTATGTAATTAGCATAATCAGCATACCATGGAGCAGTACGAGAAGCATTTATGACAGCTAGTTGTTCATCAGGAAAGCTATCATCAATAGGTAGTGGGTTATCAAGAACATTCTCTAACCTAGACAAGTTGTCTGCAACGGGATTCTCAGCTCCCTTTCTATCAATAATAAGTAAATCAAATTCTTGTAGCAAGAGAACCCATCTAATAAGTCTAGGTTTAGCATCTTTCTTTTCCATAAGATATTTAATAGCAGCATGATCAGTGTGAACAGTTACTTTAGAATCAACAATATAAGGTCTGAACTTATCACAAGCAAATACAACTACTAAAAATTCTTTTTCAGTAGTAGCATAATTTCTTTGGGCACTGTCTAGAGTTTTACTAGCACATTGGATAACATTTAATTTCTTATCAACTCTTTGTCCTAGAACAACACCTACAGCATAATCACTAGCATCACACATAATTTCAAAGGGTAAATTCCAATTAGGAGGCTGAACAATAGGTGCAGAAATCAAAGCTTTCTTAAGTATTTCAAATGCTTCTACACAATCATCATCAAATACAAAAGGAACATCTTTTTGTAAGAGATTAGTCAGAGGCCTAGAAATTTTAGAGAAGTCCTTAATGAACCTCCTATAAAAACCGGCATGACCAAGAAAACTTCTTATACCTTTAATGTCCTTAGGACACAACATCTTTTCAATAGCATCAACTTTAGCTTTATCAACTTCAATACCACTTTCAGAAATTTTATGCCCCAAGGCAATACCTTCATTAACCATAAAGTGGCACTTCTCCCAATTCAAGACAAGATTAGTTTCTTCACATCTCTGCAAAACTCGATCAAGGTTGCTTAAGCAATCATCAAAATAAGTTCCATATACAGAAAAATCATCCATGAATACCTCAACAATCTTTTCACAAAAGTCAGAGAATATAGCAGTCATACATCTTTGAAAGGTAGCAGGTGCATTGCATAAACCAGAAGGCATACGTCTATAAGCAAAGGTACCGAAAGGGCAAGTGAAAATTGTCTTTTCTTGATCCTCTTTTGACACAGGTATTTGAGAAAAACCAGAATAACCATCTAGAAAGAAAAAATGTGTATGTTTGGATAATCTTTCTAGCATTTGATCAATAGAAGGTAAAGGGTAATGATCCTTTTTAGTAGCTTTATTTAATTTGCGGAAATCAATTACCATTCTATAACCTGTAACAATTCTTTGTGGGATCAATTCATCTTTATCATTAGGAACAACAGTAATGCCTCCCTTCTTAGGTACACAATGGACAGGACTTACCCACTGACTATCAGCAATGGGATAAATTATACCTGCCTCCAGAAGCTTTAGTATTTCTTTTCTTACCACTTCTTTCATCTTAGGATTTAACCGTCGTTGGTGATCAACAACCGGTTTCGTGTCTTTATCCAATTCTATTTTGTGCTGGCATAGAGTGGGACTAATGCCCTTAAGATCATCAAGAGTATATCCAATAGCAGCACGGTGCTTCTTCAGAGTTTTCAATAATTTCTTTTTTTCATGCTCTGAAAGGTTAGCACTAATAATAACAGGATATATCTTTTTCTCATCATGATAAGCATATTTAAGAGTATCAGGTAAAGGTTTAAGCTCAAACACGAGATCACCCTTGGGTGGAGGAGGATCCCCTAGAATTTCAACACGCAAGTTGTGTTTCAAAATAGGTCCCTGTTTAAAGAATGCTTCATATATTTCCCTTCTTTCATTCATAAACATATCATTTTCATGGTCGAGCAAATATTGTTCTAAAGGATCATTAGGAGGCACAAAAATAGAAGCAAGACCAATAATTTCATCTTTACTAGGCAATTCTTTATCATGGGGTTGTCTATGAAATTTAGCAAAATTAAACTCATGATACATATCCCCCAAACCAATAGTAACAACATCCTTTTTGCAATCTATCCTAGCATTAACAGTATTCAAGAAGGGTCTACCAAATATAATGGGACAAAAGTTATCTTGTGGGGAACCAAGAACAAGAAAATCAGCAGGATATTTAACTTTCCCATACAAGACTTCAACATCTCTAACAATCCCAACTGGTGAAATAGTGTCTCTATTGGCAAGCTTAATTGTAACATCAATTTCCTGTATCTCAGCAGGTGCAATATCATGCATAATTTCTTTATATAAGGAATGAGGTATTGCACTTGCACTAGCACCCATATCACATAAGCCATGATAGCAATGATCTCCTATTTTAACGGAAATAACAGGCATGCCTACAACAAGTCTATGTTTATTTTTAGTATCGGGTCTAGCAATTCTAGCAGCTTCATCACAGAAGTAAATAACATGCCCATCAATATTATCGGCCAAGAGATCTTTAACCATAGCTACACTAGGTTCAACTTTAATTTGCTCAGAGGGTGTAGGTGTTCTAGTATTACTCTTATGAACCACAGTTGAAGCTTTAGCATGATCCTTTATTCTAACAGGGAAAGGTGGTTTCTCAATATAAGCAGTAGGAACAACAGGATCAACATTATAAGTGATAGTCTTTTCTTCAACTTTAATAGGTGCAACTACTTTTACTTCAATGGGAGCATTATATTTAAACGACTTCTCCTTAGGGAGATCAACGTTAGTAGTTGATACGTCTCCGTCGTATCTACTTTTCCAAACACTTTCGCCCTTGTTTTGGACTCTAACTTGTATGAGTTGAATGGAACTAACCCGGACTGGCGCTGTTTTCAGCAGAATTGCCATGGTGTTGTTTTATGTGCAGAAAACAAATATTCTCGGAATGACCTGAAACTCCATGGAACATCTTAGAAAAAACAATAAAAAATCCTCGCCAAAGATGAAGACCAGGGGGCACACACCCTTCTCACGAGGGTGGGGGGCGCCCCCCTAGGGCGCGCCCCCTACCTCGTGGGCCCCCTGTTGCATCTCCGACTCCAACTCCACCTCCATATATTGAGTTTCGATGAGAAAAAAAATCAGAGAGAAGAAATCATCGCGTTTTACGATACGAAGCCGCCGCCAAGCCCTAAAACCTCTCGGGAGGGCTGATCTGGAGTCCGTTCGGGGCTCCGGAGAGGGGGATTCGTCGCCGTCGTCATCATCAACCATCCTCCATCACCAATTTCATGATGCTCACCGCCGTGCATGAGTAATTCCATCGTAAGCTTGCTGTACGGTGATGGGTTGGATGAGATTTATCATGTAATCGAGTTAGTTTTGTTAGGGTTTGATCCCTAGTATCCATTATGTTCTGAGATTGATGTTGCTATGACTTTGCTATGCTTAATGCTTGTCACTAGGGCCCGAGTGCCATGATTTCAAATCTGAACCTATTATGTTTTCATGAATATATGTGAGTTCTTGATCCTATCTTGCAAGTCTATAGTCACCTACTATGTGTTATGCTCCGGTAACCTCGAAGTGACAATAATCGGGACCACTCCCGGTGATGACTATAGTTTGAGGAGTTCATGTATTCACTAAGTGTTAATGCTTTGTTCTGGTACTCTATTAAAAGGAGGCCTTAATATCCCTTAGTTTCCAATAGGACCCCGCTGCCACGGGAGGGTAGGACAAAAGATGTCATGCAAGTTCTTTTCCATAAGCACGTATGACTATATACGGAATACATGCCTACATTACATTGATGAATTTGAGCTAGTTCTGTGTCACCCTATGTTATGACTGTTACATGATGAACCGCATCTGGCATAATTATCCATCACTGATCCGGTGCCTACGAGTTTTCCATATACTGGTTCTCGCTTATTTACTTTCCCGCTGCTACTGTTACAATCACTACAAAATACCAAAAACATTACTTTTGTTGTCTTTACTTTTGTTGCCGCTACCACCACTATCATATTACTTTGCTACTAAACACTTTGCTGCAGATTCTAAGTTTCCAGGTGTGGTTGAATTGACAACTCAGCTGCTAATACTTGAGAATATTCTTTGGCTCCCCTTGTGTCGAATCAATAAATTTGGGTTGAATACTCTACCCTCGAAAGCTGTTGCGATTCCCTATACTTGTGGGTTATCAAGACTAATTTCTGGCACCGTTGCCGGGGAGCATAGCTCTATTCTTTGAGTCACTTGGGATTTATATCTGCTGGAGACTATGAAGAACTTGAGAGATCCAAAAACCAAGATCTATCCCTCAACTATGAGGGGAGGTAAGGAACCGCCATCTAGCTCTGCACTTGATTCACCTTCTGTTATGAGTAAGTTTGCGACACCTACATCTGCTTCTGCTATTCGTTCTGATATGTCGCATGTTATTGATGATGCCACTTCTGCTATGCATGATACTTATGATGAAACTGCTTCTATGCCTGATACTACTGTGCCCCTTAGTGAATTTCTTGATGAACAAATTGCTAGGGCTAGAGAAAAAGAAATTATTGAATCTGAATACGATGATGATAGTGATGATGAAAATATGCCTGTTATTCCTAAGGGCTATCTTTTTGATACGGAATCTTCTGCCGCTATTTTTGCTTGCAAAGATAGGTATGAGCTTAAGAGGTTATTAATTAAATGGAACAAAGAATCACTTAGAGATAGAATGAAACCCGACCCTGCTTTTGCTACTTCACCTATATGTGTTCCTGATAAGGATTATGAATTCTCTGTTGATCCTGATATAATTACTTTGGTTGAATCTGATCCGTTTTATGGCTATGAATCTGAAACTGTTGTGGCACATCTTACTAAGTTAAATGATATAGCTGCCCTGTTCACTAATGATGAGAGATCACGTTACTTTTATATACTCAAAATATTTCCGTTCTCATTAAAGGGTGATGCTAAGATATGGTTTAATTCTCTTGATCCTGGTTGTGTGCGTAGTCCCCAGGATATGATTTATTACTTCTCTGCTAAATATTTCCCTGCTCATAAGAAACAAGCTGCTTTGAGGGAAATATACAACTTTGTGCAAATTAAAGAAGAGAGTCTCCCACAAGCTTGGGGGAGGCTTCTCAAGTTACTTAATGCTTTGCCTGATCATCCTCTTAAGAAACCTGAGATACTTGATATCTTTTATAATGGACTAACTAATGCTTCTAGAGATTACATGGATAGTTGTGCCGGCTCTCTTTTCAGGGAAAGAACACCGGATGAAGCTAAAATTCTATTGAATAAGTTGACAAATGAAAATAATTGGGCACCTCCTGAGCCAACTCCTGAGCCAGATCCTGCTCCAATTACCGAGCCTATTCCTAAACCAACTCCGAAGAAGAGAGGTGTTTTATTTCTCAGTCCCGAAGATATGCAAGAGGCAAAGAAATCTATGAAAGAAAAATGTATTAAAGCTGAAGACGTTAAGAATTTACCTCCTATTGAAGAAATATATGGTCTTAATATACCGCCTGTTGAAGAAACATATGATCTTAATTATTTATTCACTGAAGAACCTCCTGATCTCGATATCCCGACACAGGTAGTAAAGGTAAATTCTCTCTATAGATATGATAAAGCTGAAGTCCCTCCTACTAAAATTGCTAGTCAATGCTTGGATGAGTTTGATAACTTTATGTATAAGCAAGACGACTTCAATGCTTATTTTGGTAGACAATTAAAAGAAAATGCTTATATGATTAGACGCTTGGGTGAATATATGGCTAATATTAAAGGTGAACTTAAACATGCTTCTATGGTTACCACTCAAGTAGAACAAGTACTTAAGGCTCAAAAAGAACTGCTTAATGAAATGAATAGAAAGAAAAATGATTATGTTGTTAGAGTGGCTACTAGAACTGGTAGAATGACTCAGGAACCTTTGTATCCTGAAGGCCACCCTAAGAGAATCGACCAAGATTCTCAAAGAAATAATATTGATGTTCCTAGCTCTTCTAAAAAGAAGAAGAAGAAAAATGATAGAACTGCGCAAACTTCTAGTGAACCTATTGCTGAACCACCTGATAATCCAAATGATATTTCTATGTCTGATGCTGAAACACAATCTGGTAATGAACATGAGCCTAGTAAAAATATTACTGATGATGCTCATGATGATGCTCAACCTAGTAACGATAATGATGTAGAAATTGAACCTGCTGTTGATCTTGATAACCCACAATCAAAGAATCAACATTATGATAAAAGAGACTTTGTTTCTAGGAAACATGGTAAAGAAAGGGAACCTTGGGTTCAGAAACCCATGCCCTTTCCTCCAAAACCATCCAAGAAAAAGGATGATGAGGATTTTGAGCGTTTTGCTGAAATGATTAGGCCTATCTTTTTGCGTATGAGATTAACTGATGTGCTCAAAACAAATCCTTATGCTAAATATATGAAGGATATCATTACTAATAAAAGAAAGATACCGGAAGCTGAGATTTCCACCATGCTTGCTAATTACACTTTTAAGGGTGGAATACCAAAGAAACTTGGAGACCCCGGAGTACCTACTATACCTTGCTCCATTAAAAGAAATTATATTAAAACTGCTTTGTGTGATCTTGGAGCAGGTGTTAGTGTTATGCCTCTCTCTTTATATCGTAGACTTGACTTGAATAAGCTGACACCTACTAAAATATCTTTGCAAATGGCTGATAAATCAACTGCTATACCTGTCGGTATTTATGAGGATGTGCCTGTTGTGGTTGCAAACGTTACTATTTTAACGGACTTTGTTATACTTGATATTCCCGAGGATGATAGTATGTCTATTATTCTTGGAAGACCTTTTCTTAATACTTCAGGGGCTGTTATTGATTGCAACAAAGGCAATGTCACTTTTCATGTTAATGGTAATGAGCATACGGTACACTTTCCAAGGAAACAACCTCAAGTTCATAGTATCAACTCTATTGGAAAAATTCCATCGATTATATTTGGAGGTTTTGAATTTCCTCTTCCTACTATCAAAAAGAAATATGATATTCTTATTATTGGGGATGTGCATATCCCCGTTGAGGTAACTTAGTGTTATTCGAAATTTCTCCGGTTTCATGATTATCGGAATGAGTTTGTTAACAAGACTTGATCGACCTTGTTAGTGGATTCTTTTTGATGAGCATGAGATGGATGAAACTAGAAGCACAAACTTCTGCACCCTCTTTATACTTTCTGTTATTTATATTAAATAAAGTAAAAATAGTATTTTCTGTCTGTTTCCTGACTTGTCCGTGCAATATAAAAATATCCCGAAAATAAAAGTCCTCAGAATGCCATGCCAATTTAATATGATTTTTTCAGGAATATTTGATGATTTACTGTGCAAAAATTACCGCGGGAGGAGCTGCCACCTGGCCACGAGGGTGGTGGGCGCGCCCCCTGCCTCGTGGCCCATGGCGGCCCTCCTCCACTTATCCCAACACCCATCTTCTTCCTCTATCTCACACAAACCCGAAAAACCAACTCAAGCACGAGTTCCAGCCAATTTTGGTGCGATTTTCGATCTCCTTGCTCAAAGCACCTCTCGCAAAACTGCTTGGGGAGATTGTTCCTTGGTATGTGACTCCTCCAATTAGTTTTTGTTCTAGTGCTTTATTCTTTGCAAATTTGTGCTACATAGGTGACCATGTTCTTGAGCTTGCATGTCAAATTTATATGGTTCCAAGTAGTTCTAATGCTTGATTTAGGCTCTAGGCACTTGTAGGAGTAGTTGCTATCAGTTCTATTGAGTTTGGTTCATTTTTGTTTGAAGTTACTAAAATTTTTAGAATTTTTCAGAGAAAAAAATATGTTTAGGAAGATGTTCCAAGGTGGTTCCTCTAAGAAGCAAGGACCCAGGATTGCTATGCGCGATGCTGACGAGGATCCACCAAGAGACGCTCCAGTACGGCCTTGCGAATGGCCGTCGGAAAATTTTATGGACCATGCGGGAATTAAAGAAGAATTCAAAGCATATTTGCGGAATGCCGGTCTTGAGGATTTTGAGGCTAACAAATGCCCCCGGTATCATGATCTCACAAGTTCATTTGTGAGGAGGTTTGAGTACTCATCTTCGCGTAATTCTCCTTCAGTCATGTTTGATCTTTATGACAAATCTTATACCATGGACCTAGAGGATTTCACTTCTGCTTGCGAACTTCCATCATGGGGCAGTATTAGGGACCCCCCTAAATCTGAATTTAGAAACTTTTTGCTAGTATAACTGGTGGGGAATCCAGAGACATAACGCAGGCGACCATAGGGAGCATTCACTTTCCTACTATACATTATTTTGCTCTCTTCATCGGTAGATGCATAAATGCTAAGGATGAAGCATGTCACATGTGTGTCCCTGATCTTAGCATTCTTAGGAGTGCTGTGTTAGGAGACCAATCTTATCATATGGGAGCCATTGTAGCTCATAGGTTGCATCATAATAGACATAATGGAGATTTCTTTGGAGGAATTTATGCAACCCGCTTAGCTCATTTTCTTGAAATAGACATTCGTGAGGGTGATATGGAGTTGCCTCCTGCATATTTAGATTATAACTCTATGGCTTCACACCAGTTTGTCGAGAGGCCTGAATCACCTCTCTTATATCGCTTAATTTTTGATAAACGACGTGTTTTCCGTATTACTCTCTCTGCTCCTGCCTTCTTCGATTCACAGACAAAAGGAAGATATGTTATTACCAGAGAGGAGGCAGAAGAGTACGAGAGGAGAGCGGAGGCAGCCCGACTCCACGCTACAGCTCAGCAGGCGATAACCGCTGCACATCAGTATGATCCCAACTATCCTTCCTCATCACAGTACGACCCCAACAACTATTATTATGGATATCTGCCAGGCCAGCCGTGGCCATAGACCAACTTAGGCCAAAAGCCTAAGCTTGGGGGAGTACGTATTTCTCACCGACATTACATTTATGCTCACACACACTCATTGCTAGATGTCGGTGCTCATACTTTTTCACTGTAATATTCATGCTAGTTTATTTTTGCTTTTCCTGCTTTCTTCTTGTGTGTTTGTTAAACCTTAAGAAAAAACCAAAATAATTAGTAGTAGTTTATTTTTCTGCTGTAGTAGTAATAATTAAAAAGAAAACCCAAAAATATTTCCCGTTCTTCTTTTGCTTGTTGGGAGCTTTCCCGTGTAAATAGTTTTATTTCTTTTCTTTTCTTTGGGGGTCAGTAGGAGAAGACCATAATTAAATTGTTGAAGTGGCTCTTATATGCATTATTGTTGATTTAACCAAGAGCCCATATTGCCTTGTCTTCTCCTATTTATTAAATGCTCGCAGATTCCAGCTTAGTCCAATGCACATGCACTCTTATTATTATTCACACCGTTCGGTCGTGCAAGTGAAAGGCAATTATGATGATATATGATGGACTGACTGAGATGAGAAAAGCTGGTATGAACTCGACCTCTTTTGTTTTTGTAAATATGATGAGCCCGTCGTTCTTGATTCAACTTATTATGAATAAACATGTTTGCAATAACAATTAGAGATCAGAGTTGCTTGTGCCATGCTTGATTAGCTATGAGTTATAATGATTTACCTTGTACGCCGACATGCTATTGAGATGATTATGATGTGGTATGATGGGGTGGTATCCTCTTTTGAATGATTTAAGTGACTTGACTTGGCACATGTTCACACATGTAGTTGAAACAAAATCAACATAGCCTTCACGATATTTATGTTCATGGTGGATTATATCCTACTCATGCTTGCACCCAATGTTTATTGATTTTAATGCATGTACCTCGTGGGCCCCCTGTTGCGTCTCCGACTCCAACTCCACCTCCATATATTGAGTTTCGATGAGAAAAAAATCAGAGAGAAGAAATCATCGTGTTTTACGATACGGAGACGCCGCCAAGCCCTAAAACCTCTCGGGAGGGCTGATCTGGAGTCCGTTTGGGGCTCCGGAGAGGGGGATTCGTCGCTGTCGTCATCATCAACCATCCTCCATCACCAATTTCATGATGCTCATCGCCGTGCGTGAGTAATTCCATCGTAGGCTTGCTGTACGGTGATGGGTTGGATGAGATTTATCATGTAATCGAGTTAGTTTTGTTAGGGTTTGATC
Organism: Triticum urartu; assembly: GCF_056163025.1. Classification (NCBI taxonomy): domain Eukaryota; kingdom Viridiplantae; phylum Streptophyta; class Magnoliopsida; order Poales; family Poaceae; genus Triticum; species Triticum urartu. The sequence continues at coordinate 369,744,097 of NC_141873.1, forward strand.
CCTAGTATCCATTATGTTCTGAGATTGATGTTGCTATGACTTTGCTATGCTTAATGCTTGTCACTAGGGCCTGAGTGCCATGACTTCAGATCTGAACCTATTATGTTTTCATGAATATATGTGAGTTCTTGATCCTATCTTGCAAGTCTATAGTCACATACTATGTGTTATGATCGGGCAACCCCGAAGTGACAATAATCGGGACCACTCCCGGTGATGACCATAGTTTGAGGAGTTCATGTATTCACTATGTGCTAATGCTTTGTTCCGGTTCTCTATTAAAAGGAGGCCTTAATATCCCTTAGTTTCCAATAGGACCCCGCTGCCACGGGAGGGTAGGACAAAAGATGTCATGCAAGTTCTTTTCCATAAGCACGTATGACTATATACGAAATACATGCCTACATTACATTGATGAATTGGAGCTAGTTCTGTGTCACTCTATGTTATGACTGTTACATGATGAACCGCATCCGACATAATTATCCATCACTGATCCGGTGTCTACGGGTTTTCCATATACTGGTTCTCGCTTATTTACTTTCCCGCTGCTACTGTTACAATCACTACAAAATACCAAAAACATTACTTTTGCTGTCTTTACTTTTGTTGCCGCTACCACCACTATCATATTACTTTGCTACTAAACACTTTGCTGCAGATACTAAGTTTCCAGGTGTGGTTGAATTGACAACTCAGCTGCTAATACTTGAGAATATTCTTTGGCTCCCCTTGTGTCGAATCAATAAATTTGGGTTGAATACTCTATCCTCGAAAGCTGTTGCGATCCCTTATACTTGTGGGTTATCAGTAGGAAAGGATTCACAGAAAGAAGCTACTATCTCAGAGTCAAGTCCATATTTAGTGCTAAATTCACGAAAGGCATCGGTATCCATAAAAGATTTAACACAATCAAACTTTGGGGTTATACTTGACTCCTTACCTTTGTCGAGATCCCAATCCTCATAGTTGTGTTTAATTCTCTCCAATAAATCCCATTTGAATTCAATAGTCTTCATCATAAAAGAACCAGTACAAGAAGTATCGAGCATGGAGCGATTATTGAGAGAAAGCCGAGCATAAATTTTTTGAATAATAATTTCTCTTGAGAGCTCATGATTGGGCATGAATATAGCATTGACGTAAGCCTCCCCAAGCTTGAGTGACACTTTCTCCTTCGTGAGGGCAAACATTATATATATAATTACAATGACGATGAACAAGATGCATAGGATAAAACTTCTGATGAAATTCAAATTTCAATCGGTTGTAGTTCCATGATCCCATATCATCACATAGCCTAAACCATGCCAATGCCTTTCCCTTCAAAGATAAAGGGAAGACCTTCTTCTTGATAACATCCTCGGGCATACCTGCATGCTTAAATAATCCAAAAACTTCATCCACATAGATTAGGTGCAAATCGGGATGTAATGTTCCATCACCTATGAAAGGATTAGCCAGCAGTTTCTCTATCATACCCTGAAGGAATTTCAAAGTAAACATTTTCAGTAGGTTCGGTAGGTTGAGGAGCAACTCTTTGCTCTACTGGTCGGGGTGAAGATACCCCGATCAAGCCCCTCAAAGAATTATGTTCCATAGTAACAAGTGACAGTAAATTTCAGCACACTATATAAATTTTTCCTTACCAAATTCCACCTACCAAAGGCGCTTCACTCCCCGGCAACGGCGCCAGAAAAGAATCTTGATGAGCCACAAGTGTAGGGGATCTACTGTAGTCCTTTCGATAAGGAAGAGTGTCGAACCCAACGAGGAGCAGAAGGAAATGATAAGCAGTTTTCAGTAAGGTATTCTCTGCAAGCACTAAAATTATCGGTAACAGATAGTTTTGTGATAAGGTAATTTGTAACGGGTAACAAGTAATAAAAGTAAATAAGCTGCAGCAAGATGGCCCAATCCTTTTTGTAGCAAAGGACAAGCGTGGACAAACTCTTATATAAAGGAAAGCGCTCCCGAGGACACATGGGAATTATCGTCAAGCTAGTTTTCATCACGTTCATATGATTCACGTTCGGTACTTTGATAATTTGATATGTGGGTGGACCGGTGCTCGGGTACTGCCCTTCCTTGGACAAGCATCCCACTTATGATTAACCCCTCTTGCATGCATCCGTAACTACAAAAGAAGTATTAAGGTAAACCTAACTATATCATTAAACATATGGATCCAAATCAGCCCCTTATGAAGCAAGTCATAAACTAGGGTTTAAGCTTCTGTCACTCTAGCAACCCAGCATCTACTTATTACTTCCCAATGCCTTCCTATAGGCCCAAACAATGGTGAAGTGTCATGTAGTCGACATTCACATAATACCACTAGAGGAGAGACAACATACATCTCATCAAAATATCGAACGAATACCAAATTCACATGACTACTTATAGCAAGACTTCTCCCATGTCCTCAGGAACAAACGTAACCACTCACAAATCATATTCATGTTCATAATTAGAGGGGTATTAATATGCATAAAGGATCTGAACATATGATCTTCCACCGAATAAACCAACTAGCATCAACTACAAGGAGTAATTAACACTACTAGTAACCCGCAGGTACCAATCTGAGGTTTTGAGACAAAGATTGGATACAAGAGATGAACTAGGGTTTGAGATGAGATGTTGCTGGTGAAGATGTTGATGAAGATTGACCCCCTCCCGATGAGAGGATCGATGGTGATGACGATGGTGATGATTTACCCCTCTCGGAGGGATGTTTCCCCGGCAGAACAGCTCCGTCGGAGCCCTAGATTGGTTCCGCCAAGGTTCCGCCTCGTGGCGGCGGAGTTTCGTCCCGTGAGCTTGCTTATTATTTTTTCTCAGATGAAAGACCTCATATAGAAGAATATGGGCACAGGAGGCCTGCCAGGGGGCCCACGAGGCAGGGGGCGCGCCTAGGGGGTAGGGCGCGCCCCCACCCTCGTGGATGGTGGGTGGGCCCCCACTGGTGCTTCCTTCGCCCAATATTTTTTATATATTCTAAAAATGACTCCTGTGGAGTTTCAGGACTTTTGGAGCTGTGCAGAATAGTTCTCTAATATTTGCTCCTTTTCCAGCCCAGAATTCCAGCTGTCGGTATTCTCCCTCTTCATGTAAACCTTGTAAAATAAGAGAGAATGGGCATAAGTATTGTGACATAATGTGTAATAACAACCCATAATGCAATAAATATCTATATAAAAGCATGATGCAAAATGGACTTATCAGAAGGCGAATACTGAGCCTTCATTGATGTTGAAGGTCTTTGCAAATTTAGTTCATGTCGGTGCAACAAACCCTGGGCCTGTTGCCCAGACTGTGCGTAGGCACGGGAACAAGATCACAACACCAAGATCAGACTGAAGCACAAGAGATTAGTTCCTCAAGGGACCGGCGTGCAGCACAAATAAGATCAAGAAGAGCTAGAAGAGTAAGATACTGCTAAGGGAGAAACCTCCCCTGCTGGGCCAGCGAGCCTGGCAAGGACGGGGTCACCCCCAGAACCGAGCCTTCGGATCGTCCTGGCAGGCCTGCCGGGGCTCACGGAGGCAGAACCACCTCACCACACCACCTCATCATGACGCACGTCGTCGATCGGTGCGGTGCCAAGCTCCAAAGCGACTAAGTGACTGCTATTTTCCACATGGTAGCCACTTCCTACAGGAAATCCCTACAAGCGACACCCGTCCTGCGATGTGTCGAGCAAGCAGACGCGAAGCTGGCAAAACAGCCCGGCAGGACCTGTCGGGCAAGCTACGATGTGATGTTGAGCGGCGCATTTAATGCACTCTGTTAGCCTGTAGAGTTAGGTATGATGGCACTGTTCGCTATCTAATGAGTGCATAATGACTAATTTGCCACTATGGTGCCCCCTTTGTCTATAAAAGGAGGCCCAAGGCAACCGTAGAAAGGGTTGGTTGGTTGGCTAATCCATCCCCACACACACTCATACGCACGTAGGCGCTTGCACCCCGAGGCAACCCTGCCGGGCGTGTTGTGCTCACCACCATTTTTCCACCATCAATCCGCCAAAGCAGGAGTAGGGTTTTACGCCTCACGGCGGCCCAAACCTGGGTAAATACTGCCCGTGTGATCTCTGTCGTGCTGTTCCACGCTCCTCTGCTCTTTGTGCAACATGCCATCCCCCCCCGCTGAACCAGTAAGGGACCTTGGTCCCATAGGTGGTTGTGGTTTCCCGCGATATCCTTTGCGCATCAGGTAGGGGGGTCACTTGCGCGAACCTGAAAGTGTGAGCAGCACGTCATCTTCATCATCGACAGCTCCATCGACTATGGTGCCCAAGAAGAAACCAGGTGCTTCACCTCACCCGTCCACCTCGAAGGCTCCACCGCCCGCGACCACCAGCACCGCGGCGGATGCAGAGGCACATGAGGATGTGGGCACTCCAGGGGACGAGGTTGGCGCAGGCGGCGCTGTCACCACCTCCCCCGCGGCTGAAGCAGGAGTAGGGGGCACCGGAGGAGAGCAAAATCAGCAACACCTCAGTGGTCATGCTCTGCGAGGTACGAATGAAGGGGTTATACTGTCTATACCTCTTCCCCTCGCTGAAGGGATCAGTCATAGTGGGGGCGCTTGGCCTGGGGCGAATCGCCGCCCTCCGGCCGCCCCCACCACGGGCGTGACCGCATCGCGCGCACCTCCCCTAGAGCAGATTGACCCAACCATTGTGCCCAATGGAACCACTGGTCCTCAAGCGCCTTGACCGCATCGCCATGCCATCCAAGTGGCCGGCTCGCAATAGCGAGGGCGTGACGCTGTCACCACCAACACCGTCAGAAGCTGAGCGACGGTACGATCTACATCATCATCACCAATGCCAAGCATCGCTACGGAGGCCAGGGCGCGGGCCCAACTGCTGTTGAGGTTCCCACCGGCAGCCGATCAGATGGATGAATGGAGAGCCACCATTCAGAGTCTGATTGGCTTCGCCGAGGCTAGGGCTCACAACAAGCTGACCCGCCGTGGCCTTCCCAAGCGACGTCAATGGCTCACGTTGATGGCCGTACGGAAGTGGCCACCCCCACTATGCAGTCCTCACCGCGGCAACTAGCGCGGGCGTGCTACCTCTTGAGCACTGCATTGGTTTTCCCTTGAAGAGGAAAGGGTGATGGAGTAAAGCAGCGTAAGTATTTCCCTCGGTTTTTGAGAACCAAGGTATCAATCTAGTAGGAGACCACGCGCGAGTCACCTCGTACCTACACACACAAATAAGAACCTCGCAACCAACACGATAAAGGGGTTGTCAATCCCTTCACGGCCACTTGCAAGAGTGAGATCTGATAGAGATGATAATAATAAGATAAGTATTTTTGGTATTTTTATGATATAGATTGAAAGTAAAGATTGCAAAATAAATGGTAATGAAAATAACGGTAGATTAATATGATGGAAGATAGACCCGGGGGCCATAGGTTTCACTATTGGCTTCTCTCAAGAGCATAAGTATTATGGTGGGTGAACAAATTACTTTCGAGCAATTGATAGAATTGAGCATAGTTATGAGAATATCTAGGCATGATCATGTATATAGGCATCACGTCCGCGACAAGTAGACCGAAACGATTCTGCATCTACTACTATTACTCCACACATCGACCGCTATCCAGCATGCATCTAGAGTATTAAGTTCATAAGAACAGAGTAACGACTTAAGCAAGATGACATGATGTAGAGGGATAAACTCATGCAATATGATGTAAACCCCATCTTTTTATCCTTGATGGCAGCAATACAATACGTGTCGTTTCCCTTTCTATCACTGGGATCGAGCACCGCAAGATTGAACCCAAAGCTAAGCACTTCTCCCATTGCAAGAAAGATCAATCTAGTAGGCCAAACCAAACTGATAATTTTAAGAGACTTGCAAAGATAAAGCAATCATACATAAAAGAATTCAGAGGAGATTCAAATATTGTCCATAGATAGACTTGATCATAAACCTCAATTCATCGGATCTCGACAAACACACTGCAAAAGAAGATTACATCGAATAGATCTCCAAGAGAATCGAGGAGAACTTTGTATTGAGATCCAAAGAGAGAGAAGAAGCCATATAGCTACTAGACCCAAAGGTCTGAAGTAAACTACTCACACATCATCGGAGAGGCTATGGAGTTGATGTAGAGGCCCTCCGTGATCAATGCCCCCTCCGGCAAAGCTCCGGAAAAGGCCCCAAGATGGGATCTCTTGGGTACAGAAGGTTGCGGCGGTGGAATTAGGTTTTCGTGGTGCTCCTGGATGATGCAAGGAGTAGGGATTGCCATGCAACGGATGCACCAGAGCTATAAATGTATGAAAGCTCAACAAAAGAAACTAAGTGGGTGTGCATCCAACTTGCTTTCTCACGAAGGCCTAGGGCATTTGAGGAAGCCCATCGTTGGAATATACAAGCCAAGTTCTATAATGAAAAATTCCCACTAGTATGTGAAAGTGAGAAAACAAGAGACTCTCTATCATAAAGATCATGGTGCTACTTTGAAGCACAAGTGTGGAAAAAAAGATAGTAGCATTGCCCCTTTTTATTTTCTTTCTTTCCTTTTTTTATTTGGGACAATGCTCTATTAATGATGATCATCACACTTGTATTTATTTACAACTCAATGATTACAACTCGATACTACAACAAGGTATGACTCTATATGAATGCCTCCGGCAGTGCACCGGGATGTGCAGTGACTCATGAGTGACATGTATGAAAAATTATGAACGATGACTTTTCCACAAATACAATGTCAACAACATGATCATGCAAGGTAATATGACAATGATGATGTGTGTCATGATAAACGGAATGGTGGAAAGTTGCATGGCAATATATCTTGGAATGGCTATGGAAATGCCATAATAGGTAGGTATGGTGGATGTTTTAAGGAAGATAGAAGGAGGCTTACGTGTGACAGAGCGTATCATATCACGGGGTTTGGATGCACCGGCGAAGTTTGCACCAACTCTCAAGGTGAGAAAGGGCAATGCACAGTACCGAAGAGGCTAGCAATGATGGAAGGGTGAGAGTGCGTATAATCCATGGACTCAACATTAGTCATAAAGAACTCACATACTTATTGCAAAAATCTACAAGTCATCAAAAATCAAGTATCATACACATGCTCCTAGGGGGATAGATTGGTAGGAAAAGTCCATCGCTCGTCCCCGACCGCCACTCATAAGGAAGACAATCAAATAACACCTCATGTTTCAAATTTGTTACACAACGGTTACCATACATGCATGCTACGGGACTTGCAAACTTCAACACAAGTATTTCTCAAATTCACAACTACTCAACTAGCACACTCTAATATCACCCCCTTTATATCTCAAAACAATTATCAAGTATCAAACTTCTCCTAGTACTCAATGCACTTTTTATGAAAGTTTTTATTATACCGGTCTTGGATGCCTATTCTATTAGGACTAAATTCATAATTAAAGAAAATTACCATGATGTTTAAGACTCTCAAAATAATATAAGTGAAGCATGAGAGATCAATTATTTCTATAAAATAGAACCACCACCGTGCTCTAAAAAGGTATAAGCGAAGCACTAGAGCAAAAATTATATAGCTCAAAAGATATAAGTGAAGCACATAGAGTATTCTAACAAATTCCAATTATGTGTGTATCTATCAAAAGGTGTGTACAGCAAGGATGATTGTGGTAAACTAAAAGCAAAGACTCAAATCATACAGGACGCTCCAAGCAAAACACATATCATGTGGTGACTAAAAATATAGCTGCAAGTAAAGTTACCGATAGACGAAGACGAAAGAGGGGATGTATTCCGGGGCATACGCAAGCTTAGGCATTTGGTTGTCCTTGGATTTTACCTTGGGGTGCCTTGGGCATCCCCAAGCTTATGCTCTTGCCACTCCTTGTTCCATAATCCATCAAATCTTTACCCAAAACTTGAAAACTTCACAACACAAAACTCAAATAGAAAATTTCATGAGCTCCGTTAGCGAAAGAAAACAAAACACCACTTCAAGGTACTGTAACGAACTCATTCTTGATTTATATTGGTATTAAACCTACTTTATTCCAACTTATCTATGGTTTATAAACTCTATTACTAGCCATAGATTCATCAAAATAAGCAAACCACACACAAAAAACAGAATCTGTCAAAAACAGAACAGTCTGTAGTAATCTGTAGCTAACGCTAACTTCTGGAACCCCAAAAATTCTAAAATAAATTTCTGGACGTGAGGAATCTATATATTAATCATATGCAAAAACAATTAACTAAATAGCACTCTCCAATAAAAAATGTCAGCAATTCTCAAGCGCTAAAGTTTCTGTTTTTTACGGCAAGATCAAAAAGACTTTCCCTAAGTCTTCCCAACGGTTCTACTTGGCACAAACACTAATTAAACATAAAAACACAACCAAAACAGAGGCTAGATAAATTATTTATTAATAAACAGGAGCAAAAAGCAAAAAAGTAAAATAAAATTGGGTTGCCTCCCAACAAGTGCTATCGTTTAACGCCCCTAGCTAGGCATAAAAGCGAAGATAGATCTAGGTATTGCCATCTTTGGTAGGCAATTCCTCAATAAGAAACCTATAACTCCTAGGAGTTTCTTTATTTTTATTAATTATCAAACTCTTAGGCATGAAATCGAGAAAATCATTTGTAGCAAAAGGTTCCTTAAGGATAGAGAGAAAGTTGGGGTGAACACTTATGGATTTGAGGTCCGCATTTCCCTTACTAGAAGTTTCACCCTTATTTTTAGGAACATACATCAATTTGGCAATCTTAGTATTAGAAGGACTGTTTTTCACGGAAGAAAAGGCAGACCCTAGGTTGGTAATAATATCCTCAATTTTATCAATTCTAGTGGAATCTTGATCTATGTTTTCATTAACCATAGGTTCCTTTTCTTTAAAAAATTTAAGAGCAACTCTTACCTTAGATCCGTATTGAGTAATTTGGTTATGGATCTTTCTATCCAAATTTTCAATCAACTCTATGGTAGCAACTTTATTTTCAATAATTTCAAGCCGTTGCATCACGTGTTCCCAAGTTAAAGTAGTTCCATTAACCAAAAGAGGTGGTGGGCCAAGCAAATCTATCATAGCATTATAAGAATCAAAAGTATGGCTACCCAAGAAATTTCCTCCGGTAATGGTATCAAGGATATATCTATTCCAAGGAGTGATGCCTACATAAAAATTGCGAAGAAGAACGGAAGTAGATTGCTTCCTAGTAGATCTATTTTGCGCATTGCAAATTCTGTACCAAGCATCTTTTAGATTTTCTCCCTCCCTTTGTTTAAAATTAAGAAATTCATTCTCGGGAGACAAAGGAGTAGATAAAGGACTAGCCATAAGGACGAGGCAAGCAAAAAGAGGCGAACGGAAAAGAGAGCGAATAAAATGGCAAGGGTGAAGTGGGGGAGAGGAAAACGAGAGGCAAATGGCAAATAATGTAAGGCGAAGGATAAGAGTTGTGATGGGTACTTGGTATGTCTTGACTTGTCATAGATCTCCCCGACAACGGCGCCAGAAATCCTTCTTGCTACCTCCTGAGCACTACATTGGTTTTCCCTTGAAGAGGAAAGGGTGATGCAGTAAAGCAGCGTAAGTATTTCCCTCAGTTTTTGAGAACCAAGGTATCAATACAGTAGGAGACCACACGCGAGTCACCTCATACCTACACAAACAAATAAGAACCTCGCAACCAACGCGATAAAGGGGTTGTCAATCCCTTCACGGCCACTTGCAAGAGTGAGATCTGATAGAGATGATAATAAGAAGATAAGTATTTTTCGTATTTTTATGATATAGATTGAAATTAAAGATTACAAAATAAATGGTAATGGAAATAACGGTAGATTAATATGATGGAAGATAGACCCGGGGGCCATAGGTTTCACTAGTGGCTTCTCTCAAGAGCATAAGTATTATGGTGGGTGAACAAATTACTGTCAAGCAATTGATAGAATTGAGCATAGTTATGAGAATATCTAGGCATGATCATGTATATAGGCATCACGTCCGTGACAAGTAGACCGAAACGATTCTGCATCTACTACTATTACTCCACACATCGACCGCTATCCAGCATGCATCTAGAGTATTAAGTTCATAAGAACGGAGTAACACCTTAAGCAAGATGACATGATGTAGAGGGATAAACTCATGCAATATGATGTAAACCCCATCTTTTTATCCTCGATGGCAACAATACAATACGTGTCATTTCCCTTTCTGTCACTGGGATCGAGCGCCGCAAGATTGAACCCAAAGCTAAGCACTTCTCCCATTGCAAGAAAGATCAATCTAGTAGGCCAAACCAAACTGATAATTCGAAGAGACTTGCAAAGATAAACCAATCATACATAAAATAATTCAGAGGAGATTCAAATATTGTTCATAGATAGACTTGATCATAAACCCACAATTCATCGGATCTCGACAAACACACCACAAAAGAAGATTACATCGAATAGATCTCCAAGAGAATCAAGGAGAACTTTGTATTGAGATCCAAAGAGAGACAAGAAGCCATCTAGCTACTAGCTATGTGTAACGCCCCGAGACCGATGTGCCAGGTGTCTTCCAGTTATTCGCTGTCGTTTCCATGTCATTCGCTTGCGTGTTGCATCTTGCCATGTCATCATCTGCATTGCATCTGCATGTTTTTGAAACTTGCATCCGTCCGGGTTCCCCAGTTCTGTCCATTGTCTGTTCTGAGCCCAGTCACACTTTCACACGCCCGCGGCATGTCCGAAATAGTATTTTATAAGTGGCCGAAAAATGTTCTCAGAATGGGATGAGAGTTGACGTGTGGTCTTATTATAGTGTAGATAGACCGCCTGTCAAGTTTCATCGCATTCGTAGTTCGTTTGATGCCCCAATGGATAACTATAGCAGCATTATAGTCGGTCAAACGTCGGACGTTTTCGGTCTCCGGAAACAGTCGCCGGGTCTCTCTCTCTCTCTCTCTCTCTCTCTCTCTCTCTTCTCTTATCTCAGCTTGAGACCGTCTACACAGTCCACTGCCTACCGCCAAGCCCACCCTAACCTCTCTCGTCAGACCGCGGCCCTCCTCGCGCGCGCGTCCGAAAGTTGTCCCGAACCCGACTCGGACTGTCGCCACCGTTGTGTCCGGATCATCCCCAAACATCTACAAAACATCTCCGTTTTGTTTATTGGACTTCCTAACATATTTTTCTCGACCGCCCGATTACGATCGGAGGGACGAGGTAGCCCCTACCCAAATATCCACATGCTATATATATGTATCAGTCCAAACCTAGCCTAACCCCTAACCCTATCCCGCAGCCACCGCCACCTTCCTCTTTGTTTTCCGTGCCGCCCCAGTTGCCTCTTGCCACATCGCAGGGCCAGATCCATCAGCCCCATTGTGATCCGATCCGTCGGATCAGGATCCCACCACAGCCAGCGGCCCCAGCCTCCCATGCCTCCACCTACCGCAGCGCTCGATCCGATCTGGATCGAGGCAAGCGCCTCTGCCCGAGAGCCTCGCTCGACCCACGCGCCACCACCATGCCAGCAAGCGCCACCACCGAAGCTGCTCTGTTCCTCGCCTGAAACCACAGGCCGTCCTCGTTGCCCCTCTCCTTCCCGTTCTATCTCCCTCCTTCTGGTTCGTCTCTATCTCTCTCTCATGTTGCTTTCTCTCTTCCTCTGTCACGAACAGGAGGCAAAAGCCATGGATGACCTCCCCACGTCCCTGCCCAAGGGTTCCCGGCCCGCCTCCTCCGGCCACCTCCCCGCTGCATCGCCTGTCGGATCCGCCCTTCTGCTCCATCCCGCCGCTCGCCGGAATCCCTATGTCCCCGCCGTTGACTGCGTCCCTACCGCCGTCTTCTGCTGCATCTTTGAACGAGCGCTGACCTCACCCGCTCGAGCCCTGCCTTCAACCGCACGCGCCTGGGTCGCTCCCCCATTGCCAGATCTGGCCCAGCGCCTCCCTTGCCGGCCTCCCACCTGAACTGGGCCTTGGCCCATGGTGAGACGCCCCCAACAACGCCTCTTTTGTTTTTTCTTTCTCAGTTGGCCCAACTTGCACCAGATTCGGCCCATAAATGTTTTTTTAGTTCTGTGAATTTACTAATTTTCCTTCACATGCATAATTACAGAATATGCCATCATTCTTAAAATGCTCACACCTAAATAACCGTGCATCGAATTTAAACAAACTTAACATGAAAGTTGCTTAGAATTTTATGTAGTTTCATAATATGTCATTTTCATCCATGTTTAAAATGCTTAAAATGATTTTTGCTTTAATTTGCTCCTACGCCATGCTAAAATGCTTTAATTCATAACTATTTAATCGTAGCTCCAAATTTAATAATCTTTATATGTAAATGGGGTGGAAAAATGCCTAGTTTAACATGGTGACATTGCTTTGCATGTTTAATAACTATAAAATATGGTTTAGGGCAGAACAGTTCCAAAACCTAAAAACATGCACATGAGGAGTTTCCGGACTTGTTGTTTGTTGTTCCGGCCTCATTTAAACTTGCCTAGATAGGTAGTTTTCATTTGTTTCACCTCTTTCCATGTTAATCAACATTTAATATTGTTGGGTACATAAACAAGATCGAACTAAATAAGTCATGTGGTGTTTCGTCAATATGCAACGGAGTTGCATATTGAGCTCCACTTAATTTGTAGGATTGTTTGTGCACTTTGCCATGCCATGCTTCATAAAACCGGACATGCATCATACTTGATTGTGCATCATGCCATGACTATGTGATGGTTGTTTACTATGTTTGCTTTCTTTCTGGTGTTGCTTCTTCGGGTTAGTTCCGATAACGTCGCGTTTGTGAGAATCCGTTCGACTTCGTCTGTGTGTCTTCTTCATGGACTTGTTTCTTCTTCCTTGCGGGATTTCAGGCAAGATGACCATACCCTCCAAATCACTTCTATCTTTTCTTGCTAGTTGCTCGCTCTTTTGCTATGCCTATGCTGCGATACCTACCACATGCTTTATCATGCCTCCCATATTTCCATGAGCCTCTAACCCACCTTGTCCTAGCAATCCGTTGTTTGGCTATGTTACCGCTTTGCTCAGCCCCTCTTATAGTGTTGTTAGTTGCAGGTGAAGATTGGAGTTTGTTCCTTGTTGGAACATGGATATTACTGTTGGGATATCATAATATCTCTTATTTAATTAATGCATCTATATACTTGGTAAAGGGTGGAAGGCTCGGCCTTACGCCTGGTGTTTTGTTCCACTCTTGCCACCCTAGTTTCCGTCATATCGGTGTTATGTTCCCGGATTTTGCGTTCCTTACATGGTTGGTTATAATGGGAACCCCTTGACAGTTCGCTTTGAATAAAACTCCTCCAGCAAGGCCCAACTTTGGTTTTACCATTCGCCACCTAGTCTTTTTCCCTTGGGAGTCGCGCATCCCGAGGGTCATCTTTATTTTAATCCCCCCCGAGCCAGTGCTTGTCTAAGTGTTGGTCCGAAACAGAGCCACTTGCGGCGCCACCTCGGGGAAACTTGAGGGCTGGTTTTAGCTGTACGTAGTGTTCATCCGGTGTTGCCCTGAGAACGAGATATGTGCAGCTCCCATCAGGATGTCGGCGCATCGGGTGGTCTTGCTGGACTTGTTTTACCATTGTCGAGGATGTCTTGTGACCGGGATTCCGAGCCTGATCGGGTCTTCCTGGGAGAAGGAATATCCTTCGTTGACCGTGAGAGCTTGTGATGCGCTAAGTTGGGACACCCCTGCAGGGATTTGAACTTTCGAAAGCCGTGCCCGCGGTTATGGGCAGATGGGAATTTGTTAACGTCCGGTTGTAGAAAACCTGAAACTTAACTTAATTAAAATGCATCAACTGCGTGTGTTACCGTGATGGTCTCTTTCCGGCGGTGTCCGGGAAGTGAACACGGTGTTGGAGTTATGCTTGACGTAGGTTGTTCTAGGATCACTTCTTGATCATAGTTGTTCGATCGTTCTTTTGCCTTGTCTTCTCGCTCTCATTTGCGTATGTTAGCCACCAAATATGCTAGTCGCTTGCTGCAGCTCCACATCATACCTTTGCCTTTCCTATAATCTTAAATAGTCTTGATCGCGAGGGTGTGAGATTGCTGAGTCCCCGTGACTCACAGATACTTCCAAAACCAGCTTGCAGGTGCCGATGAAACCGTGCAGATGACGCAACCGAGCTCATGGAGGAGCTTGATGAAGATCTTGTTCATTGTGTTGTTTCATTTCAGTTGATCAGTAGTGGAGCCCAGTTGGGACGATCGGGGATCTGTGTAGCTTTTGGGGTAGTCTTCTTTTATTTTGGTTCCATAGTCGGACCTTGAGTGTATTTGGACGAATGTAATGCTTTATTCATGTATTGTGTGAAGTGGCGATTGTAAGCCAACTATGTATCTTTTTCCCTTATGTATTACATTGGTTGTGTGAAGATTACCTCACTTGCGACATTGCTTTCAATGCGGTTATGCCTCTAAGTTGTGCTTTGACACGTGGGAGATATAGCCGCATCGAGGGCGTTACACTATGGACCCGAAGGTCTGAAGTAAACTACTCACACATCATCGGAGAGGCCATGGAGTTGATGTAGAGGACCTCCGTGATCAATGCCCCCTCCGGCGGAGCTCCGGAAAAGGCCCCAAGATGGGATCTCTTCGGTACAGAAAGTTGCGGTGGTAGAATTAGGTTTTCGTGGTGCTCCTGGATGTTTTTGGGGTACGTAGGTATATATAGGAGGAAGAAGTAGGTCAGTGGAGCAACAAGGGGCCCACGAGGGTGGCGGGCGCGCCCGGGGGGGTAGGCGCGCCCCCTGCCTCGTGCCTTCCTCGTTGATTGCTTGACGTCCACTCCAAGTCCTCTGGATCACGCTTGTTCCAAAATCACGCTCCCGAAGGTTTCATTCCGTTTGATATTCCTTTTCTGTGAAACACTGAAATAGGCAGAAAAAGAGCAATCATGATCATTGCAACAAGTAGTAGACATAGCAAAACTAGCATCCCAAGCTTAGGGTTTTGCATATTATAGGCACAATTGACATTAATAGAATTTATACTATTATCATTGCAATCACGCTTTTTATTCAAAGATCCGTCGTGAATCACTCCATAAAGTACTTCTATCAGATCTATTTATGGAGTGATTCACGACGGATCTTTGAATAAAAAGCATGATTGCAATGATAATAGTATAAATTCTATTAATGTCAATTGTGCCTATAATATGCAAAACCCTAAACTTGGTGTCGGTGTCAAAACCGGCGGATCTCGGGTAGGGGGTCCCGAACTGTGCGTCTAAGGCGGATGGTAACAGGAGGCAGGGGACACGATGTTTACCCAGGGTCGGGCCCTCTTGATGGAGGTAATACCCTACGTCCTACTTGATTGATCTTGATGATATGAGTATTACAAGAGTTGATCTACCACGAGATCGTAGAGGCTAAACCCTAGAAGCTAGCCTATGGTATGATTGTTGTTGTCCTACGGACTAAACCCTCCTGTTTATATAGATACCGGAGGGTGAAAGTGCAACTATCCCTAGGTGGTTTTGGTAATTCATAACAACATATAGCTCATTGAGCTAATGCTATTCCAAGATGATTATTTCAGGAAAGCTCAATGATTGGCATGGCATGGATGTGAAAGTGGAACCCTCAAAATGCTAAGGGAAAAGGATTGGCTCAAGCTCAAAAGCTCAAGACTCTTCATTTTATATTTTAGTGATCCAAGATCACATTGAGTCTTTAGGAAAAGCCAATACTATCAAGGAGGGATGAGGTGTTGCTTAATGAGCCTCTTGCTTCATGTGCTTAGTGATATGCTCCAAAAACCCTCAACTACTTTCCCATATCCACATATGACCTAAACCCTAAGCCAAACTCGGTCCTACCGATTCTTCCTATTCGGCGCCACCGAGTTTCACTTGTCATTAGCCATTGCCAAACCCTAGCAATTCGGTTCTACCGATAGGGATCTCGGTCTCACCGAGATGGGATTGCAAACTCTCTGTTTCCCTTTCGTAACTTTTCGGTCTCACCGGAAGAGCGAATCGGTCCCACCGAGATTGCAATGTAAATTCAGTGTTTCCCCTTTGTAACTTTTCGGTCTCACCAAAAGAGCAAATCGGTCCCACCGAGTTTGCCTGACCAACTCTCTGGTTAGCTAATTACCAAATCCGGTCTCACCGAGTTTGTGTAATCGGTCTCACCGAGATTACGTTATGCCAAAACCCTAACCATATCGGTCCTACCGAGTTGCATGTCAGTCCCACCGAAAATCTCTAACGGTCACTAGGTTTACATTTTCGGTCTGACTGAGTTTGTTGATTCGGTCCCACCGAGATAGGAAAACTGTGTGTAACGGTTGGATTTTGTGTGGAGGCTATATATACCCCTCCACCTCCTCTTCATTCGAGGAGAGAGCTATCAGAACGCATACACCATTCCAACTCATATGTTCTGAGAGAGAACCACCTACTCATGTGTTGAGACCAAGATATTTCATTCCTACCACATGAATCTTGATCTCTAGCCTTACCAAGTTGCTTTCCACTCAAATCTTCTTTCCACCAAATCCAAATCCTATGAGAGAGAGTTGAGTGTTGGGGAGACTATCATTTGAAGCACAAGAGCAAGGAGTTCATTACCTACACACCATTTGTTACTTCTTGGAGAGTGGTGTCTCCTAGATTGGCTAGGTGTCACTTGGGAGCCTCCGACAAGATTGTGGAGTTGAACCAAGGAGTTTGTAAGGGCAAGGAGATCGCCTACTTCGTGAAGATCTACCGCTAGTGAGGCAAGTCCTGTGTGGGTGATGGCCATGGTGGGATAGACAAGGTTGCTTCTTCATGGACCCTTTATGGGTGGTTGCTTCTTCGTGGACCCTTCGTGGGTGGAGCCCTGTGTGGACTCGCGCAACCATTACCCTTTGTGGGTGGAGCCCTGTGTGGACTCGCGCAACCGTTACCCTTTGTGGGTTGAAGTCTCCATCAACGTGGATGTAGGATAGCACCACCTATCCGAACCACGGGAAAAACATCCGTGTCTCATATTGCGTTTGAATTCTCCAAACCCTTCCCTTTACATTCTTGCAAGTTGCATGCTTTACTTTCCGCTGCCAATATACTCTTTGCATGCTTGCTTGAATTATGTGATGATTGCTTGACTTGTCCTAAAATAGCTAAAATCTGCCAAGAACTAAAATTGGGAAAAGGTTAAGTTTTTATTTGGTCAAGTAGTCTAATCACCCCCCTCTAGACATACTTTCGATCCTACAGAGGGGGCTAGGGTTACACAAAGTCGGTTACAAGGGAGGAGATCTACATATCCGTATTGCCAAGCTTGCCTTCCACGCCAGGGAGAGTCCCATCCGGACATGGGACGAAGTCTTTAATTTTGTATCTTCATAGTCCAACAGTCCGGCCACAGGATATAGTCCGGCTGTCCGGAGATCCCCTAATCCAGGACTCTCTCAGTAGCCCCTGAACCAGGCTTCAATGACGATGAGTCTGGCGCACAGTTTTTTCTTCGGCATTGTAAGGCGGGTTCCTCCCCCGAATACTCCATAGAAGATTTTGAACACAAGGATAGTGTCCAACTCTGCAAAATAAGTTCCACATACCACCATAGAGAGAATAATATTTCCACAAATCTAATCTGCTGACACGTTTAGCAACATGACATTGTGCCAGGGCCCGGTCATTATTCGAACCGTTTTTCTCAACCAGCACTGCACATATCGCGAGGCGTATTTCTTGACACGTCTTGTCGAAGCAGAGATCGTGTCCCCTTATCACGGGATTCTCATCAATACGGACGTGGGTAACCCAACCGCGCCATCAATTACGGCGCTTGGGGAATAAGCGATTTTACCAGGCAAGTGGGGAGGCGCATCGCCTCTTCCGCCCTTATAAAGGGACAAAGATTCACCCTTTTTACCCACGCCTTCTTCCTCCTTGCCTATCCATTCTCGCACACTCGAGCTCCAATGCCCAAGTTCGCGTCTTTCTCCTCAAACCACTCCAAGCATGCCCGGAGCGGGAGGCAAGTGGATGGTCTCCGCCGTCACAGAGGAGAACATCACAAAGCTACGGGAAGCAGGATATCTGGCCGCGGATATCACGCACCGGCTGCCAGATGCGGGGCAAATCATCCCTACGCCTGAACCTCATGAGAGGGTAGTTTTCCTTACCCACTTTGTCCGTGGACTGGGATTTCCCCTTCACCCTTTTGTCCGCGGGCTCATGTTCTACTATGGGCTGGATTTTCATGATCTGGCCCCCAATTTCATCCTCAACATCTCAGCGTTTATCGTCGTGTGCGAGGCCTTCCTCCGCATCAGGCCCCACTTCGGCCTGTGGCTGAAGACCTTCAATGTTAAACCGAAGGTGGTGGTTGGCCAGCAAGCAGAGTGCGGAGGCGCCATGGTGGGAAAAATGCCTAACGTCACCTGGCTCGAAGGCTCCTATGTGGAGACCACAAAGGGGTGGCAATCGGGGTGGTTCTACATCACCGAGCCGCGCAACACCAACTGGGTGGCCGCCCCCAAATTTCGATCCGGAATCCCCACACGGCTCACCTCCTGGAGAGAGAAGGGCCTATCCTGGGGTTCCCCGGTAGAGCTGACCAGACTCCAGACCTGCACCAGGAACATGATGAGCAAGAAAATCAAGCTCGTGAACGTGGTCCAGGTCATGCTCTTTCGCCGGATCCTCCCGTGTCAATGACGGGCATTCAATTTGTGGGAGTTCAACCCGGCCAAGCACCAGACGCTGCAAGAGCTCTTCGACACGACGCACAAGGACGTCTGGAAGGTTCTGTTCAAGTGCGCCGAGGTACCTCCTCCCCTTACCGAGGACCGCGGACTCAGCGCAAAGCGCCATGCCAATCCGGTAAGTTTTCATATCTCACAGGATATTTATTTGCCCCAGTTTAATCATATGTAGGATCTAAGCTTCCACGCCATTAACAGGACTGGGTAAAGACAGCGGAGCAGCTCGATTGCCTAGCCCCCCTGCCTGAAGATCCTGCAGATGCTCTCCCAACGGAGATGCTGGTTCCGGCACCTTACGAGGTGCCGATGAAGAAGGCCCAGAAGAAGGCCACGGGGACCCCGAAAGGGTCTCCGGCGCAAGGTTATATCGGACTCATCGTCCGATAACTCCGAAGCGCACTCCTCCCAAGAAAACGAGGAGTAGGAAGAGAAAAGTTCTCCCCCCCAGCCGGGGGAGATAAGAAGAGGAAAGCCACCCAAACCGGGGAGGCCGAAGGGTCCAAGAAGGGAAGGAACCTCCTTCCGGACTGCTCCACGACGGTCGCCCACAGCGACGACGAGTGGTTACCCAGGGACAAGCCCCTGGCAAAGTCGTAAGCATACGGATACCATAGTAATTCATGGTATGTTTTATTGCACTGCTTCTCCTTACGCCGAATATGATTATGCAGTTCGTCCCGAGCCCGTCTCGACGTATCTTCGTCGGATGGTTCTTTGGACTCGTCGGATATGAATAGCGATTCACCTCCGACCGCCTCCACCCCTTGCCCTACGGACAACATCGAGGAGTTGTGCCAAAAGGCACCGAGCCGAGGGGAGGTAGTCTTGGGGGCGCCTCGAGGCGACCTTCCGGACCCTGGGCGCAAAGGGAGAAAGACTCCCACGGGCTCCAAGTTTGGCCCCCAGCTGAACATTGCGCCGGAACCTTCGGTGGTTCCGGACTCCGGCAGGCGATCCCCCATTAAGGGGGGCAAGCCGCCCGTGCCGGTGGCCTCTGTCCATCCAAAGGCACCGGACAACTTGTTGGAAGCGCTTCGTGGCGCTTCCATCGACGAAGAGCACCGCACTATCATGAGTGCGGTGATCGAGAAATTTCAGTCCGCCAAAACAGACTAACCGAAGCTTGTGCCAGCCTCCTAACAGGCTTTGAGGTAAGCAATCAAAATATAGGGAAAATATTACCGCATAGATAGTAGCCCCTGATGCTCTGTTTGGCGTTCGCGAAGAAAGGCCGAATAGAGGATCAAATAATGACTCCGGAGTCTAATCAAAATATGTCTATGTGCATATGCAGGCTTCACTGCTGGCCACTGCCGCATGTACTACGGAGGTCGCTGCACTAAAGCAGGACCTTGAGCGGTCCGACGACGAGCTCGGCCTGGCCAAGAGGCAGCTCGAGGAGAGCAAATGTAAGCAATACCTTGTCTACATGTTAAAAATAAATTCGGTTGTAAAGTAATAGGATCATCATGAATTTTGTCAAGGGCCATGACCGAGGTGGCGACCCTGAAGAAGGCGATGTCCGAGGCCGAAGACAAAGCGGCCAAGGAGCGCATTGAGCGGGAAAAGCAAGAAGCCCGGGTAGGCGAGGTGTAGCAAGAGCTCGAGGCTCTCGCCAAAAACACGAGTCCTTGGAGCTTGACTCTAAGATGCGAGAGTCCGAGCTTGCGAAGGCACTCAAAAGCGCATGGAGCGCCAAGGCTGAAGCCCACAAGGCTCTTCAGGAGATTGATGCGGTGAAGAAGATAGCAGCGGGTAAGGCATTCGTTATGCAAAGCAAGCATGTGAAGGAAACTTTCCTTTTACTTACCCAAGTTCAGAGCTCTCCAGGAGCGTTCGCAGATCTTCCCCGCGGTGTACTGGATGCCGTGGAGTTTTACCGAGCTGAGGAGGGGAGCTCAACGAAAAAGTTGCTCTGGTCTCAGTATACTGGGACCGAACACCCAATGCCCTTGAGCGACCAGCTGAAGCAACTGGTCGAGCTTCACAGGGCGGCCGAATAGGCCATGAAGGACCTTATAGTCCGGATGTGGCCTGGCGATCCCCTGCCTAGCAGCTACTTCGGTTTGGTGAGGCAGCTTGTGGATGCCTGCCCACGGCTTGAAGTCATAAAGTGGTCCATCTGCATCGAGGGTGCGCACAGGGCTTTTGCCCGGGCGAAGGTGCACTGGGCGAAGCTGGACGCCGTGAAGCTGGTGAAGGAGGGGCCGCCAGAGGGCAAGGAGCATCGCTGCCCCCGAAATGTATTTTGACAGTGTCCTGAAGGGTTCCCGCCTTGTGGCGGAGGAATGTGCCAGAGATGTAATTTTTGAATGAACATGCTCATGTGATCCTGTAATATGAAACGAGTTCATTTGCGCTATGCAACACTTTTTTGAATTTAAAATATTACCTTCTCTGCGGCCGTTTATAAAATCTGAGAGTTGGCCAGTCATCGGCTTCTACCCCCATGTAATTAGTATTGGGGTGTTCGGGATAAACCCGAGCACTCTTTATCCCAATTTTGGGTCCTTCGAGGGAGGTGTTCAGCACAATGAACCAGGCAATCGAACTATAAGGCTTTATCACTCTCACTTAGCCATAGAAGTATACAATTTTAAATTTTGGCGAAGCCCCTAGTATTCAGAAGGCCGAATTTGGGGCGCTATATACGCCTAAGTCGGGCAAGGCCGACTCCTCGCCCAAAGCGGAAAAAGTCTTTAAGGTCTTGAGACCTCTCGAACAGCGACCAGCTCTCGCCTTATCATGACAGTCAGTTTTTGGCTTTCTCCACTGAGGTGCTCGTCCGGAAGAACCGGGACACAATCGCAGTAGTTCTCCCAGCGCTACCTTAGCCGATATAGCGGAACGTAAGGTACCAAAACATGGGAGCCGCGCAAACCCAACTATTGGCCTAAGACATGATTCAGAGCTGATGCATATAATTCTATAAGTTCGGGGTGCCACACTGTCGAAAGTGTTCGGACTTCTCACATCGTATTATGGGGTAAACGAAATCCCCTGGCGTACTGACCGTACTAGAACGTACGCATGCAAGTTGTTGTAAATGAACATATAAGAAAAAAGAGGATGGATAATGCAATAATAGACTAATGCTATGCATTGTTATTTGAATAATATGTCGAAGCGTACTGATACAAGTAGTCCAATAAGCAAAAAATATGACTATTTGACATGTCCTATCCAAGGGCAAGTTGCATATGAACAGTAAAAAGCGGGTATATCGATTATTATTAGAGACCACCTGGGGGTTCCCTTATACATCTTAGCTTCTTGCCTCCTTGGTTGTTCCTTCCCATAATCTGTCCGGCAATCGTACTGACGGAAAGGGCTTCCAGAGAGTAAGGTCCTGAAAGAGAAAAAATGATAAAGGTATGCAACCACTAGGGCGGTTAAGCCGCATTGCGGGACGTGCCCTGATCGTGCCCCAGCCTATGCCCATGGTATTTTCAGTGCGTAATTATGTACGCGCAACACGGATTTTGTCGCTTGACTGGGACTGGGACGGGGGCTGAATTGCTAGGCGAGCTCTGAACGTGCCAGGCGATCCTTATGCAGTTTACTCCGGACTTGCTTGACGGTGTCCGGGGGCTGTATCGTCGAATTGGTGGTTTGCCTTAAAAGGCTGCTTTGTGCTTCTGCTGTGAGGGCCGCAGTGTGCTCTTCTGTGCGGAGCGAGCGTTCTATGTTTCCATTGATTGTTATGACCCCCCAGGTCCTGGCATCTTGATCTTGAGGTATGCGTAACGCGGTACCGCATTGAATTTTGCAAATGCGGTTCGCCCGAGCAGTGCGTGATAGCCACTGCGGAACGGGACGATATCGAAGATTAACTCCTCGCTCCGGAAGTTTTCCGGAGATCCGAAGACCACTTCTAGTGTGATTGAGCCCATGCAATGGGCCTCTACACCTGGGATGACGCCCTTAAAGGTGGTTTTTGTGGGTTTGATCCTCAAGGGATCTATACCCATTTTGCACACTGTATCCTGATAGAGCAGGTTCAGGCTGTTGCCGCCGTCCATAAGGACTTGAGTGAGGTGAAAACCGTCGATGATGGGGTCTAGGATCAGTGCGGCGGATCCGCCATGACGGATACTAGTGGGGTGGTCCCTGCGATCGAAGGTGATTGGACAAGCGGACCATGGGTTGAACTTTGGGGCGACGGGCTCTATCGCATAGACGTCCCTTAGTGCACGCTTCCGTTCCCTCTTGGGAATGTGGGTTGCGTATATGATGTTCACCGTCTTCACTTGTGGGGGGAGCCTCTTCTGTCCTCCCGTGTTCGGTGGCCGGGGCTCCTCCTCGTCATCACTATGCAGCCCCTTGTCCTTGTTTTCGGCATTTAACTTGCAGGCCTGCTTGCACACCCAGCATTCGCCATTGGTGTGATTGGCTGGCTTATCGGGGGTGCCATGTATTTGATACGAGCGATCAAGTATGCGATCCAAACTGGACGGGCCCGGAGTACTTCTTTTGAATGGCTTTTTCCGCTGACTGGATCTAGAGCCTCTGAATCCGGCTTTGACTGCCGTATCATCGGTGTTATCGCCGTTGTTGCGGCGCTTATGTCTGTTACGACGTGGTCTGCCGTTGGCATCTTTGGTATCTGAAGTTCCCGGATTCCTTGATGTGTTGTTGCTACGAGCCAGCTAGCTATCCTCGCCTGCGCAAAAGCGGGTCATGAGTGTCGTGAGGGCTGCCATAGACTTCGGCTTCTCCTGGTCGAGGTGCCGGGCGAGCCATTCGTCATAGATGTTATGCTTGAATGCCGCTAAGGCCTCTGCATCCGGACAGTCGACAATTTGGTTTTTCTTAGTTAGGAACCATGTCCAGAATTGTCTGGCCGATTCCCCTGGCTGCTGAGTTATATGGCTCAAGTCATCAGCATCCGGTGGTCGCACATAAGTGCCCTGGAAGTTGTCAAGGAATGTGTCTTCCAAATCCTTCCAACTGCCGACGGAGTCTGTTGGCAAGCTATTCAGCCAATGTTGAGCTGGTCCTTTGAGTTTTAGTGGGAGGTACTTGATGGCATGCAGATCATCGTCGCGAGCCATGTGAATGTGAAGGAGGAAAACCTCAATCCATACAACGGGATCTGTTGTACCATCATATGATTCGATATTTACGGGTTTGAAACCCTCTAGGAATTCGTGATCCATAACTTCATCAGTGAAGCATAGGGGGTGTGCGACGCCTCTGTGCCGGGCTATATCACGACGCAGTTCATATGAGTCTTGTATGCTGTATTCAGCCTGGCCAGATTTACTTTTAGTGTATCCGATGCGACGGTCATCGTCCCGCATTGGCGCACGCCCCCGTGACCCGTATATCGACCTTGCATGTTTTGCCCTGCTGTCCAATACGTCTCGCAGGTCCCGTGTGCTGCCCCGGGCCTTGGTATTTTTGTTTGAGTGGCGGCGGGGTGCAGGCTGAACTTCAGGCTGAAACGCCTCTCTGGCTCGGCCACGAGGTGGCCGGTCAGCCGCATCGTACATTGGTGATGTAGGTTTCAATGCTTCCTCCTCGAGGTGAGGTAGCAACCTGCGCTTTGGGTAACTCTTGGAGGGGCGCTCGAGTTCGTATTCCTCGGCCGCAAGGACTTTGGTCCATCTGTCTGCTAGCAAGTCTTGATCAGCTTGAAGCTGTTGTTGCTTTTTCTTCAAGCTATTTGCTGTGGCCATAAGCCGGCGCTAGAAGCGCTCCTGCTCGACGGGATCCTCAGGCACGATAAATTCTTCGTCGCCGAGGCTCACCTTGTCTTCGGAGAGAGGCATGTAATTGTCCTCCTCCGATTCTCCATCCGCTGCCTGCTCTGGGGGGCTAGCTTTTCACCCTCCCGCTCTGAATCGTGCTGTGGGGGATTGTTGTTGTCTTCGGCACTATCTGGAGTGTTATTGTCTCTTGTGCCGGTATCACTACTTTTGCTATGGCGGGGCTTAGAGCGGCGCCGCTGACGTCGGCGCTTGGGTTGCTTCTTGGAGGGGTCATCCTCCGCTGTTTCATCGCCATTGCCTTCTTTGGGGGTGTCCACCATGTATATATCATATGATGAGGTGGCAGTCCAGCGCCCTGTGGGCGGTGGTTCCTGTTCGTCTCCTGCATCGTCATCCATACCGTCGATCTCTTCAGAGTCGAAGTCAAGCATGTCGGTTAAATCGTCGACAGTGGCTACTAAGTGGGTGGTGGGTGGGCAGCGAATTTCCTCGTTGTTTGCATCCCATTCTAGCCGGACATAGTTCGGCCAAGGTTCTCCTGACAAGGAGAGAGACCTTAATGAATTTAGCACATTGCCGAAAGGCGAGTGCTGAAAGATATCCGCGGAGGTGAACTCCATGATCGGCGCCCAATCGGATTCGATAGGCACGGATGCAGGCGGCTCGGAGTCCGTGGCCGAAGACGAATCTAGTGGTTCGGCAACACGGCTCTCGTAAGTGGTGAAGTCAGTATCCGGCTCCATTGCCACTAAGAGTGCGGCCTCCATGGCGGGGTCTATCCCTCCGTCCTCAGATGGCGCAATTTGCTCCGGATTGAAGGCCGGAGTAGATGTAGGTGTGATCTCCCGAACACTGTCCGACGACAGAGCTAAATCATGCTCATCGTGATCGTGCGGCGCTCCTGACATGGTCTCAAATCCATCGAAGATCAAGTCTCCGCGGATGTTGGCAGTGTAGTTTAAGTTTCCGAATCTGACCTGATGGCCAGGGGTGTAGCTCTCGATCTGCTCCAAATGGCCAAGCGAGTTGGCCTGCAGTGCGACGTCGCCGAATACGAGGATCTGTCCGAGGAGGAAAACCTCGCCCTGGACCGCATCGTTACCGATGATCGAAGGAGCCATCAAGCCTTACGGTGACGGAACTCTCAATGAAAGCACCAATGTCGGTGTCAAAACCGGCGGATCTCAGGTAGGGGGTCCCGAACTGTGCGTCTAAGGCGGATGGTAACAGGAGGCAGGGGACATGATGTTTACCCAGGTTCGGGCCCTCTTGATGGAGGTAATACCCTACGTCCTTCTTGATTGATCTTGATGATATGAGTATTACAAGAGTTGATCTATCACGAGATCGTAGAGGCTAAACCCTAGAAGCTAGCCTATGGTATGATTGTTGTTGTCCTATGGACTAAACCCTCCGGTTTATATAGATACCGAAGGGGGCTAGGGTTACACAAAGTCGGTTACAAGGGACGAGATCAACATATCCGTATTGCCAAGCTTGCCTTCCACGCCAGGAGAGTCCCATCCAGACACGAGACGAAGTCTTTAATTTTGTATCTTCATAGTCCAACAGCCCGACCAAAGGATATAGTCCGGCTGTCCAGAGACCCCCTAATCTAGGACTCCCTCACTTGGGGATGCTAGTTTTGCTATGTCTACTACTTGTTGCAATGATAATGATTGGGGTGATTCTTGTTTTGATCTTGAAGATGCCGCATGGTGTGGCCCCTTTCCCTTAATGGCGAAGGGCAAGCGGGTGGCCGATCAGAAAGGATATGGTTTCTATTCATTCCACGGATAACTAGGCGGGGACAGAAGGGTGAGGACATGTCGGTCCTGACTGCGCCACCTGTGGAATAACAGTGGCCATGCCGGGTGCCAGTGATGAGTCAAATCCCTTTAGGGTCATCACGGTTTAATGGAAGCGGTGATCTAATACTAGGATAACCTATGCCAGCCTGGCTGCTCTGATACCATGTCCTGTGGCACCCCGATCCGCATGGAGCAGGGGCCTTCGCACGTCAGCCCAGGATAACACCTGACGCATGACAGGTCCATAATACAGCATTCTAGGTACAAGGATATTCATCAAATACATGTATAGAAGATTACATCATTGATGAATACAATTATCTAGCATAGCCCTAAGGTTATTTAACTGGCAGCGGAAATCTATTTAAATGGCGGCGGAAGCCTTGGTTTGGCAGCATAACAACTCTGGCTGGGCTCCACAACTCACAGGACTGGCAAGGTTATGGCCTAGCACGACGGGTCAAGAGAACACTTCGGGCTCGACCTACAAAACTGGCATGACACGCTAGGTCAGTACATTGAATGTACTTGCAAGACAACCAAGTACATAGCAACCAAACAAGCAGAAGACAAAGCAAGAACCAATGCATGCAACAACCTATCTCATATAAATTTCTAACCATGGCATGATAAAGATCAACTAAGCATGAACATCATAGCATCTACTAACATGGTAATCACATGGCATAACAAAACATGCTTCTAACATGGCAGCAGTAAAACATAGCATATCATCTCAATCATGGCATAATCAATCCAAGCATGGCATGGCATCATGAAACTATGTTGAAAATAAACTACCGATCATATTCAATGCAGACATAGCATGTTAACTTTATGCAGCCATCTTCTGTTCTGCCATGGTTCTTTAAATGCAAATAACAACATATTACTCATGCAATGCAATCAAACTGGTGCACTGAGTCCCTCGGACTCTCTTAACAACAGGTTGCCTCACAACCAAACGGTGATCTTTCCGACGATCACAACCACGACCAACACTCGGTCTCCAACAGTGATCTTTCCGGTGATCACAATCATGACCAACACTTGGTCTCCAACACTCACCGAGACCTCATCTCGTGATCATATCAAAAAATCACCGTGACTTCTCACGACTATCTCATAGTCCAAGTCACCACATTCTTGTTACCACATTCATTTACTTAATTATTTCAGGTTTATCCTCCATTTCGACCAAGACATGATAGTGTGACCTACTATGAACAATGTTGCTATCGATAGACTTTATAAACACTCTGCAGAGGTAGCGCACTGTACCCACACCACTGAACCCATGGCCTCGTCATCCCATTCGGGTGGAGCAACGGCATTCCAGAGAAACCGACCTACTGCCATGACACTCTCCCGGCCACTCTGATACGTCTCCAACATATATATAATTTTTGATTGCTCCATGCTATATTATCTATTGTTTTGGACTATATTGGGCTTTATTTTCCACTTTTATATTATTTTTGGGACTAACCTATTAACTGGAGGCCCGGCCCAGAATTGCTATTTTTTTTGCCTATTTCAGTGTTTCAAATAAACGGAATATCAAACGGAGTCCAAACGGAATAAAATCTTCGAGAACGTGCTTTTCTCACCGAACGTAATCCAGGAGACTTGGACCCTACTGCAAGGAAACAAAGAGGTGCTCATGAGGGTAGGGGGCGCGCCCCTGCCTCGTGGGCCCCTCGGTGCTCCACCGACGTACTTCTTCCTCCTATATATACACACGTACCCCCAAACAATCAGAACAGGAGCAAAAAACCTAATTCCACCGCCGCAACTTTCTATATCCACGAGATCCCATCTTGGGGCCTGTTCCGGAGCTCCGCCGGAAGAGGGTCGTCATAACGGAGGGCTTCTACATCATCATAGCCTCTCCGATGAAGTGTGAGTAGTTTACCTCAGACCTTCGGGTCCATAGTTAGTAGCTAGATGGCTTCTTCTTTCTCTTTGAATCTCAATACAAAGTTCTCCCCCTCTCTTGTGGAGATCTATTCGATGTAATCTTCTTTTTGCGGTGTGTTTGTTGAGACCGATGAATTGTGGGTTTATGATCAAGTCTATCTATGAATAATGTTTGAATCTTCTCTGAATTCTTTTATGTATGATTGGTTATCTTTGCAAGTCTCTTCGAATTATCCGTTTGGTTTGGCCAACTAGATTGGTAGTTCTTGCCATGGGAGAAGTGCTTAGCTTTGGGTTCGATCTTGCGGTGTCCTTACCCAGTGACAGAAGGGGCAGCAAGGCACGCATTGTATCGTTGCCATCGAGGATAACAAGATGGGGTTTATTTCATATTGCATGAATTTATCTCTCTACATCATGTCATCTTGCTTAAGGTGTTACTCTATTTTTAACTTAATACTCTAGATGCGTGCTGGATAGCGGTCGATGAGTGGAGTAATAGTAGTAGATGCAGAATCGTTTCGATCTACTTGTCACGGACGTGATGCCTATATACATGATCATGCCTAGATATTCTCATAATTATGCACAATTCTATCAATGGTTCAACAGTAATTTGTTCACCCACCGTAGAATACTTATGCCCTTGAGAGAAGCCACTAGTGAAACCTATGGCCCCCGGGTCTATTCTCATCATATCAATCTCCATCACTTTTATATTGTTTTTCTATTTACTTTGCCTTTACTTTTTACTTTGCATCTTTATATCAAAAATACCAAAAATATTCTATCTATCATATCTCACTCTCGTAAGTGACCGTGAAGGGCTTGACAACCCCTAATCGCGTTGGTTGCGAGTAGCTATCGTTTTGTGCAGGTACGAGGGACTTGAGTGTTGCCTCCTACTGGATTGATACCTTGGTTCTCAAAAACCGAGGGAAATACTTACACTACTCTGCTGCATCATCCCTTCCTCTTCGGGGAAAACCAACGCAAGCTCAAGACATAGCAAGAAGGATTTCTGGCGCCGTTGCCGGGGAGTCTACGCAAAAAGTCAATATACCAAGTACCCATCACAATCCCTATCTCTCGCATTACATTATTTGCCATTTGCCTCTCGTTTTCCTCTCCCCCCAATTCACCCTTGCCGTTTTATTCGCCCTCTCTCTCCCTATCCCCCTCTCTATTTGCCTCTTTTTGTCCGCTTGCTTTTTGTTTGCTCGTGTGTTAGATTGCTTGTTCGTTGCGATGGCTCAAGATACTACCAAATTGTGTGACTTCACCAATACCAATAATAATGATTTCCTTAGCACTCCGATTGCTCCTCTTACCGATGCTGAATCTTGTGAAATTAATACTGCTTTGTTGAATCTTGTTATGAAAGATCAATTCGCCGGCCTTCCTAGTGAAGATGCCGCTACTCATCTGAATAGCTTCATTGATTTATGTGATATGCAAAAGAAAAAAGATGTCAATAATGATGTCGTTAAATTGAAGCTATTTCCTTTTTCGCTTAGAGATCGTGCTAAAGCTTGGTTTTCGTCTTTGCCTAAGAATAGTATTGATTCATGGAACAAGTGCAAAGATGCTTTTATCTCTAAGTATTTTCCTCCCGCTAAGATCATCTCTCTTAGAAACGATATAATGAACTTTAACAACTTGATCATGAACATGTTGCACAAGCTTGAGAGAGAATGAAATTAATGATACGTAATTTCCCTACTCATGGTTTGAATTTGTGGATGATTATACAAAATTTTTATGCCAGATTGAATTTTGCTTCTAGAAATCTTTTAGATTCGGCCGCGGGAGGCACTTTTATGGAAATCACTTTAGGAGATGCTACTAAACTCCTAGATAATATTATGGTTAATTATTCTCAATGGCATACTGAAAGAACTTCTAATAAAAAAGTGCATGCGATAGAAGAAATTAATGTGTTGAGTGGGAAGATGGATGAACTTATGAAATTATTTGCTACTAAGAGTGTTTCCTCTGATCCTAATGATATGCCTTTGTCTACTTTGATTGAGAATAACAATGAATCTATGGATGTGAATTTTGTTGGTAGGAATAATTTTGGTAACAACGCTTATAGAGGGAATTTTAATCCCAGGCCATATCCTAGTAATCCTTCTAATAATTATGGGAATTCCTACAACAACTCTTATGGAAATTATAATAAGATGCCCTCTGATTTTGAATCTAATATTAAAGAATCTATTTCTTCGCAAAAGAATTTTAATGCTATGATTGAAGAAAAATTGCTCAAGATTGATGACTTGGCTAGGAACGTTGATAGAATTGCTCTTGATGTTGATGCTTTGAAACTTAGATCTATTCCACCTAAGCATGATATTAATGAGTCTCTAAAAGCCATCAGAATTTCAATTGATGAGTGTAAGGAAAGAACCACTAGAATGCGTGCTTCCAAAGATGCCTTTATTAAAGCGTGTTCTTCCAATTCCTATGAAAGTAATGATGAAGACCTAAAAGTTATTGATGTGTCTCCAATTAAATCTTTATTTTTCAATATGAATCTTGATGAAACTGAATATGATATTCCTTTACCTAGAAGGCGTTTTACAAATTCGGAGTGTTTAGATCTTAATGATGAAATTGATGAAAGTGGGATAGAAAGAAATAAAAGTCTAGATGTTGCTAAACCCACTATATTGGATTTCAAGGAATTTAATTATTAAAATTGCTCTTTGATTGATTGTATTTCCTTGTTGCAATCCGTGCTAAATTCTCCACATGCTTATAGTCGAAATAAAGCCTTTACCGAACATATTGTTGATGCCTTGATGCAATCTTATGAAGAAAAACTTGAGTTGAAAGTTTCTATCCCTAGAAAACTCTATGATGAGTGGGAACCAACTATTAAAATTAAAATTAAATATCATGAGTTTTATGCGTTGTGTGATTTGGGTGCTAGTGTCTCTACTATTCCCAAGACTTTGTGCTCTCTAAACTTGCATCTTGCGGACTCCACTATTAAGAAACCTATGGGAAGAATTAATGATGTTCTTATTGTTGAAAATAGGAATTATGTGCCCGTAGATTTCATTGTTCTTGATATAGATTGCAATCCTTCTTGCCCTATTATTGTTGGTAGACCTTTCCTTAGAACGGTTGGTGCGATTATTGATATGAAGGAAGGGAATATTAGATTTCAATTTCCATTAAAAAAGGGCATGGAACACTTTCCAAGAAATAAAATAAAATTACCATATGATACTATCATGAGAGCCACTTATGGACTGCCTACCAAAGATGGCAATACCTAGATCTATTCTTGCTTGTTATGCCTAGCTAGGGGCGTTAAACGATAGCGCTTGTTGGGAGGCAATCCAATTTTATTTTTATTCCTTGCTTTTTGCTCCTGTTTAGTAATAAATAAATTATTTAGCCTCTGTTTTGGTTGTGTTTTTTGTGTTTAATTAGTGTTTGTGCCAAGTAGAACCGTTGGGAAGACTTGGGGAAAGTCTTGTTGAACTTGCTGTAAAAAACAGAAACTTTAGCGCTCACAAGAACTGCTGTCATTTTTATTTGAAGAGTGCTATTTAGTCAATTATTTTTGCAGATGATTAATAGATAAATTCCTCACGTCCAGCAATTTATTTTAGAATTTTTGGGGTTCCATATCTTGCGCTAGCTACATATTACTACAGACTGTTCTGTTTTTGACAGATTCTGTTTTTCGTGTGTTGTTTGCTTATTTTGATGAATCTATGGCTAGTAAAATAGTTTATAATCCATAGAGAAGTTGGAATAGAGTAGGTTTAACACCAATATAAATAAAGAATGAGTTCATTACAGTACCTTGAAGTGGTCTTTTGCTTTCTTTCGCTAACGGATCTCACGAGTTTTCTATTTTGAGTTTTGTGTTGTGAAGTTTTCAAGTTTTGGGTGAATTCTTTTGATGGATCATGGAACAAGGAGTGGTAAGAGCCTAAGCTTGGGGATGCCCAAGGCACCCCCAAGATAATCCAAGGACACCAAAAAGTCAAATCTTGGGGATGCCCCCGGAAGGCATCCCCTCTTTCGTCCACTTCCATCAGTAATTTACTTGGAGCTATATTTTTATTCACCAACATGATATGTGTTTTGCTTGGAGCGTCTTGTATTATTTGTGTCTTTGTTTGCTAGTATACCACAATCATCCTTGCTGTACACACCTTTTGAGAGAGCCATACATGAATTAAAATTTGATAGAATACTCTATGTGCTTCACTTATATCTTTTGAGCTAGATAATTTTGCTCTATGTGCTTCACTTATATCTTTTGAGCTAGATAATTTTGCTCTATGTGCTTCACTTATATCTTTTGAGCTAGATAATTTTGCTCTATGTGCTTCACTTATATCTTTTAAGCTAGATAATTTTGCTCTATGTGCTTCACTTACATCTTTTGAGCTAGATAATTTTGCTCTATGTGCTTCACTTATATCTTTTGAGTGTCATAATTTTGCTCTTTGTGCTTCACTTATATCTTTTGAGCGTTACAACTTTGCTCTATGTGCTTCACTTAGATCTTTTAGAGCACGGTGGTGGATATGTTTTAAAGAAACTATTGATCTCTCATGCTTCACTTAAATTAATTTGTGAGTCTCTTAATAGCATGGTAATTTGCCTAATAATAATATGTTTGGTATTCAAGATTTGTGAAACTTTCTTTTGAGTGTGTTGAATACTAAGAAAAGATTGAAGCATGATAATTGTTTTGAGATATGGAGGTGATAATATTAAAGTCATGCTAGTTGAGTAGTTGTGAATTTAAAGAATACTTGTGTTGAAGTTTGTGATTCCCGTAGCATGCACGTATGGTGAACCGTTATGTGATGAAGTCGGAGCATGATTTATTTATTGATTGTCTTCCTTATGAGTGGCGGTCGGGGACGAGCGATGGTCTTTTCCTACCAATCTATCCCCCTAGGAGCATGCGCGTAATACTTTGCTTTGATAACTTCTACATTTTTGCAATAAGTATATGAGTCCTTTTATAACTAATGATGAGTCCATGGATTATACGCACTCTCACCCTTCCACCCTTGCTAGCCTCTCTAATACCGTGCAACTTTCGCCGGTATCATACACCTACCATATACCTTCCTCAAAACAGCCACCATACCTACCTATTATGGCATTTCCATAGCCATTCCGAGATATATTGCCATGCAACTTTCCACCGTTCCGTTCATGACACATTCATCATTGTCATATTGCATATCCCGCTACACCACCGGATGCATTCACATAGAGTCATATTTTGTTCTAAGTATCGAGTTGTAATTGTTGAGTTATAAGAAAAATAAAAGTGTGATGATCATCATTATTAGAGCATTGTCCCACTAAGGAAAGAATGATGGAGACTATGATTCCCCCATAAGTCGGGATGAGACTCCGGACGAAAAACAAAATAAATAAATAAATAAAAGGCCAAAGAAGCCCAAAAAAGAGAAAGGCCATTAAAAAAGAGAGAAAGGCCATATAAAAATAAAAAAATGAGAGAGAAAGAGAGAAGGGACAATGTTACTATCCTTTTTCCACACTTGTGCTTCAAAGTAGCACCATGATCTTCATAGTAGAGAGTCTCTCATGTTATCACTTTCATGTACTAGTGGGAATCTTTCATTATAAGAACTTGGCTTGTATATTCCAATGATGGGCTTCCTCAAATTGCCCTAGGTCTTCATGAGCAAGCAAGTTGGATGCACACCCACTAGTTTCTTTTTGAGCTTTCATATACTTATAGCTCTAGTGCATCCGTTGCATGGCAATCCCTACTCACTCACATTGATATCTATTAATGGGCATCTCCATAGCCCATTGATACGCCTAGTTGATGTGAGACTATCTTCTCTCTTTTTGTCTTCTCCACAACCACCATTCTATTCCACCTATAGTGCTATATCCATGTCTCACGCTCATGTATTGCGTGAAGATTGAAAAAGTTTTCAAAAAGTTAGAGTATGAAACAATTGCTTGGCTTGTCATCGGGGTTGTGCATGATTTAAATACTATGTGTGGGGAAGATGGAGCATAGCCAGACTATATGATTTTGTAGGGATAACTTTCTTTAGCCTTGTTATTTTGAGAAGACATAATTGCTTCATTAGTATGCTTGAAGTATTATTATTTTCTATGTCAATATAAACTTTTGTCTTGAATCTTTCTAATCTGAATATTCATACCACAATTAAGAAGATTTACATTGAAATTATGCCAAGTAGCACTCCGCATAAAAAATTCTCTTTTTATCATTTACCTACTCGAGGACGAGCAGGAATTAAGCTTGGGGATGCCTGATACGTCTCCAATGTATCTATAATTTTTGATTGCTCCATGCTATATTATCTACTGTTTTGGACTATATTGGGCTTTATTTTCCACTTTTATACTCCCTCCGTTCCTTGATATAAGGTGTATAGATTTTTAAGAAAAAGTTCAAAATATAAGGTGTATTGCCTTGCACCACTCATTTGGAAAACTTTTTAAGGGATTTGATTACATTTCCTTACATAGGGCAAGCTCCTCTACTTTCTCATGTCAATTAGTCAGTTGTAGTCTTGCCCAAAACTTGTGAAATTTTCCCTTCATGTGCATTCTTTAATTTCCGTGCCAAAAACTATACACCCTATATTTAGGAATGGAGGGAGTATTACTTTTGGGACTAACCTATTAACCGGAGGCCCAGCCCAGAATTGCTGTTTTTTTGCCTATTTCCGTGTTTCAGATAAACGGAATATCAAAAAGAGTCCAAACGGAATAAAATCTTCTGGAACGTGATCTTATCACCGAACGTAATCCCGGAGACTTGGACCCTACTGCAAGGAAGCAAAGAGGTGCTCATGAGAGTAGGGGGCGCGCTCCCTGCCTCGTGGGCCCCTCAGTGCTCCACCGACGTACTTCTTCCTCCTATATATACACACGTACCCCCAAACGATCAGAACAGGAGCAAAAAACCTAATTCCACCGCCGCAACTTTCTGTATCCATGAGATCCCATCTTGGGGCCTGTTCCGGAGCTCCGCCGGAAGAGGGCTGTCATCACGGAGGGCTTCTACATCATCATAGCCTCTCCGATGAAGTGTGAGTAGTTTACCTCAGACCTTCGGGTCCATAGTTAGTAGCTAGATGGCTTCTTCTCTCTCTTTGAATCTCAATACAAAGTTCTCCCCCTCTCTTGTGGAGATCTATTCGATGTAATCTTCTTTTTGCGTGTGTTTGTTGAGACCGATAAATTGTGGGTTTATGATCAAGTCTATCTATGAATAATATTTGAATCTTCTCTGAATTCTTTTATGTATGATTGGTTATCTTTGCAAGTCTCTTCGAATTATCCGTTTGGTTTGGCCAACTAGATTGGTAGTTCTTGCCATGGGAGAAGTGCTTAGCTTTGGGTTCGATCTTGTGGTGTCCTTACCCAGTGACATAAGGGGCAGCAAGGCACGTATTGTATCGTTTCCATCGAGGATAACAAGATGGGGTTTATTTCATATTGCATGAATTTATCTCTCGACATCATGTCATCTTGCTTAAGGCGTTACTCTATTTTTAACTTAATACTCTAGATGCATGCTGGATATCGGTCGATGAGTGGAGTAATAGTAGTAGATGCAGAATCGTTTTGATCTACTTGTCACGGACGTGATTCCTATATACATGATCATGCCTAGATATTCTCATAATTAATTATGCACAATTCTATCAATGGCTCAACAGTAATTTGTTCACCCACCGTAGAATACTCATTCCCTTGAGAGAAGCCACTAGTGAAACCTATGGCCCCCGGGTCTATTCTCATCATATCAATCTCCATCACTTTTATATTGTTTTGCTATTTACTTTGCCTTTACTTTTTACTTTGCATCGTTATATCAAAAATACCAAAAATATTCTATCTATCAGATCTCACTCTCGTAAGTGACCGTGAAGGGCTTGACAACCCCTAATCACGTTGGTTGCGAGTAGCTATCGTTTTGTGCAGGTACGAGGGACTTGAGCATGGCCTCCTACTGGATTGATACCTTGGTTCTCAAAAACTGAGGGAAATACTTACGCTACTCTGCCGCATCATCCCTTCCTCTTCGGGGAAAACCAACGCAAGCTCAAGACGTAGCACACTCCGACTCACTCCCCACTGGGCTAGTCCTGGGTGGCCCCATGTCTACCAAAGACACCAACGGCCACCGTCGTGGCCAAACAAAAACGTCCCTCACGGGGACCTGAGCTCAAAAACAAACCCGGGCACACAAGGCTTATGTCCGCCTACCTGATCAGGGTAGCGCGGGCCCATAACCTTCCCTCTTTGGAGGCACCGGTGAGAGGCACGACAATGGATCACATTAAGGCCTTCCCATAAAGGCAAAATGTGGCTGCACTGAAGAAGTTCGGTTTGGTGGCACTATGACTCGATCCCATCGATGACGGAGGAGGTTCGTTATTATTAAGTCATCTTTTTAAGTTCTCCATCATCATGAGCATATTTGACATGAATGCAACAATGAGCATGCAGCGTACAAATGCATGGACAAAATATCAAACTTCTCAAGTGCACAACGATAGCATAAAGAGCATGACAATACCAAGTACTAGCATATCAACCGTGCAATACAATTATTATAGCAATCATAATAGCCACTAAGAATCCAAAGGCACATGACATCCACATAAGAACCCAAATATAAGCCCTAGAACTCCAAACAATATCGATAATAACATTCTAATTAGCATGGCAAAAGATATCATGAAAACATAAGCTTGCACGATAATCATAACAGAATAACTGCAGACGAAAACGGTAAGGAGCAACTGTAACTACACACACACAAGGTGCAAGCAAAGTCAACATGCAAGTTTGGGGCTCATGATAAGAGGTTGGCTTGCCTGGGGTTGATAAATACTCCAGGAAGAAGTGTGAAACGATTTCGGGAAGATTTGCCGGAAACAGTTCTCTCTCGGAGGGGGCTGTTTACGGGAAAAGGCAAAATGGGCATTTTCTGAATGTGCAAACATCAAGAAAATGGTCCCATCGAAAAGGGCTCAATGAAAAGAGAAATTGAGCGTTGGAATCACCTCATTCGGAGTTACGGGTAAAAAGATACGAACGTTTAAAGCTGAGGGACTAGTGTGTAAAAATACTCCTACAAACAGGTCCCTGGTAGTTTAAACAAAACGTGTCTTTTCTGAGAATACGTTTTCCAGAGAGGAAAACGTATTTTGGGCCGAAGAAGAGGAAGAATACGCTTCTGGTGATTGAAAACGCACTCTCTAGGAATACACTTTTACATGGGGAAAGCGCCTTCCAGCGCGAGGCCGCGACCGAATACGCTTTCTCCAGGGGAAAGCGAATTTTGTGGAAGGCGTCTCCACTTAATCCAGTCAGCGGTCCCGCCACGTCAGCTCGGAGACAATGACAGGCGGGGCCCACGACATCTTCCTTCTCCTCCCGCCTGGCCTTCTTGTCCAGCACGACGCAGAGAGCAGGGGTGGGTCGGCCGCCGACCTGGCCGTCGCCTCGCTGCTCCCCGTGGACGGCTGACAAGCGGAGGGGCTCCACCACTCCACGCCGCGCCTGCTGGTGGCCGCGGGGTCGCGCGGGACGGCCCACAGCGCCGTCGCCACGACTCGGGCCCCATGGCCGGAGCAAGGCAGGGTCGGGGTCGCAACAACAGGGCTTCCCTAGTGGAACCGGAGGGCGGCGGAGAAAAGGAGGGGGAAGGGCCATGGCTAGGAATTGGCCGAGGGGGGCCGGCGATGATGCCTCGGCCATGGAGCGGACATGGGTGCTCCAAGGTGAGGGGGAGAGCTGCGAGTGGTTGGGGAGGGTTTGTGGACTGCGAGGGGGCTCCGGAGGGCTACTTATAGCCGCGGGGAGAGCTCGGGAAGGAGGGGAGGAGGTGGCACGCGAGACGCGGCGTGTTCGTGCGCTGGCGAGGGGCGCAGTGTCGGCAGGCACAACCAAGGCTCACGGGAAGCGGTGGGAAGGCGACGAGGAGGAAGCAACGGAGCTCCAGAGGCTCACGGAGCAACACAACGCCAAGGAGGCTCAGGGAGGAAGAAAACAGAGGAGGAAGGTGATGGTGCACACGGGCGCTCACTGTTCGGTCGTTGGCACGGTGATAACCCACAAGTATAGGGGATCGCAACAGTTTTCGAGGGTAGAGTATTCAACCCAAATTTATTGATTCGACACAAGGGGAGCCAAAGAATATTCTCAAGTATTAGCAGCAGAGTTGTCAATTCAACCACACCTGGAAACTTAATATCTGCAGCAAAGTATTTAGTAGCAAAGTAATATGATAGTGGTGATAACGGTAGAAAAAGGTAACAGTAGTAAAAGTAATATTTTTGGTATTTTGTAGTGATGATAGCAATAGAAACAGAAAAGTAAATGAGCGAAGAACAATATATGGAAAGCTCGTACGCAATGGATCGGTGATAGAGAATTATGCCAGATGCGGTTCATCATGTAACATTCATAACCTAGGTTGACACAGAACTAGCTCCACTTCATTGATATAATGTAGGCATGTATTCCGAACATAGTCATACCTGCTTATGGAAAAGATCTTGCATGATATCTTTTGTCCTACCCTCCCGTGGCAGCGGGGTCCTTACGGAAACTAAGGGATATTAAGGCCTCCTTTTAATAGAGAACCGGAACAAAGCATTAACACATAGTGAATACATGAACTCCTCAAACTACGGTCATCACCAGTAAGTATCCCGATTATTGTCACTTCGGGGTTAACGGATCATAACACATAATAGGTGACTATAGACTTGCAAGATAGGATCAAGAACACTCATATATTGATGAAAACATAATAGGTTCAGATCTGAAATCATGACACTCGGGCCCTAGTGACAAGCATTAAGCATAGCAAATTCATAGCAACATCAATCTCAGAACATAGTGGACACCGGGGATCAAACCCTAACAAAACTAACTCGATTACATGATAGATCCCATCCAACCCATCACCGTCCAGCAAGCCTATGATGGAACTACTCACGCACGGCGGTGAGCATCATGAAATTGGTGATGGAGGATGGTTGATGATGACGATGGCGACGGATTCCCCTCTCCGGAGCCCCGAACGGACTCCAAATCAGCCCTCCCGAGAGGTTTTAGGGCTTGGCGGCGGCTCCGTATCGTAAAACACGATGATTTCTTCTCTCTGATTTTTTTCTCCCAAAAACTCAATATATGGAGGTCGAGTTGGAGTCGGAGAGGCAACAGGGGGCCCACGAGGTAGGGGGCGCGCCCTAGGGGGGCATGCGCCCCCCACCCTCGTGGAGAGACAGTGGCCCCCCTGGCCTTCATCTTTGGCAAGTATTTTTCTTATTTTCTGAAAAGTGTCTCCATGAAGTTTCAGGTCATTCCGAGAACGTTTGCTCCTGCACATAAATAACACCATGGTAATTCTGTTGAAAATAGCGTCAGTCCAGGTTAGTCCCATTCAAATCATGCAAGTTAGAGTCCAAAACAAGGGCAAAAGTGTTTGGAAAAGTAGATACGTTGGAGACGTATCAACTCCCCCAAGCTTAAACCTTTGCTTGTCCTCAAGCAATTCAGTTGATAAACTGAAAGTGATAAAGAACAACTTTTACAAACTCTGTTTGCACTTGTTGTTGTAAATATGTAAAGCCAGCATTCAAGTTTTCAGCAAAGATTATAACTAACCACATTCGCAATAACGCATAGGTCTCAAGTTTACTCATATCAATAGCATAATCAACTAGCGAGCCATAATAATAAATCTCGGATGACAACACTTTCTCAAAACAATCATAATATGATATAACAAGATGGTATCTCGCTAGCCCTTTCTGAGACCGCAAAACATAAATGCAGAGCACCTTTAAAGACCAAGGACTAACTAGACATTGTAATTCATGGTAAAAGAGATCCAGTCAAGTCATACTCAATGTAAACTAACAGTAATGAATGCAAATGACAATGGTGCTCTCCAACTGGTGCTTTATAATAAGAGGATGATGACTCAGCATAAAAGTAAATAGATAGGCCCTTCACAGAGGGAAGCAGAGATTTGTAGAGGTGCCAGAGCTCGGTTTTGAAACAGAGGTGAATAATATTTTGAGAGGTATACTTTCATTGTCAACATAACAACCAAGAGATGGATATATCTTCCATGCTACACACATTATAGGCGGTTCCCAAACAGAATGGTAAAGTTTATACTCCCCCTTCCACCAACAAGCATCAATCCATGGCTTGCTCGAAACAACGAGTTCCTGCAACTAACTAGAGTCCCATGGGGAGTTTTGTTTGCAATTATTTTGATTTAGTTTGCATAAAAGCATGGGACTGGGCATCTCGGTGACCAGCCATTTGTCTCATGAGTGAGGAGCGGAGTCCACTCCTCTTGAGAATAACCCGCCTAACATGGAAGATACGGACAACCCTAGTTGATACATGAGCTATTCGAGCATACAAAGTAGGATATTTATTTGAAGGTTTAGAGTTTGGCACATACAAATTTACTTGGAACGGCAGGTTTATACCGTATATAGGTAGGTATAGTGGACTCATGTGGAATAACTTTGGGGTTTAAGGGATTGGATGCACACGCAGTATTCCCGCTTAGTACAGGTGAAGGCTAGCAAAAGACTGGGAAGCAACTAGCTAGAGAGCGGCAACAGTCATGAACATGCATTAAAATTAATCAACACCGAATGCAAGCATGAGTAGGATATAATCCACCATGAACATAAATATCGTGAAGGCTATGTTGATTTTTTTTCAACTACATGCGTGAACATGTGCCAAGTCAAGTCACTTAAATCATTCAGAGGAGGATACCACCCTATCATACCACATCATAACCATTTTAATAGCATGTTGGCACGCAAGGCAAACCATTATAACACATAGCTAATCAAGCATGGCACAAGAAACTATGATCTCTAGTTGTCATTGCAAACATGTTTATTCATAATAGGCTGAATCGGGAACGATGAACTAATCATATTTACAAAAGCAAAAGAGGTCGAGTTCGTACCAGCTTTTCTCATCTCAGCCAGTCCATCATATACCATCATAATTGCCCTTCACTTACACGACCGAACGACGTGAATAATAATAATAGTGCACGTGCATTGGACTAAGCTGGAATCTGCAGGCATTCAATAAACAGGAGAAGACAAGGCAATATGGGCTCTTTTGTCAAATCAACAATAATGCATATAAGAGCCTCTTTAACAATTTAATTATGGTCTTCTCCTATCAACCCCCAAAGAAAAGAAAAGAAATAAAATTATTTACACGAGAAAGCTCCCAACAAGCAAAAGAAGAACATGAAATCTTTTTGGGTTTTCTTTTTAATTACTACTACAAGCATGGAAATTAAACTGATTGAAAGCTACAACTAATTTTTTTGGTTTTTCTTAAGGTTTATTAAACACACAAGAAGAAAGCATGAAAAGGGAAAATAAACTAGCATGGATGATACAATGAAAAAGTATGAGCACCGACATCTAGCAATGAGTGTGTGAGCATAAATGTAATGTCGGTGAGAAATACGTACTCCCCCAAGCTTAGGCTTTTGGTCTAAGTTGGTCTATGGCCATGGCTGGCCTGGCTGATATCCATAATAGTAGCTGGGGTCATACTGTGGTG
Source organism: Triticum urartu (assembly GCF_056163025.1). NCBI lineage: Eukaryota > Viridiplantae > Streptophyta > Magnoliopsida > Poales > Poaceae > Triticum > Triticum urartu. Next base: position 369,785,952 of record NC_141873.1, read on the forward strand.
CAGATGAGGAAGACTCCGATTGCCACTGGCTGACAATCATCTCCGGATCCCACTAGTAATTAGACTGTCGTGAAGGATCAAATTGTGGTTCCGGCTCTGGCCCCTCGGCTGGTGCAGGGTTCCGGTAGGCATGAATAGCAGTCAACGGAACAAGGTACGTGCCTACAGTAAAATCAAACAAAGAAGGAGCAGGCAAGGTAATAGTCTTAGGATGATGTTTATTAAAGAACAATTGATATTTAAGCTCTCCTTACCTATTCTTAACAATAAAATCATGCGCCACCATACTTTTATAATCTAAATAAACACGAGGCAACACCTTTTATTCCTTCTCATAATGCCTAATAGGTATGTTAAAATGTGCAGCTAGGCGTGTAGCATAGATGCCTCCAAAGATGGGGCCCTTGGTACGGTTCAGACTTAACCGTTTGGCAATAATGCCGCCCATACTAAAAGAGTTATCACCGTATAAACCGTGGTGCAAAATAAATATATCAGGGATACTCAAGTTTCCACAGTTTCCGCGACCAATTAAGCAACGACTAGCAAATAATGCAAAATAACGTAAAATAGGAAAGTGTATGCTAGTGATTCGTGCATCGGAAACCTTCCTTGTTTCCCCTACAGTGATAGTGTCAATAAATCCCTCCACATCATCACGATGTGGTTCTTCTATATTGCCCTCAAAAGGGACTAAACAAATCCGACAGAAATCATAAAGGGACATCTCCTTATGCTCATCATATAAATAAAACTCCACCGTAGGTGGTGAGCTCCTAGAATGGAAATGAAAGTTTTGCACAAAGATATTTGTGAGCAAGAGATACTGATCGCATTGGTCATGGAGGAAAGCGGTAAGGCCTGCAGTCTGAGCCAATTCATGAAAATCTTCATAAATCCCGGCTGCTCTTAAGAAATCCTCGGAAGGCCATTCACACGCCCGAACCTCCGCGGTGCGAGGCAGATTATACTTAGGCTTGGGTGCCTTTTCCTTCGAGCTTTGGCTCGATGAGCCCCTCAAAAGTCTCCTCATCATTTTCTGAAAAATTCTGAAATTTTTAGTAACTTCAAAATAAAAGTAAACCGAACTCAATAATATTGATAGTAACTACTCGTACAAGTGCCTAGGGCCTATATCATGCATCAAAACTACTTGGAACCATATAAATTTGACATGCAAGCTCAAGAACAGGGTCACCTAAGAAGCAAAATTTTGCAATGAATAAAGCACTAGAACAAAAACTTATTGGACCAATGGAGGAGTCACATACCAAGGAACAATCTCCCCAAGCAGTTTTGTGAGAGGTGCTTTGAGCAAGGAGATCGAAAATGGCAGCAAAACGAGCTTGGACTCGGGTTTGAGCTGGTTATTCGTGTTTGGGGGAGGAAGAAGGAGTGTATGGGTGAAAGGATAAGTGGAGGAGGGCCACCGTGGGCCCACGAGGTAGGGGGGCGCGCCCTAGAGGGGTGGGCGCGCCCTCCACCCTCGTGGGCAGGTGGTTGACCCCCCTGGTGTGTTCTCCGTTCCATAAATCCTCAAATATTCTAGAAAAAAATCATATTTAAATTTTAGGGCATTTGGAGAACTTTTATTTTCGAGGTATTTTTATATTGCACGGATAATCAGATAACAGACAGATAAATATTTATTTTTATTTTATTTAATATAAATAACAGAAAGTAAAAGTGGGGTACAGAAGGTTGTGCCTTCTAGTTTCATCCATCTCATGGTCATCAAAAGGGATCCACTAACAAGGTTGATCAAGTCTTGTTAACGAACTCATTCCGAATAACATGGAACCGGAGAAATTTCGAATAACACTATGTTACCTCAACGGGGATATGCACATCCCCAATAATAAGAATATCATATTTCTTCTTGACAGTAGGAAGAGCAAATTCAAAACCTCCAAATATAATCGATGGAATTTTTCCAATAGAGTTGATACTATGAACTTGAGGTTGTTTCCTCGGAAAGTGTACCATGTGCTCATTACCATTAACATGAAAAGTGACATTGCCTTTAGTGCAATCAATAACAGCCCCTGCAGTATTCAAAAAGGGTCTTCCAAGAATAATAGACATACTATCGTCCTCGGGAATATCAAGAATAACAAAGTCCGTTAAAATAGTAACATTTGCAACTACAACAGGCACAACCTCACAAATACCGATAGGTATAGCAGTTGATTTATCAGCCATTTGCAAAGATATTTCAGTAGGTGTCAACTTATTCAAATCAAGTCTACGATATAAAGACAGAGGCATAACACCAACACCGGCTCCAAGATCACATAAAGCAATTTTAACATAATTTCTTTTAATAGAGCATGGTATAGTGGGTACTCCTGGATCTCCAAGTTTCTTTGGTATTCCACCCTTAAAAGTATAATTAGCAAGCATGGTGGAAATTTCAGCTTCCGGTATCTTTCTTTTATTTGTAATAATATCTTTCATGTACTTAGCATAAGGATTGGTTTTAAGCATATCGGTTAATCGCATACGCAAAAAGATAGGTCTAATCATTTCAGCAAAGCGCTCAAAATCCTCATCATCCTTTTTCTTGGATGGTTTGGGAGGAAAAGGCATGGGTTTCTGAACCCATGGTTCTCTTTCTTTACCATGTTTCCTAGCAACAAAGTATTTTTTATCATAACGTTGATTCTTTGATTGTGGGTTATCAAGATCAACAACAGCTTCAATTTCTATGTCATTATCCTTACTAGGTTGAGCATCATCATGAACATTATCATTAACATTATCATTAGTTTCAGGTTCATTACCAGGTTGTGTTTCAGCATCCGAAATAGAAATATCATTTGGATTCTCAGGTGTTTCAACAATAGGATCACTAGAAGCATGCAAAGTCCTATCATTCTTCTTTTTCTTCTTTTTAGAAGAACTAGGTGAATCTAAAATATTTCTCTGGGAATCTTGCTCAATTCTCTTAGGATGGCCTTCAGGATACAAAGGTTCCTGAGTCATTCTACCAGTTCTAGTAGCCACTCTAACATCATTATCATTATCTTTACTATTCAATTCATTGAGCAAATCATTTTGAGCTTTAAGTACTTGTTCTACTTGAGTTGTAACCATAGAAGCATGTTTACTAATAAGTTTAAGTTCACCTTTGACATTAGCCATATAATCACCCAAGTGTCCAAGCATATTTGAAATGTATTTTAATTGTCTACCAAAATAAGCATTAAAGTCTTCTTGCTTAGCCATAAATTTATCAAACTCATCTAAGCATGGGCTAGCAATTTTAGTAAATGGGATTTCAGCTTTATCATATCTATAGAGAGAATTTACCTTTACTACCTGTCTCGGGTTATCAAGACCATGAGTTTCTTCAATAGGTAATGGATTAAGATTATATGTTTCTTCAATAGGAGGTAAATTCTTAACATCTTCAGCTTTAATACCTTTCTCTTTCATAGATTTCTTTGCCTCTTGCATATCTTCAGGACTGAGAAATAGAATACCCCTCTTCTTCGGAGTTGGTTTAGGAATAGGCTCAGGAATTGGCTCCGGAGGTGTCCAATTATTTTCATTTGAAAACATATTATTTAATAGAATTTCAGCTTCATCTGGTGTTCTTTCCCTCAAAACAGAACCAGCACAACTATCCAGGTAATCTCTGGAGGCATCGGTTAGTCCATTATAAAAGATATCAAGTATTTCATTTTTCTTAAGAGGATGATTAGGTAAATCATTAAGTAATTGGAGAAGCCTCCCCCAAGCTCGTGGGAGACTCTCTTCTTCAATTTGCACAAAATTATATATATCCCTTAAAGCAGCTTGTTTCTTATGAGCAGGGAAATACTTAGCAGAGAAGTAATAAATCATATCCTGGGGACTACGCACACAACCAGGATCAAGAGAATTAAACCATATCTTAGCATCACCCTTTAATGAGAACGGAAATATTTTAAGGATATAAAAGTAACGAGTTCTCTCATCTTTAGTAAACAGGGTAGCTATATCATTCAGTTTAGTAAGATGTGCCACAAAAGTTTCAGATTCATAACCATGAAAAGGATCAGATTCAACCAAAGTAATTATATCAGGATCAACAGAGAATTCATAATCCTTATCAGTAACAAAGATAGGTGAAGTAGCAAAAGCAGGGTCATGTTTCATTCTAGCATTTAGAGATTGCTTACTCCATTTAGCTAGTAATTTTTTAAGTTCAGTTCTATTTCTGCAAGCTAAAATGGCTAAAGAAGCATCTTGATCAAAAACATAACCCTTAGGAATAGCAAGTGGTTCTTCATCATCACTTTCATCAGTATCATCAGGTTCAATATTTTCTATCTCTTTAGCCCTAGCAAGTTGTTCATCAAGAAAAGCACTAAGTGGCATAGTAGTATCAGGCATAGAGGTAGTTTCATCATAAGTATCATGCATAGTAGAAGTGGCATCATCAATAACATGCGACATATCAGAACGAATAGCAGAAGCAGGTGTAGGTGTCGCAAGCTTACTCAAAACAGAAGGTGAACCAAGTGCAGAGCTAGATGGCAATTCCTTACCTCCCCTCGTAGGTTAGGGATAGATCTTGGTTTTGGGATTTCTCAAGTTCTTCATAATGATAAGCAGATATATATCCCAAGTGACTCAAAGAATAGAGCTATGCTCCCCGACAATGGCGCCAGAAAATAGTCTTGATAACCCACAAGTATAGGGGATCGCAACAGTTTTCGAGGGTAGAGTATTCAACCCAAATTTATTGATTCGACACTTGGGGAGCCAAAGAATATTCTCAAGTATTAGCAGCTGAGTTGTCAATTCAACCACACCAGGAAACTTAATATCTGCAGCAAAGTGTTTAGTAGCAAAGTAATATGACAGTGGTGATAACGGTAGCAAAAGGTAATAGTAGTAAAAGTAATATTTTTGGTATTTTGTTGTGATGATAGCAATAGCAACGGAAAAGTAAATAAGCGAAGAACAATATATGGAAAGCTCGTAGGCAATGGATCGGTGATAGAGAATTATGCCGGATGCGGTTCATCATGTAATAGTCATAACCTAGGGTGACACAGAACTAGCTCCAGTTCATTGATATAATGTACGCATGTATTCCGAACATAGTCATACGTGCTTATGGAAAAGAACTTACATGACATCTTTTGTCCTACCCTCCCGTGGCAGCGGGGTCCTTACAGAAACTAAGGGATATTAAGGCCTCCTTTTAATAGAGAACCGGAACAAAGCATTAACACATAGTGAATACATGAACTCCCCAAACTACGGTCATTACCGGTAAGTATCCCGATTATTGTCACTTCAGGGTTAACGGATCATAACACATAATAGGTGACTATAGACTTGCAAGATAGGATCAAGAAAACTCATATATTGATGAAAACATAATAGGTTCAGATCTGAAATCATGGCACTCGGGCCCTAGTGACAAGCATTAAGCATAGCAAAGTCATAGCAACATCAATCTCAGAACATAGTGGACACTAGGGATCAAACCCTAACAAAACTAACTCGATTACATGATAGATCCATCCAACCCATCACCGTCCAGCAAGCCTACGATGGAATTACTCACGCACGGCGGTGAGCATCATGAAATTGGTGATGGAGGATGGTTGATGATGACGATGGCGATGGATTCCCCTCTCCGGAGCCCCGAACGGACTCCAGATCAGCCCTCCCGAGAGGTTTTAGGGCTTGGCGGCGGCTCCATATCGTAAAACGCGATGATTTCTTCTCTCTGATTTTTTCTCCCCGAAACTCAATATATGGAGGTGGAGTTGGAGTCGGAGAGGCAACAGGGGGCCCACGAGGTAGGGGGCGCGCCCTAGGGGGGCAAGCGCGCCCCCACCCTCGTGGAGAGACGGTGGGCCCCCTGGCCTTCATCTTTGGCAGATATTTTTCTTATTTTCTGAAAAGTGTCTCTGTGAAGTTTCAGGTCATTCCGAGAACGTTTGCTCCTGCACATAAATAACACCATGGTAATTTTGCTGAAAACAGCGTCAGTCCGGGTTAGTTCCATTCAAATCATGCAAGTTAGAGTCCAAAACAAGGGCAAAAGTGTTTGGAAAAGTAGATACGTTGGAGACGTATCACACGGCTCGCTGGAGAAGAAAACGAAGGTGGCGAGCGGTCTAGAGGGAAGAGGACGCCGAGGAGGAACTGTAGGACATTAATGGCGAGGCCAGAGCCGGTCGGAGCAGCGATGCCGACGGGAACAGTGGCTAGACCACCGTTTTGGGCTGGTTACACTCGTGGTCACCACGGACAAGGCGTGCTCCAGAGTTTTTACTGATGCCAGCTCATGTCTACCGCGTTGTCCGTCGAAGATAGATTGTCACTATGGTAAAGAAACGGGCAGAGACAAATTGAGGTGAGTAAACCAAGCTCCACAAGTTTGCTATTGCAAACTTGGCCACACTCTAGAGAGTAAACCAGATAGGGTAAAAGGTAAATTTGTTGTCTGAGATGCTTAGGGTAGGAAGGACTACGGTCCTGGGAGTTATGAGGTAATTTGGGCAACTATTTACCATAGTTGCTGTACAACTACCAGATCTGGTCCAGAAGCTAAATGATGAACAAGCACTCACTAGGAGTGTTGGATTGGGCTAAAACTTGGCAAAGCTTAATGATTTGGACATACAATGATGCTGTAAAAAGTTCATTCCAAATGGTCTTGCCAAAATGGTACTTGTTTCACAAACATCTCCTTTGTCCAGAAACTTGAGAAAATTCCTCAAGGAAAATGGCTAACTGAAATGAGCCAAAGTTTTGTGGAGATGGAATATATGGATAGGATAAGATGTGGAAAAAGTTTCAGCCATAATGGAGGAAGATAAAATACACTTGCTTCGAAAACTAAAATTTTTGACAGAAACCAAGAATTGCTCCTGTGCTCACATAGTTTAATGAAATGAACTGAATTTATGTGGAGGCTAATGATTTGAGATACCCGAGAGGATGGAAAAGTTTCATCCCATTTGGGAACTCTATGAAGGTACTTCCTTCACAAAGTTGTGTTCTAGTTAGAAACTTTGAAGAAATTGCACAGGGAGCTAGGTTGAATGGATGGAGCTCATATTTGTCAGCCATGGGTTATTTATCCATGTTAATCACCCTTACAAATTGCAGCTCAATTGGAATTAGGAATAAAACACTTCCTTTGCAAAATTTCAGAGAAGGCAGAAACATGCATTGGATCATGTGCCCAATTTTTGATTTGTGGAACATGAGATAAGGATGTAACTAGTGATTATATAGCAAGGACAAGCTCCACAATTTATGTGGTAATTTTCTCTGCTATAAAAATGACAGTTCCTTTAGAAAGTGGCATAAATGCAATATTGGCATTAAATTAGAAAAGGCAATTTTCCTTATTTAATTATGGCCAATATATTTGCCAGAGCTTGGATTAGGCATAAGCATCAACTCCACCAATTCTCATGAATTTAGGATATGGCTAGCTATGCCTTTGGATTTTATTCCTCAGAAAGGCAAGAAAAGGAATAAGTCACAACTCAAAAATATTGCATGGGACTTAGCAATATTTTTGCACATCCAAGGATCAGAAAGATAGGAGGATCTCTGGGAACAATTGGGAGGATCAACAAATCAAGGAAAATGATGGCTCCTTTGTATGCACAAAGGGCATATCCAAATTCCAAAAATTTGGAATTAGGGTTTGAGAGGGTTGAGATGATGCAAATGAGGGCTTTCCCACTGACAAATACATGAGCAAGGTTTTTGAAAGGTTGAAAATGACAAGAATTGTCAGGGTCATCCAGCAAACTCAGCAGAATTTTTTGAAAAATGAGTGCCAGGAAGGAATAATAACACACAAATTGATAACCCAATGTTGGGGCTGTTACAACTCTTCCCCCCTTAAAAAGAATCTCGTCCTCGAGATTTCTAGGGTTACAGCACAGCTGAAACGATAACCACTCTGGGGAAAAAACCTCGGGGTTAATTTTAACCCTTTGGTCAAATTCAAATGAGTTGGGGGGCACCGATAATTGGTACACCCGGGGAGGGATTTATGGGAAAAACAGGGTTACCTCCACGGCTAGGGGCACTCGAGATCAGACTCCCGAAAAATACTGGATGCACCCCAATGAACAGTGACTTCACCTGCTGACATGTGAGTCCAGGGCCCACTAGTAGCCTCCTTCTTCTACCTCCAGCTTGCTGCTTCTTCTTCTTCGTTGCTGCTCCGCATGCGGCTTGGTGCAGTGCGCATCTAGCTCCTAGGGCAATGAGGACCCTAGTGCCGTAGTGCGCGGCGTGCATGGCGCCGGTGCAGCGAGCACTCACGTCGCGGGCCAGCACCTTGTCGGTACTGCTCTCGGATTCGCCTCCTGGACGCTGGTTATCGAGCGATGAGAGGTTCTCCTGGACCTCGCTCACCGTACACCGGGGTTGGGCTATAAAAGACGGTAGGGCGGCTCTCCTCCAACACACCAACACAATGTCGCTCTACTACCTCTTCGGTTTGGACGAGATCGAGCCGAGCTCCTGCGGCGAGGAAATGTTCTTGGCGGCGCTGCGGTTGTTCCTCGCGGCGCTGCTGGGAACGCTCATCGGCTCGTCGATCCTCCTGCTGATTCTTATCAGGAATGATCGGGCTCGGGAGAACACGCGGCTAGGTGCGGTGGCTCAAGATGCGGGAGAAGATGGTGCACTGTGTGGTCCTCCGCCACGCTTGATCCTCCGCCACTTTGCATCGGCGGAGTAATCGCATGCGGCTGCGGAGCAGTGTGGCAACTTGCCTGTGCCTCGCAAGGCAGAGATGATGGTGGGGGTGAGGTCCAGGTGCAGGCGAGGTGGCTGTACCAGCTCAGAAAGCACACTGGGTACGGGAAAATTTCGCGGATGGCTCCACGGAAAGTAGGTGTCGAGGTAGAATCGGTGTTGAAATCTGTATCGGGGTAGATGTACTGGATCGAGGGAAATAAAGTTGGTAGTTTCCTCCAGAAATGAAATCGGGAGAAAGAATTAGAGACGAGGAATTTGTCAGACGAAAATGCTTCTACGAGGTTCTGGATTTGGAAATCCGGCACACGGGGTATGCACAGATAGAAAGGAACATGTGATTTTGCATTTCCCCCAGTATTGCCCGAATGTACTCGTGGGCGAACCGGGTACGCATGTAGTATGCAGAATAATGTAAACTAGCAAACAAACAGAGGTAATAAACATGCAATGAAAAACATAGCAGACAAATCATTCTAAGGTGTTTTAATGCTAGTGGGTATATATAATCCTGGTATATATATACCTACACCAGCACGCATTTTATTAAAGACTCAGGACGAGCCAATGTTGTTTTTAGTGTATGTGCTCCATTAATTAAAATCTTGTTAGCACACATTGCCAACCCTGTCAAACATTTTTGTTTGACCGAGAGACAAACAAAAAAACAAACACAAAAATCAAAAGCAAGAAAGCATACATAAAACACATCATACAAGTTACAATAGTGCAAGCATACAACAGAGCACGAACGCGCTACGCGCTAAACGAAACTACTCACTCTGGGATACATGGTTCTGTCCTCATATCGGGGATGAACCGAAAGACTGATCATCTTACCGCATGACCGAGGTCATGCAGAGGACTTGCCTTGCTGGGGCTCTCCGGGAGGACGAAGACTGAGCCAATCTCCATCTTCATCGTTCGATAGCACTATGGTTTGGGGTTCAGCTACTGGGGGTGTGGCTGAAATTGATCCAAGCATATGTTGTTGGTGGATCCGGAAAAGAGTCTTGTCGAGGGTGATGATGTTTGGCCGAGGCCACAACACATGCTGAGAGGGTAGCACTGGCTCAGATGGTGTTGGGTGAACAGCTTGAGATCCGAATTTACGAGCCTCACGATAAGCTTCCTTGACAACTCGTACCGCATCGTTGTCCAAGGTTCTGAATTTGGCAAGCATCTTCGAAATCACCATCCCCTGGGCAGTGATATATTGCACCAAGCGAGCGATTGCAGGGTCATCTCCTTGGATAATGGGAGAAGGCTGAATTCCTGACTCTATCGCCACGGGGAAGAAGCAGAACTCCCTCCGATCTGCCACTTGCGGGAACTTGGTTCAGAGGTATAGGATACCCTCCACGTGTAACATCCCAAAATTCTAAATTTTGGAATGTTATAATAAATAGATAGATTTGATTGATTGTTTGATTGATTGTGTGAAAATGAGTGAAATTCGAAACTTTTTGAAAGTTAAATGAGAGGGAATAAAAGGACTTTCCCAAACTTTCATTTTTGCATTTTATGATCTCCATGAATTCAAATTCTTTTCACCACAAAACCCTGGAGAGAAGATGACATGACTTCTTCCATTTATTTAAATGACAAGGGGTGTTGAAAATATTTGAATTTCATTTGGGAAATATTTCCAATTCAGAAACTTTAAGCAACTCAATGATTTTCACGAGAGAAGATAAAATGACTTCTTCAAATTATGAAATATGAGTTGGGAGTTTCAAAGGATCAATTTCAAGTCCTTTTGGAATTAATTTTCAAGTTGGATTTATTTGAGTTTTATTCAAATTATTTTCTTCAAAAATAAAATATATGGAAATTAGGGTAACATGATTCCCTACAATAGAAAATTGGAGAAAAATTAATTTGAAATCATTTTGGTATTTTAAAAATGATTTTTGTTGGATTTTAATAGACCAGTAGCACTCTTTGAATTATTAGAATTGGTGTGTATTTTATTTAATGTTAGTAAAATGTCCATGTTGTAGAAAATATTTTTCTGAAAATTTTGATATATTATATGCCTATATAATATTTTCTTTTATTTTGTTTTTATCTGTTATGTTGTCTGAAAAAAAATGTTTTTGAAAAAAAAAGAGAAACCTCCCGCCGTCTGGGCCAGCCCAGCTCCCAGCCAGGCCAAGGCCCAGCTCTGCGTCGCCCCGTCCGCCTCGTCCCCGATGCGGGACGACTCCCGCTCCCGCACGCCGGCGAGTCCGCCTCGGCTACGCCACCGCCGCCGCCTTACCCCGCCCCCTCCTCCACGTCTCGCCTCTCCCCTCCGCCCTTAAATACCGGAGCCCCGAGCCCCCCCCTCTCTCCTCTCCCCGCATCGCCGCCGCCGCTAGCTGCTGCTGCCGCCGCCGCCCTCTTGCCGCGCCGCCGCCTGCCGCACCGCGCCGCACCCTCCTCCCCGCATCGCCGCTGCAAGCTCCGCCGCCTCGCAGTGCCGCCGCCGCTGCCGCATCACTTCGCCGGAGCCCGCCGCTGCCGCTCGATCCGGCGTCGCCGCCGATCTGCTAACCGTCGCCGGCGGTTTTCGATGGAAAACCGCCCCGAACCGGTAAAACCACCACCCGGTTTTTCCGTTTTTTATTAGGTTTCTCTTCAAAAAAAACCGATCGGTATCCTCTAAACAGCGAACGTCCACTGTTTAGGCCATATAAGTGAACGCCCGCCTTTTAGTCTTTTTATTTTTTTCTGTTATTTTCGGCCAGGGACCTATTTGTGATAAATTTCTTCACAGATTAGTCCCTGTACTTCAAACCCTCATTACTTTTTACTCGTTAGTCCAAATCCAACGAAACCAACGCCCACGTCTTCGTTATGATCTCCTCTATCTGGATAAACAACTAAAACATGTTTTTGAAAATTTTAAAATTTGAATTAGATCAGATTTGAATACAAACTTCGTTTGATCATAACTTGAGTTCCGTAGCTCTGTTTGAGTTGATTCTTTTTGCAAATCGAAGCTCTTGACCTAAACATTCTAATAAGGCCAAATTCACATAATTTTGGTGCTGTTGGAAATAGTTTTATTTTGCAAGAGCTATTTGCTTGGTTTTGTTGTTTTCTGAATTGTTTTCTTCATTCTTTCTGATCTTTTGAGTGATTGCTTATGTGTGGTTACTATTGTTTGCTTACGATAGATTGACCGGAGTGTGACGAGTAGAGCTATCAAGATTTTTGAGTGCGAATCATCTTCATCAACATTGCAGGGAAGCTCACACTTTGATCATACCTTTTCTACAACCCATGTTTTATTGCATTAGATCAATCCTCTCACATTGCATGATTAGGATCTAATTAAACTGTGGGATGGGAAGTAGATGAGGTAGTACCTATTACCTGTATTATTATTATGAAACCTTTGGGAGTTACTTCTACGTTTGCTTATTATTTCATGCTATGCTAGTAGACGTGGATTGGGTGAGTGATATCCATGACAGATGTGAGTTGATAATATTTAATGGTTTATCTAAGGTGGCAACTTAAACACACATCTAGGTGGATTGAGGCACCTGATGTCTATCAGGACTTGCCTGTTTTTTTTCGGACCGCCACCCAGGCTCAAAGGGATCATAAGATCTTTCATGTTAGAAACTTCCGTGTGCAGCCACAAGCCATTATGGGCTCTGGCATAGTTGACTAAGTTGTGCGAACTCTTACGGGGTGGACTAGCAGATGTAGGGGTTGTAGGTGGTACGGTCTACCCCACATGTAAGGTGCTAGCGCTTCTGAAAGACTGTGTCTCGATCATCCGTCTTCTCAAACACCATGTAGTGCGAGAAACCAAACGGAGGCGATCGAGTCTTGTGGGGAAAAGTGCGCAAACCTCTGAAGAGTGTATAAACTAATCATGATTAGCCGTGTCCCCGGTTATGGACATCTTGAGTATCTAGTTCTTGGATTATCCTGTTGATCTCATCATGTTACTTTAAATGAATATTGTTGGGTTTAATGATGTTACTTAATTGGGATTGAGAATGCTGTCAACCATTCTCAATGTTCAACAACCACCATGATAGTTAATTAAAATGTATTCCTTTGCAGTAGGGGAAAATTGGCTTTACGCAAAAACCTTATAACCATAGAGCTTTTCCACCAGCCATATATGCATATAGTGATAGCCATTGTTCATCATTTTCTCTATGGTGTGAATTTGCCAGTACATTCAAATGTACTGACCCGTTTCAGGCTGCAACGTCTCATGTTGCAGGTTTCTTACGACGAGTAAGTGATGCGTTAGGGTTACGATTTCTACAATCAACTTTGCCGTTGGTGTTGATGGGAATCCACAACCTTGTTGCTTCCGCTATTTGGATTGAGGTAATAGTATTTACGTTACTTTATACATGTGATTTACCTCTGTTATAAATCCTTCGAGTACTGTGTGTGTCAGCATACTGATCCAGGGATGACACTTAAGCACAGAGACTTGATCCATTCGGGTCGGGTCGCTACAAGATGGTATCAGAGCACATGTTGACTGTAGGACGTGACCCTAGAAACTGGCAAGCCCATAGCAAAGACTTTTCTCTACAACTTTCCCTTTCAAAAAAGATCTTTTACCTCTCTTCTCTTCTGAGCTTATTCAAAAAATTCCCTTTAGTGAGACCATACCCCTTTCCCCTTTTGACCACACGAAGATTCGACTGATGAGACCACCCCAAGAAGTACGAGATATCGGACAACTAAGGCCACTTCGGAATGAAGAGTATTTTCCGTGCATCTGAATAATGGAAACTAAAACGGTTGAAGACCGAAGACAAGTAGAATTTGAAGGCTCTGAAGAATTCCCAGATTTATATGACCTAGGAAGGCTACCCTTATGGAACTTGGCAGACTATGGAAGTTGTCAATACCCGAGATCAAGGTGTATCGGAGAAAGACTGAAACAAGGAGCATGGGAACTCAAAGTTTTGTCAAAGAAAACCCTAAGGCAGGAGATATCAACTGTGGAGAGATAGCTCATGGAAATGACAAGAGCGGAAACACGGTTATCCGTGATGTCATCCCCGCTAATGCTATTGTCACCGTGCTGAGTTAAGGATGCATGTCATCAGAATGGATTTGATGGAAGAAGGCTGATGGAGCACCTATCATAAGATGAAGTTTTAGCCCTAGCCAGTGTATCACAAGGATCTGGAGTAGTACATCAAGAAGTTTTAGGTGGATCTCCATGAAGCCGTATTTGACAAGGAAGCATTTCGTGAAGAACTCAAGATCGAAAAGTTGAAAGTAGCCAAGCTAGAGAAGCAAAACCTCGTGATACAAGACATTCATCAGGAACTGAAGGGCAATAGTACCATGGTTCATGCCAATGTTGAAACCCAGAAGTTTGGAATGCCACTCCAGAAATATTAAAGGACGTCACGAGAAACTTTTTATCAACAGAGATTGATCTGGCAAAAGAACTTGAGAAAGACAAGCATGATCGGAAGAAGCCATTGGAGGCATGAACAAGGTTTGAAGAATTTGGAGACGTTGAAGATTTATTGACCTTAGAAGACCAAACCCCTGTTATATACCTACGTTAGATGCGACGTTTGTGAGCTGTCATTTGTTTGATGTTTTTCGACAGCCACAACAAAAATCTGTCTTTTCAAAACTGTTGTTTGCATTGTGTGTATCCCTCTCTATCCCTCTTATCTCACCCCAAAACCCTTGGACCCAATAGAGGATGAATGAAGATGAGCTTGTATTTTCTGGACCGATAAGTCAATTGGAGATAGACCGATGGACTCAGAACATGGGGGATCACATGGAGAATAACCCTATAGTTGGAAATGATATGACCCAGCATGCTCTTCAATGCTTTGAAAGAGGTGCTGCTACTTGGTAGAGGATGTACCAAACCATCAATGGATGGCAAGGAGTAACCACTTGGAAAGAATTTAAGTTGACTTTGCTAAAGTCTCAGTTTGTGTCCTAGAAGTTGAAACATTATGGAAAGGACATGAAGAAACCTTGTGCATGCAAGCTTTGTGGAGAAATAGGACACAACCATAAAGAACACAAGGATAAATGCCCTAATTGTGAAGGAAGTCACCCAGCTGAAGAATGCCCAACTAGGCAGATCACTTGTTTCTGGTGTGAAGGGACTACCCACTACCCTGCTCAGTGTCACATTTACCCCTTGGTACAAAGAACCATCCAACAGAAGAAAGAAGCAATGAAAGGAGCCCTTATGGAAAGTTTAGAAGAACCTGTGATGAAGGAAGATGTGGAGGACACACCCAAAGAAGAACCAATTAAACCCTGCACCAAGTCTTGCTATTCATGTGGAGAAGAAGGACACATCTCCCAGAATTGTATGAATGGGAATCTAGTAGAATTCCCGACTAAGGAAGTAGAGTATGACCCACAGGAAATAGAAGCCCTGATTGGAATGGAAAAGTCCAGAAAGAGAAGTAGATTGGATTCCAGGAAGGACCTGAGTCATATCACCTGTTACAGGTGCAAGGAGTCAGGGCACTACCTCAACAGTTGCCCCAAAAGGAAACCTCGAGACTTGTCAGAAGTAATATGTTTTAGTTGTAATGGAGCAGGGCACTCTGCCAGAGAATGCCTCAAGGAGAAGGAAACTTGCGCTAGATAGTTGAGTTTGCAACAAAAGAAATGGAGTAGTAGAAGTGAGAACATTTTCTTGAGGTGTTGAGTTGAGACATGTAATGGAAAAGCGAGAGATTGTAATTAATTGAGAGTGAATAAAGTTGCATCGTTGGTACGGATATGGATTTTATGAGTTGTTACTCTATGAAGAAGGATTTTGACCATCTTTGAGGATAAGAGAAATATGGTCTATGGAAGATTTTTGCATTTTAAGGGTGGTAGTACCCTATAAGAACCCTTGACTCTTGGAAAAGATAAGGATACTCCACTGAGTGGATTTCGGACAAAAATGAATACGAGTTTTGTCTCGATATGTGTGATGCCCCAAGAGTATGTGGGATGAAGTTGGAGACCGTCAGTTGTTTGGACCAAATGTGATCAAAGGAGTCAGAAGAGAATGTTAAGTTGATTCGAGATAGATTGAAGGTAGCTCAGTCCAGGCAGAAGAGTTATGTAGACTCAAAAAAAACTCAAGGAGGTAGTCTATGAAATTGGAGACCGAGCATGTCTTCATGTGTTCCCTCTGCGAGGAGTAAAACGATTTGGAGTTAAGGGACAGTTAGCCCCGAGATTTGTAGGACCATACCGAGTTTTGGAGCGTATGAGAAAAGTGGCCTACAAGTTTGAGTCACCCGAAGGACTGTCAGGAGTTCATGATGTGTTTCACATTTCCCAGTTGAAGAAGTGCCATGCAGAGATGGCCAATATTCCCCTGTAAGGACGCTGGACCGCGGAAAGGATAATGATGTTCCACGAAGTGGAATATGGACTTCATAAGTATAAGTTTTATCCCGGTATGAGGGATATCCCACGAGGATGAAGAGATGAGGTACCATTGGATATAAAGGAGATATGATGTTGGAAATATGGATCAAGGGAAATTCCATGATGAGTCTGAGTAAACATGTCCTAGTTTGGAGCCAATAGAAGGAAGGAAGACAATACAATTGGAATGATTTAAGTATGCTAGGAAGCTGGAAGCAGGATGTTGGAATAATGACTAGTTGCCCGATGATAAGATCAAGGACTACAAGTGATGAGGTGTGCCATAACCCACATGCCCCAGGACCTGCCAAGAAGCAAACACATTCTTGCTGAAGGAAAAACCCTGGAGGAAGTTACGATTTTATCGATAGACGATCTTATAGGAGTTTACGCAAAACCTGAGAGTTGTGAAGGAATGATAGATGTTTGTCTGGCTTGTAGAATCTATGGATTATTCCGAACTTGGTTCATCAACGAGAGAAATTCTGCAATGCTTGTGAGGATGACCGAGTGTTACAATGCGAGATTCGCTAAACCGTATACAAGGTAATGATTTGGGTACGGGATGGATTGATCACCATACCGACTTACTCTTATTATTCGCCTTGCTATATGGAATGGTAAATCTGAGTGACTTACCTATAGTAGAGAGACGACGATATTAAACCTTGTTAAACCTTAGAATGGTATAAGAATTTTTCCCTTGTACACGGCAGCTTTTGCCAACCGTAGGTTATACGGTGAGGATCAACCCAGACCCATTCCCTGCAGGAGAAACCATAAATTGTTAACCACCATGAGATATCGATAGTTGTTTAGTTTTGGCGCCCGACCCGTCCGCTAAGAAGACCCAATCTCGGAATAACCTTACCAAGAGGAAAGACAAAGGAATTGAGGAAAAAGGTTATGCCACTACCGGAAGAGCCAGAGAAGGAATTTTCCGAGGATTTGAGAAGACCGACACTGTCAAGAATATGGATGAAGTATATGAGTTTTGATGGAACCGTAACCATGTTTCTAAGGGTGGTAGCACCCCAGACCCCTTTGATGATCGATGGATTTTGAGGAGACCCCCAAACCCTAACCTATTTCTTGCTAGCCTCTCCGAATCTCGAGGACGAGATTCATTTTAAGGGTGGTAGGTTTGTAACATCCCAAAATTCTAAATTTTGGAATGTTATAATAAATAGATAGATTTGATTGATTGTTTGATTGATTGTCTGAAAGTGAGTGAAATTCGAAACTTTTTGAAAGTTAAATGAGAGGGAATAAAAGGACTTTCCCAAACTTCCATTTTTGCATTTTATGATCTCCATGAATTCAAATTCTTTTCACCACAAAACCCTGGAGAGAAGATGACATGACTTCTTCCATTTATTTAAATGACAAGGGGTGTTGAAAATATTTGAATTTCATTTGGGAAATATTTCCAATTCAGAAACTTTAAGCAACTCAATGATTTTCACGAGAGAAGATAAAATGACTTCTTCAAATTATGAAATATGAGTTGGGAGTTTCAAAGGATCAATTTCAAGTCCTTTTGGAATTAATTTTCAAGTTGGATTTATTTGAGTTTTATTCAAATTATTTTCTTCAAAAATAAAATATATGGAAATTAGGGTAACATGATTCCCTACAATAGAAAATTGGAGAAAAATTAATTTGAAATCATTTTGGTATTTTAAAAATGATTTTTGTTGGATTTTAATAGACCAGTAGCACTCTTTGAATTATTAGAATTGGTGTGTATTTTATTTAATGTTAGTAAAATGTCCACTTTGTAGAAAATATTTTTCTGAAAATTTTGATATATTATATGCCTATATAGTATTTTCTTTTATTTTGTTTTTATCTGTTATGTTGTCTGAAAAAAAATGTTTTTGAAAAAAAAAGAAGAGAAACCTCCCGCCGTTTGGGCCGGCCTAGCTCCCAGCCAGGCCAAGGCCTAGCTCCGCGTCGCCCCGTCCGCCTCGTCCCCGACGTGGGACGACTCCCGCTGCCGCACGCCGGCGAGTCCGCCTCGGCTACGCCACCGCCGCCGCCTTACCCCGCCCCCTCCTCCACGTCTCGCCTCTCCCCTCCGCCCTTAAATACCGGAGCCCCGGGCCCCTCTCTGTCTCCTCTCCCTGCATCGCCGCCGCCGCCGCTAGCTGCTGCTGCCGCCGCCGCCCTCTTGCCGCGCCGCTGCCTGCCGCACCGCGCCGCACCCTCCTCCCCGCATCGCCGCTGCAAGCTCCGCCGCCTCGCAGTGCCGCCGCCGCTGCCGCATCACTTCGCCGGAGCCCGCCGCTGCCGCTCGATCCGGCGTCGCCGCCGATCTGCTAACCGTCGCCGGCGGTTTTCGATGGAAAACCGCCCCGAACCGGTAAAACCACCACCCGGTTTTTCCGTTTTTTATTAGGTTTCTCTTCAAAAAAAACCGATCGGTATCCTCTAAACAGCGAACGTCCACTGTTTAGGCCATATAAGTGAACGCCCGCCTTTTAGTCTTTTTATTTTTTTCTGTTATTTTCGGCCAGGGACCTATTTGTGATAAATTTCTTCACAGATTAGTCCCCGTACTTCAAACCCTCATTACTTTTTACTCGTTAGTCCAAATCCAACGAAACCAACGCCCACGTCTTCGTTATGATCTCCTCTATCCGGATAAACAACTCGAACATGTTTTTGAAAAGTTTAAAATTTGAATTAGATCAGATTTGAATTCAAACTTCGTTTGATCATAACTTGAGTTTCGTAGCTCCGTTTGAGTTGATTCTTTTTGCAAATCGAAGCTCTTGACCTAAACATTCTAATAAGGCCAAATTCACATAATTTTGGTACTGTTGGAAATAGTTTTATGTTGCAAGAGCTATTTTCTTGGTTTTGTTGTTTTCCGAATTGTTTTCTTCGTTCTTTCTGATCTTTTGAGTGATTGCTTATGTGTGGTTACTATTGTTTGCTTACGATAGATTGACCGGAGTGTGACGAGTAGAGCTATCAAGATTTTTGAGTGCGAATCATCTTCATCAACATTGCAGGGAAGTTCACACTTTGATCATACCTTTTCTACAACCCATGTTTTATTGCATTAGATTAATCCTCTCACATTGCATGATTAGGATCTAATTAAACTGTGGGATGGGAAGTAGATGAGGTAGTAACTATTACCTGTATTATTATTATGAAACCTTTGGGAGTTACTTCTACGTTTGCTTATTATGCCATGCTATGCTAGTAGACGTGGATTGGGTGAGTGATATCCATGACAGATGTGAGTTGATAATTTTAATGGTTTATCTAAGGTGGCAACTTAAACACACATATGGGTGGATTGAGGCACCTGATGTCTATCAGGACTTGCCTGTTTTTTTCGGACCGCCACCCAGGCTCAAAGGGATCATAAGATCTTTCATGCTAGAAACTTCCGTGTGCAGCCACAAGCCATTATGGGCTCTGGCATAGTTGACTAAGTTGTGAGAACTCTTACGGGGTGGACTAGCAGATGTAGGGGTTGTAGGTGGTACGGTCTACCCCACATGTAAGGTGCTAGCGCTTCTAAAAGACTGTGTCTCGGTCATCCGTCTTCTCAAACACCATGTAGTGCGAGAAACCAAACGGAGGCGATCGAGTCTTGTGGGGAAAAGTGTGCAAACCTCTGAAGAGTGTATAAACTAATCATGATTAGCCGTGTCCCCGGTTATGGACATCTTGAGTATCTAGTTCTTGGATTATCTTGTTGATCTCATCATGGTACTTTAAATTAATATTGTTGGGTTTAATGATGTTACTTAATTGGGATTGAGAATGCTGTCAACCATTCTCAATGTTCAACAACCACCATGATAGTTAATTAAAATGTATTCCTTTGCAGTAGGGGAAAATTGGCTTTACGCAAAAACCTTATAACCATAGAGCTTTTCCACCAGCCATATATGCATATAGTGATAGCCATTGTTCATCATTTTCTCTATGGTGTGAATTTGCCAGTACATTCAAATGTACTGACCCGTTTCGGGCTACAACGTCTCATGTTGCAGGTTTCTTACGACGAGTAAGTGATACGTTAGGGTTACGATTTCTGCACTCAACTTTGCCGTTGGTGTTGATGGGAATCCACAACCTTGTTGCTTCCGCTATTTGGATTGAGGTAATAGTATTTATGTTACTTTATACATGTGATTTACCTCTGTTATAAATCCTTCGAGTACTGTGTGTGTCAGCATACCGATCCAGGGATGACACTTGAGCATAGAGACTTGATCCATTCGGGTCGGGTCGCTACACCACGGCAGCGGCCTGAATGGCCAAATCAGTGGTACGCATGGCTCTACACTGAAAAACCAATGGCTGGCCATCTACTGCGGGACCTGGGCCGATGTGCACCCTTGCATCATAGCGGTGAAGGCGAGGAACGAGTGTCGACTGGAACACTGGGTAATCGGGGCTAGCATTATAGCCAAAGGCGTTGGTGAGCATCTCAGCAAGAAGGGGTGGAAATCCAGTATGGTTGACGGCACTTGTGCGGGTGTGAGTAGCTTTGAGGGTGCTAGCCATGGCTAGAGTGTTACTAGCTAGGCTTCTTTGCAGGGACATGGCTGAATGAGGAGTGAGCGATACGGCTAGCGGAAAGGGGGCTTTTATAGGCAGCTATGCGGGACATGCCCGCATGGTGTGGCCCCTTTCCCTTAATGGCGAAGGGCAAGCGGTGCAGCTGACCATAAAGGATATGGTTGCTATTCATTCCACAGATAACTAGGCGGGGACAGCGGGGTGAGGACGTGTCGGTGCTGACCGCGCCACCTGTGGAATAACAGTGGCCATGCCGGGCGCCAGGGATGAGTCAAATCCCTTAGGGTCATTACGGTTTAATGGGAGCGATGATCTAATACTAGGACAACCTATGCCAGCCTGGCTGCTCTGATACCATGTCCTGTGGCACCCCGATCCGCATGGAGCAGGGGGCCTTCGCACATCAGCCCAGGATAACACCCGACGCACGACAGGTCCATAATACAGCATTCTAGGTACAAGGATATTCATCAAATACATGTATAGAAGATTACATCATTGATGAATACAATTATTTGGCATAGCCCTAAGGCTATTTAACTGGCAGCAGAAATCTATTTAAATGGCGGCGGAAGCCTTGGTTTGGCAGCATAACAACTCTGGCTGGGCTCCACAACTCACAGGACTGGCAAGGTTACGGCCTAGCACGACGGGTCAAGCAAACACTTCGGGCTCGACTTACAAAACTGGCATGACACGCCAGGTCAGTACATTGAATGTACTTGCAAGACAACCAAATACATAGCAACCAAACAAGCAAAAGACAAAGCAAGAACCAAGTGCATGCAACAACCTATCTCATATAAATTTCTAACCATGGCATGATAAAGATCAACTAAGCATGAACATCATAGCATCTACTAACATGGTAATCGCATGGCATAACAAAACATGCTTCTAACATGGCGGCAGCAAAACATAGCATATCATCTCAATCATGGCATAATCAATCCAAGCATGGCATGGCATCATGAAACTATGCTGAAAAATAAACTACCGATCATATTCAATGCAGACATAGCATGTTAATTTTATGCAGCCATCTTCTGTTCTGCCATGGTTCTTTAAATGCAAATAACAACATATTACTCATGCAATGCAATCAAACTTGTGCACTGAGTCCCTCGGACTCTCTTAACAACGGGTTGCCTCACAACCAAATGGTGATCTTTCTGGCGATCACAACCACGACCAACACTTGGTCTCCAACAGTGATCTTTCCGATGATCACAATCATGACCAACACTTGGTCTCGAACACTCACCGAGACCTCGTCTCATGATCATATCAAAACATCGCCTTGACTTCTCATGACTATCTAATAGTCTAAGTCACCACATTCTTGTTACCACATTCATTTACTTAATTATTTCAGGTTTATCCTCCACTTCGACCAAGACCTGATAGTGTGACCTACTACGAACTGTGTTGCTATCGATAGACTTTATAAACACTCTACAGAGGTAGCGCACTGTACCCACACCACGGAACCCATGGCCTCGTCATCCCATTCGGGTGGACCAACGGCATTCCGAAGAAACCGACATACTGCCATGACACTCTCCCGGCCACTCCGACTCACTCCCCACTGGGCTAGTCCTGGGTGGCCCCGTGTCTACCAAAGACACCAACGGCTACCATCGTGGCCAAACATAAACATCCCACACGGGGACCTGAGCTCAAAACCAAACCCGGGCACACAAGGCTTATGTCCGCCTACCTATTCAGGGTAGCGCGCGCCCATAACCTTACCTCTTTGGAGGCACCGGCGAGAGGCACGACAATGGATCGCATTAAGGCCTTCCCATAAAGGCAAAATGTGGCTGCACTGAAGAAGTTCGGTTTGGTGGCACTGTGACTCGATCCCATCAATGATGGAGGAGGTTTGTTATTATTAAGTCATCTTTTTAACTTCTCCATCATCATGAGCATATTTAACATGAATTCAACAATGAGCATGCAGCGTACAAATGCATGGACAAAATATCGAACATCTCAAGTGCACAACTATAGCATAAAGAGCATGACAATACCAAGTACTAGCATATCAACCGTGCAATACAATTATTATAGCAATCATAATAGCCACTAAGAATCCAAAGGCACATGACATCCACATAAGAACCCAAATATAAGCCCTAGAACTCCAAATAATATCGATAATAACATTCTAATTAGCATGGCAAAAGATATCATGAAAACATAAGCATGCACGATAATCATAACAGAATAACTGCAGATGAAAACGGTAAGGAGCAACTATAACTACACACACAAGGTGAAAGCAAAGTCGACATGCAAGTTCGGGGCTCATGATAAGAGGTTGGCTTGCCTGGGGTTGATAAATACTCTCGGAAGAAGTGTGAAACGATTGCGGGAAGATTTGTCAGAAATAGTTCTCTCTCGGAGGGGGATGTTTACGGGAAAAGGAAAAATGGGCATTTTCAGAATGTGCAAACATCAATAAAATGGTCCCATCAAAAAGGGCTCGACAAACAGAGAAATTGAGCGTTGGAATCACCTCATTCGGAGTTACAGGTAAAAAGATACGGATGTTTAAAGCTCAGGGACTAGTCTGTAAAAATACTCCTACAAACAGGTCCATGGTAGTTTAAACAGAACGTGTCTTTTCTGACAATACGTTTTACAGAGAGGAAAAAGTATTTCAGGCCGAAGAAGAGGAAGAATACACTTTCGGTGATTGAAAACGCACTCTCCAGGAATACACTTTTACGTGGGGAAAGCGCCTTCCAGCGCGAGGCTGCGACCGAATAGACTTTCTCCAGGGAAAGAGAATTTTGTGGAAGGCGTCTCCAGTTAATCCAGTCAGCGGTCCCGCCATGTCAGCTCGGAGACAATGACAGGTGGGGCCCACGGCATCTTCCTTCTCCTCCTGCCTTGCCTTCTTCTCCAGCGCGACGCAGAGAGCAGGGGTGGGCCGGCCGCCGACCTGGCTGTCGCTTCGCTGCTTCCCGAGGCCGGCTGACAAGCGGAGGGGCTCCGCCACTGCATACCGCGCCTGCTAGTGGCCGCGGGGTCACGCGGGACGGCCCACATCGCCGTCGCCACGACTCAGGCGCCATGGCCGGAGCAAGGCAGGGTCGGGGTCGCAACAACAGGGCTTCCCCGGCGGAACCGGAGGGCGGCAAAGACTCCGCAGGATCCAGAGGGAGTAGGGGACGCTGAAGAAAAGGACGGGGAAGGGCCATGGCTAGGAAATGGCCAAGGGGGACCGGCGGCGATGCTTCGAAAATGGAGCGGACAGGGGAGCTCCAAGGCGAGGGGGAGAGCTGCGAGTGGTTGGGGTTGGTTTGTGGAATGCGAGGGGGCTCGGGAGGGCTACTTATTGCCGCAGGGAGAGCTCGGGAAGGAGGGGAGGAGGTGGCACGCGGCACGCGACGTGTTCGTGCGTTGGCGAGGGGTGCAGTGTCGGCAGGCGCAACCAAGGCTCACGGGAAGCGGTGGGAAGGCGACGAGGAGGAAGCAGCGGAGCTGCAGAGGCTCACGGTGCAACACAATGCCAAGGAGGCTTAGGGAGGAAGAAACAGAGGAGGAAGGTGATGGTGCACATGGGCGCTCACTATTCGGCTGTTGGCACGGCTCGTCGGAGAAGAAAACGAAGGTGGCGAGCGGTCCAGAGGGAAGAGGACGCCGAGGGGGGACTGTAGGAGATTAATGGTGAGGCCAGAGCCGGTTGGAGCAGCGATGCTGATGGGAATAGTGGCTAGACCACCGTTTTGGGCTGGTTACACTCGTGGTCACCACGAACAAGGCGTGCTCCGGAGTTTTTACTGATGCCAGCTCATGTCTTCCGCGTAGTCCGTCGAAGATAGATTGTTACTATGGTAAAGAAACAGGCAGAGACAAATTGAGATGATTAAACCAAGCTCCACAAGTTTGCTGTTGCAAACTTGGCCACACTCTTGAGAGCAAACCAGATAGGGTAAAAGGTAAATTTGTTGTCTGAGAGGCTTAGGGTAGGAAGGACTACGGTCCTAAGAGTTATGAGGTAATTTGGAAAACTATTTACCTTTGTTGTACAACTACCAGATCTGGTCCAGAAGCTAAATTATGAACAAGCACTCACTAGGAGTGTTGTATTGGTCTAAAACTTGACAAAGCTTAATGATTTGGACATACAATGATGCTATAAAAAGTTCATTCCAAATGGTCTTGCCAAAATGGTACTTGTTTCACAAACATCTCCTTTGTCCTGAAACTTGAGAAAATTCCTCAAGGCAAATGGCTAACTGAAATGAGCCAAAGTTTGGTGGAGATGGATCATATGTATAGGAGAAGATCTGGAAAAGTTTCAGCCATAATGGAGGAAGATAAAATACACTTGCTTCACAAACTGAAATTTTTGACAGAAACCAAGAATTGCTCCTGTGCTCACATAGTTCAATGAAATGAACTGAATTTAGGTGGAGGCTAACGATTTGAGATACCTGAGAGGATGGAAAAGTTTCATCCCATTTGGCAACTCTATGAAGGTAGTTCCTTCACAAAGTTGTGTTCTGGTTAGAAACTTTGAAGAAATTGCACAGGGAGCTAGGATGAATGGATTGAGCTCATATTTGTCATCCATGGGTTATTTATCCATGTTAATCACCCTTACAAATTGCAGCTCAATTGGAATTAGGAATAAAGCACTTCATTTGCAAAATTTCAGAGAAGGCAGAAAGATGCATTGGATCATGTGCCCAATTTTTGATCTGTGGAACATGAGATAAGGATGGAACTAGTGATTATATAGCAAGGACAAGCTCCACAATTTATGTGGGAATTTTCTCTGCTATAAAAATGGCAGTTCCTTTAGAAAGTGGCATAAATGCAATATTGGCATTAAATTAGCAAAGGCAATTTTCCTTATTTAATCATGGCCAATATATTTGCCAGAGCTTGG